>NC_046187.1:77245858-78578875 GCF_011004875.1 Balearica regulorum gibbericeps | reverse complement strand
GGTCTGCAATGTCTGGGAATAAAGTACCTGAAACTGTTCCCATATGTGATGCACTTTTCTGGAGCATTTCTTCACTTGAATAATGTCTTATCCTCTAGGTGATAGACATTCTTGTAAGAAAAGCTACATCTCCCCAAGAAAAAGTGTATTAGTATTGTATCCATGAAAAGTGTTGAAGCAAAAGGTATTTTAACACAATAGCTGAACATAGACAGCAATTAGTTTCCTTCCCTTCTTCAAGGGCTTTTTATATAAATCCCATGAGGTTTTTGCATTTACCTATTTTGTTACACACGGTTTTGCCACATTTAAAATGGCCTTCAAGGCATTTTTAGAAAGCTATTACTCAATGTCAGGCTTGCAAAGATAATACAGACACTGAGTATTCAGCACCCGCAATGAAGATTGCAGCAAATAGGGCTGAACTGTTAGGAGATGCAAAGAAAAAGCATTAGCAATGGCAAAGCTGCCAAGCTTCTCAGAGAAGCAGAGGTAATTCTTTCATCATTGTCATTGCTGGTTCCCAAGTCAGGTTGTGTTTATAATAAATAGGGGAGGTGATTTATGAGAAATCCAGATGATATTTTATCGCGTAGTCTCTGAAATTATACTTGTAAGATACAAGTAATCACCAGGACTATGACAATTACCATTTGGGGGTTATTACACCTTCAACTTCTTGCTCCCTTTCAGTACCTCTTTTCTTTTCTCTCTCTCAATGGTCACCCTTCTCTTTGAATCTAGTAGAGAGCACATGCAATGGAAATATTTTTTTTTTCCCCACACAAATTAATTCACTCTAAGTTTTCTTCATTCAATGTCAAATCAGCTTGACATGCTAAGAATCTCTGCACAACACAAAAATGGGTTAAAAATTGGCTCTTTGGAGATCTTCCTGAGGTTCATTTCCCACTGAGATGACTCATTCAGTCTTCCTCTTTGCGAAGGGTTGAAGTGAGGAGAGGCTGCTGTCCTCCTCTTGAGGCTTCTTTCCTGCCACTAGTCCAGGACGTAAAGAAAATTGTAAAATACCAGCAGTGCGTTTCAGCACTGAGTTATGAATTGAGAGAGAGTGTATGTCAGTAAATTGGAGTATTAGAAGAAAAAATGTGTATACCCCATATCTGTGACTCCTGATACTTTCTCATTCCTGGGTTCCATCAGTGATAAAATTACAAATAGTCTGAAGCATTTTGGCTTGGACAGTTTTATGGAGAACCTCAATGAGCAACATTAACATACATAAAATGTCAGATTTCCCTCTTGGTAGCTAGCTAAGTATTTGGGGAAAAACAGTGACGATATTATTATCTTATATGAGAGCCAAATCTGAAGTGATATTTAGACTCCTAAGTCCCACGTATTTTAGCAGTACTTAAATGCTTTTTGGTCTATATTACTTAATACATCTGAGCTCCTATTTTGCCTTCTGTAAAATAGGAAAGCACAAACCATTCTTATAATTCAGAGTTTCTGTTTAGAAATTGAAAAATGAATGCTTTCAAATTCTCTGTGGAAGGAAGAAAAACACAGAGAAGACTGTTTAATAAAAAATAAATGAGGACTCGAAATCCGTGCAGTTACAGGTGTCTTGTTTGCAGCTCTTACCAAGTCTAAGCAAGCAAGCCTGGGCAATGAGGTTTGGAAGAGATTAATGTGCCTAGGCGCTGGAGACTGGGCTCCTGCCTCTGCCTCAGGCAGGGTGGAGTTACCAGCTCTCTTCCATACAGCAGGGTCTGTCTTCAGACCACCCGTCCTGGAAAGCTGATCTCCCAATGAGACCCCGGGAACAGCTGTCAGGAACTCAGGCTGTTCTGAGCTAGGAAACTGGCAGTTTTTCACCATAGGTGTAATGCAAATGTTTCACCTTCAATTAAGATTTCTTCTCGAAGAATTTGTGACCAGCACCATTTGTGAAAATTTATATAAATTAAATATTAAATATAACATATATTATATCTTATGTAAAGTGTTGTGATTGTTAGGTAAATTGTACTAGGGAGTGGCCAAATATCTGAGAATTTTTAATGGGTATTCCTTTCCAGTTATATTAGTGCATTGAAAACCTTGAAAAAAACCTGAAGATGAAGGAGCATGGACCTTGTCCTTTCCTTTCCTTTCCTTTCCTTTCCTTTCCTTTCCTTTCCTTTCCTTTCCTTTCCTTTCCTTTCCTTTCCTTTCCTTTCCTTTCCTTTCCTTTCCTTTCCTTTCCTTTCCTTTCCTTTCCTTTCCTTTCCTTTCCTTTCCTTTCCTTTCCTTTCCTTTCCTTTCCTTTCCTTTCCTTTCCTTTCCTTTCCTTTCCTTTCCTTTCCTTTCCTTTCCTTTCCTTTCCTTTCCTTTCCTTTCCTTTCCTTTCCTCCTCTTCTCTTCTCTTCTCTTCTCTTCTCTTCTCTTCTCTTCTCTTCTCTTCTCTTCTCTTCTCTTCTCTTCTCTTCTCTTCTCTTCTCTTCTCTTCTCTTCTCTTCTCTTCTCTTCTCTTCTCTCCTCTCCTCTCCTCTCCTCTCCTCTCCTCTCCTCTCCTCTCCTCTCGTCTCTTCTCTTCTCTTCTCTTCTCTTCTCTTCTCTTCTCTTCTCTTCTCTTCTCTTCTCTTCTCTTCTCTTCTCTTCTCTTCTCTTCTCTTCTCTTCTCTTCTCTTCTCTTCTCTTCTCTTCTCTCCTCTCCTCTCCTCTCCTCTCCTCTCCTCTCCTCTCCTCTCCTCTCCTCTCCTCTCCTCTCCTCTCTTCTCTTCTCTTCTCTTCTCTTCTCTTCTCTTCTCTTCTCTTCTCTTCTCTTCTCTTCTCTTCTCTTCTCTCCTCTCCTCTCCTCTCCTCTCCTCTCCTCTCCTCTCCTCTCCTCTCCTCTCCTCTCCTCTCCTCTCCTCTCCTCTCCTCTCCCTTTAAATCCATCTTCCAAGTAGAGTTTCTGGGGATACAGACTTTAGCCAGTAGGGGAGGGGGTGAAGAATAAACAGACAGTAGAGTCACAGCCCTAGCATCTGCAGAACTGTCCCCTTGAGAAAAGTGGTTGCACATTAAAACTGGGAGACATTCAGCTACATGGTAAATTTTATTTTTGTTTTCTTGTGTTTCAGGAGTGGCTCTTTCATTAAATCCAAATGTTGCACTGAGAGCCACATGGTAGTTAATGGGGCTGCTGCTCAGATTTCAATACCAGCCAAGCCAAACTCATAGCAGGAGGAAGAAGCTCATACTCCTCCCTTCCCTAAGTCTGGTCACAGTATTTGTAATATGTTATATTTCGATAAATAGACTCCTGCATTCACCTAAATCTTGTGGCCACTACAAATCCTATATTGTTTGTTGTAAAATAATATAGTTCCTTATTTTTGCTAGACACTGGAGCGAGGTGTGTGACCATTTCCAAGTAACTCTGCAGGACATTTATTTGCATAAAAAAGGGATTTGGCTTCACTGAGATATTGGCCCTGCTACTGTTCGTTTCCACTCTTTCTCTGCAGCACAGCTGCCATCATGCTGAGACAAGGAGATATGATCCGATCCCATTTGTGATTCTGAACGCAAACTTTCAAATGAGCTCTGATGCAATCCAATTAGGTGAGGTGGGAAACCAGAGCAAGAATCTTGATTAGCATTTACATGCATTAACATTTACAGTAGACCAGACCAAGTAATAAGCTGTTCCCAAAATAAGCAAACAACGTGCATAGCACATGTAAAACAGTGTGGCTGATTAAAATCTTCCAGTTTCATTGCAAGTGTCTACATGTTAAAAGTCAGCTCCCAAATTCTCCTACTCCATTCTCATTCATACCATGGTATTGCTTGTGCTCCCTGTTTCCTACAAGGAGAACAGTGATATTACTTTAGCTACCTTCTTGCTGATTTCAATGGACCTGTACCGCTTTACAAAATGTTGGAATATTATGTGTGTGTATGTGGTTTCTATTATTATTCTGCATATTATGGGCCATAGGACTGATCTAAGCAAGTACTATGCCTGGTATGGAAAATTTCACTACAATCTCCAAGAGGGGTAAGCAGATAGGATTTTACCTTTTGCTTTCCTGTGCTACCAACTGAACCGCATGCAAGTTTGTGCTTTTGCTATATTCCACTCATAGGCACAGCTTAGGACTATGTTGCATGCACCTTCAGATGGCATCTTGAGCTAAAAGTCACATTTCATGTTTTAATGTATTTGTCATAAGTCTTAAGAAATGAAAGGGCTCCCCTTCTTCCCACATCTTGGTCCAGTTATCTGCCAGTGCTTGCCTCATCCTCCTTTTTGACCTCTGGTGCTTGGACCTTTCTGGCTTAAAAACTTAAGCTGAGTATTCGATAGCTACACAATTAGTGGAACACAAAATCACAGAATGACAGAAGCATTTAGGTTGGTAGGGACCCCTAGAGATTGTCTTCTCCAGCCCTCCTGCACAAAGCAGCGTCAGTTAGGGCAGGTTGCCCAGAGCCGTGTCCAGTTGGGATTTGAATATCTCCATGGATGGACACTCCACAATCTCTCTGGACAAACCTATTCTGGTATTTGATCACCCTCACAGCAGGAAAGTTTTTTTCTTGTATTTAAATGGAACTTCTTGTTTATCAAGTTGTGCCCACTGCTGCTTGTCCATTCAAGATAAGTCCAACTTCCCCCATCAGGTACATCTGCATGTTGATAAGATCTGCTCCCAAGGCTTCTCTTCTTGAGGCTGAACAACCCTAGTTGTCTCAGCATCTCTTCATGTGACAGATGCTGCAAGCCCTTAATCATCTTCAGGGCCCTTCACTGGATTTGCTCTAGTGTGTTCTTCCTGTTCCTGTGCTCAGGAGCCCAGAAAAGGACACAGAAATGAGGTCTCATCACTGCTGAGTAGTGAGGATCCTCTACATGGTACCCTGAACCGGACCATTTTAAAAGTGGGATGGGGCAATCATACTTTCACATATGCCCAAAACTACCCCATGGCCAGGCCATTAGGTAGCAGGATGGAAAGTCCTTACTCTGCAGCGGACCTTGCACAGGTCCTTAGATCTGCCAAGTGTTGTTGGACTGGGCTTGTTTTTAAGCAAATTATCCTTAATCTAGGCATTTGCATCCAGCTAGTTTTCACAAAGACATTTCCATCCAATATATCAGTTTCTACTAAATATGAGTTAAGGATTCAGCAGCTGTTCCCCCTGCTCGGGACATATTAAGCATTGCCTTCTATGTTCAGTCTAAAAGGGACAAAATGTCTTTGATAGCAGCTGAAGAAAAAGCCCTTCAAGGAGATTTACTCATCAAGCTTTGATTCTCACACCATTGCCATTGTCGGAGTAAGATCCCTTGGGAAGAAAGAGAAACCTCCATCCTGAGGCTAACTTTTCTGCTCAGAGTGCTACCAGTTTAAAATATTTTCTTGCAGCTTGGTCACAGATAAAAGTCAACCCAGCCCAAATTCTTGCAGGTTCAGGTTGTAATACTTGTGAAACTTCCTAATATCTCTACTGCAACACTTTCTCTCATAGTCATTTGAAGATTTTTAATCTTGCCGAAATGCTGTAATAGCAGAGTCTGTTCATATTTTCTCTTTTGGCTCAAACATAACACCAGTTGTGTTCATGAGTAGGGGGAGGATATGCTGTCAATATTGCATTGCTCCCACTAGGGATGAGCCAAATAAATTAAAACAAGTCAGTTTCCAGAATCTTTGCCCATTTCTATCACTGTGAAAATTTAGTATTTCTGAGCAACTTCTTCTGTGTTTACAAGAAGAAAATGATGGCCAAGAACTGGATTCTGGCACAGTTTCTTTAGTCTTGCAGTCTTATATGTTTATTATTTTGAAAATACAAACCTGAATATGTCTCAGGAAATCTCAGACAAACCCAATCAAAACCATGTCCTTGACAAACACTTGGGTATATGGAATGTGGAGATATATTTTGCAGGTTAAATCCTTTGCTTCCCTCCATCTTTTTTTTTTATTGCTCCAGGGAGAATAGACCCATAAATTCAAAATTCCTTGGGAAATTCCATCCTTGCAAACTCTCTGGCATATTTCAAAAAATCTTTTCCCATTGATTCACAGGTGTGACTTTTGGGGGACCAAGATTCGTGTATGATCCAGATCACAGATTCACAGAATCCCAGACCGGTGGGGATTGGAAGGGACCTCTGGAGATCATCTAGTCTAACCCCCCTGCTAGAGCAGGATCACCCAGAGCAGGTTGCACAGGATGGCATCCAGGTGGGTTTTGAATCTCTCCAGAGAAGGAGACTCCACAACCTCTCTGGGCAGCCTGTCCCAGTGCTCGGCCACCCTCAGAGTGAAGAAGTTTTTCCTCATGTTGAGATGGAACATCCTGTGTTCCAGTACAATAAATGCTTCCCAAGAGGCAAGTGTTCCTTTATAAAGTACCTGGATGTGGTCAAGCAAGGACAGTCAGAAAGTAAACAACTTCCAACGAAGAGTACCCTGTAGCAGAGAAAACAGCTAGATGATCGCTCATCATTACTTTTTCCTGAAAGCTATTTGAAATGCTGACTTTCACATCTACAAAGTGCTGGCCCAAAACTGCAGTCCTATCCCACCAAAGCACTTTCTTTTAGAATCCGAGAACCTGTCTTCTGATCCAAAATGCACTCTGCAGCTCTGTGGTGGGTTGACCCTGGCTGAGGGCCAGGTGCCCACCAGAGCCGCTCTATCACTCCCCTCTTTCATTAGACAGGGGAGAAAAGGTACAATGAAAAAAAAAACCTTACGGGTCGAGATAAGGACAGGGAGAGATCATTCTCTAATTATCATCACGAGCAAAACAGACCGAACTTAGAGAGGGAATTCATCTTATTTATTACTAAGCAAAACAGAGTAGAGGAATGAGAAATAAAACCAAATCTCAAAAACACCTCCCCCCACCCCTCCCATCTTCCCGGGCTCAACTTCACTCCCGGCTTCAACCTCCGCCCCCCCTCAGCGGCACAGGGGGACGGGGAGTGGGGGTTATGGTCAGTTCATCACATGGTGTTTCTGCCGCTTCTTCATCCTCAGGGGGAGGACTCCTCTCATCGTTCCCCTGCTCCAGCGTGGGGTCCCTCTCATGGGAGACAGTCCTTCACGGCCTTCTCCAACGTGAGTCTCCTCCACGGGGTGCAGACCTTCAGGAGCAGACTGCTCCAGCGTGGGTCCCCTCTACACCCCCTCATCCTCCCTCCATGGGCTGCAGGGGGACAGCCTGCTTCACCATGGTCTTCACCACGGGCTGCAGGGGAATCTTGCTCCGGTGCCTGGAGCACCTCCTGCCCCTCCTTCTGCACTGACCTTGGTGTCTGCAGATGTTCTTACATCTTCTCACTCCTCTCTCTGGCTGCAAAAGCGCTCTCTAACTGTTTTTCTCTTTCTTAAATATGTTATCACAGAGGCGCTGATTGGCTTGGCCTTGGCCAGCGGCGGGTCCGTCTTGGGGCCGGCTGGCATTGGCTCTATCAGACACAGGGGAAGCTTCTAGCAGCTTCTCACAGAAGCCTGTAGCCCCCCCGCTACCAAAAACCTTGCCACGCAAAACCAACACAAGCTCACAAAATGCTCTTGTACCATGTCACCTCAGTTAATTTGGATTCTGCAAAAAGACATTTTATTTGCAAATGTGAATGAAACCATCCTTGCCATTCTCAAGTTGATGAATCATAGATAAGTTCTGAGTATCTGCAATTTCCATGTTACTCTCTCATTATCAGATGGCCATTTATATTTAACAGTGTGAAAGATTAGAATTTCAGTGAAATGAGCACTGAAAAGCACTATAAAGGAGCCTAGAAGACTCAGAGTTAGGTTGAAATGGCTAAGACACTATTTTCTATTGACTTGCAGGTTCCTTTTTCTTTTATTTCAGGGAAAGAGTCTTATTAAAATAGCTTATAAATACTAATTTAGGAAGGTAATTGAATACAGTAGTCATATAGCTTGACCAGGACTGTTTTGTGGAAAAAGAATTTATTTACTGATAAATTGACCAGCTAATTACTTTTTTTTCTGAAGTTTCATCACATGTTCTGCTGTCCAGGTTGCAGTCCGACTTCTAAATGTTGTGCTTCTCCTCCGTCTGTGAATCATTTGTAATCGTTACAAAATCACAACTTCCTGCTACCAGCTGTGAAAATGCGTTCCAAACAACTTAAAAAAAAAAAAACTCCAGATGTTTCTTTTTTTCCTGTTCTCTCTGTATCCTCACCCTCCCAAACTGAATAAAGCAGCTGAAGTTCAGTCTCTGTGTACTCTGAAGGACACGCATACTTCCAATATTGAGTTATACCATTGTGTTTTGGCAAGAAGAGAACTTAAGCATTAATCTTGCTAGTTTAACTCATTGTTTGTACAATTGGGACCTTTCACCAGGTTCTGTCCATTGGCTTGTCTAGCAAACAAACTTCTCAAAGAAGCTGTAGAAATAGCTATAAAATCTAGAGATTTGCATCACCAAAGCACTGAAGTGGTTTTGCAAACCTGTTGTGCTGCTATAGGAAAGTTTGCACTTCCCACCTTCCACTCCTCTCCCAACTTGCCTATTTCCAATCGCAGGTTGTTGCTTCTCTGTGTCACGTGTTGCCCTGTTGAGCAGGAAGGTAGTGGTTCATCCAGATTGCTGGGCATGCATGATCTTGGAAAAATGGTTGTTCTATACTTGTATCTTTAAAAAAAACCCACCCCAAAACCACATCATGCCCTTAGTTGTTCTGGTGCCTCCATTCTTTATTGTATATACTCAGATCAATATTCTGGGCATACACTTACTTTTGCTAGGAAAAAATCTGTAGAGACCAGTGGGTATCATGCCTTTTTTTTTCCCAGTGTTGCTGTGTATGTCTCCTGTGTGTGTATAGTGTACTTATATGTCATAACAGCACCATATTTGTCTCTTTCCTACTGGGAATATAAAATCTTGGAAGTTGGGATGTTTATTCCACGTCAACGTACAGTAGGTCTCAATGTTAATGTATTCAGCAGAATACCCAGGTTAGTGGGTCAAGGGGTCTCAGGAAGTAAGTGGCAGAAGTGAAGCATCTTACCATTATTTTTTTGTTTAAGGACACTTGCAGCCTTCTCTTTTCTACAAGAACCGGTAACAAGAACTCCTGTGCTCTTGCAAGGGAAAAGCCTCTGAGGACAAGAATTTTCTGCAAGATCCACAAAGAAGAGTTAAGCTCAGCGCTGCCCGTTAGGCCTCCAGTCATCTGATAGATTCAACGAATCTGAGTTAAGTGCCTGAGCTTCCTACACAGCACCAGGGGAGAAGGTGGCAGGTGTCAAACTGCTACAAAGGAGTTGTATTAAAAATTCAGTAAAATTTGCCAGACTGTCATCTTGCCGGAATTTGTTGCAGAGGCAACACTTCAAATCTAAAAACTGGTGCAAAACTAGGTTCATTTTTAACTCCTGTAGCTGAAAAAAAAAAAAAAGTGCAAACTTGAGCTAATGCCTCCTACCTGCTGGGTGTGTGCCTGAGTCTGTGAGCTCTACATTATTGTGAAATGGGGATCTCTTGTCTTTCCTCTTCCAGCTAGAACTAATTAAATATTTGTTGCCAAAGGGACTTGTGCTGGAATCTCCTGCTGCCTAGGAGAAACATCTGAAGCTGAGTTGCAGAGCAAATCTCACTCTTGATTTCACCTAGTAAATACTTAATGTTATCAGGGATACATGAAAGATCTGGGAGCACGTTCCTGCTTCAAGCCAAACTGAGGCCCCTGTGTTGAAGACAAATTTACTGCTTAGTTCAATTGCAGGGAAAAATGCACAACTCCCTCTGACTGCTGACCTGTGAGGCTGGACTGGACCCTGCTGGGGATGTAGCCTGGGAGCAGCGCAAAGGTATACCTGTGGTACAGCCCCATGTCCATGCAAGGTCACTTGGCTAGGGTATGTGGCAGGGCTGGACCAAACTATTTCTTTATACACCCCTGCACTATGAAATGTGGAATCATGAGCCTGAAGGTCTCCATCGCAGCTCCAGTTGCTTGGAAATGTCTGAAGAGAGTGAACGGTCATGACGCAGACTATTTTCAGCAAAATCAACCCTGCTTCTGTCATCCCAAAAGTGCCAAGCCCTGTGATGGGCAATATTTGTGAAGAATAGGATGCTGGCAAAATAAGCGGCAGTGCCTTGACTCTTTCCTCCTCCTTCATTGGTATTCAAGACTTTTTTCTGTGATCACTATGGGTTTGGGATTTTGGGGGTATGTTTATTTTTTTTTCTTTTTTTTTTTTCTGAAGCAACAAAAGAAAATGTGCAAGGAAATAAATATTCAATATCATCTAGAAGAAGAGAAGAGGATGATGGGTTCAGCATCTGGCTTTCTTCTGACATAGACCTTCCCCCCCACACCCCACCCAAATATGAGTGAAGAGTAAAGCTTTCTCTTCCTTCCTCTCACCACCTTGCAGAAGAGGCACAGGCTTAACAGATACATGCTTGTCTTCAGAAGAGTTCACATGTGGGTTTGAGCTTTCTCCCGTAACAGTCACATATTTTTGTAACCTAGCAGTAGCATTGTTATCTTCCACTGGGTTTCCCTTAGCGTTACGCCACGGTAGGATATGTGCAATATGCACCATACAAGGGGTTTGCTATTTGTATGCTACGGTAGTTCATTGCCCATTCTTTTCTTTCTTAACACACATAACTTGCCTACCCACCCACAAGGGTCTGAGCAGAAAGGTATTGAACAGCACCATGGCTCACCATTCCCCCTTGTAAATTTGGAGTTGGAGTGTTGTTTCCTTGCAAGTCTCTCTGTAAAGAAAGGGGATGACTACAAAATGGGGAGACAGAGCTTCAAGTAATTATTCCTTAAAACTTCAGACTTCAAATGGTCTTCTACAGCTTCTTCTACAGTGTCAGCAAACATTAGGACAAGCAATAAATTACAGATTAATGAATTGTGCTCAGCTTCTCTTAGTATACTTTGCAAGCCCAAGGGACTTAATGACATGGGATTGCATGACACAGTTTTGTCACCTGATGAGCAAATCTCTGTTGCATGCATTTACTTTCTCATTTCATGTCTAGTGATCAAAGTGTAGAGAATTCCCAGAAAGATCCCTTTGCTGTGGCTAAAACAACAAGTACCAGAACAATTCCAAATATGAAAATTGTATTAAGGGTTCTTTAGTTTCAGCTAAAGGCACTGTTCCTCTTGGTTCATAGTAATCTTGTAAGATATAATTAATTTTGTTTAAATCTCAATTTCTCTTGAAATTTCATTCACTCATTTGCTTCAATATGATGAAAATATTTTGGTTTGTGGTTGGGGTTTTTTAAAAAAAAATGAAGTCTCTGTATCTTAATTTCCTTCTTGTCATGGTGATTATGTTAGGCAATATTTGCCACATAATTAATTTTTTTTACAGTTATTGTAATATTCTTTTTTCTGTAATTGAGACTCTTCTGAAGTTAGATGTTTCTCATTTATAATTTCAGGAGCATTCACTATGAATGCAAGAATCGTTATTCAAGCCCATGTACATTCTAGAATTTCTTTTGATCTTTGGTTTTAAAAAGTGGCTGCTTCTAATTCTTTGATGTTTATCAAATTCCTCGTCTAATTGTAAACCTCACTTCTGAGTTTCTTCTCTAATTTGAGCATTAGAAATGAACGCCACCAGCCCTTTACAGAAGAAACACAAAGAAAAAATTACATCTTAACAGCAGGGTATAGAAACAGCTTGCAATATTAAATTCTATTGTGTATAACAGGCAGTGAACATTTGTGCGAGCAATTGAAAAGAAAATGCTATCTGCAAGATATGTCACAAAACATGATGTCAGATTTCCTGAGGAGCGTGGTAGAAATATCATACTAGCATGAAAGTGCCAGATTTCTAAATGCCTTGGCCCATGGGAGTAAGCATTCAAAATTGCAAGTAAAGCATCTGCAATCTGGCTTACATATTGCTAAGAATAAAATGGCCATTATTTATGCCATATGATGCCTGTGGAATGAAAGCTGTTCGTTGTATAACTGCCCTGGGTTTCGTGCTGTTTTAACAATGCGTCCCGGTGTCAAATTGCTATCATTTATGGATTTATTGCAAGCCCTGGAGAAATCCACTGCAACTTAAGCAGTAGGTAAGTGAAAGAATTTCTAAAGCAACCGACTAATAGTTAGGTCTGAAAGAGTTACTAAAATAATTACCTGCACATTTGAACGAAGCGATGTGTACGCCTAAAAGAAGAGTACAGTGGTGCAATGTTCCTATTATGTCACACCTTACCAAGTTTTCTGTCAAGAGTGATCCTCAAAACCATCAAAACAAGAAAAATAATATACAAGTTTAACCCCACCCCCCAAAAAAATAAATTTCTGTGCTCTTCTAGGAAGCAGAAACACAAAATAAAAATACAAAGAGATTTTAAGTGATAATTTAGTTTACCTCTTACACTCAAGGATCTGCTGAGCTGGAAATTATTTTTAATTGCTCTTGTCTTATCTCTGTGTATATTGAAAACAATATTTTGCCTTTGCAGTTTCCTCTTATGTGTCTGAAGATCCTCGCCACAGTCTCGCCTACCATTCTTTTCTCTAGGCTCTGTCACTGCAGTTCCGTAATTTTTTCCTTTTTGGTGTGTATTTTCAAAACTTCTGATCTTTCTCTTTTCTTTCCTCTGGACGCAGAGCGAAGAGGCACAGCTTTATTGAGGTATGGAATTCAGATCAAGGTCAGAGTATCCAAGATTAGGCTTTATAAAGGGAGAGACGGATAATTTCTTGTATCTTACAGATGCCATTCGTGTATATACAGCCCAGTATAAAGTTTATCCTTCTCCAGAAATGTGATTTTTTTTTTTTTCTAGGAGATTTCTTTAATGGTTGTCAATTTGAATTTCAGTAAATCTCTTTTCAGTGGATTTGCTGTCTAAGCTTTTTTTCCTTACTCTGCATTTATAAAGAGGATTGTCACTGTCCAAATGTAGAAACTTGCACTTACTTGTAAAAAATAGTAGCATGGTTCCCCTTTTAATCAAGAATATTCGGAATTTTACTTATCACCTCCAGTATGCTGACAGTCTTTCTTTGCTAAAAAATTTTAGGTTGTCTACAAACCTAAAATCGTACTTTTTTATTAGTCAAGGTTACTGAGTATATGTAATAGCACCAAACCCAAGAGACTTCCAGTGCCATGCAGCTCTGTCTGAACTGGCAGTCAACCTTTAATAATTAGAGGACAGTTTTTCAGCTTTTTGTACCCTCCATAGAGCAGTTACACCCTCTAAAACACCCAGCTAATGCTTTCATATCTTGCCACTAAGGATGTTATATAGGAAACACAAAATCTTCATTAAAGTCAAGATACAACATCAACCGCTTTTTCCCTAAGGACTTTTTGTGTATCTTGAAAGGAAAATAGATTGGTCTGAAAGAGGTTTTTTTCTGGATAGGTTCATGTTAGCTCCTAAACTCTTTATTTCCTAGTTATCTGCCAATTGTTTACTCTATGCTAGCTTTTTTTTTTTTTTTTTTAAATCAGCTGGAGATTAAGATGCATGATGATAATTCCTTAGTGCTGTGCTTAGCTCTTTTTAAAAGATAGAATGCTTTTTTGGGGTTTTGTCTTTTTTGTTTGTTTGGTGGTGGTTGTTGTTTTTTTTTCCAGCTACTGGGGCTGCAGGTATCCATTCTACAGAAAAATCACCAGCTGTTTGGAAGTTATTTCAACCACTTGTCTATATGAAGGTAGCTAAACAATATAAAGTTAGAAGAACACTTTTAATACCTCCCACCACTGTCTTTCTGTTTTCAGCTTCTGGTTTTAGTTACCTCTTGCATTAGCTAGGTTGGCCTTTCTGCTCTGTGCAATTTTTATTAGTGTATCTATCTGGCCCAGGCTAATTATTTTAGTGAAGGCTGAGGCAAAAAAGACATTAAGCATCATGACCACTTGGCATTGTCTGTTGACAACTCCCACTTTCTGTTGAAGCAGGATGAAAACTTTCCTGGTTTTTTTCACTTGCTATTAATGAACCTTACAGTTGCCAAGATAACATTTTTGTGGCTGTGGCTAGTTTTCCCTTACGTTATATATCAGCTTTTCTGATTTTCCTTTTCTGATTCAGTTTTCCTTGTCAAATTGTAGAAACCAAAGGCATTGGTCTAGCAACACATATTAATTCATTTTTAACTTCAATACATTTAATCAAAGGTATGTGTTAAATTATTTTTGAAAAAGAAACATTTGCAGAATTACAAAACAGATATTGGTGCTTCTTGGGACATCTCTAGTATGTGATCTGAGAAAAGTGCAAGGGCATCTATGACTTTTAAACCTACTCCATTTAAGGAGGAGAAAGTATATTTTAGTTTGTTATTTTGAGTGGCTGAGATTTTGAGTCTGTCTGTAATCATTATTCTCTGCCTAAAGCATTCAATAAACACTTTTCTAACTGAATAAATATGAAAGGCATCATCATGCAAATTCATCTCTTCCTCTTCTAATCCCAAATTACAATATGGTGCTTTCAAGCTCTGCATTTAGATTTCTTCACCTCCTGCTCTTCTCCTTCACAATCCCTTCTTTAATTAGACTACATTTTTAAAAACAGAAAAGAAATTAAAAGTAAATGACATGTGAAAATGTTGTTTTGTTACATTAACTTCACAGATGGTGAAGGCCTGTTTCACTGAATATGAGTATAAACAATAATCCTGTTCTCTTCCTTCTGCTAAATAAGACCTATCCTGATGGAAGGCAGTCACATTGATATAAATATTTACAGCACACGGACAAACAGGCCCCTACATTGGAACAAAGTGGTTATTTTTTCCTCCTTGATCATCTTAAATATTGATTATTGGTTATTGCATGGGCCATGGCATTCATGGGGTTTTGTTCCCTGATCTGTTGCTAACCTGCACATTTTTCCAGCACAAGTCATCCAGCATCTTTAGGTCTCAGTTTATTCATTAAGTAAATGGGGATAAAACTCAGCTATTAGGGAAATGTGAAATTCTCGGGAAAACCTAACTGGCATGGTGCTATAAAGTTGTGTTGTTCAGAACAATTTTTCAGACGAAGTACAGGATAATTTATTAAGCAACAGTTTATCCCTCTTGTAAAATATATAAATTAGAGATTTGCTCAGCTGTAGAGCACAGCAAAAGTTTCCAGTCTCTTCCATAGTCCCAAGCCTTGAATGAAAGAAACTTTCTTCATTTTCTTCATTATATTTTTCCACTCAGAAGATCAGATATTTCCTTAATGCTGCAGGGGGGGTGTGTGTGCAAATCAGATGTCTGGCTTGATCCTACTTGCACTGACAGCAAAGCAAAACCGTCCCTTCCCTTTGCCATACGTGCATACACAGATCTGCTCCCCAGAAATCCTTGGCAAGCTCAACCAGCCACATAGAATAAGTAATGTAAAATAAATTTCTGTAACGACTTACACTAAACTTGCATAAATTATGAAGGCCTTCAGCCAGAAGAAAAAGAAATACAGGAAGAAATAACACAGAATAAGGAAGGAGGGGAAAGGAAAGAAGCTCAGGCTGTTTAAAGGATTTTAGCCTCTCAGTGATCTTCTTGTTACCAAGCACCCCAAATTTAGACATTTCTTCACAAAAGTATTTGGAGGGGCAATCAAAACAAAAGTGGTCTTGGAGCATGACAAATACACTGCTGAACCCACCATTTCTTGAAGTATAAAGATATTTTCACTTTCTTTTGAAATGTGTGTTCACATTATTTACAGAAAACATCGGATTCCCGTATTCATCCTAAGCGGGGCTCAGCTCCCTCTGTGTCCTTCTGGGACTCCAACCCAGACTACTCATCTTTCAGGCAGCTCCTCAAATATTCACTGTGGGTCCATACACCAACACCTTGGGAATCTGCCAGACAAGGGACATCCCAGTTTCATTGCCTGATGGCTTTTACACTTCAGATAGGAATTGATTACCTGCTCAGGTCTTGGTACTATAGGTGTAGCCATGAACACTCATCTCAAGACTCAAGGAGGACATCCCCAAGTGACCAGAGATACCTCCTGGAGGCCCTATTCAGTTGCCTGAGGGATATGAGACATCTTTATCTTGCTCATCAGCTGCTTTTATTTTAAGCTTCTCTGAACTGATCAGGTGGTTTGTTTTGGGCCTCATTCTGGAGGATTTAACTTTTCCCATCTGCTGTGGGAACTGTATGTACCTAACATGCCTTGCTTCTGGGATCTATTTTGCAGACCATCCTTCTGAAATTTATGTGCAGCAGCATCAGTCTTACAGCATCTGAGATTTTTATTGAACAATTTCTTAATGTCTCCATTTCAGTCCCCTGATAGCAAAAGACTGGGAGAATAAGTCTTCCTGTTTAAACATTGATGTCCCAGGATAGGGATGGTACCATGCTTTATGGGTTCTCAGAAGTCAGCATAACCATGTCCTTAAAACAGAATGGTAAAAAAGTATGTCATGAAGACAACTGATTTTAATTAAGAGTACAGTCTTAGCTGTACAGAAACATTGCCCAAAGCAATTTCAATTTCACCAAATGATTTGCTTATAAATGAAAAGGTAATAACTTTTTCTTTTGTTTTGCCTCTGTTTAAAATAAAGCAACCACAATAAAATAATAAAAACAAAATATAAATTTCAAAATAAATTTTAATTTTACTTAAAGAGGCACTGTGTCAATTGTCCAATTCAGAATGATCTCATGTTTTGCTTTAAACATTTTTTATATAGTTCAAAATGAAAACTGGGTACTTGATTTTTAGAATGAAGGACCTTCATCATTCTGATAGGACTGAATTCATTTTCAGCAGTGCTAGCAAGCCTAAGGAATCCCCGATTCACCTACACGTCGTAGATCCAACTGCAATACAAAAAAACCCTCACACAACTATTCATGCCATATGCAGAGGGAAAAATCTAGAATAGGGATGTGAGGCCTATTTTGAGCGCGTGTGTCATTCTCCCATTTCACAGTGAAATCCCCCTGTCAGTGTCAGATGCAGTCATGCAGGATGTGCTGGGGATGGAGAGCTGTGATAGCTGCAGTTGGAAATAGATCCACGAAGCCACGGCACATTGTGGCAAAGAATACGGGACATTATGAATGGATTTGGATAAAACCCAGCCCCACTTCTGTTGGATAAAATGTGAGAAAACATACGTCCTCCAACTCCAGACTAACGCAAGTTTCATTTTGCACAGCGCGTACTGCCATGGGCGAGAATGATATTAATGATGTGGAAAAAGACCAGCCTGTCATTTCTGCTGGAAATGATAAGAGAAAACAATTCCCTGTAACAGCTGCAAAAACACTGCTGGAACAACTTGAGGAAAAACAAGATTAAAGACTGGTTTGTCAGTCTGGTGTCCTCCACTACTGGGACCGATAATTTACAACAGTACTCCATGGCTATGCGAGGAGAAATAATGTCAGTTCAAATCCCATTCAACCCTCTGAAGGTTTTTGCTCTTAAGAGATCAGGGTTAAGCTATGAGTTATTATTTCACAGGGCTGGTTTTAGTTGTAAGCAAACAGCTTCGTAGTGGGGAGCATGTATCTATCAGCTTTGGATGCGCCAGTGCCTTAGAAAACATGGCTGGATGCTGGTGCCACTGTTGGAGAACAGGTATGTGGGGAACGAGCGACTGTGGGTAGACAGCCCCTACGGAAATTACCCTCCACATTTTTTAGGGTACTCCCATCAGTTATCCACCTTTGTCTTGACTTATAGTGAGAACAGTCCTGGGAATGCCAATATTCAGCATTGTCCACAGTGCTAAGAAACTTTGCATTGAGCATTTTTCTTCAGATCTTGCTTCTCAACCTTTTCCTAATGGGAAGTAACATTTTTATACGTGAAAAACAAAGCTCATGAAATCATGACCTTAGCCAAGAAACAAGGTAGACCTGAAGACGGGCAGGATACTATCAGAGGTGCCTCTCAGATGATTACTGCAATGACTCTTTCACAGACTAGTTTCTTATGGATAGGAGCATTTCATATGCTGGTTGTATTAAAAAGAGAGTTTCCATCGTGACAGCAAAAGGACAGCAAAAATTGAACACCGATAAAAAGTGAAGTAGGGATAAAAGTAGGCTGACTTTTAGGAAAAAGTAAGAAGTAACATGGAGCCCAATTATTTCCAAATATTAGTCGGCTTCCTATTGAGGACGTTTAGAAGAAGAGTTCATGAAACATGACAAGAACTCAGCAGAGGTCCTGATGGGGTCAAGGAATGGTATTTTTCAGCTGCAACATATTCAAGCACATACCGTAAAGGATTCTGACAAAAACTCAGAGAAGTCAGGAATGTTTCAAAAGTTCATCTTTTAACCCTACTAAATAAGAAGTTGTTTTCCTCCTCTATCTTTCTCTCTCTTCCCTCCCCTTAGCACAATACCTTTGCACAAGACTGCTTTCATTATATTCCTCACTTCATTCAGGAACCATCAAGACCTGATTTCTGTTGAAATCAATGGAAAAAAAGAATTAATTGACTTCAGGATCTTAATCACTGCCTGTTGGATCAAAACAGCCAGCTGTATCAGTCCCTGAGTGGAGACAATTGCAGTAAATTGGTAGCACATGGTGCTCATGCAGAACTCGGCAGAGAAGTGCCGAAACTTCTGTAAGCAGTTCATCACTGAGAAATCACAGATGAACCAGCTCAAAACAGTCTCCTAGAATTTTGAAATGCTTTCCTTCTCTTTAAGGCTGTATCTTGCTCATGTTGAGCTTTGGCTGGAGAAATGCAAAAGGGGGATTTGTGTGAGGGTTGATCTGAAGGACATGCCGAAAGACCCTATTGGCCTAATTCTGGAACACAAGATAGGACCCAGATGAGACTGTAAAGCTTCAGTCTTAGGCGTGAAGTTAAATGTGATAAAATGTGTACAGCCCCCCAACCTCATTACTTCCTCCACATGTTTTTCTTAGGTGTCCCACCTACCTACCTGAAACTGCTGCAGGCCTCTGTCTTGACATTCATTTGGGTAACAAAAGGCTGAGAACAGAAATAGGAGGGCTGCTTCAACACTGAGAAAATACGCGAGGCAGGTGAAGATAATGAACTGACTTCTATATCAAATAGTGTTTCATCTTTCTGATGTTGCTAAGATAGAAGAGGTGGAAATAACGTACTAAAAATCAAAATAATTTTCTGATAAACACAAAGATTTAATGAAAATTGAGTAATAAATAAGATTTATACAGAGACCTGGAATAAGTCACTGAGTTGTAAAAATTTAACAAGGAAAATATTATCAAGTACTGTAAAAATGACAAAGAAATCCTCGTTAACAAAATTATTAATATTTCAGGAAATGGAACTCCACAGTTACCAAAGTGACTTAAAAAGACTATATAATCACTAGTAGCTTAGTGGAGGAAAAGTTAGGAAACTACCACATTATTAACAACACTTGCATTTAAATGAAATGTTGTTTGTCTATTAAAGAACCTTTTCCAACTCCATGGTTATTTTTTTCCTTGCATAACTCCTTTGGGAAGAGACTGTCATCTTAGATAATTAGATAGTAACCGACACTTAGGTATAAAAGATATTTCATGACATTTTATGAGGCATGTCTCAGATTTCCACAGGAATTTAATAACCAAGTACCTTAAACTAAACTGCAATAAAAAGCAATGTGCATGTTGTGTCTACGACTAGCAATTAAACTTGAGGTCAAGTTCACCTGACAGATTTTTGCAGGTGGGGAATGAAAAAGAAAAACAGCATATAAAAGCTCAGCTGCAGTATGGACTTTCTGCCATAAAGATGGTGCACCTGCCAATTTTAGTATGACAGGTCTTGATTTTTTTGACTAAAATTTGAAGACCACTAGAGTCTAATTGACCAGAAATGAAAGGCAGGCTCTTGTGGCTGAATCTATATATTAAACTGAGTTAAAAACTCCAGAACAGATTTTGATTGAAGAAAGAGTAAGTTTCTATGCCCAGGCCATAGATGATGGGAAGTTGTCATTTTTTTGGATCAACAAGGTTTAATGTTCTTGCCCCAAATTATCACTCCTTCAGCTTATATAATAGTCTTTAACTGCTGCAGGAGCAATTCTGGGAAACATCCACACTAATGGTGAGGCTTCCATACGTACACACCATCTGAAAACACTCCTTTTTTTTCCCAGCAGGCCTACTTATAGACAAGTGGCATTTTAGCTGTCTTTTCTAACAGCCTTTTTGTGTCAAACTTTTCAGAAGCATCACATTTTCCATTTATTGGTCTAAAAAAAGAAAATAAAAGTAGTTTTGCGGAGCTCAGGGAAGAAGAAATCAATGTGTTGTAGATTCCTGGATTTAGTTATTTTAGCTAGCTTAGGGAAGGAGTGAAACGGTATAATCTAAGCTCTGTAGTGAATGAATGCGGGACACTCATTCACAAATACACAACCAAAGCACGTTTTTGCCCATTTTCGCAAAGTCATTGAGACTCTCCAAGCATGATTATTTAAGATATTATCTCAAATACATTCAGACAGTAATAAATCAGTGTGAAAAAGAAAGATGGCTTCTTACTGTTTCTCGCATGGGGAAAATCCACCAGACTGGTTTCCTTATTAGTGTACAGGGAATTTCATGTTCATAACTCACAACTGTGAACTTCCCCTCCATATAATTGAAGAAATAAGCTTATAAATCTTTACATTGATTATAGCTTGTGGCTACAAAGAAAAAAAGTGGGGAGTGCTGTTATAATAACTGTATCAGAATTTCACATGATGGATAGGACTTAGCTCTATCATTTCTAATATATACTAGGTTGAAGCGTTCTTTGTTGGACAACTGACTTTCTAAAATTGCTTTAGGTCAAGTAATGTAGCATGTCACTATATTTACAGAGGTAGTTTTTGCAGGAACTGCTAATGAAAGGGGACTCTCCCCTTCTCAGTAATTCTCACTGAAGGTAGTTGGAATTAGGACAATGTGTCAGACCGATAGTATTAAAAGTTCCCAATTTCCAGTTAATCAGAATTTTATACAGACTGTCCTTGAGTCAAAGACTACATAGAAATCTGCCTGAACTTTTCAGCCAGCTCTGCAAAAATTCTACAATCCATTTCTGAGTGGATGGAATGATGAGTATTTCTGATACGCTAATACAGAGAGCACCTTATAAAACCTCAATATCCCATTTTATATGCTAATCTTTCTTGATTAGAAATTCTTACCCCTGGCTGGCTGTAGCAACTATTTGAGGGGCGTTTTAAAGATCAACTCTGCTAAAGCGTAGTGACAGATCATAAACATTCAAGAGGGAAGAGCCGCCTTAAATCATAGTTTGTCCCTCTGCCCATGATAGGAGATACTGGTAGGACAACCTCAAAAAAGGCAAAAGCCCAGGGAAAGGATACAGATGTCTCAGCAAGCATTGACATGCTCACTAACGGAGGGCAAATGTACCGCGTGCAAGGTGGAGAGTCCCCAGATGGTATTTTCTCAGACACCAGAAACAGTATCTGCCTTAGCTTGAGACCTGACCCACTCAGGAGATGCCTTAAAGAGCAGATAAAAGACATACAAAGTGAAATCCTTCTGCTTGAACCTGAACACAATGAAGCCAAAAATCTACACCTAGAAAGAAACCAAGGAGATGTGGCGTTAAAACTCTGGCTAGGTGTTTCTACCCAAGAGAAAAGATTTGGCTCCTGTTTTGAGGATATTTCATCCACAGACTGCTTCATCTTCCCACGAGATTTCCACGAATCAAAAGATGACCTTTTAACTTTTTTTTTTTCCCTCCTTTTTCATAGAACAGGTGTTTGCACGTATTTTGCGGCTACTGACATTTTCAGGAGCATTTTAGAAATGCAAATCTATCCATTTTGGGTAGAATTTTTTCCATGTTTTTTCAAACATGCCAAAAACATTGGGGAGGAATGGTATCAGTGTTTCAAAAGTGTACCAGATCAGCTTTTGTAGGAAAAAGAAAATAAACAAGAAGTATTATTTCTTTCTATTGAAAAAAAAAAAAAAAAAAGAAGCTATTGACATGAAAAAAATGAGGGGTTTATTTCTGTCATCACGTGTTAGCTCCTTCTCTGTGATCTGTCTTCTCATGGGTTGAATTAATTATTTCTTTTTTTCCCACCTGCAGATCTTTTCTGCAGTCTTTTGGGACCTTCTGGCATTAGAAGGGCTTCAAAGAGGCAGCCGCTTCTTAGCAGTTTATCTGCTCCCCTTAGTATTTAAACATTAAGGAAGACAGTGGATGTAAGAAGTTGCAGCTGAGTTTATTTTATCTTAATGATGCAGCCTGAAGCCTCAGGCCCATAGAGCATGTACCCCTGAGGCTGATGGTAAACACTGTGCAGAAGCCTATTGTTTGCTAAATGTATCCATCAAAAGATTATTGCGCTTGGCCAAGTTGCTTCACTTTCTCTTTGCTGAATGTATAAGTCCAGGAATCCTCTGCTCCACTCGTTGACTTTGGATTCAACAGAAAGGCATTTTGTGTTTAGTTAAGCAAACATTCATGTAATTGCTGGATTAGCTCTGGAGGGGGATGTTGCTCAGACGTATGAGCGACACTCTGGAGAAGTGACATTTGTTACTAGACAAGTTTCCATTGCTGATATTGTATTTTATTTTATTTTTCAGCAGTCATTACTCACTTTCCCACTGATGTTCCATAGCCTGCTAAAACATGCATGCCATCCAAAGAGAGGTCCGAGCCATTGCATTCTGTAACCTAATACAATTCACTCTTAGGTCATACCGTGCTGAGAGAAAAAAATCAATACCTTACCCACTTGACCTGCAGCAGAACAGAGACAAATTTCTTTTCCCTATCCATTGTTCTCTATAGAGATCCTTATTGATCTGAGTTCTCAGTGTCAGTCCACGTCTTTCAAATGCCTCGTTCAGAAGCTGTGTTTTCCAAAAAGTCCTTTCTGTGATAACCCACCATAATGTTAACAAAAAAATGTATATGGAAGAAAAAGCTGTCTTGAAATCAGGTCACAGTGCTGGGTTTGGGATCTTTGGGTTGAACTGAAACCATTACCATAGCGTTCCTCTGGGTGTATCCGCGCCATGCAATAACCAGTACAGAGATAATGAGGACGGTGAGAGCGTGGCCATGCCAGTGAGGCAGTCTGCCTCAGCTGATTTACCTGCTTTCCCTTAAGGAGCTTCTCACACTGTGTATAGTGTAATAAACTTGCTTCTGCAGCTCAAGTTAATGTAGGCAGGCTGACAAGTATTTCTGTATCCACTGCTCTCAAATGAAGAGGTAGGAAGGAATCTGTACTCTGGCAGAGAAATTCCCTGCTTTTACCTTTCCACTTACGGTTTCCTGTCTCTTACCCTCTCACTCACCCACCAAAAATCCTCTCTGGATTGCCGCTGCTAGCCAGCGAGGTTAATGCTGGCACACACTTTCCAGAGAGGGATGAGAAGCCATTTGATGGGGCAGGTATTACTTTTATTTCCTGATCTCCCTTCCCCTAATCTGTGCAATAATTTGGAGAGTGGATTTGAGGTGGACTTGATGAACTGCAGTGTCTGCAGCAACCACATTTCCACACTTCCAGAAGAAACAGGTCTTAGGCATATTTTGAAGAGCAGAACAGAGGAAAGCAGTTCCTTGGGGGATTTTTGTGGAGGTGTGTAGGGGCTGGAGGTAGGGAACAGATGGCTGATGAACCTGGAGGTGAGGCTATTTGGGATAGAAAGGACCAGACATGCAAAAAGTGTTGTGGTGCTTGGAGCTGCTCTGGAAACCAGAGGCTGGACTGCTACATTTTGCCAAGGCAGCTTGAATATTGTGAAAATAGCATAGTCCAAATAACAAGATGTGTACATAGCCTTTACTCATTCTGCTTTGATTACTTCCCCAAATTCCAGTCTTTGTTGGTTGATCAGCAAATACAAAGCGGAAGAGGACCCCAGAGGCACACCAATACAGAGATTGGTTCACTTCAAAAATTGGGACATACAAAGGGTTGGTTTACTGTCATAGATAAAGCTAGACTTGCATGAAAACATGTAGCTGTTCACCTATTAGATGAAGTTAAACCCAGGTATTCTGTTTTGTTTTGTTTTGTTTCTGTGGTGAATAAAATCACAGAATCACAGAATAGCTTGGGTTGAGTGAGACCTCTGCGGGACAAGAGGTCCATCCCCTGCTCCTCTTTTTAAAGCTAAGCAAACCATATTCTTTCTGCCTCTGTTTGTACTTTCTATGTTCTACCACCTTGACCTCATCCCAGTGGCCTCCACTGGTCTCACTCCGGTACGACAGTGTCTTCCTTGCATTGGAGAGCCCCAAACTGGGCACAGCACTCCAGATGCAGTCTCACGAATGCCAAAGAGAAGGCAAATCATCACAGAAAACACTGGCTTAAAATTATATGGGAGCAAGACAAGTAAGAGTGTGCTTTGTTAACATTCATTATATCCTCTGTCTAAACCACTTTCTCTACAGATTGATGCCATCAAGAGTATTAATACATTTAAAACTGTTAGGGCCAATACGCTTCAGCTCTTGTTTAATGAATAAATGAGAAACAGCAGTTTGTAACGTCAATCCATCACCCAAAGTACGCAGTTAATGTGAAGAGCAGCATTAACACAAGTACAGCTTCTGCTAAAGTAAACAAATGCTCGAGCCCAAAGTATGCACAGTGTGGAAAGAAGGCACCTTCTGTGCATACCCGGCCTTGATAATCGAGGGACTGAATGATGTTAAATTAGTCTCGTAGGTAACACACATGTTCTGCTTTAGCCCCAGTGATAATACTTTGATTTTCTGTATGGAGATCCCCCAAATCCTTTAGAACGATTGATAAATGAATTTTCAAATGGGTAAGTCAGAAACAATAGTATTTGGATTTTATAGACAGAGATACTAAAGCACAAAGGCATTAAATGTCAGCCAAGGTTTAGGGACAAGCTGCAAATAGATGACAAATGCCCCAACACCAGGATCAGGGGTTTTGTCCCAGCATAATTTTAACTGCTGGATGCCTTTATGTACAGAATGATATGATGGTTTCTTTTGATGACAAAATCTGTTAAATGAAATGCTTGTGGGTAAATATTGAGGATTTTTATTGACTTCTCAGGCAAGACTTTTTAAACATTTTTCTAACTTATGTCTGCACAAAAGGTTTTTCCTTATTCAGTACATAAAATATTTGTGCATTATTCTGCGCATTTTTTTTTGTTCTTAATTAACCATTCTTGGGACTGGGTTTTCTAGATTTCAGCTAACGCTTTCAAAGTGAAATGCCTGAAATTGGTTAATGAGGTCCATATTGAAGCAGATAATTTATCATCAAAATTCAAAAATGTTGGCTTTAGGTACCATATAAACCAGCTTCCAAGTTTCCAATTTATAGACATCCTTCCAACTCAAATTCTCCTTGGTTATCAGGGACTAAGAGTAAAAGCTTGGCTTTCAAATTTCCAATATTATATTATTCCCTTCGAAGTCTGTGGAAACTCCAAATGCTTTGAAAATATTAAAGTGAAAACAATCATCATGATCCACATAAGACAAAGTGTGTACTATTTTTTTTCTGAAATATTTGTGAATATTAACAAGTCATTGATTTGTAAACTCAATCAAGAGATGCATGAATGCTCATCTGTAGTGCTTTTCATTCTTATTTTTCTTTCTTTGGTTGATATTAGTAATATGAAGTACATTATACAGTAATATAATGTAGGTTCCCCCTATAGATGATGGAAAGGAGTAGGCATTTCTAATGGTGACCATGCCAACTGCTTTGGGATGAGACGACCATCTCCCTATCAGTAGGTGCCTATCCATCTCCAGTGACCTTATAAATGGTTATCCAGATAATTATCTGAATCTGCAATACAGTTTTGGTGTTGAATTTTATCAAAACTGAAAGCTCTTAAAAAAAAAAAAATTAAAAAACAATGTGTTGACATATATTTCCCATAAGTGTCTGTATGCACAATCTTGTACCAGCTACTGTGTCTCAGCACTGGGAAAATGCTTAGAAGAGTTTCTGGTGTCCACTTTGACACTAAAGTCTGTAATAAAACTTTCAGTGGTCTTTGGTTAGCCAGGGGTAGCTTAGTCCCACGTACTCATGCTTTCACAGCTTAACAGTGACAGCATGGTATAAGTAGACCTAAAGCATCAGTGCTCAACACCTTTCAGTACATCACCACAATGAGCCTGCTCTTGGCTTTCTGCTTCAGCTTTCCACGAAATATTGAGCCAGCCTGAGGGCACCAGTCCTGCTTTTCAGGTCTTCAGTGGCTCAGGTGATTGGAAATATCCTCTGCATTCCAGGATGAGCACAGTGATTAGAAATGTCTTTTTCCCTCTGGAAATGAAGCTTGCTCCAAAAGAAGGCATAAGCATTTGTGCAGTGGACTGAGTTCTGAAAAGTGAGTGAAGAAAAGGCATAAGAACATTAATTCAGTGAATTGAGAATGTGAATGCAGACTTATTACTGCTTTCACATCAAGGCGAATCGTATTGAATGCCTATATCATGTCTGTGTGCAGCCTTAATATGCAGTTCAATAAAAAAAAAGGCATTTAAAGTGCCTTCTTAATGCTACAGTGGTGGTGATTAAAATAATTACTGTTGCATACAGCCAGGAGTCAATGGCTTGCATTGCAAAATCAAAAATCTCAGCTCCAGAGGATTCACATCATTTTATTTGCCAATAGTCTATTGATTTCTCATTGAGTTTTAGACGTGGGAAGTAGATGCAGCCATGGAGAATGGCAGCGTTGATAGCTGTCCTGCCGCTGAATAACTTCCCTCAGGAAATCCCAGTCTGAGGCTGATGGTAGATAATCCGGGTTCCTGGATATGTTATTTCATCTGCTTCATATGCTCAGGCTGAAGTGGACAGAGAGCAACTAGAGAAGTAATTTTCATATGCCCAGGACTATACTGGATGAACTAGAAATACTCGTGCTGGGCCCTACTGATTGCGAGAAGGTCCAAATAACAAACCGTTATGTCCATGCTCAGTCTCGCTGCAATCAGAGATTTTAATTGTGTGAATTACACTGTATTGCAGGTCACAGCACAAATTTAATTAAATCCTGATAAAATCGATTTGCAGTTCTTGTACTGCTTAAGTCAAGAATAGAAAACTACTAAGCCAGGCGCCCAGCTGGAGAAACTTCTCAAGTAGAAAATTACAACTGCATTTTTAAATGTTCATCTTATTTCGTATGCAGGAAAGGCTAATGGGCTGGATCCCTGCTGCATACGACAGGTGAGTTCAGCTAACGGTGGTGGGATTGCATTCACTTATGCCAGCTGAGGTCCACCCTTTCATCACATGCATAAAAGCAGAATTTGTGGTTTTAGGAAATCAGCACTGGCTACAGACTTTAATCACGGCACTGGACCTCAGGCTTGTCAGTTATATAAAAGTTCCATCAAGTCTGTGATGACTCAATGTTGGTTTTGTCTCCAGTGGCAACACGATGTCCTTTGGGACATACAAAAATTATCTCATTGACATAAGGCACCCGCCATTTGCATCACAGGAAAAGTCTGGTGAGCACCACTGGGATTTCAAAGGACAGTATTAAAGGCCTGACGATTTCAAGGGAAATCAGACAACATTTTAAAATCTGCCTCCAAGACTCTCAGCACAGCTGGGACACAGCTGAGACAGATGTTAATAAAAAAGCAAGTTCTCCCTGGTTTCTAGAGCGGAGGACAGGAACTTGGGAGATCTAGCTGTAATACCAGCTAGCTGGGTGACCCGGGACATTTGAACTCTTGGTCTTGGTCCAATCTGGTTTCAGTAGGGGGCTAACTGAATATCACAGAACAAAAAACCATGGGCGTTGACAGCTTCAATGACAGAGAGCACCAGAGTTGTCATTTCGTGATAGGTGAGCTTCCTAGGGAGCATCCTTGCTAACTAGTCCGTGAATGGAGGTGGGCAGGCATCACCTCAAGGAAGACAGTGAGTTTCTACAGGCGATCTATCCCTTCTGTAGTAACTTGTCTGTAATTATCTTTCTTTTTCTTCATTAGCATGTTGTTTGGTTTGCTCTCTCTGGTCCCCACACAGACAGAGCATCATCCTTTCTTTGCAGAACGAGACTACTTTGCATGTGCGTTGTGAATCCAGATTCACAGTGCCTCATCTTCTACCTGGAATGCCGATGAATAGCCCAGCAGTGCCTCTGACGCAGCTGCCCTCTAAATACCAGATACAAATCAATAGATATACATTAGAGCTGCAGTTTCTGAGCCAAAGATGTTGCCATGACAGCTGAAGGGTTTCTGGACATGCTTATTGCACCCTCTTGTGTTTGTTCACTATAAATGCATGGTTTATTCGCCTATACACTTGTGCCACATTTTGATGATGTCCCGGTTGATACCTAATGCCGACCGCCGTCCTGGACCTCACTGGTAGAGCACAAAGGACTGGAGAAGAGGATAAGCCGTTTGTCTGGATGGGGATTCTCAGTAATTTTGTAGCAGATAGGGGTTTGATCAATAAGTGGAGCAAATCAGCATAATTTTTTTTTTCCATATCCGTAGCACCCCTTAAGATTATGGTCCTTGATATAATTGATTCAAGTCACAAAAAATATATATGACCTAGGAAGGAACTTGCATTAAATTATGCAAGCAATAAAAGCACTTATTTAACATCACTTTGTAAGTTATGCACAAGGAATTAAATTCACAGCCACTTTGCCTGGCACTTCTCTGAAAGACTTTCCAAGCTGTGATGGATGGTATGTGGGATCTAAAGAGCTTTTCCGGTTCTCCTCACTTCTTCTGTGGTGGGCAGGTTGCCCAAGTCCTTCTCTTCCTTTGATTTGCACTTTTCCTGGGGCAAGGAAGAAATCCTTTAAATAATTATCGATTCTGATACTGCCAGTATAATTTCTTCTTATTGATTTTTCCTTCTAGCTCCAGGTTCTTGCAGGTTGAGGCTTTCTAGGACCACCCAACAGAGACTGACAGCTTTAAAAGTCCAAAGCCAAAGATGCCCTTTTCTTCTCTGTCACATTAAATGAAATTTTAACCTTACCTTTACAAGGCTTTACAAACTATAGTAGATTTTTTTTTTTTTCAGCTTTGCCTGCATTGAAAGCTCTAGTCCTCTAAAATGACCAGAAATGTGACCAGTCTCATTGTTTGCTTTCCTGTGGATGCGGATGGCAGATGGTGAAATTACAGTGGAAACAGAGGACAAGAAAAGGTCTCAAATATTTTTAAGACAGATTGTTAAAATCCACAGTTTCACTGCACTGTTATAATGGTGATGAAACCTCTGAGCTCCCATTATAAATGGGTAATATTCAGACCCCATTAGAACTAGCCCCATTTTGAAATTTTCAAATGGGGAAAGCAAGTGACTATGTTGGGAAAAATGCTTGCAAAACATGTCCTTATTTTCAACCTGTGTTGCTTACACAGCTTGGGTGACATACAAATGTTTTTCCACCTCCTCAGCCCTACGCTCTTGCTCAAAGTGCTCTGGGGATGTCAGAACCGAGGCGTGCATCTGAACGAAACTGGGGGTTCAGCAGAAAAGAGCCTTACATAGTTTATTTATAGAGAACTAAGCAGACTGCTGGCTGCGTCGAGATCAAAAAGTAAATCTCAAGATAGAAATATTGTTTTGGGCATTTTTATTGAAGCTTGTCAGCTAAACAGGATATTTTCAGCTGGGTGAGCGTTTGGTGCAGAACTGCGAATTAGGTACACATATATATACAAGTACATACATATAAGTAAAAAGTAAGGTGGTTAAATTCAGATAAAATGAATATCACGTGGCATAGCTGTTGCCACTGTTGCTGTGGTAACCAAGCATGACAATGTGTCAGACAAGTTAATTTTAGACAAAATAAACTGTTTCTTGAAACTGTTGGAGAAACAGATGGATTTTGTCTTAAAATGGACTCTTAAACATTTGCTTTTTGGAAGTACTTAGAGGGAGACCAAATAAATGCACATTCACCCCACAACAGGTTGCTCAAATGAAAGGACTTTCCAGATGCTTTGGGACCATCTTTATTACCTCACTTGCTAAAGTATTTTCCTGTACCTGCTCGAACGGACGTGTGTGCCAGCTGAGATGATGATTTGATTTCTTTTTGCTGTATTTCTGCTAGGTTGCTTGGCATCCATTCTCAGCACCCTCTCCGGAGCTTCAGAACTCTCTGTTTTCCCACACTTTTATTTCTCTCTGCAAAGTGCTGATTTAACTGTATACCGAGTTTCCTCCTCAGTGCTTTCACCTTTGCTGTTATTTAATATCCTCCAGACTGCTTCCACCAGGCTAGCCTTAATTTTCAATGAGAAGGTAGTACACAGAATGTAAGATAACTCTATTTGGGACCTGGGTATGTTGAGTAAAAATGAATTAATCACTGGACTAGATGATGATGGTTGCTAAGGTACCAGTGGTCATGACCTGATTATAGGAAGGAATAATATAGAGGACAGTCCTAAGCAATAATATTTTCACTTAGTGCTTCAAAAGGGCCATTTCCCAATGCTGAGGAAAATTATGAGCCAAAGAAGGTAGGAACAAAAATAGAGATAGAAAATTCAGATTTTCTTTTAGCAAATAGATTCAAAATCCAAAAAAACCCCACCAAGTCAAGATCAAATAAGAAGAAACTGGTTACCAGAAAGAACACTCTCAGCTCAGTATGAAAAAGCAAAGCAGAAATTGAAAAAAAAATCCAAACCAAACAAAAAATGAGCAAAACCTAAAACTATAATAAATGAAATTAAATGGCAGTTGCTATCACCAAGAAATTACGAGATTAAAATAACTGATAAGAGAAGCTGATGACATAAAGGGAAAAGCCATTGCAGGCAGTGTTACAGAAAATTTTAAATATATTAAGATCAAAGAAATGGTATCAGCAGTATAAGCCTTTGCTAGAGAGAGGGGTAACCATTATGAATAATATCACAGAATAACAAGAAATGCTCCCTGAAAAATGCCAAGAGTTTATTACATATTTTTGGTGATGACTGCTCTGTTTGTAAGTAGCCAAACCCGCCAAAACCACCTCTTCTCATCATCAACCGGTTCAGATAACTTCCAGAAGACTCTGACAGAGTTGGCACAGGAGGTGGTTGATGCATTGCTGTGAATGTTAATAAATCTTTTCCTTCCTCTGAAATTCCAAAAGGCGGAAAGACTATATGTGAGATCATACTGTCTTAGGCACAGAAGAAGCTGGAGACCTGACATCTATCAATCCCAAACAAAATAATGGAAAAGCTTATATGAGATTCACTTGGTAAAGACTGTGAGTATAATTAATGCCAATCAAAACTGTCTCTAGAAAATGGGCCTTGTCAAACAAACCCGATTTCATTCTTCAAGGAGATTACTATTTTAGTTGGAAAATGTACTGATAAATGTAGCAGACTTTCCTAAAGTGCTTGCCTTCATATTGCACAATTTTCCGACTAAAAATACAGCATTACAAAATATCAATACACCCTGCCACCTAACTGACACGTTTTGCCTATGAGGAAATCACATCTTTGGGAAACAAATATAAACTCATTGATACAGACACAGATTGCTCTGCTGATTGCAGGAGTGAAGCACAGGTGACCACACTGTGTGGATGTCAGAGTTTATGGTTTAATGCCAGTCTGACCTACAGTGCCCCTGCACCCCTCCCAGCCTTACGCTCCTCAAATATAGAAATTCTCTAACACCCAGCAGGGAACTCCAGAAATTCTGCCTGATTTGTTACATCAAAGATCCTGGGGAAAGAAGAAAAAAAAAAAAAAATATATATATAAAAATAAATTATAGCCCTGCATAGATATTGTTAAGCCAGCTGCTGCCCTAGAGAGTGGTACAAGACAGAGACAGAAAGTGAGACGCTTTTGGGTTGTCATCTCTGTTTTTTGGATAATATGAGAGTGAATCCTAATGTCTGATGGACTGAAGAATATTTCCAAGCAGTTGTGCCTAGTGCCATTTTGAACTGTGCTCTGAGGACATTTAATAGTGCTGGCATCTCCCAAGGGATGCTATAATGAGACTGAGCATCTCACAAGCAACACTCAACATCTTGCAGGATCAAGCCTGTATTTCTCACCAGGAGAAAAGCTAGTCCTGCTATCGAAGCCTACATTCTCTCTTGCTTAATTTCTTCCAATTATTCTTAATTGTGCCCCCAGGAGTAGAGCTCTGTGAATAATTGATTTTTTTTGTTGTTTTGTTTTGTTTCGTTGCCAAACAGGGGGGAGGGGAATTATTCAAGGTTGATTGGAAATGAAAAACATTTGGGATTTTTAACAATAAAGAAGCCCTCCCCCCAGGCATTTTTCAGGTCAAACAAAATAGTTCTTTTAATTTAAACCAAGGTATTTTGGTTCATTTTCTTTTTTCTAATTGTTGTAAACAATGAAGTGTAACTATATGTAACCTTAAAGCATCATCTGAAATGTGAAAAAGTCAAAACATGGCATTTAAAAACAGTGGACTGAAATGTTTCAAATGTAACTTTTGGAGCAGAGGGTCTGGTATAGATCAGATTCAACCAAAATTAATGAGAATATTCACTTCCACTATCAACATGCATTTTTCCAGTGACTGAACTGTTTTCCCCATTCTCCCTCCCAGATCACCCACTTCTGTTATGATCCTATTTAAACAATCCTGCCTTTGGTATTGACTTGGTATTCAGCTTACAAATGTAGGTAGATTTCTGTGCTTTTCCTGAGCTCTCCTTTAGCCAAGCTCTACCTGATTAGTTCTTCCGATCGTCTCACAAAAGTCAGTCCCTTCTTCCTACTAATCATTTTTCTTCTTGGATTTACCTACACTTCTATCAACGTGTGCCTGGGCAGGAGCTGCTACGAAGTGAATGCTGTGTTAAATTGCAAGCCAGTGACAGTGGCTACCTTTCATAGGTAAGAGGGTTTTGCTATTTTTCCTGCAATGACCATTTTTGGCTTAGGTTTCTTTGCTTTACCAATCTCCTTGAAACACATTTCAAGCTGGCAAAGGTCTGTTTAGCCCTTCTATTTTTTTTCTTGAAAAATTGTAGGTAGCCCATTTGTAAGCATGGATTGGAAAAGCACGCATCTTGGATGCTTCAGTGCCTTTTAATAGTTCATAGTTTCTGAATATTTTACATTACTGTGTTCACTGAAATACCTGGTCTTGCCCAACTCAAATATTCATTAAATTTGCCAAAGGCAAAAACTTAATACACATACTTGCTACTTCCAAACATTACTTACGAACATCTGCATGCGTAGATGCCTGAGGCTGTAATAAAGCCAAACCTGTCTATATGAAATATTGCAAGGAAAAACACTGGAGGGTCACCAAATCAGAAAAAGAGAAGAGAAAGAAAAGAGCTACCAACATTTTCCAGCACATTCAAATGTTGCCTGTTCTTTAATACCCTCCTTCACCCACAACCTCAAAGCAAATAATAGGTATGAGGCTTTGCAAGTGGAACCAAAGGCTAATGAGGATGATGGTTCATCTAGCTTGGAGGTGTTGCCAAGGTTAAGTTGGCCTACACTCTGCATCAGAACTGCTTCCATAAAGAAAAAAAGATGAGTATTGTCATAGGAGACTCCCTTCTGAAGGGAACAGAAGGGCCAATATGCAGACCAGACCCACTTCTTAGGGAAGTCTGATGTCTCCCTGGGGCTCAAGTTAAGGATGTGAAGAAAAAGCTTCCAACCCTGGTATGGCCCTCAGATTATTATCCATTTTTGATTTTTCAGGTAGGCAGTGATAAAGTTGCAAGAAACAAGAAGTCCGAGGTCAATTAGGAGAGACTTCGGGGCCTTGGGATGACTGGTTAAGGGATCAGGAGCACAAATAGTGTTCTCCTCTATCTTTCCAGTTGCAAGGAATGATGAAGGGAGAAATAGAAAGAGCCAGCAGATCAATACCTGGCTCCAAAACTGGTGTCACCAGCAGGATTTGGGGTTTTTTGATCATGGGTCAGTTTACGTGACACCAGGCCTGCTGGCAACAGGTGAGGTACACCTGTCTCAAAGAGGGAAAAGGATCTTTGCCCAGAAGTTAGCAGGGCTCATTGAAAGAGCTTTAAGCTAGATTTGAAGGGGGAAAGGGATAAAACCAGGCTTGCTAGAGAGAAGCCTGGAGGTGGCACACCAATGTTTGAGGGACAGTGTGCTAGCAAGGTCCTTCAGTCTGCCATCTCAATGGAGGTAGGGGATGGAGATCCATGCGGCAGCAAAGATGCAAGGATTATTGATGTGTTAGAAATCGCAGAAGCACCTGAAAGTGGTCGTGTAGGAATTAGGTCTTGTCCCGTCAATAAGATGGTGGGATCAATAGCCCAACTGAAGTCCATCTACACCAATGCACACAGCATGGGCAACAGACAGGAGGAGCTAGAAGCCATTGTGCATCAGGAAAACTAAGATATAGTTCCCATCGTGGAAATGTGGTGGGATGACTTGCACAACTGAAGTGCTGCAATAGATGGCTACAAACTCTTCAGGAGGGATAGGCAAAGAAGGAGAGGTGGTGGGGTGGCCCTGTATGTTGGGGAGTGTTTTGACTGTCTAGAGCTTAATGATGGTGATGGTAGGGTTGGGTGTTTATGAGTAAAAATCAGGGGGAAGGCCAACAAGGCAGATATCATGGTGGGAATCTGTTATAGACCACCCAACCAGAATGAAGAGGCAGACGAAATATTCTATAAGCAGCTGAGAGAAGTCTCACGATCACTAGCCCTTGTTCTCATGGGGGACTTCAACTTACCAGAAGTCTGCTGAAAATGCAATACAGCAGAGAGGAAACAGTCTAGGAGGTTCCTGGAGTGTGTGGAAGAGAACTTCCTGACATAGCTGGTAAGTGAGTGTGTCAGCTAGGGAAGGCACCTGATGGACCTGTTGTTTGTGAACAGAGAAGGACTTCTGGGTGATGTGGTGGTTAGAGGCCATCTTGGGCATAGTGATCATGAAATGATAGAGTTTTTGATTCTCAGAGAAGTAAGGAGGAGGGTCAGCAGAACTGCCACCTTGGACTTCCAGAGGGCAGACTTTGGCCTGTTTAGGAGCCTGGTTGACAGAGTCCCTTGGGAGGCAGTTCTGAAAGGGCAAAGGTGACCAGGAAGGCTGGACACTCTTCAGGAAGGGTATCTTAAAGGTGCATGAGCAGGTGACAAAAGATGACCCAGTGGAGAAGAAAACGGCCTGGCTGAACAGAGAGTTTTGGCTGGAACTTAGAAAAAAAAGGAGATTTGATGAGTGTAGGAAGATGAGGCAGACCACTCAGGAGGACTACAAAAATATTGTAAGGTTTTGCAGGGAGAAAACTAGAAGGGCCAAAGCCCAAATAGAACTTAATCTGGCTACTGCTGTGAAAGGCAGTACAAAATGTTTCTATAAATACATCAGCAACAAAAGGAGGCCTAAGGAGAACCTCCATCCTTTATTGGATGTGGGGGGAAACATAGCGATGAAGGATGAGGAAAAGGCTGTGGTGCTTAATGCCTTCTTTGCCTCAGTCTTTAATAGTAAGAGCAGTTGTTCTCTGGGTACCCAGCCCCCTGAGGGATGGGGAGCAGAATGCAGACCCCAGATTCTGAAGGGAAATGGTTAATGACCTGCAACACCACTTAGACACACACAAGTCTCTGGGGCCAGATGGGATGCACCCAAGGGTACTGAGGGAGCTGGCGCAAGTGCTCACCAAGCCCCTTTCCACCATTTATCAGCAGTCCTGGCTAACTGGGGAGGTCCCAGGTGACTGGAAGTTAGTTAATCAGTGACAAGTGGCATTCCTCAGGGGTCGGTTTTGGGTCTGGCACTGTTTAACATCTTTGTTGGCTGGTGGGACAATCTCTGATGGACAGTGGGATTGAGTGCACGCTCAACAAGTTTGCTGATGATACCAAGCTGTGTGGTGTGGTCGACACACTGGAGGAAAGGGATGCCATCCAGAGGGACCTGGACAGGCTAGACAGATGGGCCAGTACAAACCACATGAAGTTCAACAAGGCCAAGTGCAATGGTCCTGCACCATGGGTCAGGGCAATCCCAAGCACAACTACAGGCTGGGTGGAGAATGGATTGAGAGCAGCGCTGAGGAGAAGGACTTGGGGGTGTTGGTGCATCAAAAGCTCAACATGACCCAGCAATGTGCACTTGCAGCCCAGAAAGCCAACCGTGTCCTGGGCTGCATCACCAGCAGCATGACCAGCAGGTTGAAGAAGAGGATTCTGCCCCTCTACTCCACTCTCATGAGACCTCACCTGAAGTACTGCGTCCAGCTCTGGGGGCCCCAGTACAAGAAAGGCATTGAGGTGCTGGAGCGTGTCCGGAGAAGGGCAATGAATCTAGTGAAGAGTCTAGAGAACAGGTCTTATGAGAAATGGCTGAGGGAACTGGGGTTGTTCAGCCTGGAGAAAAGGAGCCTGAGGGGAGACCTGATCACTCTACAACTACCTGAAAGGAGGTTGTAGCCAGGTGGGTGTTGGTCTCTTCTTCCAAGTAACAAGTGATAGGACAAGAGGAAACAGCCTCAAGCTGCAGCAGGGGAGGTTTGGATTGGATATGAGGAAAAAATTCTTCATTGAAAGTGTTGTAAATCATTGGAACAGGCTGCCCAGGGAAGTGGTTGAGTCACTGTCCCTGGAGGTATTTAAAAGACGTGTAGATGTGGTGCTTAGGGCCATGGTTTAGTGATGGACTTGGCAGTGCTAGGTTAACGGTTGGACTCAATGATCTTAAAGGTCTTTTCCAACCTAAATTATTCTATGAAATTGTTTTGGTAAACAGTGAGGGAAGGCTAAGGATTGCACATTGGGGAGAACCATGCATGGGAAGAGTTATGAGAAACCTGTGCATGTTTTCATAAATCATCCGAGCAGAGCAATATTTACTGTTCTTCAAGGTGATCCAACACTGTCCTGCTTCCAGGATTTAGTCCTTTCAAAAGGACATGAAGCCTGATGATGAAAGTGCTAAACCTGCCAGTTTTTTTCTGATTTTTTTTCATTAAGAAATGTGTTATCCATGCTCACATGTTTGTTCAGCACACACGCTTCATCGATTTACATTGTATGAACATACCTTAGCTGTGTCCTTAAAACCTCATTAGTGTCTGTTGAATATCCATTTAAATCTGAATTTTATTCATAAATGCAAATTTACAAACATTCTTAATTGTGTGTCATGCATCAGTGTGATTACAACTCCATCTCCTCTGTTTTGACATAATGTGGATTTAATATTTTGCAAAACCACCAGCCTAGATAATGCATAATCACTTACCGTTTATACAGAGGCAAATGTTTCCCATCGTTTGTAGATTTGGTCAATACCTACTGGGAAAGACAACATCCTGCAATTAACAGGAATGAACTAATAATAGCCGCTGCTGTGGCCATGCAAAAGCAGCACAATGTTTACTTTCTAACAGGAATCAGAAAATATTCCTTTGTTTAGGAACAAAAATGCAATAGTGCACATATATGCTTTGCATTGTCTACAAAGAACTGGTAACCCAAAGCTTTGCTGCTGTTAGATAATATTAAATAAAAACTAAATTAATAAGAGCCAGTTAACAGTAAGAATAGAATATCAAGATTTGTGTGATGTTACATTTCTCGTCTTCACTTTAATATCCTTTGTAATTTTGTCTCTCCTATTCCTCCCATGTTCTACTTTTCTCCTTTGACCCTGTAATTCTAATAATTTACCATCACTAATTTTCACCTCAGAGTTGTCCTGGTTCTAGCTGGGCAATGGGCAGAAGAAAAGCCCAAAATGCAAACTTCCACCCCATGCATCTATTTCAGATCTGAGTGAATTATGCCAACCTTCTGCCTATGAGAATACAAGTCTGATCGCCACAAATCCTGTCAAATCACTTTTTCCAGTGTTGCAGTGACTCTGCAATGAGCCTTGAATGCCACTGTTACTTCTTCATCTAAGAATCAGAGTTTGAACCTGGCACAAGGGTGTGCAATTACAACCCCAATAATTTTTTAATTTTCAACAACTGGATAGGTTGTTCAGCAGAAAACAAGCACAAGCTCTGGCTGGTTCCACTTACTGAAACTGCTGGTCTGCTTTGTGAATTCTGGATTCAAAGATACTTCTCTCCATGCAGACCTTCTCGATGGCATGGCACCAAAAAGGAAAAGCTTTACCTTCTACAAACTTCTAGTGCTTTTATTCTATTGGGAAATCAGTTGGTGATCTTCACCGATACTGATTTTGGTACTTAAATAATCAATCTTTTGTTTTTGTCCTTCCTTCTCTTTTGGCAAGAGAGTTTTCTGAAGCTGTGCCTTTCCTGGTAGCTTGTAGAGCAGGTCTCCCTCATGAGGATTAACGATGTTCATAACTATTGCTGCGTAACTATTTAAGACTGGGTGAGATGGAGGGATGGAGGACAGTTTTTCAGCTGTCTCCCCACTGAATGAAGCAATCAGCCTCAAAACACGCTACGGCACAATGCCGTGCCAATGATTAAATTGTCACAGCACTACTGCAATCATGACCTTGCTATTCCCTCAAATTCTCTACTTTTAATTGCAAGATGGTCCTTCACCTGAATACGTCCTTTTTTTGACACTTTTGTGTTTCTTCTTTTTTGTCTCTGTAGACATGACGATGGACACTTCCTCTCTCATCCAAAACCTATTCAGTGAAAAGCAGCAAGAAATACTGAATCAGCAGTTCCAAATTTGTGGGTAATCATCTTCCTTGCTTCATGATTATTGACCCTTCGATCCTTTTTCTTCAAAATATGTAGTCATTCTCCTATTGACAGAGACTTTTCCATGGAAGCTGCTACTGTTGTGTGCAAACTTTCCATTTCCATTGATTCCATACCATCTCTAGGCTGTCTGTCATTGTCAGTAGAAGAACAAGACTTGGGTCCCACGTGTTCCCCAGCTCCAGCATGAGTTGTATCAAGTAAGGTGCAGATCCCAAGTTAATATTAAGCAGAAGAAGAAAAGTTGTGCCGAGACTCAAGGCTTCAAGGACCTCCTTGACCTGTAGAAGGACACTGGAGAGATGTCAGCTATTTATAAGATGGAGAGAGGATCATCCATAATTTTTTTTTTTTTTTTTGAGAGAGAGAGAGAGCAAGCAAGAACTTGCGAGTTATGCTGAGCTATTTCTTATACTCTACAAAACTACCTACGTGTAACTGAAATGCTCCAATTTAAAGGGAACTCCCTTCAGCAATAGTTGTGTTCCACGTGTTAATTATTAAATAGAAACATATACATTATTTCTCCAAATTCACCTTCTAGATACAAAGTTTGACTTTGTCACTGTTTCCACACTACAGAACACTTAGTTGTCAGTAATATTAAAGGTATAAGCTTGCCAATTTTTTAACTCTGTCTACATTTGAAAAATGTGTCTGATTTTTTTTTTTTTTAAGTTAGACTTTATATCAGATTTTTCTTTTGTAGCTACTTTCACATCCTTTTCAGCTTGTTTTCATGCCTTGCAAATAGCAGACATCCAAATCTCACATACTATTTCAAGGCCACGCTCCAGGCAGAGCATGGAGGTGCAGAAGAACGGTGCAAGGTAATAGCCTTTTTTTAACACATCCACTATGCAATAGTGCAGTGAAACAAAAAAAAAAAAAACAAAAAAAAAAAAAAAAGAGGGGGGCGGGTGGGGGAAGTGGGGTTAACTTAGTCCTCAGAGAAGGCAGTTGAGCCCAATAGCCTTGCATGGGATTGTGGCTTCAGTAGGAGAGCTGAAATGTTCCACTTCCTATTTTCTCTAATAAATACTTCATTTGCAGATTTATAGTAGATATCTTGTATCTTGCTGTTATGAATCTATGGAGATTTGAAAGTAATTAATCATGCTGAAAAGTCTTCCTGCTAAGGAAGGAAGAATGTGCAATTCTGCAGGCTGTTAGTCAATAAAGAGAGATTTTTTAGGCATTCTTAATCGACTACCATTTGTCACCAATTTACACACAGCAGACTTCTGTTCAGGACACCCTTGCAGGGTAGATTGCCAAATCAGAAGAAAACGCAATTTGAAACATCCACCAAATAAGATTTCTGTAACTATTTCCCCAATCCACATCCCCTTATGTCAGTAGGTTTTTGATATCTGAATTTATAAAGAAAATAAGGTAAGAGATATGTGAACTTGTTGTAAATCTCTACCAGGCTAAGAAGGATTTCAGAACCCTTTAAGTAAAAGTGTCAGAGAATAGAGGGGAGGCCTATAAATAGCACCAGATAGTCTAAATAAATGTTGACTCAATGACTGTGAAACTCCCTGTTGCACAGATAAAATTGTTTAGTCTTGGTCAGGAGTAGAACATGAAAATTTATCCTGGGAACAGTCATTCTCATGGTGAAAAGGTCTGTGCAGATTTTCACAGGTGATGGGATGAACTTAAAGGAGAAGTAGGTAGGTATCAAGAAAGATGCTCCAACGCAGTGAGATCTATTAGACTGCAGAATAGCCTCATAAGGAAACTGATAGAAATCCCATTGCTCAACATATTTAAAATTAGACTGGATACAGCAGGTGTTATATATCTCTACCTCTGCAATAAAAAATTAATGCAAAGAAATCACCCTGGCACAGCTGGGGACATAAATAACAGTCTTTAGTTCACAAACAGCTTAAAAGGCTACTGCTATATTCCGACCATGTACCACAGTACGGAGCGCTTTGAGTGTATTGCAGGGGCAAATCTTGGAGGAAAATGGACTCCATACCTTGGTAAGTGGGCTGTCTTTGGAAACTTGTGACCTTATACCTTGCTAGAGAAGATGTGGGTTTTTTTTTTTTTGGGGGGGGTTTGTTGTTTTGGGGTTTTTTTCCAGACTTGTACTTTGTTCCAGTGGCTCCTTACTTGTGTCTCTCTCTCCTATAATTTCACATTTCTACCCACTTGTATAAAGTAACAAAGCATAATAACTTGGTCCTGCAGTCTATTACTCACCTTTCTACCTTCTAAGCCTTTGGAAATAATATTGCCTCCCCAATATCCTGTGTCTTGTCACATGAGCTTTATAATGAAAATCTTTCTTCTTTTGCATCCTTATTTCTCTCTTGCTACATATCTCAAAAGATCATGAAACTGTCAAAAGCAGATATGCTTTTGTCTCTGGTTTGTCAGGATACTCACGCATAAGCAATCCGGGAGGGGAACCAGCTAGTTCTTGCAGGATATATGTTATCTAGATTCCATGGTCTAGACCTACAGACATTCAGGAAAACGTCAGATCACAGATTTAGCTCAATTGCTTATGTTTACAGCGATGGTGTCTGTGGGAAAACTGGTAACGTAGACGTGTTACATCCCGAAAGAGTGAAAGTGTTTTGAGAGATGGTCTCTGTCTCAACAAGCTGATTAGAGTTTCACAGGCAAGTTAGCCATAATGTGTTGATGATGCTTTTCTTTAGCAAGGCTTAGCCCAACGAGTTTCTACTCTAGGATAGACACCTTTATAATTACTCTTTCTGTTCAAAAAGGATAGAGGGGAGAAATTGCAAGTTGGCTGGATGTGTGAAAATAACATCTTTTGCAGTTGTTCAGCTGATAGCGAGGGTTTGCCAGGTTGGTGCATAACATCACACCAGCTCTGTTACGCTTCCTGCCCCTCTGGTTGATGCACGGCGTGTTACATAAGTGAAGACGATGCTATGTGGCTCACATAGAGGAGATGATAGAATGAAAATTGGGCTTTCAACCTTAACACTGCTTACTTCTATTTCAATGTTCATAAAGAGTCATTTTATCCTTAGATTGCGCTGAAGAAGTACTGGGGAAAAAAAATTAAAATTGAAAAGGTGAATTCTTTGAGTTAAAAATCACCAGTGCAAGATTGCTGTCAAGGCAGAGGAAGCTCTGTAGGTAGTAGTAACAGCCTTCCTTTAGCTTCACACAGGAAAACAATCTTTAACATAATGATCTGGAAAGAAGACTTTGGAAGCAATTGAAGATATGGCTGTTTAGCTCTCTTAGGAAAGATAACTGACAGAAATCTTCAGTAAGAGTTGTCTGACACGGAGTACAGCAAAAATTGTGTGTGAGGGATGCAGGCAGAGGTCAAGCTGCAAGTCCATTGCAAGACACAATATATTTCTGGATCAATGCTGTTGATTTATTCTGTTTTTTTTAAACCATTCTCCTGTGGAAATACAGATACTCCTGAGCACTGTTGCTACTACTGCAGTTGTTAAGGGGAAAATGCTGCATGCAAACACAGAACATCACAGCCCTCTCATCAGGCTGGCAGTCTAACCACTTATCCAGCTTTCAGGCCCATGATGGCTCAGATATGGAGCCTCACTCAGCCCTAAACCCTGCCAACCTGTAAATTATGCATGCCTCTGCCCAGCTGCCCAAGGGAGTTGAAATGGGAAGGACACAGAGACCACAGCTGGCTGGAAGAGGGTCCATGCAGCACACGGGTGGAAAGGCTTTCCTTTCTACCATAGCTGGTGATGGAGGGGCATGCCGTGCACCTTTCCCTTCCTGCACCCGGTCTGGAGCACTCACCAAGGACCTGGGAGAACGAGGTTTAGTGTCCTGTCCTACCTGCTTGATCTCAAACCCAAATCATGTAGGGTGGGTGAAAAGAAGAAAAGAGGAAGAGAGATTTGAAGCTTTGGCTTTTGACTTCAGACGAGTGTGGGACCAGAGGGCTGGAGAAAAGCAAAACCACTCGACACTGCAGTTAGTGCTATCATGTGACAAGTGGGTATCCTTGCTCTTGGAGTTGTTTTTTTTCAGGTTATACAATTGCAAATTTATTTACAACACACATCTAGCCCTTGAAGAGGAGGTTAAGATCTTTGTCCCTAACCTGAACTCAAACCCTAAGCTGCCCTTAGGGAGCATTCTAATGGCTCCACAAAACAATTATCTCCTTTTTGCACCTTTTCTGCACAATATACACTCAGTTCATATCTGTACAATGGAAACTTTCAGCAAAATGGATGGGGAGCTGCTCTTTTACCTTGCAGCATATGATGCTGTCCTTGAACACAGGGTTTGAATCCAGCTGATGGGAAGAGACTAGCACTCCAATGTGCTCTGTTTTGCCCAGGTGCTCTGATAACAGAGCTATTTTGTAAATATATAGTGAAACTAACCTGCTGTGCAGTGAAATACTGGAATAACACTCTGCCAAACTCTGCAAAGAAAGGACCTCAGTTTCTGCTTTCAGGAGAAGGGTTAATGTTTATCAGTCCTAAATAGGAAGGATTTCCCTACAAATAAAGTACCCTGAGGAATGGGGGGAAATTAAAGTAAACTGTTGCCTTCTGCCTTTCCCTCCCTGCAGAACACCCTGAATCTGATGGCTTTTGGCTTAGGACACTGCTTTTTAGGAATCTCTCTCTGAAACATCTTGCTCTGGCATGCATTACATGCAGCAAACCACATCATAGACATTTCAGAGCCTTGGATGCTACTCTGCCACGCCAGGTGCTGATCTCCTGCAATGCATCTTGCTCTGCACCCATGTTAATTTGCTACAACAGATGTTTACAGCAATATAGAAGCAGTTCTTTGCTCCCTCCCCCCCCTTTTTTTTTATCTCTTTTGATCACAAAGAAAACAGATGAAGTGTTTCCAATTGCTTCTTGGCTTTCACATATACATAGTCCCCATTAACTTGTGACTGTTGCCTTGAAATCTTCTAGATTTTTTAACAGAATTCGAGTCTTATATAGTAATGCTAGGAACAAGGAAGTAAGATTTCTGGTCTTCCTTTTCACTAATGTGTTCAACTACGGCCCATTATACCTCACACTGTAAAAGAAAGCTCAATTCAACAAAATCTCTGGATGGCTCAAGGGGGACAAGGCTACCTCAGCTAAATGTCAATGAGATTGAGCCTAGACCCACCAAACTCAATGAGAGTCTTTTTTTCATTGACTTCAATGAGTTTTAGATGGAGAATTAAGTTTATTTGCTAGAAGCAATAGCAAATTGTCAAACCCCTTCAGCAAATCTCCCGCATGGGAGGAACAAAGGCACGGAGCACGTTGATGAGAATTGTGTGCACTTGAAAAAGCTGTTTATATTGGACACTGCTGTCTTCAGACTTCTCATACTTTCTGTAAAACATTTCTTTTCATTTCCATCTTTGACTGCAACCCAGTTGTAATATTTGAGGCCCTTTTGCTCCTTGCTCCATTTGTTATGTTCCCATTTCAAAGAGAAACTCTATCTGCACCTTTTTTTTTTTTTTTTTAATAAAGGTCACAGTCAAAGTTTGAAACTTGACATGTAAATTCCTTCTGGTGGAAAGTCGTTCTTTGTTATGGTAAGGATGGAGTAATAACAAGCTTTGTGATTCAGTTACCACTTTCAGTGCATCTTTGAGCCTTTCACAAAATTTTAAAGTCCATAACACAGACATGTATAGGACAAAACAGGGATGCAAATTAAATTGTGGACTGTGTGATTTAGGGAGCTAGAATCAAAATCCCATTCATCTGCTGCCACAAACTGGTACACTCCAAATCCACAGACATTTAAGGTCTTTTTATCTGAAAATTTTCCAAATATTTAATTCTCTGCTTGTGTTCGTAAGTGTATTACTTTTGCTGGAGTGGAAGAGTGTGATTGCCAGTACCTATTTCACATCTAATTCCCACACGAGTCTCCGAATTACTTGTCAGCATTCTTCCTCTGACATTGCCTGAGGGCCCCAGTCATTTACACAAAACACCCACGAGTGCGTGGTGAGTCCAGATTTGGGAGTTGTTCTTGAGAAGGAAACCGAAGAGGGATGTAACAGGCTTGCAGTGTGTATGTGAGATTAAAGCACTGGAGCAAAAAAAGAACCCTACAAATCAACCCACTGAACTCAAAATTGAGTTGTTACAGTACTTCTCCAGGTTCAATTTTGTTCTATGCTTCAAGGGATACAAACTTTCATTTCCTGTGAGAATACTCTAGCAAACCACCGGGCGATAAGTGGAGAAACAGAGCAGAGTAAGAAAGAACATGTTTATGATTCTTCTAATTCAACCTTGCCTTCATTGAATAAATAGCCCAAAATGATCAGGGTGGAATTTCCTAAAGAGTTGAAATAATTTTTTGATGCTGAACTGCCCTGTAGTTCATATAAATTCTACTTTCAAAAAACATTATAACATCTGGAAGGAAGATTATGATAGCACAAGGATTCAGTGAAGACTTCAATGGCCCTGTTCAGCACCCATAGCTATAGGAGGAGGGGTAATGTTTTTAAACTGAAGGAGGGTAGATTTAGATTAGATGTTAGAAAGAAATTGTTGACTGTGAGAGTGGTGAGGCCCTGGCCCAGGTTGCCCAGAGAAGCTGTGGCTGCCCCTGGCTCCCTGGCAGTGGTCAAGGCCAGGTTGGATGGGGCTTTGGGCAACCTGGGCTAGTGGAGGGTGTCCCTGCCCATGGCAGGGGGGTTGGAACTGGATGGGCTTTGAGGTCCCTTCCAACCCAAACTGTTCTATGACTCTATGATTTTATGTTTCTAACCATGATAGACATAGGATTACTCAAAACAATTTTCTGCTAAACTTTAGCAAAAGAGAAGAGAAGAAATTGAGTGAAAGTCAACTGAGTTATGTGGTTCCTTGCTGACAAATGCTTTGCGTCCATTGTAATTTTGATGATTGTACATAGCAATAGCATCCTTTTTCTGTCCTTAATAGTAATCAATAAAATGAGAATAATCATGTAAAGAGGTCTTCTAGGGAGTGGAAAGGATGTGGTGCAGTGGCCACTCCTTGGAGGGAGACTGTGAACAAACCCATCTGCTTGAAGGCAGGATGAAGCCATTGAGGTGAACTGTAGACGAAAAGGATGTGGAGGGAAGCCAGGTCTCAGGTGAGAAATGGAAGGATATTTTGGCATGGAGGCTTGTGAAAAAAATTAAAGACAGCAGCATGTCAACTGATGTCCATTGTTCACCCTCCACTTCCCAGCATTCACTAACTGATACACTGAGATATGATAACACCACAAGTAAACAATAGCTACATCATTGTCCAAGGTGGAATCAGAGGCCGAGTGATGAAAAAGGAATAATAATTTTCATTGCCATTATAAGTGCAAAACCAATGCAGCATGAAAATGGACTCATGGGAAAATAGACTTTTTGACCCAACATGCACTTTTCGTGTGAAAAGTTTTCATACATCTTGAAAACATAAGCAATAATTCCAGCATACTTCCAAACATTCCTCTTAATTGCAGTTAAAAGAAATATTTGCCCTTGACTCTTATTGTTTTTGGAGTTGGGGTCTGGCCTGAGGGGCATTATTTTTATGTACACTAAATTTAAAGCCCCTTGACACAGCCAACACAGTAAATATGAGCTTAGCATGCATGAGAATTGGGCCATGCGTGAAGAAAGCAGAGTTTTTCTGAAGAAGATCCGTAACAGAGTGAGGCTCCCTTCTGTCTTGGACTGCGACCAAGGCAGCTGCTGTGCACCTGGCTGTTCAAGAACCATTTAGGCCAGAGGGTCGGCCAAAAGACTGTCCACAGGTCTAAAGTATATAGCCAGCATGCTGCCGTACTCACTGTTAGCCTCGGAGGAAAATGCTGTGTCGAACGATTTGCAGGGTGAAGGATTATTCAGAAACACTTTCCCCAAATTTATAATTCCCTTGCATGGATAACTAAGAGAAAATATGCTTAAAGCAGAAAAATCAGCTGATTGATGAGTAATTCTTGCTTCAAAATGAGAAAGCAATAGCTATTACCACTCTCATCTTTTGCTCTGTGGGTTTCCTCTACAGAGTGGTATTAAACCACTAACCGTTCTGCCTAATGATAATAGCCACAAAATGAATTTCTTCAGACTGACACTTACAATTAAATATAACTGAAGGTCTGACATGATTAATGGAACCATGGAAAAATGCAGTTCTCTGAGTCCTAAAACACACATACATACATGATGATATCAGAGCAAAATGAGTTAAATTCCTAGCAGAACACACAAAGACACAAACATCAACTCATACACATTTTCCATTGTGGTCTGCTGTGATAAAGAGGATTTGTATACTTCAGACATTCCACACAGATATTTGAAAATAAATGGAAATGGTGTTTATGATTTGCAGAATAATTGACAGAATAATTTAGCATGGAGGCTAAATGATCAAGTAGCTAATTTTATCCTTGTAAAGCAATGTAATATGTGTAAGGCCATCTCTGTGTGGGATTATTAGATGAGGAAGTAATAATGCACTATGTTATCTCACAATGCTATGGGTCCAACACAAAGCCTATTAAAGTCTATGTAAATGTTTCTGTTATATTCAGTGGCCTCCCTGCTGATTCATGAGCAAATCTGATTACAAGTTTGCAAAAAAATAAATATTCCCCCTCCCAAAGCTACACTATTTATAAACAGCGCTCGGCAGTGTAGTGGAAGAAGTGCCTTGCCACCTTAAAAAGTACATCTTTGTATTAGATGGAAAAATCATACAGAAAATGTCACAGTTCAAAGTCTCTCAGCCTGAAACTAGAAAATGCAACTCATTTGATTATTTGTGCCACCTGAATCAGCCCTCTTTGAACACATGCCTTGGGAAAACAGAATCCCAAGGCTGGAGTAACCCATGAGTTGAATGGACCTGACTGTGATATGCTGGCAAATGAACTCTACACCATACCTTAGAATTTAGTCTGTGCAGGTGAAAGTAAAAAATCATTAGCTGTTGAGAAATAACTATTAGGTCTACATGAAAATGAGCTCAGGGGTCTCAATGCAGCTCCTACATCATAATCTGCTAATAATGCTTATACCTTCTTGGTCTCCAAGCACCCTGTAATCTTTATAATGTGTTTATCTGAATAACACTTTTCTGAGACGTGATAGGCTATTTCATCCTGCTTTACAGATGGAGAAGATAGGTCATGTAAATAGGTCCCGACAGGTCTAGGGACAGCTCTGTAAAGGGCTCTTGCATTCAATCATGCAACATCTAACTCTTTGATGACTTGTGCCTAGCTTTTCCTGTACAAGAGAGAGAAACCCCAGCACACTAAATGAGTTGCGTATAATACAAAGTAGAAAATGTGTAGGAGATATGTGGAGCTTAGACGGCCCTTAAGTACCAACTTTTTGCTTGGGTTTTGTCATGTATTGAGCGGTATGGAGCTCACCAGTGGTGACCAAAGGTATAACCAAATTTCTTAAAAGAAAATCCCAGGGACTGAAGGCTAATTTTCCAGTCAGAGGCATGGTGGCCACAACGTATGGAGAAATGGTCCTTTTGTCTGAATGACTTTGCTCAGTGCTTGCTTGGCTGTCAATCTGACATTTCTCATACGTCTAAAATTTATTTAAAATGAACAACAAGGAAAGAGGAAGTTCTCTCTGCCATGTGCCCAGTGTCCCTCCACTTGCTGACATGAACTTGCTGAAACTGCGTTGTGTATGTGTCATCTCATGCAACGAGACAGCAAAATCAGACTTGACAAATCAGCAAGGCGCCATATCAAGCCAAAGAAGATTCAAGGACAAGCTTACTTTTTTTTTTTTTTTGCAGCCTTTCATTTTATTTTATTTTTTACAGTATTTTTCTACCTCCTGAGGCAGCGTAAAGGACCCTGTAAAGCAGCTTAGTGCTCTCTCCCCTTTGGTGTCATTTATGGGTCTATTGCTTGAACCATTCATATAGAGAGACAGAATTATTTTTATCTCTCTGATTGAAGATCAGGAGAAATCCGTAGATTAATGTTAACAGAAACAGGAGCAATGAAGCTTTTATCTGGATAGCTATGTCGTGGGAACACTCCCAGAAAGAAAATCTTTGAAGAAAGTCACATCTAGGAGGAAATTATATTCTGTTTATATCTACCATAATAATCAAGGCAAAACTCAGCAGGCATGAAAGACTGAGCCGTATGTAGTATGTCAGTGGTGTCTGAAATCACATGGAAACCCTGCTCGGTTGCAGTAGGATGATTCCTTGTACCATCTATGGGCTCATCCATTTTGCACTTATTTAGGCCACCTCCCCTAGTGAAATTGTGGCTTAGGCTAACTCTAGGCTGACTCTAGGGTTTTAGTCTAGCAAAGGATCATTTCTGGTGTCGTGGAATCAACATCTCTCAGCATTATTTTACTCATAGATTGTGTGCCTGACATCTGGTCTGATAGAGGGTGGTAATTTTTGGATTTTTCCTATTTGCTTGTAAGCAAATGAGAAGTGAAGGGTTTCTTCTATATTATTTATTGTCATTTCTCCTTCGTTCAGCTTTAATCCCTTCCTCATTTCTTCCCTCATCCTGAGCTTTGTTAGTCTCTCTTCTGCTCTGTGCTATACCTGTTATTTGGGGTTATGTCCATCCTCTATGTAATTGCTTCTGAAAGGCTTAAGGTAAACACAGAAGAGCAGCCTGATAAACAATTGCTGCGAGAAAGCCAAGTATAATAAAAGATAGCAGCATGGAGCAATATTTGGGAGTAGGATGTAATTTTAAAGGTCAATAATGCACCAAGGAAATTTTGCCTGCAGCACAGCTGACATTGATAACAGAGTTGGTATCTTTGGATTCTTCGGCTGCTAAATGAATTTAACAGTCTACCTCTGAGTTTATCTTTCTATCTCCTATTGCTTCAGGCTTGCTCAGTCTGGCTCTTTCTTTCTTTCTTTCTTTCTTTCTTTCTTTCTTTCTTTCTTTCTTTCTTTCTTTCTTTCTTTCTTTCTTTCTTTCTTTCTCTTTTCCTTCCTTCCTTCCTTCCTTCCTTCCTTCCTTCCTTCCTTCCTTCCTTCCTTCCTTCCTTCCTTCCTTCCTTCCTTCCTTCCTTCCTTCCTTCCTTCCTTCCCTTTCTGTATTTCTCTCTGTCTTTGCCTCTTTTTCTCTCTTTTTCTTTCTTTTTTTTCTCTATACCAGATTTACCATGGCTTATAGTTTCACTTAGAAAATCTGGAAACACATCTCTTTAGTATTTATTAAAATTATTTTTCATGTCAGGCCTTCTGCAGAAAACACTTGCTGGATCAGTACTTCAACAAATAGAGAGGAGATTTTTAATTTCCAGGTTGCACTGCCTGTTGGATAAGTATCTCTATTACCACAGCTCACTTTTCTCGTATCTCTCTTTCTGTGTGATCTGAGAACAAACGGCTTGGACTTTCTGTGTTTGTTTCCCTTGTCCATTGTGGCAGTTTGAGCTGAAGTCTTAGATTGAAATTGTCACACAGAAATCATTGTCTCCCTGGGGTCTTTGAGTCCTACAGGGATACTACCAACAATCTTAAAAGCAAGGAAAGACATGAATCCAAGAGAACACAGTGAGTTTTAAATGTTGCATTACACGACAATAAGTTCTAAACTTTTAAGATAATAAAGCTCTTGACTATAAAGATACAGTTATCCTTGCCCAGATTTTTCAGTGGCCACTAAGGATTCGTCAGTTCTTCATTTCTAAGCTGGCCTCATGAAGAAACCTCCTTTTTGGAAGGTGGGTGCTCCAATTCTTATTTTTGCAAGTTAAGCTATTCCAATTATGTCTTTGAAATCACTGATTACTGATCCAAATTTGGCAACAAACATCCTAATACAGTAGCATGATTTGAAAGAAATCTACAGTTTGATTAAAATTGTTAAAATGTTGTCAATTTTTCTTTTCACCTAGGGAGCAAAAACCTCCGTGCAAAGGCAAGTGAATGCAGTCAACAGATTTTTGTTTTGATAAACCCAAGGTTTACATTTGCAGGTTCTGCCTGCTATTCTGCTGCTGGCTGGCTGTCTATCTGCACGGACAAATTCCCACATTGGCAAGCTCAAGTGGATGAGAAGAGCAGGGTCTGCCTCCCCTCCTTGTGTGGTTGAGTGCACTGGGGTTTTTGTAGGGTATCCTGGTCGGCCCCGTATGAAACCAATTCAGGACTTAATCTGTATATCTATAAATGACAGCACAAGTTGCTAGGCGGTGAGGAACTTGAGTAAAGACCTATGCAATTTTCTTCCTGTGTTTATTCCCCGTGTCCTATGCAGGCCAGGATAGAGTGGCTGCAATTAGGACCTCCTAGGCAGATCCTTGGCAGGCTCTGTGTTTACAGGATCCATGATAAATCATGATGGTTTTTCTTGCCCAGGTTGTAGAAAAGATAACAGAAAATGGTTGCAATAGGAGTTTCTGGCTTTTGCATTTATAGACTCCTGAGCTATAACAATACATGTTTCAGAGACGCAGACCACAGCCCTGTAATAGACTTTATGCTATGGGTTTGGCTTACAGCACTAGATTGTAAGTGCTGGAGCTCGTGCCATCAAATGCAGCCACATCTGGGGCTGAACATGGGAACGTGTGCCCCCCTCCAACTGCTGTATAGGACAGACTTAACATCATTCACACAGCAACATATGCTGCTTTTTTAATAGCTGTGAAATGAGTGCTGTCCATAAGCACATCTGATGCTTTATTATCCCTAAGACAAAATCAGCAGCATCTACAGCTCCATAGGGAGAATTAGGCATGGGAAAGAGGAGATGTCCTTTTAATGAAGACTTAAGGCAGAATTCTGATCCAATCAGAAAAATCCTACCGTAAAATATTAAACCGAACCCCATTATTGTTACAAAGTTTGAACATGAATACTACAAGTCTCCTTGGGGAGATTACTGAGACTTTTCATCACACAGGGCTGGTATGTCTCGAAGCCTCTTCTCCTCAGTCTTCCCCAACCTTATTTCTGAAAATGAAGATTAGAAAGAGATTGCGTTTGCAGTATAACTCTTACCACATTTGACATACAAATGCAAAAGGCAATTAATAGCATCAGCTACAATTAATAGTGCTAAACGAACAATGCCCAGGAGGTAGTCACATATGGACCTCAGCACAGGCTGATGATTTTAACAAAGAAAGACTATTTTCTGGTATTAACTAATTATGTGTTGCTCTAGGTATTTTCTCTCTTTTCTTGCAGTGCAACATGTACCACAAGGAGGAAGCAAGCCTTTCATTTTTCCTGGTCTAGAGATCTAATATTAAAGTGCAACCAGTACTAATAGGCTAATGTTAAACTTTGGCAGTTTGCAATTATCCTTCCACTGAAGCCAAAAATGTCCTGTGTATGCATCTTATTGCCTGTTCAACCTAATTTCATACTTCCATTTTTAGTTCAATAAAATTGAGCAAAACCCCCTCTGGCTTTATTTGCATTGTTTTTCCCTCTGTTGGTTCCCAAATAATGTGAATGTGGACACATGGCTGAAAGCACTGAATTATCACTCACTGGCAGATCCCTGACAACCACCAGTTGGGTTCTCAGTCCATCTCAGTTGCAAAATAAAACATTCTGGCTTGAACTGCTTTTGTCGTCATTTTACTACATAATTCAGTTTGGCTAAGAATATTCCAGCTATTATTATGAGGCTGTGAATTAAACCAGAACGTTATGCTGTTCAGGGTGACCTTGTATGATATACCCTTCTGAAAGAACTGTACTGCTTCGTTTCTCTAAGATTTTGTGATAGAAAATCCTAGCTGATCAATTCAATGTCAGTACCCCATACTTCCAACTCAAGGATACAATTTATGTGTGTATTTTGTAGGCAGTGTATGTATTTATGCAATGGTGAGGACCCCAAACACTATCCTACATATGGGCGATCAAATACGGGGTCTTAATCTGGAACTAAATTCCAACTCAGGTTACAGATGTGCCCTGCAAGGCAGGACCCCAGCATCACACATGTCCAGTGCAAAAGAAACTGTAAAGCAACCTGCCTTTACATCACTCTAGGTTCACCTTTTCCTTCTTTCTAAATCAATCCCTTCACCTTAATCAATAATTTCTCATGCTTGTTTCTGGGTGTCATTTTTTCTACCTCTTCTTGGCATTCAGGCGTCCTGAACTAAGACAGGACTATTCATCTTCCTGCATTGCAGCGCTGAATAAGGGAACCTAACAGCTTTAATATTTATTGGCAGTTTAGATTCACCTAAACACAGTCACATCGCTAAAAAGTAGCCAGATACTGCTTTTCCATATCCCCAGAAGTGTTTCTTATCTCTTTTAAGTGTTTAGGGCCACGCTGAAATAAGCAGGTGTTTTGCTATTGATTCCAAGAGGTCTTCAGTTTGGCTGTTGCTCCCTTGATAAAAGTAATATCACATTTTCAAAATGTAATTACATAAACATGCTTTTATCAAACGGCTTATCATCCTCCTCTCTACTCTGTGTACTTTTTGTGTAATAGGTTCTGCACCAGTACCCAAACCTAAAGAAAGATAAACAGAGCAGGAGTTAAACCAACACAAAGAGCTGCTTCCCCGCGACGGCGAGACTCCAAAGGTGATGCAGAACTCGCAGCTCTGCGGAGGTGACTTCGGTCCTTCCACTGGCGCACACAAATATTTCTTCCCCTGTCTTTTCATTGCATTAGTCTGGCTTCCACCACCCGGGTTTGCTGCCTTTTTGTCAGGAATTTGCCCAAAGAGGCTCGTTGTCACCGTGTGCCGGGGACCGTTTTACACCTCGAAGACTCCCTTCTTCTTTTCTGACTGACCTTCACTTCTCCCTGTCCAACAGAATGAAAACTCTAGCATTTACTGGCTGTATTTACAGTGTCATAAAAAATATCTTGCTGAGAGACATACGATCTCTGGTATGATTCTGTTTAGAGTAATGGGAATCCATTGTGCAAGAATATAAACCCCTGATTTTCATCTGGTGCCCTTGTCTTCCCTTTGTGTCCCACAGTGTTTTAATTAAGCTGTAATTTGGAAGCTCTCTAAGACAGGGATATATCTGTCTTTGGTCCCGTAAAGTACTTTATAGCATGTTATAAAGACAGACAGAAATTTTGCAAATCAATCTGCTGGCATGTCACCAATACAGCAGAGGTAAGTTAACAGTGAGCTTGGGAAATGCATAGCTCTGTGAAATCTAGGGGGTTTTATTGAGATTTGTTAATATCTCTTAAACCCAGTGCATTCAGTTCATGTCCATCTGAAGGACTTTCTAGGACAGAGGTGGGTAGACTTTGAAAATGTATTATTATTCCTCTCTTATTAATTCCATTGGTGGCAGCACGTTATTCTCAACAGCAACTCTGATTAGGTTGATCTCACATGGATCCAGAAAGGGGAAACTAGATCTTAAAAATGCACTAACTTTCTCTTGAGATGATAAGGAAGAATTAAAGGAATAAGGCAGTTGGAGAGAGGAAGAGATCTAGGAAAGGGCATTTGTGGCCTAAGGAAGAGCTTTAGGAAATGTTGAAGACTACATGGGGATAGTGATATACTGGAAAAGGATAAAGGCAGAAAAGACCCAATCTAAATTAGGAATTTAATTCATACTAATGGCTTTTACATGACATTTAATATACCAACAAATAATTCCAACATGCGATTTTTTGCATTCTCCCACCTGCTCTCATGGGAAAATCACAGGAACTGAGCTTGAGACAATTCTATGGTATAACAAATCCAAACAACAACAGCTCCAACAGACTTAACCTGCTAAAGAGGGGAAAAATTTACCTCACCTTTCTTCTATATGAATTATTTGATTACCACTGAGACACACTTAGCACAAACTGTGTGACATTTTGCTTTGGAAAAGGAAAACAGAAAATAAACACAGAAAGCAGGGAAGATATGTGCATAATCACTACTGCGTTGGTCATTTATCACCTGGGGTATCATTGCATGAAAGCTACCAAGCCTTGAGCCTAAATGCTCTGAGTGTAGACTAAAATCTCAGTTCATTAGGCTGTAGGTTACTGAAGTCCTGAAGGTAAAGTTTTTGTTATGTTATAGAAAAGGGAGGGGAAGGCTGATTTTCTGATCGTCTTCGGCCCCATAGTACTAATACAGTTTCCTTATCACATTGACCAGAACTCTCACTGGGGTTCTTTTCCCTTATCTATTGTTCTGTTCATATCTATATGTTCTGTCTATTATCTTAGTGTTAACTCACAATTTATCAATGGCAGAACTTTTCTTGGTCTTTCTTGAGTGACATTTAGCACAGTGAACACATTCGGCCCTCATTTATATACTGGTGTAGAAATAACCCATGCATTTTTTGACATGACAGTCACCTCTGCGTCCTCTCTACTTGGGATCCTTTTCTCTGGAGCCTTCTCTTACCTTTCAAAAACTATCTATACCTGCCCCATTAGGTGCTACTGTATAATTGCTGATAGCAATTATAAAAAGTTCTAATAAGCATGCAAGAAAGTGTGTTAAGATAGCTAGAGTCAGAGGCAATGGGTGTTTGACAAGAGGGAGGTGAAATTCAGTTTGGAGAAGTGAGATTGCAGCAAATAAAAGAGAAAGGAGAGCAGGAAGAAATGAACTCAATCTCCAAAGAAAGGGAGGGAGGAACTCTTTTTAAATATATTACCAGTTTACAAGTGCCCCCAACCTCTCTGGTAGAATTAAACATGGCTACTAGTTTCCTCAGCATGTGCGTGTTCTGGGGAGTGACACATTAATTAATACTAAGTATCTAACCCATGGTCTGCCTCAGCTTTCAAGGCACATTATAAATATTGGCAAGAATGATCATTAAAAACAACACAGATTGAATGTTCAGCTTGATTTGTAGAAATTGCCTATTAGCAAAGATGCTGGGAAGATGGATGAGTTTGTTAACGGGGAAAGAAGATTTCAAATATTATTTCATAAGGAAATTAATAGATCCTTCCTACCTCTACAACGTGGACACAAACACATGCATACAGAGCAAAGGGGAGGGGAAAGAAAGCAAGCTTTTCTCATTATCATGGGAAGCTCACAGACTACTGAAAAATAGCATGTGTCTGGTGCTGCCTCTTGACAGAAATTTTTCAAGGTCTGGACCACGATTGCCAGCAATTTCTCAGACTCCTCTATCATCCCTTCTTGCCTGCTGCTCTCTGCTCCACCACACGCTGGCCTCTTTCTACGTTCTACCCCACATCTCTGATGGGCAGGATGAAATCCAACAGTAGGACCCAGGAAACCTGCACTTTTCTTCCCTGGGGCAATGTATAATTAGAAGCCTTTTGGTTTAGGATATTTTAAATCAGATGATAAAATATTCGAAACATTTAAAAGGGAATTTTCAGACCACCTGGTAGACTTAGGAGAACAGGTTCTTTTAACAGCCAGGGGGGCATCTGTAAAGCCAGATGTTTTTACATCTCTGATCTTATTTTGAAGATCTTAAATTTCATAAAGCTGAAAGGTATTTAGACTCAGAATCACAGAATTACTGTGTCACAGAGTCACAGAATGGCTGAGGTTGGAAGGGACTTCTGGAGGTCATGTTGTCCAACCCCTCTGTTCAAGCAGGGCCACCTGCTTGGCCAGCTGTCCAGGACCGTGGCCCAATGACTTTTTAATATCTCCAGGGATGGAGATGCCACAACCTCTGTGGGCTACGTGTGCCAGTGCTCAGTCACCCTTCAGAGTAAAAAAGTATTTCCTGATGTTCAGAGGGACCCTCCTGTGTTTCAGTTTGTTCCCACAAGCTTCTGGTCCTGTCACTGGGCACCACAGAAAAACTGCCTGGCTCCATCCTCTTTGCACCTTCCCTCCAGGTATTTATATACATTTATGAGATCCCCTCCTTCTCTAGGCTAAACAGTCACATCTCTCTCAGCCTTTCCTCATAGGAGAGATGCTCCAGTCCCTTCATCGTTCCAGTGACTGTATGCCTATAGCACTGGGGAGCGCAGCACTGGACACAGTGCTCCAGCTGTGACTTCACTAGTGCTGACAGAGGGGAAGGACCACCTCCCTCAACCTGCTGAAAACACTTCCTAATGCAGCCCAGGATAATATCAGCTTTCTTTGCAGCAAGAGCACCTTGCTGGCCTCTGATCAGCTGGGTGTCCACTAGAATCCCCAGGTCTTTTTGTGCCAAGCTACTTACCAGCTGGGTGGCCCCAGCACATCCTGGTGCCTGGGGTTGTATGAGAATAATGTTGATTCACACACTGTCGTCACTGTTGTTGCCAAGCAGTCAAGGACTTTTCAGCTTCTCATACTGCCCTGCCAATGAGAAGACGGGGCGTGCCCAAGAAGTTGGGAGAGGACACAGCCAGGACAGCTGACTCAAACTGACCAAAGGGATATTCCACACCATATGACATGCTCCATATACAACTGAGGGGTGGGCCAGGAGGAAAGTGGGGCTCGAGAACTAGCTGAGCATCGGCTTTAGTTGGTGAGCAATTGTGCTGTGCATCACTTTTTCTGTACATTCTTTTGTCATTACTAGTATTATTATTGTCTTCCTTTCTGTCCTATTAAACTGTCTTTATCTCAACCCACAAGTTTATTTATTTATTTTTTTCCCCACTGAGGTGGGGGAGTGGGCAGGGGAGGTGGAATGAGTGAATGGATTTTTAGTTGTTTTAGCTGCCTGCCTGGTTAAACCATAACAGTTTCCCTTTGTGAATCCATTCTGACTGCTCCTGATGTCTTCATGTGCCTTCATGTGCCTGACTACTCCTGAGGTCCTTCATGTGCCTGGAAATGGTTTCCAGGATTAGCTGCTCCATCACCTTCCCAGGGATCATGGTGAGGCTTGTTGACCAGCTTGTAGTTCCCTGGGTTCTCCTTCCTGCCCTTTCTGTAGATAGTAGTGACATTTGCTTTCCTCCCATCCTCAGGCATTCCTTCCAATCACCCGAATCATTCAAAGATTATTGAGAGTGACCTTGCAGTGACATCAGCCAGCTCAGCACTTGTGGGTACATCTCATCAGAGCTCATGGAATTCCACACCTCCAGTTTCCTTAAGTATTCTCTGACCAGAATTTGGTGGTTCTTCTTCCACCAAAGCCATGTCTGTCTTGCTCCAGACTTTAACCCTGGTTTCTAAGTCCTTAGATTTCTAAAGTCTGGTCTTACTAGTAAAGACTGAGGCAAATAAAGCATTCAATATCCCAGTACTATGATGAAAATCTTCCCTAGAATTAAATGAAGTTCCTATTCACAGTTCCCACCCAAGATGTTGGAATAGAACCTCCTGACCTTTTGAAGGGACACTTATGGGCTGAGAGTACTTCTAAAAGTCAGGATTTTTATATAAAGACTTTTTTTTATTTTAGGTCACAATAGCTCTTTCTGCCAAAATTCTTTTCTACCTTTATCCTCAACTACAAATTTTGCCTTGAAAGTGTGGGAGTAACCAACCCCTATTATAAAAAAAGATCTTTTGTCCTCTGTGGTCTCCTCTGCACACACAGAAAAGTTTATTCATCAGAGAAATTTATGTGACCTTCAAATTTTATTTCCTGCCCCCAAGCTCAGTAATATAATTGACATAATCAGCATCGCTCTTCAGGAAATCCCGATGCTGTAATCCTGATGCAGAGAGAGGGACAAGGCAAATTTACCAAACACCAAATTTGCTATGAAATCTCTAATGCTCATGTGATCAGTGGGAACATGCTTACAGTTTCACAGAAATAAATTGATATATCATAAACTGCATGGAATTTATTATTATCACCATTTTATTTTTTTTTTATTATTATTATTATTATTACTACTACTACTACTACTACTACTACTACAGAGAGTTCACATAACAGACTCGCTAATGTTTTGTAAGGTAAGACTGTCAAAAAAATTGGTAAGGATATTTAGAGTCCTTGTTTTAAAAAGAAAATAACCATAAACCCACACTCTCGTTCTTTTCATTTATGTGTCATTCCTTGCAACCTTCCACTTTTTTTTTCTCTGTAAAGTCTCTCTTCCTATCTTCCCAATGGGTTTTATGAAACTGCTGTAGTACATAAAATATGGATTTTAGTACCATTTGGATAATATTTCCCTTCTCCTCCAATTATGGGACAGATATTTTCCCAAGACAATGTAAAATAACACAGATCTTCAGATGACAGTCTGGCGATATCTCAAAACCTGGGAAGGGAAGACAGAGAATCCTTTGGGGAAACTGATGAAAATGTCAAGGATACAGAAGGAAACAGATAACATCTCCATTGCCGAAACATGCTCACTGACTGATAGGTTACATTTTGCTGTGGATAGAAATGATTGCATAGATGTTGGACATCATGCAGAAAATGGATGTCCCCACTCTGGAATCTCACTCTCACTGCTTTTAAAATACCACAGAAGCTTTATAACAAAACCATCCATGACTTTGACACCAGTGCTAAATATGCTGCTACAAAACCCAAAATCAATAGTCTGGAAGGCAAACCAATCCTTCAAACCAACATGGGCTGTCATAGTCACTACTGTGTGACCACATCCTTGTAGCTACATCTGCCAATGATCCATGCAGAAAACTTCCCTGCCAGAAACACTGAGAAGTCCTGCATGAATCCAGAGGCCAGAACAGAGTCAATTATTTGCCTTGCAACAACATAATTCAGGCTTTGAAACATGGAGAACCAAATGTGGTGAATAAGGCTGCCTCGAAAATCAAACACACCTTTACTTTTATAAAGCTCTTGGAGGTCTCTTGATTAAAGTGCTGTGTAAATGTTCAATGCAATTACATCTAAATATTTGGGAAGCATTATACTACTAATACTATTTTTATTTTCCAGGAAGGTTGCAGAATCAAGGCTTTCATTATCTATAACCACTTAAGATTCCAAGTTACTTTTGCTAAAGAGGGAATGATAGCTTTGGTGTCTGGGCTAAGATCCAAATGAGTAATTGCATTCTGCAAGCCTACATTGCTCCTCAAGTTTTATATTAGATAAAGTTCTTTTCACTTAACAAGGTTTCTTTTTAAAGACTGATGTCTTCCAAGCCAGAGGCAGCTGCATTTCACTGATGAGAGAAATAATTCCTGTGTAAACATAATTTGAATAAATCAAGTGCTTTGTGGTTTTCAAAATGCAATGTCCACTGCAATTCATGTTTTTCATTTGTTACACGCATGGAGTAAAAACCTGTAATGCAAACAAAACAAGAATCCATCAAATCTTTGATTTCAGGGAACAGCCTAAGCACAGGCAATGGGAGACAAAGCTTTGGGCAATTCACATTTGCTTTCAAGTGTTTTGTTCATAAACAGCATTTAATGAAATGGCATTTAAACTGAGTATGATGCATGTAGAAATAAAACAGCTATTTACCTGCTGAAAATCCCATTGACAAAACTCCAAATAAGATCAACTGAAATTAATACATCTGTGAACTTCCTTGAGATACATTTTAGAAGTCTCCAGCTCAGTAAATAATTAATTGGTATGAGTTTTTGTTTCTGTTCAGAAATATAAACTCAGCATAAGTTAAATGTGCTTTACTTACTAATGACCCTCAATGCTTCAAAGCTGAGAGGTGGTAAGGCAGAAGAGCTGAAATGAATAAGTAAAAGGCAACAGTGAAATTGTCAGGCTATACTAAGGTGTTTGCAAATCAGATCTTGAACTTAAAATATGTTTCTGTTCACAATGTACAGTTCGGAGAGTTGCTGTTGGCAATCTGTGGAACACTACTCAGTAGAATGTTGTCATGCCCAATGCTTTATTTCAGATGAGTAGCTATAGTTAAAGATATATTGAGTAGTTCCCTTTGGTTATTTTTCCACAAATAATCCTGTTACAAAGAAGAAAGAGGAAGCTTCTCACACAGCCCTGCTGGGGATAGGAAAGTCCATCTTTTTTTTAGGATGGGATCCGTACATACATCCTACAAGAAAGAAGAAATTAAAAAAAAAAATAAATGTAGGAAACTTGTGCTAATAGAGTAACTCCTTTCTCAAGGAGGCATTTCTCTGTGGAAACAGTGGTCTCGCTTTACTCCTGCTCACCTTGGATGTGCTGACACCCCGCTCATGCCCATTCAGCCTCCACCCAGGCCAGGAGCACGTTGCTTTTTTTGTGGTAATGTCCAAATGACTCTGCCCACCAGCACTGCTCTGTGGTACTGTTTTGCTGAAAGACATAGGTTTGTCAGACTAAAAACTTAGAAGTTAAGTAGAATAAATCATAAACAATGTTATTACTGCACAATAGTTCTTACCAGGCTAAACCTTGTTATTGCAAGATATTGATTAGACCGGTCAAATCTCTCATAGCTTAAAGGATTTTACATCATTTACAGTAATTACAGTGCCTTCCTCACTGGTAAAGCTATCTCTGAACTCCCTGAAGGATGTCCTGCATAGGCAGAAGTGACTGATAATTTCCCAGATACTTTTGTGAAGCCAGGATTTTGTACACTTTAAGAAGTGAGAGCATTTTATATTTACATACATATTTCTGTGGGTTCTGCTATCCCAAACCAGCTCAGCGCCATGGGGAGCAGCAGCTGGGGGCATGGGACCACTGTCCCCAATTCTCACATTGCATAACCTTGTACACAACTGCAGGGAAATCCCACACATGGTTTCAGTCATATTAAGTCTGAAGCTGGAAATGTGGAGACATTTCGTGTTCCCTCAGTGCTGTGGCTGAGATAAAAATACTGCAGCTTGCTTCTGCTGTGCACATGGGCTTGCTAATCTGGAATTTCTTTCTGAAAGTTTACCTTCCTGAAGACTGTCATGCCCTGTTGTGACTATGAGTATGCATCCCATTTTGATTAAGGTACATAGAATCATAGAATGGTTTGGGTTGGAAGGGACCTTAAAGATCCAGCCCTCTGATAAGCTTTGTGGCCCTCCTCTGGACTCGCTCCAACAGCTCCATGACCTTCTTATGTTGGGGACCCTAGGTCTGAACAGAGTAGTCCAGGCAGGGTCTCACCAGAGCGGAGCAGAGGGGCAGAATCTCCTCCCTTGACCTGCTGGTCATGCTGCTGGGGATGCAGCCCAGGACACAGTTGGCTTTCTGGGCTGTCAGCGCACGCTGCCAGCTCATGTTGAGCTTCTCATCAATCAATACCCCCAAGTCCTTCTCCCCAGGGCTGCTCTCAATCCATTCCTCGCCCAGCCTGTAGTCGTGCTTGGGTTTGCGCTGACCCACATGCAGGACCTTGCCCTTCGCCTTGTTGAACTTCATGTGGTTCACACGGGCCCACCTCTCCAGCCTGTCAAGGTCCCCCTGGATGGCATCCCTTCTCTCTAACGTGTCGACCACACCACACAGCTTAGTATTGTCGGCCAACTCGCTGAGGGTGCACTCAATCCCACTGTCCATGTCGCTGACAAAGACGTCAAACAGTGCTGGTCCCAGTACTAACACCTGAGGAACGCCACTCATCGCTGGTCTCCACTTAGACATTCAGCCATTGACCACAACTCTTTGAGTGTGACCATCCAACAAATTCTTTATCCAAAGCTACATTAAGGTACCTTTCCACTCATTTTCCTGGGCTGAATGGGTGTTTTTCATGTTCATTTTAGACACAAGATTAACAATATAATCATTGTATAATAACTACATTTTTTTTACAAAGCAATCAAGGGCTTGCACTCTCATAGTAAATAAGTTTATCAAAGAAGCAATCACAGTGAGTCATTTTCATTCATCTAAATGACAGGCACTGACATTAGAACATACCTTGGGAATCTTTTCACTATTAGTAAAGCACTTGAGAGAAAAGTGCCTTTCAACTACTTACAATGTTCACAGCTCATTGACGGCTCATGATGGCATTAATAGGTTTGTACTGGTACCTGCAAGACTGGGCTAAAACTTAGTGAGATGTTTCTACAGGCATCTCTGATATAGGATCAGGTCCTCTGGGTGTAGCACCTCAAATTCATCTCAGTGAGTACTTATACTGTGAGGGAGTACTGAGGGGCATAGTGATTCTTCAAAGCAATATTTTTACAATACTCCAACTAATAGGAAAATATCCAAAGTTTCAAATTCAAACACTTTTCTTCGGCTGTTGGCATAGTCCGAATCAAGTAATTAACTGAAGTGATTCTGGAGCAAGGAACCTTGAATTCAGCTCCTAGTCCTGGCAGGGATTTGTGATATGACCTTGGGCAAGGTCAAGTTTAGATTTTTCTCTACCTCATCTTCCCCATTTGCAGAATGGTAATAATAATTCTTCCTCCACAAAAAGACCATGGGGCTTAATTAACATCCATAAAGCACCTTGAAATCCTTAGTTAAAAGGTTCTGTAAAAGGGCAAATGTAATTACTGTTATTATAGTGGTGCTGCTATAAAATATTCATGGTATAATGGCAAGTCCAGTGAACATTCAGAAGCTTGTAAGATCAATTGCTGTGCATGAATGCACAAGCACATTAGCAGGTTGTACAAGATGCCAGGCAATTTCCTTCCAACTATTAGGGTCCTGTCCTGCAGAGGGTCAAGAGCCCCAGTTTCCCACTGAACTCAATGAGACGATTTTGCAAATACAGGAGATGTGGAATCACGTACCTTACAGGATCAGACTCTTAAAAAAGTAGTAGAAATTCTCATTAAAAAAAAAAAAACAAACAAAACAAAACCAAACCAAACCTGAGAGGGGTTTTTTCTCCATATTGATTAGAACTATTCTAGTAAACTTTAGTGAACTGTCGAGCTGGCACCTAGCGCCAAAGAATGGAGCGTCAAATCATGGCACATGGCAGCATTTCTAAAGCTTCATGGAAGCTATACTGACTTATGATAGTGAAGTTGTTAAGAACTCAAGTGTTCTTGAGGTGGTGGTGTTTTTTGTTTTTTTTTTTTTTAAAGACACAAATGAGAGCTATTACTCCAAATTAAACTAGCTTCACGTTGATTAAAAAAAAAAAAATCCACACCTTTTCAACACTCAGTTTCTGCAAACTTTAAACAGAAACAGTATCAGGATTAGTTTATTATTGAAATACATGTAAAAATTTAATTCCTTAGGATTTAGAAGAGCAACTGGATATATTGCGGACTTAAATTATTACTATTCCTCCTGTTCTTGCAATTTTTGTTGCCTAGAAGTTCACAGAACCAGCTGTTTTGTTTTGAAGCAAGTTATCATTAATGACTTTCTAACGAATTACAGGATGTATTTAATAACTGACAGTGCCGTTATGCAATGCAGGTATTTAAAAACTCTAGGTCAAAGACAATACTAAAAGTCTTATGAAGTCTAATCATTGTTGGCACATTGGCTGACTGCATTTTCTCAGATATATAGCCTTGACACTCTCTGTAGCACTTGTAGGTTGTAACTTGGAATATATCCCTGAAGCTCTGGAGACACTCTGTCTAACTACAGTTAGGAGTTCTCAGAACAAATGCTTCTCTGTTAGAAATTGTAGAGCCGAAACTTCAGTTAGAATATCTATTTTCACTGAAGACCATGAAAATCGTGCCTACAAATATTAGTGAACTTGGGATCCTTGACTGCCTGGTAGATTTTCAAGAAGCTTTGAGTGTGGCTGATTTAGGATCAGAAGTTTCCAAGCTTTCCAGAGCCATGAGCTCTCATCTGGCTTCTTTTCATAGGAGAGGTGCACTAGAACTTCAAGTCCTTTGAGTAAAAATCAAATTTCCCAGCCCACCAGCCATTTGGCAGCAAACCTGGCCAGTTTCCAAGCTCCCAGTTTCCTGGCAGTCTGTCTAACCATTTTCCACGGAGGAGATTGCAGATTCCCTTTCTCCAACCCATCCCAACAAAAAGGCAGGGACAGTGGGAAGCACATTTCAGTTTTGGAGAAACAGGAATAGCCTTGGTGTGATGAGACTACCTTGGTGGATTCAGAATGAAATGTTGGAACATTTAAGCTCTGCAGAATGAAAATGCAGTGAGGAAAAATAAATCAGTGCATTCTTCTTTTGCCATTGATTTAACATTTAAAATTTTCCAAGACTTCACAATCATCTATGAAACTCGTATGTTTTTTTCCAGGTAGCTCTTGCCTATGGTGTGACACATAGGTGACCTTAACAAAGCTTTCTTGGAGTACAGCAGTCCAAAGTATTGCTATAATTTATGGCATATGTCGAATTTCTGTTCATAAGCTGTCCAGCACCCATGAAGCATCCTGGTGTTTCATCAAATCACATATTACATAAATATGCAAATATAACATTTAAGCTCATGGGAGGACAGAGGGAGAAAAGATGCACAAAATGAGAAAAAAAAAAAAAAATTAGTGAGAAAATGTTAGTGATACGGGGTTATTCAAAAGAAGAACACAGTGAAATGATGTTGTGTACATTAGTACCTAATAAAAACAGTGACTTGTGAGAAAGATCTTTACTGTCCAAAACACACCCACAACTTTCAAAATTAACTTCATGACATAATAATACATTTTTTCCTGGGAAGTATTTATGAAGAATTTTTTATACCGTGCTTCATTGATTTCTTTCTCTTCTTTATAAGGATATGCAGGGAATATATTTGTGCTTCTTTCAGCATTGGGCTGTTCATCTCTGTATGAATAACAGTGGAAGGTCAAATCCTCAAATCCATTAAAACTGCTGCAACATCTAGAAATATGCGGGTTGCTTTGCAAAATCTAAGATTTAAGAAAAATAAAATAATCCTTTTAGACACCTAAGATAAGATTGATCCCCAGCTGGTAAGTAGAATTACCTACAAGCCTTGCCAAAGAAATTCCAGCCCATGCAATGATTTAGATCAGTACTTTAGTCCTGCAAGTATCACAGATCATCAGTGGGACTGCTGTCAATATTCAGATTAGATGTGCATAAATCTTTGCAGAATGTCAGATCTGACCGAATGAACAAGCTCAACAAGCGGCAGGAGGGAGGTTATGGAAGGGAGTAGGGATTTCTGCAATTAAGCAGATGGAATAATCCATCTAGTCCACCATACTGGTACCTGTAGTGCTAACCTGCAAGAAACAGCTGGGAAAGAGACTCATGTGCTACCATTTAGCAGCATAATCCTCGCCTCCAAATATCATGTGTTTTGCTTGAAAATCTTGCACATTGCACTTCAAAATGTTCCCGTCCTACATGTATGTCTTTTGCTCTGTTCCTCATACACTGAAGAAATTTCATCTTGTGGTAATGAATTCAAAGAATGAGTGTTTGAACAATCAGACCTTGTGAACAATAAGTTTATGCATATGCATTAGCTGTTCTAAAAGTTCTGTTTAATGAATAATCATAAAGATAATATAGCTGATTCCCTGATTCAGGAAGAGTGTCATTTTGGGTCACAGACTTAAAAGATGTGAAAAATTAGGACATTCCAGGCATGAGAAAGACACACAAAGTGATGACAGTAGAAATATCAAGGCAGGAATGAGTGATGTGATAGACGAGATCACTGAAGAAATTTAAGAAGGGCAAGAAACAGTAAGAAAGAGGAAACTTGTAATGAATTTGATGCCTAAGATAAAATATAAGAATACTGGATTGGGTACAGAGGGGAAAAATCAGCCTGCATCAGAAAGATGTAAGGATGAAGATAGTCAGCTAAAAGCATCATTTCCACAGCCACGCTCCAGAAGGATCATTTAAAGAGGAAGGGAATAATTTGGGAGCTGCAGTTTGTCATGAGCAGCAGCGCAAATGGATGGTCCTGCACTGGCATGCAGAACTGGGTGCACAGGTCGATGACAGGAGGTTTAGCTTAGAATCACAGAATAGAATCATAGAATCATTTAGGTTGGAAAAGACCTTTAAGATCATCAAGTCCAGCCATTAACCTAGCACTGCCAACTCCACCAGTAAACCATGTCCTGAAGTGCCACATCTAGATGTCTTTTAAAGGTGTCAAAGTCTTTAATAAAGTCCAGCTAAACAACATCTACAACTTTTCCCTTATCCACTAAGCAGGTCACCTTGTCATAGAAGGAGATCAGGTTAGTTAAAAAGAACCTTCCTTTCATAAACCCATGCTGAGTGCTCCTGATCACTGGTTTTCCTGTACATACGTCATGATGGCACTCAAGATGATCTGCTCCACAACCTTCCTCAGCACCGAGATCAGACTGACAGGCCTGCAGTTCCCCGGATCCTCCTTCTGGCCCTTGTAAATGGGCATCATGTTGGCTGACCTCCAGTCCAGTAGGACCTCCCCAGTTAGCCAGGACTACTGACAAATGATGGAATGCTTCCATCATTTGTGAGTGCTTCCATCAGCTCCCTCCATATCCTTGAGTGGATCCCTTCCAGCCCCATAGACTTGTGTGTGTGAAAAAGTGTGACAACTTGCGTTGTCTGCAAAAGCCTGGCTCCTCTAGATGTCATGGATACAAAGCCAAGCAGTCTTGCAGCTAGCCTGGATGTCAGAGGATGATAACAGGAGACAACTGCCCAGGTGCAGAGTGTATCTTGAAAGAAGAAGGATGGTGATGGAGGAAAGAAAGGAAGAAACCAGCAAGCTTACAGTGGGAAAATGAGGAGTATAAGAACAGGCTTTTATAAAGCCATCCCAGAAGAGCTGTCAGAGAGACAGTTTGATGCATGAGAGTAAGGTTGAAGGAGATATATCACAGGCTGAGAGTTGTGAGGTTTCAGAAAGATGTTAATAGCCCTCCATCTTTCACATAGGTTGGACATGGACTGAAGTTCCCTGCACAAAGTATGTACTCTACAGGGGGAATTTAACCTCCCATTAAAGTGCAGCCATCTCTCTGGTGGGTTTGCCCACTTCAACTCTCCTACTAACACTACCAAATAGCTTTGGAAGAGTAAGCAGAGAGTAATTTCCCCACCTCGAAAATATTAATGTAATTTATGTGAGCAGAATGTAATTACCGAAACTGAAATTTAGCCAGCAGACTGGTTTTATATTTCTCCTGAAGCAAAGCCACCAGAAGTAGGCAGGATTCCTTCTACCATGAAGCTAGTGTATGGATTCAATCCTGACTCAAGTGGAATAAAAGAGTCCTGAAGCACTGCTCTTGAAAGGTGCTGAGTTAAGTCTTTCCCTCGCTCTTTTCGACATGACACTGGTGCTCATCACCTTTTCGCATGCCCTGATGCACTACATGTATGAGGATAATTTGAAAACCTGCCCTTTATGAAGGTAAAAGGAGATTTACTCTCATCTTCTATGGGTACAGGATTTGGTCAAAGAACACATTCCAGTGTGCTGCCAAAAAAAGTCCTGTGTTGATCAATCCTGACCCTGCAAGGGAATCGGATTCATCAAATCATAGTCCCAAATGGTATAGCTGGAAGATGGCCAGGGCATAATTCAGGGTGGGAAATCTATCGGGCCAGATTTGCAGACTGTGCCTGGATGGCTTAACACGGGTGGTGATGAGAAATGCTGTAATCCAGCCACAAATTGCCTAGACAAGAATTCCCCGGTGGTTCTGCGTGCTGAGCCCGGAGGCATCGCACCTTTGCTGCAACCTGGCCAGATGGGTGAGTGGGTGGGAATAGGAGCAGACATGCTGGGGGCTGGGAGACTTAATGTGGTTATCCTCTGCCATGGCAACCCTCCTCTGGCACATCTTCCCTGAACATAAGTGACAATCTTGCCTTTGTAATTAAAGATAAAATGGGAGTCTCAGAAGCAAGTGTCCTGAGCATCTGTGTCACTGTGGATTTTACTGTTTCATTTGTTCTCTGCAGTGTCCCACTGAAATAAGTGATTTCTGCTTGCAACATTACATCACCTATAGGATTATTTTTTTAAAAATATGCCTTATCTGTCATGTCACAGTTGTTCCCTCTTTTAATGGACTGGTATCAATGAGTCCCTCTGTTGAATTACCCCATAACAGTCCTTTAAAAAAAATGAAGAATTTAAATATTTAATGACATGCCTGCATAACTATTCTTTCCCGCTCTCTGCTCCAGGGTGCTATGAGGATTAATTAGTTAACGTTCATGGAACGATGTGAAAATAATACACACTACATAGCTGGAATTCACCTGTACAATTCTCTTTGTCCAGTGAGAACATTGTCTCATTTAACGGCACATTAGTGAGCTCTGAACTGGACAATCACAAAACGCGTGTCTACGCTTTAAAAATCATTGATGATGTAGCACGGGGTTAGAACTAGATGATCTTCAAGGTCCCTTCCAACCCAAATCCTTCTATGATGCTATGATTCTGTGTAGCTTGTGTAGATGCTGCTTTGCTTGATGCAAACTTGGATTGCTGAACTTGGATGCAAAAAGTATCAGTCCCTCAAAAGTAATCCAGAAGCCTTCTATGTGCATGTTGTCCATCCTCATCTACAAGCCTGCCTTTAATCTGTGAGACAACTTCTCTTAATCCAGTTCAATGTAAAAAAAAGCAATTGAGAGCTTATTCCTAAACCACTACTTGTGTCTGGCTGGAAAGAGTGTTTCATCGACTGCCCTTCCTTCTGACATTACTGTACTTGATTGCAATTCCAGCTTTTCTTTAAAACATGGGTTGGATGCTCCACAGATGGTGATAGGAGGCCTCTCTTTTTCTTCATCAGCAATACATAGCTCCTGACATCTTACTGATAGCCAGAACAAACCTTTGCTAAATCCAGAAAGCAGAATCCTGTCTGTTCTCAGAGCTGAAGGAAACTCTATATGGTCAGGCAAGGAGCCTATGGTCTTAGCAAATACAAAGGGAACTTTTTTTTTTTTTTTTTAAAAAGTAGGACACAGCAACATCTTTTAAATGCATGGTACTTACTGGCTTTGCTCTTGCTTTGCAAAATTTCCTCCATTGTTTCTACATTAGCATCTGTCTAGGGCTCCCTCTGCAATCAATACTTTGAGCCATGGAAGGTACTCACCTTTCAGAGAGGTGTTCAGCCCTGCTTAGAAGTCTAATCCTGAGAAATATATTGTTTCTAAAAGGACTCTACAACACAAATTATTTTAGCACATTTTAGCAGCTGAATTCATGAAGTTCTCTATAGATAAAAAGAGGAGCTTTAAGGCTTTTTAAAGTGTTCTAGGGAATCTGTGTCCTTAGAGATCTTTCCATGTGTCTTAAAATAGTCTAAGTTCTCTTCTGAGGGTATTGACTGCTCTAATTTTGCATTCGGGGATTGTTGTATTCCCAAGATAACACAACACTCTCACACTATGTTGGTTTCCCTGACTGGGCCAATCAATCGAACGTCTTCATTTGCCACTACTGAACAGCAGCTGAAGCATAACAGATTATCACCAGGTAATACCTCTCATCAGTATCTCATCTCAACCACCTCCCCAACATAGATATTTTCTTATTTCATTGTCCGAAACGGAGTTCTCCATTTCTTCAAACCCCCTAGACAGCCACTGTGTCTTCCTTGGGACAGATTCTAATACTTCGTCTGTTTAGGAACGTTTCTCTAGCCTATATACAACGTGCTTAATTTCATGGAGCAGTGATCCCTGTCTCATTGAGTTTCTAATCTAAAAAACAAATTGCACTTGGGTTTCATTTTATGTATACATCTACTGAGAAACAGAATTAAAGGCAGTTTTTCCTTCCGAATGGTACAATACTTTGCAAGTTTCAAAAGATGATGTATAAAAAGAACTTGCTGGAAAGAACTGAAATATTTTTGCTGTGATATTTGCAGTTCTGACATTGTTTTCTTTCTCAATTTCTTGAAATGGATTACTTTTTTTTTTTTTTTTCATGGCAAAATCCAGAAACAGATGTCTAAAATACCGTTGTAATAATTTTCAATATTTAATTGGAAAATCTTTTTCTTTTTTTGTTTTATTTCTTTTTTTTTTTTTAGTTAATAATAGCATTGATTTTTTTAACACCATTTCTTTTATATATACATATTTAATTTCATTTTCAATTCAGAAGGCCAGAAACTTTTGCAAAAAAAAAAAAAAAAAAGAAAAACAAAATTGATTTTGACAATTTTTAATGAAAACCAATAATTTTTCAAGTCTGTTTCTGAAGGAAAACTTTTTTCTTAGAAAAAAACTCAACCAGCTGTACAGGCAAACCTAACAAAGCAGCACAGACTTTGTAAATCCATCATTTAAATGCAAGATCCACTGGGGTGAAATGCGGCAACTGTTTAATAATGCACAGCAGCACTATACAGCAATTTAAGATGAGAAGACAAGAAGAATGACATATGGAATTGAAAATGCAGGCTGAGTATAAGTAGGCAAAATGTAATCATCTGAATGTGAATTTTGCCACAGCAACAGAGTAGGCATCCCTGCACTTACAGATATTGCCATGAAATCTTTAATGACAACTTGTCAAGGTGTCTTTTATGTCTCCTTTTTAAGAAATGACATCCAGAAACACAGTGACCCCAACTTCCCACTTGAGTATTGGTTCACAGCAACTCAGAGGAAAAAGCTCCCGATGGTGAATCATTAGTACCATTTATTTTTAATAGTGGTTGTATTTTTGGAGTTACCTCTGACTGGATGGCATAAACACTGCTTAGACTTTGGGGCATCTGAGCAGGTCAAAAACACACCACATTCAATCTCATTTGGATGTGGGATGGTAGGATGAAAAGTCATATTTTCGTTTTTTTAAAATGTGTTTGCATTTTTAAAAGTTTGAATTATTTCTTTTCTCCATCATTCCTCTAATGCTTTACTGTCAAGCCTCATTGGTTTCTTGTGATGTGGATGGGGTTATTTTGATGCTGGAGTGACAGTGTAAAGCCACAAGGGATGGATGTCCTGGTGCATATTTTAATTTCTTCCTTTTTATTTCTTGTCTGTAGAAAAAAATGGCCCTTTGTCCAGCAAGGAACATATGATCAGGGCATAAAACAATATTTGAACTCATCATGTTTGAATGCAAAATGAAGTATTCTGTAGGTAGGGCAAAATAAGTCAAAAGGAAGCACCAATTCAAAGGCGAAAAGTTACAATAATGTTTTATTGATACCTAACAGAAACATTGTCCAAGGGTTAATGAATTATTCCAATATTTTTAATAACAATATTTAGATTCTTAAAAATATTCCCTGAGGTGAACTATTTTCAATGATGTTTGTTCCCAGCCACAACTGTTTAATGGGCAATCAAAACATGGCTTATTTCTTCCATAATGTTTGATGGAGCTTTTTAAAAAATTAAAAAAAAAAAAAAAAGGTGGAAGGTTGCATTTTTCAGAGCAGCATGTGAGGTCTTTAGATACCTCAGGTGCAGAAAGGCATTACCAGGATATTCAGAAGTGCCCAGGGACTGGCTGCTGACCATACCGAAGGGAGGTGGCCATTAGAACTCTGGAAAAATTGCGGGAAGTGCCTGTCTGATCTTGGCTGGATTTTAGACAATGACAGATCTGGAAAAAAGCAGCCCAGAATTAATTGTCTTTGGAATGGAAATATGACACAGTTGTTTGGAGGATGCTGGACTTCAAAAAGCACTTCATTAGAAGGATGAACTAGAGTCCAAGCTGCATATAGAGCTTGCTATTAAAAAAACATAACATTGTGCCTGAGGTGGTGGCTCTTTCCTTTTTCTCTTTTCTTTTCTTTTCTTTTCTTTTCTTTTCTTTTCTTTTCTTTTCTTTTCTTTTCTTTTCTTTTCTTTTCTTTTCTTTTCTTTTCTTTTCTTTTCTTTTCTTTTCTTTTCTTTTCTTTTCTTTTCTTTTCTTTTCTTTTCTTTTCTTTTCTTTTCTTTTCTTTTCTTTTCTTTTCTTTTCTTTTCTTTTCTTTTCTTTTCTTTTCTTTTTTTTTTCTTCTCTTCTCTTCTCTTCTCTTCTCTTCTCTTCTCTTCTCTTCTCTTCTCTTCTCTTCTCTTCTCTTCTCTTCTCTTCTCTTCTCTTCTCTTCTCTTTTCTTTTCTTCTTTTCTCTCTTCTCTTCTCTTCTCTTCTCTTCTCTTCTCTTCTCTTCTCTTCTCTTCTCTTCTCTTCTTTTCTCTTCTTTTCTCTTCTTTTCTCTTCTTTTCTTTTCTATCTTTTCTTTTATCTTTTATCTTCTTTTCTTCTTTTTCTTTTTTCTTTTTCTTCTTTTTCTTTTTCTTTTTTCTTTTTTCTTTTTCTTCTTTTTCTTTTTCTTTTCCTTTTTCTTTTCCTTTTCCTTTTTCTTTTTCTTTTCCTTTTTTCTTTTTCTTTTTCTTTTTCTTTTTCTTTTTCTTTTTCTTTTTCTTTTTCTTTTTCTTTTTTCTTTTTCTTTTTCTTTTTCTTTTTCTTTTTCTTTTTCTTTTTCTTTTTCTTTTTCTTTTTCTTTTTCTTTTTCTTTTTCTTTTTCTTTTTCTTTTTCTTTTTTTTCTTTTCCTTTTTCTTTTCCTTTTTCTTTTCTTCTTTTTTCCCTTCCCTTCCCCGACACTGATGCCAGCAGCCAAGATTTCAGCCATAATGTTTTGTGAACTTTGCACTTGGAGTCTGTATTTCCAAAAGTAGACACGTACAGCGTAAATACCTACACTCCCTTTGTAGTTAATGAAGAGAAACAGGCATTGCAGGGCTGTCATTCACCTCTTCCAGAGGGAAGTGTTAGAAGAGGTAAAATCCTTAAAAAATCTATTTCTCTCTTATAAATAGACACTAAGCCTAGGAGGCCCTCACTCATATGTAGATGTCTATAATACACTGAGATGAATCCTGCTGTCTGTGTCTGAAGATGTGCAGTGTGTGATAAAACCATGAAATAAGATTTGTGAAGGAAACTAATGTGTCGGGCTGGGGTCATTCCTTTCACACTTCTTCATCAGGCTTCATTGCTTCTCTCTTTGCTTTCTGAGATAAGTCATTCTCAAGAGTAAAAATGAGAATCTTCCAATTTGTGAGTCATCTGAGTGCATAATATTGCTCGCAGTGAGGGCTGGTGGAGAGGCCTGAGGCAAGTCTTTTCATCAGCTCTGCTGGGACTGGGGAGCGATGAAGGTGGTGGATGGAGGAACTGGCTTGAGCTGGTGGAAGGGAGTCAGGCACTGAATTAGTCATCTGTCATGATGAGGAGTAGGAACTAAGCAGGTAAGTTATGGGGAAAAAAAAAAAAAAATGCATCATCCTTCAGTCTTCCAGAATCTCATTTCCATTTCCTAATGAAAAATGAACAGGAGAGCAACTAAAAGTTCCAAAAACTTTAAAAGGCCATCCAAAATCTGATGGGGAAAAAAATCTGCAGCACTTCAGAAAGTACTGGATATCTAAGCAGATGGTCTGTTTGCTTTCCTGAAGAATAAAAATTAAACTGATGTTTCTAAAGCAGCATCCAGGCTTTTGAAGATAATAAACTGACACAATGTCGTTTGCACTGACGTGCAGAAAAGTCTGGTAACGAACTGCGGGAGAAAACTGGGTCCAGTCCACCTCCTGTGAACTAAAAGTTGTACAGTGATATAGGTACAGATGGCATAAGTGTACTGAGCTGCTCCTATATGCCTTTTGTTTAGTAAATACTATATTTAATGGCCTGCCATTAACTGCTGAACATAGTAAGTTAATTTTGCATTTAAATAGTAAAACTTCAAGGAAGTTAATAATTGCATATCTTTTTACCAAATGACAAGCCATATGCTAGGAAATTTCAAGCCACTAATTAAACAAAACATGCCCAAGCATGTTTTTTAACAAATACTGTACATCGTTATTTAAATTCAGGGCAAATACTGTTCTGAGCACTACAAATAGCTAAAATGGTGTTTAATAAGATACACCATCTGCATTTCAAATTGATGCCACCCACATTTAAATCTCTTGAATAATCCCACTGAACAGTTACTGGGGAAAAGAAATGCATTCATGGCTCTTTCTGTGAATTCGATACCACTGTTCTAGGCAATTCTTGTTTGGTTATTAAACTCACTGGGATAAAACTGCCAAAGTGCTAACTGCCAGCTTCCAGATTACACTAATCGAGAAGTGTACAAACCAAATTGAACTGTCCTTTAAGAGCTCTGAAAAGGGAGTAATTGGAAATAAATCAAAATAAATGCGGGGTTGTTTCTCCCTTCCCCCCTCCCCTCACTATATTTAGCTACTCAGAGCTACTCACAAAGCCTTGTAACATATGGACCCCTACAGATTGTATAAGCTCCAGATAACTGCTAGGGCCATCCCTTAATCAGCTGAGACACAGTATAGAGGAAGGGAATGCACAGAATAAACCTTAAAAAGGGAAAATCATGGCATTCGGGCATATGGACATTTTTCCATCTCTCTCCCCATCACCCCGCCCCCCAAAAAGAATGAGTCTGAAATGCAACAGCTGTTTGGTTTAGCATCCAAACATCCACCATGTACTGGGTTTGCAGGTGTTCGGAGTCCAAAGCACATCGCCTCGTCTATGCCAAGACAGCTGGTGTAAAGTCACGGGCTAATTGGTACAATTCTCCTACCAAGGAACTATAGGGGATAGTTATGACAATTAACATGGCAGAAATGGAGCCAGGGAAGGGAGGGACTTCAGCAAAGACATCTGTTGGGGGAAAAAAAAAAAAAGTCAGTACATCCCTTTTCTATTTCTTTTGTTTTGTTTTGTGATTATTTTTTTTTTTCCTGTTCCACAGCTGATGTTTTCTTGTGGACAATTACATTTTCCCTGAGATTATTTATCAGTACGCTGCAAAAACTACTTCCAGAGAAAGCTGTGGGATTGTCTTAAAACCTCTGAGAGCCTGGAAATACAGCCAAGGCTTCCGTTCTACCTGGTTGGGTCAGAAATATATTGAACTACACCCGGAAGATTAAGCCAGAGCTGGCCCTGACACTATAAATAGCAAAGCAAAGCAGCAGCTCAGGGCTTCTGCCTTTCAGCATTAACGGGATTTACTTTTTTGTGATTTAAGAGGGTGGCGTAAAGATGAAATGTATCATTTATATCTGAGGTATGAAAGGCTCTAAAATTTCTGTGCAGAGACCAATTAAACTGCCTCTCCTACAGCCTCTGCGGTGGCAAAGGGACCATACGTTTTCGTAGGCATTTGGCCAGTTAGGGATACAACCGCCAGGTCAGTTGTTTTACTTTATGTCTTCTTCTCAATCTGATCCCTTAGGAACAAATCCTCTGTAACACACTATGTCTTCCCCAATGGTAAAGATAAACCAAATGGGCCTCTATAGTTAGAAAGCACAGCTTGGCTTTAAATTTTGACCTGATACTTTGAATTGCTGTGAATAACAGAATCCCAGACTGGTAGGGGTTGGAAGGGACCTCTAGAGATCATCTAGTCCAACCACCCTGCTAGAGCAGGATCACCTAGAGCAGGTTGCACAGGATCACATCCAGGTGAGTTTTGAATCTCTCCAGAGAAGGAGACTCCACAACCTCTCTGGGCAGCCTGTCCCAGGGCTCGGTCACCCTCAGAGTGAAGAAGTTTTTCCTCACATTGAGATGGAACTTCCTGTGTTCCAGTTTGTGGCCATTGCCCCTTGTCCTGTCAGTGGGCACCATTGAAAAGAGTCTGACCCCATTCTCTTGACACCCGCCTTTCAAATATTTATGAGTATTGATGAGATCCCCTCTCAGTCTTCTCTTCTCTGGGCTAAACAGCCCCGGCTCTCTCAGCCTTTCCTCATACGAGGGATGCTCCAGTCCCCTCATCATCCTTATCACCCTCCACTGGACTCTCTCCAGTAGTTCCCTGTCTTTCTTGAACTGGGGAGCCCAGAACTGGACACAGAACTCCAGATGTGGCCACACCAGGGCAGAGTAGAGGGGGAGGAGAACCCCCCTCGACCTGCTGGCCTGACCTTCTTAATGCCCCCCAGGTACCATTGGCCTTCTTGGCCATGAGGGCACATTGCTGGCTCATGGAGAGCTTGTTGTCCACCAGGACTCCCAGGTCCTTCTCTGCAGTGCTGCTTCCCAGCAGGTCAACCCCTAACCTGTACTGGTGCTTGGGATTATTCCTCTCTGGGTGCCTGACCCTACACTTGCCCTTGTTGAATTTAGTTTGGTTCCTGTCTGCCCAACTCTCCAGCCTGTCCAGGTCTCACTGAATGGCAGCGCAGCCTTCTGACGTATCAGCCACTCCTCCCAGTTTTGTATCATAAGCACACTTGCTGAGTTTTATGAGTTTTTAAGATCTTGGTTGGATTGTCCTTTCTGATGCTGTGGTGTAGTTCCCCTCTCCCAGCTCTGCACCAGGACTCCTCTCATGCTTGGTTCATCCATGCTTTCTGGTTTTCATGTTGGATTTCAAGAGGCCAGAGGTGAGGAAGCTATTATTGCCCTTAGAGACTTGTGTCAGTTGCAAATAATAAATCCATTAACACTTTCTAAATCCACTCTTGCAGTATTTATTTGTTTCATTTCAGCCTCCAAACACCGCTACTTGCTACGTCTCCCAGTTTCTTTATGTATGCTTTTAATGTCTTTTTCTGCTAGCTAGTCTGAATTTCTGAACCCAAACACAACAGCTCAAAAAAATCCTTTAAAGCCCACAAAACCTCTCTGGGATGTACATTTCAAAGAGCTTAAGTCACTTTTTAGCCAAAAAAATAAGAAACTGAACTGAATGGAAGCCACACTGTTAAACACCTTGTAATGCTTTGAAAATGATCCCTTACCACATTCCATTTGGGTAGGATTGTCAGAAATGCTCAACAATGCTCTTCTCCCTTCTTAATGAATTCTGGAGGAGTTTCACCACTGACTTCAATCAAAGCAGACCAACATTGAGTTGGCCAACATTGAGTTCTGAAAATCTCATCCTTCTTGTATCAATGTATCCATTTTTAATTAAGTACAAAGAAGACTATAGTCTATATTATGGATTAATGGTCACAAAAACTTCATTTAAATTTACATAAGCCAAAGAAATTATAATAAAAACAATAAATCTAACAGTACAGGTACATTTTGTTTTCTTTTTTTCTTCCCTTTTTTCCTTTTCCTTGCATTATTCTCCCTGAAAAGCAGCCAAATAGATATTCTTAATTTTCTCTTTTAAAAAAATGAATTGCTGAGTTCAGCATGGAATCCATTTTGACTGCAAATTTATGAATCCCGGGCTAATTCTAACAAGATTTTAAATGGAAATACCAAACCCCCTTTAATCTTTATGGTAGTGTAAGCCAATATCTGTAGCTAAGAAAGAAAAAGAATTAATTCTCTGCAGTAAATAGAAATACTTTAAAAAGCAGGTGGGAAGAAGTTTAGCACACAAAAATATTTAACTTAATCAGCTAATACAGCAGCATTTCCTTCCATTATCTATTTGAAGACCTCAGTTATGATGATCCACACATGACTACTAACCTTTTGACAAATCCCTCCTTAAAATCCTTCTTTTCTCTTACATTTATTAGAAATCAAATAAATAAGACTAACCTTTTTCTGTCTCCTTTCCAGCAAGCTGACCTATCCTTTCCTTGAGCTTTCCTGCCTCCTTCAATTTGCTCTGCAGCAAGCTCTGCCACCAGCTCTGTGCAGGTACCGCATTTCTGCTCCATCTTCGGGCTCAGAGTCATTACGGCAATGTAAAGAATAGTTATAGTGATCTACATAAATAGCTATATACAGCTACAACGATACAGACAGCTCAGGTGACAAGGCACCATTCAAAAGTGATGTAATGACTGGGTTGCAGATATTTCTGTAGGAAGGCATGACACACAGGACCTTGTCCTGAAAGGTATTATAGTTTCCAAATATTTTTCAGTAGCTTTTCTCATTCAGGCTGTTTTTGTGCTGAGCTGCCTGCTGAATGCCAGGCTGATGTTTGAAATTTCTCTTCTACATGGAAAGCCATATGCAAAGGCAACTGGTGCCCTTTGGGGCTGAAAGCCCCTTGGTGGTGCTCAGCATCCCTTATTAGCTCAGGAAAGCACATTTCGCATGGCCTAAACACACGGGGACTAGTCAAACCCAAGGTATTTATTTACTTGGTAGGCGTAGTCAGGGAGACCAAGCTGCCTGTAATACAGAACATCAGACAAAGAACAAAAATCTTTGCTGCTCACTGCACAAAATGGTGCTCCTGGGAATCAGACGCTGTTTGCCACGCCGTGCTCACCAGAAGCCTGCCCATCGCTAGGACACAAATCAATCTGCACCGCGGCCTCAAAGGCAGAAACTTGCAGGGATTGCAAAACAGGTCTTGGAACCGAGCTGCAGGAACAAAAACGCATCCACCGCTCGTGTCCACTTGAAACATGCAGGGTTCTGACCATATGCAAGAGCCTAGTTTGAGCTGGATTTTCCTACATAATATTTGCCAGCACACGCTCACATTTAGCCACTTGTCCGTGACATGATGTATTGTTCTGTAATTACTTTTTTATGCCGTGTTCCAGACACATTCTGAATGTCACACTTTTTAATTAGCTACAAGCCCATTAAAATGATGCCTTTTGAAGCCATGTGCCCTGAGAAGGTCAGGCTGTTTTAAAAGAGTGATTGAAGCTTGTAAAAACAAGCAAGCAATATGACAAAATTAACTGTACTCATTGTTTGCAAAAAGCAAAACTAACAATCTGTGAATAATTATTTTCTTCCATTAAATGCTATGCTGGGATATTCTTCTGACAAGACCCTCTCCAGAAATCATTGTGTGTTTAAGTATTTTATGGTGTCGCTCTTTTTAGGTAGTGTGACATTCTTTTAATAAGTCATCAAGTTACACCTCATGGCTTTCCTATTTAAAGATGCAATGGACCCCTGACACGTCCAATAAATCATACCTATTCCTTGCATACATCCATAGAATCACTGAGCTTCAGGTTTTAATCTGATTTCTGTTTGGGGTTACAATAATAGCAAATGCTAGGTTTTCCCACATTTTCCTAGGGCTGGATTTTTTAGACTGACCTGGAACGAGGGGAGGATGGGAGGAAGGAAGGAAAAGAAACAGAAGGAAGGAAAGAAAGAAAGAAGAAAGGAAGCACTGAGGGCTGTTTTCAGAAACAAATGGGACATAACTGAAATTCTCAGGAGACAAGGAGGTTGCACAAAAGAAATAGGTTAGATTTGTTCAGCTATCCCCTATATATAGTCACATTGAGTAGAATAATAGATTTTTTTCTTAAACAAACAAACAAACAAAACCGCTCACCCCTATAGATTTTCTACATAATAAAATCAAGGATTTGAGATGGAAAGTTGTTTAGGTTTGGGATTTTGTTTTGTTTTGTTTTTTTTTTAAACAAACATTGTGAATTCCCCACAGAAAGGAAATACTTTTCATTAAAAAAGAATGTTTAGCTGATTCAGTTTTCTATCACATGAATTTCTGTGGAAGTTCCTAATGTGATCTCAAGGGACAGAATTGCTGCCACCACCGTGACTCACAAAACAAAGTTACGGTGGGGGTACAGTGAAGGGAAAAGAGACCAGAATCCCAGGTGAGCACTGCGAAGTTGTCTGTGTGTCAGGGATCCAAGCAGGCACCACTGGCTGATAAAAGCCCTGTGAGCATCAGAAAGGATGGTAAAACAGGTCTTTAACCGGAGGGATCAACACTGCTGGGTTTTTGCTCCAGCATGGTAGGAATAAATCTTAATTGAAACTAACTATGTGTGGAACTGAACAGAGGAGTCATCTAACACTTTTCTTTTTTTTTTTTTTTTTTTTAAATAAATTGCTTTTTAATTGCAAACAGTTACTATTACTGAACCCCAGAGTATGTCTCCTTTTGCCTGCCTCCCTTTCAGACACTATGCTCCTGATCATCAGCAGTGAATGTATAATCTTATCTAACTGCTTAGCTCTGGCAAAGTATATTGTTAGTATTTTAAATACTAAGGGAAAATTGATTTTCCCATTTAAAGAACTGTATTTCAGTGTCGTGGTGATTAGGTGTGAATATTTCCTTTCCCAGATAAAGAGAGCCTCCTGGGAGTGCTGCGAGGGGAAGTATTGTACTGTAATGATTATTAGATGAGTTCCACCTCCTCAATATGGAAGTGAGCAGTCTGCAGTGATGCAATTTATTTACTAAAGAGCTGGGTTAAAAAAAAAAATATATTACTTTTACAATACCTTGGATGTTTCTTCCATGTAAGAAACTTGAGAACTGGGTAAGAAATAGAAGGGCAAGAAGTTCATTTACCAACAGAAAGCGTCATATAGTTTTCCCCAAATCTATTCAAGATTTTACGTAACTTACTAAGTAGCTGCAGCATAAATAGAAAACAAAAGGGAGAGACAGAGGAGCATTACAGTTGCAAAACAGCCACAGCAGGAGATGTTAACCAATGGTCCAGGGCTTATGGCGTCTGTCCATAGATGCAAACCTAAATCCAATTCCTTCTTCTGCTTGAAGAGATTTCAGCCCCCTGTCCCGGAGGAGTACCCGTGCAGCTACGATGCGGCATATTCCTATGAGGGAGAAGAGCATTCAATGCCTCCTGTTGATGCAGTTCCATCTGGCATTGCTAATTAAACTTTCACCTGACATAAGGTTTGATTATTAATTGTCCTGACTGCTAAACTCCTTCTTCTTCCCTGCCTTAGTGAAAATGAAATAGGAATTTAGTAAGCCCCAGCTCAGACTTGTCTATACCTCCATGGGCATGCCATTATTCCCTGGAGGCTGGAGTCTTAGCTTTACATCTATGTGCTGCTTGTTTCAGGGATTGCAGCCTCAGGTGAGTACTGCAGTGGCATTTTCTCCCTCAAGTTCTCCCGTCAGAGGGGTCCCATTTTGTGTTCAGTATTCCCTGAACCCAAGCATAAGCTGGGACACTCACATGGGAGGCAAGATACCTCTCTCCTAATATCTACACCCAAAATGTATTAGCAAACTGGAAAAGTAGTAACGGAAGCAACTATACCCCACATACCTGACAGCAGAAGGATTAAAGGACACAGAGATGTGGGTTTTCCACACATCAAAGCAAAAGCATGAGTGAAATCTGTGGCTCCTGCATCCAAGGTCAGTGCTTTGGCAGCTGCCTCTCCTCCAGGTTAGGGAACATGGTCCTTCATTTCTTATTTGTTTTTCTTCCTGTAATTCCAAATGAGAAATATTTACTTTTCATATTCAGCAAGAGATTTTTTCACTTGGCCTGAAGTGAACATGTTCCTGTTGTCTCATTTATTTCACTTTTCACCCATTTGATTGCTTTCTCTCTTGTATCATTACCATTTTTCTCTCTGCTGTGGTAGCTCAATCTCAGGTCCCTTTGCATTCAGTCCTATACACTCAGAAGCAATTCAGTCTTGAACTAGAAGTTACCTCTTGTTAAAATTCAACCATAATTTGTAGAAAAGCAATAATCCTTGCTTTGGATGCGGTATCAGAGCAGTGTGGAAACCTTGCCTGCGACACAACACATCCAACAAAGTGCAAGGAGGCTCGGTCTCCTGGGGACATTCTCCATATCGTTTCACCTTGCTTGTGTTGGTGGTCTAGCAAGATAAGAGAAGTGTATTGCCAGAAGAATTTCCAGGAAAGGAAAACCTTGGTTTGGGGTTTTTTCCATACTGATTTCTGTTTTGCCCACTGAGCAAACAAGATGGCACTAAATAGCTGGTATTCCACAAATATGTCCCCGAGGAGATGCAGCTGCCAGTGGCTGTTACACATGCAGACGGGCACAGTCTCGCACAGTGTCTGAATATACAAAGAGCCATGATGAAGCAGTACAAAGCACCACATGAAGGACTCGGTACCTCTGACAGTTTGTTCTAGAAAAGGAACACAGCCCCTGATTAAATATCATGCTTTAGAAGCCACAAAATTCAGAGCTTTTGGCGCAGAACAGGGTTTAACAGCGTTTGCCGTGCAGTGGTGCTTCCTGCCTTTCTTTAGCAATATTGGCATTACCTGCTCATAACCAGTCTGTGGCTACAGTCCAGGCTGTGTTGACCCACTTTACAGAGCTCTAACAGCTTCATTCTTAGCAGTGGTCTCACTGTTTTTGAGGTCCCGTAGTGGTGGTAGAGGAGGGCCAGTATCACTCATGTTGATGAGAGCTGTGTGCGCTTTGTGCCCCTAGAGTCAATGCCCAAGCCCTGTTACTGAGTTTGAAGCAGACTCTAGTGTTGGAGGCAGATGTCCTGACTTCATGTCCCTGAAGACTTAACCCTTCTGTGCAGCCTCAGGGAGTTTGGTCAGAATACCTCACACCAGCTTGCTTATGTCTTTTCCTATTTACCAAGACAAGTGTGAACTCTTGACTGGGTAAAATTCAACTCAAGCGAAGAAGTTTTGCTTCTGTTGAAAGCAGGAGGAATTTTGCCTTTCATTTAAATGCACCTTCAGACTAAAATTCAGATCTAATGTAGAGATGAATGGAGATGTGGAGCCAGTTGGTTCAAGGACACTGCATTGGAGCACAAATCAATGGGGAAAGGAGAATCTGACTGCCAGTGAAACACAGCTTGCTGCCATATTGCATCAACAGGACAGAGCCTTTACAGCTGATCGATTATGGCAAAGGATATCTGGTTTGTTTAAGTTGTAACATATGCCACATGCCTGTAAAAAGTGAGTGGGTCAGATGAAATTCTGCAGAAGGAGAGGCAGTTCTTCTTTTAGGACTAAATTGACCTTCTCTAGAAGGCTTCAAGACTGAAGGATATGGCAGGTGCAGGAAGAGGCAGACACTGAGAGCTTAGCAAGAACCTGGAAGGCTACAGGTCAGGACTGGGAAACTGCTGAAGAGAACAAAGAAATTGTGCAGAATTTGATGAAAGCCAGAAAATCACTGAGCTGCCTGAAATCAAAAGGAGAAGCAAGGACAGAGCGTCTTGTTCAAGAAACTTCTCATTCTTGCTCTACTTCACCTAATTGCTTTGAGATGTGCTAATTAAAAAGGTAATTATTCTAGTCTGCATACAGCACAGCTTTTTGAGTTTAAAGGGCACTGGTCTTCATGGGGATATTACTAAATTATCTAGACACATCCTTCTGAAAGTTGTGCTTGATTCGTTGTCCCATCACAGTACTGAACAAAGCCCCACAGCAACACTTTCCAAACTGAATCAGAGTGCTATGGCCGCAAGTAGGAATCAGCCTCATTAATGCTGGCTCTGGGCAAGCCGCTTTTTTCTCTAAGCCTCTCTTACAAGTAACTGTGAAGATAAACAAGAAAAATTGTGAAGAACATCAGATGCACAGTGAGAGGTTGTGGCCACCCCTTCCACGAACTGCAGGAGAGAGTGGATAGTTGCTCCTGTTAACTGTAATCTAGAACATGAAAGTGTTCCACCAAAGGCTTGCATTTACCTTTCCCTGTGAACCCAAGGACTCACTGCATCCATGGTCCAAATATCACCACAACAGATGACGGTAGCATTGGCTTGAGGACGTCACCATACTTTCTGGCTTTCTTCAGTCTTCCTCTTCTGGGAAATGATAGCAAGCAATCAAGTGAGGAAATGGTGGACAAGGCTGGCAAGCAAAGTGCAGGGCGATGTAGACTTTGTAAGCAACAATACTGGATTAAAGGAGGCTCACTTCAAGTGTATGGGAGATAAAGACAAGAGGACCTGTACCGCCAAGGGTATTATTGAGAGTGGCCTTGCAGTGACATCAGCCAGCTCACCACTCATGGGTACATCCCGTCAGGGCTCAAGGACTTTTGCATGTCCAATTTCCCTAAGTATTCAATCCCTTGGTGGAAGAGGATCACATTAAAGAATACTTAGGGAAATTGGACATGCAGAAGTGCGATGTACCCACAAGTGCTGAGCTGGCTGATGTCACTGCACGGCCACTCTCAATAAACTTTGAATGACTGGGGTGACTGGAAGAAGTGCCTGAGGACAGGAGGAAAGCAGATGTCACTCCTATCTACAGAAAGGGCAGGAAGGAGAACCCAGGGAACTACAAGCTGGTCAACAAGCCTCACCATGATCCCTGGGAAGGTGATGGAGCAGCTAATCCTGGAAACCATTTCCAGGCACATGAAGGACCTCAGGAGTAGTCAGGCACGTGAAGGCATATGAAGGCATTAGGAGTAGTCTGCATGGATTCACAAAGGAGAAGTCATGCGTGACGAACCTGATACACTTCAACAATGAAATGACTGGCTTGATAGATCAGGGGAGAGTAGTGAACATTGTCTACCTAGACTTCAGTAAGGCTCTTGGTACTGTTTCCCATAAGATTCTGATAGAGAAGCTGATGAAGTATGGACTGGATGAGCAGAGAGTGAGGTGGACTGAATACTGGCTGAACCACTGGGTCCAGTTGTGCTGCCATCCTGAGGGTCCTTGACAGGCTGGAGAAGTGGGCTGACAGGAACCTTATGAAGTTCAACAAGAGGAAGTGCAAAGTCCTGTACTTCAGGAGAAATAACCACATGAATCAGTACATGCTGGGGACTGACCAGCTGGAAAACAGCTTTGCAGAAAAGGACCTCGTGATCCTAGTGGACACCAAGCTGACCATGAGCTAGCAACAGCAATAAAAGTCAACATACAACCCAAAAGCCTGTGCTTCATTAGGAAGATCATTGCCAGCATGTTGAGCGATCTTTCTCCTTTACTCAGCACTGATGAGGCACGTCTGGAGTGCTGGATCCAGTTCTGAGCTCCCCAGTACAAGAGAGACTTGGACATATGTCCAAGCACGTCCAGTAAAGGGCCGCAAAGATGACTAAGGGATTGGAGCATCTCTCACATGAAGAAAGGCTGAGAGAACTGGGGCTATATTGACTTGAGAGAAGATCCTCCTCATGGATGATCTTATCAATGTGTATAAATACCTAATGGGGGAGTAAAGAAGATGGAACCAGACTCTTCTCAGTGGTGACCAGTAGCAGGACAAAAGGCAATGATCACAAATTGAAATATAAGAAATTCCATTTAAATGCAAGAAAAAACATCTTTACTGTGAGGGTGATTGAACTGGAACATGTTGCCCAGAGAGGCTGCAGAGTCTCCCTCCCCAGAGATTTTCAAACCTAACTGGACACTTTCCTGGACAACTTTCTGTAGTTGGTGTTTCTCTGATCACGGATGTTGGAGTAGACAGTCTCCAGAGGTCCCTTCTGAGCTCAGCTATTCTGTGACTCTGTGATACTGTGCGCAGCCCCTCCATGTACCAACAACAAGGACCTCAGCTGCAAAGTGTTTTGCTAATTACTCCAAACACTTGGCCCCCCACTAAAAAAAAAAAAAAAAAAAGAAAAAAGAAAAAGAAAAAAGAGGATGTGCTGTAACCTTCTTTGTAATTGAAATTACTTCCTTAATGGCAGTAACCATGATACTAAACCAGGAAGTCTTGACCTCTCTTTCCACTGATAAGGGTATTATGGAGCTAGAGACCAATCTTTTCTGTCTGACGTCCTACCCTCCCCCTTCCCTTCTGCTTATGGGAAGAAGATGAATCTTTCCATCTGTGAATTACCCAATATAAATTATTCATGGAGCACTTTTATCAACCCTATTAGCTGCACACGAATCTAGGTAAATGTCAAGTCATCTTCGTTAATCCTTCATTCAGGCTGTTGGAAGTGATACTGCACTGAGCGGTAATGCATTTGACCTCCCAGAGTATTCACTTTGCCAGAGAGTCACATTTTGATGAGAAAGTCTAAGTGCTTCTCTGTGGCAGAGCCTGGACTCTATCCTTGCTGAATAATTGGGTAGTAGGAGGTGGCCCTGATGTTTGCATATTTTCTTCTGGATCATATATTTCTAATGGAGGCAAAAAGGACCTACTAACTCATCTCATGTCTATTTGTGTAATGCCTTCCCTAGTGTGTCCTGCTCTCCAATACATTTTAAGAGCTGCACTACTTTGCACTTCTCTGCCCTGGGAGATAACACACTATATTACATCTGGAAGATTTTTCCCAATAAGAACATATCCATTGGAACTAATCTTTCACTCTAACCCTTAAACAAGTTTTGTGACTTTAACAGGCCTAGTGTAGTGGATTTAAAATGTGTCACTTGCTGTTATCTTGCACAAAAGCTTTCCTTCTACAAAGACCTGAGTTCCTTGGAAAGAGACTTCAGCCCAAACCTGCAGCAATTTACAAGTGCTTGTCCCAAGGACTTCAACAGACTATTTAAGGTGAAAAAAGCCCCCACAAAAAAATCCCCCCAAAACCCACCCAGAACTCAGGTATCTACACTGGAACATTAGTGGGAATTGTGGTCATATGTATGCTAGCCTTCATAGCTGTAACTCCCTGATTCCATAGATTTTATACTTTGTCATGTGTTTAGTCACACATACTTTCTCTCCAGCCCAGTGGATCTTGAATTACTTCTTGGATGGTGACATGTTTTCCAGAGTTGTGGTAGAACAGCCTAGAGGTGAGCACACCAGCCACATATGTGGGACACATGGAAATTGAGTGGCACCAGATCTGGGCCAGGGAATAGAGCTCATGTGAGTGTTCCATCCTGCACAAAGGTGGGCTGGTTGTTTTTAAATCATACTTCAAAACAACTGTTGTCATGACTTGATTTGGTGAGCAAACCAATCCCACTGGTCTGTGTTAGGTACAGTCTGAGACCTATGGGAATGATTCCCCACATGAGACTTACAGATGGTTTCTGCACCAGCCAGGCTTGGGTGCAGAATCGGTGTCATGCCTCTCAACCCAGCCAGGACAAATCTATTGGGGGGCAAATGTAACACTGGAACTTCTGAATGCTCAAGGAATTTTTAAGTTAAAAACAATGCAAGATCTTTAGAATTGAGGAATCTGAAGAACATCGATTTTCATGATCATGGCTTTGAATTTAGGAACCAGCTTTCCCCACTTTCCATCTGTCTGGTATTTCCTGTACCTTACAATGGAGTCTGATGTGGAAATATCCATGCTTCTGCAATGCTAACCAAAAGTAGCCAACTTCGAGAGCTCTCTGCCAGCTTTCCCTCTGCCCAGTCATGAGGTTCTGTACTCTGGAGACTTCCCAACTTACTTGATGGTCTCTCTCACAGTGTTGATTTCTCACTGTGGTCATGCCTTACTGTTTCAGGTCTGGTGCTGAACAGCTTGCCCAAGGCTACATGGAGAGTCTGTGATGGGGCAAGAACATGAACGCCAGCTAATGCCCAAATCTTTAATCCGTCCTTCCTGTGTGTACTGTAGCTGTCTTGCAGGTTGGCACTGCGCTACATAAAAAAGAACGAAAACAGCCAGGCAATATGCTTTCCACTTCCAGGCTTTCCTGGTCTCTCTTCTTGTATCTTCCTTGTTGATCCCACATGTAAAACAGAGTAAATAGTGACTGATGCCAACTGGAGTATTGCCTTGGACATGAAATGATGCTCCCCTTTGGTATCCTGCTTTTCCATATTCCTTTTCTAATCTGCTGGCAAGGAAAGAAAGACCATATTAGAGCTACAGCTGTCCCTCTCAGATGAATGTAGGGACACAAGTTTGCACATACATTACTCTGTTTCTGCCAACTCCACAACAATAACAATTTGTGCTATAAGAATGGTAGAAACACAGGCCTTGGGGAGGGGGACTATATGATGTACAAGAAAGTTGTAGATACACAATGGGCAGGAGAACTATCTGAAATGGTCTTGAACACTTTCTACCAAATAGGTTATGAAGCACGCGAAGAATTCAAGGATTTATAAATCAAACCTGTTCATTTCACACTCTTGTCAGCAGGCATTTAAAGCTCAGCATCTCCTCCTTCCAGGCTGCAAGAACCTGGATTATATTCTCTGTAAAGCAGTACAGCTTTCTCAGCATAAAACAGAGCTTTTCTCTTCATCCATCTTCTCTGCACAGCAGAAAGCCTTTCCCACACATTTGACTAAGCATTTAAAGAGTAATTGTGAAGCGCCCAGCCTGAGTGAGCACAGGACGTAATGGACAGACTCCTATTTACATCAGTGCGTAAAGAAACTGAAGAGATTCGTAGGAAAAAATGCCCTACATTGAAGTTGGTGAAATATAAAACCACCACCTCTCATTTAGCACAGCTCTAAGCCAAAACCTGATAGAGATTGAACAAGTCCTCTGAGGAAGTAGGACGACATGCATGCCTGCTCCTATGATCTTCCCAGGCATCCAGAGCTGATTACTGTCTGAAAGAGGTTTTTGGTCTGACCCAGCACAGTCATTCTCACAGTCTCCTATTAATGGCAAACTGTGCAGAGTCAGAGATCTGCAAAACCACTATGCTAAGTCTGAGCACAAGCAGCCGTAGGAAAAACCAGTGGAGTATCAAGATCATAGCCTCATGACTTCCAAGCAAGTCAGAGATGCAGCATAGCCCTGAGCTGTGCCAGCTGGTGTGAAGGGAACTCTGACACAGCATTATGTTGAATGCATGGTGGAAACAAAAAGCATTATTAAAACTCTCGCTTGGAGAGCCTGAAGGGTCTGGCTGGTGAAAGCTACAGCTACCTTCTCCTGGTGCCCTGCTTTCAGCTGGGATAAAGTTAATTTTCTTCCTAGTAGCTGGTACAGTGCTGTCGTTTGGATTCAATATGAAAAGAATGTTGATGACACACTAATGTTTTAGTTGTTGCTAAGTATTGTTTATAATTAAGTCAAGGACTTTTCAGCTTCCCGGACCCTGCCAGTGAGGAGGCATGAACCTTCCGCAGGAGGTGCACAAGAAGCTGGGAGTGTCCATAGCTGGGACAGCTGACCCAAACTGGCCAAAGGGATATTCCATACCATATGACGTTATGCTCAGTATATAAGCTGGGGCAGGGGCGTTGGCTGGGGAACACCACAGATTGGAACTAGCTGGGCATCAGTCAGCAGGTGGTGAGCAATTGTGCTCTACATCACTTGCTTTGTATATTATTATTATTATCATCATCATCATCATCCTTTTCTTTCCTATTAAACTGGCATTATCTCAACCCCCAATTTTTACTTTTTTTTATGCTCTCCCCCATCCCACTGGGGTAGGTGAAGTGAGCAAACAGCTGTGTGGTTGTTTTAGCTGCCTGTTGGGTTAAACCACAACACCTGGGGAAGGGGATTTGCCATATGAGGCGTGCTTTCTTAAGAGCTGTGTGAATGCTACGAACCTTCAGATGAAAAACCCAGCACTGGAGCCTCTTTCCCTTCTCTGCCTGGAAAGGTGCTGATAATTTCTCCTGGATTCTCTCTTCTGTCCTGTACTTGCTTTGCTTTTGTTAGTTAAATTCACCTTTGGTTCCATTAAACAATTTATGACTTAAGCTGTCCTCATTCTTAAAATACATGGACCAAGAGGAAAGTACTACAAGCACTCACTTACCTTGACTGGCCTCCAGGAATGTCAGTGCTATAGTGGCTTGCGTTTAGATGTTATGATTAAGCCAGGGACTTCAATTTCACACTATATACAGTCCTATCTTATTATCTGTACTTTATGGATGGGGAAATGAATGTGTTGATAACCAGGATGCCTAAAAATCATGCAGGGAGGGGAGAAGGCAAGAAACTGAGTCTTCTTTTCAAGAAAAAAAGATGATCCCCAGAAATAAGCAATTGAACATGGCTGATAGGATATACAGACCACAATCCCAAAGATACATATATGCACTTTTTTTTAGCTCTGTAAGTATCTAGATAAGCCTATCTGGTAGTAGCAGCAGCTGATCCAGTGACATGTGCAAAGCTCAAATCCACCAAATACGAGATTACACTTTACATTGAAAAAGCATCTTTCCCTTAGGATAGCATACCATTTTGCAACTATTAAATATTAACTCAATATCACACTAGCCCACTGCATGTGTGATGTGTGAGGGGGTGAGTAACTATATTTTGTATGACACCCAAAAGCAAGGACGGAGAAACCCACAGTTGTGGATTATGTTTTCTGCCCCTGTCATAAATGCTAAAGACCTTCAAATCTATATATGCTCTTGACACAAGTGTAAGCACATGCCTGCGGTGGAAGGATGTGAACAACTCAAACTGGAAAGTTGTGGAGAAATAGGGCAGTAAAGGGACTGGGAAAGACTTCAGTATGCCTCCCACCTCTGACCTTATATCCCCATGTTATTGTGGGCAGATTGCTCAGTCTCTCCCAGGATGTTTCCCATCCCTGACACAGGAATATAAGTCTTTATCTTCTTTGCCTGGCTGACCTATTCCCACTACAGTCCCCCAGGATGGGAAGTAGTTATTATTTTGAGTTTGCAAAGTGCACAGCATGGAAGGGCCCTAGGCTCCAAATGCCACACTAGTGTAAGCAATAACAAAAGTCAAACAGTTCTTTGCTTCTCATTTCACAGAACTGGCCACAACAGAGGAAATAATGTCTGGTTTGCTACCTCTGACAGGTGGAAAAATCTCACTTCTTTCCCAAAAGACTTTATCAGTAATCAGGAAGGAAAGCTTTCATGCTGGAAAGCCAGCTTGTGTACCTAGTAGAAAGACACGATTATATCCAATCTTGAAGCCAAGCCATCGATACCCGATATATGAGTCTGTGTCTCTTGGGTGTGAGGGGCTCCGGGAGCTCACACACAGGTGAACCCATTGAGTGGCCAAGTGATTACCCTACGACAGCAAATCGCAGGAAAAGGAAACGCTTGCTGCAGACTAGTGCTTCACAGAGATAACAAATGCTCGCTGCCTCCAGATTGGGAGGGTTGCAACCTGCTCCACAGAGAAGAAAAGACCATCTTTTAGCCTGTCAGCAACAAGGAGACAGATGGTCTTTTATGCACTAATCTTTCTCTACACCCCTAGAAAATCAAGGGATTTTGTCAGTGAGAAACTACATGGCCAAACTTACTTAAAAGAATGTATTGCAAAACGATTTGGGTCATTATAGATTAGGCAAGCTTCCCACTTCTCTGGAAAAACTAAACAACTCTTTAAAAGAGCTGTGTCAGATGATACAATCCTCTTTGATACACTCTGTCCCCTGGTGGCATCTCAAAAGGGACTGTATACAGAGAGCGACCGATTCTCCTCTCTCACACCAGTGACAATCAGGGGTAATGCTGTTGGGAAGACACAGGGGCATCGGGCTCAGAGTGTCAGAAGTGACTGAATTTTGGGTGCTAGTGATGGCATTGAGCAAATAGCGCTCAAGGGATGCCTATTATACAGCGACTCTAACAGCAGCCTCCAATTTTCCCCTTTTTTTTCCCTCTCTCCTCTTCCCTGTTGTGATCTAAAAGAGATTGGAAATCAAGTCCCCAGAGGTGAAAAGCTAAAGCACAAGCGTGCATTAGCTACCTTGTCTTATTTGCTTCTCCCAGGTGCTCCCTATTGCAAAAGTTTCATTCATTACATTTGAAATCCGATCGTTGTCAATTCTGTGCATAAAGGGAAAGGAAATTGTTAGAGCTAAACAAATGATTTCATGATTACTGATTTCTTCAAAGACTTTGCTGTATTTCACAGCTACCTTTTCCTGAAATTTGATGCCACAGACTGATCAGGGATATTAAAATGTTGTCCATATTGCTTATTTATGACTGTTTGTAGAGGTTGCATGACCTCGATGCACCACCTGGATGACCACGACCAGCCAAACAGTCAATTTCTACCATCTGCCGGCACAGGTCACTTTGGAGTTCACTTTATAATCACTTTTGATCTGTATATTTTTTCATAATTTCTCAAGATTTAAAGCCAGAGGGCTTTCTGAGGTCATCTAAGTTTCCCAAATTTCAGCTGGTTTCTCCTGGGTAAGTTCAGTAACTTCTCTTTGATGAAAATAGTTGTGTTTCCTGAACCAGTAACAAAGAGAGGATGAAAGAAGTCATTCTGTGAGCAGAGGAGCTAACGAAACCAGCTTCATTATAGATTCGTGCCTTCACAGCACCAACTCTAGCTCTCCCTCTGAGACTCTCAGTTTCTTGCTGGGTGAGAAACAGTGTGCGTTATGCCTATTTCAGAGCTATACGTGCCAGCTGGTGGGCCAATACCTGCCTGGCTGGCCAGCTGCCACCAGATAAATTGTCCAATGTGAGTTTTTACTGTCTTTTCCATTTAGAGGGTGCTAATTCCCTTCTCTTTCCTCCGCCCAACAACAGATTTCACCGCCCTTGTGGATATTGAATTCTCTCCGAATCTCCTACTTACTCCCCTTCAAATGTGATTGGGATTGACTAATGAGTTTCAAAAGTCGTGAGGAGATGGAGGGAGGAGCAGGAAGACACTTGGTTTTTGTAGACATAAGATCACACAGCTATGTCTTTTTAGAAAGTTAATAATGAATGCAAACACAACTGAAGAAGGAATGAATTAAGTTAATGGAAGAATGTTAATCTTTATTCTTCAAGCTCTGGGGGAAAAAAAAAAAAATCACAGAAAGGAAAAAAACCCATCTCTATTACATTAGCTTGTATTCTCAAGCAATAGGACTTAGGTACTGACCCTCAGCCAGGGTCAGTAGCTGGCCCTGCCCATGTTAGATTTATATATACGTATCAATACAATAAAATGAAGCATGAATCCTTGCTGAAACAACAGATCAAAAAGCCAGTGGGTAGATTTTTAATTTATTTTTTTTTTCTTTTCTAGGTAAGTGTTTGGGAATTGTGATTGCCCTAGTTTTAAGCTACCAATGCAGTCATGTAGCTTTATGTATTTTTGAGAGATATACACTGGATGCACCAGCCACCGCAATGCTCCAGTGTTTCTTACAAGCCCTCCTTTAAGGGCTCGACATCTGCTGTGAATTCATTGCCCTCCCCTGTGAAACACTAGCCTTTCTTCCCACATTCTGATTTCACAAGCCCTTCAGCGGCATTGTCAGAAGCTCTAATGCTTCACTTTTAGGTGGAGGAAAGACCACACAACTGTGTTTACGTAAGAAATCACAGGCGGAAAGTAATCACCTAGAGGCAAATTTATTTTGCTGGTATACCAAAGTCTAAATCATAGCAAACCTTGCAGAACTGGCAGGGAGCAGGTTGGAAGGAGATGTGAAAGTAGGTGCAGGAGGGGAAAACCAGCTGCAAGGTCTCTATAAAAGGTTCTCTCTGGAAAGGGACACTTCAGTTTTACGAAGTTGGTGTTCTCTGAGAATATCGCCCAATGCCTATACGTACAACAGGGAGAAATTTGGGGGTGGTCTTTTATCCGCAATAGAGGCACTGAACTAGTGCCCGTAGGGGAGCTGCTCTGTGATCCAACACATTCAATAGCACAACATCGTTAAGTTGCCTGTTGGTACAAGAGAAAGAAATTAGAAATTTTATTAGCTATATTTATGGCACCTCCTTTTCTGGGATGCTCCAAGAAGAGTTAAAACCTAATAAGCACTGACTATAACATAGGACACAGAAACCTCTATGTGATTTTATAACATCCCTTTCTCTGAGGTACAATGACTTCCAGAGGTAAAGAGCTTTTCCTCTACGTTAGGTTTCTGCACTGATGCAACTGTGTTTCTTGCATTGATATCGCATGAGCACAACCCCATATTATATCGATGTGCTGCAGTAGTCAGAAAGTGGTTTCACTTGAGTACCCTCAAGTGGTTTCCCTCTGATACCCCAGAGTAATGAGGGCTTGCACTGATACAGTCACACAGGTGTTGCCGCATTTTTTGTTTAAAAGCCACATTTTCAGTGGCCCACAATTTGGATCTCTGAAGAACCAAGGGCAACTAAAACTCAAACATGGAAAGCTGAACTGCATTTGTTGCAGTCCGAGTAGTGACAACCCCAGGATTTTTTCAATAAAAATTCCGTCAGTGTGTGATGGTCTGTAACCACAGCAGCGCATCGCTGCATAGATCAATTTACAGGTACTTACCAAGGAGAAACAGTCATTGCATATTTTATTAATATTTGTTTAAAGCAAGCCAACTATGCAATATATGACTTAAATAATATGCCACCAGTCCAAAATATTGATTTCCTTTTTAAATGAGTGAGAATATATACCTGAGTTCTCAGCTGAGAACTGGTTTGGAAAAAAAAAAAAACAACCTGCTTCCTGCTTTCAGTTCCCAAATGATGTGGGATTTTTTCAAGTAGGCATGCTGCAAAATCAGAACAGCAGCAAATGCCGCATTATAGGAAGTGCATCAAGAGAAAAACCCCAAAGACAAAAACTTGCTTTATGTCTTATTCATAAAAGGGAGAAACTATGAAATCATATGATTTTTTAACTTTAAAGTGCTGGGGAATTTTAAACAATCTGCCCTGAGTGTGGCGTTACATTGTACCTCAATGGGTACCGCTTATAACTGAAGCTAAATTTCTCCCGACTTCAAGGGAGGTAAATCAGCCCAGAATATGGCCCAGAATCTATCTGCCTAACTGTCTGACTGTCACTTACACTATTCCTTTAAATATTTTTCTGTTTTAATACACCTGGGGTTTCTTTCTTACCTTGAAATTGTCCTAGAAACTTTAATCATTGCACAGATTACAATAACCATTTCAAATTAATGCTATAATTCAGCACATACAGGTTTTCAGAAAACATTATCACCCCTACTGAAACAAAACCTGCACAGCCTTAAGTGTAATATTGCTATCATTTTGCTGTAATTAACTGCTGAAGATCTGACTTAAATTTATGAAGACACAGGTCAAGTTAATTGTCTTGTTGCTTAGCAAAAGAGAACTCAGCAGGGTTACTGGAGCAGCAGCTACCTATGGTTAATAAAGATTTTGAAATACTGGTTTCTTGAGACCAATAGAGCTTCAAAAATATGATTTCCCACAGCCTGCAGAGTTCCAGGAACAATGACTTGTTTCTAAAACGTCTGCAGATGAACAATGAAGTTGCTGCAATTATGTCCAAAGGCTTGTAAAAGAGCAACACAAAAAAGAAAACCTCAGGAGGTTGAAGATTTACAGTCTGGACCTCCTTTGTTTACTCAGAACAAGGTGCATAAATACCAGATGAGCTTTTTTTAAAAAATAAAAAATAAAAAAAACCCCGTTTTAAAATACAAGCTTATTTTCCAAGGGGAACAAAGAGTTGATCCCTAAATGGAGTATTATGAGTCAGACACCTGGTTAGTTTTAAGGTTTTGGCTCCTAAGTCTTGTTTATATGAATATTTTACTTCTTATACTAGCATAGTTCTATCTCAATATGGGAGTGATTTTTTTTTTTTTTTTTTTTTGGGTTAGACAACCCCCTTTTCCACTCCGGCAGGAACAAGGATGTCAGTGTCACTGTCCTGGTCTGAATTCACAGTCGTAACTTGAAGAGTTTAATTATCCTTTGTTGGCCCATCCATGGGAATTTGGAGTTTAAAAGTCAGTCCCTCGTCAGTGGAATTTAGGTTGTATGAAGACAGATTTCTAAAAGTAGCAACATATCTACATCTGTGGCCAAATACCTGAGCTTAACAATCAAGTTTGCTAATCAATGAAAGGATGGTTATATCAATCTGCAATTTGTTAGTCATGCAAAATAATTAATACCCTAGTTTTGCACTGACCATCTTTGCTTATGCAAAGAGCAGGTAAGTTTAACTCCATACATCTAAACATAAAGAAGCTAACTAAAACTGTAAAACTTATAACCCTACCAATGAATCTGTTTCTCCAACAAATTATAAAAGAAAAAGAAAGAGGGATGTTGCTGCTGTTTCAGCCTTGGAAGCTGCAGAGGTACCTGAGGAGCCAGGGGAAAGACAAAAGTCTGGAAACAGATGGGGACTGGTGTCCTGATTCCGGCCCAGACGTCGTAACAGTTGAGCTACAAGTGGGGTTTTGGCCCTTCGTGGAAAGGAATATTTCAGTTACATGTAAACTAAAGCTGAATGAAAAACAAGCTAGAAATGAGAAGAACAGTGTTAGCTGCATCTATTTTTCTGAAGGAAAATTATCTGCCTATCACAGACCTCTGCCTTAGGATGAGAAGCAAATCCTCCAGAGGTACTAATTTCTCTACATCAGCTACTGAGAGTCCGGATAACCACCTTTGCAAGGTGCCAAATTTTTGGAGAGCTGCAACAGCCCAAGAACACACCTGATCCCCTGAGCCTCCCTGGCCTCCCCTTCAATCTTCACTGTCCTCTGCAGCCCTGAGCACAGCCATATAGAGTGAATAATCCTGTTACTTGGGGAGATCACGTAGATTCAGGAGGACCATTTTTTCCTATATAATTTCCTCCTCCTGTTTCTAGTTTTCATGATGTTTCTGGAATAGACACTGGTGATGTGGGTTTATATTCCTTTGCCCTACCCGAAACTGGCTGCAAACAGATTTATCTCACTGTAATATAACCAAATAAATTAGCATCCAAAAGAACTTTCTATCAAAGCCCACAAGCCTAGAGGCACAGGAAAATTGGTATTACTGCAGAAGACAATTATTTGGTTTAAGACAGATAAAGATTCTGCAGGGATTTGATACTAGCTTAAAATTTGCAGGGGCGTTATAGCTATAAATCAGGAGGAAAGTAAAAAGCCTCAGATGGTCCAATTTGCTGACAATTTTTCCTCCGCATTTATTTTAAAAAATATATCTAATAGCAAACAAGGTTTGTTACTGTTGGATTTGTTTGTACTGTGATAGCATCTAAAATACTGCTGGAAGCTTTCCAAATTCAGTATAAGTTTCAGTACGACTCTGAAAAGTGTACGTTACATCCCCTTCATGCATCTCAGAAGAGTGTTGCATGAGAAAGAAATCTCATTAAAGGACCAGATATTGCTGTCCTGACTTTGAGCAAATACTGGAATCTGGGTCCTAGTCCAGGTTTTGGAAAAGCAATTAATTATTGCAGGTGCTTCAGGTATTAGGTGCTCAGCTAGATACACCTTGAAGAAGGCTGAATTTCAGAATATGCTATGCTCTGAATATAATTAGTGGCTTTCAAAAATCTTGGCTTTTCTGGTGCTCTCTGATGAGGACTGCATCTTAAATTCCCATGGATGGATTTATTTTATCAGCCATTTGGGTTTTATTTATTTGTTGGACTGCTATTGTTTGGGTTGGATTTTTATAGAGACCAGGACCTAAAGGTCATTCCTAAAAGGCTATATTATATGGTTTAAGTATTTATTCCACTGAATAGTAATATGGATAATTTTGGTGAAAATGAAAGCTGAAATGCAAATGTCACTCTGATCCCTTGATAGGGGTTTGAGTGTGTTCACTTTCCCTTTAAACCATCCATTTTCCAGTCAAAGAAAACCATCTCTGACAGATCTGTGATCTGTTCCAGCAGGGGAGATCTGTATAATTCTCATGTTGGCATCAGAATTGTATTTCTCCTATAGAATTAACCACTCAATCATCAAATAATACACTGCTACGCAATATAGTTGTTTGACTACTGACATTTTTTATACATAACGCTTTTATTTCAGATAAGCCTAATTGCACTCTGCTGTACCCTTTCAAGATACACAGTAGGGTTTTATTCTCCTAAGCACAGTGCTCTGAAAAGTCTGACCCAAGATTTCTGAAAATCTCATCATAATTTCAAAAGACTTATAACTGCCTTCATTTAGTCCCAATATTAAGCTTACCTTCTTGTATCATTCGTCATAATTTCCTGACAGTAAGAAAGATGAATCCACTTGGGTATTGATATAAAATGAACTTGGATTTTTAAGCCTAAAATTAACTTCTCGGATTGATTTCTATGTCCCTCGCACCCTTCAAACAGCATGCACATAAAGATGTAATATCTGTACATAAAATTGTCAATGTATGGAAATATTATGTGTGTGACAAAAACAACGGAAAAATTATGAGCCTAGCTTTTTCTCAGGCTCTTTCTAAATATCTTTTTGCCGCAGAATGTTACCCCACTTGGTTGTAGTGTGGGTCCTAGCTGCCATTTGTGTGTCTTGCTCTACATAGTGTCAGCCAGCAGCAATTCAGACCTTAGAGAAAATTATATTTTCTCCTTTAGTTTGCTCTGTTTCAGTTTTCTATCAGTAGCACATTGCTCATGGAGTGGTTGTCCCAAAATGTCATAGCTGGAAACGGTGAAAGATCAAAGCTCTGGCCAAAGAGATGTGGGATTTTGTGGGGACTCAGGGTGGGAGTGTGTGCTCCCACAGGGTTGTACTGTCTGCATTTCTTTTCTTGGTGTTCCCGATCCCTCAGGGATCTGTGCTTTGTTTCTGCTTTAGTAGTGCTGCTATGCACGTAACTATTGGATGTTTCCTCAAGGATCTCAGGCAATCTGGGGTAGTAGGGCCAATTTACAGATCTTTAATGAATTATTTTCAAAAAATGTTGCTTGAAGCACAGCTGGGATGTTTACTGCCTTGGATCTCAAGCTGGGAACATGTCGGAGAAGAGAAGTTCTACCAAAGGGAGGTTCTGGCTTATTTCCAGGTGTAGGTTTTTGTGACAATGTGAAGTTTGTCCATACTGTCACCAGCAGTAAAAATCCACCTTATGTGGATACAGGCATCTCCCTTTGCTAGTAGCGTAGTCATGGCAACATGGAGCTCAGTCTCTGCTGCCCACTGAGCATCTATCTGTCTTCTCCTTTCGGCTCCCTTGGGGTGAGATCACCTAAAAGTTGAAAGGCCCCTTCATCTGTATTCTTTTTTAGATTATTTGATTTTACAGCACGTATTGTCTCAGGCACTGTTTTGCTGGATTTTTTCTGTGTCTCTACAGCAGCGATGAGCTGACTGTGTGCAACCCCACAGAGCGCATACAGGACCGCTCCCATCTAACTCGGTGCGGCACATCATTCTGAAGGCCACTTACTCTGGGATCTTCTCCTGCCACAGTGCAAGACAGACATCTCCAGCGTGCACCAACCTCTTCAGTTCTGAGCCACCATCTGAAAGCATCTCTTCCTTCCATCTGAGTAGATATTAAGCTCTGTATTAGATTGTCCTTGTCTTATACTTGCTAGCTGGAATGAGTCTGCCAGCCATTGCAGGCTAAGAGTATTCTTCCTCCTCTCACCAAATGGTGATTTTCACCTTCTGGTAGCTACTTGTGACACTTCAACCCTCAGTACACAGGTTGGTAATGAGAAAAGAGACTTCAGCTCTGCTTGAAAGCCTCTGAATCCTTTCAGGTTATCTCAGGATTGACAACTACCCATATTCAGAAAGTCATGATCCATGCCTCAAAAATCAGTGCTGAACTCTGCCACCTCTGTTCTCAAAACCAGCAAAGGAACAGAAGTACCTCTTCTTCTATAGGCATCTCCGTGTTATTCAGGTTGTGAGATGGTGTCCACCAATTATAGAGGGATCCTACCTTTGGGGATCCTTGTGAAGTACAAGAGGCTGAATCCAGGTCTCTCTTTATCAGTTGAGGATCTAGCTGCTACCCTGCAGTGTCGCAGCCCTGGGAATGTGGAAAAGGTCAGTCCTCACCCCAGTCCTTCTCTACTTTTTCGTTTCATCTCTTCCTTCCACTCTGTACCCTGCCTCTTCCTGCTCTTTACCTAGATTTCCTTTTATTCCCTTTTAACTGCAAGACTCAGCCCTTCTGGTGGCTGCAGTCAGGGGAAAATCCTTATAATGACATATTCAAAGAGGTTTGACGCTCTACAACATAAAGGGCAAAGTCTGGGAAGGGCAGAGTGATGCAGCACAGATTCTGGATGTCAGACAACATTATCAAAGGGTAAAGTTTAACATAATTCTAACCATGTGTTTTATACTTCAAAGCAAGCTTTGCCCTCCACTTCATTCTGTGCTTCAGATGGTGATCAACCAGATGCATTTGTGCTTCCAATGTTTTTATTTGATAAATCCTTGCTACTTTCTCTTTTCATTCCACTCTAGCCCCCACTTTTATCAGTATCTTCTAGTCTCAAAAACTGGAGAGAAAATAGTTCCTTGACACTTGAGAACTATTGCCCTCTTCTCCCCTCATTTGTAGATAAAGTTACGTATTAACTCCTACATTCATTAAGATTAGGATTTTAAAATATGCAGGCCTAATTGCATCTTCTTTCATAGTTAAGTGTCCAAGTTAGTGCATTTTAGAAATGATGAGCCCCTGTGAGTTTAGATCAAGTCAGTTAGTTATCTTTGCAATTAAAACCCATTGTTTTGGGTGTTTTTAATCTTGGATTGCATTTTGCATAAGCAATTATGGCCCAAGGCCAAACTTTTCAACAGCGTTGCACAAAGCTAGGCACCCATTCCTATATTTAGCATACAGTTAAAATGATCTAGTCTTCAGAGGTGTTGAACACCCTCAGATTCTAGTGTTGCTTCTGGGATGTCCATATGCTCATTACAGGAGAAATTCATGCAATGTTTAGATAGATGGACTAAGGTACCCCATTTCTACTGCCTAAATCCATACCTAGACACTCAACTAAAACAAATTCCTCTTTATTTTTTAAATACCTTTCTAGTGCATAGTGAATAAATTGATAAAAATGGAGACTTTTTTTCAATGACATTCATACAATATAACCATTTGGTACCTTTTCAAGCCTCAATATAATTGCCCACACTTTATTCCTTCACTGCAGCTGTGTTCCTGACTGTATTTCATGGACTGTTGAAGTGCATTCTCTGTTTTCTTAATATTTTGGTGCTTTTGGGTCATCCAGTTCAAAGTATCTTACCCCATTCCACCTGCTTTTGACACCTTGACAACAGCTAAACCATAGAAGAAGGAAATTACAGTGATGTTCACATCTGCTTAGGCTTTAATGCTTTTGAGTATAGTCCTTATTGCAAAGAATAAGCTCCTGAGACACTTTAAAAAAAATAATTTAAAAAAATCAGTCCAAATCCTCTCTCTGGTGTCATGATTTTCAACATAGGTACAGTACAGCACAGCACAGCACATTTATTTGCGCAAATGTGGCATTTTTTGCTTCAGCACATTAAAAAAATACAGTTGTGCCTTTCAGTTTTAATCTTGGGGGGGGGTGTTTCTATGAATTGCAAATGGATAAAAGGCACCTCAACTTTTCTGATGTCTTTGTGTACCTAGGGACTTATATGACCCGGTATCTGTACGTTTGCTATTAACTGTAGTTAAGATATCACTAGCAGAGCTCATATTAGCAGATACAAGCCACAATAAATATTTTTGGATATTTTATTTGAAGGAAGGTTGGCGGACTCTTTGCAAGCATGCAGACCTCCAGCAGCTCTGCTTGGCCTGACCAGCCCAGTAAATTAAAAGCCCAGACTCCAATCATGGCATGAAACCACTTTCATATCAAAGCCTTTATGTGTGCTATTTTGTTCTGAAGGTACTTATGTTTGTGGCTTCTATAAATGCTATTCCTCCCTTGGGACAACTGACTTACACCAGCTAGCAAAGGTCCTCAAGGAACCAGACATTTATCCAGTGAGCTCTGCCTGTGACCTTCTTATCTCACATGTCTTCATGTATCTTTCTGCCACAGCCAGCAGTTGAAGGCGATATATCATCCAATTATGCCAGCTAGCCACTAGCAGAAGGTTTATATCAGATGGAGACATATGGCTAATATCCAGGATATTTGCAATAGAACCCAGGTGCAAAGGGATCATATCGGGGGGAGAATCAGGCCATCATTATTTTTTTAAATGACCTGTAAATATTAGGTCAGTTTGTTGGCTGGCAGTACTGTGGCACTGATTTCAGTGACAGTTTTTGATCTGTTATCTTTAGATCCCAGCTGGATTCTCAAAGCTAACTGTTGACAGCATATTAACTTTGTTATGCTTTTCAAGTGAAATGCAAAAGATCAACAACAAGAATTTTTTGCATTTTAATACAACATTCTTTGCTTTGTTACACTCACATCTATTTTCCTATTAGCTTTAGAGAGAGGTGGACAGCAGTGGAAAGCATATTGGCAGACCTAACAGGATCACCGTAAACAGAAAACAGAAATGTACTGGCTGGACGGAGGGTCTCAGATGTGATTTGTGTAGATTTGAGCCAACTTTGAGCATACAGTAAAAACACGTTAGGAATCTTTCATCCAATTTTCTAACCAACCAGGCTGCAAAATTTTTTCCTTCTTCACTTAGGAGCCTGGAAAGGATCTGACTACTGAAACTAAGTGCTCAAGGGCTTTCTCACAACCACCTAAGGCAGTGGCTAAGATTCCTATTCACTTCAGTGGGACCCCAAATAAATTTTTTTCTGTGATAACCTTGTATGCTTTGTCTGTGTTTTAGCCATATCAAAGGGAATAGTGGAAATGCTATGGCTCTGCTGACACTTTAGGCACTACTCCAGGCAAATGTAAAGGAGTCAGAAGTGAAATCCAACTTACAATTCACATTTTCGTATCTCAATCCTAACTTGTTTTTTGACCACTAAGGCAGAAAAAAAAAAAAAGGTAATATCCTTGCTGTCAGTAAGAATATCCATGAGTCTCTCAGTTCACATTATATACCTGAGTCATTTCAACAGCCGGTGTGATTTAAGAATGACCTAGAGCAACACATTATTTGGAAATGATGCCCCTGGTACAGGGATGTACGTCCATGCCGCAACTTGACAAGTTTTTATCTCCACCACAGGGGAGAGTTTAACTTTGCATCACTCCTACATGACATGACTGGACAAACACATTCTACTGAGTGTTCTTGAACTTCATTTCCTCTTTGCTAAGATCTCACTGCCTTACCTACTGCAGCTTCAAGGCAAAAAGCAAAGAGGACAGCATTTACAGCCCCTCCTGCTCCAGGAATGCGGAAAAAAAAAAAAAAAAAAATCACGTTATCACTTTATGTCTATAAAGCAGTATGTGGCTTGATTTACAGGCTATCCTGCAGAGAACATCAGAGGAAGGGAGAGCTCTCCTTTGACTAGTGAAAGTAACAGAAAGCTTTGGGAACTTACAGAAAAGACAACTCATTTATGAACATGCATCTAAAATCTCAGTGACTGATCTAAGGTCATTGTCTAGGTTGTCTCAGTAGTCGATGGAAAAGGGTTGGCACCACTGGAAGTATGATTCATCTCATCCTTAGATATGGATTTCAAATAGATGGGACGTTGCCCCTCTCATTGGCTACAAATATGTCTTAAGCGAAAAAGCTACAATAATACTATTTCAGTATATATACATTTTAGTATCTATGCAGTACCTTCATAGATAGCAAGTCATCTGCTGGCCTAGCAGAGCAGCCCTTTATGGCCTGTGAAGGTGCATTAGAAGAAAAGGTTGAAAATCTTTTCACCCATTGAATGACTCCTGTTGTTTTTGAGTCAAGCCTTCAGCTAGATAAATTGAAATGTTTCCTTTTGAAAAAAAAAAAAAAAAAAATCTGATGTGTCATCCAATCAGCAAAGATGGGAGAATATACATTGAAGAAAACAGCAGCAACAAGTCTTCAGCAATTATGTTTGCCACACCTAGACAGAAGGGTAGAATGAGCTGTGAAAAAGAAGTCACAATATTTCTCCTGCTTATGTGAATCTTGAGCTGAGGATGGTCAAGATTTGTGGGAGGTGTTTTGTTTCTGTATAGTTTTGATCTCATTTGATTTGATTTTGTTTAGCTCTCCTGTTTGAGTACAAGATGCCAGCTTGTTGCTGTTGATTGAAGGTACGTGTGCTTTGGCAGCAACTTCCTAAGGAATAGACATCAAAATTCATGGAAAACTGACTCAGTACTGCCCTGCACCTGGCAAGATGATGATGCAACTGAAGAGGTAGGTTTATGGTACTTGCATTTCCCTTTGTGTGTTTGTACCTACACTCCTGCTAAGAATTTATCACCTCAGCAATAGTTTTAGGACACATTTATTTCTCCTATGTCATCACATATTTACCCATCCTGTTAGGACTGGTGCATGCTCCATATCCACAGTTTCTCTATTGCCCAGCTTAGATCATAGTATTGCTTTGTGTATTAACCGTTTTTCTATTTTGTCACTTCTTTTCATCTCTCCTTGCCCCATCCTACAGCTTGCCTTGAGGTGAGGTCAGATGTGATGTTTGTTTTCTCTACTTCGTTATGCCATTGGTGACATCGGAGGGTTCAAATCTGATACTTCAAGGCCATTCCTGCCTCAGCAAACTCCCATGCCATGAAGTGTGTCATTCATATCGGGAAGGAGCATCAACAGCTACTCCAGGAACGCCACCTGAGTAAGGATGTGATTTTTGACTCTTTGTTGGAGCCATTAGAGCAGAGCAGATACCTTCTAGAGCTCTGGACCCCTGTAGAGACTGCCTAATTAATGACAGCAGCCTCTGTCAAAGAACTGGGTGCCCCCACTAGCGGGCAGAATTCTTACTCCAATAATAGGTGTCAAGAAGAGTGTGTCATCTTCCCGTCCAAACATGGTAACCTGGAGATAACTTGGCACTTATGAGGTTGCAGACAGAGTTTGTAATGTGGGGTAGGACCACCAACAGAGGCTGCAGACTTTATTGTTTGGTCACCTTTGTCCAGGTATGACAGCTTTAGCTTCGGGCTATGTTCACAAACCCACGGGAACCTCACAGCATTTAATGCAGACCTTTCCAGGGAGATGCCAAAAGCCAGAAGATGGAGTATCATTTATGCCTTCCAGGTTGCACCTCGCTGGTCACCTCTCTGTGGCACCTAAGAACTTCTTATCACTCGCCTGAGGAAGGGAGGGCAGATGGTGAAGAATGAAAAACAAAAGGCAAAGAAGAGCAATGATCTCAAATTTCCTCTGAAATTGTGCTTTCTGTTGTGAAGATGGATTGGAACAGATGGTTTCATTAAGACTCTGCTCCAAAGGTGATTAAAGATGATGGAATAGTTTCCCTTAATCATGATGAACTTTCAACTGTTTCTGGAATACTGGACCTCGATCGGGAGACCTCCAGTGTAGGTCTTCAGTATGATCAAACCTTTTCTCTGGGGAGGGGAGAGGTCATTATGGATCCAGATGAGTCTATAGATCCCATAACCCTAAAGTTCCAGATTAAACATGCACTGAACTGAGGGAACTTATAAAGGTTTGTAAATAACTCTTCTGGAAGTGGGATTGTGGCCACAGCATGCATGGCATCTCTGAGCAGGCAGGCAGCCCTCCTCATTCACCATTGTTTGAATAATTGGAAAATCACTCACCCATTACTATTTTACGGCCACAGCCACAATCCTCTCCTGAGCCGGCACCTCAGCTGGGGATGCTTCATTTCCATTTAATAGGATGAAAACCATGTGGCTGTGAATCATCTGGTTCTGTCTCTGCCGCCTTAACATGAGCACGTTCGTAGTGTTCGATCGATGGTGCTACAGTTCAAATTGATGGCAGGGCTCACACCTCATTTCCACATACAGAGGCTGTGAACTTTCTGAGGCTGTGAACATTTCCCTTGCCAACCTCCTCGGTTCTAGAGGCCTGATCATTTTTTTATTTTATGTTTTTTTGCAGACAGATGAGGTACTGTCATTCCCTAAAGTTTTTATTAACAGCACTTTTTCTTTCTGTCCAAGATTTTCTGCCACATTTATTATCACACATGCTCCCAAGTGTGTGTGTGCGTTAGGATGCCCATAAACCACCATGCAGCCCTAACAACACTCTTAGAGTGCAAATCCACAGGGCTTTAGCTAATGTAAATCAGAGCTACTGCAGTCATCCTCTCTTCTTCACCTCCAGCCTCATGTTCTTACCTTCATCTTTAAGCTGGCTGTCCTGGTTTCGACAGGGATAGAGATAATTTTCTTCCTAGCAGGTGGTATAGTGCTGTGCTTTGGATTTAGGATGAAAATAATGTTGATAACACACTGATATTTTGGTTGCTGCTAGGCAATGTTTACACCAAATCAAGTTTTCAACTTCTCATACTGCCCCGCCAGTGAGAAGGCTAGTGATGTGCAAGAAGCTGTGAGGGGACATGGCCAGGAGAGCTGACCCCAACTGGCCCAAGGCAAACCGCCTCCTTCCACCTGGTTATAGTAGTAGTGGTTCCTCCAAGAGTAAAGCAGCAGTTTGATCACCTTACCAGGTAGTTCCTTTCTCTCCTTATTCATGTTCCTCTCTGTTCTCTGTATTGGTTGTGATTTTTTTCTTTCTAATATTTTCCACAACAGTAAATTTCTATTCCTCTGCAAACAAATATTGATTCAGCCTTTATTACAAATGCATTAGTTGTGCTATTATTGCCATTATTTAAAGCTTTTACTCCTGCCCCATGACCCACAGCTAAATGAACATTTTGTCCTGTTTCTGCATAAGATATTTATTCACTTTTCCAGCATTTATCCTACCTTTCCCATGTAATAAAAATACTCTTTCTTTCTTTCTTTTTTTTTTTTTTTTTTTCAGGATAGCAGTGGTTGTGAATGTCAGAAACACCTTATATTCCCTGCTTCTGAAAACCATTAAGTTTTGCCTCATGAGTTGGTAGTTTTTATCCCAACTTCTGAATCATTTGGCAATCAATATTTTGTAACTGATGTTGATTAATCATTGGAAAATAGTAATCATTGGTAAAATAAGCAAAAAAGTCATTGCTTTGATATGATAGATTGTATTACACTTTGATTAAACACTTAACAAATATGCCAAAATATTTGATGGAAGAGGCACTTCTGGAAGACTGAGTTTAAATTTCCTAAACAATGAATTTATCTTCCTTTCTCCTTTGGACCATGTAAGAAACCTAAGATCACTTAGATCTTAGTATAGTCCTCTCAGTTAAATGTCTTTAAGTGGGTAGGATGGACCAGAGCAAAGATGTGAATCTCACTGAAGAATTTGATTTACACTAGTCCTGGTTAGGGGGTTGGCTATTTTTTCCTCTTTCAAGTTTCTTTCAAGTTTCCTACATGACAGAATTTGCTGTTCCTCATGTTTATTGGAGAAAAAAGTGCTATAAGTGGAGCAATGAATTAAGGATGAGGCACTTCATAAAGCACAGGAGAACAAGCATATCTGGATTCCACCTCTAGCCAAAGTGACCTCGACCTACTGTTGAGGCTCCATAAGAGCACCAAGTCAAAATAGCAAGGAAAGCCAGGTAGTGATGCTACTTCAGTTTCTCAAACTAACTATATGGCACCAAATACAACAGGGCATTTGGCGAAAGTACTAACCCATGACTGTTTAATTACTAACATGCTCTTTGGTGCAGTTTTGTCTTTGTGTCAGCTAGTGTTCTCCTAGGCAGTGCCCAGGCATAGTCGGGGGAACAGGATTGCTCTCAGGAGGTTGTGTGGAGAGCGTGGTGTGAACTTTACCTTTCCACCTTGTATACTTCTCCAAAGCTACCCCAGCAGGCTTTGTATTGTAAAACATGCTTACGTCATCTCATATCACATCTCATGAAGGCACCTCATGTCTGCAGAAATTTTCTTTTCCCCATTTAATTTAGCAGTAGAGACACAACCTCCAAGAATGAAAGCAAACACTTTCCTCAACAGATGAGTTGGTTCTGAGAGTACCATCTCCTATTTCCAATGATCCAGGAGGAGAATAACCTTTCATAACCTTTGGAAAACACCTGAATTCCCAGGAAGACCTCCCAATAGCTGTCTGCTGGAAGTTGCATTACAGCACCTCTGAGCCCCTCTACAAAAAAAATAACATACACCACAGTAAGTTTAGCTGTAGCCATGGTGTCATCAAGCAAGCCCAGAATTAGACAATAAATTCTGACTCTAGTTTCCACCCTGCCTTCTCCTCCCATCTGTTAAATATTTCCTGGATTTCATAAGACTGTTTCCCTTGGTCCTTCAACATCTTGATCTGCCACTCACTTGTAGGTAAATCTCAAACTAATGTTTATCTTTTCTAAGCAGGAAGGTCAGAGATTGATCTCTCTACTCCAGAATCTCCCTCCAGGCAAAGTAACATCATCTTGTGGGTGATTACATACCAGTTCAAGCCCAGCAAGGTTAGAACAGAGCCTATAATCCTTTCCTGTGATCCCTCTGGGCTATCTTCATTCTGTATAGCCATTCTTGTGCTCATCCATGGATTCAGACAGCATCTTCTGCTTGTATCGTCCTTCAGGCAAGGAATCGTGGTTGAGGGCAGGGAAGAGTTATCTTAACATACCTTAAAATAAATACAAACAAACCCCCCAGCTTTTCCTACTTGACTTCAAGGCAAAATTCTCATTCAAATTCCTATCACATGGGATTCATCTTCTCTAGCTTTAGCTGTGTTAGGTATGTTTAGGTATGCCCAGCATCTAGTTTAAATTCATGACCTAAACTCCATGAGCAGTTGGTAAACAGACATGGGAATGCTCCACAGGTTATGTTTTCCTACCCTTTAGAGAGACAGGAAGGCAGAATGTTGTCATGGTAAATGTAGCTGTGATGGGTAAATGTATTCCTAGATATGTTTCTTTCCTCCGAAAATTCAGAGGAGACTGTGTCCTGTCATACGTACTATCCCTTTCTTTCCTCTAGTTCCCAGGGTAATTGTATTTTTTGTCTTTGGTCTCTTTTTACATTTAAGTTTTTTAGGGAAGATCAGACTTTTCAGTGTGTGTTTCCACAGTACCTAACACAGGATAATCCTGCTCTGGCGCTGAAGCTTCATGGCACTATGATGAGACAAATAAATAATAATGAATGAAGTATAGGAGTAGGATCAAGCACACTCAAGTCCATGTAAGAAACTTTCCTTGAAAAGTCATTGACCTCAATATGCAGCCAAGGATGAAACTAGCCTGTGACTCCTTCCTGGCACTCAATTTTCTTTTAGTCCTATTTGGATTATCAGAGATTGTTATTCTTTTCACACTAAGAAACAACAGTGACAATATTTTTTTTCTTTTTGAATTAAACTGTATTTTAATCAAAACGACATTTTGTTATATTATAAAAAGACTTATTAAGCAACATTATTACATTGAATATAATTCCATATAGTTGTATTTAGTTTCTACAGTGACTTGTTCCATCATTTTCCTTATAGTTTGCTGCCCACAGCTGATTCAGTGGTTGCTTTGACTAAACTAATACCTAATAAATGATTGCAGTTTGTTATGAAGAAGATCTTAAAAAATGTTTAACATATTTCATACAATTAACATGGGCCACTTTGTCTAACCAGTTTGTAACTGAGAAAGCTGAATCTCCCTGTATCCATCAGATAGATTTGTAGCCAGAATTTGTTAATCTTTGAGTGTTCCTGAAAATGTTGAACGAGGACTACTCTTAATATCAAGACTGTAGAGTAGTTGCATGCAGAAATATGAAACGGTCTCCTCACAGCTCATACCAGGGCACTCCATATGGCCAAGATTTCATAGTTAGGTTTTAATATGGTTATTGTCCCTCATTGAAAAGAAAATAAAAAAGAAAAGAAAAAAAAAAAAAAGTAGACTCAAGCTTAACGTTTAAGAGGTATTGAAAAGTACTGCCAAACTTGGACCTGCATCATCTTTGCGCAAGGGTAAATCTAGTGTCACAATGAAGTCTCAAGGGAACAAGCAGAGGCTGCTGTAATTTCTGCACCGTACCTCTACACCTCTGAAATTCCTCTTTCTTTACTACGTATTTTAATATTTACTCCATTTCCAACAATATTCATTATTCATCCCTGAGTGAAACAGAATGCTATGTGGTTGGTGTTTTAAGAAACAAACCTTTGACCCTTCAATGTGAGTACTTGGCCATTCTCCTTTAGACTTATGGAGTGGTAATAATTATCTTTATGGAAAGGAAATTTCACTCAAGAGTTTTAAGAGAGAACAGCTCAGATGATAGATAGATATCTCAAAGAAGGAAATAGGGTAAGTATCCTACCGTACACTTACAACCACTCAAACAAAAGCTTAAAAAAGAAGGGGCTGGAGCTGCTGATACAATAAATGTTCACTTTACAGCATGAATTGTCTTTATTCATTTATAGTTAATTAATATATGAGTTGACATTAACTTGCATGTCACAAATCACTTCTCATCCCCAAAAAAGCAAAAAATACTTTAAATGAAAACTGAGCTTTCTTTTCTGAAGGTCATGTGTCTTCAGTTGAGTGTCCAAGCACGCACTTAACAGTAATTGCCTTTGATGGGACTCCAAGTTAAGCATGTGATTAAATGCTTTGTGGCAGAAGTAGAAATTAAGCATATTCTTGTATGCCCAGTGGAATTTGAGACTAATTCTCAGGTTATTTGACTTACCAGATCTATTCCTGCCACTTTTGGAACTACTCAGTGGCATACTGGCTCTAGGAATATCTACAAGGCAAGGTGTTGGGTTTGTAATGTGATCAGTGCAGACAGATCCTGAAATTTTTGCAAAGCCCTGAAGCAGTCCTGGTGGTGTTAGAGCTGAAGGCTGAAAAGGTCAGGATAAGGGTCATAACTTTTTATTGAGTTTTTTCTGCATTAATCGATTCCCCATTTTGGGGAACCAGTTTGTTGGCTAACAGAAGGTCAAAGTATGGTTGTGATATAGAGTAACCAGCTGGCTGGTTTGTTTGAGATCATGAATTCTTTGGTCAGTCTTCATATATTTTACATTCTCCTGCTTCAATATGCATCTGATACATAATCAAATGCAGAAGACAGATATATGTTGTTCACTTGGAGACAGTGTGAAGCAACAGAGAGGAAGCTGAAAATGAGGAGGGGCATTTAAGAGCAAGCAAACTTTTACTGCCTCTATAGGAAAGTAAACACTCAATTTGTCAGCCTTGCACTGAAAAAAGCCTCCATATGCTCTTTAACAGGACAAAAAGTAAGGCCTTGTTTATTTACTTATATGTACGCACACATGCCGGAGACTGGAGGTAATTGTATGACATTCAAACGATTCCTGTATTTGTGTCTGATTTCATCTAGCAGTAAATGTTAAGGTCATTCCCAATTTCAAAGATTAGTGCAAGACTGATCTTGCACTGAACTCAAGGCAATTGAAGAATTTCAACACAAATGTGCTTCGCTGACATTGAAAGAAATTCAGGCAGGGAATTGGCAGACTTGAATCTATGCCCTTATTAAAGTCTACTTCTCCCACATGGCTTAGCAAGTTCAGCTTTTTTTTCTTTTTTTTTTTTTTTTTTCCAGTCATAAAAGATGTGTTTGAGGTGTAACTTCTTCCACTTTCGTGACATGGCCTCTGCAAGAGGCTACTTCCACAGGGGTAGTGGTTTTTCATCTTCATAAGTGAAAAAAAGGGATTTTAAAAAAGAAAATTTTTAAAAAAAGACACAGAAGATAGTCAAGGAGCACATACTTTTCTGAGACTGTGGGAAAGGGAAAAGAGACATATGAGAACCTGTAGCCTGAACTTTCTTACTACCTGCTGAGAGCAGGTAATGAAGAAGAAGAAAATCAACCCAGGCTCCCTTTCTGCCTTGGTTTCTAATGTGCTTTGGACATCTCTTTTACAGTTTTGGCACCTTACTCCAATATTTTTATTGTCTGTGACAGGTTGACCCTGGCTGGACACCAGATGCCCCACAAAGCCGCTCCCAGCTGGATGGGGGAGAGAAAATATAACGAAAGGCTCGTGGGTCGAGATAAGGACAGGGAGAGATCACTCAGCAATTACCATCACAAGCAAAACAGACTCAACACAGGAAAATTAATTTAATTTATTACCAAGCAAAACAGAGTAATAAGAAATAAAACCAAATCTTAAAACACTTCCCTCCACCCCTCCCTTCTTCCAGGGCTCATCTTTATTCCCAATTTTTCTCCCTCCTCACCCAGTGGCACAGGGGGACAGGGAATGGGGGTTGTGGTCAGTTCATCACATGGTGTCTCTGCCGCTCCTTCCTCCTCAGGGGAAGGACTCCTCACACTCCTCCCCTGCTCCAGCCTGGGGTCCCTCTCATGAGAGATAGTCCTCCACGAACTTCTCTAATGTGAGTCCTTCCCACAGGCTGCCGTTCTTCATGAACTGCTCCAACGTGGGTCTCTCCCGTGGGGTGCAGACCTTCAGGAGCAAACTGCTCTAGCGTGCGTCCCCCATGGAGTCACAAGTCCTGTCAGCAAACCTGCTCTGGCGTGGGCTCCTCTGTCCATGCGTCCACAGGTCCTGCCAGGAGCCTGCTCCAGCGTGGTCTTCCTATGGGGTCACATCCTCCTTCAGGTGCCTCCACCTGCTCCAGGGTGGGCTGCTGTTCCTTTCACATATTCTCACTTCTTTCTCTGGCTGCAATTACTCCTGGTTTTTTTCTCCACTTCTTTACTCTGTTATCCCAGAGGCACTGCCATCATCACCGATGGGCTCAGGCTTGGCCATTGGCAGGTCCATCTTGGAGCCGGCTGGCATTGGCTCTATCGGACATGGGGGAAGCTTCTAGCAGCTTCTCACAGAAGCCATCCCTGTAGCCCCCCTCACTACCATAACCTTGCCAAGCAAACCCAATACATTACCTATTTGAATTCTTAATATCTAAAAAAAATTTATGAACTTAAATGTACATTTAATTTCTAACTAATGTTAGAACCTGCCCTTTGGGGTGGAACAACACCTGAGAACAAAACAGGACTGAGCATTCAGATTACACCCGCTGTTATATCCTTCAAACTGCTTTGGATGGGTCAACACAGATTGAAAGATTGACTCCCCCTACCATGGTCTGTACATATGGGAACTCAGGCTCTGATCTTTGGTCCTCTGAACCACACTTAAGATAAAGGGCTAGAATAGCCCGGAATAGGCAAGGAGGGTTCCCCAACAACCACGTCTCAGGCCATTCGACTGTGGGCACTTGCAAAAGCAGCCACATTAGGAACTTCATCACCTGGAGTCAAGACAAAGAAGGACTTCTGCCAAAAACGTGGGTCATCTTCTGGAGCAGCTTATGACCTTGAAAATACACAATCTTAGTAGACTACTGTGACCTGTAGTTATTTTGACACCTTCTAGGAAGAGGAAAGACACTTTTTATGTATGGTGCATAGACAACATCTGACCTGAAAGCAGATGTAGCAAAGAAAAAATTTCCTGGTTTATCTTATACAAAACAATGCGGCACCAAACTGAAATACCATCTTAAGTCTTTCCAACAATACAAAAAAAAATAGTGCAGAGTTGCAAAAGCTATAGGAAGTCCTACTTTTCAGCTCAATTCTGATTTAGCCGTATTTCTTCCAGTTCGCTGGATAGACTAGCTTCTGATAGATCAGGGAGACATGTACTTCACTCCAGTGTGTGATGTTGACATACTCTAAGAAGCTAAAGAGCTGTAAGAAACCAAGAATTAAAAACTGCTGGTCCATGACAGAAGTTAAATGCAACACTGAATGAAAAAGAAATGTCAAATGAATCTTGTATCTATAAGGGATGGAGATTTGTCATGTCCCCCCAGAGAAGACACCTGTTCAAATATCTTTGTCAGGATGGTAATTAGAAAGATGACTCTTATGACTGGGATGCTAACGAGCAAAGTCACACATTTTGCTGCAGTGTTCCCAGACTAGCCTGGATAATAAGTGAGCTGAACTGTTACTTGTCACCATAGGAATCAGAGTCCATGATCACAGGAAACAAAGGTGTGAACACTAGATATTTAGGTGTTTTCCTTATCGTTAAGTGCAAAAAGGTTTGGGAGACTCTGCATAAGGTCTGGGGTCTGAGTGCTTCAAGTCACACATCTTAACTGATCATTTGTGAGTGTTTTGTTTTATTACATTAAAAAAAAAAAAAAACAAACCAAAAAAAAAAACCAAACTAATAATCTGAGTCTGTTAACAGGATATTCTTGCTCATTCATACAACAAAATTCTTCACAGGAGAGAGCTGAGTGTCATTCAATCAAAACTACGGGTATTTTTCTAGAAGGTACAATCAGCGCCAGGGGCTGAGACTCTCTTCACTTACATGAAAAGTCCTAGCTATCACTGACAAAATCTACATTAGAAATGAGATCATGTCAGGTGGGACATGACTACCACATTTAATAGACCGTGTGAGAAATAGTGTATAATCTCAATGGCTGATCTTGCCCTACATTTATCATAGGCAAATTCCCAGCAGTTTCTTTTTTAAGATTGCCTTTTTCAAGTTAACACTTTCATGAGGATTGCTTCAAACACAAGATTTCTTGTGAAATTCTTTGCAGTCCTTAGATAGAAGATGTAAACAAAAATATGCTTCTGATTTATTATTACATACACTCAGACTTTGTAGTGAAGCTAGAATCTAGTCGGTTGTTTTAAAGTAATTGAATACTACCATCAGAGAGGGAGAAAGTCACTCACTGACTGTGGTGGTTGAAAAGAGCTCATATAAAAACAGAATTAACTGAGAAACTATCATCTAAGTATTCCCAATTCTGTAGTAGTGGCCATCTGGCAAGACCTGAAACATTTTCTGCCATACCTTGTGAAGAAGAAGGAGGCAGTCTTGTGTGAAATGCTCATGTGATGTGATGAAAGTGAAATGACCTTCTGAAAAAAAATTCTGATGCAAGATTTGCACTGACAGATGTGCATGAACCTTTGACTACAGTAATTATGATTTTACATTGATAAAGCATTTCTTATCCTGAATCCCACAGCGCCCTATGTAGGATAACACTGTTGAGGTGTTGACACATTTGATAGTAGGATACCAGCTGGCTAAATCGAGTCATGTTAAGTGTGGCATTGAGGAAAAGAGAAAATAGTGTGATGATAAAGAAAGCTTGCAAATGTAACCCAAATGCAATTGCGGGGCTAGAAATGAAATATCTAGTTTTAATAGATTATTTATAAGCCAAATTTGCTGGCTTAAGAGGCTGGCTCATGACTTTTAAACACCAATTGTTGTCATTACTGAAAGTGTGAGCTTTGATTTCAAGTGCTTAGGTCCTTCTCTTTTCACAAACACATGGTCCCATACCCTAGAGTTAGTGCAGTGTATTCATTCCTTTAGCCTGGCATCCTACCTAACTTTTTATTTGTAATTGAGAAGTTCAGAAGAAAAGTTTTCTCACCTGTATACTCCTATTCAGACAAAGGAGACACATGGGCATCTTCTGGTGAAAGGTCAGCTTTTGGAAGAGTCAGTGTTCCTAACCTCATCTCCTGCACCAACAGGTCCATGTGATGAGACCAAGCCATACTGGGTACCTTTTCCTTTAATCAGTGCCAGTGAAGGATGTAGGAGCAATGTTGAAAGACTGACTATCTTTTGTTTACCCACTGATGGTGTTTTACCTATCCATCAAGAGGTACTTGAATGGTGTGGACTAATCCAACCAGAGAACCTTAGATCTCCCTTCCAAGGGAATGTGTCTAAAGAACTAAAATTGTTATAATATGCTAATAAATAGCCATGAGAGAAGGACTTGTGTAAGTCAAGTGAAACCTGGCAAGGCATCAGTCCAAATTCCAAACTCTTTACTGCCATTTGGAGTATCCTGTAGGACTAAGGTCCTTGGACAGATTTGCTAGTAACCTATATCTTAGCATGTCCAGTGGTTTTGCTTTCAGTAAGTAAGATGCTTAGAAAGACACCAATTCTAAAAACCACCGTGGTTTTCTTCTGCATTTCAAGACTTATTTTCATTCACCTTAGGTTATAGCAGAAAAAAAAGAAACTCTCTGCGGGCTGTATTTTGAATTTGCAGGATAGGTGACCTCCAGCATTCTCTTCTAGCTGGTACTTAATGACAAAAGGACTTAATTTTTTTTTTTTTTTTTTTAAAAAAAAGCAAAACAAAACAAAGAAAACCACAAACAAACAAACTAAACCAAACAAAAAAAACTCAAACCAACAAAAGATGCTAAATTTTCACAAGCATTTTGGGGGTGGGGGAGCAGAGAGTTTGGGAATATGCAGAAGAAACATTTGTATTATAACTCTGCTAGGAAACAATGTGCTGTAATTAGATGACAGCAGGCTTGCAATATCCACACAGCCTTACTCACATTATTAATATTTTATACTAACTGGGACCCATCATGCATTCTTTAACATTCATTTTTTGCACTTCACAGGTTACAGACAGGTCTTCACTTTCTGTGTCTATATAAGAATAAATCAAGGGCTTTAGCAAACATTTTACAAAAGAAAACGGGATTTTTTTTTCCATAGAAATGTAAGGATTATGATTTACCCACTGCTGCGACATTTACTTATACTGCGAATGATAGAAAAGATAGAAAATTGCCTTGAAAATTGCTTTGAATTATACGTATACAAAATTCCTATATTTATGTGTGTGTGTAAGGGAGGGTGGCTGCAATATATTTATTTTGCAGCTAGGTCTACATGCATTCTGGCGTACATAGGTTTAGTTTAGAAGGTCAGTGAGTATGATTGCTCATTTCAAATGCAAAGAAATAAAAATACCCAGCTACCCCTGGCCTACATTTTCAGGAGTGTATGCCCAGCTTTCTTTCATCTGATGTTCCAAGATGGCATTTTTAAATGGATTTTCTTGTATTGCCAAGCACCTGCTCACACATAGGGTTACCACTAAAATGAACTCTGCCGTGAAAATGCGTTTTCTGCGCAGATGTCGCTGTCTAAATTTCCTTTGGTAAGAAATGGACCAAGAGCCTGCTTTCATCAGCTCAGTAAAGAGTGGTAGCACACGTGAGCCTTCCCCGGCATTGTAACAAAAACTGTGTTCCTTCTTCAGAGTCCAACATATAGGGTTTGACAGTGGAAAGTACAACTGGAATGGTCATTTTTTAGCCAGGGAAAAACTTAACATTAAAAAGTTCATCCTCACCTTGCAGTAGTAAGCTACTTGATCACGGTTTTCAAGTGTGACCCTTAAGAGTTTTTAAACTTTCCGCAGATGATGTAGAGCCAGGGTTTCCCTGCTTCTGACATTGAGACAAAGTGAGAAGCTTAATAAAATGAAAGTTTATCAGAGTTTACAGTTTCTACAGCTTGCCCTGACACCCTTACTGTGCTGTAGGAGGCAGGTGGGTATCAGCAGAACCTTGACGGACACAAGACAGTGGTGATGGGTATTCACGTACTTCAAATTCTTGCTCTATAAATAAGAGAAGACTGCAGTGGTGGGGAAGTAGGGACAGAACTTTGCTGGGAAAGAGGGCTGTCAGTTAAAATTGCAGATCAGATATGTAAGAAAACAGCTGAGACTTTCATACCAAGCTTTTCCATCAAGCTTTAAGGAAGTAGAGATCTGTCTCTAAAATAATATTCCACTGTGTGGGCTTCGTAGCCTACCAAGGTTCTTCCTATTCTGTTAATTCCTACTCGCCCTACTTTCCTCTTTCCTATCATTGTTTTCTGTTGATTTATAATTCCCTCCATCTCTCTCTACCTCCTTCTTATTAAGTCTATTTAATTGTTTCTCCCCTCTACTACTTTAGAACAAAATCATGTTGGACTTCTGTTTGGGTAGTTCTTTTTAATCTTAAAGATCATTTGCCTTTCATCTTCCATCTCCTTTAGAGAGGAGTTTTCTTTCAAATTTGATCTTTCTTTGGTTTCTTATTTATCTTTTGAATTTTTTTTTTCTTTGCAGATTGATATTTTGCTCAGATTTCTTTTTACTGTTGCAGTTAAATTGCTCTTTCTCTGTTAGGCCTCTGACCTTGAAAACCTATATCTTCTTTATCCATCAAAAAGATCAGAGAAAAAAGGAGAAAGAAAGAGGCAACTCACTAAGAGGGAAAAAATCAATAGATTATATGCACGACACTCATTTGTGGGAACTGAGGTGATTCTTTACTATGTGTATTATTGAAACATCTATGAACTTTACTGGGATTGAGGTCCCATTGTGCTTCACGAAAGACCATCCTTTCCTTAAAGGGTTTATACTCCAAGCAAACAGGATGTATAAACAGTAGAAGAAAGGTGGGACTGCTCCCTGCCTCATACAGATGGAGAACTGAGATTAAAGATAAGGTTTTCCAAAGACCTCAGCTACCATTTAGGAAATGAAATGAACCCAAATTCCTCTGGTCTCGCTTTTGTCTTCATCCCTCACCCTGATATGTTCTTTGGGCTGGCTCTAGGCCTTCAGAGACCACTAACATATGGACTTAAGTGAAAGTCATGCAAGAAGAGTGACTTTAAAGGCTAGAATTTCCTCAGGACATTGGACATGAGGCAGTGAACTAAGCTGGAAAATCTGGTCATAAATGTCACAGAAAGAATTGAGCGCTTCTGAATTTGTGGCTTACTGCTTGCAGAGCAAAGCCGAGCAGCAGCCCCGGCGACTCGCTGGGTGCTTTCATCGGGGGCTCATCTGTCTTTCTGATCCTCGGGCAATTAGAAAGGCTGTGCCTGCTTGGGGAAGTATGTTCAGCAGGGTCTGTATTTTTGCTGTTTTGCTGTGAGAAGTGTTTGCTCCTTATAGGATTTACAGGGAATGCTGGGGAGGAAAGGACAGTGGGAAGGAAGGAAGGAAGGAAGGAAGGAAGGAAGGAAGGAAGGAAGGAAGGAAGGAAGGAAGGAAGGAAGGAAGGAAGGAAGGAAGGGAGGGAGGGAGGTTGATTTACACAGAGGATCAAGCAATAAAATGCAACAGCTCTGAAATAAGTCTTCTAAATCTTCACTGCAACTACCAAAAAAAATCTAAACAAGTCTCATATGAAGACTTCTTCCCTTCATACTTCTTCATGACTCCATGGTGGGATTCCTGACTCTCAGTCCTGTAAATGAAATTAAGGAAAATTATATGGAAGAGATTTTGTGAAAGACAAAACTTTTTTTTTTTTTTTTTTTAAGGGAAAAAACCAACCAAACAACCAAAAAAAACCCCCCAAAAAATCCAGGACATTCAATGCAAGTCATCTTTAAATAATTCTTTCTACAAGTAATGTTATAGAGGCTTCAGGCTCACTGGGTAGACTTTGATAAATCCAGAGTTTGACTGACAAGGTTCCTTGAAGAAATTGTTTTCTGTTGTCTCTGTTGAAGTAATGAAAGAGCTTCAATTAGGGGGAAAAAAAAGCCAATTTAACACTGAGGATTTTGCAGTGAATCACAATGTGCCTCTGATTCAGTGTATTTATCACCATGTTTCACTTGAGTAAACATGCTGTTGATTAGAATCCAAGCCAAATTATCAGGCAGCGTGCTCGATGTCTGTTTTTATGTTGAAATCACACCGTATTTTATGTAAAGACAAAAGCAATATTATGGGATTTACCAGTATCCTTTTCTTGTTGCATGAATAGTCCGAGCTTTAGCATCCCTGCAACACATTCGTGCTGAGTAGGTTACTACAAGCAGTTGAAGACGGTGATTTGTTTGGCAAAGCTACTCTTTAACAAACCAGATTTGTGCCTATATTACCAGAGTTAAAAAATCACTGTCTTTGCATCATTCTGGTCAAAAAATACTTTGTAAATGCTGCTACGTAGCTTCCAAACATATTTGGAGAAAACCACTCACTCTTTCTACCACATTACGTTTCTTTAGTGTAAGAGATGACAGCAGAAAAGTTCACATAATAAAGGCTAAAACACAGGGCAGCATTTTTAAATCCCCTTAGGACCAGATTTTCAAAGATCTCCAGACTCCTACAGATGCAAATACTTTCTGGGATTTTCTGAGCATGCCTACACACATTAGGTGTCTGAAGAACTGTGGGAAAAAATAAGTTATAATTGAGCCATTATTTTTTTTTAACACACATAGAAGATGATTTGTGAGTGATGATGTCTGTGAAGGAGGAGAAGTGGTCTGATTTATATATGTCTTCCTGTCAATATGAATATTCTTTGTGATGTGGTTTTAGTCTGCCTTCAAAATATTCACTTTGGTAGGACTTCTCCAACAGCCAGACATCAAATACAAACTAAGTCATACCTCTTTAAGTAACTCCTTCACTGGAAACAGGTAGACTCTTCTGATGGGATTTGGGCTGCTGGTTTGGTCATCTATCTCAAGGCAAGATGAAGAGCCCTGTAAAAATATCCTTCACTTTAGTGTTCCTACAGACAACTAACTGGATCTAAGGCTTAAACATGGCTGAAGTACAGTTAGAAATCCTCAGTGCAGTGGTTTCAACTGAGGGTGAAAGCAATCTCTTCCTGCCCGCCCGCACCCTTTCAGATAACACAATTGCACTCACAGCTATTATTCTAGACATGACTTAAACCATGTCAGAAATACCTTATAACATTTCATTTCTCAGTGGCAGCCAACCACAGGACTGACAAAGGATTGACAGATTCTTCTGTTACATTAAAGAACAAACAAACAAACAAAAAATTAATGGAGTTATACATTTGTGTTCTTAATTTTTGCATTTTTTTAAATTATGATGGGTGCAAATAAATTAAAATAGAGCTAAGAATAAATATTGCATCAGTACAACCTGATTACTCTTTCCTTGAACATGATTTTAGATAAAAATAAATCTTTTTCTCATCATTATCAAAGAGGGCACATTTCTGTAATCCCTAGAAGCTCAAACAGAAATTAGAGCCTTGTTTTGCAAACTACTGTACCAACTCGGAGACCCCAACTCCTCATAATCTTAGACCAAGGTAAGAAACCTAAACAATGTATTTCCTTTTAAAATTGAATAAAGTCAGATGACACTTGGGTTCTGGACATTAAAAAGGTTAAGTAGGTCCTAGTGTGTTCAAGGAAGCGGATGATGTAACAAGTTTGCTGAAAAACCATCCGTTTCAGACAGAAATTGGCTTACCTACAATAGAAGAACCATCCTTCCTTTGTGGTCCTGACTAAGTCAGAATATAAAATCTTCAATGAGTCAGTAGTTCAGAATGAAATTTTATTCAAGGACTACTGAGGGGGCTTTCTGTTGGGTTTTTTTTCCCCTCTTTTCTCTTTTTCTTTTTCTTGACATCCACAGAGTGCTTCAAGAGCTCTATGAATATTTAAAAAGAGATTGCTAATCTTTAATCTCCTCCACATTGAGATAACTGGCCCTGATTTCTCTTCTTGGCCTCAGACTTGAGGAGCTGGTCTCTCAAATTAAAGTCATTCCATACTTTGCATTTGACTGTGCAGCTGGCGTAAAATGCAGCTTGAGTGCATGTGTTTATAGATGGGAAGTCACTAAATCTAATTTTTTTCCTCTCTAATTGCATTTTGTGCCATTAGCTATGAAAATATGACCCACAGAAACTTAATGCTTCTGCCTGCATTACCTCACTTCCCATGTGGATACACACTCCCTACTAACTGTCTCCTTGTCAAATCCAATGATTAACTACCACTTGTGAGAACAATCCACTGCCATTCCCTTATTTTCCCAGTTACATTGACCAGGAGCTCAGTTGTAACCTTCCAGGGCTACCATTAGTGAGAGGCAAGACATATTTCTTGAAGAGGCAATTTGGCAGCAGAGACCTGAGCATCCTTTTCGTCTTTGACAAGTGGGGATTAGAGATGAAGGCTGGATAGTGTGGTTAGGGCAATGGGTTTGGATAAGCAGGTTATAATCTGTGGCTTCAGGTCACTCACGTCCGCATTTTGTTGTCTAAAGTCCAGCACTACTTTAGACACCCAGGAGAGAGGCACTTGGCTTGCAGCTGTCTGCAGGACACTGTGGTATATCTGCCAGTATCTCATATACTCAGGGTCATCTTGGATAGCTTTGGCTTGACTCTTACTTCCATTCTTTCTCTATAAAGTTATGGGTGTAGTAGTTTGTGCTAGTGTAACTGTTGTTATCAGTGATACGGTAGAAAGGGGTGTAGACATGACACAAGCTTGTCAAGCAATAGCATCACCCTGAAAATTCTTTATTTAAGCATCAACTAGAGAAAACAGACATTCAGCAAATGACTCTTTATATACATGTATATATGTATATATGTAGGCCAGATATGCCCTAGAGAGGTTAGGGACATACAGCAGTGACATGGGAGTAGATAATTATCCCCTCATAGAAGGATTACGCACATCAGAATGACTACTGACCTGGTGGGTGAAGCCGGGAGTTTTTGCAGAACCTGTCAGTGCCCAGGCAGTAACTTATACCTAACAGAAATTAAATCATGAGAGAAAAAAAAAAATCTTGTTACAATTTTTACTGTTATAATGAGCAAGTCAGAAAAGACAGAGTGTGGCCATTCCTTTTAATGACTATAAAACATCTATTTTCATACCACCAACAGGAAGAAGAAGGTGTTTGCTGCATTATTTTAATGTTTTCTTGAGGCTCTTGGTTTGCACAAGGGGATCTACCCAGCTAACTAAGGAGACTCTGGGTTTCTCATTCTCCAGATTGCATTCCAGTTGCATGCAAGATTATTGTCCATGTAGCTAAGGAGCCCTCTGCACCCTCCATAACAACCACATCCTGCCCTGAGTCCTGCAAGGGACTCGTCCAAAATCGTTTCCAGCATTTTAGCTCTTCTCTGTACTAGAAAGAAGACTGAGCGAACCAGCATATGAAGAAAGATTCCTATTGTTTTAATAAAACTCAAGTGCATAACCTGTTCACAGTACATACATCTCGTATGAGAAAGAAAGAAAATCTTTGCATTATTCCACATTGCACAAGGTTGAGGTAGGAATGCTGATACTGGCTTTTAAAAAAAATAAAAAAATAAAGAAAAATCTGACTTTGGAAGGCCCCAAGGGACTGTTATTAGCTGCTTTTGCTGCAGCCAGAGTTATTCTTTAATATCACTGGAAATGTGTCACCTCGTAGAGGTGCAGGATAGGTCTAAAGCATTATCAAACAGCCTTGACAGGGACAATTGCTTATCCAGTTGGGAAAGGGCTCACTGAGGGCAGGGTTGTATCAGATTTACAGTAATGCTGAACATTTACTGTAGGCAGTGCATCTGGTCCGTGAATTGCTCACTCGTGATGGAGAAACGTTGCCTCTGGCCATTTCAGAAATATCATAGCCAACATTTCAAGTCCACCACCACTAAAGGTTGGGTGGTAGGCAGGCAAACAGACTGCATCCAAGATAAACTGGGCTCGTTAGGGCTTTTTCATATCATGTCTCCTGCCCAGTCATTCATATTTATACGTCAGCTTAAAGCACACTCGCTAAATCCACCAGTGCTGGACATCGCTGATTCGTGGGAAAGGTCCTGGAAAAGTCACACTTTTTAAATTCTGTAGCCACAGCAACCTCCTGTGCTCTGACAGTCATGAGAACGGCATATGCCGTCTGGATCAGAGTATGCTTTTCAGCCCCTGGGCTGGCTGCTCTTGATTTACACCAGCCTGTAGCTGTCTCTTCAGGAAGGCTTTAATTTCAAGTGGTAACCTGTGCAAAAGTGCCTAACTGCCTTGTCTTTGCTAAGGTTTTATCTCAAAATAATGATGCCAAGTTAATTCAAGTTAAGAGCAGGTTGGGGTTTTTTTTCTCTTCTTACTTTTCTTTCCTAAGTGAAAAGGAAAGTCAGATCACAAAGATGATTTTTAAAGCAGCATTGTTTTCAAAGCAAGTGAACTGCAGCAATCTATCAGCCAGACTTTACTGTGCATTACACTAATTTACCATTTCCACTTCATTTTGTGTTAGGACTGTAATTTGTACATCTCAGAACTGCTACTGTAAAACCTCAGACAACCTCAAAAAAAAAAAAAAAGGAATGAAAAAAAAGAAAGAAAAAAAACCACCCTAAAGCAACCCAGGAATAAAAAGCCACAACAAAAAAACTAGAAGTGTCTGGACTTATCTAGAATATCAATGTGTCCACAACAAAGGCTCTTTGTGAGTTAGCCCAATCTGCATTGCCAGTGCTCTTAATTCTGCAAACTTTTCACATCTACTTAATGGTTCTCTGTGTTAAATCATGCTTTTATATTTTTAAAAAATCCCCATATATATAATAAATTAATTATCTGCCTTATGCCTTAAAAGTGATCCATCAAGATGCAAAAATGACGGCTCTTTTATTGCCATGAAGAATTTGCATACACAAACCATAGGAGTCCCTGACATGTTGTTCAAAAATTAAATAACATGTATTCATCAGACAATGGGCTACTCTTATACAGTAAGAGAATATTCAATCAGCTGAAACAGATGCTTAGAGGAAATCTCATTCTTGAGGCAACATTATGGTACTGACAGGTACATAAAAGAGTCTTAACTGTACAGACAAAGATGCAAAATCAAATTCAAAACCCTTTAAACTTTTTTTTTTTAAAATGGAGATGAAAAAAAAATCACTTTTAATGGGAAACTGTAGCCATTTTTGCAGCTGATGTTGGTTTTACTTGTTTCAATGTGTGATTTAAATCAGCCATGAGGGAACAGCTCGCATCCCATGGAGTATGTCGTCCCCACTCTTGGGGTGCCTTACACCCAGCCAGGGGTTGAAAGGGAACCTCAAAAGTAACTACATATGGGAGGAGTAACTAAAAAGAGAAGACAAATTAGTGTATGCTATTCCATAGGAAAAGAGCTGCTGTGCTCCCCACATTGCGTCTATGGATCATCTGCCAAGTGCTGTAGAGGAAAGCCTTAAAATCTACCTGTATTTCATACGATAAGACATAGGATTTCAAAGACAGGGATATCCTCTTTTTTGATCGCTTTCGGAGGCACGGAAAAACATCTGATGACTGAATGTGTACTGGGCAAGTGAATTACTCGGGGTCTAACTCACTGCTGAATTTTCTAGGTAAGTAATAAACTACCAGAAGCAACTGAGGCAAGTGCATTACCGATTTCTGTTGTTGCTTTTAAATCTGTCTGCAGGTCTTCTGCGTGTGTTGGCACTCCCACCCAAGCATCACACATTTCTAGGCCCCTTTCACAGCTGCACAATTAATCTGGGTGGTACCTATAAGGTAAAACTCTGGACATTAAGAAATATGAATAAATCAGACCAGGCTTCAGAAAGGAAACAAAAAACTTCCAGAAAAATACCAGGCAAAACAGCATTTTCAAACAGGAAAGCATTCTGTCAGAAAATATCTGACCAGTTTTACACCGCAACTGTATAAATTAATACCAACGCTTTTGCCAAGGGGCAGGGAAGGGGAGAAGGCTGTTAGTGAAGTTCACTCGCTTTCATTTTTATTTTTTTCTAATTCCCTCCAGAATATCAAAGACTTTTTTCCAGGGCATGAGGAAAGAAAAATTCACACTTGTGTCTTCTCTACAAGAACTCTCAGTTGCAGGGTGTCGACTTTACTGTCTGTCTTCAGAGGGCTCCTTTTGCTTCACAACTGCAGGGTTTGGGTTGGGGGAGGTTAGTGGGTTGAGGTTTTTTTCTTTTTCTTCTCTTTTTCTCTTTTTTCTTCCTTTTTTTTTTCTTTTTTTTTTTTTCTTTCACGCTGTGTTTTACATTTTAAGAATTTCTTGGGTTTAGTCAAAAATGCCTGCTGGTGCTTTCAGTGCCTCTCAGTGTCTCCAGCAACAATTATCCCAGACCAGCTCCATTCCAGAATCTCATAAAAAAATGCTTGGAGATAGAGAGGCAGTCTCTCTCTCTCTCTCTCTCACACACACAAGGGTTGCAACTGTCATTCTTTGTCAATTATTTTCTGTGGGAAATTAACTTGCTGCAGGAGATGGGGCAAGTCTCATTGAAGTCATCTGTGCTGAATGGTTCCTTTGGGTGGTTTTTGGGTTCTTTTTGGACATAAATTCAACAGATCAGTGGCCAAGACTGTATTGTCTTAATTTTTGCATGCCATTGGTGAACTTAAAATTGTGCACTGGTACTTAGAGATACGTGCCTTTTATAAACATGGGCTAAGGATGTTGATGCAGATGTCTTTCCCATCTGAACAGCTCAAAATGCTTTTCAAGGTCTCATTTAAATGCAATGCAGCTCTCACCACGGTTCTGGCAGAGCTTCCCTCCGAGCTGGGTGATGCTCATACCAAATGTAAATCATTACACTGACCAACTCCATGGGCCTCATCCTCAGCTGCACTGTAGCTGTTTTGCAGCTTGTTGCCAGTACAAAATAGCCCCAAGGTTACTGTGATCACAGGAGGAATGTGGCCGCGATCCTGAAAATCTGCACGGCCGGAGCGATGGTTTCACCCTGACCAGGACAAGGGATGTGGCTGAGGATCAAGGACTGTTGCTGGAAATGCACGTCTCCAGATTTGGCTTGCTGGTACCCAGCTGCCAGAACACATTTTGGGACAGTTGGAGTAAGTTAAAAGCAGGAACAAAAAAAGCACAAGAAGGTTGTTTTTCACTGTCTCCGGTAAATGGTGGTATTGTCCACGTTTTTTAACTTCTTTTGGTGTTACTTTCAATATTCTACATCCAAAATCTCCATGCTGAAAACTATTTACTTGCAAGGGACGAAAAGGAGGTGCTCATTTGGGTACGGGAGGTGAGGATTTGGTCTTGCAAGGTGAAATCTTTCAAATTGTTCTTGTCCAAAGGCCAGCTGAGTACACATGGATGAGTGTCTCTCTTATGGTACTCTACAAATGCTCACATTTAAGCAAACATGTAAGTACTAAACAAGATGTTCTGCTAGATAAGAGGCACAATTTGCCAGCTTTGTCTTATTAAAAAGTAAAATTTTGCTCTTTGGGGTGGATCAGCACCTAACTCTGGGGGGGTCTTGGACCACGATCATGGCCTCTGGGTGCTTCAAGAGAAAAATTATCATTATCAGTCTTCTGGGCTGAACACATGCTTGGGGCTGGCAGCTTGTTCTCTTCGCATGCTTATGCCAGTCAGCAGGGCCAGGGCTTTAGAGACCTTTTATATAAAGTCACTAAGTGATAGCACCAGAATGTTGTCAGAAAGCTGCAGCAGGATGCACTCAATTGGGCAAAAGCATTGAATTTGTGTTGCTTTTATCCCTATTCAGCAGAGTTTTGTGCATGTTGTCTCCAATGCTTTGAATCTGTTAGACGAAGGAACGCTCCAAGTAGTTCAAAAGCACATAGAAATCCGTTTCTTTTTTTTTTTTTCTTTCCCTTCATGTTGGTACAGAAATGCAGTGAGCATCCCATTGCTTGGCTGAGGATAGCATCTAAATGTGTGCTCAGGACATGGCAGCAGCATCCTGCAAAAATTGCTGCTTCGCTCTTTGAAAAATGCCACTGACCTTATGAAAAACAATCTTCTGACACAGGCTAAAGGAGTAAATTAAAGTACAAAGTTCACGTGTGTTATTAGTACCAGAAACCAAATGATAGAGTCGCAAGGCCAGCCTCTCAGCTCACCAGCCCCTATATCAGCCCACTGTAGGGTCGTGAGGTGAAACCTTTCCTCTGTTGAGTCATCGGCGGGGTGAGGTTGCCATGCACAATGGGTAACCTCAGCTGCAGTCAGCAATTTGAATTTTAACCCTGCTTCTGCCATCAAAAATTACGGCCATGAGGGCCGTGTAACTACCTGACTATATAGATCACGGCACATAGCCTTCCTGCTAACAGGGCTCAATTCTCCTGCCAAGACAAAGCCCTCTTGTACTGCCATGGCAGCTGAGTACATGCGGTGATGGGAACAAATACCTCTAAGTGGTTTTTACTCTCCTAATCACTGAGCCACTCCTTTCATTCCTTTTGTCTTTTGCTGACTCTGTTCCTACTGCTTCTTTGCTGACTGCCTCTGCCTTATCTCCCTCCGTGTACTAGTGCCATAACCACTAAATCCTCTCTCAGCCTCCTTGGCATTAACTGCTGTTGTCACCAACTACCTCTTGTCAACATTACTTGATCTCCTTTGTGCTTCACCCTGTCTTGATTCCTTCTACCTGAAATTCATCAGTATATACAGGGACGAAGATATAAGGAGAAAGAATTCTGCCTTTCAATCCTTCTTTATTTGGAAAAAAGTCTCTCTCCCTACCTACACAGCTGAAAAACGAATTGATTTATGTTGCTGCAACTCTACTGATTCTACCTGAAGTTTCTCTAATTTCCACTGGCGTATGGGAGATTAAAATCCATCTCTGAGTAAAGCACCTCACTGCTGTAGAATTGCTTTTGAGGAGGTAAGAGATAGGAGGCATATTTCCAGCTTGAAATGCATTTTCATCGTTATCTCACGCACAGGGCTCAGTGAAAGACTGTTATTGGAGTTCTCTGCAAATCACCTGAATTACCAATAATCCTTTAGCAGCCCATGAGCAATAAAATGTCGCATGGCATGGGAAGTAATGTTTCTGTGTGCCCTGGATGCAGTGGAAGCACAAACTCCAGTGTAGGAGTGCAAAAGAGTTGCCCTAGCTTGCACACGGGCTGAATTTGGACCCAAACAGACAACCCTGCCATGTGATGATCTCCCTGATTTGCAGCCACAGTCTGGCTCTGGGTTACCTTCTTAAAATGGTTCTTTCAGTAGCAAATGTTTTATTTAAGGCTAGGAATATATTTGCAAAGTATAATGTAGTGTCCCGATTTGTCTTGCCACATATGCTCCATATATCATGGAATACGTTCTCTTTGCTCTACCACTGACTTACCGGATAACCGTGCAGATACGTGACTGTCCACAGACCTGGGTAGGGGCAACATCGCTTTTTTCTCGGCTGCTTCACTCAAAGGACAGCTAGGAAGAGCGCAATAGGTCCAATCCCAGTTCACTACTCCATTAGCTTCCAGTTTACACCAGCTAAAGATAAAGCCCAAATCTTATTGGTTTCCTAGAATATTCATGTACACCTCCTTCATCACAGATTTTCCAGCATTTCTCTCTTTGAGAGGAAAAAGTTCTAGTTCGGGCAAAGTTGTCCATCTGTTTCATTGCCTTGCCAGGAGTCTCTGCCCTCCTCTCTTCCAACCAGTCGATGGCTAAACAGGTCACTCCACCTTTATCTTACCTGGAGCCAACATTTTTTTTCCAGCCATTTCATATCTTTATTCGCCATCATGACATCAGCCGATCAGAGGTGAAGCAGCCACTTATTTGGTATTTTTTTGCTTCCAAATCAGGAAAAAAAAAATATTTAGTCATATCCACATTGCAAAATAGATGTGTGATATCATTATAAGTGTGAGGATTGGTTTGCAATAGAGACAGCGGGATGCCTCAAGCAATATGGCTATGCAGAAGTAATCACACATCTTGGGTGGCTGAATTCATTTTATTCGTGGTTGCAGACATGTTGAAGGTATGCAATCTCCATTAGATAATGTGTTGTCCCAGCTTCTGAGAAGTTTAAGAAGAACTGAACTTCTGGAGAGTGTGATTTCTTGTGGGGAAAGAAATGAGCCAGCAAAGAGTCTGGATATTGTATAATTGATCTCAGCATTTATATTTATGCAAAGGGAGCAGGAAGATTTATATTTATGCAAAAGAGAGCAGGAAAGTGAATTCTGCTCCCACGTCTCATGCTCAGTCCAGAGCTGAAGTTCTTTGTGACCTAACAGACGTGGTGATGGGAATTAACGCTAATAATCAACACAAATAGGGTTTCATCAGGCCCAGACTCCAGAGCTCTGCCTGATTGTGTTGTTTGAGGGTATATTTATAAGTCTTTACCTATCAAAATTAATGTCTTAATGTCCAGTTCTTGCATTCAGACATTGCTAGCAGAATTTTCTTTTTATACAGTAAATATTTCAGTGTTAAATGGAATTACCAAAGACCACAGACACCCCTAAGAGCAGCACTCAATACTTTTCTTCTGCAGCCTTGACTATCAGTATTTGATGGAGAAATTTACTTCCCAGATTCATTTTGTTAAACTTGCAATTTCTGTTACTTTATACAAGACATACACATTCTTGGATCGAGTTAGTGACTCATTATAAACCACAAAAGCTACAGTTCAGTCAGTGAGAACTTCTTAGTGCTGGAAAGGACAGAATCTTTTACCTTTAGTCATAATTGGTGTGAAGCCTCAAACTGTGTCCATTCGGAGCTATTATCTTTACCCTGCAGCATCAGGGAGCCAGAGCATCATCACACCGTGTACTGCTCAAATACCTCACCAAGAGGGAGCCGCTGCCACCGAGAGTTCAGGCACGACACTTTGTAGAATGGGGGAGATTGAGAGAGAATCATCAGCCTGATCAGCCTGAAAAGCAGCAGCCTCATTAAGCTGTATCCCTAATCACTGCCAAGGTTGCCTCCTTTTTCATCGGCAGCACCGCAAAGGGTTTTCAAGCAAAATGGGAAGGTGAGCAGTGAATTGCTCTATGAATAGGTTGTGGGTTTTACCTACAGAGTTACAGAAAAAAGGGTTGGAAAGGAGTTGAGGAAGTCATCTAGTCTACTCCCCCTAGTTAAGGGATTGAAGAGAAGAAAGGAGGAAAAAGCAGCAGCTAATATTTTTAACAGACAGTCATGATGTCTGTAGACTGTGCCTGAGTGGCAGCACCTCAGCAGGTGTAGGAGGCCATCAGCAGGGTTGGGAAAGGCTGCGGAGGTCTGAGAAAGCGCACAAGTGCTTTGTGCTGAATGCTGTGCAGGAGATTTCCAGTGAAGGAATGCAAAACAGGGACAAGGTGCTTTATTCCCCTAACTGATGAACTACAGGAACATTCACCTCTATTTTAAAAGTCTGTACGTGAATGAAGAAGAGGTTGTCAGGGGTAAGAGGGCGAAATGAGGATGTGAGATGAGAACGACCTGAACAAGACGTTTCCCCTGCAGACAAGCTCGATCCTGACGACATTGCATCCCCCAAAATGGCACAGCTTAGATCTGGCTGCGCTGGGAGGGCTCAGAGATGAGTCAGGCTCAAGCCAAACCTACCCAGCAGAGCAACAGAGAGGAACAAGCAAGTTCCCTGTGGGTGCAGAAACAGAGTGAGTTTGGTAGGGGAAAAGATAAGAATGTGGTTTTGACTATACTGATTTTAGGTCCACTAGGAATATTCCGGTGGTCAGTGCCATAGATCAAGCTAGGAAATGTTGAATGTAAGATGCTGCTGGCTAGGCTGACCTTACAACAGGAGAGAGAGGTCAAAGAGTTGAGGGCAAAAGAGACCCCAACGCCATGCTGCATGCATGCTAGCAGCTTGCTTTAGTTTTTCAGAAGTTTAAGCAAAACTTAGACTAAATTACACTTATGCAATTAAGTAAAAGGTTGAGATTTAAATACTGGTAAAGCAGATTCATTCCCTGTTGCTCTACTATTTTAAAGGGCAGGCTGCCAGCTAGTGAAACATTGACCCTAATGTTTCTTCAGCAAATGGGCCTCCCATCTCCTCAGAAACCCTGCCTGATCTTGTTTGAAAACGCTGCAAGAGTAAATTTACAAGACTACGTGACTTGGATAATTCCGAAGCACAGCAAATTCATAAGCCCATAACTTACTGTTTACAAACACATTTACAACTCTTTCAATTCGGTAATGTAAGTGAATGAGCAAACAGGCCCAGCATCCACTTACCTGATTTCCCTAGCATGTTTAAGACATTTAGTTTATGCCGAAAAGCTACAGAAGATGAGATGGAAGGAGAAGCACTTCCTGGTTCTAATTTCTAAATATATTAAGTGCAAACACTTCACTTTTATGAGAAAGTTTAACATTTAACTCTATGAATATGAATCTTTGGTAGCAGTTCAGATGAAGATTATCATCTTTCAATCTCACCACTTCTGCCGTATCTATTAGATTAAGTCCTTTTCTGTCATTCTTCCATCCATCTCAGGGTCTGAGATTATGAAATTAGCACAGGGCTATAAATTCTCCCTCCTGATTCTGTCCTCAGCAGATGTATTTTTCTCACTCAATTCCATTTCTTATTTTGTGGTGCATTATATTTTAGAAATAGCTTGCTGCTTTTTTTGTTGGGGTTTTGTTGTTGTTCTTCAAGGAACTACCATGCTACAGCTAAAAAAAAAAAATTTTCCTTCATGCAAGAAGCCTTCCTCCTAAGTGCCAATATGTAATACTGTAATATGCTGCAAATCCTTCATTTCTGTTTAGGTTTGGAGTGTGCCTATTACTTTCTAGGGAATAAATCATGACTGTCTGATGACTGAAATGACCTTCAGTCTCTATAGTAATTTAAAATGAAGCTGAGTTGATTCTCATTAAAAACCTGTAATTTTGTTAAGCATTTCAGTCACTTATTTTCTTTGTTGGTACTGTATATAATTTCAAATCCTTTTCTGCAGCTAATTATCAAACTATATTTAGTTTTAAGTCTGAGTGATACTGCCATGCATTTTTAGAAACTGCAGTTACAACAGCAGTGTGCTCTCGTCAAAGGACCAAGAATTTTCTCGGAGTTGAATTTCACCTTGAATCACATCAGGTTAGCGACGTATCTGTTTTATTAGCGTTATCTTGAAGCCTCTTTCTCCAGAGTTTTGTAGGTGGTATTTCTCGAAACTCTCCGTGTACCATTAGCTGATATCATTGCTCATGGCATTTAACCTCTCACTGCTATCTAGACAACACATAGATTTACTATACTACTGATGCTGATTTCCTATCATCAATGACCATTTAGGCTAGTTTAAGCACCTTCAGCAATAAGACACCTGAAATACTCACACTGCAGAAATTTTACGGTTTGAGAGCCAAGATTTTTTATAACTCTTAAGTGCACTTTCACTTTCTTTATTGCACCAAGTATGAAGTTAAATTTACCAAGTAGCATAAATCTCTTCCACCTGTGCACACCATGGAAAAGAAATCATTAAATGGACATCATCGTATCATACATTAAAAGCAGTGAAAGGAAGAATAAAATTTGAAGTAAAATGTTCACAGGTTGGTACTTGGATTTTAGTATCCGGGACAAGATGTATCTCTTAAAATTTGAGACATCTGTGGTGTTGACACCCATGCTACACTCCTTTTAGAAGCATAGAGAGAAATGTGCCCTTGTAGGGGAAGATTCATGTGACCAGGTTTAGATACCTACTTAAGGATGAGATGATTCATTCTCTGTCATGCCTCTCTCCACTGCCTGAAAGCAAAGTGGACAAGCAAGTCAAACAGAAACACATTCTGTTCAATGTTTATTTGAAGTTGGGCAAAATGAATTCCACAATTACATTTGTATTTAAAAATATGACATTGACCCAAATCCAAATGTGTCCCATCTTGCCCTTCTAGGTTTTATGTGATCAAAATCTTTAAAACGACTGTTTTTCAAAATAAATACAGGGACATACGATCTCCTTGAAAAAAAGTATCTTGGCTCTTGAAATCAATCAAGTTGTGCCTCCATTCAGGCTAGTTTTTAAATATGGTTTTTAAATTTCCTGAGTCCAAGCTTTAAATAGTCACTTTCGTATGCTTTCCTAAATCCATATTTTTAGGCACCAGACTTAAAATGTCCCCAATTTCAAAATCTCTGTTGGCATTAGTGAGAAGCCTTTGTAACAACTGCCTTTGGTTATGATGATTATGCTTCTTTTTCTAACTTTTTTGTTACTTTTCTCATTTTTCTCTGTTCAATGAAATTAAATAAGCCTCAATTATAAGCCTTCCTGAATTACCAGGCTTGTGGGCTGTTTTGGGATTCTAATACTTCACAGAATGTTTAAAGTAACAAGAAAATCATGAAACCAGATGTAAGCATAATAAATTAAACCTAAATTAAACCTAAATTAAACCTTGGTGCAATAAAATAAACTTTTTTTTTTTTTTTTTCAGGCTCCACTTTGGTGACCTACCTACTTGGCAAATTTCTTCTAATAATTAGGTCATTTTATCCTCAGAGGAATTTTTAATTTAAATACAACTCCATCCATTTTGGCCAAAATGAGCCTGTGAAATTAACACTATTTTGGATAGCAGGAAAAAAAAATGGAATCATCATCTAAAGGCATTTGCAAGTGTTCCAGGAACATCATTACATATGTATTTTTAGTCTTCCTACTGGCAGCAAGAGCAGTGTAAGACAAATTTGCATTTCAAGGCTGGAACCAAATGCATTTCTCATGGATCTGATAAAAACATCAGAACAACGAGATACTTTGGCACACACATACATTTCCTAAAACGACAGAAAAATGAGAATTTCAAGGATGCATTTCTACACCTCCCACTTCAAAGTCTTGCTACTTAATCTCCCTTGAATAAGTTGCAAATATGTCTGACCTCTTAGTAAAACTCATTCATTTCTTTGGTTTTTTCCATGTAAATCCCACAAAAGGACTGTCTCAGTAAGTTTACAGATGCTACACAGGTAGTCACTAAAAGTACAGTTATCTTTCAAGTTATATCAAACGCAGATTTTTGCAATGGTAACAAATGGGACCCTTTCATGGAACTCTGTTCACACTGAGGCCCCACAATACCTACTTTTCAAAACTTATCGCAGCACCCAATCTATTTGGTCTCTACAGTAAAGGCAGATCAAGAAGATACAACATGGCTTGCAGACTCAGCTCCTCAGGTTGTTTCACAGTAGGCTTAAGGAGCACTAATGGAAGCGTTTTCTCTGCAAACTAGAGGATACAGAGGGCTCTAGATCAAAATGTATTACTTAAATCTTTCAACACTGATCTCCGGAAATACTAGTAGGGTGAAGATAAAAACTAGGTTATTTGCACAAGATGCTCCACAGCTCGGTAAACTTTGTCTGCTTTTTATTGTGCTTTCTGATTTTGAAAAATCTCGACCTGTGTGTGATGACAGAAGACATTTTATTTTCCAAACTGTTCCACGTTTTTACAGGAGAGATGTGTAACGACAATAAAATGTCTTTTGGAGATATTTTTTTCTTGCACATGGTTTTGTTTGATCCCAAGTAATTGATGCTGGATTGAAAGTACATGCTCTTCACTCTCTTGAAACAGCATATGCTCTTTTAGTATTGCAAGTTGGAAAAGAAGTCTCAGAAACAAAACATCCTTATTTCTCAGAGAAAAGGTCAGAGAAAATAAAAGCTTATTTGAATATAAAGCAAATATTCACAACTACTGGAGAATGTGACTCTTTCAATTAGGAAGGAGTTAGCAACCTTAGCTTGACACGTGATCTTTTCAACAGAAATACATTGGCAAAATTTCCTCATCTAGCTGCTCTGCAACTTTTTCAAGTTCTCATATGCCAAATTTGGGCTTCAGCCCTGGCTTTCCCCCAGGAAACCTACTGATCCTTCGCCTCTGCATTCAGTCAGGCACGGCTCTCCATCTCTCACCATGTCCCTCCAGCTGGCTTTGAAGCTGGGCAGGGGGCAAGAGAAGAGCTGTCCTCGTTGGTGACGTGTTCCTGGCTCCCTGTCCAGCCAACGCTGGAGCACTGTCTGACTTCAGTGCTCAGCCAATAGTGGAAATGCTCACAAAATCTTCTGCAATATCCCAGACCTGGTGGAATTCTGGGATCACTCTCCTCAGAGGCTACCCCAGGATGAAAACTGAACTGCAACCTAGAGAAAATTATATTTCCCTAGGGAAAAGCAGGACTCTTTTATCCTTATTTCTTTTGATCTGATAACCTATCTACCTGTTTCTCTTTTGAACATCTTGCTCAGCTTCAACCAGAGAAGTCTCCAAGCTGTCAAGCTCCACCAGCCTTTTAGAATGAAAGAAGAAAGAGGGAAGTTTTTGTTAACATGTTAATCTCATCCTTTGAGGAAATACCCACTAACTAACCAGTATGTGTGTGCTGCCCAGGACAGATGGGAATCAGGAGAACACAGGCCACTTTCTTAATCCAGCAGGTGGGAGACGTGGCAATGAGCCAAGGGAAGAGGAGGGATTTAGAATACAAATATGTAGGAATCTCAGGTTTGTTAGCTCTGCTAAACAATGAGCACCACAATATCATGTAGCAATACATTCCAAAGGTTAATTATGATTTTATCGCAAAAATTCTTTTGGTTTCCAGTTTAAAATTTGTTGCCTTTCAATTTCAGGAATTTCTATTTGTTTTAACATTTTAAGAAAGTGCTAATCAGAGGTCTCCAGTACTTCATCTGTATAGCTTATTTATTGAAATACATTTAGTATGGTCTGGCTAATTTATTTTTCCTCTCTAAAGTGAATGATCTCACTGTTTAATAGTTGTTGCTACAAATTACAGAATCATTTCCATTTTTGCTGAGTCCACTTTTGAGTTTAGGTGCCTGGAACTGCACATGGCATCCAAGGGTATTTTGATTTACACAGGTCTGTATAATTTTCTTTATTGTTCTCCATTATGCTCTTTATGCATGCTAGCAATTTTGTTCAGTTGAACTTGCCTCCACAGTACGATTTTCATTGAATTATTTATAATGATTCACAGATCATCTACTAGAGGTGAAACAGTTAATGTAGAATTTGCATACCAGCTGTATCAAATAAACACATGGGTATTTCAAGATACTGTCCATTATTTTTGTATCTCAACATTGAATTTCCTCTTCTGTTTATCCAGCTTGGAAGACTCCTTGTGCCTAGATTTCTCCTACCTTGGAAATCATAGTAATTGTTACCTACAAATTTTCCTGCTCTTTCCCTGCTCACCGTATCTTAGAATCATGGAATAATAATAATCTTGTACATTATTAAAGCATACTTTAAACAATATCATTTTTTTCAGGCATATATTTCAGTTTCTTCACTGATATCTTCTTGCCATGAGGAAAAAATGAGAATTTTGATTGTATCCCTACTCCTTAATGAGGTACTGAAGAGTTTCAGCAAATCGCCATCTTTATGCCAACACTTCTACTTGGAATATTCCAGGTATACCTGGAAGCAGCAGTGCATGCACAGACCAGGACAGATACATTGGTATTCTGTGACTGCTTCGCCTTGCTCTGGTGATGTAAACCCAGCTCAGCTGGCTGGCTCAGGTTAGGGTAGGAGAGCAATGAGATTGCTGCAGACCCCATGTCTTGGAAAATTCAGAACAGACCTGAGCTATTTTCAGAGTGTATAGTATATTTAGGTATTACTCTTCTAACGTAAACTGAGAGTTGAAGCTAAATATTCATCCCGGTGTGATGACCTATTCATCCATCATCTCTTGAGCTAAATTTTTGTGGCAGCAAGAGGTTTGAGTGGTAGTCTGAATGACTTCACTGCACAGTTGTTAAACTGATCTCCATACTCCTTAGCCAGACCCAGCAATGTCCGACCCACAATCTAGCACCTATAATTATGCAATGTCCATCCAAACTTCCAGGCAGAAATGTAATATCTTTATTCTCACCCTCCCCTCTGAACTCTCTCAATATTTAGAACAGAGGGGTCTGCGGAGCCCGTGGCAATTCAGAAGTGAAGCGAGGGCTGAATAAAGTTATATTCACAATTCGCACAGAGGAGACGTTATCTGAGCTGCATGCAGATGAGCTGCTCAGCTTCCCAACATCTGACAACTGCCGACCAAAACCATAACAGTGTCAGGAGGTGACCCGGCCAGAGTTTGATTTGTTTCCAGTATCAAAGCATGCAGTTGGTTTGTTGTTTTTTTTTTTTCTTTTTCTTTTAACGTTACTATCCAGGAGAGCCAAAAAGCCTAAAGAGTGCATTGGCTGTTAGTCTATGTAAAACAATGTTAAAATTAGCTACAACCGTGTTTGTATTTTGGGGGTATTTACTTAACTTAATGAGGAATGTGATCAGTACTAATGGAGAAAGCGCTGTGTTTTCATATATCTATGCAAATGTAAGTAATTAGCATGCGCAAATGAGGAGTAGGTGTCCAGGGGAAGGTTGCTGTTTGCTTTCTATCACTTCTGCATGTTAATTATCAAAATAAGATTTGCAAATGGTCCTATATTTTTTTATTCCAAGGTTAATAATACAACTCAGTGAGCTTTAAAAAGGCCAGGATTGCATTACAGCTTTGGCAAGCTTCCCGAAATGTTATACGAACTCATAAACTTTCCTGATCTAGGACCTTTAAATTCTTTGCTCAACAAGAAACTGTTTTCAAGATATGGGAGCTGATCTGGACATGTGTATATCTGATATGGACAGTATCATCAAACCCAGGTTTAAATTTAAGGTTTAAGTAAAATCGGCCCCAGTTTTCAAGCAAAGGATTTAATTGTAGACAACTTATTCATATCTATATACCTGATATTAACTGCCCATGAATTGGTAATTTGTGAGGGGTTTGTGAAGCATTTCTAGAAAACCCGTCCCCATGTGAATCATTGTTCTTGAAATCAAGGGCATTTCCCTAAACGCTTGCATATAATTGCTTAACTTGAAGCTCCCAGATTAGAAAATCTTGGTCATGTAAAATTAAGATGTTTTATCAGTGAACAAGCGTTTGCCTCTTATGAACTGTCTTTGATTATATCAGTTGTGAGCACAGATATCCTGTAAAGAAATCAGAACTATTAGACGTTAGAAATTAGAACTATCAGCCTAGAGCCTGCAGCCTACTATACACGCTAGAGATGCAAGATTGGTGTTTGTCACAAAGAGGCCATATTTCAAATATTACAGGAAAATTCAAGGAAAACCCCACAAAAGACTATTAATTTATCTCTAAACCCCTCTTTTTTAGTTGGTTTTGTTTTGGTTTTAATCTATTTTTGTTTGTCTATTTAGGCATTAAGTCTTAAAATTATGATAAACTATAGGGGGTTTTTTTAGCAAGTAAGACTGAATTCTGGTCAGAGTTTATGATTATGAAACTTTACTACTGTGAATGGCAAATAAGCAATGAAGTAATAAAAGAGCTGAGGATGGACAGAGAAACATTCACAAACCTCTATCAGGCTGCTGTCAACCAGCTGTGAGGAACTATTTCAAACCAAATTCTCCAACGGCTCCTAAAGTGATCAGTGCAAATACAACCGTATGACCTTCTGACATGACGAGCCCATTTCTGAGTGGCAGCCTCGCATTTCACACCTCAGCACGTTAAAGCTCCTTACACCAAGGGAGGATAAGACATCCTGGTACCTACCAGAAGAAAGAAGGCAGGGATGGAGCCAGGTTTGCAGTGGCTGAGCAGACAAGGGAGTTTACTCTGACTCATACCAGGTTAAGTGACCCCTCTATGCAGTTGTCCTGGACATCCCTATTCATCAAAAACTTCAAAACCTTAAGATACACATTACCCTTTATCCAAAGCAAGGATTTACCACACATTTGCATCCTGCTTTTTCCTAAGCAAACATTTTGCCCGTTGGCTGGAACCCCAGGATTAGTGAAAGACTTAGAAATGAGAAAGGCACTTGCAGAGACAAGAACCCTCTGGGAGGCATAAACAGGCCTTTCTGCTCCAATAAACACTGTGTCCAGTTATGGACACCATAGCTGAAGAAAAATATGGTCCAGCTGGATGGAATCCAGAAAGGAGAACTGAGAGTGATCAAGTCGTTTGACGGAATTGTCAAGCTGAAGGAAGAGGAGGCTGAGACCAAGAGTCATCATAGGACTCCAGCATTTAGGGAGACTGCAACTGCCACCGCAGGACATGTTTTTAGAATAAGGTAAATAAAATCTGTCAGAAAAGATACAGAAAGAGTTGCCCTGGTCTGGGGAGAGAGGGAGGGAAAGGAGAGCCTGTTTAGAGCCCTTCCATCAATCCTTCTCTTTTTATATATTCATGGGGCATCCTATAGTTAAGTGAGCACCTGTCATATATCATAGGAGAGAATGAGGCAATTGGATTTGCTCAGTTTTCAGAAGAAAAGTCTTAGTGTAGACGTTACTGTTGTCCACAACTACAAAGTGGGAGGATTTAGGTAAGACAGAGCCAGATGCTTCTCAAGGGTGCACAGTGCAAGCACAAAAGGCAGCAGACACAAGGTGTTATCCAATTAGATAGAAGGAAACTTTTCACGTCATGAAGGTTGACAAGCATTGGCACAGGGGCCCAGAGAGGTGGACTAATTTCCTTGAAGATACCCAAAATTCAACTGGGCAAGGCCCTAAGCAACCTGATCTAGTTTGGCCAGTTCCTCAAAAGATGCCATCAGCCTCACAAGACGTCACAGGAATGAAACAATACCTTCCCCTGTTAACGAGGAGACACTGAATTACAAGAGGAATTTGGCACTGCAACCGTCAGCACTGCCTACTGTTTAAAGTTAGATAACCATCTCAGGGATGAAATATCACAAAACAGGGCAAAGCACCTATGCAGCTACATGAGCTCTGGGGAGCACTAACATCCCGATTGAGAGTTATGGCATTAACATGGCAAGAAATATCAACAGGAGTTGTTTTGTTTGCGCTTTAACCTGTCTTGTGCATGACTGAGGACATGTCTCGGAAGGCTGCAACTACAGAGCTGTGCATTATTACAATTTAGACCTAAAGAGCAGGAAACAATTTCAGTTGCTTAAGTCACTATTTTCTCTATCAACTGATTACATACTTTACCTTAGATAATTTTTGGATTAAAGAAGCAGAAAGGAAAAGCAGAAGGAGCTTAAAGAAAACAAACCTGTTTTCCTTACCCCTATCTAAGTGTCCTAGCCAGCAGGCTACAAAGTCACAGCTCCTGTCCCTGGGAATCCAGCAAGCCTTGCTGGCTGCAAGGGGGCTCTGGTTGAGTACACTTATCACTAAGGTCATCTATGCAAAAAGTGCACATCAGCAGCCTTCAAATGGCAGCAATGTTTAGATCAATATCCCAGGAGACAGCTAACATAACTTTAATTTCCACCTCAGTCCAAGGAAATAAAAAGCTGTGTCTTTCCACAGCCAGGCTTTAAGCGCCAGTTTATAGGATATCTTGCAGGTAAGCAAGCTCCCCCTTCCTCTTAGTGCAAACACCACGAGGATGAAGGGACACCCTTTAATCTGAAGAAATACCTTCTGCATACTGGTCAGGAGAAGTGGGAGAAGGGAAGAACATGCAGTTGTCTGAACTACCTGGCTCTGGTGAAGCAGAAATATATCCTTGAGGCCAAACGGGAACATATGATATCTAAAAAAACATGGGTTGTCCTTTCTGACTCAACATCAAAAGTGAGTCCATGCACTGCATTGCACCAATCTGCCTCACAGGTAACAAATGTTTTCCAGGAGCTCAGGCCTCGTGTGACATTTCTGTTTCCCTCAACTCCAGTTTAGTCAGTAAAAGAATAAGCTAAGTTAGCTCTGTAAAACGGAAGCTTAGCTTAACTGTCATCACTAACAATTTAGCCACATAACCTTCAGTATACACTTTGCGGACTGTACCCATGCAGAAAGACTCTCGAGAGGTGACCCTAATGTCTGGGTCACACCCCAGGCAAATGATTTTCAGCCAAAGGCACTTCAGCCAAGCTTCTCCACTAGTGCCAGATCTTTTTTCCCCTTGAAGTGAGTGGACTTTTGCCATTGCCTTCACTAGAATAAGGATTGAGGCAAAAAGCCGCATCCCAGGCTGTTTGAGTTTAAAAATGCAGCAGGGTTCAAGTCAGCAGAAGGATAGCCTTGAAAGAATGTATTACATATGTTAAAAATGTGCTTGTCTAACTAAATTGTCCTTTAAAGCAATTTATATGTTGAAAACATATTGCAAATCCACGTGAACAAATTTACATTTTTCTTAATGGATCTAAAGGAAGTTACAGTTGATGACGTGGCCAGAGAAGGCAACTCTGGCTGTGTCATGCTCAAGTCACTTCACTTGTGCTATAACATGGTTTAGGTAAATCACACTCAGAATTATTTAAGATAAACTGTCTTTACCTCAAAATCTAAGTGATACTAAAATCAGACCATGTTCACTTAATCTATCTCATGTAGTAGGTGGGATTTTCTCAATGAACATTAGTTCTATTGCTTTTAATTTTCCAAACATATCCTGATTTTGTTCAAGTCAGTAGCTTATGATTTAAGCCAGACCTATCGTGGCCTATGTCCATATATCTCAGGGTACAAAACTAGTGAATGCTGTCTAGAAATGGAAAGTATGGTATTGGATATACTGAAGACCTCTATGGAAAAAACTGGGCAACATAGATACCTTAGGCCCATCCAAACGTGCAGAGTCTGTGTGGTGACTGATGCTTTCCAAAATCATCAGAATTATTGCATATGCCCATATGTTCACCATGGAGGTATAGAAACTCCAGCTTGCTGCCATACATCCACAAGTCTTAACTATGAAGCAGTTCTAAATGTGTGACAATGCACATAGTCTCTAGTTTTATCTAAAATTTTCCCCAGGGAAATGTTCAGCAGCATGAAAAATAATTTCTAGGACTGCTGAATGTTCAAAAATTCCAGCTAAATTTTAAAAGGCTTCTCATGTTGATCAATCTTCTAGGAAGATTTCAAGGATAAATACAGGAAAATACAGTTATAAAGTAGTCCTAAAATTAAATTCTTATGGCTTTTATCATGTCATTCATAAATCAGTCAAGCTTGGAAGCCAATTAGGATTCATGCTGCCATTCTTTCTCTTGGACGGCTCTGACACACAACCACAGTCATCTTGCAGTTAGAAACTTCATTCTGATTTCCATCCTGAACTTATTCAGGTTTCAGTAATTAACTGTGATTTTCATCCCATGATCTGCAGACACTGGTTAGTCTACAGAGAACTTCTAGAGGCCTTTCGGCCAGCACAGACTCAATATATAGGTATTAACTTTGTAGGATTCACAACTCCACCAAAAAACCTTTAGGTGCCTACCAGTAACGTAAAGAATGAAAACTGTTAATTCCTGTGTCAGGCATTAACTTGTGTTACAGCTCAAATAGCTGTTTCCACACCCCACTGTTTAACTATGTAGTAGTAGAGCATTATGCAATCATTTTGGGGATATGAAGCTATTTTAGTTTCCTGTTATTTCACACACTCTTCATTCACCCAGTCGTGTTCTTAGTCATTCCCTGCACTTGCAGAATAATTTTGAGGTGGCAACCCTTTACACTGTGTAGAGAGAGTGGTTCATCCTGACTAGGTGTGATCGGTAGTGCTGCTCACTGTTTGATAACATCGCTAACTGCAGCGTCTGAGTTTTCCTTGGGGAACACTCTCACACAAATATTACTTGGGCTCAGCACTTAAATCCTTGTGAATATGGTTTATAAAGCACAAGCTGCAGGTACTGTAGCAGAATGCAATGAAGCATTTCAGGTCATATTGGTATTTGACTGCATCTTTTAATAATTATAGGTTGGGTGCACACTAAGTATTAAACACAATACAGCCAGATTTTTTTTTTTCTCCTCTGCAATAACAAAAGGCCATAAAATGCCTTTTTGTAGCTATGTCTAGCGATTCATTACTTTGACTTTGCTATGGTTTAGGGCAAAAAAAGCCCAGTACTATTTAGAACAAAAGCAAATAGACTTAAACTGGTGTCACCATCACGTAAAATCTCTTCGCTATGTTCCAACTAAATGCAACCAGCATAATACCTGAGAATGTCTACCGAAAACTCTTGCAGAGAGGTTTCGAAATGCTGATGTGTTGAAGGGCTCTTTTTTTTAACAAAAACCAACATGAGTCTGTGCTCTTAAATAAGAAACCGAGTCCATGGCAACAAGCTTGTACAAGTGTTCATCTTGAGGAACATGTTTTGTAGAACTGGTCTAAACCAATTTTCCACTAATGAGAATTTCTGATAAAAAATAGATTTCTTGAGTTTTATATATACTGTCTGGATATTTATCAGAAAAAAAGAAGCCCCTGAAGTAAAATACAATTTTTCAGAAGAATAAAGCATTTCAGATGTGTTAAACAGCTCCTTTTTTTTTTCTGTTTTAAGATTGTATTCAACTGCTGATTTCTATTACGGTGACCAGTTTCAAAATATGATACCTTTTAAGTGGAGATCTTAAAGGAGGTTTGGTGGCTATTTCTCCTCAAAGGGAAATAAAATTGAAAACAAACAAACAAACAAAAAACCCCACAACCCCCCCCCCCCAAAAAAAAAAAAGCCCCAACCTGCAAACCTTAAGAGGAAAATAATATTCTTGGAGAAAATTCTTCATTTTAAGAAAAAGCAGAATCTTCAGAATGAAAATTCACTATCTCTGAAGATTAAATTCATGAACTCAGCTACTCTTAGTGCATTAAATTAAGCATGTGATAACTCCTCAAAGATAAAGTAATCTATTGGTATAGTACATCTAGTTTGGTCCTCTGAAGCATGGTAGATTGTAGAGGGGTATTTTTACAAAGTCAGGCCTCCTGAATCACAGCAGGGGTTTTGATGTTCCCTTATTTGACTCCACGCTTAATCCAAATCTTCAGAAATTGTTGTTATACATAATAACTATTGAAAAAGATTTTAAATCAATAAAAGAGGAATGTGTAGGAAGATAAACACTTTCCAAAGGTATTACAAACCCAAAGCTTGGTCCCTACTGCACAAAGTTGCTAGAACCGATCAGGTCGATATTCTTTTTATTTATTTTCTGAGCATTCATGTTATTGCAAGGTTGTCTCTTCAGGCTTTTCTTCAGTTACTATGAGAACAGCAATTCCTTTTAGGTAAAAGCAGAGATTTTTCAAAAACTTCATTACACAATTTGATGCACTAAGAAAAAACAATAACCTGATGCCGTAAATCACGTGATACAACTCAATAACTAACTCATAACCTGGTCTCAGCCAGACTCTTGTGCAATAAAAAACTCTTGAGGAACCTATGCTATGGGACAAGAATCTCTTTTTAAAACAGTGCGAAACAGTTTTGAGTCAGTGAAACACTGACACAAACAATTAATTCTCTTTTCCTGTCATCTTTTCAGCTTTGGGTTGACTAAAGCTAATGTGTAAATCATAGAGCAATAATGAGCTGTGTAATCATAACTATCATACTTACAGCACTCGCAACACTTCTGAGCTTCTCCTTTTATAGGGATTTTTTTTTCCTGATATGCCTTCCCAAAGCTAAACAGCTTCAACCCTTTAAAAAAAAAAAAAAGACTTATGATGAGTTCTATGTCTTGATATTTCACGTGGTGATTTCAAGTGTATTTTTGCCCTTTCTGACTAATTTTTAGCAGCATTTTTTTTTTTTTTTAAACAACTACAGTTTAAGTTAGGCTTTATCTCTGATATCTCCAACTTTCTGAACATTAGGGGTCTTTCTGCATAGCAAGAAGGCACCTCCAACAGCCTTCACGAGGTAGAATCTGTAAGGAGTTCGTGATTTCATTGACTATCGAAGAAACCTTGACTGAGCACTCCATTTGTAGCTGTTCAGCAATAGGCAGGATGAATCTCATCCTTACATTTCTTTTTCTTAAGTGTGAACTGAGATTCCCCCATAATGACATGACTTTTGAAGATGTGGCATTAAAAATGACAACATCTCAAGAGCTGGCAAAACCAATTTAGAACCTTGTCATACCTGATAAATAAACTGGTTATGTTTTTCAGGAGCAGTAATCGGTTATGAAATGTGTGACCCTGAGTCCCATCCTGCTTTCAAAGTTGACATAAATGTATATATTGCTTTACTTTTTAACAGGAATACACCAGCTGTTCACATTCATTATCCCAACCATCCAATGGCAAGGATGGTTGGAAATTTCGGTGTGGATGTAGAAACTGCCTGCAAAGATGCAGGATGAGGGCTAAGTGGATGAATAACTGGATGCATCCAGTTACAATTATTGCTCAAAATTGACCCTCCCATCTCTATAGTCTCTCCAAGCTGAACATTTCTTGGTAGATTTATATGTGTTTTTAAGCTTTTCGGAACTGACTTCCCTTCCCACAGGCTATAAACTTAAATTAATCAAACACATTTTTCCAGTACAGGAATTTATAAAGCCAAAAATAAAATAAGAAAAGAACTTAAAAACAGCTGTATAGAGCCATATACAAAATTCATCTAGGCTAATTCCTTATCTCTGATACTGGCCAGTAGCAGATCCTTAGGGAAAGTGTATAACAAAGACAACATTTATAGTGAAATCTTTTCCCTGGCAAATCCTTCAGGCAGGCAGGGGTATAAGGACTTGCCGCCGCAATTAATAGCTCCTAACCGATACATACTCATTGAAAAAGTCTAGTCAGGTTTTGAGCACATTCATTCAAATTTCCACAACTTTCTGGGGCAATTTAATTACAGTCCATATGAAAAAGTAGTTCACTTAGATTTTTTTGAACTTCTTACCTGATAATTGAATTGTGTGGCCCCTATTCTGTGTATTTCAAGAAAGGAAGAATGATTCCCTGCTCACTTTTCCAATGTCATTCATTGTTTTCTACATCTGTGATCATGTCCATCCCAATCATTGCCAAGCTAAAGAGACTATTTTATAAGGTTCTTCCTTATTGCAGAAGTTGTAACACATCTCTGGTCATGTTTGCCATCTTTGCATGTTTTTTCCCCCTTCCTCCTGAGGGGAATTATCCATTCTGAGATAACATAATTCTCAGGAGACACTGTAGATGTGGATTTAAACAGAGTTGTGGTGGTGGTTTGGATCTCCATTCCCATCCTAACAGTCCCTAAGATCCTTTCTGCATCTGAACACCTTCTAAAGCGCTGCACCAGTCTGCAGTCTCTCCAAGATCCCTGCTCCGAGTGCCAATAATTCATGTAGAGCCTTTAATTGAAAATGGATATTTATGGTTGCTTCTTTCCACTTGGGTTACTTTGTGTTTAGCAATGCTTAATTTCATATGCCATTCCCTCTTCCAGCCACCCATATCATAATCTAAATAAAAAATTATCCAAAGCAGTGATATTTGGTTCTTACACTGCTTCTTCCAGTGTACACTGAGGTCAGTAGAGAGAATTAGATGGGCTTTCAGTTGGACCCAGATGGTATTAGGTTGCCATAGATTTTACAACATTTTCGAAGTGGAAAACCACTTCTGAAATAGAAATATTTTCCAAACATGTTCAACAGCTGAGCTGCACATTCTAGAGATTAGAAAGGGGCTCTCTTACCCACAGAAAGACTGGATGGCAACACCACAAAAAAAGAAAGTGGTACCACAACACAGTTATTCAGATGCATTTTAATTCAAATTGGATGGGACTGCGGGGGAGGAAATGCTGAAAGCCACAGAAATAGAATTTTTCCTCTCTTGCTTCAATGTAATTTAAAACATCAAACCATTTTTAATGAGTTTTAGTGAAACCAAGTCTTGGCTGTGACCTTCTATGCCAAAATTTAGCCTGGAGTAAATTTTCAAAGCTGATTTATGAATCCTATAAAACAGGGAGGTTGATGGTGAAAACAGTGAACTGCAGACACCAATAGGATATACTGTTACAGTCTTATTTTTAACTTTGAATTTGCAGAGAGGCTTTGTAAGGTGTATTTACCTTGTATCCCAGTGCTGAAATTCTGCATGAAACTTTGTCCTTATAAAACTATCACTTTGATATTTTGCACTTTGCTAGTATCAAGGACAAAACTGCATTAGCAAAATAAAACATACAGAAGGAAGCATGTACCACCAAGGTCTTATCTTCAACAGAGGGACTTCATTTACAGTAATCAACAGCAAAAAGGCACCTAAACTGTTTGTGTGGAAGGACAGCTTCTAGTCTTCTGTTGAACAAGTGGTTTCTGCACCCATTTCTCATTTTAGTACAAGGATGAATAAGGTCTCCAGCTACAGACTTTCTTACTGTCAATACAGACAGGTCCTGCCCGTGACCATCACGTAGGATCTCTAGGAGATAACAGTCATGCAAATAATTAGTAATGACTAAGTTGCATCGGTCATTTTTTTCCTTGAGACTTAGTAATAATAAGATTTTGCAATCATCATGTCTGCTGCATAATGCTGCCTTATTGATTTCCTTGTCAACAGTTAATACGCTTGGGATCTTTTGCGCCAAAATGCGATTTGAGCTAAAGGGAAGGTCCATTATTTCATAGCCTCTGGCATTCTGCCTTGTAGAGGTCAAGGACACAGGTACATCATATCACACCACCCGTGGATTACCCTTCTGATCTATTCACTATTCTGCAACATTCCCCACCAGCTATGCCAACAACTTCATGTCCCCTCAGGGGTACGGTCTCCTATGAGCTACCTACCTGCACATGCTTATTTTCTCATCTAAGTAAGTTTCCAGTTTTACCATAGTCCTCTTGGTTCCTGAATTTATCAGCTCTTGCAGATCATACTAGTCTCCAGACCTTATAATTCCTTTGGAAATTTCATCCACTAGCTTCTCAGCACACACATTTCCTCTTCTCAGCATTTGTTTTCTTGTAATTATTTCTCCATCCAGATCCATAGACATCTATAGAATTTATATAAACTCAGGCAAAAGAAAATATTTACAAGCCAAGATATAAAGTTAGGAAAAAAAGTTTTGTAGATAAAGATATTTTGGGTGGGATTCACTTTCCTTCTAGATTTTTGACTTTAGGTAGTGTTTATGTCTACAGCTGAGTTAGTCATTTAACTGGCTCTCACAGGAGTTCACAGCACAGAGAATCACAGTACATACTTTAGGTATCTACTTGTGGTGAGATAAATTGTGCTGTAGGAGCATTTGTTTATGTCTATTGACTGTAAAGGGATGATAAAGAGCTAGTTCACAGGCAAACTATTGGCAGATTTTTTGACTAGTAAGTCAAGTCTTGACTAACTAATTAAGAAGAAGCTGCATTTACCAACTTACTTTGCAAGAATTTCACTGACTTCAAGCAAATGCTGTATGCACAAACCTCCTGGCAAAGCACAGACTTTAGCCCTTCAAATCCAGTTTAAAACAACAACCATTGTGATCGCACCAGGCAAAACAGAGAAAAGTTCAGCAACGCTGGTGGAGAACAGCACTCCAGGGAACAATAAGCGCAGAGTAGGACCAGCGGAAGGTGCTCCAGCTCCTAAAGAAAACTTTGCTTAACATATTGGTGATGGAGGTGGTGGTAGTGGCAGGGAATTTTTATGATTCGATTGTTTTCTTTGTGTACTTTCTACTTTTGTACTTCATTTCCAAAATGAGAGAGATGTGTTGAATATTCTTAGCTCCATTACTGACTCGCTGCAGAAAATGAAGAGGTTTCTTAACCTCCCTGTACCTCAAATATCCCATTTGTGAAACAGGGCTTGTCCTTTTACCTCTACAAAGCACTTTGGGACTTAAGGGACTATTATCACTACATTCAGCACAAAGCCAAGAGCTCCAGACAAACAGTCCTGATGCTGGTGGTCGCAACTCAAACCGCAAGGACTATCGCTACCCAGAGATCAGTACAGACAGTGAAAAAATCTAGGCTGTTTAAATACATTCTGTAGTGTTCCTGTCCACCCAAGAAAAAAAAAGAGAGAGAAGCAGAGGAAAAAAAAGCACTTCAAAGGGCCGGTCCCCTTGCCCAGAGCACTGAGATCTTAAAGCATGCTGTACAACATGGCTACAGTTCCCCAGCTAAAGAGAGATCAAAACTACAGCTTCACCAGCTCTTCTTTACAATAAAGCTAATCACATTAGCCACTTCACAAGAATAAATCTTTCATTTCCATTTCACTTTCATTTTCCCTTTTCATTTTTTATCTTTATTGGATAATGGTTTGAATAAAAAGCTTTAGGTGCAAGGAGGACAAGCTGGTTGCAGAAGTCACGTCTGAGATGAGATTGTAAGGTGGAGGCCCTGGAAAGGTCACTGTCTCATAGGGTAGGCTTAAAATTTGACCCAGTGGTTCATTAATCTGCTTAAGGATGTATATTAGCTTCTACACTGTCCTGGCTTGGAGGAAGTTTGTTTCATTTCAAAGCTTCCCTCTTCATCACTTAGCGGGAAATTCAAGAAGAGTAAGAAAAATTAAATGTAAGCAGGAAAATATTTCATTTTTTTACTTCTGTGAGTTTTGTCATTGGAGAGGAAGAAGTCTGGTCTGATATTGCCTGAACCCCTCAATAAAAGCTGAGGACAATATGTCAAGGAAGAAATGAGACAACAAGGCCAAGAAGTCAAAGAAATTAAAGGTGCTATGCTATCCTTAACATTTTAATTCAGCTATCTGGGCCTGATTCTGTGCAAGCTTGTATGCTGAGACCTCTGATGAAGGAGTTCAGATGTCTCCAAAGTAGGATCATGTACTGAATGAGCCTCATGTTCAGTCCTTGCCACCTAATCTGCAATGCTTTATGTAAGTGACGTTTCTTTCTTGTTCTGTGTGCTGTACAAAACCAGGCCCCTGATTTTCGGTAGACTAATTGTGAAGAAACAGATTAAGATAAATGTAAATATGTAGAGATGTGCTTGGCATTTAAGGCAAGGTTTTTTTCTCCACATCAAAAATTTAACATATATTACTGCATGAATTACTTCAGCAAGTAGCATCTCAACTTCCACACCCCTGGACTAGCTTGTTTTCCTGACTAGAGGTGGGGGAGAGGAAGGAAGTAAAAAGTACTCTGGAAAAAGCAGCAAATGAATTCCCAAGCTCTGAAAATCTTTTCAGCTTCTGGTATGCGCAGTACATCAACCCAGTTTGTTGTCCCCTGAAGGCAGCTATTTATTCAAGACAATATTAATCAGTTTTTTCCATTGTTTTCTCACCCCTTCCCTTCCAAAATTCTTCTTTCCCTACCTCCTTCATTTTAAAGGCATTAAACAAAATTTAACATAAATAGTCAAATTATACCATCATTTTCTTACTGCAGTCTCATGCAAATGAATACCTGAGGAAAATTGTGCTGGATTTAAGAGGGCTCACGCATGCTGTAATTTCTTAGCTTGGGTAATGGTCTTTTTTTTTTCTTTTTTTTCTTTTTTTTTTTTTTTTTGTTGTTGGTTTGGTTTGGTTTTGGTGTTGCAATTGTTTCTACATCTGCAATTGCAATTGAGGGCCAGAAAGTTGCTGTTCATGAAAAATTAGAATGTGCAGCATGTTGTCAAAGCAGCTGAAGTTTGCAGAGGGATGTGAAGTTCTCAGGTTCTGTGGTTTGCGTGGGTGTGTGCCCACAGCTCTTTCTGTCCTTGTTATAAATACAAAGGTTTAAGGGAGTTTGTGCTGTCTGGCTCCCTGGTACAAAGGCAGGGGGATTTGCAAAACTCTTGTCACTGCCATAAGTCAAGGAGTGATTTCAATGAGGACTATTAGGCTAGAAAAAAATCCTACCACCAGAGACTTAAGGCATGGCATGACATGAGGGGAGGAGAAGGGGTTCCCAGACAGACTTTGCCTGCACTGATCAAGGAAATTAGAAATGCTCTGGGTAAAATCAAGTGCAAAACTGGTCGTGTAGGATTGCACTTCGTTCAGTGTGCGCTTCCGAAGCTGGGGAGGGAAGGCTACACAATCTCTTCACCGCTCCCCTCAGGATACTGGGTCGGAGTTGGAGTTAAGCAAGACTCCTCTTCTGTATTAACGGGAATTTGGATATCACTTTAATATAGGTCATGTCCCCAAACCAACATCATTAGTATTTCTAGTTTGCAAATGAGGAAACTGAAGTGCAAAACACTTCAGCAATATGGTCCAATTCTCACTATGGGACAAAATTTGGAGTCTGCTCCAACTCCATCCCCATTTCCTATCAGAAAGAAAATGAAGGCTATATTAAAGGATATTTAAAGGAATAGAGAACCAAATATGCTATTTTAAAAACCATAAAATTTAACATTAATTAAAACATTTAAAAAACCATAAAATTTTCTTTCTTAGGTTATTTAAAGAATTAATAAAAAAAGTAAATGCAAATATTTATATGCTTTAGGTATCTGAAAATTACTGGTAGGCACTAACATGAACAGTTGAAATGGCTCTATAGTACATTCTAAGGAAGTCAACATGGAAATAGCTCTAAAATTACATAAACAAAGTACAGGCAGCACAAATTACTGAATATATTAGAGCAACAACATGGTATATACAATGTGGCCACATGTGTTCAAAAGTGTAAGAATAATAACAGGTCTCTCTGCCTGGAGAAATGTAGTATGACTCAGGCATCAGGCAAAGGTTCGCTGCTATGATATGATAGAGCTGTCACCTTTTAATATGTGATGCCAAAAAAAAAAAAAAAAAAGATTCATAGCTCCCTTCTCAGTCAATTTTAATTAGATTGGGGGAGGAGAAGATTGGCTGTGGAGGGGGAGCCACCATATGCTGGCGATATCTGAAAATACACAGAAAAATACAGTAAAACATTGCTATTTCTGTGTCTAGGTATATCTGCTGCCCTTTTTCCAGTATATATTTAATAAGGAGGTCAGTGGGGAAAAGCAAAAAACAAAAAAAAACCCAAAAAACCCCAAAAAACCAATCCACAACAGAGCAAGCAGTATCTCTATGGCTAGTTCTGGACCAGGTGTCTTAACTGGAAATCTTGGACATTTACCCAATACAAGTATTATTTTTAACTGAGGTCCCCATTCCTGCAAATGCAGGCAGGTTTGTTTAGCCTCCCACATACCAGTAATTTAATTGATTTCGGGGGGGGGCTGCTTTCACTGCTAGCATTGAACATCTGCTTAATGCTTGAAGGAGCAGCACCCTAATTTTCTTTTCCAAATAAACCTCATGACGCATAAAGTAATAACTGACAGACAATAACTGTGTAAAATTAATTCACTCCATATGTGTTTACAAGGCTAAGAAAGAAAACTAATAGAAAGGGAAATGTAGTTTTCAAAAATCTGTGAGAGGTAGTTTCACAAGAGAATCATAAACCATCTTACAAGCAGTGTAAGATGTTTTGTGAGGGCATTTGTACCATGCTCATCCCCAGGGTAATCCTAGTGTTTGATGGAGAAATTAAGAAGGAAAAGAGTTTGAGAAAATTAGGAGAAGGGTCCTGAAATGAAGGTGCTGAGCTGTGATTCAATGCCTTGTTCCCTTCCTATCTCTATGACGGCAAACACCCTTTGTAACCTTCCCAAGACCGTAGAAACAGCACTCATTGCTGGAACTCTGAATCCCTCAAAGCAGTGCCAGCCCCCAGTAATCCAATGGATAACACTGCTCTGTTCAAGAGGACCTGTGGAAGGACGTAACGATTTCCACTGCCACCTTCCACTTAATTTCAAACAGAGCTTTCTCACACAAGGGCCAAAATAAAGCTAAAGTATGCAATGCCCCTGGCTCTCCTAATTTCATGTAAAAAAAAAATTGCAAGGCGTACTTTATCCCTACTTTCATTGGTTGGTTTATTCATTTATTTTGTTTTATATTATTTTTCAGGAAGGGCAGAAGTTGAGGACAAGAGGGACAGAAGGCTCGAAGACTCAAAGTGAAAATAAGCAGACTGTGGAGTAGGAGCTTTTTGGTAATGTGATACTTTTTAGTGGGGGCACAAAGAAACAGATTGAAATAGCATAATTGTAACATGTGCCTTTGGAAAATAACATGCAATAACTGCAACCCAGGGCACAGCCACAAGAGACTCAAGGTCAAGTTGCATGAACCGCCTTAACTGTGGCATTTCCTGAGTTTTACTTATTTGACTTTATAGCCTAAGCATTTTTTTTTCTTCTAGTTATTTTCTATTACGTATATGAAACACATTCAACCTGCACTTTATTCATTAATAGCTGGTGTTTAAAAGGAAATGGAATAAAATCATGTGGGCTATACACGTTTGTGTGGCAAAAAATTGCAGGGGGAGTCATCATAATATTTCTTTGGCCTTTTATTTTGAGGAACTGCAGAGTGAAATATTGCCCTCAGGACAGAAAGGAAAAAAAAAAAAAAAAAGTATTATATGAAAAAATTTCAGCCTTTAGCTCCAGGCATTGCATTCACAGTCTCAGTAACCCTCTACCTCTAGGTGATATTTTACCACGTTTTCCCTCCACAGTCAGTGTTTATAGGCTGGGACAGAGTGCAGACAGCGTGCTATATGTACGTGGCGGTTGGTTTTGTGTGTATGTGAGGAACATGAAGTTTGTTCCTAGCAATTCAAGCAGCCTTATGCTCTCTGAACATGTACGTGCAGAAAGCTTTTTCATAACAATGCTAGACAGAGTGGTGAACGAGGAGTTTCCTATATCGAATTATATTGGGAAAGAAACAGAAACAAAAAACTCCCCCAAAAAAACAACAGAAGATATTCAGACACCTTTCCCTTTTTTCACATTCTCAGTTCTGGAAGTAAAACAAACTTATCCATCCAAAAAAAGTCAGTTGAGGCACCCTGTGAAGGTTTACATGGATGTAATTGTAATCCAAAGGCAGTCTCTTGCATCGTGTTTATTTTAGCAACATGTGAAATATATGGTACAGTGAACTACACTAAGGCAGGATTCATCTGACCAACCTTAACCATGTAAAGTCACAGCTAATCTAAGCTGTGCTCTTATAAGCTTCCTCTAGGGAACTAGTGAAGAGTCATAGCCAGTTCATTCCAACTGAGAATGTATATATGGGAAGCTTTGCCTTTGGAGAAATGTTTTTCCCTCTATGATGTGGGTAACCTGGAGCCTAGAAATATCATTTTTCAATAGATAAAGTAAAGCAAGATGTGTGATCACAGGGTCATAGAAAAACTCAGGTTGGAAGGACCATCATGAGTCAAAGCAAGATCAACTCTGAGGTCAGACCAGGTTACACAAGGCTTTGTCCAGCCTAGAGAAAGGCTGGAGACCGTGCACCCCATCTAGGAAGCCTGTTCTCATGGCCAAGCAGTAGTGCTATTCTCCTTTCCTTGTCTCTCAAGTCTGACTTTTTATCACAGAAACAGTTCCTTTTGAAGGGGACCTCAGGGATTTATGTAGTCCAACCTCATACTCGAAGCATATGTCATCTTTCCAAGGGGATAGAACACTGCGTGGCATATGTCATTAGTTATGAACCTTGATATCATAAAGGGAAAAGTACTTTCTCCTTTGCCACTGATATGGAAAAGAGTTCTTTGTTGTCATATACATTCATCTTCTGGAAAATGCTGATTTAGATGGTAGATTAGCTCATTTAAATATAAGTGAAATTTTTAGTAAGATGTTCCAAAGAAAGTGTTTACTTCAGTGGAAGAACAAGAGAAAAACAGTAGCTACAAGATAAGTAAGAGATGAAAGGGAATGAGAGGATGTCAGTGGACTGGGCTGAAGGAGAAGGAAAGAGGTTTTCTGAGGAGACTTTCCAGTATGGGGTTCTGGCAATGATCTTGTTTAATGCTTTCACTAATAAAGTTGGCAAAATTAGGAGTATGCTAATTAAACTGATGACAAAAACTGGGAGACATCACTGACACAGAGGAGTGCTACTGAAATAATTGAACAGGAACTGAAATAACAGAAATGGGATGAGATTCAATACTTTGAATTTATAAGGTCACACACTTGGGAGACTAGGAACTATTAATCTAGTAAAGCTTCAAGCTTTACGGTGCAAACAGCTGACAGGAAAATATAACATGGTATATTAGTCAATCAGAGTATGGCTGTGAGCCACCCACACGGTATGGCTATGGAAAAGACAAATGTGATTCTAGGGGGTATCAGGTTGAATGCTTCAAATAGATATCAGGAAATATTAATTACGCTTTCCAAAGCAGCAGTCTTTTCTCATCTGGAGCTGCACATACAGTTCTAGCCACTCCTGTTCAATAGAGATATTAAACATACAATATTACATTCTCGTTTGGTAGAAGGAAATTAAAATGAGATACAAGTGAGAAAGGGAGATTCCACTTTGACTCATGATATATTCTGAGACTAAAGAAGACTGAGACTAGGGGGAAGCAGACAGCCAGGCTTTAAATTTCTGATGTATTGGAACAGCTAAGAAAGCATGATCTACAATTACACTTCATTGGTGCTTCCTGCTTTAACATTGTTATAAATGTTATATATGCAACCAATATTCTAACAGAAAAAAACTTCGCTGTCTTAGAATAAAATGTTTTCTTCGAGCTCATCTGATATTAAGAGAGAGCTCATGTCAGTATGACAAGCATGGACATATTCTTTTCTTGGCAGCAATAGGTTCAAATGAGGGTGATTCACCACTAAAACCATGGGATTTGCAACCTGGCACAAGCTGGGGATGCAAGGAGCTGGAGCACGCTTCCAGCTAGCCTGCAAGAGCCAGCGTGGGTCAAACAGTGAACAGAGAATAATGTATCCCAATAGGGTGTCAGTAATGTGCCATTTGCCAAAAACATATTGATTAACTAAGAGAGACACATCCTACAATGCCAAATAGATTCAGATTATCAAAACACTATATCCCGCTGAGACTTGTGTCTTATTTCCCAGTTAATACAATTTATATTTTTTTTCTAACAAGATAAGATGGTCTGTGAAATCTTGGGAAATGGAGTTTCCTTTCCATTTTCCCATAGTGATTTCTCTGCTTTCTGGGTAAATGATAACTGAGAATACAAAAAAAAATCAGGCAAAAGGCCTTTTCTAAGTTGCTGGTGGTGTCACTGTGCTCAAAAAGAGGGTTGGACTAGTAGAACACGCGATAAAGGTGGCTTAATCCTTCTGGCTGGAATTGCATATTTTTAAAATCAAGTTTTGCACACCAAAGACTCCAGGTAGATAATGAGGAAGCTGGAGATTAAGGCAGGGACTGAAAGCAAGTAAGTGACCTGGCCTAAAGCTTGCCAGATGGGATTTTGATAAATTAAAGAAGAATCTACTGCCATTCTGGATTTTATTAGACTGCATTTAAACAAGGCCAAGACCAGTGAAAAGAAAAAAAAAATATTTATCAGAGTAAAAAAAAACCCAAACCAGCTCTGGCATAGGTGTAGATGAAGATAACGCTTTTAATTTGCTTGGCGGGAGATGAGGGAAAGTAAGTTTCTTCTGATTGTTGCAGTAATTATAGATATCAGGCCAAGAACACCTTCCCAAAAGGAGCAGTCTGTGCCGATATGCTGTGCTTTTTATAACTCAGGTCTTTTCTTGACCATCACATTCTAATTTTTGCCTTTTTAAAACCAGCTTCTTGTGATGGTAGGAAACCAGAGACCAGTAAATTTATCAAAAATACAGTATTTTAATCTACATCATATCTTGTGCAAAAATTTGAGCCATATAGTATGAGCACTTTAGCAGGTATCCACCAAAGAACTTCTCAAGTGTACATGTTTCTTGAGAAAACGTCGAGAGGGGAGCCTAGGAAAAAGAGCCAAGACCAAAGAGCTGCAATTCCTTGTTCACTGTGGTCTTACATGGGGGTAATTCCACTAAACTCAGGATCCTGACTCCAGGCCCAAATGAAAGTAGGCTCGGCAAGCAGGATTTGAACAGTGCTGTAATATTGATATGAATTCTGGAGCAAAGGGAAGGGGAAACAAATAAATTAAATTTAAGCTTATTCAAGGTCACATTTCAGATGGAAAATTACAAGGACTCACTGCTGTGGCGTATAGTTCATCCTACACATATCCTAATTTTTCTTACCATTAAATTTTGAATGTGTTGCACAAAGAGATTATGACATTGCAAAGTGTCTGGAGATCAAAACAATATTCCTCCCTCTCTCTTGAGGAGCAAAACCTGTATATAGTCCACACAGCAGTACAGGAGCAAATGCACGTACCACGGAAAAAGGACAGAGAACAAAATCCCCAACCTAGCTTTTTCTGTACGTCAGAAAGTATTTCACTGAAATCAAAACTAAGTGGAACTGAATGCTCTCAACAGCCATCTAGCCAAAGAGAAGAACAGCGGGGAAAAAATAAAAAGATAGTAACAAGCAGAAAAGCAGACAAATTGAGGATAACAGCACCCGATGCAATAATCATAATGAGAGCAATTGAATTGCACCTTGAAAGGTCACATTTACTTGGATCCCATGCGGGTGCTGGCTGTGTGTATCTGTACAGAGAGGCAGAAGGCAGGACCCACCCCCATACACCCCCCGTCTCTATCCATGCTTGCCATTCCCAAGGGCGCTGTCACCTACATTGTCCCAGACCTCCTGGGGGAATCTCACTATCAGCCCTCCCTTATGGTGCTGTGCCTCACATACTGCCCTGCCCTCCACAGGTGGCTTAAACATGCAATTGAGCCCCAAATCCAGATGTTTTTCTACTTTTTAAAGCAGTCTCTAGGCTAGGTTTTAGTGATGAGCACTTTGCCACCAACTGATGGAACGGGTTTGATGTCAATTGCTGCTGGACACATTAAAGAGAAATGCAGAATTAAATCAATTATGCCGTGGTCTAGGATAGATCACTGCGTACAGAAAGCACAGACCTGGCGGAGGTCTGACTTATCCCAATGTGTAAAAGGAGCTACAGGTTTTGCGCAGCAGTTACCACAGAGAATGCTTCTCCATCACTACAAAAGCTCAGCACAAGTAACAACAAGCTTAGAGTCACAGGAGTGAAGAACAGATGTGAGAAGATCACTGGCTACTATGTGTTTTCCTCCTAATTTTGTGGTTAATTATATTTTCAACGAACAGTGCTTAAATAAATGTTAATGATAAAAAAAATTTGAATTCAAGGGGCACATCAGAGCCCCATGTCATGTCTGTGTCCTGTAGCTAATGTTACAAATGCCTGCTGAAGTCTAAAGCTCAGTCACTTCATAGATCTTTAAGTCAGGTGTTTAGTGAAAGCCAAGTACTTGTGCCCCTGCTATAGCCAATGGAGAGCAGTAGGTAATTCCAGAGGTGCATTCATTTTATCCTTAAAAACACATGCCTTCCTAAGATTAGGTGACAAATTTTGCAAAGGCTGAAGATAGGCAATGAGATTCCCAAGCAGGACAACCACTCTCCCATGGACAAGCGGATCACTTGAAAACAGATTGCGGCACAAATCCAGAGCATCATTTGGTTTTGCACCTCTGGATTTATCCAAAGCTGGTTTTTAACTGATTTATTACTGTGCCCTCCTGATAATGGAAACAACATGGAAAATAATAATTTAACATCAAAATACACCATTCTATGCTCTTTTATTATCCTGGAATTAAGAGAATTATGATGATAAGGAGTCATTCTTTCCACTTGCATTTGGCCTCCAACCAAAGGACCTCTGAATCTTCAGATGAGCTCAGGATACCCCTAAAAAAATGTATGTGCAGAGGATGTGAACTAAGGCAACAGGGATCTCAATGTCAGCGGCTGGGAGGGGGAATAAAATACAGGGGTTCAGACTTTCTCAGTAGCTTTCTGGAGAACACAAACTAAGTGAAGCATCAGTATGTGAACATTTGAGGAGAAAGCATTGCTATATCAACATAAACCAAGACCTGAGTTTCTCTCATTGCACTCCCATCCCGAAGTTGCATAACCACCTTAGCACATTAGTACTTCTGGAGAAGACTAACCGGGTAAGACTTACGAGCTTTATGGTTTCCTGACAGGAGCTGGCTCATATCCAGCCAACTAAGAGCTTGGGCAGAGGAGGCTGGGACTGTCTGCACCACCCATGCAGGCACGACCTTGGTTACATTTAAATCTTCAATGAAGCATCTGACCCCTTTTAAAGGCAGACAATAGACAGTCCTGTTGTTTGGCCATGTTGTCGGAGCAACTGTAATTTAGCTTATAAAGAGAGTGAATGCAGTTGGCCAAGTTCTTGCTGTCCAGCAAACAATAAAATCCCTGTCTGGGTTTGAGCACCAGCTCAGATTGAGGGTTGTGCATCCAGGCACAGGGAAAGGCAGGTGGATAGATACGGAAGTGGTGACAATAAAATCAGGATATATTAAAGTTAATAATCATCACAAAGCAAAACACCAAGAGGAGATGAGGAGTTCCAGGCTACACAGCTACTGGAGTAACTTCCAGCAAGTCATAGGCATGAAGAGAACAGAGGAACCACCTGGGACAGAAACTGAAGGCATCAGCTGAAGTGCTTTAATATTATTTGCAGTTAGGGGAGATTTTCAAAAGCACCAGTAGTATGTGTGATGCTCAGCCCTGTTGCCTTTGAAACAGAGTCAGTCCCTTGGAAATCCCCACTTTGGCCCTTGATAAAGCAGTTTATACCTGTGAAGCTCAATGCACTTTACAAAGGAAGGCATTACCCTCCCCATGGTCTTAGAGGACTCAAGGCACACAGGCACAGGAAATCCTCAGTGGCATAATTAGAAATCAAATAGGAATTTTAGCCTTGTCTCATCCACTTGTCCTTATCTGTTTTCCAATCCAGAGGCCAAACCCAGACTGTTGCACCTGCTACAACATCCACTGAAGCCTCCTGTGTGGTCCATATGCTAATTTGCTATCCGCAAGCTATACACATTTCTACATTGATTACATTTTAAAAGTATCTTCTCTCTCTTACTGGTTCCACTGGTCTTTTCTTTTAAGGCACAACCATAGTTTTCAAAATTCAGACTATGATATTAAAGTAGTCCCTTCTGGCTTGAAAAACTGTAAGGTCATGGGTGTTTCAGACAGGAAGAAAGGCTGTCACTAAATATAAGCCAATGCCTCTTTTCCTCTTCCTATCTTTTTCAATTTGTTCTTTCACTAGATAGAGTAAAAACTGGGTCTCTCAAGCTACAGCAACCAGTCCCAGCAATGAGGCCGCATTTCTGCTTGGGGGATGGTTATGTTTTTTATTTCCAACCACGTGCACTGGCTGTCAAATTCCATGTCATTTTTATTTAATCTGATGCTCTATCAAGCTGATTCTCTGTCTCCCAAGCCTTCCTGTCTTCCAGCTGGGCATTTTTTAAAGCAGTGATTTGCAAAACATTAAAGAAGGCATATAAATAAATTACTGTCTGGAGAGTGAGTCATCATTATTTAATAGAAGACTGTATCATAACTAGTGGCTGCTTGTTGGCAAAGCAGGCCCGTGCTGCCCCCAATTTTATCCTGCTGTTCTCTTCTGCCCTCCAGCTTTCTGCGGGCTTGTCCTGCTCTATCACATCCTATGATATTTTGCCTCCTGGTAAATGAGGTTCTTGCTCTGGACCCCTGGTGTTACAGGAGCTAAGGGGAGGACAGCAGAGGCACACGAAGACCTGAGACACGAGAGCCACCCTGTTGTAATGTGGGTTCAGAAGAGACACCTTATGCCTAGCATCCTGTTCATCAGTAGTTGCTGGTGAGCAGAAGGGCATCCAGAGCACATGGATGAGATCCTGCATGCACAACAACGTGCACATGCTTCCCCAAAAGAAATTATGGCTTGTTCCACATCTCTGCTCCTGAAAATGTCTGGCCTTGGGAACAGGCTGGGATCCAACTTAACTGAGAACATACCCATGCCCCAGTGTGGCACCAAATCACAGTTAATTTCTGTGACTTTGGGGCCTAAATTAAAGGAATTTATCCTGAGGAAGATCTGACTGTGCTTTTAGTGTGCAAAGGAGGGGAGTAGTGCAACAGGGATCAGTTTGTACAGAAACAGAGATCCCTCTCTCTTTTACTAGCCCAAATCAGTTGGGTGTCCCAAAACCTCTACAGAGATTGAGTTTATTTTTTTCATGTCCAAAATTCTGCTACATAAGCAAGGATGATAAAATTCTTCTTCCTCTGTCCTACCTTACGCTTGCCGTGTCCTAGTTCCCAATTATACTCTACATATTTAAACCCCACAACAACCCCGCCTGAGGCTTCACTTCAAATTCTCCCTCCTTCCCACCACAGTCTTGAACTTCTGGCTCCCAGTCACCATCTTACCCCTGGAAAAGCTCCAGTCATCTACAGGAGCTGCATCTTACTACCTTTAAAAATAAGGCAGCAAAGCCTCCCAAAACCTCAAATGATGCAGCCAAAACACTGCCATTCTTCATTTCCACTTCTTCATTCATGACTTTTCTGTAAGAACCTGGGTTAGCTAAACCCATGATAATCTCTCGTACACTGAGGGCTTTTTTGACTCTGATGCTGTGCTAACAGGCAGAGCTCCCACTGATAGCCACCACAAAAAAAATACCGACAAATCCCCTATTATTCACACCACCTTGAAGTTTTCACTCCATCTTTTCTGCGTGCAGAACAGATGTGACCTCAGTGAATCTATTTTAGGCCCTCAATACCATTTGAACAGTATGAGATACGTGCTGATGAGAATGCCACCTAGGAAGAGGATCACACCTACATCTGGTATCAACCATTGTAATTCCTGTGAAGTAAAAACCCAAGAATCATTGAAAGCTATAATAATGTCCACTACCTGAGGACCTGATCTGAGTGTCTGTGCATTTGTGTAGGGCCTAATACACCTAAAGGACCACCATAATATAAACAAAGAATGCTGTTTACTAATTTCCTACTTTTTTGATGGAAATTTTATTTTACTTTTCTACTAAGACAGTTTGATTCTAGAGGTCACAAAGCAGGATTGGGAGTCTCCTCTTGGTACCAATGGGTATGCTTATCAACTTTATACTTGTTTTCCATACAATGACTTGTAAAGCCAAGAGGGGCAGAAAGAGGACAATCTTAAGATCCAAGCGAAAGGTTTTTGTCAGAAACTAGCAATGCCATTTCAGATTTCTGTACCTCCATTTCTTCTCTGAGTAAGCAAGGCCCATCTATCTCTTCCTGTGTGTTTATACCATACTTAGCTTAGCAAGACCATGATCTTAAATGGGGCTTTTTGAGAAGTCCTTATAAAAGAAATATTTACTCTGGTTTAATTATATACTACTATTAATTATATAGTTTATGGCCCATGGGGACTCCGAAGGGCAGAGCATCCAAGCCGAGTATCTGCCTCTCTCCATCACTTACATGTGGAATGAACACTAAACACTTAATTCCTAAATAAAGCATCTAATAGTAAAAGTACCTTTCTCCACAAAAAATCACTAAGCAGCAATAGAAGGCAGCCTATGAATCCCGAGTTATGGTGCTTTGAGTAACAAAAGGAAATTGGGAAAATTTCCAATATATGGAAAACGAAATCAAATTTGACTTGGAAAGGAATCCTGTTCTTAGTAATGAGAGCCAACTGGCAGCAATGGTTATACTTGATATGTATCACCAGGTATGGCAATCCTTGTTCTTAGCAATGGCCATTTTTCCTACCTGGGGAATGCAGAACAAAGTGATAGATAACTATTATGCCTTTATGCTCATGAAGGTTACAGATTGATGACCAAAGTTCTCTCTCCTTTTACCCTCCAGCTTTTTCCTTTCTTTGGCTAAGAGCCAGGATGGAAAATACATTTACTCTCAGCAAAAAAAAGCCCTGTTAAAGTAAGCAGAAAAGAATAAATAGTTACCAGCCCTTTGAAAAAAACAATAATTTCGGCTAAATTGTTTTCTACTAGCAAAGATAACCATTTAACAGGTTATTTTTATTTGGTTATGGTTTATCTGGAAATGGGAATCATTAAAATGTCTTGACAATAGAACAACCAAAGCTACTAACAAGGTGTAATTATAAGATATATATAATTAAACATTCTAAATTGACAAGTCCCTGACAGCCTGTAACAAGCTATTCTCGTGGTATTGCTCACAAGTGTTAGGAGCATTCAGCGCCCTTTCTGAGCTAAACGCATGTTTGGATAATACATTTTCCTTTCCCAAGGTCTCCCTGCAACTAGATAGCACATTTGTCATTTCCTGGCAGTATTTAAAATGGATTTTTAAAAGATCCATTGAAATCTCTTTGTCCTATAGCCCATGGTAATGACCATTACTGCAAAATGTGAGTATATATATTTGATATACTGAGAAGTCCCAGTATCCTGTATTCTAATGCACTTGCATCCAGCGCTAAACTACTGTGAAGGTTGATGATGTTTTGCTAGAAAGGCTTAGGAATATATGCACATCTCATTTAAAAACCCACCTGGTGTTGATATTCATGTAATAAACTTCATAAGCAGGTGATAAATTGCATTTTTATGCCTTCCTCACCTGCACTGTAGCCTTCAGTCTATTTCTCTCCCTGAGTTCCTTCCAACTTTCAAAATCTCTGAATGGCTTCAAGCAGCCGCTATATTATTTTAAACATAACCATGTAAAGCTTCTGGGGCTTTTTCTCCATTTTGCCTAAACATGGAATTTTTCTTGCCTGAGATTAGGGTACTCTCAGTTCAATGCAGAACGAACAATAGTGTTTCTATGCAAGTTGAAAATCAAGTATCTTATAATACACAGAGTCTAGAAGCAAGTAGAGGAATTTTGTCATTGCAAAATGAAGATCTCCAGCTCCATAACAGGTCCAGCATTTGCCCCTAGATCCCAAACTATGATCGATAATGTGTGTTGCTCTCCAATTACAGAAAACACTGGTTTTGCTTATTGTGCATTAAAGGGTTTTCAAATATTAGGTTAGATTTCTCCTATCTCTTCATCCTTTCTAGCTGGCCTAATGGTAACTGAAGCACATGACTGCACATATGGAGTGAAAAATGAGTCACTAAAAGCTCTGAGCCATATTTAATCTGTTTTCCCTAATCACGAGTAACACAGTACTGCAAATGTGGACAGTCCTGCTTCCCTCTTCCCTGTGTTATAGAGTTGTCCAAAAGTTAAGAGCATCTGTGGATAGGAACATACAGCGCTTCTTTTGTTCTAGCCATGAATAGTTTATAGAGAGCTCTCTAGCTTTCAGGTTACTCTTTTTGCTTCACATGAATGCTCGTTTCCTACTCACTGGCAGGAAAACAGCTGTGGTCAGAACCTCAGCTGGTGCAAATAGGTATGTAATGGCAACTGGCTGATTTTTGCCGGCTGATGATCTGAAATAAGATATTTCAGCATTGAAAATCTTCCATTTCTGATTAGACAGAGAAACACTGCGTGATGTGAACAGCAGCTCTTGAAATAAGTATTTTGAAGTTAGAATGGTGAAAAAATATTATCTGTGTTTCATGAGTAGACTTGAAATTTGGAGACTGGTCCAAGATCACTTTTCTTCCATTTTGGAGTCTTTTATATAGATGCTGAGATCACCTCCATAACATCTGAATGCTTTCCAATACCACACTGAGCAACATGATATAATTTGTCACATTTGTTCTTCTCCTGTCTCTGTAGCAAGACAAGGATGTGCAGCGAAGTGCCTCTTTCAAAGCGTTGTGGGGTCAGTTTTGTTTTTATTTTTTAGAATGTCATTAATTAGGGTACATGGAGGCTGGATGTCTTTTAGTAAATTGATATATTTTTATGGAGGAGTGAAAAAATAGAATAAAAAGCAAGTATCTGGCACTTTGACATGAAGATGGTAAGATTTATAAGGACGGTGTCCTGGCCTCAGTGAATTTACTGCACATCTGACCTTTTACTCTATTGAAGAAAGTCATGGTGTGGCAAAGAAATGAACTTTTTGGCCATGATATTTACTCTGGAGATTTACATGGTCTTTTAGATATTCTGAGCCTACATCCTAAGTCTTGAAGATAACAAGTGAGTTCATGAATGGAAAACAAATATGTCTTATTTTTTCTTTAAACAAATAGAAAATTTATGATGAATCTATCTTAGTCAAGAAGCTGAGTTCATTTAAAAAGACAAAAAGTGTAGTCTGTTCAATGGTGAAAATGGGTGGCTACAAAGAAGATAGAGACTCCCTTTTTACAAGGAGTCATATGGAAAAGACAAGGGGTAACGGGTACAAGTTGCTCCTGGGGACGATCCGGCTGGACACAAGAAGAAAATTTTTCAGAATGAGAACAATCAGCCATTGGAATAATCTCCCCAGGGAAGATTCCCCAACATTGGACATTTTTAAGATTCAGCTGGATGGGGTGCTGGGCAATCTTGTCTAGGCAGTGCTTTTGTCCAGACAGCTTTTGCCAAGAAAGGTTGGACCAGATGATCCTTGAGATCCCTTCCAAGCTGGTATTCTATGATTCTATGAATAGAATAGAACAGAACAGAATGTTTCTGTTGATCATCTAGTCCAACTGCCTGGCCGCTTCAGGGATGACCAAAATCAATCCTTCCTTTCCAAATTTGACTCTTCCTGCCCATGATAACATCTTGGCCTTGCAAACCTGCAGCTGTCAAGTCAACCTCAAAATAATTAAGACAAGTTTCTTCATCTTTCCTTCAGACCCTCCCTCTTACCTTTTCTCTGTCTCTGTGGACACAATCACTCCTCTGCCAGTTATTCAGGCCCATCAGCTGTGATGTCAGTCTGTCTGTCCCCACAGGAAGGAGCTGCCCACTGACTCCTTTCCAGCAGCTTAGTAGAGCCATGCTGCCTACTCCTCCAGGCTGACCAGCACCATTTTATTCCTTCCTCATACTTCCTTCTGACTCAGTGGTATCCTTTAATTCTCAAAGCTAATCTCCCAATGCCAAAACATGTTCTCCCCCACCCCGCTTTGTCCACATTACCTTGCTCAATGGAGTCTTGGTCAATGACCTTGAGATAGAGATGTGACAGCTATAAAAAACTATAAATAACAAAGGTAACTTTGATAGGTCTTTAGTTCTGAAGTAAGAGTTTTTAACGTAATCCTCTTGAAACTGAAGAGGGGGATGGATCAACCCAGACCAACTAATTTTCAGTCCACTCTTTCAGCGTGAACTGACATAACTCACAATGACATCTATGGGACCAAAAGAGCACAAGCTATGTTAAGCCCAGTCAGTAGAAAATAATATATGTTACTATTTTGTTTCCATGCATTGATTCATGTCACCTTTTTTGATTTTGTTTTTCTTCTTTTTTGGTTATCTGTATTTTAGGAAAATAAATAAAAGCTGTATTTATAGCAGAATGGTTTTTTGCTTGTACATGTAGGTGGCAATTCCTACACCAGTAAATCCTAATAACAGCATCTATTTGTTTCGTTTTATAAATTTGGTTTGTATATATACCCAATTAAAACTATTGTACAAGAGTCAAAAATACACCAAGCATTTCCTAACTTACAAAAAAATGTGATTAAACTCAGTTAGGATTCAATAAGCTCTTCAGAGGTTAATTAAATTTTTATAGATTTAGTCTTCATTCACTGCTGTAAAAGGCTCTTCTGTTTGCCTATCGTTGCCAAGTTGGTGATGGGGTATATTGAGAACCCTGAGCTACACCAATCTTCTGTGTTGCCAGACATTGAAATAATTTGCAGAATATTGATATGGCATAAAGTGGGGAAAGAAGGAAGAAACAGAACTACAGCTGAAAGCTGTTTGGGTGATCTGTGGGCTACAGTGAATGTTCGACTTCTGGAGGCACAAGTGACATATTGAAACTTTCTCTCGCTGGGAATTAGCTACAGAAGAATGAACACTTCTTATCTTGCTTTCCAGCAAAATGGATAGCCACTTCTCCACCGAGGCTATACAAGAGTGGAATGTGGCAATCTCAATTCCATGGAGATATTACACTTACAAATATTAAGCAGGCACACAGATGGGTTCTGTGCCTTTCCAAATTACTGGAAAAGCTACTAGCTACTAGTCTACTAACAGTAGCACCATAGATTTCTACATGTCATATAGAACACCCAAGTGGGGACGGGTATTTTCTTGAACCAGGTGTCATACAGGTAGGTAGCAAAGCAAAGCAGTCAATGTCCTAGGAGGATTACAATCAATGTATTACATACATAAGCAGGTGGTTGTGATGAAAAAAAAAAAAAAAAGACAGAGGTTGAGAGATTAAGATAACAATATAAAGAGTATTTTGAATGTGAAAGTCTCTGCTCAGCTTTTGCTTAATCTACTCTGTAAGTCCCCTGTTCAGCAAAGCCAAAAACATGCTGAAGTCCAACTCTCTTCAGCAAATCAGTAGGCCATGTGTTTAGTTTTTAGCTTGTGATGAAGTGTTCTGCTAAATATGGATTGACTGCTGAATTTGAGCCTGAGGATGTTGTTAAAATAGTGGTTAGAGGAGAGGCAGTTAACATTATTTATTAAAAAGCTTTTAACAGCATTCCTTACAAAAACCTGCTCAAGAAACTAATTTATCATGGGGCAAAGTTCTGCCTGGGGTTAAAAACTGGTAAAAAGATAAAAAAGGGTCAGACTTGATAGTCACATTTCATCACAGAAGGACAATTGTCACAGGAATCCACAACAGCAATGAAACTCTCTGATGTTGCCTACAGGGATACTAGCTATGTACACTGAGCAGTCTGAAAAGAATCTTATAGCTTCTTTTTTTTTTTTTTTTTTTTTTTTTTTTTTTTTTTTTTTTTTCTAAACAAGGTGTAATGATCATCCTGAATATTCCAGTGATGTTGTGGATCCCTTGCCTCAAAACTGTGTTTAATAGCTGAACTCCTTGGAGGATAGCTCTTGCTTTCTTTTTGACTTGGAAAATATCTTGCATAGTCCAGGCAGTAGCTGAGACGAATAGCAGTAAATATTGTTAATAATCTGGAACAAGGCCTTTAGCAGCAGAACATTTTTTTTTTTTTTTGCCAGGAAAAGTGTATTTTATGTGACATAATTTAGATCAGCCAAGACTAAATAAGACTTTAGAGATTTCTAGATGGCCAGACTAAACTCTCTGCAGAACATTCATGACAGATGAAATTCACTGCAGATAAATTCAAGGTGATACACGCTGGAAAGGACAATTCAACTGCTCATACGCATAGCTGAGTTATAAATTAACTGTAATCACTCAAGAAAAAGATCTTGCTGTCACTGTAGACAGCTCCATGAAAACATCTGCTCAGTGCATAGCAGTGATCAAGAAGCAAACAAAATGTCAAGATATATTAAGAGATGGTTAGGTTTAAGACTGGAAGTATTATAATGCCATGGCCTAAGTCAATGGTGTTCGGTCACCTTGAACATTGTGACCAATTGTGGTCAGCCCCCTTCAGAAGTAATTTGTTGGAAAAAGAAAGGATTCAGATAAAAGATGTGAGGGTAACATTAAAATCAGCAACACAAATATGAATGGAAAAGCTCAGTTCCCCCTCTCCTGCAGCACACATTATGGGGTTAGCTATATGGGGCTAAAAGATGAACTGATAGAAGTAAATTTCTGAGAATTTTTTTGTAAATCACATATACAACCTACAAATACCTACATGTAATCCTACAAAAACTCAGTTCAAGAGCTTAACCACTTTCAGAAGTAACTTAATAACATTCCAACTTAGACATAGGTATCACTAAGAAGAGACATAATCAACCAAAAGGATGGCAGCCAAATGGCCAATGAGGACATTTGGAGGAAGCATCCCCTCTGGCCAGGTTATTGAATATATTTCATATTCATTAAAGACCTCTCTGGTTTTTACACTGCAGGTTCTCTAATTTACTGACGATATCCCAGAGAATTTCATGCCATTTGCAACCGATGTATTGCATTAGCAGATGTATCATAGCTAGCTCATGTAGAGGTACATCACTGGCAGAGCATGCTAACAAAATTTTGCACAACCAGCTATTATACAGTATTACTACATTCCATTACTCTCAAGTTTTTTGGAATATTGCCAAGTTGCTTCAATGTGCAATGTTATGTTTTTGTGCTGGATTACTTTAGAATAACCCACCTGACTCAATGATTGGTGAATTAGCATTACTCTACACAAACTTCTTGCAAGAGAATGCATCAATGCCAAAATGTTAAAATAAAGATGTCAAAATAAGTGTTAAAATACAGCAAACTTAGAATATAGAAGGAAAGGTAAAATTTAGACCAGAAGACTTGATAAATGAGATGAAAGTTCATATCCTTCAGCAAGCAAAAAATGTAAGAAAAAAGTTCAGTCAAGGAAAAGAAATATTAGCCAAATACCGCTTTGGGAATTATTTCCCGACAAAAACATTTTAAGGATCTGAAGCACAAAAATCTATTTTATGCTTCTCTATGCAGTTGATCATGCATTCCTTCAGGCAGGCAAATGCTATCGACTAAACAAGATTTATGTGCAGAGAGCAACAATGGGATCAAAACTGAGGTGCCAGCCAGTTAATATCAGAGCAGGGCAGGAAGCAGTTTTTCTGTCTTTGCAAAAATGTGTGCGATTTGAAGAATGGTACCTGTGTGTATAGAGACGAACTTCACAACAATGTTGATCATGAAAAATTAGAAAGACAGACAGACTTATCTTGTAGGTAAGTCTGGTCGTTAGGAGATTGGAAAGGAACAGACTGAAAGAGAAGTCCTAATATGTTCTAACAAACATTCACTCAATTTTATGTAAAGTCGAAAGATTTCCAAAAAGATTTCATGATATCAGTGCCTCAGTGGTTCAGACACTGTCTCAAGGGGAGGTGGCTGGAACTCAGGTTCCTCTTGAAATTTCTTTTGCAAAAAAAAAATATGTAGACAGAGGAAACCAAGTGGTGTTGCATATTGCTACTTTATAGCACGTAGACCCACACACATTTACCTACTTGCATTATGAATACATGATGCAGTGCCTAGTATCCCTTTTCCATGGAATGAATGGCTCTTTGGAATAGCTGACAGTGTCTCTGTGCCCCTTACCCCCATTCTTCTTCAGTTTGGCAAGAAAGTCTGCCTGCACCCTAATGCCTTTTCTGAGAAAACAGATATCTAGTTTGCTTCAAGGGGGAAAAAAAAAAAAAAAAAACAAACAAAAAAAAATTGATGAAACTGCATTTTATCAAAGAAAAGGCAATTTCTTAGAAACGTCCCAAACAGCCCTGGGTAATACTTTGTTTTCTTTCTTTAGAGAGACCTACCTTACCTTAAAAATGTACACACTATAGAAATATACTGCTATCGAGTTCTTCTTTCAGACACATAATCTCTCCATTTCCACATGGTAGCTACCCCTGTACATATAGCTAAGTAGCAGAGCTATATTTTGGTGCGTTCAATAGTTATAAGACCACCTCCCTGCAAAAAGAAACTGCCATCACCAATATAATCTATTTTATGCTAAATATGTAGTGTTGAAAATTAACCTACTCTGCAACTGTACTTGGAACTATAAGATGTACTTGCAACTGTAAGATGGAACTAAATTTATGAAGGCTACTGTGTAAGAACCCGATTCTAGCCCATAGGATGCTTATTTACTTCAATTATTGTAGTGTTAATTTCCTATTTTTCCAGTAGCATCTAGAAGCTGTAAGCTGGGTCAACAGTCTCTTCAGGTAAATATTGTTTGTGCAGGTAGGTCCCTCTAGAAATATTACAAGTATTGACATTACTGTGGGTAATGCAGTGTCAAGCTACACTCACCGGTCTTTTGCATACTCTTATCCCATTGCAAATACAAGGGAAAACAAGTTAACTTTACCCACCTCAATTTAAATAAACACATGCACTTATGTGCAACAGATACAGAGCCTAGATATGGGCACATGCTTTGCTTGAAGAGTTGAATTGACAAAGCCTTGAGCAATCCGATTTGATCTCTCAGCTGACCTTGCTCTGAGCTGGAGATTGGGCTTTGAGATGTCCCGAGGTTTCCTCTAACCAGGGTGATTTTACAGGCAGTGACTGTTGTTGAGAGAATGGTCTACAACTCATGGTAAAACAGCTTCAGGTGGTTGTTTACCCATACCTTGAGTTCAGTTTTGGGGTGGGTGGTTTTACTATGCATCACTGAAAGCTGATACAGATTGCCTGTCTCAAGAGTGAACATTTGCCCAGACAGTTCAAGAAGTCGACCAACGCAAATAAACGTAGTTACATCACAGTCAAAGCACTACTTTCCAAAAGGCTTAGCAAGACACAGTTTACCCTATGGCATTGGGCTTGGTGCTCATCTCTTAGCATACCGTGTAAAAAAACATAGCACTTTGCAGTTGGTGGTATCTAAAAATGAAAAAAAGAGGAGTTTTTCTCATTTTTTCCTCTGAAATTTTGCATATTTTTCTTGTCCAAATTCTATCCATCTTTTGTGTTGTCTTGCAGCTCAAGGTCAGCATGAGAGTGAAGCAGTCACCACGAGGGCATCCTGCACCCCAAGCTAGCAGCAGCTACTGACAGCAGTGATTACCTCATCACTACATACCATGAGTCCTCAAAACAGGACATAAATAACGTATTGAATACCCCCATTGAACACCACCATTTGCTCTGTAAGGACAGTTTCAAAGTTAGAAAACTGCTCTCCTCCTATTATTTTGACAATATATGAGCCAAATACCATATGGACTGCACTTTGTTAACCTTTGCACGCTTTCTTTCTCCTCCTGATCTTTAGTGTCCTGGAGATGTTTCTCTGCCCTCTGGCTTATTAGTGTGACAAAACAGACAACTGTCCTTATTTATGTACATAGCATCTCTTAGTGCCGGCTTAGTGAGATTCATTTTCCGTTGCCTTTTGCCATACAAAAGGGAGAGGGAGGAAAGAAGCAAGGGAATAAAGGAGTCTGCCAATCAGTTTATAGCTTGAGCTTTCTTGATTGCAATTACTTTTTTTCCTAAATCATTATGAATCATGAATATTACTGTAAGTACTTAGATAAATGGAACAGTAAGTTTGAATAATATCCATATGTATTATCCTATCTGGCTATGTTGTTGGTGGGTGGAGATAATGATTTACTTTTATTCACTAATCACTATGCAACAGTCCTGCTAGCTTGAAGAGTAACCAAATTTGTTATAACAAGAGCAAGCAAGTTCCTTAACTTCTTAAATATGTCCATTTTATCAGCAGGCATATCTTCCTGATGAAGTGATTGAGATAAATCACATTGGTTTTGAAAACTATCCTCACACCTTTGGCTTCAATTTCAAATTGACAAACTTATGCTTACAGTCATCCATTTGCAAATGCCTCCGTTCTTACTCTTTAAGATGTGACATCCGCCAAGCTGCCATACAGCTATAACAAACTGGATGAGAGAAGCTTTCCATGCAATATCTGCTCCATGAGGCATTCAGAGTTGGCACAAGCACTGCATCATCAAAAGGGAATTATGTTACACCGGTTCAGCTCAAAACCCATGCTCCCATTCCCTTCCGAAGCCACTTGCATGTCCTATATATTGAAATCTCATTTGGAAAATGCTATATGGATCTTGCTATAGAATCCAGTCACAGAGGTAAAACCAATGTTTTGAGGACAAATTGAATGTGTTTCAACTGTCACTGACAAAGGCTGGTTTAACCACTTCTTTAAAGTATATAGTAGTGAAGAATCCATCTTCTTCTCTGCTCTGATACCGAACTATCTTTAGCAGGAAGATATTTCTACTTCTAGACCTATCTTCCTGAGGAGGACATAGCAGATTATCCATGGCCTATCTGTGTAGGATATCACCATCTTTGTATGGCATATTTCTAAAATAAGAAAATCCTTTCTTTTTTTTTCTCCCCCACCCCCCCCACCCCCCCTTTCCTTATGAGTTATGAATCAGCCATTTTTTGCAAACTGAATCAAGCCTTCAGGCTTTGAAGGTTCCCAGCCTCCAGCATTAGGAGTATAAACAAGTGATCCTGGGTAATTATTCTCAGATTACCATTATATTTCCTTCTGTTCCCCTTTGACTGTTCCGTAATGCAGACAGAGCACAACTTCTGTGCGTCCCAAAATAATTTTCACTGACCCACTAAATCTAATCACATGCAAGGATGAGACATGGCCACAACACGATATAATCCACTAGCAAAGTGATTTTTTTGAAAGGAGAGCTTTCCAAAATGTTTGTGAGTGCAGTCCCATTGAGACTATTCTGGCACGCTTACAATATCTGGGAAGCTTTTGTTTTCTGCCCACATCGTGATACATATCAGTGCATCCACCTGAACGTTCTTGAACAAAACCGAGTTACAGATATCTCAGCAACAGGCTGGTCAGCCTTTTATTTGCATAAATGTTCAAAATACTTTTATCCTATTTATTTGTCCCACTCTGTTGCACAATGCTACAATTAATTATGCTTATATCAAAGTGCTCCGATGAAACTGCTTTAGAAATAAATGCGTATGGCCATTGGCTTTATTTATTCTTGGACCCACATTTCTGGGGCAAAAACTGATTTGTTTCCTCATGGTTCTGAAATGAGGCATTATGTTTACATGTATTTTCAGAGTAGTGTTAAGCTGACATTTTATGAGCCTGTTATAGTTGTAAAAAATGGAGAAAATGGGAGCATTTGCCCCTTGGAAGACAGAACATGATTAAGCAAAAGCAGTTTACTATTATATTGCAATCTGATGTAATAATGTCCCACCACTGACCTGGTGAACCTGCCACAGAACTGCACCTAATAAAATATTAGTTTATTCTGGCATAAGAAATGTTAAATAAATGGACACACAGCAAAATTGTACCAAGAACTTGAGCACGGCAATCAGGCAAAGTAATTATGCTACACACACTGCACAGAAGAGGGATAACACAAAATAAAAAAAATAAACATGGCCTTTCATAATCATTTGGGAGTTATTCCATAAGTATCGAAACAAAATTAAACTCACTGAGATTTAATCTGAGTACTCTTAAATAGAGAGCATCTTTGACAAAAATGGGCCAGTGAACCATGAAACTCTCTCTTAGGGATAGGATGTTCAACAGAAGTCTCTCACAGTCCTGAAAACTCTGGAAAGCTCTGGTTCCCACCTGTCAAGTTTGCATCAGAGCTGTAGCAAGACCACATTAGAGCTGTTACACACACAGTTAGGGGTAGAGGAGGTGTTGGACAGATGATGCAGTGGTAGAGGTGCCCAAGCTTGGGTGTCCATGCTATTCAGCACCACCAAGGATCCCAGAGCTTAGCTTCTGTGTGCTCCAAGGTAGACACACAGCAAATAGGACCTTGTTTTCTAGCATTTGGCACCTTTTTGGTTCTGAAAGTCACCTCAGCCTTGTGCAAGTTCCCTGCAGCTTAGGGGAAGGGAGGACCATAGAGAGATGACTCTGCCCACCGAACGGGTTATTTGGCAGCGCTTACCTTAATACATTAATACGTGAATGATGAGCTAGTCTGTGGTTTCTACAGTATTTCTGCTACATTTTAAATGTGGCATTGGATCTCTCTGAAACCTCTTCCATTGGTCCTTTCACTGTCGTCTTCATATTCTGACATCCCTGACCAGTTCAGCCTTAGGGAGTCAGTACTATTCACCTAGCAAGGTGCCTCAGTTTGTACAGACTTGTAAGGAGACAGAGTAAACCTGATGCATTGAAGGATTACTCCCTGTACAAATGCCAGAGCTAGATGCATATGCCAAACCCTTGCATTAAGAACGTACAAATATTTAAGGTGTCCTTACATAAAAGGAGTCTACTGAAATAACCTCCCTCTCTTTGAAAAATACGATCAGAATTCACTGCTGTCTTTTAAAACTGTGCTGTGGCACTGCTCACCTTTCACGTTGTTTAGCGGTGGCTGAAGAACTCAAGATGAAAGCAGAAGACTCAGTTCACTTTCCCTTTCAGTCAGAAAGGGTTTCAGCCCACATCCTTCACCTCACAGAACAGAAGTTTAATCTTTTTCAACTTTGGGCTATTCTGGGTACTTTGTGCTTCACTTCTTAATGCTACTACTCGATACTTGTGTACCGGAGAGGAAAATGCCATAAAGGTGTCTCTCTAGCCTAGTGCTTTATTTGACATGGGAAGGTCTGTTTTGCAGTTGCTTTCCTGGGACAGTTTCTGTAATTTAACAGCCATTATATAACACGCTTAAACTGCCCAGATAAAAATGGAGAGAACCCAGAATTACCTTTTTTCTCTGACCTGTCAGCAAAAATTTGCAGTCACCTCTTTTTTACATTATTATCTTCCCTGGCCCCCTGACTTCTAGATTCTTGGCTGCAAAGAGCAGCAGCTTCAAAATAGCGTAATGGCAAATAGCTCACTGCAATATTCCTACATCACCCCATGTATGATCCATAGATGTCAGCAGTTGATTACTGTCATCTTCTGCAAGGTGGCACAGATGAGATTGACAGCTCTCAGGCTGAGGACAGATTTCAGCTCAGAACCCACACCTCTTGGATGAATGTACTGTTCACTACATTACTACATTTTAAGACAAAGATCACAATCATATCTATCTTTGGGTATCTCCTATGAAGGTGTTTATTAGTTTGGGGTCCTCAACATTCCTTGACTCTATTCCAGCTTAAGTCAGAGAATTAACAGAGATGTTAAAATTCTTATTACGGGATGGACGGTTCTTTATAAGGACATTAATCTTTGAGATGCTGCTTTTTTTTTTTTTTTTTTTTTTTTTTTTTTTTTTTTTTTTTGAGTTACAAACAGAGCCAGAGATTGTATGGATCACAATTTATGATCCATAATGTTCTTTAATTTTACACAAATTCTTCTCTGAGTTTCTGTCCTTTATTGGGACCTGCCCTCCATCTTCAATATTAGGAGTCACCATCACCGGGGTCTGCCAGCTCTTGTGCCAGTAGCTGCATATTGGATGTGGGTTTTGCGAAAAGGCAGCAGTGATCAATTAGGTGAAATGCCTGAAGTGGAAACAGCTTAAATGACATTCCTGTAGTGTATCTGCAATATTTTTTTTTGCTGTATGTATCTGTGCCTATTTAAGATTCACAGAATTTCTTTTTATCTGCAAGTCAAATCAACCTCCAGCTAATATTTCTGACTTCAAATACCTGTAAGAGAGAGTGTTTTCTTTTGCCCTTTATATTCTGTCAACTACTTTAGGGGGGGGGTTATTATTTCTTCTTGAATACACTTCTTCTCTCACGGTGTATACTCCAGAACTACTAAAAAATGAGCCCTTCAGAAGTGTTGCTTGTATTTGGAGAATCTTAATATTGTACAAGCATCAGATTTTGCCTGACCTCAATTGCTCCCATTCCTGCATCACGTAACTTGGCAGCTCAGGCTTCTGATTAGGCTTTGTAATTCCAAAAATGTGTCAGAACTTACATGTTACGATTGTTAGACATATCTAAATGTAACAGGTAAAACCACAGGGAAATTAGTTTTCTGAAAATCGAAATGGTTTCCATTTTGTTGTGTGGAATAAACACATACTTTTTTCTTTTTTTCCTCACATCCTTATGTGTTTGCAGTGCCATGTATTTTACTGTAATAAATTAGCCTTGTATTTGCACTAAAAATATTTGCACTAAAAATATAGGCCACATTGGAAAAGTCAATAATTTCAAAGGGCAATTTTTTTCTCAGAAGCATTTTTCTTAAACCAACCATTGTTCAACAAAGATGTTATATCCACAAGGAAAAAAAAGAATACAAACCAAGTCTGTTGTAAAGCTTTTGGAATATCTAAGCTTCTCTTGCATTAAAATTCTGGAACATCACTTTTTTTGGAAGGGATATTCAGTCTGTTCTCCTTTTTTTTCTTCTTTTTTTTTTCTTTTTTTTTTTTCCCCTATCCTTTATTTCTTCTGCTTTTGGTCTTACTTTTCAGAGAGGGCTCATCATGCTGGGCAGCTGTGATAACAGGCTGATGGACGCTGGGCAGGCTCAGGGGAACCTGAGGAAAGAGGTAGTCCTTGAAGTGTGTGAGCTTTTGCCCTGAGATTTTTTTAATTTTTTTTTTTTTTTTTAATTTGTTGGGGAAGAGCTTTCAGATAAAAAAAAAAAAACAAAACCTAGCAATGTTCCAGGAACACGTAGCTGTGTCCCTCTGGAAACTGGGAACTGCTGATCGTTACAAATCTGTTTAAGGCTGGAAAATCTGCAGCTGGCAGAGACAGCACGGAGGCTTACAGTTCTGCTCCCGAGGCTTTCCAGCTACTGATGGAATGATGCAGGGTTTGAGGGAGCATGTGCAGGTGTCATCCAGGTCCTCTTCCTCACAGCGAGTAGTGCTTTGTTCTGGAAATCTATCCCCTAAAATCAGCCACAGAACATATGCAGGGATGGGTATGAGGGCAGCTAAGCCTGGCCTGGAGAGAAGTGACGAAAATATATATATTGCACCTGAAGGAAGCTTGACACAATGTAAAGACAAACCACAAATAAATCTACATAAACTCAAATTCATTTGCACAACTACATGAAACCCCATTTTTCATGATGTGAATCATCGCTTCCCGTTCTCCACCTCTCCAAACACACAAAGGTTAAGTAGGGTGGAGGTTTCGATGGAGATGAACAGCTTTCCGCTGCCCGTGGGCGACTTGCAGCCAAGCTTGCCCCGAGGCTCCCATGAGGAGGTGATGTAAGGCTAAACTCGAGAGACGGTAATGCAAGCAAATGTGACTGACCACAGGATGCTAATGGGAGCTGCTGCCATCACCGCTGCTCGAGACAGCGCGCATTTCTGAGGCTGTCATTACTGGTGACTCCCAGACTTTGCTGAGAAAAAGCACTTTGTTTGAATTATTGCACTTGCTCTGAGTGCAAAATGCTTTGAGTTTAAATGAATCAAAGGCAAAGAATACTGCTTATCCTAGACATGGAAATTTCAATGCTTCAGAGAGATGAAAAAGCACTAATGCTTGATGACTGTGCGCACTTCCAGTAATTACTAAAGAATAAAGTCTGATATCAGTGGTATAGAGAAGTTAGGTTATGTAAAATTCGCATTAAATGAAGGGAGTTTATTGGAAGAAGGATGTGCATTCATAGCTTCTTTTTAATTTGAAAAGTTTTATTACTGGTAATGAAAATATGCTGTGTCTCCTTTAAATAAAATAGAAATGTGCCATTTCCCTAGAAATAATTCAGAAAAACACTTTTCTGAGTTTAAATCAGGAAGCTTGGACTGTGGATTCTTTTTTCTGCTTTATAATAGCATCACTTCTATGTTTCCTTGACTAAATCATTAAATCTGTAAAAATCTAGAAAAAAAGCCTCTTGGTTCTGATGCCAAGGCTGCTAATTTCCAAAGGTACTCAAAGCCAACAAATTTGGTTGAAATCAGTGAAGTCTGCAGATACTCACAACCCGGAAAAGGCAATGAGTACCCATAAACTGAGGCAGTTATAATTAGTGGGGACATGTGAAAATGGATTCCTACACGGTGAATAGAAGCACAAAGGGGAAAGGACTGAGTCAGAAGAGCTCCCCCAACACATGCTGACAATTTCACCTGATGAATTCAGTGTCTCCCCAAAATGTCGGCAATGTTGTGTTTATTTTTTCATTGCTCCAAATATTTGGCAGTCTTGCAAGCACCTTACGAGCACTAATTAATTCTCCTTGCATGCCCTTGGTCTGAGGATCATCTCCATCTTCTACATGAGAATCAAGGTTTCAAAAGGTGAGACCACACGCCAGCAATGGGAGATTTGGGCTGTCCGACGTCTCTTGCTTTCCTCATGGGACTGGAACAATAGGTCAGCATCAGAGGGGGATTCCGTGCTGCTTCTTTACTTGTGCTTCTGTGGGGCTTTTCTTTCTTCCTATCATTCAGCAGCGTTCAGGCATAAATTCCTTGCTCTGCCATCGCCAAGAGAGAAGCCTCTCGACACTTCGAGGTGTGAAAGTGGTGAGTGCTGTTTATTCGAGCGCATGGCAGGGTGCCGGGCGGGTGGGTGGGTGCGCTGGAGGCAGAAGCTGCCTGACGCAAGGGGTAAGATGTCTTGGGAGGAAAAACTCCGAATCTTTCCTGTGTCAGGCTGACCCTCTCTTTAAAGATGAAATTAAAAACAATCCTCCCTCATCCCCAACACACAGAGATGCATAAAGAAATTGAGAACTTTTTCACTACTGTTTGTTGCAATAAAGAGAACTCCTGTAGCAGGATGGAGTTTCATTCTTTCTTTGAATTCCTCTGGCATTTAGATCTATTCATTCCCTCAGGACACCAGGGATGTTTTTTGAAGATGCCCATGACAGACATTAGTGAGTTTATTATTTTCTCTTCATTTTCACTTTGCGAGAAGCAGTAGCAGAAGAACTTCAGAATTACATAAATCTCAGTGTTTTGATTTTTTTTAAAAATCTAATATAAGATTAAGAAAGAAAAGAAAAAAAAGAAAAGGCAAAAAACACATCTCCTGACTGAGTTAAGAATTAGAAATGCCAAAAAGTAAGAGGGGAAAACGACTCACCCCAAGGTCACACAACAGCTTGGGAGCAACAGTGGTGAAAGAATGTGAAAAATCCCAGTTTGTTGCCCTAGAGAGAGGACACCCATCCTTCCTGGGCATCTCTGGAAAGCGGCTGGGGAATGAAAGCATCTCTCCCTGCCTGTTTCCTTGGAGATGGAGTGCAATGTCTGTGGCAGCAAGCGTGACGGGAAGTTGCCTTCTTGCAAATGGAGCCAGGTATCATCTGGCCCTCAGCTTGGTTGGATCCATGCGAGCAAAAAGTCTGTGGTGTACAAAAGGAGCTTCTTTCAAGTGAATGTGTAGGACACGGGGAGGTTATTTCAGAGCAGGATGTAGAAAATCCAATGTTAAAGCAAAATCTTCCCCCAAAGCCTGTACTTTCAAGTTGCTAGGAGTAAGGTACATTGAATATGCAAGAGATTGGAAAAGGAAGGAGTTTGCCAAGTTATGTAATTCAATTGGATGTTCTCGCTCTAACTACTGACCTGGATCAAATCTGCTGCCAACTTGCTCATACAGAAGTCAGCAGCTAGTGCTAGTACTGGCCTGGGATGCGTTATTATGCTCATTGTATGCATTTTCCATTGGAAAACTTATCAGAGAAATCAGAGAATAATATATTCTTTTACAGATTTTTTTATATATAGCTATACACTAGAGCTAAAAAGATTTATTTTTATGAGCCTCCATATAGTTTTGTGGCTTTTGGCATTTCGTGTAAGTATCTGTGTTTGCTATAGGGTGTTTCCTGGAGGAGTTTGTGTCTTGTGATGTGCGGGAGTGACAGGAAGGGATGTGAGACTTTGCCGGGCTTAAGAGTCTGTTGCCAGACCGCCCGCGCTCAGGGGACTGGACTCCGAGCGCAGAGCGTCTCTTCCAGGACTGCCTTCTGAAGAGCTCTTCTCATTAACTCCAGTGCGCTGTGTCCATACACTCAGAAAATATGCAGCTTTTATAAAGCATTACCTGACAGATTTATATTTTATGTATTATATAAATATATTTATATATTGGTATCACATTGCATTAAGCCATCTGAGATTTATGGCTCAACCTGAGCCATAGTTCAGTGATGCACACCAACCTCCCAGTTTACCTGACCGGTCAGATCACTTGACCCATCTTTTTTAAAGGAAGCACCTTTTAGCTCCTTTCTTTATTTTTCCCCCCTTTATTTTCTATTAATTTTCATTTACAATAACAGACAGTTGTGTAGATTGCAGTCACTATTCTGGCTGGCTGGTCTACACCTAACTCTTCTCTGGTGTGAAATAATCATGCTTTGAAATGCTGGAAGACTGCAACTTCTCCGTCCTCCCGCTACCTCTACAACTTGACTTCCTTCAGCCACCTCAGCTGTAACAGCAACGCTCTTCTGACATCTTTGCTTGAAGTCAAACTCATTACTCATACTTGCAGGCAGTCATAACAATTCCAAAGAATCATTGTTGCAGATAAAAGGGCAAATGAATTTATGACAGCCAATTAAAGCACAATTAATAATTAAATGGCAATGTGAAAATTCTTAACTTGAATACTGTTTTTTCTAGAAAGAATGCTGGCATTTGACAGTGGGGTCTGTGGCTAAGTATTGGATAACATAGCGCACCAAAGGAGTGGTGTCACTCCACCAAAGTTAATGAAATATTACTGTGGAGTCTGGTCCATTTTGCTCAGCTTCCAAATAAAGTGCAGCAATTTTGAGAGAATACATGAGATGTGAAAAATAAGTAACATATTTATGGAGAGTTTTCAGTTTTGTGGCAGGCCCTGTCTCTAACAGAGATGTCTTTGTTGAACCTCTGTTGAATTAAGGCTTGGCATAGACTTGCAAAAGGGTCATAAATGAAACAAAGAAAGCAAGAGAGGCAAAAAAGAGCCTGCAATATAGTTATCCTTTCCTTCCTCAAGGATTTAATTTAGGAAGGCAGATCTGCATCCAAGACAGAAGGTTGCCTGTAGGGTTTTGGCTATCACAGGAGTATGGAGGAAGGAGATACACTGCAGGTTATAAAGCACAGACTCCAGGAACCAAGGTTCATGTTGTCCCAAAAAGAAATGCAGATACATCTGTGGATATAGTTGAGCCTCTGGACACCAAGGAGTATAGAAGAATGAATAAGAGATTTGGGCAATGTCCTCTTCCTGAACTTTTCTTATGGTAGGGAAACATCTACCAGTGACATATTTTTGGTTGTTTACTCTTCCCCAAAGCTTCAAATTTCAGAGAGTGTGCTGTTAGGTTGCTATTGCTCTCTGTTTTTCTGCCCCCTGTTTATTTTTTAACAGTTTCCCCTTTAAAATGTTAAAATAACTATTTCTCTGCATGCAACCAGTATGAAAGCACAGTCTCCTACCTCAACCCATGTGGTTAGGAAGTCCTTATTTAAAATGCTTTCTCTCCCCCTACCACCTTCCTGTACAAAAACAACCCAAACAAACAAAGGAGGCTTTCTTGGAAAGTTGGCAATGGTTTTCCGAGCTCCCACTGTCATTTCTTTTTTAAGATCTTCAACTTGTTTGTTTAAATGTTCATGTCTTTAGGCCTTTCTTCCTGATTTTATTGCTGGAAACCATGAGAGCTGTTATTTGTTCCAGAAAGCAGAGTTATTATTTCTTCTCTACCCCAACGATGACTTTCCTTCAATTTAAAGTAAAAAAACCAATTTACTCTTCCAATATGCACTTTAACTCCCATGACTCAGAGCCCCAAGCAGCACATCTTTGGTGGGTTTTTGCAATTGAAAATCAAGAGTGGAAGGCACTCTATAAAATTTAGGTGAGGCATGCCACAAACAGCTGCAATCTCATCAGTTCCAGAGCATGGACAGATGATGGGAGTCAATATGCCATAATAATTTTTTTTTTAAAAAGGATAAATATCCGGTTTGCATTACATGATATCGAATGGAGCTGGCTGGGGAGTTTGCAGATAATAACGGTTACGTCGTGGATACCTGAAATTTTAGTGAGGGTTTCCCAAGCTCAGAAGCACGTCTCATGAAGGCGGAGAGGCTGTGGTTGTTAGTGAGCCTTGCTGGGGAGCGCGTGAGCGGTTTGTCCCGCTGCTGCCTCTGACGGAAGAGGTACGTGCCACTGTGCCAGCAGAAGCCCGAAGCGATACTCGCACCGGGTTAGCAAAGAACAGTGTGCACGGAAAGGGGAGGAGAAAAGGGGCACCTTCGCACGCAGATGCACACGAGACTTCAAATTGTTTGTCCAATTAAAACTTTCCCAAGGAGTGCATATACTTTAGTGAAAAAATTACCCCACCCACATGCAATTTTTCTTAGTATTCCCCAAGAAAATGCTCAATATAGGATAATAACAGAATAATCCAGGAAACTCTGAGAAGGTGGATGCCCAGGATCACTTCTCTCTATCCCATTTGAGCAGATGAGGAATATGAATCCGGTCATCCCACACCTCAGAGTAGGGTTCTAGACACCAGACTGTCAGTGTATTTATTATTCTAGGGAAGGCAAGGGGTTGTTTTGTACATGTAACTGAAAACACATTTGCAAAACTTCAGTTCTGTTCTGTATCACACTGGAAAATGTATTTTGAAACCTGAATTTTCCACTAAACACAGTTCTGGACTTCTTGCCATTCTACTTCAGAGATCAGCATCTAAAATTGTGCAATGCTCTTTTGATTACCTACAGAGTCTTGGTTCATCTATATATGTAAAAAGGTAATTCAGGTCATTCAGTTGTAAATAGAAAGATGATTTCTGGCAGGCACTGAAATGCATGTGGGAACTTATTTATTTTCTATACTGAATGAAGTTCTTCATGCTAACCATTCCTGCTGAAAACACAATCACAGCTAGTGGCAGCCAAGCATTCACCACGATGTTCTTTTGAGATACATAACCATCACAATAAAGAATAATACAAAGAAGAATTAGTTGGTAAAAATGGGTTCTGTACTGATTGCATTTAAAGATTTCCAGGTTCAAAGTCAAAGAGTTAAAAAGCTCATGATGAAAGAAATTCTGCTTTTAATGAAAGCTGAGTTGTGCACAACCACTTTGAGAAGAATAAGCATAAGGCAAATAATTTGAAACATTTAAGGGTCCCTATGAGTATGTAGTACTACAGATTGCAATATCAAAGTGTTGGAAGTTATAGTGGCTTCTCATATTCCTCATGATTTTTCTTTTTCCTGTGAAGAATTACTTTAAAATAACAACTCACCTGAAAGAAACAAGCCCATTTTTTTCCAGCAGTTGATTCTGGGGCAGCCTTGGTATTGTTATAATTTTGCAAGGTATCAACAATGCTGTGAGTGTCTTCCACAGCAAGAAGGAATCAGTAAGAGAGTGAAATCGGTAGAATATGGGGGTGGTCGAATCAGGCACTTTTGCAGGGGTGACTCAGAGACCCATCGTGGTTTGCTAACATTTTATCCGCACTACGCACAACAGTAAATGAACAGGTATTTCAAGAAAATAAGGAGGGTGGGCCAGTGTGTCTGCAAGTGTATGTGTGCTGATGTGTCTGTGGATTTTCCTTCTGTCATTTTGCATCCCCTGACTTTCCCGTGGGAGAATGTTTGTGTTATGATGAGTCACCTGTGCAGATCGGGATTTCTTCCCGTAACAGGGTATATTCTGCAGTCTTGTGTCTCCCATTCTGTTTGACTTCTAAATTCTTCTATCTCACGTCACTAGCTGCTATGGAAATGCTACACATTCCCTGGACATTAACTGATACTGCTCTTAAAACTCATCTGGGGATAAAATGTTTTTTGACCAGATAGATACATATAGGTGGCTGATCTTCCTGTAGCTCTGTGCTTTGTCTTCGCAGGATTCAGGAGTCTGACAACAGTAGGAGTCCCATCTCCCTCCCACATAGCATCAACAGAGCTTTTCGCCAGAAAACCAGATATGACACTTGCAAAATTACAGCTCCTCTGAAGTCAGCAGAAATCTAATAACTTTAGACCAGAGCTTCATTTTCTGGAATCATTCTGAGAAAGTACTTTGAAGTCAAGCTGAAAAGACAGGAGGAATGCAACCAAACTACAAACAAAATGCATAAGAAAAAATGTCGAAGGATATTGATTCTCCCTTGTTGTGTGTCTTTTGCAGTTGCTGCCTTGAAAGGAGTACAGAGGAGAAAGAACCTCAATCAACGTGGAAGGATGATGTCCTCCTTTCCAAGAGGTTTGTGAGGGCTATCTACAAAGCTCTAGTCTGAGCTGAAGTCCATCTCCACTCTCACTTGCTTATACAAATACATGGACACACTTGCATCATCCTCATTTACAAGAAGAGACCCTGAAGGTTTATAAGTGCTACCGTTATGTTTATTGTAACGCAAACCACTAAACTAGAACAAGAGACCTCTATACATAGGGAAATCTCAAATTCGCTAGGTGAGACAGATGACACTGAAGACTGTAAAACTGCCTGTTCCTTATGTCCTTGCAGTATAGGTCCCTTCCCCCAGTACTGATTTCCAGCTTTCCTTTTTTACCTGCTTTGGAAAACTGTCCTTTTGGGAGTCTTTCTTCTCCCACCATCTGCAAAGTTTAACTTTGGGTCCCTTCCAAAACTATCTTCATACTTCCCAGAGGTCTTTCAGTCTGCCCATAAACTGCAGTTTAATCTCTCTCTGTCACAGCCCCATCCTATTTCTTCAGCCTGGACGTGTTCAGCTGCCATCAGGAAAAGAACAGCAGCCCTCTTCTCCACTGCCCACCCTCACAATATTTGAACAGGCTGTAAAATGTACATGTGCTAATAAATTGTACAAGGACAAATCAAACTTCTTTACCATCTGTCACAGATGTAGGTAACTGAACATGAGGCAGTAAGAACTTAAGCAAAGATGTGAAAAAAATACAAGTGATTCAGTCCAACTCATGACTCCAGACTCATCAGGATCTTCCCTATAAATAACCATGATGTTGTTTTAATTTCTTTTTCTGGAGTTTGACTGAACTCCCACAGGCCCGTATGTGTATTTCCCACAGCGTCTCAGTGGAAAAAAGTCTGATTTTAATGTGAAGAGAACTAGCATGTGCCAGCAGCCCCAGTTGCAATCAATTCAGGCTACCCAGTAAGGAGACAGTGATGTGCCTTTCCTTGCAAGAAAGAGGATTCAGCCATTGCCATGAAGGTGAGGACCAGTACCTGGGTAGGGACTGAACGGGGTGAGGAAGAGAAGGATCTGAGTCTTCTCCTTTCCTTTGCTCTATGCAATCTCACTAGGAAAAAAAAAAAAAAAAATGTATTCAACTTCTGTTTACTTGCCTTGCCTGCACCCAAAGCACTAGTGGGTAAGGGTCTGTTTTCTATCTCGTATTTGCTGTTACAAAATTTATAAGACTCTGCTATTTCAGCATTCTCTCCCTCTGTGTTTTGATCCCTGAATGTTAGGAAATTAGGACCATACGGTTGAAAATATCAGCAACTGCAGTTGATTTTTCTTCCTTTAAAAGTTGTCTTAAGCCTCATAACATGACATATGCAGTAAGCAAATATAGTTTCAACAGAGCCTGTCTGAGGCAACCATCCAATACCATCCTATAAGTGGATCCCTATCTAAAAAGTAAATAAAACTGCGCTAAGTCTGGGGAGAAGGAGGAAGAGCTTAAGTTAAGAAGGATTTTAAAGCTGTTTCTTCTTTGAAGTGGTTTTATTGCAAATCATCTTATAGTGTAAAACTCAGCATTAAAACTCGTGTCTTCTTCTCAGATCACCAGTGTGGAATTCACCCACAGTTTACAGAACCAAAAAGCACATTTTTTTACATCATTTAAGTATTGCCATGTGAGGGGATGTTTCATAATCCGTGGACAGTATCTGCTTATCCTTTCAGGTCAGGCCCACAGAGGTTGCATGTCTAGTTTGGATAATCACTTGATGTGGAGTTGAACTATCTCCTCCTAGCACGAGTTAGTTCACATCATGGACTGGCTTTGGAGGAGCTGCCACACATTCTGTTTGGAGGACTAGTGTTACAACCAGCGTGAAAACACCTGAAACGTACACAACATGGACACTGGGGGCTCAGCACTGAATATTTCACCCTATAGTTCTGTTCTTATTGTATCATATTACTTGGCAATGCAGTAATGGCCACAGACCATCACAGAAAGCCACAACTGGAGAGGAACTGTGGTCTTTCCATTAGTAAAATCATCTCTAGAGGGATGGTAGCAGTGCTAGGACCTGAATGCTGAAATCCTGAATGTCATTTCTTATTCTGAACAAATACAATGCATCCTCTCTGATTCTTCTTAAAAAGTGGAACATTAATTGAATTTCTCCGCTCATTCTTAGTGGGATCATAGTTTGCAATTGTCCTCTAGTTGCATGCCTCGCTTCAATACTACTTTATCTCACAGACTGTGATTATGAAAACTGGCTGTGTGGCGTACGGTGAATCATGCTGTGATTTACTTTGAAGAGGTCAGCTTAAAAAATTTCCTGAGAGGAATTTTATTAGATGCAAACCACACCATGACTGAATTAAAATGCAGCCTAAGTATTCTTCTATCCATTTCATCAATACCATTATATTTCTCCCTCTGTTTCAACATTATAAACTAATTGGAGGTGTTTTTTTCTTTAAAGTGGATGGGTCAAAAGAAATTTTCTACAAACACAAGGTCAATTGTGTTCCACTGAAAATGATAATAAATAGCTCCAGAGCCTCAGTTACACTCAGTGATAAGTGGACAAGATGGACAGAGAGTGCAATGGAAGGGCAGATGTGGAAAGTATCATTTAGGAATCACTCAGCCCAGAGGTTTGCAAGCATTTTTACCAACTGGCATGAAATGATGGAAGCCACCGTATAATGAAACAACCGTTTCCCTCTTTCATTTGAGACAGATCCTCTTAAAACACAGGTCTGTGCATATTATTTCCCAGCTAAATGGAATAAAGCATAAGTAACACACCGTACAAAATCAGCTATCAGTGCTTCACTAAGCTACGGCTGTTGTACCTGATTTCATCAGCCACCTTCCACTTGAAGACAAGACCGTCACCCAGAATTTTTGGATCAATCCTGTAGTGTCTGTGTGAGCTATGGGACCTTGTAGATAAATATTTGGGTTTGATTCAAACGTAGTAGAGGAATCCCCGTCTCATGTCTAGGGTAGCTGGGAAAACAATTACCTTTCTGTGTTAGCTAATAGATGAGGCATAAGTAAATGATGCCAAAACCAGTGCAGCAGGTATTTCTGGCTTTTCAGTAAATTTCTTGTTCTGTACCAGGAATGGATGCCTTTTGCCAATCTACATATGTTCTTAACGACATTAGGTTTTTATTGTTACTAAGGATACTGCAGAGCTATTAAATAACAAAACCTTCTCTGAATTTTTGGCTGAACTGCCATCTTTAATCATGTCACTCCAAAATGGTTTATGGAAATCAAAAATTGACTTGAAGCATCCGTTTATCTCTCCTTGTCGAGACTGAGACGGCTAGTGGAAATGCGGCACTTCCTGGCATGACATATCATCCTGGCAACATGCCTGCAGATCTGGCAGCATGTAGATGAAGACACCTGGCAGGAGGAGAGAATTAAGAGGTATTTTTAGGACCAATGCATTTCTGCTTTGAAAGTAGCTGTGCTAAGACAGTATGCAATGAGTACATGCTTCTGTACACACATGCATTTTGACATGTCCTAATTCTAGACATGCTACCAACATGCAGAAAATACTTAGATATCTACTAAAATGATAATAGGAAATAAATAAGTGGGAAAAAAAAAAGTGTTTTCTGAATTCTATGTATTTCTGTTTCTTGAATTATCCATGTTATGATTTCTTTGGAAAACATTATTTGTATCCATAGCTGAGTATTTTCTATAGCTCATTAGTCAACATTTGATTGTAATAATTCTGTATTCAAAGACTCAGTGATGCTCAAAGACATCATTTTATATGCTTAAAATCATTTTTTGGATGACTGTAAATCATAGAATTAGGTTTCTAATGAGGCTGTTACTAATTTCTAAATTGATTTCCAAAATTCTGCTGGTACAGTTGCCTGTGAGAATGAGAATTTTTGAAAATACCATAGTGATTTAAAAGCACTTAAAATTAAAATATTCATGCAACCTTCCCCTGATACTTGCCCAACTCATAATTGAGGCCCCAGCTTTCAATTTTTTTTTCATTCACAATGCCTAAGCCAAGGTATTTCAAGGTATATGATTAATTGATTTTAGCTTTGTTAATACCTGTACTAAACCAGAGCTTTATGTCAGAAAGGCAGCACTAAAAGTCAGGGAAACGTTGCCATTTGAATCCCTCTAAAGATGTAATTGTATATCATCTGCATATAATTAGAAGCAGGTGCATTCTCAGGCAACGTAGAGTAACACTAAAAATTCAGTAAAACAGAAGTCTGAGATACACATAGCACTTACAGAAGATAATTAATCAGCCTGGGACACCATAAAGACAAATTAAATGGGCTATCTGATATAACATGTTTGGAAAGTTCATTTGTAAATTTTCCTGAATGACTTAAATAACAACCGTGAAAATGCCAAGAACGAAGGTGGTATATTAAATGACATGCTACATATAGTAAACTGGAGGCGGTTAGAGAATTTAGCCCTGTTAAAATGTAAAGCCTAAAGGTCTCTGCTTTGTATCCTGCGAAGCGTTCACAGGATGCCAGTCCCCCAGCACTGACATCTATTCAGAGTTGTGTTTAGCAAATTGGGGCTTATGCATATATAATTAAGAGCCCATCTATGGACTGGTTTACTTACCCCAGCAGTTGCTTCCCATACTACTGATTCTTTCCATTTTACATTTCATTATTTCCTTTCTTCACCCAAGGTCCATTCACATCAAAAGGAATTTTTTCATTGACATTCAACGGGCATTGGGTCGTTTCCTAATTTATCTGTTCCCAAGAAAACAAGTCTAGAGCTGCCTAACTGCTGTAAAATCAGCATTCAAAAACATTCATTTTTGGTCAGAATGATTGCTCAGTTCAGCCTCTGTCCTTTTTTGTCACTAAAAAGTGTGTAATCAGGTATGTGCCCAATGAACAGCTGTTCTGCACTCTCATGTGTATGATATTATATTATTGTTATTTGCCATTCATTATTCATTATCCTCTGATGAAATATCACTGACTTTTTTTTTTTTTTTTTTTTTTTTAACAAAACCACCATTTCTCAAGGACTCCTATTTTTCACTTTGCCCAGCATTTTGCAGCCATTGGTTTTTCAATCAGAAAAAAAAAGACACACCAGTATTTTTGGCTCTTGTCTTCTTTATTTTCCCTTATCTTTCTTTTCCCCATGACTTTTAATAGATAACAGGGAAAGAAAATGAAAACCCAACTACATTTTGTTCGGTTAATAAACAAACAAGACGAGTGTTCCAAATGAATTATGCTCATTTCTTTTTGAATCATCCCCACTTTGAAATTTTCAGACATCTATTCAAAGAGAGAAAAGTAGCATGTCTCATTCAGAAACAGCAAAGCACACACCCCTCCTGAAATCTAAATAAATAGTGCATGAACACATCATGAGCTGAAATGTGTTTGCTTAAATTAGTCATTGAACAATTACAAACAAGAAATAAGTATGCAAGAAAATCAGTGTGATTTGCGAAATTATTTGTGAACAGAAAAAGAGCAGCCAAATACACCGGATAACTGATTAATTGTAATTAGAATGTGGGCCCCTGATCATGCATATCAAATTTCCCGCTGATCTGATTTCAGTGAAAATAGGTTTTGGTCCATGCTAATGAATTCTCTCCTCAAATCAATTGATTTCAGTTCTTCTAAGGAAAGTATTTCAGTCACTTCAGCAATAAAACCTGCCCCCATTACCTAAAAAGCTTCGTTAAAATTATCTGTTATTTCAGTACAAAATTATCACATACAGAAGAAGTGAGAAAAAACCCGATGGTTCTACAGGACCTGTTGATGTGTGTTTGGCAAAAGTACTTGGATCTCTGGTAGCACAACACAGATGGGCATGACAGCATGAAATGCCCCAAATAACCGCATATTGATGGATTTATTTTATTTAAACAAACGTTTTGCATTGACATACTCAAAGATGTGTATTTATAACTATCTCTTTCTCCATTAATATAGAAAACCAGCAGCAGCATTTGATTTTTCTAGAAAATCTACAATTTTTGTATGTGGCTTGATAGGGTCAGCATTTTGTTCTAGATAGACTACCAGGCTCCTGTTCTCGTTCCAGCTGAAGCTGTCATGAGTTTTGCTCGTGACCTCTTTGAGGACAGGAGTAGCAGGTATGTACACGTTGCTTCCAAAGAAGAGATACACGACTTCCTCCAAGAGCAGAGCCACTGGCAATCTGCACAAACACCTAAGTCTGGCACCTGGCAGATACCCGTCCTCTCTCTGCACAAGAGCATCCGGGTGGGTCAGCAAACCACCAGGGCAGACGATCTGCAGTGGAGTAACTGCAAAGGGGTAGTAGTGAAGAGAAACTAAGCTGAACGCACCCAAATTGCTCCAAAATTCAGATGTTTCCCTTCAAACAAGCTAATTCAGTTATATTTCCATCTTTCTGACATCACTGCTCAGTCTCTGAAAAATCATGCAAGAGTTTTGGCATGAATTTTGGGGTGCACATGGGCAATGAGGAACATTGGAAATCATTAATGCTAAATCTGAGATTAAAAATGACTTTTGCTTCCTACTGTGTGCAGATGTAAATCAAATAATAAGCAGAAAGAAGCCAAAGGACATGCTGCTTGATTGGAAGCAGAAAGTTCCTGATTTCTCAGCTCTACAAATGAAAGATTTTGAGTAAGAACTTAGAGGGAGAATATCTCCTCCATTCTGAATCAGGGAATTAACAACCTGAAGATGTATTTATCATCCAAACGTTAAGAGAGAATTCCTGAAGCATAGAAGTCATCCAGGCAATGATTAGTCCAGGAATTGATTTGGCACCAGTTTAACCCTGAAGTAACACCGATGATTTGCAGCGGCGTGGAGGCAGAACCCAGAACTGGGAGATCTGGTGGAGTTCTCATAAGAAGCACAAAAGGGGAAAAGTGCATTAACGCCCCCTCCCAAATTTACACAAATCATTTTGAAGAAGAAAAAGGCTGTGTGGAATAAAAGTGAAATGCACTGAAGCAATATACTGCAAGGCACAATACTGCAGAGTTCTAATGAGCATCAGAGACAGTCAGACTTGTAGTAAATAAATGTTATTACGCTGCCACAATTACAGCATCTTTCCTGTTTTCAGGCTGGTTGAGCCATCTGGCATGGGCATCCGGATAAAAGTTATGCAATTATTAAAACAAGCTAAATTAAATTAATTTAAATTAATCACAGTGTACAAAAATAACTGGCCAGAAGCATCGAATCATAGTTGTTTTGAACATGATGACCTATTTTTCTGTTTTTGCTGGGCTTTCTCTAATTATGAGATAACATGCTGTCTTTGAAACCAGTGGCAAAAGTCCAGCTGAGTGAAAGGAGAGATTTGCGCAGGGTACTGCTTCCCTTGTACACTACCAGTGACATGTTTCATTAAACAACACGCACATACAGCACCTAATGAAGGATACAGATAGTTTTTTATTACTGTATGTTGGCCTGTCATGTACGATGTGAAGTTACTACATTCCATCAAAATTTTTCCCATGCTATTTTGGGAAGATCCAAAAGACTTTTTCATTCCCTTAAATGTTATGAAAAGTTCGCGTCCTTCAAACTATTCATAAATAGGTATTTTTTTATTTAGATGTTTCCAAAATGATTGTCTAAATGCTTTATTTGCCACAAAAGTAGGTTTTCTGTTACAAATTCAGCCAATCTTTTGGTGACAATGTATTTAAAAAACAGTGTAAAAAATGACTAACTGAAAATGGCTTGATTTAAAGTGCTGAAGAAAATGGGAAGGCGTTCAACTAACAGCCTCCCAGAGCTGCTAGGAATAAGAGCAGTTGAGAAGGAGAATCCCAAGAAGGAGAATCCTGAAGAAATTATTTCTATATTTACCAAATCTGCTTGCCAGCAGATGGAGGGAAAAGGCAACATCTTGCCTACTGCTTGGTCAGAGGCAGCCTGGCTCCAGGTTTAGGAAGAAGTTTGCGTCCCACTGATGCAACAGGACGCGTTTTCCATAGGCAAGGCTCCGGATGTATGCCGGGAACCCAGCGGCAGGCGCGCCGAGGACAAAAGGATCGGAGCTTCCACAGCTCAAGTCATGAGCATCCCCAGTTTTAGTTAAAGCTCCCTAAAATGCTTTCCTGTATCCTAAAAACCCGTTACGAGCCACCCAGCGAGGATGTACATATCCTCCTACAGCGCAGACAAAAGCTGCCTCTGAGCTCTATTTGGCTTTCATTTTTTTTTCTTCTCTTTTGCCATTTTTTTCCCCAATTACATTGGCTTCAGGTAAACCCTTTTATAGAAGTTCTTCAAATCTATAAACAAATTGCATAAAGAGCCAGTTTAACTAGTTTAATGCATTGGATTGGAATCTGAGCAGCAGATAAAACATGTTGTTTATTTGTTTTTATGTTGGTGATGTGATGTCTCCCGCTGGGCAGAACCACGTGTCACATATTGAAGGGGATTTTGTGGGATGCGGGGAAAATCTCTGCTAGATATTGACAGGTTTGGGTTTTTTTTGGGGTTTGGTTTTTTTTTTTTTTTTTCCAGAAATGTTCAGGGAGGAGTTGGAAGCTGGTTTAAAACAAATTATTTTCCTAAGTGAGGTTCCTGCTTCTCAGAATAAAGCACAGGCAAGAATATTTATCGCTGGGTTTTTTCTTTCTTAAATAGGAAATGGTAAAAATGCATTCAGTGTAAGGTTCTATTTAAAAACTGAGCCTAGATTTGCCATTCATCACTTGCCTGGTAAAATTAAAATGCAGAGGTGCTAATAGCTGTAGAGAAATCCAGGTGTGGAATATGTGACTTGAACCAATATGAAATAAAATGTTAGGCAGAGGGGATTCTCTAACTGTAATTAGAGTTCAAGCTTAAGTAGCTGTAATTTTACCAATTTTTCCCCCTTCCAAATTGTGAAGAAACTCTTTTGAGTAAAGCTGATAATCTGCATACTTTCAGTCTAAGGAAATTAAAATGAATAAATTATTCACCTAAAATGACACAGGCATTTACAATAGGAGTCTTATCTCTAATAGCATTGTTATTACCATTATAATTGTTACAATAATTTTCTTTTCTCATAAGTCTGCTTCTCATATTTGCATTTAATTCAGATCCCTTTTCAAGTAAATATCCATGCTTATTATGTCTAGGCTTCAGTAGACTTGCCTGAAATCTTTTCCTTCAGAAGTTCTCACCTTCTCAGAACGTTATTGATCCGTAGAGGTAACGTGGTTATCTCGCCGGGAGAGGGACTGGGCATCTGGAGATGCAGTCCTGCTCTTGGCCCTCTCATTTAAGATTTGTGAACTTTAGCAAAGCACCTTAAAACCCCCCAAACGCCTCAGTAGTGAAACAGGATAACGGCCCACATGTATCTTCTCTATTTAAGTCAGGGAGTTTTGCAAAGGAAGGGACTAAATGTAAGACTAACTCGTCTGTTACAAAGAAGGTTTCAGATCTTCAGCTGAAAGTCCCTAGAAGTGCTAATTATTTTTATTCCAACATCTATGTATAAATGATCTTGCTGAACAATCAAATACTGCAGCCTTTTATATTTTCTTATGATGTGGTTAGTTCCACTAGGATTACAGTTATTTTAAAATATACATGAAAGACAGCATTATTAACAAAAGCCTTGGAGATTCGTGTTGACAGCGAGGACCGGAGGGTTAAAGTCAGCTATTTGGAATTGTCTGTATATAAAAATACCCATTAGACACGTCAAGTACTTGGGCGTGTGTACAACGGAGCAGCACGTCAGCTCTCTGCATTTGTAAACTCATAAAACCCACGCACAAATACCTGATTTATATGCGTACCTTGAGGTTTGCACACATAAAAAAATGGCAAGGGCAAATATCCGTGAACAATTGCGTTTGCCTCACTTTGCAAATCTGCCCATTAGGATCAGTCTGTATATTCTTGAGAAACAACCCATCTTCCTCCTGGGCGTTTATTGCTGTAATCACCAAGCACCCTGAAAACAGGTGAACATTTAGAAGGGGGCAAGAGAGAGGAGTTCCCATCATACGATTAATCAGACAAATGAGGTATTTGGAGAGAACTGTTTGCATGCAGCTGAGTTTTCTAAAATGTTATGAAGTAATTGCATTATGAAAATAATCAGCTGCTCTGCATTCTGATCATTAGAAGCTGATGATATAATTGTGTTATAATGAAAAGCATTCTGGTGATTATTCCATAGAGAACTTCTCTGCAGATAATATTCAAATTTGCTTTATTTTGGCATCATTTCAAAGAAGCTGAAAGTACAATGTAAACAGCTGGACTGTGAGGTAATGTTATTATAACTTCTGAAGTATGTTCCCTTTTTTAAACTATTATCTTGAAAAAGTTCTTTGAGTTTATCTGCATAATGCCAACTGAACTTGTTTATGTTTTACGGTGGCTCATTAAATAACTTTGTTCTGTATTTCCAGTGGGAACCAGCAGTTTTATTCTTTTTCTCTGAATAATTAATTAGAAAGCATCCCAGAGCCATAAAGAATCAATATTACTGTAATTCCTTTGCATCCTGAATGTTGTTTTATCACATACTCTCTTCTACTGACACTCTATGCCAAATCTTGCGTGCGCTACTGGTGACTCAGATTTGTGGTATAACACACGTCAGATCTTCCTCCAGCGGTAACTTCACTATTGTTTCCAAATAAGCATGCTGTATTTCTTCAAGTTAATCAGCAATCCCCAAACTAGGCAACTGGTGCGTAACCCACTCACCTAGGTGAACGAGGATTGCCTCCCAATGACAACTCGATCCAGTGGGTTTTGACGGGGCAAACAACTCCACGGAGGAATCTGCTTTCCTATTGAGTATCTGGCATCCTGTGGCTGTGGGTAAATTGATCTCCTAGCCAATGAAGAAAGCTGAGTTATTCTGCTGTCTTGTTAGAAAGCTGTGTGTTTTTCTGCTGTTGCTACAGTATCTGAATGCACCTGGAAAGTAAAACGTAGTTTTATGCTCTGCTGACTATATTGCTCGCAGGGAGATGTCTGGGCTACAACATGAGCTAATCTTTGACTTGTAACAAGCTCTTTGTTTTCTACTCACAGTTTCTTCATTATCCTTCCCCAGATAAATATGTAACTTCAGTCCTATTTGATGGGTAATAGGGGTGAGAAAGCCGAGCTGAAGATGGTCCTACTCAGTAAGACCCATTAGTTTCCCTTTGCTACAAACATTTCCAATCTCCGTATTTCCCAACTGATTTAAATCCCTCCCTGCCTTTGTATCCATCATCCACGTGGCCGTTTTTTGAATTGGTTGTTCGGTGCAAAGAGGAAAAAATTGGCAATTTGGTGTGGAGCCAGCCAAGCCTAGTAGCAGCAATGGTAGCTGGAGGAAGAAAGGGAAATCCTAAGTGTTGAACAGGGGATACTGAGATCTTGACCTCAAATGTCCTTCTGTACTGAAAATGTCACACTAATTACAAAGTTGTTGCTAATTGCAAAGTGCTTGGGCTGAGGTTGAGTCCTTTAAGGGCTTTTGTTTGTAGATATGGTCTTGCATAGCCAAGCCTGAACTCTTTGGGAGGTCAGCATGTGCTTGTTCCACCTTTTGGTGTTCCACCTTTGGGTCTGGGGCTCAGCGTGTGCTTGTTCCATCTTTACCTCAGTCCTGCTGTAAATCCAGAGTAATCAAATGGCTGTAGCGCTGCTTGTAACACACGGGATCAGCTCCTCCTGCTCTCCTCATTCTCAGGTCTTCAAAACGTGCGTTCACATCTTCACCACCCCGCACCTCTGATGTGCTGAATCAAGTGAGAAGGCTGGAATAAAATGCCCTGTTTCATTTGATAATGTTTTTACAAGGGAAGTAAAAGCCCACACCTCTCGTTGACTCTAATTAGAACAGCACATAATTGGCAGTGCTGAAAATAAAGCCACTAACACAGATGTTTCTTGTTGTCTTAGAAATTTAAAAGAAGGAAAAAAAGGCAGCAGCAGAGCTTGAAAGGGATCTTCAAGCTTCTGAAAGGTATTTAGTTGCCTAATTCCAAATTGCTTTAGTAAAACTTAAGCACCTAAATACACTTAAAGCTGTGTGTATAATTTTATATATTTGTCTATGATCGCTTAAGACAATAAATCTTAGACCTTTAGAGCCAGAACTTCATGTCCTGCTTTAACTACAAGCCAACAGGAAAGGAAAACGTTGTTCTCCTCCAGGCTCTGCAGTTAAGCTACCGAAGAGAACTTCTGCAGAGTCCACATGCACTAAAGCTGGACTTGATATATTTTAGTCTATTGGCCTATGAAGTTGATTGCTGACTTGCCCTTTCTTACTTAAGGACCTCAAAATGGCATTGTAATACTAAAGTGCTGTAACAAGGAGCAGCAACTGTGACTCCCGAGTTACTACGCTTTTTTACAGGGAGCTGGATTTTTCATGTAACTGCGATGGAAGTTTTTGAGATGTTGCTTTTTCCGGTGCTTTTTATTTTAGTGCAGTAATCAAAGAGAAAAACCATTTCTTTTGACATGTTATGTGAATCCAACAGAGAAATGCTGGAGGGAGGCTTTGGGAATTGCTAGCTGTGTATTCTACTGGCAACAGAAAGGAAGGATTGGGGTAATTCCTGCACCTTTGATGGGCTTGCGCTATCTCCAGATATTGCTGAATCATTGAGGCTATAGAACTTCCACCTGGAACTCGTAAAAACATTGGGGGCAAGCAGCATTTGTGTTTAAAATTTAGGGCACTGAAGCATGCATTGGATAAACTTTTTTGTTTCCTTTTTTTTAAATGCCGCCGTGGAGAAAAATCACTGGATGTACCTACAAGGTCTTTTCTCACCACCCCTCCTCCAGCATATCTAGAGACATAAATGGAAACTCTGATATGCCATCCTTCTGGGCAAAACAAAAAAAAAAAAATCTTTTGCAGCTTTGCATTTGTTTATAAATATATTTCCTAAATAGCATAAAGTGAAAGAAGTCTTCAACCCTTATTGGGTCCCCTTGACATCTTTACATTGAACAACAGAAGTAGATCAGTGAATGTCAAAGTGAGATAGCAGAGGAATCATGGACACAAACATGGTGTGGGAAAAGGCTTGGGAACCATCGGTGCTGCTGTCACCAGACAAGGTGTATGAGAGGACAGGTTATACCTCTATCATCCATTACACCTGTGAGCAGGGTCCTCAGAAGCTATAGCAGAACATCTCTGTATTTTAAAACCAGATTTCTGCCAACAGTCCCGCTACTCTATAGCTGTGCTTGATTGTATTATTAGGACATGTCCTGCTACTGCACCTCCTAACACACACTTCGGCAGCACCTACACCTCAGCCAAGCCGGCTTCTCCTTCCTCCCATGCCCACTGTGCTAAACAAATGACAGGTATGGTCCAAAAAAAAAAAAAAAAAAAAAAAAAAAAAAAATCCCAACCATTCTTACCCCTAAGCCACACAGTTTAAACATTATGCATAGCAGGGTGTTAGTAACAGATGGACTGTTACAGTGTGTGCCAGGAATACCTACTAAGAATTGAATATATTTTGTATCAATATTGTGATTGGGAAATAAAAATCTTCGTGAAGAGTCATTCCTGTGAGTAAGTGGTATAGTCTGGCAGTTTTAACTGGGGGGGTGGTGGGGAATAACAAAAGCAATCATTCCGTATAACGGAATAACTACCTACAACTGCTCTGTTTACATAGGCAGTCAATTCTAATTTGTAAATAGCACACAAGCTAAATTAAAGGAAATATTAATGCTTCACAGGTTGAAACTTTGCAAAAGGAATTTTTAATGCATGGTGAACTTTTGCAGCCTCTCTAAAAAAGGTTTTAATGGCAGTTTTGAAAGGTCTTTAGTTAAGATAGTTTAAGGGATGCCTTTGCAATTCATAGTAATTCCTTGTCTCATAAATGCATCATACACGCCCTCAGTATCTGCCATAATGTTATCATTTCCTCCGGTAATTATAATGCTAACTTCTGTGTAGTGAGTCTCCACATCTATAAAGCTTAATGTTTCACATCCCATATTATGCTCCCCCGGTAACAGCAGTTTGCTGCTGCTGTTGGCTCTTGGTTATATGGCCCACCATCACTGAATACGGATTGTAGAAGCCCATTTCCTCCTTTCCCTATTCCTAATTTAAAAGCAACCATCTTTTAACACTTGTAATATGCATGTCACTCAGAGCTGAAACTTTTTGCTTAGGGCCAAATTCTGGTCTTCGTTGACGGGGAAAACTCCCATTCACATGAATGAAGCCAGGATTTGTCTGGCTATAGCTTGTTTCATTTGGAAAAGTGAGCTAGGTTTGTGCTTGGTGGCTTTGGTGTGTCCTTCCAAGAAGCTGATAACCTTTCTACAAATGCCCTTCTTGAAAGGAAACAATTAGAATGAGAATTAAAATGAGTTGAAGCAGAAAATGAATCAACCAGGAGGCATTAATGGCTTAACTCCTTCCTAGGCAGTGTCCCTTCCAGCAACCCTCCACCCCTTCAAGGACAGGGCCAGCAAGAAACCTGTCCCCTGACCTGGAGATCTGCCTAGCAAGGGACTAGCTCAGCTGGTCAGAAAAGGGTGCCCAGTCTTTTGCACCATTTGTTGAACAAACGATTCATTAATCTCTGATTAACCAGGACACTCACACAAGAGCTAAACTGACCCCTAATACTTCTCTGACACCTGCAATGAAGTGCTGAGAAGCCTCAGTTCCTTTCGGCTTTTCTCATGAAGTTGTTCTCATACTCACGTTTTATTACGCTTTCTGTATTAAAATCAAAGGCGGCCACCTGATTATATTATACAATAGAGTATCTGACTCACCCTTATAAATATCTTTTAAGATTTTTGCAAACCCCAGGATTGCTGATGTTGAAATCAACAAGAAACAAAAATAGTTCTAGCACTCTTTTCTTAAAGAACTCCGTCACTAAAAAAGAAATTCACAGGGTAAAATTGCTTCCCACTCTTAATTCCTGTGCTGCGTCACAAGCTAAATAATTCTAAGATTCTTCATCTTCTAGATGAAGTCTATCTGCTCCTGAAGGAGGTGATCTATCAGCTTGTTGTCTTGTGTTTGCAGGTTAAATATTCACTAATGGTTTATTAGCACATATATTGTAGATGATCAGCTTTGATTAATGCCCAAGTGCTACAGAGTTTCTCATATTTAATAAATATTTTCAGTACTCCCTTATTGCTTTATCAACATAAATTACAAATTGTCCAATAACTGTAAATCAATACAAACCCTGCAGTAAATCATTCTGTAGCAGAGAGCTGATAAAAAGCGAAATGCCAATCCAAACTTCTCTTTCAATGCTTTATTATACTTTCTCTGCTGATTTTTTTTTTTTTTTAATTGAACCCCCAACAACACTATGACAGTATATTGGTTGAATCCCCTCATTTGGACACAATTTTTCTCCTTGTTTCAATTCATTGAGAATAGGATCATGTTCTTATTTTTGCTATCGGCTGAAGAGGCAAGCGTGATTCTTGAGGTCTTGTGGTTAACTTAATTTTACTTTGTCTCTGCCTCTCCCTTGCTTTCTCTTCTATTTTAATTATTTTAACTGAAACTTGTGCATGCACTGAAACCAACGTACCCTTGTACGTATCCCTTGAACAGACTGAGCCACAGATCCTTGGTTTCAGCACAGAGTGGACCTTAAGAGCAGACTTCTTGTCTGGGTTTAGGTTGGAAGATGTAGCTTTCCAGTGGCTGCTCCCCTGGGTGTCCTTCACCGGCAACGGAGGGAGGGAAGTCTTTCTAAAGAGCAATTCCCAAAGTAGCTGTCTAAAGCAGGCAGGATACATCTTCCTCCGTAAGTGACAAAAAAGGGATGACTAACTTTGATTCAACACCTACCTTTTGGATGGCTGGAGTTAAGGAGGATGAATCATACTGTTAGTGTACCGGTCTCCCTCCTCTTTACAGAACTACAATTTTGTTGTTGCTTCTGTCTTTATGTAGTCCTTGACCCAAAATTTCTACTAGTATTACAGTCTTCCAAAGACATATTTTACAGAATCTATTGAGTGCTATTGAGTTGAAATCACAGGCTGGGTTACAAGTATGTGGAGACCAAAAGCCACTGGATTCAACTGCAGGATATATTATTTGGTGAACAAGCTTTCAATAAATTTTAGTACGGTTATTTGTCCTGGATTGGCCAATCTGTTTAATGCCTCCTGCTCTTTCAAAGCAAGCCATTATGTCTGGGATGATTTCGGGTAGTCAGGATCCTAATGTGAGTGAAAGTACTTCTATCAACGACGTCTTGACTGTGGGAATGAGTCAATCCCCGCCAGCAGAACTGTTTGTTACAATTACTGCCACTTCCTGCGTTATTCGTTAAAAATCATTTCTCACCAATTCTCTTTACCAGCACTGATGTACCCTCTCTGAAGACTTCTACCAAACCTCAGCTCAGTAAAATCTTTCACCACTTGATGAGCACAACTTAAGACACCCTCTACACACCCCCTTACAGCTGAATATCTACGTTTGCTTTGCTCTATGGAAACAGCCTATCTTACTTTTTTTTTACTAAACAAAACAATTACAAACTACTATATTAGCAAACGCCATTAAATTCTTGCCTGCTACTCAATAAACTGATGTGACTGTCAATACATTTTTTTCTTAGCAACCTCCTCTAATATTCCCACACATTCTGCTCCTGCTCTAGACTTTTAAAACCACATCCACAACTTCAGCTGCAGGTGATAGATGCAGAGATGACCCAATGTATCACAGAAATGAAGCTCATGAGTATTTAGGTGCAGTTGCTCTGCAGGAAGGTTTTTTTTGCATTTCTTAAAAATATCAGGGACGACAACAACAACAACAAAAGTGAGGTGCGTGGGAGAATGAAGGGTACAAGATATTAAATCTTAGAGTCAGTGAGCTGTAGTGTACAAAATGAAGCCCAGAAACATATGCCACAGGTTTGTGAAGCGCTAAATGATACCAACTCTCCTCTTCAGCAGGCACAAACTAGCCAGCTAGGTTAGAAGATTCCACAAAATGAAAAGGAAAAGAACACAAAAGAATTATCTATTTTTAATTTTCCCCAGAGGACAATGCAACTTATCACACACAGAAGCTATGGAAGTGCATAAACCATGATGTAATATTGAAGATTTATCAATTATAAACTCAGAAGACATCATTATGTTCACCTAGTCTGATCTTTGGTACAGTTCACTATATATATATGTATATATTTCACTAAGCACTTCTTGCATCAAGGCTCTCACTTTTGGCAGCGTTAGGACTCTTCTCCTAGAAAAATATCCCACCATAAAGACTTAAAATGATGGGGAATCAATAACGTGCTTTAGTAATTTGTTACACAGAGCCCCCATGGTTTAAAAATGTGTGTTGTATTTCCAAAATGATTTAAATGATTTTGTCCATTGGCTCTTGCCCTGCTTCTGTCAGCTAGATTAAAGAGCTTTCCATTATCAGAAGTCTTCTCCCCATGTTCCTACTTATAGATTAGAAGGTGACTTAATCATAATCTTTTCTCAGATAAACTAAATTGATCTTGTTTAGTCTTTGACTGTAAAGGTGGCTTTCCAGACTTCTATAAATCCAAACACTCTTCTAGACTCTCCGCTTCGCAAGATACAGTTCCATATTTGAAATATCTGACATATTTTCTACTTCTATTTGTATGACTTTTCCTGGTTTTACTGAAATTTCTGTAGCTTAAATCAGGTCGCCTCATCAAATGATTCAGAATGCTCTGTGAAATCAGCCCTTCGCTGCAATTTTCTTATAACTCAAAGCTCTCATTGACAATTACCGTAGGCATGCTGTCTGATCACTTACCTCAGATCTACAGTGCAGTACAGTTATGATCCAGATTTTATTTAGGTTTTTAGAGATTTCTAATGTTCACACTATGTTTGCAAGGACTCCTCTCAGAAAAACAGAACAGTGTTCTTCCTTGTATGTATTGTTATCCCAGTTCCACATACTGGTCCAGCCTTGCGCTTCTGGATGGCTTTCATAGACAACTTCTGATGACAAAGCTTGGAAAATGCTATGACTTTATTTAATTATTTATTTGCTTATAATTAAACAAGTTTGGTGGTCTCAGGCTAGTTTTAGTGAGCAAACATCTTCCTCTAAATTTTACCAGAATCATAGAATCTCAGAATGGTTTGGGTTGGAAGGGACCTCACAGCCCATCCAGTTCCACCCCCCTGCCACGGGCAGGGACACCCTCCACTAGCCCAGGTTGCCCAAAGCCCCATCCAACCTGGCCTTGAACACTGCCAGGGAGCCAGGGGCAGCCACAGCTTCTCTGGGCAACCTGGGCCAGGGCCTCACCACTCTAACAGTCAACAATTTCTTTCTAATATCTAATCTAAATCGACCCTCCTTCAGCTTGAACCCATTACCCCTTGTCCTGTCACCACACTCCCTGATAAACAGTCCCTCACCATCTTTCCTGTAGGCCCCTTCAGGTACTGGTAAGCCACAATTAGATCTCCCCGGAGCCGCCTTTTCCCCAGGCTGAACAACCCCAACTCTCTCAGCCTGTCCTCATAGCAGAGATGCTCCAGCCCTCAGATCAGCTTCGTGGCCCTCCTCTGGACTCGCTCCAACAGCTCAATGTCTCTCTTGCCCTGGGGCCCCCAGAGCTGGACGCAGTACTCCAGGTGGTGTCTCACCAGAGCAGAGTAGAGGGGCAGGATCCCCTCCCTCGACCTGCTGGTCACCCCTCTTTTGATGCAGCCCAGGACACAGTTGGCTTTCTGGGCTGCAAGCGCATGTTGCTGGGTCATGCTGAGCTTCTTGTCCACCAACACTCCCAAGTCCTTCTCCCCAGGGCTGCTCTCAATCCATCCTCTGCCCAGTCTGTAGTCATGCTTGGGATTGCCCCAACCCATGTGCAGGACCTTGCACTTGGCCTTGTTGAACTTCATGCAGTTCACACAGGCCCACCTCTCCAGCCTGTCAAGGTCCCTCTGGATGGCATCCCTTCCCTCCAGCGTGTCGACCACACCACACAGCTTGGTGTCGTCGGCAAACTTGCTGAGGGTGCACTCGATCCCACTGTCCAGCCAGTAGAGTTTACGTACTGATGGGTCAAAGGCTGCAAATACCACAGACTACTTTCTTTACCTGCACATATGAGAGGTGCTAACAGTATTTGTGACAGCATATGAGCTAGTTTCACACCATTTCTAAAATATTGCCAAGCTACATCATACGGTGGAGTAGTCAGAGATATTTTGACTTGGTTACCCTGTCACATCTATAAGGAAAGGCTTTTGTAGCTCTAAGCCTAAAGGAGACAATCTAGGGAAGAGTCTTACTATATTGCCAAATATTTTTTTTAATTTTTTCTTAACCTTTCTTCTCATTTACATGTGTTTCAACAGTCTTACAGAAGGTGGTAGCAGCTACCCTAAAGAAAGCTTTGTGCCTCTTATATGACTTCCTTTTACAGGAAATGCAGGGTTTTTCAGTTGGAGACTACTTTGCTCTTTACTCCTATACACTTTTTATATAGGAAGCAGTTGAAGTAATTCTTCTCAAATGAAAATATGTTAAGGAATAGGAACATTTCGTGTGTTGTTCATATGTTTATGGCCAAGAAGTCAAATTTAAATCAGAATCTCAGCACCATAATCTTTTAGCAAATGTTACCAGCTGTTCAGCTCCACACTTTCTTCCTTCGAAAAGCAAGTAAGAAAATGAAAATCCATCATATCAGTCAGCTAGTGGTTCTTCGTACCCTTACCTTGACAGATGATACATCAGAGTGCCTGTCTTTCTGGAAATTTTAGTTTTAATGGGCTGGGATCCATCTTCCTGCAAACCCTTAAATAAAAATATGCATCAAGTCATTTATATATGACTTGAGCCTATATATATAGGCTCACTTTTTATATGTTCTTCAGAGAAATAGTACTTAATTTTTCTTCTATGTCTATTTATTATGTCTGACTATATTTTTCTTCATTGAAAGGGCCAATGAAAGTAGTATGGCCTCTCTAGTATTTTGATATCCTTCCAAATGCAAAGAAGTGTGAGAATGTTAAAAAAGAAGAAGAAAGAAAAATGTATAGATATATAATAGGTAGAAAATTTCTGAGAAATTTGCCAAAAAATTAATTAAGGAAAAAAAAATCCTTATGAAAGGGGAATAAAAAACCCCCAGAGGAAGTATTTTCTAAGTGTTACAGTCAATGGGATCCCAGAAAAAACCTCCTCCCTCAGACATATATAATTCTATATTATATATAATTCTAAATTTTATATATATGTAATAATATATCCACCATACCTAGAGTACATTCTTATAGCTGTGCAGAGGCCTGCATGATAGAATATGGATGCTAAACATAATGTTAGATGCTACTGTAGTAAAAGATCAATATATAAATTTACTGTAATAAAGACAAATTATCTGGGGGTGAACATGGTTTTTAAACACTATAATCTTTGTCCACACAATAGCAAAACGATGTCTAACTCTGAACAGCTAAAATATGTCTGGTAAAATAGCCTCTAATCAAGGCTTTTTGCCAGATAGGTGTGACCTTGGTGGCAATGGGAAATAACGGACAGATTACATTGTACATTTCTAGTACCACAGAAACAGTCCTGGAAATACGATTTTTTTTTTTTTTTTCATTTTCTCCCCTCTGGCAAATAAGAATTACTTTGAAAAGCCAGTTGAAACCATACGGCTTATATACCAAGTTAGCTAGCCAAATGCCACTGGGGTTTTTTGACAGCAAAATCAGCGTGAGTGAGGAAAGCAAATGGGGCACATTAAATCCACAACACTTAGTACTTTCATTTCTTATATGAGGGAGCTTGCCAAATACTAGAATACTCAAATGCGAGCTCCAATTTCATGTCTATACCAAGTAACAGCTTCTTGTCTTTAAAGTCAAGCCCCTTCGTTAGCCAGCTCCAGCCTGTTTGACTCATTACCCTGTTAGGATGTTGACCTTTCCCAACACTCTCAGATTTTACTGTCCAGCCGTCAACTTATCCTGTATATCCACACTTTCCCCTGTACTGTGCTTCTAAACACAGGAAAAGCTCCATACTAAAATCCAAACATTCATTACCTCATCTTTCCTCAAACCCTGATTTACAGCTCATCTCTCTCATGTAACCTACTCACGTCTTCCTTTCTTGCTACTTGTTTACTTCCAACCTCTACCCTTGCATTCGCAACAACAAAAATACTAGGAATGCGTGAATACCTGATTTCATTTTTGTTATTGTCCGTGGACTGAAATGAAAAAAAAAAAAAATAAAAATCAATATGTTCTTTTGATAATTCATTTTACTTTCATTTATAGTCAGTCTGGCAAAAATGAAAAGAAAGATGAAACTATTTTGAATTGAAAAAGTATTTGTTTGACCCTAAACAAAGTAATTCAAATTGTTTCTTAAGCTCCATTTTTTTATTATAAAGGAATTGATTTTTTTAAACATTATTTTTATTTAAAAATTATTGTTTCTAGCTTTTTCCCTTTTTTCAAATAGTATTCACATATTTCGGTTGATATGATTCATCTTCTTTTGGTTTTCATCAAATAGATTCAATAGGGAAAATTTCCCATACTCAGAAACATAAATGGAACAGAAAACATTGTAATACTTCTTTCCTCCATTCATTTAAGTGCAAATTCAACCTTCGTGTCTTGTTTCATGTGTTCGTGTCTTAATCTGCAAAGTGTGCTGGGCAACGATGTGTTTCTGCAACACCTGCCACAAAAAAGTCCGGACCTTAGTACGACCTTTTTATTCATCGTCCAAACCAAATGCCAGGAAGGGACGGAAATCGCCTACCTTTCCTGTCTTATCCAGATTTAAACTGAGATCAGGTACCTCACAACAAATATACTGAACAGAAATATTCACATAAATAAAATGATCGTATTTATATAGCCAAGTGGAAGCACTTAAGGGCTGTTTAATGTATGAGTACAAAACTATTAACAAGAGCATAAATTTTGCCAAGAATGTTGGCAAGAGATCATGTATTCCTTAAAGGATTTATCTATACCCATTAGTTTAAATCTTTAGCAAGACAACATCAGAAAATTTAGTTAAGGTGTCAGCTTAAAGGTCTGAAAAATGCTGGAGCAGCTTTGGAGAGGAAAATTCACCTTTTGGTATGCTGTAAATGGTTTTCAAAGCCAAACCCTCTTGGGAACACGTGTACAATTACTTGGGGAGTATTGAGCTGACTGCACATGGCTGCTGTCGGGAAATGTGTGTAGAAGAGAAAACAAAACATCCGACCAAGGAGCAACCCACTATCTATCTAGGTATCTAGTGCAGTCAGGTAAAAAATAGGTAGAGTACATGTATTTATTTATTTATTTTATTTTTAATTGGCATTTGGAAAGACAATCTTCCTGTTGAGTCACGATTTGCTCTCACAGGTCATGCCTATCCAAAGCCGCTGGTGCTCTGCACCCACTCCTGAGCTGTACATGAGAACCGGACAGTGCAAAGTTGTTGTAGGCTTCTAGAATGATGGTTAGCTTCTTCATGCCATCAAAGCCAAATTGACTATTTAAAACCCAGAAGATAACAGCACAGCATTAGATTTGTCTCCTGTGATGACCAACTAAGGTGTATGACGTGTTCTGCAGACACAGGACTTTCTAGCTCTAAGGGAATGTCCCATTCAGTGGCAGAAATGCTGGTGGGGAGCAACAATCTCAAATTTCTGGCCTATTTTCAGTGTCCTTTCTTGATACCACACAAAAGACACAGAGTTTCAGTATATCCTTAGGATATCATATAAAATAACTGCACTAATTATTCCTAGCTGAATTATAGAACGAAGTGAACCTTTTGGGGGTTGTTTTTTTCCTTTTTTTTTTTTTTCACCCCCTCCTCTTCTTGTCTGCTTCTGATCCTGCGGCACTTTGCAGGTTTGGGACTATAATCAGCAATTCTACGTGAAAACTTATCATCTGATTAAGCACTGTTGGTTCAAGCTGATAGGAAGAATTGCCTAAAAATAAGGAATCAATTTTGAGCCAAGTGGTGTAATTTTAAAACCACTACTTAAAAAGTATACGGTAATGTAATTAGTCACGGATGTAATTAGAAACATTTCGATGATGGCTTGAGTGAATGACATTTCTTGCTTAGCCGTGCATTTTGGAAATGTTATAACCTGATTCACATTCTCAAAGTAACTTTTGTCTTGAACTTTGTACACTGTAGAAGTGGAAAAAATAATTGGCAATTCCTTTGAGGTGATGCTCTTCTGATGCTACCCCAAAATGCCTTTGCTACAACATCGCTCTTGTATCACAGCCTTTATTCAGATCAAAAAGCAATTTCAAGCAACCCAGCTTCATGTCAGATTGAGCAAAGACTAATCAGACTTTCAATCTTGAAGATACTCTTTAGGGAAGCGTGTTACACAGACACATTTAGTACACTGTCTGCTGATTAGCTTTCCCTTAGCTGTCTGGTAAAGCATCATGGTGAAGTTACCAACACTTACCACGTAACCACGTATGACAGAATTGTGGTTCACTGTCTGTGTGTGCATCCATATCACGTGCAAATTAATTTGACTTAAGCCATCCTAGAATGAAAGAAAATCAAACTTCTCTTCGTTGGCTTACTTCTTTTACAGGGCAAGGGCACACCCATGAAGAAATGTCACGCTGAAACTTGGAAGACTCAGTACTTTCCTGTTGGATCTGAATACAACCTTACAGATTAGACCAAGTAAAGCAATACTTGGGCTAGGACTAACTCTGGGCTAAGGTTCAAAGATCTGGCTGTGGGATAACTTAAAATTCAGCATCATTGCTATTTTTGTGAATGAAACTGAAAACTTAGAAAATTGGGTGGCTCTTTGTAGTTGCCTGTTGCAGTGATTGTGCCAGATGTCACAATCTAATTGCTTTGGTGGAAAACTAGTAAAGAAAGATGCTTTTTGAAAAGGACTTAAAAAAAAATAAATTTATAAACATGAACAGAGCAATATAAAATAGATAGGGATAGAAAAGACTTCACTGAGGGTCAGTGTGATGGATGGCTCTGTGTGAGCATTAGGAAGGAAAAATGGATAGTTCTGGGTAGAAGCATGGACTACAACTGCAGGAACAGGTTCAAGTTTGGCAACGTAGATCTGGAGCCTTTTGTACGTAGGGATCTGAATCTGCACTTTTATCTTTAAACATGTATATTTTTAAATAAAACACATTTTCTCAGTATATTTGAAAACTGTTCATTCTAGGAGAAAAAACCCGATATTTTTAATGACTAAGTGTTCAGAAACAGCCTAGTATACAAAAACTCGCACATTATTTTGCTTCTGTGTACACAAAAGAAAGATTGGATATTTTCAAGGTTGTATAACCTGTTCCTTTTTTTTTTCTGTGTAAAAGCTAGAGGGTTAGGCTTCTGTAATTTGCCGAATCAAATGTTCTTTCACATAATCAGTGATGGATGATACAGATGGAATGTACAGATGTTTCATTATCATTTAATACCGAGTAAACCTCTCTCTAGAGTTTCTCCGGATCTCCTTATCTGTTATGTACTACCTTTTTTAAAACTATGACTGATTTTTGCTACACTAAATCTGTTCCACAGAGTGACTTTCTTTAACAGTATGTCATTGATTATTTTTCCTATGGCATTCTGTTTTCATTTTTTTTAATGTCTGGTCTTCTTTTTTTGTTTTTTTCATACTTGGAGGGGATGTTGGGTATGGCGAGTTATTTCAGGATGAACCTATCTTTCATTGAAAGGTAGTTTCAGTTAAAAAACTTTCTATTTACTCCAGACTTAGTATTTCTCGTGGTTCCGCTGAGCATAGGAAAGTGTTAAACAGCTGGATTATGGCAACTGTTTGGCACAATGCAGTAAATCCACAACTCGGATGACACTGTAGTCACTGTGAGAGAGGGACAGTAACAGCAGACTGATTGAACATCAATGCCTTGGAGGAAAGCTTTGCCTTGCACCCTGTGACTTGTTTTTCTTGCTTGTGACATCGTGCAGGTTTTTGTTTAAAATGTGCATACTTTTGCAGATACAGTACTTACAGACTTTAAGCAGCAGTAAAGATAAAACAGTATCGCTTTTGTTCCCCTGCTAAAGCTCTTTTCATGTGGTGTCACTAGCTGTTCAACAGCCACATTTATTCTGAATGTCTTGTACAGCCCACCCAGTCCATGGAGCAAGAACATTCCTCACTCCTTTTTCCTACAACAAGCATTTTCAACACATTTTCTACCCCAGGTTTATGAACAATTAATCCTGCTGTAACATCTGTCCTTGCCCATCCCGCAGCTGTGCACGACCCCCCCAAAATGTCAGAGCGCAACTCCCCACTATTCCATTATCCTCTCAGTCTGCTGATGGCCCTGATGTGGCTAGGAACTCCAAAACGTGAATGGTGGAGGAGAAGGTCAAACTGATCCCTAACACGACAGTTCTGACAAAATCACATAGGAGGATTTCTTTTCCTTTCAACCCTGGAGGCATATAAGCAGACCAGAACTAACAAGTGCCAGATATAAATCTGGTACAAATTGATCTCTTTTTAGTTGAATGGAGTAACACAGCTTTCTCCCATCTGATGATTTAGCCCTTCGTTTCTCATTAGTAAGAAATAAATACATTTTTACAGACAGGGAAAAAAAAAAAACGCATTAGCTCTGAAGACTGTTCATCAGTTCTTGTGTAACACCACCTGGATTAAGTTGGGAAAACTTAATTAAAACCACTAAATTTAAATTTCTCATGAGAAATTAATTGCAGAGCACTTCCTTCTTTCTGTAAATGTGACTGACCCCTTTATTGCTGTTTACTTTCTGCAATATTGTAAACTACCTAAACAAAACGGAATCAGTGGACTAAAATTATACTGTGCTGTTTACAGAAAAATAGTTCCGTGCTGTCCTCATAGTAGGGGGACAGGCAAAGACTTGACATTTACCTCTGCGGTTTGCCAACAGCCAGCTGGTCCGACAACATATGCGTATTAGCAGGGTAACTGGCATATGCAAAGCTTTACGTAGCATATCCCATTTCTTGAAATGAAGGAGTCAAAAACCTGGACACAACAAAAGCAGGGGATACGTAAAGATTTTGAGGAGCATGTATAGAAAATATAGGACAGAAATCCACAGAAAGATATGTCTTTCGATACTATTAATGCAAGAACTTATTGCACTTTATGCATAAATGAATACTGGAGTTCTTTTAACATAAGTTTTCCTAGAAGAGCTGCAATACTTTGTCTATATTAAGGTTATTTAATTATTAGATAATTTTGAGTTGATTTTTATAAATACAGAAGAGACTATGGCTGAAAACTTTTTTCTTCCCTCTATTTAAATTTGCAGTGCCAAAAATTATGCCCCCCGTGCACCTGAGTACAGGGTTTTTTCTTATGGGAAGTGGTGTTGCCCCTATAGTACCGTGAAGAATTTGGCGAGAGAAGAATTGATAAAGAATTTGGGTACCTTAGGTGTTTATTTGATTGCAAGACCCAGTTCCTAAAGAGGGATATTGCTATAGCGTAACTACTTTGGTTCCTAAGAAGCTGTAATTACACACATCCTCCCGAGAGAACTTACTAAACCACCTAAATTTCTCCTACACTGCACAAAGCATGATCACCTTGATTGCATCAGTGGCTACTTGTAGCCCAAGGCTACACACAATTCAGAAACATACCTCCGGATCACCTGAGGAACCTGAGCTGATGGATCTGTTCCAGCACAGGACGGGTAGGACAAGAAGCAGCAATCAATCAGCCGCCTTCCTTGGTTAGCCCGGTAAAGGGGCAGAGCGAAGCCAACCTGTTGTTTGGGAAGAACATCTGGGTTGGAGGCCAGTCTGAGGGATTTCAAACCCACAGTTGCCACTTCAAGGACTGGGCACAAAGCTGGAAGTGCTGACATAATTGTTAGAACTGCCTGTCCTGCCGTAGCTGAACCTGGCATATACATACAGAAACACATAATTTTGGGACTTTTGCAGACAATAAATAATAAAAACCACCCAGGAACCTAATTCTGTAGCATTTGCTAGAGCCTTCTTGCTCACTGAGTAGACTGCAGAAGGGAGCTGCTTGGCACGAGAAGTAAAGAACCTGGAATCCATTTATTGCCTGAAACTGTAGTCTACTGGTCTGCAGTCCCCTTTTCCTTCAGCATTGGAAAGATGGTATTTATAATTTCCATTTTACTGACACTACAATGTTTCTAGGATGAAATGTAAAGACACAGGAGGCTCAGAAGGCGCCTATGAGCCAACACGCGGGAGGTCTGTGTAACAGCCAGAAACAGCACCTCCTCTCCTGCGCTCCAGTCCCACGTCCAAGCACTCCATTACTATCGCACCGCTTCAGAATAAAGGCGTCAGGTTTACTTCAGCTTACACTTTGGTTCCAGATAGCCAGCACCTTACTTTTAACTTCCTCTGTGCTATCTTGACATAATTGGAATTCCAAGTGTACATCATTATGGTCGCTTACTTCAGTAATTTGGATTGACTCATTAAATTGCTTCATCTTTACAGACAAACCATATTTAATGGCTGTATTACATAACATACACCTACCAGGACTACTCTGAACTTTCTTGAAGGGCAGTTTAGTTCTGTTCCTCCACATTTATCTAAGCATCTAAGTCTCATTTTGAAGATTCTAAATGTTCTTTCAATTACTATTCTGGTTGCTTTTTGAGTTTCATTATAATTTATAATGATAGAGTTTTCAGAGAGAATCTGGAGATAAAACAGAGAGAGATTAGGCAATTTTTCAAGAGATATCTGCTGTCACCTTATAAAGAAAAAGAAAGATTGTTATAGAAGCCCTCAGCGTGTTAGAATGTACTGGAATACCTAAATGTTTGCATACTATGAAAACATTCTTCCTGAAACATACCGTTTGGAAATACCATTACAAAAAGCTCTGGCAAGGAGAGGCGAGATGCAGAATATGATAGTATTAAAGCTTATTTGCTCAGTATCTTACTTTTACAGTTTCAGCTTAGATCTGATGTCCATGGAGCTAAAACTCATCAAACTACCTTGTAATTTACATCTTTATAATTCCCTGCAAATAATAAAAGGTACAACAATTAAGGCCTTAACTGAACAAACGGAGGATCTTGTGAGAACAACCTTTGCTCACTTCTTCCCTTTTCATCACTGTTACTAGGATTGGGTGCTTCATTATGTCAAATTCAGATCGTGCTGCTCCTTTGTTCTGACACAATCTTGCGTCGTGGGCAGTAACCTGGCAGATCTCCCTCCTATCATCAGAGGCTCCCTGTTGTTCTTCTAATGGGAAAGAGGGATTTTCATCTGGAGGGCAGACCGAGGAGCCAGTATACATTATCATCATGCTTTTGCAGCACTGAAGTCATAAAGAGTTCAAGATAATTTTTCATTAATATATACTAGACCACATCCTGTGGCTATTACTCCAGGTTTAGGCATATCAAGGCCAAAGGAGGTACTCACTTGAGACACACAGGATTTGGACCCTTTGTTGTGTTAGCTCCTTCCGTACGGTTGGGATTTTTTTTTTTTAAGTGGGACTCACGTTGTAAATGCAGGCTACATAAGCTTTAATCCATTTTTGGGAAAGGGATGTTATTACACACTACCTAAAAGGCTCTTAAGATATTTTTGGCCACTCAATAAATAATGCCAATATATATTCAATACTTTAATGCAGCATACTTCTTAATATTCTAAATGGAGTCAAGGCACCACACACATTTACTTTTAAATAACGCTCATCTTTTAGGATTGTGTGCATGTCTTTTTCTTAAATAATTAGTAAGATTTTTAAAACCCTTGTAGAGTCAGATAAATCACAGATTTTAACTACTCTGACAGCTTTTTACTGTTAGGTAAGTTGAGAAAGTATCAGTAACACACAGCTTGAGCACTCTTCACGGGATGGCCTGTACTGGCCGTTGACTTTCAGAAAACAAGATGCTGAATGGTAAGCTTTCTTTTTATTTTCCTTTCCACTTCACTTTGAACATCTTTATATTGTCATTTACTCTTATGATGAGTGTATTTCTATGATTGTGCTCCCTCAAACATATTCATAGCTAGTGTAGCAATTAAAGATATTTAGTAGTCATACCCTTTTTTACTGCTACACAAATTTACACTTGTTGAGCCTTTAAAGTTGTGTTACATGTGCTGACTCCCAGTTTTACATAGTTTCTCCATGTCTAGAGCTCCACTGAATGCATGACAGCTCTTAGTGATAGCAGAAATCTTCTTTGGACATACACATACAAAGAATCAATTTGTCTGTATACTCCCAATACATGCTGACACATATAGCAAAGATACATAATAAAAAGCATCTGACATACAGTTTTTCTGTGCACAATACGAAGTAGAGTGATAACAGACAAACCTAAATGTGTGTGCCAACTACTCTGTTCTCAAGCCAAATGTCCTTTAACAGAGTCAGAGCCCTCACATAAAGCACTTGTTTTCTCATCAACTTTATACAAATCACCAATTTCCCAGGAGCACTTTCCATTTTACTTCCTATTACTCCAAGCTCTCCCAAACCATATGCATCTATAACCTGCTAACATCACAAAAACATTGAAACATTAAAATAAAAGCATAAAATAAACATATCTTGCTCCTTCTAAGTCAACTGCAAAAGTCCTATTAATGTCAGCATGTGTGTGTGTGGGAGGAAAGAGCGAAGTTAGCTAGAGCTTGACTTTAGAAAAAATATCAGGAGTTTCTCTAACATTTCATGACATGAAGCACTTTTCATAGGACTACGTAACATCTCAAATAGTTATATGGACCATCTTTCTCTTCCATTCCCAACTGCTTAACATCTCTGAGACAACTCCACCGTTTGAGGGAGAAAAGAACAAGAAAAATGTCTGTGTTCTATCCCTTTTAACATGTGCTAAAAAAATGCAGGTAACACTGGTTCCTGCAGCTCCTCAGCTCACCTATCTTAAATCAGCTCTTTTCTACCTGCTTTGTCAGAATATTACACCTTCTGCCTGTCTCCCCCTTCTTTTTCAATATGCTCTCTGGTTATCCTGTTCCTTGCTTCCAGATATTCCCTTTTCCTTCTTTCTTAGCAACTTCAGAGCACCAGAAATAAGCTGCCATTAATCAAATGATTTCAAATATCTTGACAGAACTCAAGCATATATTGCTGCCATATCGTAGTTCTTGAACCACATTCTGGGAGCCTGTGGCATAAACCATCATAGATGTCAGCTAGTCTTAAGAGATATAATCAATCAATAATCCAAAAAACCCCTTTGCATTAAACCCCATGATTTACCCACGTGTATAGGACACATCTGGGTTAATTTCAGGGAGGCGTATCTATAAATTTTAATTAAAGAAATATCTTTAACTATAATTTATCAACTTTATTGCCCCAAACAAGTGAACTCTATCTTTGGCACCTCCTTCTCCAACCTATAGTTCTTATGATCTGATGTCAAAAAAATCTAAAACCTGAAAATACCCACTCCTTTCTATATCTCTGAGCGTGAAGACTCAACTACCAATTTGGTAATTACTATCCACCATAAAAACTCTGAGTCAACTTTATCCTATTGTAAATGCACTGACACATAAAGAAATTTTTTTTTTAATTTTTTTTTACTTGCACTATTGCCTAACACTTACAGTGGTCCACTGGCACCAATATTAAATGAGTTCCTTATGTAAGATTTCATCAATGAAGCCTGTACAATAAATCTGTGCTATTTTTATGTCTGTACCTTTGAGAGTTCACCTGTTTCTTATTTACAAAGGACTAGACGCAATTCCCTGTATCCACTTAGATTTCACTTGCCATTGTGCTACTGGAACAAAAAAAGCAGAACTGTTAACATTTGCTGGCAATGGCTCGTATCTATACCATTGACTTCCATTTCAGAAAACACTAGAAACAGTTTACCCAATGTTAAGTGTCATTTATTTTTCAGTCACTTGTTATACAGAGCAGTAAACAAAGTCAATTAAACTAACAACACTGCATCTAATGACATTACTCGTTTATAAGACTAAAGCTATGTCTCGTGGGTTTATGATTATGCAGATGTAAGTTAGAGCATTTGAAATTAGCCTTCATCTTGACTTTGACGGATACTGAAAATTAGGGCATTGAAAAAATGCCTGGAAAATTTTCCCAAGAGGAAAAATTTCTGTTTTGACAGAAATGGCTTCATCTTGACATATTTATAACACAAAATAAAGCTAAAATAGAAATATTTGTAGGAACTGTCATAGCAACCTGTTTTGATTTAATTTGCCAAAATTCTGTTATGGAAATTACTCAGTTTTTACAAAGTATTTTATGCAGTTTGCATGAAGAAATCACGAAATGGAATGGATCCTAGTACTCGGTCAGGGAAATTTCCCAATTAAGAGAGTGGTAGGTTTTTTTGCTCCCACAGTCTATTATTGCAAGTCCTATGATCATTATAGTTTGCTAGATGTTCCTTCAATATTTCTTATCATGTTCATTAATTTAATGAAAAAGTATTGTCTGTTTTCTTTCTTTCTCTTTTTAAGGGATGGTTCATTCAGCTGTCATTCAAATATGAAGAATGCTTTGAAAATGTAAATATTCCTGCCGTGTCATTCCCATTTGAGGTGTGCTGTATGTAAAGCATGTAAGGCTTCATGTAACTCTTGACCTGATCGATCAAGAGGTACAACAATTTTCAGAAGTAATAAGCTGCATAATAAGCATTTTTGATATTGAAATCGAAATTTTTATCTAGATGTGGCATGCTCATTTTACATGGAGCATTCTTCTCGCACTTCTCCCACAATTAAGAGGTCCATGTGGATTTTCAGAACGTCATTTTCTTTCTGTTTGAAACTATACCCATCTCCAAACTGGAAGTGGATGAGCCTGCTTATAGATAACCTGTCTGCTTTCATAAGCCTGTGTGATTATTCGCACTGGTCATGACAAACAGACAAACACAAAAAGGAATTCTTTATATCATTCTTTAACTGTCAAGAAAAAGTGAGGACAGAGCAAAGGGGTATGAAATACTCCAGGCTTACTGCTCGTGATTTATTAATTTGTTCATATTCAAAAAAACCTGAATTTTATGTTGCTGTATTCCTACTGTAGATGATAAAAGATTCCTTAGTTGAAGTACATTATCTTTGCAGAAAAAAAGGTTTGACCTTTCTAAAAAAGTTAATTAACATGAAACTCTGTAAATTAGGTCAAAAGGTCCATTAAGATGCAAGAAAATTTGAGTTTACAGGAAACTGGTCGCTACTAGTAGTAGCTCTTGTCATCAGCTTTCCAATATTTAATTTTGTTCTTGATTTTTCTCCTTTTACTTACAGCTACTGCTCCTTTAAACACAAACAAACCAAAATTAACTTTCTGTCATTTTCATGATTCATCAAGGCCTGAAGGATAACACCAAAATCATCCATAGTGTTTTCATTTGTGGATGCAACCACTAATGACTTCATTAACTTTCTTCAGGCCACGTTTTAGTTAAAACTCTTTTGTGGATTTTTACAGATGTTAATGGCAAGATGCATCGTCTTGGGCTTCTGTCAATAGAAAAAAAAAAAAGAAATTAGAAATTTTACATACTTCAAAGATGTGGGAGATAATTTCTGTAAACATTATTGTGTCTAAACCAAATCTTGATTCTATCTCACCATTGCTTTGTGCCCATAAGATAGAAAATATATTTAAGTGATTGCATTTCTTTTGATAAAAAACGTTTAGTAATATAAGTATCTGTTTTAATGCTTAATTAAGTACAGAGTATCTTTAATGTAGGGCAAACCAGAAATTATAAACAAAAAGAAAGGTTAATAAAAAGAAAAACAAGTTTATTTTTCTTGTAGACCAAAAGTTCTACAGCTAGTTACCTCTAGATTACCAAGATGTAATGTCAGATATGAATATTCCCTGTCATGTTTTGTCTACTGAAAGTCTCATAAAGACAACAGGAATTTGTATTAGTAAGGACTGAGAAAGGATCAAAACTTAGCCCAATACTCGTAAATGACATTGCAGAAAAGTACTATGATTCAGCGGAGGAATCCAGCAATTTTCACATGGATGAGCAAGTAGCAGACAGCCTTCCATTCCACCTCATATGTATAGAAAGCACAACCGGATGTAATAATCGAAAAAGCAGAAGGTTGAGGACAGTAATTTTCCTGATGTGAAGCAAATCCATTGGCTGTTTTCTTCAGCAGAGGAATACTTAATGAACTGCATTTGGAGCTGTGGCAGCACAGAAAACCCTTCTGTTCTCAGACTGAGAATTTTGGAGAGAGTCATTCTTACTCTGTGACAGTTATTAGGATCTGGATATTAATCCTTCCCCTTAAGTCTTTCTTTGGTTAGGAAAAGAAAGGAATTCTAGGGCCAGAGCAGTTCCAGAAGACAACTTCAACTAGCCCTGCAAGGCGTGAGACAAAAATACATACTGCAGTTTTTAATCTGTGCACCTTCTCCCTAGTTCCTCTACCACCTCCTGTCCCTTCTCTCACACACGCAGCCCTGCTCCCGCCTTTGGTCTCTCTCCCACTTGTCATCTTCTCCCCCATAGATGAGACTACTTGAACATATACATATACAATGAACTACATTGTCTTACAGTTTGCAACATAATTGTTTACCTCTGATAAGTTTCACTAATTGAGATTTCTAGCAAGAAAAAAACCCTATGTTCTGGCATTGCCTAGGATTCACAGTCATGGACAGATTTCCTGTTGTTTTGATGCAGTGTGCAAACATAAGAAAATAGAGCTTGTTTTCCAAGGAGCTAACAACATCAGCAGCACAAGACACGAAGTGTTTACAAACAACAGATGGGAAACAGCTAGAAGGTGGTGGTCAACATGAAAAGCAGCGCGCTCTGCTTAAGAGCTGCTTGTCCGATTGAGGTTTTTCTAGGAGCAGAGAGCCTTAAGGAAAGATATAAAAAATATTTTTTTCTGATAGATGTATACTTAAGACAACTTGGATATAGAGAAACTGAGGCAGCTTTAAAGAAATCAAGTCAGTTATTCAAGGAGGCTTGAGGAAGAGCTGAGAAGTTACATGTTCCTGAGTCCCATTCTTTTTCCGTAACTGCTACCCCTGTCCAGGTAGAACACGATTCATTTTAAAAATGTAAAAGAGAGATTTTATGGCATTTGAATTGAATATTCAAAAGTTTATAGCACTTTCTCTGAATATAGGCAAAATTTCTAAACCCTTCTTTCTCCACCCCTCTTCAAAATATGGAGGTACAATAAATCTACCGCACATTGACCTTCTGGCAATTAAAGGATGAGAGATGACCTCTACAAACACACATCCCTGCCCTGCTAATAGGTGGCATTAACTGAAGTTCAAAATAAAATTTTAACAAAATTTAAAATCTATTCCTGTGGTTTGGAGAACTAATGATTTAAGGAAAAGGCCTTGTAATAGTTGGCTATGGTGTTCATTAATCTAGTCAACATTAGTCCGACAACAACAAAGAGCAGATGTCTTCTTTGCATTTCTTTTGAACTTTTACATCAGCTTTCTGAAAGAAGTAAAGGTAGTTGCCCATCCTCTCCAGCATGAAAAGGTGCATAGACATACCCCCTGTGTTTTTTTCAAAACAAACTGCATCTGCTACTTGCCTTCTAGTTACCTCAGAGATACAAGTCAGGTTAAGTCCCTGGATACTCTGACTGGCAGATTCTTTTGAGCCAGAGAAAACAGTCAAAAGGGGTGGCAGAGGGCACGGCAGGCAGGAGGCTCAGTGTCAGAACCCACCTGGCATATGACTCTTTATACAGTATCCAATTTAAATGACCTGCAGGGTGTGAAGGCTTTACTGTTGCTTACTGCGCTGCTCATGCTAATATCTAGCACGGCAGTGTCTCGCTGCAGAGGAGAAGCAAGAAATATTCGCAACCAACCGCTCAAGCAAATGTGCCAGAAATGACATACCTAAACCAAAATACAGGTGTCTCAAATACCTACCCAAAAGGTGCCCAAATGTGTGCAGGGATGGTGAATGATCTTAGTCAATTCCTGCATATTTAAGTGCACTCAGACAATCAAGTCCGAAAGGTAATGTCTTATTAATACAAGGCACTGAAATACCTTTCAGAGCTGCTGACAATGTCCCTTCAGTATAGGCAAGTAACAATCTACTCTAAAGAAACAATCTGTTAGTTGGTTTGTCTTTAAAGATAACTGATCCTAAGAGAAGCTTAAAGCATTCTAAGTTCCACCTGCAGCTTTCAAAGTCTGCTTGAGTTGCCTAAGAGATACAGATCCTCCTCAATTTCTCTGACATAGATATTAGTTAACTGATTCTTTCCACTAAAATCCCCACTAGTCATAGCTTTCCCATTCTCAGAAAATCTCTTTTTCAATAAAGCACAAATGTCCAAATAGGAACAGGGGTTCAGGATTAGGTGACGAAAAAAATGAAGTCCATCTAGACACAAAGAGGTATTGAGATCACAACAAAGGAAAAAGAACTCAAAAAATTCATGTTCTTGAAGCAACCAATCAAGATCGTTTTTAGCAATAATCTCTCTTCATATAGAAGAATGTTCTACAAGAGAAAAGATGAGCAAAAGGTGTGGAGGGTTTTGTTTTTTTTTTTTGGTGTGTATGCAGACAGAATGCTGAGACTTTATGCAGTAAAGGGGGTAAGGGGGATAATTCCTGCTGTGGTGCTTTTTTGGGACCTGGATGCAAAAATAAAACCAGACTTTGTAATATTTCAAGAAGTGGACTAACCTATCTTAAGACTGAAACGCATCAAATATTCAGTCCTACTGAAGAAGTTGATATTGTACAGTATTTGGATGCTAGGAAAACAGAAGAAAATAGAGAAAAAGAGCTAAATGACATGATAGATATATTAGAGCCAAAGTTAAACTCCCAGTAGTTAAGACAAACACGGGGAAAAAATAAGATAAATTGTTTGCTATATTATAAAAAAGAAAAGAAAGATTGAATTAGCATTAAGATATAATATTGTGATTATCTAAATATGCTCAGATTAATTTTAGATCTACCCTCAGTGTAAATTCTGTTTGTATTCTGGAGAATATGAAAAGTCTAGATTATTATCCCCATGCTCCAAAAATAACCTTGTCAGGAACACATGTAACATGTAATTTTATGGACAAAGCCTGTATTTGCTGGATATCATGTCACAGCTATTGTAATAATAGGTAACAGACAATGGCTTGATTGCTACAGATTTAAAGGGTACACAGAAGAAAATGATTTCCAGTACATTACATCATGTCAAGGTACCTGCTATCTAATGTTGTCATAAAACAAACAAACAAACAAAACCCCAAACAGATAGAAAAATATTCAACAGATGATTTAGAAAGTCAAGTTCAGATCTGTCTGGGTATGAGTAAACTATAAGTCAGTATTCGAAAACCAGGACTGCCATGTTCTGAAATTTGCTACGCAATACCCTTGGAACCAACAATCTGCCTATATAACCATAAATGCTAACATATAGTTCCTTAAGCAGAGAAACTTAAAACCCCCTTGATTTCCTTCACTTTTTATCCCAGGGATCATGCAGGTTTGAGTTCTTCAAAAGCAGCAAAGTGCTGCTCTTTCTGCCATGCAGTTTCCTCCACGTAAATACTGCAAATTGTCTATGGAGGTCTTAAGACAGCACGGTTTCTCCTGTACATCTACCCTCTGGTTGATCATACTGCTATTACAGGTCTTGGTCCTGCATTAACGTCTTTCCACAATGATCCCACTCATTTCCTGATGGCCTTTTATATAGCTAAGGACTACTACACCTACGTGAGGTGACCGGACACAATCAGAGGGGCACATGGCGGGCTGAGGCTGTGGGTTGCTGCTTCAAAAACCCCAACTCTCCCAGGACCTTTTGCCCACGCGTATTTTTGTGTCTCGGAGTGCGTGTTCTCCCCTGAATTCTGCACATTTCCTTTCCACTTCAATCAGCTGCTCTCAGTAAAAGCTGATTGCAAAGTGAATGCAACTTGTATCTGACTAGTTACTCCTTTGAGTAACTAGGTATTGCAGAACTCAACATGAAAATCTTAAGTACAGGAAGGGTAAAGATTAAACGGCCAACGGGGAGCAGCCTCACTGACAAATGCGAAGTATGCCTTGTTTGTATTTTTCTGCAGATCTTATTCTATTCATTCTTGTTTTCCATATACATGCTTAATATTTGGGTTCTATGTTGTGACAGTTCCACAGTTGGCACAGAACTAAAAAACCAACAATATACATTTACAAAAAGCATCCACGCATGGTTCACTAAAGCTGAATAGTCTTTTTGTCTGTCTTGCTAATCAAAGTGCCCAATATTTCTGATGCTTTGGTGATGTCTCTATATGTAGCTGAATGTTGGCAGTGGGAGATCCCATGGCCGTTTGTTAGGAGCTGTCAATTGGGCTCCCTTGGCTGGTAAGTGCTACATTCATTTACAGAGCAGCTTAGCAGCTTATCTCAGTTTTTAGTAAACAGTGGTAACGAATTCAGTTTTCTTCCTTTTCTTTGAGACAGTTAACAGTGATATAAAATAAGGGTAGTTTTAGAAATTGGTTAATAACCTAAAGGAAGGAAAGAAATGTCGAAACAGCGGACAGAGCCCTCTTTCAGGACCATGAAAAAAGTTCATACAGCTCTTCCAGATTTTCAGATTTCTTTATCGCGCTCTGGCAGACCTCTCGGCAACAGTCCAGCAATCCATGTCTTCTGTCTTAGATAAAAGTAATCTGGACTAGGTAAATAATCTGATTTGTTTCTTAAACTGACACACTTTAAACAGAAACATGCTCAGATAGTTGAATGAGTCCTTTGGTTCAAATTTACAAGAGATGTATTTGCAGCTTAGTTACTCGTGAAGGGAGGAAGTTATATCATTTTTCATAATCATACTTATTTGCTATTTGTGGTTCTTATATGTACACTATAGCTCACGCTTATTTTAGTCAAATGTCTGGAGAAACATTTAGCTGACATTCAATTAGTGATGTACTGTGATAAAGGAGTAGGTAATTTACTATGTTCTATTTGGGCACCCCGCTTGTTTCCATTAATATTCACAATAGACTAGCCAGTTACAACAAAGTAAGGCACTGCCCCTACCTAGAAGAACTAGCAATCCAAAAAAAATCAGAGAATCATAGAATTGTTTAGGTTGGAAAAGACCTTTAAGATCATCCAGTCTAACCGTTAACCTAGCACTGCAGGTCCGAGATATGGAGTACAGAAATGAAGGCACGAGACAGAAGGTCTGTAGGTAAAGGTTTCCTAACATCACATGGCTTCATTCAATAGGATGGGAAAGACAATACCAGTACCTAGAAAAGTTATTTGATGCAACCTGAAAGACTATTAAAGACACAAACTAAATGCCTAGTTTGCCTTACAGCAATAATTTAGACATCATCATAAAGGAGAGATCAGCCTAGCATGATCGCTGTTTACACATGCAGAATAGGTCATGTTTCGGTCCTAAATGATACTGTGAGGTTAAAATAATTCAAAGTATTTCTGTATACTACTGACTATGACTAGTCACATCTGTTATATGGCTGTACCAAGTATGTGCCATGATATATCTGATCACATTTAAATTCATATTTAAATGAGTCCTTGCCTAAGAAATTCTGTTCCCTGCTTCAATCTCTCCCTGGACTCTGCTGTTTTGCCTTAATAAAAGGTTCCAGTAAAGCTCCCTTCCTCATTTATTCATTGTAAAAATGAATGTAGATCCTGACAATATTTTTCTCAGGCTGTGGAAGAGAGAAGAAAAAGACTGGCAACTACTGCCTCTACTTGAGGCCTGACAGATACCTGAACTACTAACATCGTTCCTTTACAGGCTGAGGCAGGGAAATTGTTTTGGCAAGTTCCTTCCAAGCCTAAAACAGGCAAGAAAAGTAAAAGCGTGGAAGGACTCATCCCTCTCCTTGTTGCCAGTTTACGTAGAAGCTGGAGAACCAGATGGAAGCCACAAGAAGTGCAAAGGATGCGTGGAACAACAGCACGTAAATGGAATTCACACTGCCTCAAAACAGCAAAGTCCCCTTCAACGACACCTACTCCACAGGGATCCTCCGCCACTGGGGCTTACGGGACTTCAGACTTGGTGCTTTTGGAGCAGGATGGTGGCAGCACGTTCCATCCAAAAGAAAGAGCAGAAGAAGGTGCTGGAGCATAGTGAAAAAAACTTAAGCTTGGTAAGATCAGCAATGCAAGTGAAGTAACAGAAAAAAGAAAAGTGTAAGGCTTTGCAGAGAGGGGCAAACCCTGACATTTGGTATAGAGGACGTAGGGCTCTACAACACCCAAGTAACGAGAAAGCCGTAAGCAAAGTTTTCGTAGTTTAAGAGGAGAACCGAAATCCTTGCAATCGGTCCTGCGGTACACTCATAAAGCAACTCTCTTCCCCCTGCGCAGTATCTGAAGCAGCACAAGAGATCATTACGCGAATAAATCCACGCAAACACCCTCCCAGCTCTTTGTTCGCCGGCCCCTCCTGCCACAGCTTCCAGCGCTGTCCCTCGGCGACCGGGCTGCGCTTGCGAAGCCCCCGCTGCCAGGCACAGCTGCCCCCCCCGACCTCCTCCGCCTCCCCACCCGCACAAGATGGACACGCCACGGCCACTGAACGCACCTCGCCCCGCCGCGGTGCCGGGACGCGCCATCCCCCCGCGGTGCCGCTTTCCAGGCAGCCGGACTGCGGCCGGCGCAGCCCGGTTTCCCCCACAGCGCCCGGCCAGCCAGGGTGCCCTCGCCTCAGCTCCCCACCCGCCACGGGTGGCCCCCACCACCCCGGGCCTCCCTCCGAGCCCCCTCCAGGCCCACAGAGCAGCCGCGGCCCTCCCCCTCGGGCGCCTCCCGCAGGCCCCGCTCCCCTCCCCTCACACCCCCAGCCCCATGCCTCCTCCGCCGCGCCGCCCCCTCTCTCCCCCTCCCGGCCGCTTGGTAACGCCGTTTCCATACTCACAGCAACTGCGCACTGAGGCGGCCCGCAGCCGGCCTGGGCACCCGTTTAGCCGGGACCGGCAGCGGCGGCAAGGCCTCCCCCCGCCCCGTCACCCCCTCGGCGGGCAGCTCCCCGCGCCCGGCGGCGGCGGTGGCGCAGGCGCGCTGCCTCCTCCCCTAGTGGCTGCCGCGGGGAGGCTGGCGGCCGCGGCGGCAGCTCCCGGGTTCCCTCAGAGCCGAGCGAGCGCGGCTCGGGCCGGCAGCGGGAGGCGGGCGGCGAGGGCGGGAGGCGGGGGCCGTGGGCTGGGGCCGGGCGCTGTGTGAAGGAGCCGTGCCGCACACCCAGCCCGTCAGTAACCGTCGCTGCTGGGGAGGAGGAGGCGGAGGAGGCGGCGGCGGCGGTGGCGGCGAGAGATTCTCCCACCCCCACCCACCGAGCTGAGGTGAGGCCAGGGCATAGCATCCTCCTTTCTTCCCCTCATCCCTTCCTCCTTTTCATCCTTCCTCCCCCCCTCCCCGAGCTCCTTCCTTTCATCCTTCTTTCCTTATCCTCCTTCCCCCTTATCTCGCCTTTCCCTCATCCTTCCTTGCGCTTCCTGGTCCTCCTTTCCTTTCTTCTCTCCTTAGCCACCTTTCTCCACTCCTCCCCATCCCCCAGACTCCTTCTCCCCATGCCCACATTTCGCACCCACCAGAAATAATAATCATGCCTTCTTTTTTAATTTTTTTTCCTCCCCTTTTCCTTTTTTAAATGCAATTTTCATTCTTGCCCAGTGAAAGAGGGAGAGAGAAAGAGACAGAGTCGGCCACAGACAGAGATAATCCCCCCTCCTTTAAAGAATGGGTTTGAATTAATGGTCATTTTGTGGTGTGTGTATTATGGGAGGCAGGGGATTATATTTAGGGAAGAAAAGAAAGGGTCAAAGGTGTGTTGTTTCACTTATTCATCTATTTACCTAGCATCACTTTGAGGTGAAACCTAGCTCCCTATTATTTTAAGCCTTTTTTAATTTTTTTTTTAAATTATTCTCCTTTCTTCAGGCATCAGAGATTTCTTCCTCCCTTTTATCCGTCCACTGTGCGTCTCTGTAATTTACAGTCGCTGCTGCTCTGATTGTCTGAGCCGGGAGCCGGCGGGGAAGGGGCGCGGGGAGCGGTGCTGTGCGCTGGGGAGGGGGCGACGGCAGAAAGCAGCTTCCTCCATCCCTTCCCTCTAGGCCTCCTCCAGGGTCTGAGACCTTTCCAACCACCCGCTTGGTATCCCATCCGGAATCCAACCCGAAAGGTGCCAGCTCCCGTCAAAGGATTTGCCTCCTGTGGCAAAGAGTGAAAGTTTAAAACGCGGCTTTGTCTTTACGTGGAGCGCGCTGGGGATGGCGAAAAGCTGCGTGGATGGTGGCTGAAAGGCGACGGCCAAAGTGTCTCGTTGCGTGGCTTCAGGAGTGGAAGAAGTTTTGCTTAGACGTGGTGGTGGGAAGCAGCGTCGCTGCTGCGAGTCTTCCCCGGCTGCCTTGCCCCTTTGGGAGTTGGTGTTGTGGATGCGTGTTCTTAGGGGAGCGTCCATAAGCCAAGGGTTTGGGAAAGTAACTTTTACGTATTTACGGTGGGGGGTAGCGTGAGGAGTAGGTAGCACGCACCTGCTTCTCTGTAGCTTGGAGGGGTGAACGCGCTCCCTCGTGTCTCGCTGGCTGTGCGCGATGCCTGTTTTCTTTTTAAGGTGATGCTCCGTCAGTTGAAATCATCAGTTGGTGGGTTTATTTCTCTCTGCATCAGTTGTGTAGCGGCAGAACGTTTATTTGATTTTTTTTTTTTTTAGCGTGCTTCAGACAATTGTAGCCTTTTTTTAGCCTCTGTTTGCTGAATTAGAAGTTTGTTTATACTTCATCAGGATAGATACATTTCAAAACCCCTGTTGTTTTAGAAATCTATAGATACCACAGCAGCCAATACTATAGCCAAACTATCAGCCTGAACAATATAAACACATGCATGTTACACACTATCTTGGCATGTATTCCCTGAGAAATGTTGATTCTGTTAACTCGTCAAGATTGCAGCGAATGTTCTGTGTTTTGGAGTATGAGGTAGATAAGTAACATAAACGAGTAGTCTTAAATGACGTTGCTGATGCAAACAACAGATTTTACTGGGTTTGTAGCTATGACGATGCTGCTGGTTTCCCTTTTCACCTATAGTGTCTATGGTTGATACTATGTATTGTATCAGGCTTTTTATACTCCAGGTCAAACACAATTCTTTCTAGAGGAGAAGTACTGACCTGAAGGATGAACTTTTGCACTCGATTGTGTAAATCATTGTTTACAGAAATACCACCTCAGCTGTTTACAAGATAGCTGTAATTCCATTAATGGGCTCTGTTGATGACAAAAGCCTCACCAGGAAAGCTCCAGTGTCACTTGAGCCCTTAATAGAAACACAAGCCTAATTTATGCAGCTTTCTGAAAGCTCTTTTTTTAATATTAACGATGAGCATGTACGATACTACTGAAATGCCTTTGAACCACTGAAAACCAAGAGTATTCATAGACTGAGACTTTAAAGCCAAAGGAAGCAATTAGATCTTCTGCTCTGACCCCTTTTCTATTATAGTCAGTTGGATTTTATCCAGTTACTTTTGAGTGTGATAACATGTATTTGACTAAAACGTATTTTCCAGAAAAATTGGAATTTTGATCGGAAGACAGCAAGAGGTGGAGAATCTGCTGTTCATTAAGTTATTTGGCTTCAGCTTCTGGTCACTGGTTACTGATGTGCCTTTCTCCACTATGCTAAAGAACTCAAAGTATTTTCTTACCATGGAGGTATTTCTCTGCTGTAACCTAGTATTCCCTCTCTTTACTATTTGTAAAAAAATAACTGGACTAAAATTCTTTAAATTTGTCACTGCATGCATTTTCCTCCCAACTCAGTTTCTGTGGTTTTTTTTTCCACATCCACTTTTTCAGCATTTTTGTGAAAACGTGAGCTGGATACAGCATGCCAATGCCTTGTCTCAGGAGTGTTTTGTGAGTTTAAATATTACCTCTGTAGTGTTACTCTTCTGTTTATACGTTGTATTTACATATTAACCCTTCCTCTGCAGCACTACATTTTGATCCCCTTTTCACTGGGTATGCTCACTGTGGCAAACCCTTTGCAGGACTGTTTCTTTCCACAAGAGTTCATCATTCTATAGACTAGCATGTGTTTCTTGATTGTAGCTTTATAACTTTGGGTTCTTTTTTTTTTTTTTTTAAGAATGTTTTCTTTCTAGCATGGGTTGAATATATCAAACACTTCCGATTGCTTTTTGTAACTGTTTTATCTCAGTTATGTAGCATTCTATCAGTTTATAACTTGTGCAAATTTTGTCCCGATTGATTGTGTAGACTTACAAATAATTGAACAAGTGTTTTGTGATAGGGGCTCCACCTTTGGGGAACTTCATGTTAATCTGCGTTATGTTGTGATGTGTTCTTCTTGAGAGCTGTTTTTTTTTTCTCTTTGAGATGGCACTTAACTGGTTCTTGACCTGTTTAATGGGTGTTATTTTGTCATTAAGCTGTCACAGAATACTACACCAAGTGCCATAGAAGTTTATACAGACATTTTTACCAATTGGAAGTATCAATTTTGTCAAAGAATAAAACCAGATTCATTTAAGAAGAGCTATTTTCATTAATTTTGCTTCCTATTATTTGTTATATAGATCTGACATATCAGTTGAATCTCACATGATTTTTTTTTTTTCTTATTATTGTTTTGCTCAGGACTGCCATCGTTCTAACCTTCCCATAGCTATAAACAGTCTCTCACTAGCTCTTTTAGAGCATGGTTGCAACGTTAGCGTTCATTCAGACTTCTGAAATTTCCCTGGTATTTTCAGAATTGCTAAAAAATTCATGTTGGTGGGATAGACATTTCCTTGGATGCTTCTGTGAGAACAGCCTTCTATGGAGATCTTTAGTCCTGCTGGTCAAAAATGTTTATTGCAAAGTAATAATGTTTTGAGGTTGTACTTGTAATGGACTGAAGAAGGAATTCGTCATTCTCATGAGGTACCAGCAAAACATCTCACTTCTTTACAAAGTGAATTACTTACTGAATGCATCTGCCCTTTTGCACTATGAGTGTGGCAGAGTCCCTGTTTAGTAGCACACCTGTGTGAGGGCTGAGATTTCTTTTGTTCTTACAAATCCCCCCCTGTTTTTTCCCTGTTGCCATGAAATGTCTTCATCCTCTCCAATCAAATTTTACACTTACTGATTCAAAAAACATGCAATTTTGTATCCCTTAATAGTTTTTTTTTCTTGTTATGTATGGCTTCTTACTTTTAATAGCAGTATTTGTTGAAATCTGTTTTGTTGCCAAATTGTAGTAGTTATGACAATGCCTTCTAGGTATTACATGCTGTCTGAACATGCGAGTGTGAGATTATTTTTTTTCTGTGTACAATGACAGAGCCATACAATTTATTACATTGCAGAGGAAGAGGCTTTTGCTTTTAAGATAGCATGTTTCAAGGCTTGGCTAAAGAGAGTTAAGCTCTTTATTTATTTTCTCCATAATTTGTTCAGAGGCAATACAAAGCATAGGACATACTTTGGTTTTAGATATAAGACCGAGTGGCAGTGGAAATATGAAGGGCAAGGATACAGAAATAAATAATACAATGTGTAGTTGGAAAGAGGAAGGGAAGGCATACAGAAATCAAGAATAACAACATTAACCTAAGGGTAAGTACAGTAGCATACTTAGGTTATAACTTGATTGGAGTTTTTATGGCTCAGGTCTGTAGAAATTGTTCCCCTAAAGCTAATTTGAGGTAAGATGCACGAAGAAGATATAAAAAGAACAAAATTGGAGGGGAAGATGAAAGTGGCAAAAAGAAAGTTGTGGTTTAGAGGCTAGCTAAGAGCTGCTTCTTGCCTAAAATAAATCTGTTAATTTCGTATAAACAAAATGTTGTTTTAGGATAAACTTTCCTGAGGAATTAGCTAAACAGTAAAGTGTATCAATTGACCAGCGAGAACTTTCCCCAGGCACGGTTTCCAACACAGCAGGCTTCTGCAGGGAGCAGAAGTGGCTGAGCCCCGAGTTCTTCTGGGGAGCTGCGTTACTGATGGGTGAGGTCCTCCAGCTGTATCAACACCACCGTGAACCTGACGGAGATCAAACCGCTTCTAAGTCTAGCGGTTCCATCGAACCTTGATGGAAACTGAAAAGACAAAAGTGTTTAAGACTGCTGTAACACATACGTTGAAGACATGACAACAAAGAACAGAAACCAGTTTTTAGCCTGTTAAAGAAGTGGTTAATAACTAAGTTATTCTTGTATTCCAGCTTCTTATTGTCTTATGGGAGTTCATAACACATCTAAATATATCTCAAAGGGTGATTACACTCTTGTAGTGAATCTTCAGTTGAGCAGACTCAGCACTCTATGGATATAAATGAGTTTTGTCTTGGGTTTCTGGGTAAAAGCTCTACATCTCAGTTTTCTAAATAGTTTCTTCATAGATGAGCCATTGAGAGACTACCAAGTTATCTGGTTCCAAACAATGGTTGTATACAAGAAGGCGCTCTTGAAAGTTTTCAAACAGTAAGATCCGTTGAAGTCATATTTACGTAATAAAAGATCAGCAGCTCTAGGAAATGAAATTATTGTGACCATCACTTACCAATACAGTGGGTTGAAAGTCAGGATTTTCGTGTTCCTCATGTTTAGGAATCGTGTTTTCCTTTGGGTTGGAACAAGCTGGTGAAGTTTAAAATTTCCAACACAATGAAAATCCTTTCCCCTGGTAGGAATATCACCACCCCCTACCAACCCCCAAGATACATATTTTGTTTCAAATTTCATATCCTGTCATCAGACAAAGCATTTTGACTTTATAGAGGGCAGGAGGAAAGATTTTTCAGTAGTTTTTCATTGGGTGTGTTGAGAAAACACACTTTTTCTTAAGTACTTTAACTCTGCTGAATCAGAATTTTCTGACAGCAAGGTTTTTTGGTTTTGTTTAGTTTTGTTTGGGTTTTTTTTTAATCTTTGGAATATTTTTTGGCTAGCTATGCTTTTCAGTCACATCACCCCTTGCATTAGTATTCTAGTATTGAGAACAGTACAGAAACATTTTCAACATTGCTGCAGAGACTGCCCAAGTTTTCAGGCTTATTAAGTAATGAGAATTATTAAGTGAAGCTGAATCCTGCAACAGTAGGAACATCTCACAGGGTTTTCATTTGAGAGGTAAGAAAAACAGTAGATTTTGCAGTTATACAAAAGAATCTCTGTATTCAGAGTGTTTTCAAGCTATTTTTACAGATATTCCGATCTGTTATCAGTGGTGTTATGATAATTATTATGTGTCATTTCTTTCTCCTGTGTGCTTGTCCTTTTCTGTATTTTAAAAACAAGTTTATGTTACCTTATGCTTAAAGTAGACAAGAATTTTAGAACAGAAGACAATTTCAATGTAAGTGGAACTTAAATTCTGAATACACTTTTATAAGCAGAAAGTGGAAGTGGTTTCGGTCAGGCTAGGCTCCCAGTTGCCCAGGTGACTTCTGCAAATGGGGCTAAAGCTTTTAAGTTACTTAAAGCTTCTTGTAAATGGATTAATCAGTTTGTTCTTTTCTACAACTAATCAACTTTAAATTTTAATTATTAAAAAGCCACTGCTCTATATTCCATTGAATCTGCCTTTATGGAAGTTCTCCCTTAAAGCCCATTTAGCACAGCAAAGGCAGCTAAATCTTTCAATTCTCTAAGTTTTGCTTATAAGAAATGGATCAATTGGAAATATTTTATTTCTTATATTTTAAATACAGAAACTGTATCCATCCTGTGCAGAGATGAGAAAACCACTTTTATCAGTTCTCTAAATCTCTTCAAACATCAAAAGAAACTCCAGAAGACCCCCTTCCTAAAGATTTAACTTTCAAGTTAGATTATGGAGTAAAATACGACTACAAAATTTTAGTAAGCACTGGTTTTATTTTTATTGTAGCATCATGTTAGTAGCAATAGTTGTGTCCTTTCCAGAGGAACCACATTAACAAATATGAATAAAATTCTTGAAAAGAGCCAAAAAATTTATTTGCAGTTTTAACTTGCTTAAATAATCTGAGGCAGACATACTTATCTGGTGAGATATTTTTTGTTCCTTTGCTGCCTCTGGAAAAACATTTTGTTGTTTGCTTCTTAGTATAGTAAGATATCCTCTTAAAGTTGTTCTGTAACTTTTGAGTCAGTTTAGAGTTTTCTGTAATTAAATAGTATTAAGAAAATGCGTGAAATTAAATAGAGAATAGCTGCGATGTTCTCTGTCATTAACTATTGTCTTCCTTGAATGTTTATTGGGTGGTCTTTCTTTCTGATATAAATATGATCAGCTGTGATGAGTTACCCATGGTTAATTCTTCATTTGAGTTCATATCTCTACCGTTACACGTTCCCCGCTGGATGCAATATTACATCTGTAAGCAAGATGGGGCTAATGCACGGAGGTGAAATTTGTTTATGGCCAGTGCTGTGTAATACAACATCTGATTATTTTGTTAGATAAAAGAAACATAATACATATTTCCTGTTGAGATGACTAGATCTCATGCTTTAACTCCTGGAAGCAAAACCTGCAGTTGCTTTAACATATGCCACTATATTTATTGAGAAAATCTGAATATAGAACCCAATTGTCTTTTTTTTTTTTTTATTCTACATCTCTGTAAAAATTGTATGGTGAAAATGGTTACTTCAGTTTTTACTGAAATAGAAAAGCATTGATTAATAACTTTTTTTGGTTGTGCCAGAATATTTAAGTAAAATAAATGGTGTCATATGTGCTTGATTTTGATAGAGTATTTATCAAAACACTTCATAAATGGTTATCCGGTGGTTACAAATGTTGGCTGTTTAGATAACAAAAGACTGTTCAGCATTTCAAGGAAACTTATAAAATAGATAACAACTAAAATTTGAAGTGAGAAAAATCCAGAGTAAGTAGGGGAATAGTTCTTCCATTTGTAAAATATAGGAAAGCCGGCTAATTTAATTCGTGTGATTAAAATCCACAGGTGAATCTTTAAAACGAAGTTACAGAATTGCAAAGAAACAACTCCATTTGTTACTGGTTAGAAAGAAACAACTTCCATTTGTTACCCAGTTGTTTGGGGTTTTTTTGGTTGGGGTCAAAGTCAGAGAGATTCATGTATATTTATTGCAGCATATGAAGTCATTTCTAGTTCTTGTACAAATAGACTTGAGTGCTTACTATAATCAAGTCAGAAATGCAAATTCAGAATTACAGCTGCCTAGGCTAATTTTAAACATATCTATTGTCTCTGTAATCTACATTTCCAGTGCTTAGATGCTATGCAGAAATACTTCTAAGAAAAATGAATTGTCAGGAAGTCCATGAATGAAGGAAGATGAGGCTGTGTAGGGGTAGAATAGGAATAAATAGATTCTCGTTGGCTGGGAGCGCTTTGCCCCACGAAGAAGTTGGGAGCCTCAGCAGTACGCGGCGCTGGCACTTGTGCTTGGGTGGGCTCCCCATGCTGTCTGTAAAATGCAAGCCTATTCCGTTCAGCTGACAAAATGTTTTGGACTTGCTAAATAATGTTTCTGGGTCACATCTGATATCTAGCAAGAACAGGAACATTTAAAAAAAAAAAAAAAAAGGAGAGAAAAACTCTTGCTGTCTTATGATTCAATTTTATTTGCGTGGCGTAAGGAGGATTCAGTGCATGGCTAAGCTCGCCAGCATGCTGGATCCCTGGATGCTTTAATCTGCTCTTTCACGCTGAAAAGTTTTTAGGTGACTTGCATCCTTGAACAAAGGTTGTTTTGGGTTTTTTGTTTTTTTTAATATACTCAAATTCAAACCCTTGTGTTCAGGCCTGAGCCCAGGCAATATTGGGTCAGCGCAGGTCAGAGTAATGGAACTGTACGGGTGTTTTCTAGGTGCTAAAGAGTAGCTGGGACACGAGTCCTGAGCAGGATTGTCTTCTACTCATGCTCTGTTTGTGTGAAAACCAGCATCAAACCTTATATAAATTTTATCATTCCCCTGTGTGCTTTCCTCATCTTCTAAATAACTTAAGTGTATTTCCAGAGCATTTTCTACAGCCTTACAAATACTTTTTCGCTTGCCTTGTTCTAATTCTGTATTTACTACCAAGAGTATTTTTGTTTACAAATTCAGCCTAAGAACCAGAAAATATATGGGATATCTGTGTTCAATATTTACCTGCAGTAGGCAGGGTAAGAAATAGAATTTTATGATTAATTTTTATTATGTTTCATATATTTCGTTATAATTTCCTTAATGTGAGTAGGGAAACTATCACCTTGCTTCTTGCGGAGTCTTCTTGGAATGCCAGCCAGAGGTATTGTATGGTCCCAGGTGATCTCAAATGCTGCAGCATAACCTCATTTACATGACAGAGTAATACCAAAGCATACCTTTTGCACAAACATAGCCAAAAAGCCTTCAGAATTAATGTCTTGAAGTAGTTGAGAAAGCAGAGAGACTTTAGTAGCCATGGTGACTTTTTTTTTTTGCCTTTAAGTAGAAACATCACTGTTTACTAGCCTTTATGTGAGAGCCTTAAACGGGATATCTGTTCAGCAAGCTACAAATTTGGTGGCAACAAAAGAAAAATCATAGATGTGTGGACAGATTCAACACATGACAAGCAGTGTGGTTTGGATGCAAAAATAGCAAGCTTGCAAACCCAATTTGGTTGAGACCTGTAATGATGACACAAATACTTTTTTGAGGCTCCGCACTCCATGTTCTCCTTGTTTGCTACTAGTTTTAGAACTGTTTTGGCTCGACAGGTGCTGAAGTTGTACCCTTTAGCTCAGAAGTTGCGAGAGACTGACTTTGGACTGACACATCTTTCCAAACTTGGTTGCACCCTAAGGGTGGAGTCAGCTTCACTTTAATTGTTTTGTGGCTTTTGGGTTCACGAAAATGATGCTGAGATGCACTGACAACAGGAGTGTGTTCAGGTCTCCTCTCAGCTTAATGAGTTTATTTTTGCTGGGTGGTTGACAGTCAGCCAAAAGAAACAAAATTACATAGCCCAAGAACAGCTTCTTGGCCAGTTTTCCATAAAAAGATCAGTCAGGAAGAAGGGGAAACACTAGAGATGTTTGGTTTTTTTGTTGTGGTTTTTTGTTTTTTTTTTTAAATGAGTTTTCCATAACGGTGTAAAAATTGGGCTGTCTTAGTTTTGATCACTCTCTGCACCATAAAAGTATTGGGGGTGGTGTGAGGTCCATTCTATTTCCATGATATCCAGCAGAAAGATATGTTGTACCTAAGGATGTTGCAGGACTTGTGATGGCTGAAGCCTTTCCTGATCAACCCTTGGGAGCTAATCCACAATAATTATTTCTTGAAACAGAGCATGAGCAAGACCAACTCTGTAATGATTAGGACATGGGTGGATCAGAACAATTAGTATTTGATTACACAAAAGGAACAGCTTCTAAGGAAGACCTGAAAGCCACATTCCCCAAAGAAACAAGATGTTGGAGTTTAAACACTTCTCCAGGTGTGCTTGAAATTAGTGATCTGAATTTGGAGTTTGAACCCGGGTCTCCAAGATTTTGAGTGACCTTGTCCTCTCAGCTGTCGGCTGTGCTGGTTTGGATGTTTCTTATTGCTGTTCTTCATTAAGAAGTTTTCTTTACTGGGATGAAACCAAGATCATGTAAGTGAAAAAAGAATTTTTAGATTATTCTTTTAAAAATATATTTTTAATCATTTCCACCTAGCTTTAATTAGAAATGACTAAAAAACGCTTAGAATTGAAGTCACCTCTTGGCCATTACAGCTAGAGTATAGGAAATGCAGACAAAGCATAGCTGCTGTGTACGTTGCAGGAAGACTTTCAATAGCTTCTAGTACTTAGAGCTCCTTTAAATAAGAGGAAAGTATGTAAATACAACAAAAAATAAAATACTGTGTCTTGAGTAGATGAACTTCCTTTATGCATTAAAAAAAATCAAATACACACACACACAAAAAGAGCACCATATTGACTCTGAGCTCTGGTGTTTACATAATACTCCTTTTGTAGGAATTTAAGTGCCCTGAATCTGAAATATGTTTCTCCAATCTCAAGAAATGTGCAAAACATGAGAGAGACTTCACAGTGACCAAGTAGAAAGATTAATTTTACCGAGGGCCTCTTCCAGCATTGCAGATGGGTTTCTGGGTATTTTAGCTAGGGGACTAGTTTGGGTATTCAGATTATGCAAGATTAAATCCTTGATCCTTTAAAAGTAATTACAGAATTGCCATTAATATTGCAGAGCTCTTACCCAACACTTGTGGAGCTGGCTCTGCCTTTGGCTGAGGGCTGCGTTGGTATCTTCTAGGTGTAGCAGGAGCCAGTCCTGTGTGGCATTACAATGATACAAAAGTTGCTTACGTCTCTGGAAAATTCAAATGCTTATCTGTGTTACCTTACAGAGTTGTTATGAGTACTAATTCTATCTGTTACATGCTCTAGAAGGCAAATGATTTCTATAAGTAGGATTTTTTTTTTTAACTTTTCAACAGTTAAAAAAAAAAAAAAAGGTAATAAGTGTCCAGTACATCAGCTCTTCTTTGCATCTGATTTCTTATGTGCTGCAAATATACAATACGCACTGCTCAAATGCGTATTGTATATTTTTGTATCATTTATTTTAAATGACCTATTTTTTGTTCCTATGTTGATGTAAAGATAACTTTTCCTCTGATCCGAGAAACTTGTTCTGTCATGTTGGGCCAGTTGAACAAAACATTACAGGTGGACTCAGTTACCTAAACATGAACTCATAGCACGCCGTTGTAGACACTGTATTCAGCTTGCTCTTCAGTTAGGTGATGGGTTTCATGCAGGTCCTCTGTCGTATCTGTCGCTGCTGTCTTGCTTCTGTACAATGTCCTGTATTATATAGCTCGTCTCAGTGGTGGAAAGAAAACCCCAAATGTATCGGAGCATTGAGTTACTTGATGAGTTTCATTATATTTATTTCAAATGGTGCTAATGTTGGTGGAAAAATGCCACGGGAGGAACCACAATTCTTGGTTAGTCTTTAGTGTGGCAAGGTAAATTAAATAATTATGAAATTTGGTGAGGGTACTGACATTTCAGAGATCCCTCAGATAAGTGGAAATAGGGAGAATTATGAATGTTGTCTTGAAATTGTGTGTGTTATAGGTGTATGTATCTCATATGCAGAATATCCTGTAGGAAGGATTTAAATTTGTTGTGGGTCTGTGTTTTAAATACAGAGAGTACTATGGAAAATATTACAAAGTGAGATGCAAGATATGTCAAGGATGGTGATCATAGTCAGTGTGTTAGAAAGGTTTCGTTATTAGTTTCTCCAAGGAAATGTTGGTGTCTGAAGAACAACTATTGCATTTTAATTTTTGGTTCCACTAAATAAAATAGATGAATTTGATGAAGGTTTTTAATCACTTAGATTTCTTCTGTCACAACAGTGATACTCCCATGTGCAGTCCTTGCATGTGTTTAATCACCGCTAAACATAGTGTTGGTTTTTAGCCACATTTATCAAGGTCCTCTTATCTGAAAGTGCAAAGCAAAACAAAAAACCGCCAGGTTTTACTTCTGTTAAAGACAGTCTTTGTCTATAGTCAATCCTAAACTTTAGTCCAAACTTCAGTCCAAAATGTCTCTATAGCTCTAAGTAATTTAATGAAAATTTTATGTTGGTAGTATTTTTAGAGTTAAAAACATTTGAATGTGTTAAAAATTAGTTTTGGGGAATACAGCGGAAAAGATGTAAAATAGACAACCCTATTTTTTATCATAATAAATTGTATATGCTTCGGGTCATTTCTGGGTATCTTATGTGTTAACGTAATGAACAGCTCCACTACTGAACTATTTCATGCGAAGTTATCTTCTTAAACCAAAGGAAAACAGCAGTTAAGAGCTGTATTTGTGTGAAAACTGTTAGCAAGTGCTTATCATTGTAGTGAGGCCTCAGTAAAGTGAAATTTATTATTCCTGGTGGTTTATTTCAAGACAACTTAATGTAAAGAGATGCTTTTTTGCTACACGCTTGCTCAGAGTTGCTACGGTCCAATATTTGCTGTCCTATTGCTATTTTCGTTACTGCTTTTTGTAGTGAAGGCTTGTGATTTCATTAATGGTTATTTTAATAACTGAAAAACCTGACAGAGGGCTAAATACAAAGGAATTCTGTTTTCCATGTAGATAAGCACAGAAATACATGAATAAAAATCTGGTTGGCCTCTCCTCCACGCTTCAGAAGTCTCCTGTGTGGCTTTATGAACCTTTGGGAAACGGGCCACATTATCTTCAATTTTGTAAATAATTAACGTTCTCTGTGTGATTATTTTTATCAAACGTATATTTCTAGATTAATTTGTGGATAATTAAAGTTGCAGTTCTGTAGAGGCTTTTCTTGGGTTTTGTTGTTTTTTTCTATATTTCTAGCATGCGAGTAGGATCTTACCCCATTAGCCGCCTTCCTTCTGTGGGAAGCCATGCATTGAACGAGGGAGTTAAACAATTTTCACAGACTTTGAACTTGTGGTACGTTGTGATAACCCTTGAAACCCAAACATATATCTCGTGTGTTAACTCCACCTATAGTTTCCACAAGTCGTCTTAAGAGAACTTCTTTGTCACTCACAGCGTCGGAACACAGGGTCTTTGAATTAAGCAACAGTGATTAAATTACACATGCTTTCGTGATCCGTGTTTTTCCTGCCTAAAGAACGGTATGGTGACCTTATGTTGACGCTATAGAGAATGTGTGCTTTGTTAACTGCATTTGAGATCTGCCCCTGAAGTTTAAACCGGAGAGGCACTTGTTCTTAAACACCAGCTTTGCTTTTTTGGGGTTATCGCTATCACATCTGGACCTTCGCTACCTTAGGTGCCATGTGGTGGTACTTTTCTTGTATTTATTTTGTAGGATTTGCTTAATATAAGAAAACAAGCCCGTGCTACATTTATTCTTAAGTGAAGAGGAAAAAAATGACTTTCTCTGGAATGATGACAATGAGCTGTTTATTACCACAAGCTGTGCATTTTATTTTCTTTTAGTTAGAAAGCAGTGATTTGTCTGAATTTTTTGAGTGGTTTTTAAGTGAATAATGATATAAGAGCCTTCTTACTTGAGGCTTCTTATAAATGTAGTTATTTATATGAGGAAAAACTGTTCAAGTGTGGATTATTTATGCAGGGGAGAAAACTGGCTCTGGATTAAGATAATTTTTCTTTCCCATCTTCTCTGAACTAATTTGTTTTCTCTGTGCAGTGAGTGTTGCAACTTTGAGACACCAAGGAGCTCCTTGTACCATTTCCCCTGATAAAATGATCTGATTCAGACCTCACCTTCTGTTCTTCAAGGCAAACTTTGTTCCCTCATGGCTTCAAAGAAGAGTGTTACGGCCTTTCCCCTTTCATTTTTAGCAGACCTGGTTTCATCATACATTTTAAAAGTAGAACTGAGATTTTTCCTGGTCTGGTGGTACTGGCGTGTTCTTTTCTTAATTTCTGTGGGTTTTTTTTCCCCACAACAATTGAGAGATGGATGAGAAGAGCAACTGCACTTTTGCCCCCCTTCTTTTGATTTCTCTTTTGATTTTTCTTTTGATGCTAGTCCTCTCCTAAGATGATCCCTAAGCCTGGAGCCTGGGCTCAGCCGCTGAGTGAACTGTGATGCGAATCCACTCTGTTTATCCACCAGATTATTTAAAAATTGGTAATTCTGCCATGGGGAATGTGCAGGCATTGGTAAAAAGAGCATCCAAGCAGCTTTCCTAAAACATTTTTAATTATTGGCAGTAAACATAACGAGAAGATGTAGAGGACTTGATATCAATACAGATCTCTCCTACCTAGAGCCAAGAATGACCTAAATTTTTTTTTAGATACACCAGCAGGATCTGTCTGTAAACAGTTTCTAAGCAACAGCTGCCTGTCCTCTAGAAAGAATGTCACTTTTTAATCCATGACTCCTGGGTTTTATAGCCCTTCTGCCCAAATCGGCACCCTAGATTAGGGGGAGGTTGAAGCAGTCTTGTCAGCAATGATGGTTCTCCTTTTTTCTAGGAGGTTCTCCTTTTTTCTAGGAGCATCCACCTACGGTTCGCTGAGGTGTGTTTGAAATGAAATCACTGTCTCCTTTATTGTTGTTTTTCCAACAGTTTTGCTGTCGCAGTCCAGCACTGTGAATTATTTCTGTGCGGTTTCATAAACATTCTGTAATGAACAAAGAACCCGAATTTCTACTTCCATTTAAATCCAATCGGTGACAAACCAGAAACAGCTAAATAATTTTTTTTTTTTTTTTTAAATTATTACATGGTTTGAACTGGTTTTAAGGCAAAACCTGAGTTTTCCCCATAGCACAGCAGGTCTCTTTCTTCATCAAGAGTTGTGTTGCATCTGTCTCAAAGACTGGGGTACCTCAGAGGCAAAGAAAATGAAAGCCCTTTATCAAATTTTTATTACCTGGGAGCCTGCAGCTCAAGTGACCAGTTTTCTGAGACTTACCTGCATTAAGCGCTGTCGAATAATTTGTATTTAGAGGTCAAGTGGTAACAACTACCCTAGAAAGAGAGCTAACTTTTTCCATGGTAATATAGTGGTAAATGGGGAAAAAAATATGGAGTAAGTGATGGTCACTGGACAATGTAAGCTCTTGTGATCAATTTTAAACAGATATTATTTGAAAACAGCAATCATTTTCCTTTTGCCAAAGATCCATATAAGATGAAGAATACAAACCCAATTTTTAGAGGGATTTTTGTTTGTTTTGGTTTAATACTGGCTTTTTTTTTTTTAAAGGAATGTTAACCTGGAGGCTGTGGAGTGCAGACTATTCTAATAGTCATAAGTGTCAAGTTCTCTATCTTCCAGCTGAGCTATCGTTTCTTGCCTTAGCTTAGACTGCTTTTGAGGTGGGGAAACAGATTTTTGTAGAAAACGGGTTTTGCACCACAGGACATTGGAATGGAATATGATCATAAACTCATTTAGTAAGAAGTGGGGAAGAGTCAGCCGGAATCTGTCTTCCGTTATATTCCAAGTAGCTCTAGAAAAGCAGCCTTCAGGAAAACATGGTGGAGGTTACTTACAGAAAAAGCTTGCATTTTAATGTACTAATTCCATGCATCCATTTATAAGCAGTTTTTGCCAACTCTGTGAGCCAATGGAAGTAAATTTTCAGTTCATTGAAGATTTGGGAGGAACAACAGTGGCCTCATCAGTTACCACAGGATGGTAGGACCTACATAAGTGTATTCTTCATTTTACTTTTATTTTGCTCTCTCTCATCTGCCACCGTTAGAGTTAAATAGTATTTCAGTTTGAAAAATGGTCTTGCTGCTTTTACTGACAGTGCCTGAGAGAAGAGAAGGCCAGTGGATGTTGGGATCAGTTAGATTTGAGTAATAGTTATGATTGATAATATAGGCTGTAGCCTATGGCGTTATTTAAAGGAATTGTAGATTTTATTTCTTCCCCAGAAGAGGTAAAATCATAGGTCTTTGTCTGAGTGCTTTTGAGAAAAACAGAGATACGTTTCCTCTGTTAATATGAGAAGCTGTCTTGTTTCTTACAGCTGTCTCTATTTCCTTTGTTTGATTTGAAATCAGAGATTTCTGCTATGTACAGAACAGGGACTTAAAAAGTAATTGAGGCATTTTTCTGGCTTGCATTAAGAAATAAAAATGAGCAGAAGGAATTCTGACTTATGGAGGGAGGTTGGATGCTATTATGTGCAACTGGGAAACACAACATGAAAGGCAGTTTAAAATACCTGTATGTTTAAAAAGCTAACATTAAAGTTAAAAAAATCTTGAGTAAAAAGATGTATGAAACATGAGCTTTTGAAGAACTTTCTATGAAAAGGACAATAAAACTAAGATTTGTGACATTCTTACTTTTTAGGAGCTGCTAGGGTGGCTTCCTGTCAAATAACATAAAAATAGTCTGTGATGAAAGACTGAGAGTAAATTCTGGTTTTTACTGTTTTCAGCATTCTCGCCTTCTCCATTACATTTTGGCCAAGAGTAGCGTATTGTTATAAAATTCAGACTACAAGTACGCTTTTGTGGCTTTGGTTATTTCTGTTCATTTCTTACGTAAATGAAACGGTAACCTTGGTCAATCACTATCAATGATTGGTTGATACTTCCCTCTAGATTTGGGCCAAACTTACTTGATAATTTCTCTTTCATGGAGTAATAGTTCCTCATTATTATTATTTCTCTGTTGGTTTGAGAGACATGGATAAATTACAATGAAAGTATGTCTTTGTAACTAAATATTCTCTTGTATATTAAATATTCTTTTCTGTACAAGTAGAATTCTTCCATCCTTTGCAAGCTCCTAGTTTATAAAAAACCCACTCTTTTTATAAGCAAACTATTGTAGCTGTTTCCTGCATATATTAACAAAATGTTTGAAGACTGAAGGGAGTGAACATTCAGTGAGTCATCTTCTGTTGAGAATAAAACCTGATACATTTGTGAATGAATGTGAAGTGAAGCATGTAGTTTGTTATTATTGTGTTTTGGGGGATTTTATTTTTTGGGGTATATTTTTGCTTTTAACAGCTGTGCAAGTTAGAAATTTTTTTTTAATTAGACTTGGGAAGTGCTGCTCTCACATTTATAAATCTGCTAATATTGGGATGAACTGGATTTAGTAGGACTCAACTACGACTAGGAATGTCTGCCCAAGCTGTTTTGGATCATTTTTGGAGGTGCCTCCGTTGACGCTATTTAAGGAACTTTGATTGCTAAACACAAACACAAGGATGCCTAAAAAGTTTGGAAGTGGACTGAACACCAAAAGCTTGATGAAGCCCCTCGACTATTAAGTAGCTTGTGTTAGAAGTAGTATAGGATTTTAGCAGAAATGCGAGTTGATCTGATAACATATATGAATGCCAAACTTTGCACAAGTTCAAGTACATGTCGTACAAAGATTTCTGCAACTCAGAAAATATTAAACAGGGTGAATATAGGCAAAGTTAATAACAAAAGCTGGTATTCTTTCTGTAAAGAAAAAAAAGAATACCTTGAAAACAAAGAGGACGTGTATAGGTTGATTCATCCCTGGTTATTCCATCCTAGCCTGTAAGAGCGAGCTGTTTGTGGAGTTCCTGAGTGTCAGGGTAGCAACTGGACAATAGTTTTTAATTGAGGACAGATGAGTTATTGTTTCATAACTTCTGTCGTTAATGTTCCCTTCATCTCTGAAACATCCTGCTGCAATTGGTTCCACAATCTCCACTTCTGAGAGAAGTACTGCCTATTTGATACTTAAAATCCTGATGGCTGAAGAATTTGAGATATATTTAAGTTCTTGTAGGAAATATTGAGTTCTATTCATCTCTGTGCTGTCTGTGTTCACATGATTTTTAATTGTACTGCTTCTCTGTAATTTATATTGAAAATTGAAGACTGAAGTGTGTTTAGACTCTCTTTATATGGAAAGCATTCAATGCCTCATGGAGACTTTATAGATACATCTTCTAATTCTACCAGACCTTTTTGGAGGTGGAAGTGCACGTGGCATTAAAGATGTAAATGTGTAATAGATTTATACAGTGATGTACAAGTATTCCCCTTTTCCTGAACAAAGCTGTGTAGAACTGCTGGTTTTTAGAAGGCTCCAACTGTGACTCCAGGATCAGCTGCTAACTTCAAGCCGATCATTTTGTATGTAAAATAGGGTTGCTTTTTCCCCATGTTGTTCCCCATATTTTACAATGGTGGAAAATACATTTTTATTTGCCATTTTTGTCCCGGTCACTGAGCTTGATCAGATCTGCAATTTTGTGTAATGAGTTTTATACTGGAATATTCTGATTTTTTTTTTTCTTTTATCATTAGCAAGTAGTCACTTCACTCTTCACCTCCTTTTTTTTTTTTTTTTTTTTTTACCCCCAAGTGGTGGCAGAAATTCAGTCTGTGGACTAGTGATACTATACAAGTTATGTAGGGAAGATATGGGGTTGTGCTTTACCTCCCAGAAAGCTTAGAATCTAGTTAGATAAGAAAGTTAACTATTTTAATAGGCAGTATAGTTATATTGTTATGGACTGAAGTTCTGTGATGAAGTAGGAAAAGCTCACCGATGATGAGGCAGAAGTTGTCAGGGATCACAGAAGAGGAAGACTCTTGGTTTGGACAAGCACAGGACTAAAACCATTGCTACTGAAAACCCCTGAAGCAATGATCATACACATTTTGGTTCAAAGCCTTGTAGGAGATGGGGGAAAAAAAGCTAAATTCACTATAGTAGTATTTAATCTCCAAAAGGAACTGCACATACAGGGAGACAGGCTTACAAGGAAATTAAAATGAACACTAAGACATATTAATTTATTTTGGGTTTTTGTTCTTAAGACATTTCAAGGCAGTAGGGAAAATAAGTAATATACATTAAAATAGAAAATGAAGAAGAGGCAATGAGAAATCAGGACAACAGAGAAAGCTAGTTTTAGATAAGTAAATATTTTTTTTGAAAGGTATTATAGTGTGGAAGTATTCAATGCCCAAAATATTATAAGGGAGGCCAAAAATAATTCTGCAAAAATGTTCAAGACTTGAAAACCAGTTATGAATCTCTTTCAAATCCTTTGGAAGCCAGAAGTGTTCCAGTGAGTTGGCAGCCGGTAGACAAGCGGGGTAGAGAAGGTGGACTCACGGAGCTCGAGGCCCAGCAGAAAAAACAGGGAGATTCTGTGCATCCTTGTTAGCTGTGGAACAGCATACGGAGGATTTCCACAGAGGCGCTTACAGGAAAGGTGTCTGAGACTGAAATGTTAATTAAAAGTGTTTTAGAGGAAATAGATACAATGAATAGTATCAGGTCACTAAAATCGAATGGTGGTGTTTTGTTTATTTATTTATTTATTTATTTTTTTAAGATCACCACTTTATTTTTTTTAATGATTGGTCTCACACTTGCTGCTCTCTGTCTCAGATACAACAAAGTTTTATAGCACAGTGAGAATTAATTAGTTTTATTTTAACTTCTTTTATAATTCTTGGATTGACATCTGATTTTTGCCAGTTTTTAGTAATGCTTAATGTATTGCTTTGTTTGAAAAGATATATAAGGTAACAGTTTTGCCTTGTTTTGTTTTATTTTAAAACATTTCATTTTCCATTATAATCCTATTTAAAACCTATTTGTATTCCATTAAGGTGCCTGTAGTAGTTTATTTACCTGATGACCTGAAAAGTTTCATTGCCATTTTCCAGTTTATCTGTGTTCCTTTGTGCTCTTAATCTTCACAGAGATTATTTTTTCAGACACATTGATCAAAGATTCACTATCAAGATGGAAACTGTGTACAAAAAGAAAAGTTCTTATGTGGAAAAATTAATCTGGCGTTAGCTAAATTACTTTTTTTTGAAGAACTGGCACTTTATTGTCACCTGTTTACTTCTTGTGTTTCCTTTAGCCTGGAAAGACTAGTCACTTGTTAATTATTCTCACTGTAATTTGCAGACTTTTATGTATTTATGCAAGAAGTTACTTCATGTTTTAATGTCAGTAGGGAAGAAAATGAATTTTCTGTCTGTCTTTCTGTCTTAAGTTCAGGGGATATTCAGTTCCTGTTACAATCATTTTGTAGTCAGACTGGAAAGGTGTTTTGAAGACTGAAAAAGAACCAGGTTAGAGATGATGGTTTCCTCTGTTGCCAGGGCACATAGGGATGGTAATCGCTTGGACAGGTTGCACACAATTCAAAATACAACACTGCAGTTACTGTACCTTTTTTTCCTCGATTTAAAGGCATGGAAAATATTTATTGCGGTTAAATATCTGGATATCTTTATGTATTCTTTTTTTTCTGAGTTGACACTACTCCCTTTTGTGTGGCTTCTCAAGATTCTTCCCAGAGTCATTAGTGATGAAATCGGTTTCCTTCCGAGAATAGCACCAGTGAGAAAATGCTTTTAATTCCTTAAAATATCCTTACATAGAGAAGAACCTCATGTAATAAAGTTTGAAATTTTTATGTTAGAAATTCCAGATTTTTGTAGATTTTTTTTTTTAAGTTTTCATATTAATTTTGAAATGGCTACTTACAGAACTTGGGAATGCAGAACCGAAAACATCTCAGATTTAAGTAATTTGACCATATGGATATGGCTGTTACTTTTCCAGATGAATGAATTTTGAGGATTCTCAGTTAAATATCTGACAATATCTCTCTCTCTGGAACTGTACAGCCTGTATCCATGTGTGTTTATATATGTCTTCTGGTTCAAAAAGTACAGTTGTAGAGTGATGGATATTTTAAGGATCGAGCACTGTTCTTCAGACCTCTTTATGTAAGAGATATAGAAAGATCCCGTATTTAAGTTCTACTTCTTTTCTGGCATATGGATTTTTCTGAATATTCAAGGTCAGCCAGTTGGTTTTTTTTCTTCTGCGGATTTAGGATGACACCAAGTAAGTCGATTTACGTTTGTGTAATTGTCTGATATCCCTTTGCTCCATCATTCTCAAGAGCAGAGATTTATATCCAGAAAGCTAAGTATATTGTCTCTAACGTTTCGTAGTGTGTTTTGACAAGACAAGTGCTGTCCTGCTTCTGGTACAAATGGATGCAATCAAGGCAGATTCTAATCCATGATGATTGCAGATTTCTTTGAAGTCAATGGGTGTCCTGAGCATCCTCTTATAGGCTCAGCAGAGGGGATGTTTGAACAGCTTTCTAAGTCTAGCACGCTTCCCACCAACTCCTACAAAGTTGCTATACTTTTCTCATCTGTTTAAAATTCATGTGCTCCTGGCTTCTTAAATCTGCTTTTTCTCTTCTCTCTCTGTGTTTGTGCTTTTTCACCTTCAGTCAATAATAGGGAATCCTGTGCAAATTGAAAAGCCTGTAGTACCCAGGCAGTCACTATGCTAGAGTCTTCCTTCAAGTCAGTTGTTTTCGAAGGAGAAGAAAATTGTTCATTATAAATATATTTAATAAAATCACACCACTCATTGAGTTGTTGCCGGTTTGCCTGGGGGTGTGAATAAAAACATGATCAACTTAAACATGGCATCACTTTTTTCAGCATTGCTGTAAAAAGCATATTAAGCTTTCCATTAGTCTTTCCATTTGCGGTTTTATATCACTTACTAATTTATTCATTATAAGAACATTACATGGAAGGTCCATGTTGAACCAATCAAATTTTATTTGCAGAAAAATGCTCTCCAAACAGCCTTTCCTCCTGTTCAGGAAGACATGCAGTTTGCAAAAATTGTACTAAAAAAATCCAGACTCGCTTGTTCAGAGAGAAAAAAATGTCAGATTAGGGTTCTCTGTATGATGAGAAAAAAAAAAGTTTAGTTTATGGACTAAAAAATATTTTATCAGTAATTATTTTTCTTTTAATTCTATCTGCATGCTTAAATAGGGCAACAGCTCTTTAAGCATTCATTTCAAAGTTCAATAAATAGTGATCAATATATTTGATTTTTTTTTAAAGTTCAATCTAAGTTAAATTACATCTATTTAGTAATCCCCCAAAATATTATTTTTCTCTATTTTTCATTATTCTCCATTTACTTATTTTGCTTCCTGTATCTATGTCTGTATAGCAAGAACTTGATCCATAATGCATAACGTTATGCCAGTGCTTCCAGATTTAATTCCTGTTTTAAAAAAGGGGGGGCAGCAAGAGAACTTCGCCTTGTAGCTGTTATACATATGTGAGTCGTGATGGTTTTTATGATTCTTTCAAAGGGAGGGGGATGCTGGCTTTCATATATTTTAGTACGTTTGAGTCTTGGACAAAGATCACATTCTGTGTGTGCTAAGTACTATGTAAATACCCGGCAAAACCAGACTCAGTCTCTCTGTTCAAAATGAAAGCTGGAGAGGGGCTGGTGACAAGGGCAGGGAGTGACAGGCCAAGGGGAATGGCCTGAAGCTGCAGGAGGGGAGATGGAGATGGGATGGGAGGCAGAAATCCTTCCCTGTGAGGGTGCTGAGGCCCTGGCCCAGGTTGCCCGGAGAAGCTGTGGCTGCCCCTGGCTCCCTGGCAGTGGTCAAGGCCAGGTTGGATGGGGCTTTGGGCAACCTGGGCTAGTGGAAGGTGTCCCTGCCCATGGCACGGGATTGGATGAGGTGATCTATGAGGTCCCTTCCAACCCAAACCATTCTGTGATGCTATGAAAGACAACAGCTGGATTTAGACAGATGGAGTGCACAGGTCGAGTTAGAATTGATCAGCAAGGTAAGGCTTGGTGACAACAACCCATCCCAACCCAACCACCCTTTTCTTTACATGGTGCAGCGAAGAAAAGTACTGGGAGAAGATTAAAAGAAAGCAATGAGGAGACAGATCTTTGGGAGAGTTTCCTTGCAGGTGTCAAGCACAGCTTTTGAGAAGGTGTGAAGTTACCTGTTTAACAATTTAGTCAGCTGCTTTATGGGATGTAATAGCTGAAGTCAACTTCCTATTGCAGAAGGCTTATTTTCTTTAATTCTTTAGCTCCAGGGCCAACTTAAGCAGCTGCTCTTGATAATTCTCGTTCTGTGCCACCTCTTGAGCTATGCTGTAATATTTGTGCACAGCTGATCTGTACTAAATTAACTTTCTTTGTTTAAAAAAAAGAAGTTTGTTTTAAACGTGGATTTTTTTTCTTGGTTTCATCTGGTTCATTATGCACCTGCAGAAGTACTTGTATGAGCGAAACTCAGCAGAGCACGGGGATAGGAAGAGGTGGTGAGGAATAGGTGGATCCTGCTGAAACCATCACTGCTGTAGAAGGAAAGGCTCGTTAAACTATACCCCGGTAGTTGTCTGTAGTAAAGTTTTGAAAAGCTTTAGAAGTGAAGGTGAGCAATAGGATGCAGAAAGGTGATGCAGTTAGTGGCAGAAGTTTGAGAAAGCACTGACTTTACAAAAACCTAGAGTAGCTTTGCAATAGTTTTCTGAGTGCATATGATAGACTAAGATTGCCCTTAACAGAAAGTACAGAAAGTGAGATGCAGGATGATAATATCTAAAAGAGGAGGGGAAGAAGTTTAGCTTCAGGTAAATGGATGAAGCAGAATGTCAGAAGAGTATAATAACAGAAATATTTATGTGTAGCTTGGATTGGATGACATAAAAGGAAATAAAAAAATAATACCTGTATAACAGGACAGAGAATAATTTCATTTTTGACTGTGGATATGATTATCCCAATACAAGGTACAGAAGCCATGTGACTTCCTTCTATAACTCTCTAGTTTCTTGGTAACCGCTCTAAAATCTGAGTATCAGGACTGAATGCAGTATGGCAGTTCTCTTGCTTTCCATATGACCTTAAAAATCTTTCAGTCATTACTTTTCACACTATTCCCACTCTCTGCAGAAGTAGTCAGTTTTTTTCTTTCTTGCTTTATATTTTTGCATTTTTGTTATATTACAACAGTTTTCTTGAATGATCCCAGTTTACCAAATAACTCCAGATTTTGTGGCTGCGCTATTTTCATTGGTGTCTGTTTATCTTTGCAGTGTTTGCAGTTTTTACCATTTCACCTGTGATTTTTTTTCTTTTCCTTTTTTTAAATCTTTCTTCTGTAGAAAATATAAGGTGCTTGGGAAAATATTTTATTTCAAGTAATGGATCACGAGCCTGAAAATTTTTCTTCTACCTGAGAACTCATACCAAGAGCTAAACTGATTCTCTTGAGGTAGATAAATTCATTATGGCAGGAAGACTTTTTTTTTTTGGGGGGGGGGGAAATACTTGTAGCAGATAATTAAAGCTTTTGATTTGATCAATGCTCATTCGTCATGGTAAAAGGAAGGTAAAGCAGTAAAGCATCGTTATGTTGGTCACCTGAATTTTGATGTAAGCCTTTGCCAGTTGATCCACATTAAACTTTCATGTGCAGATGTTCTTAAATGGTACTTCTGTATTTTGTAGCAGTGAAGATATTTTTATTGATTTTTTTTTGGGGGGGGGGAGGTTGGGGGGTATGGGGGGGACTAACACTGGATTAATGTAGAGGATAACTTAGAACAAGTGAAAATTCTGTTACTGAATACTTTTTGACTTTACCTGCAAGGCTAAGCATGGTTTCTGCATAGATTAAGAGCTGATTAAGTCAGAATTTGAGCAGAGATATATGTAAACAGTAACTGGTAATTTCAGTAATTTACATCAGTTGTTGTTTATTGCTGCATTCACCGTATTAGTAGAAGCCTGAGGAAAAGTAGGTATACATCATCAGCTATATTACTTTTTGTCCTCATACATGCTTTTGAAGGAACTTTAAATTACACTTGTAAGCTGGCACATAAAATAATCAGGTAGAATGTATTCAGTTAATGTGTGATATTAAACACTCCTGCCCTGCCCTCCAAATTAAAGATGCTCTAGGTATAATTTTGTGAAAGGTTTCATGCAGGACATGCTTGTGTGGTGTTCTCAGAGACTGAGGGAACTTAGAATCATTGCAGAAATTTTGAAAAGTTAGTACAACATAAATGTTGGCTTAAATGGAACTGAAAATGCCTCTGTAGTCAAAATTTGCCTTTTAAAAAAATAATTGGATTTTAGAACCATTATATGAATTAGCAAGTTTAAGAGAGTTAATTTTCCATTTACAGGGTAATACAAATACAGTCAAGCTCTTCCACGGTGAAACTGCAGTATTAAAAACTATTCCCCAATACTTTTAAAGTAGCATAGCGTGCTGATGATTTACAAAAACCAAGCAAACAAACAAACACATGACACAATTTTTATAATATTTTTGTAAACTTCTTTCTCGATTAAAAAAGTATTTATTGGGTTCAAAGGAACTCCTGATTTGCCTAAATGCTGAATTTCCAATCTGGCTGGTAAACTTCTTTATGTGGCACGAAGTCTTAAGTGACTTAAGAAATCTCATCTGGGACGTGCAAAGGCTGGAATCAAAAGACAGTTGCTCTGAGAGACAGGGAAGGATTTCTTGGTTCCCTTCAAGGCAAATCAGAACTGTGGGATTGGCAAAGGAAAATCCTGGGCCTATTGTTAGATACAACAAATAATTGTATTGAATGTATTGAAATTTTTTAATTTGGAATTTAATTTAAAAAAATTAAATTCTTTTTCTGGTTATACTATATCCCTTTAAGCATTTAGAGTAATAGCGCTTTTAGTAGTGTTGTAGCAATCTTGCCAATGGTATGAAGTTACAGGCTTCATGGTTGAAAAAAATAGTGTCATCGTAAAAAGTGAATAGCAGTTTGTGTTGGCTGGTAGGTTTTATGAGCAGTCTCTACCAGAAAAGCGATATATCCAGTTTCTAATTGTAGCCAGGAATTCAAACTAGCAAGTTCATTAGATAAGTGCCAATTCAGCGGCATCTGAAATTTCCTCCAATCTCTTCCTCCGCTACTTTAGTTTTGACTTGGGTTAGTAACAGTTTATTAATTTGTGCACACCAGAAAGTCTAAAATAAAAAATTGGAAGTTGCAATGTGCAATTTCACCTGTTTAGTCCCTGTATTTTGCTCCTGTACTTCAGGCACCGTTTGTAGTTCACGCGCAGTTGTCCGTGCTGTGTGGGAGAGGAGCAGCTCAGGACGTGCAGCCGTTTGCGCTACCTTGAGGATGAAAGTGATGTTCAGGCTGTGCCTGGGAAGCAGAAGCAGGAGCTGAAGAAAAGGCCTTTGGTTTCCCTGTGCGTAAACCCACATCAGAGACGTGTAAGAAACTCAACACGTGTTTCTACTTGATGAGGAACAACTCATTGGTGAGAGGTTGAGTAGGTTATGAGCACTGTAAGGGCACCCGTAGCAGCAGCCAGGTGCTCCTCTAGCATGCCAGAGCAAAAAAAATCAAGATTACCCCTCAGCAAACCTCTTCCCACTAGCATCTGCAAAACAGCATAACGGGTTTTTTTGAGCATCTCTTACATAGATGCAAAAAATTGGGATGTTCAAGTAGCCCACCATCGCAGTGTGTGAAGAAATGTTGGTGGGCCATGTGACAAAAGAACTGGGCTGGGATGAAAGGTGGAAAGAGAAGAGACGACAAGGCAGCTTCTGCACCAGGATGTTGCTCTGGCAGGACTACTGTGGTCAAGGAGGCTGTGCTGAACTGGTTCTTCCCAAGATGTCATGTGTAGCAAATTTGAATTAGCAACTGGAATAAAAACCACATTTGTTAGAGCTCTATTTAGATTTCTAAGCAGCACATCAAGGTAGTTCTGCTTCAAGAAGAAATGGCTTCAAATGGTGCTTTTTTTTGATTGGGATTAAGTTTTGGACTATAGTAATTTAGTTAACATAGGGTTTTTTAGTTGTGTTAAATTTTGCTATTTCACTATTGATATGAAGCCGATGGTTTTGGAAAATGTAGATCATAAATCTATAAGTGATGTCACAAATTGTTTTTTCTAAGAGAAATGAACAATAATCACATCTATTAAAAAAAAAAGTGATATTACATTTCCTGCCTAAAACATAAAAAAATTGAAAGTACATATTTTCATGAGGCAGCTTTTCTAAGTAATGTTAAAATTATTTTATTCCCTTAATTCACTTTTTCTGTGTATAATTATTATCATGCCATTGCCAGCATTATTCCATTTCTGTAATTATCATTATTAAAATGAAGAGCCTTGGTTTTCTGTCACACATTTTAACCAATTTCTCCTCTGACGGCTTTCTCTTTCTTCATTAGGTCTATTTATTGAAAAGATCAGCAGTTCTTTAGAATATGGAGTTTATAGACACATAGTGATTTTCATATATTAAGGAAAAATTAGTCACCGCTCTTTTAGTTCTGATTATTCCTGTATTATACCTGAGTTTCAGAAATGGAAATTTTGGGATCAAATTTACTTTCAATACTGCAACTTCTCGACCTCCGAGTCTCTGAAATTGCTGTAGAAATATTTTTTAAAAAAGTAAAACAAATTAAAAAAAAAAAAATCCAGTAGCTTGGGTCTCATAAAGATCAAAATGAAAAGTAAAAGAATAACTCATATGAATTGGGAAGAATTTCTGCGGTTCACGTTACTCTTTGGTACGTGGTTGTTGCATGCTGGGTTTTAGGCGCTCTGGAGCGCGAGCTGGCGCTGCAGAAGAACGTGTTCCAGAAATACATACTCTTTTCAAACATACATGTGTGTACATGGATTTGTCGTTTCTGCTGTGTGGAAATATAACTTTGAGACCTGTTTTATTAAATAGGGAAGTATGGGAAATGTAGGCAAGGATTTGGAGAAATCGTATGTACCTTTTTGCTTATAAGAGATGCCAAGTTTACCATCCTTGTTCTAGTAAGTGACAGAGCTGAAATAGGCTGAGAGTTGGTAGGAGAGTCTTTCTTTGAAGCAAAGTTAGAGGTTACATTTGTACCTCATGTGGAGCTCAGTTTTCAGATCCAGGGATATTACTTACACCCTAACTGATGCCACTGGCTCGTGAGAAATCTGCCCAAAGGACATCTTCCCCGCCCCCACCGGTTCTGGACATATGGATTTTTCTGCCTCAACCTTTGGAGTTATTTGATCTCTTATTATTGGAAGGTAGATTGATAGATCTCTTTCTCCTTCCCCCAGGTTCTGCTTTAGGAATTCACTGAATCATTCCTCTTAAAAATCTGTCTCCTCCTTACTCTCTGAAGCAACAATGCAAACCAACCACGATCAACACGAGGCAGAGAGCTAATGTCATTCCAGCTGTCAAAACTCTAATTTCAGGTCCTTATGAATTTAAGGCCAGCAGTAAGATATTTTATTGCACCTCTGCTCTGGAGGTGCTGTGCGTGAGAAAGATGCTTAATCGCTTAATTTGAATTTATTGCTCATCTTTGTCTCAAATATGTTTTCCAAGAAGTTCTGTTACACTCAAACTTATTTAAATCCAGAATGGCTTCAAATGACTGCTTTAAACCCACATTTACAATGTCGTAAAACATGTTTTTCTTTTTTTGAAGAAGATAAAGGTTGAAAATAGCCTGAAACACTAGTCTGGACTGTGGAATAATGTTTGGAAATGGCAGAAATAAATCATGAACACAATTCTTTTACTTGAAAGTCTCAAAGTTTCATTTAGTAGAGATATTCTTAGGTAGGTAGTTAAAGAATAATAAAGACAACTTACCCTATCTGAAAATGATTATAGCATCATTATTATTTGACTGTATATATTTCTCTTTATATATTTCTATATAGAGTGTGTAGAGTGGATTAAGCTTTTTCATTTCGTTTTTTTTCCGATTAGTGGTATTCTTACAAGTATGGAATAGTTGTTCCATATTTGATATGGAATGCGATGGCATTAGGCACGTTTGTGTGAAAAGGTAGGTGTGTAACAGATATAGATATCTATGTGCTTTTGTTTTTAATTATTAGATAGTTTAAAAGGGCACAAGAATGCTACAAGTGAATCTGTGTAACGTAGGCACACACTGCTGGCAGACACAATTAAATCTGAAAGGAGATCATCTCTTTTCTGGTATTTTATTGCTGACATTTCAGGCAGTAGAGCTATGTCTTAAACACTTCTTACTCTGTTTTATTGTGGAGTAATGTATGATCTGCAAATACTGAAATCCCAGGAATTAGAGTGGGAAAAGACCTGTCAAGTTTGTACAGATTATTTTCTTGACAATGCAGTATTTTTTTTCCCTTAAACAACATTTTCAAATACATGTGCCTGTTCTAATCACAAACGCTTTTCCAGCATTCTTCTCCACAGTCTCTAAATACAGTTCACCACTGGAAAGACATCATATATCTCCAGTTTTGTTGTTTCCTTGTCTTCTCATTCATGTTAAAAAATTGTCATTTTAAAAAAAAATAATTTGAAGTTTGTACTGGTTTTACCCTCATCAGTTACTCTTCTAAGTGGCAAATCATTCTTGATCTGTTTATTTACATTGAACTACAATCCATCATTTACATTCCTAATGAAAATAAAGCCAGGAGGCTCCACAATATTCATATTTAAACATTACTTTTTGTCTATCACTCTAAAATGAATTTATTTTAAACATTATAGATATGGAAAATACTACATTAAAATTGAAATCTAATTTTAATGAGGCATATTTTTCATGAGAACACAAACTTGACAAACTGACCCAATGTAGTCACCTTCTAAATTTCCTTTGTGGTCTTTCACTTTGGCTGTCTACTTATGAGCTTTTTAAATTCCTTTGCTTAGTATTTTAATTTTTAATAATTTACATTTAAAAAGTGCTGGATAATGTTATTTGATAGATGAATATTTTTGTTGAACTTTTGAATGGAAATTTTAATTAAAATGCATAAAATTGGTATTTAAATGGTTCTTATTTTAATAAAATGTATATGCAGAATGATTACATTATTTTTCTTACCATTTAAATCAGTGTAACAAATGTTATCTGTAGTTACGAATGACTTTATTTTTTTGTGTGTGTATGTTCATCATATCCTTGAAGTTTTAGAAAAGGTAGATTTCTGGTAGAGCTCAGGTTATTATAATGATTATTTTTTTCCCTCTTTTTTTTTTTTTCCTGGCAAATGCCCAGATGAATAGAAGAAACAAAGCTTTCCATCATTTCCCTCCAACTATTTAGGCAGTGAATTCTTCCACTTTAAGTTTGGCTTTCGTTAGGGTGCATGTAGTGAATGTGTTACATTTAGATATTAATGTCTTTACATTCCGTCACTCCTTTACGATGACTTTTTCTCCCTTGATAATTTTCTTTAAATAGTTTACCAGTTTTTTATAACGCTGGTTTGTGTAGCATGTGTATATTCTATATGAAGTATATTGTAAAGTAGAAACATAAACCCAACTGTGATTTAGAGTATATGCGTAGCCCTAAAAAATGCAGCTGGAACCTCAGTTCTGACCTTGATAACTCCTACAGAGAGTACAGGGCAGTTTTACACTCTGCTTAGCTGTTTATTTTGCATGAGGGTAACAAGTATATTGAGGCTTGGCTTAAAATTTAATATTGTATTTATAGCAAAAAATATGATTTTGAAAAGTATTCCTGGAATATATAAGGAAATATGAAAATTTTTTTCAGTAAATAATTCTTCTGAATCTACCTTTTTTCCTCCCACTCTTTCATTTCACTAGTCTGACATGTTTCTGACCCTTTACCAAACTATTGAGTGAATTTTTAGAACGAAGTGTTCTCTTACTTTCTCTTGCTAAGTTTTACAAGATAGTCATTATAAGTTGTCTGAAAGCAAAATTTTGGTTTCTAAAGATATGCAATTAAAACAAAACAGTTTTTTATCCTCTGCTTTGTTATAAATTGATGAACTTGCAAATTTAAATTAGTTTTGCTCATTAGTTTTCATCTTAGTGAGCTAGAAGTGCTGTGTATTGATCAGAAGTTCTAAAACCTATGTGATTAAAAACCGTAAGTACTATGTGACAACACAAACCACTGTTGATCTCTGATGTGATTTCTGTTTCAAAATACAATAGGATTTTGTTAATTTGCTCAGATGGATGATATCTATGCAGATGTAATAATTCATGTTATAGAACAGGTAGCTAGGACATTGAATAACACATTGTATCTTGCTAATTTACTTATTTTTTTTTACTGAATTTTTGAGGCTTAATTTAATATAATATTGATAGCTTTACTAACCAATACTCCCTTTATATATTATTTTAAGATCATCTCTCAGGAATGCGAAGTCAGGTTTCACACCAAAACTGTTACGTAAAAATGGGGAAGATGGAGCAGCCACAGTTGCACTGTGATACTTGCCTATAGGGTGATATTTTTTATATATGTATCTGAGTAAAAAAGGCATGACCAGTCATATTTCAGTTGCCTCTGGAGAAGTTGGTGTGGTGTTTTTTTTTTTTTTTCTTACTGTAGCTGCCCTTCTGACCATGAACAGCTTCTATGCAGAACACAGACAAAAAAAGACTATTTCCTCTCAAGATATGATGAATGTAAAGTCCATACATTGGAAGGCTTGATCATAAATAGTGATACTGTATTTTAAGGGAGAGGGGTTTGTATCGGTGGAAGAATATTTTTCTGCCCTTACCTGCAAATCCTCCGTTACAAACTGCCTGCTTACAAGAACCCATCTGTTCAGTTCCTTCCAGTGGAGCTCACTGTAAGCAGATTCTTGGGAAACGCTTTTCCTTGAAACAATGAATAAAGAATAAAAAAATGTAGAAACACATTTAAAAGGCAGTAATTCAGACCATCCACAATGCATATCTACATGGGTTCTGAAGCATATAAATATCCCCATTAGGTAAAAGTGTGCATTCCTCTATTGAAAATGTACCAGGAAGCTGGAGAACAGCAAATTTTAAAAGCATTTTTGGGATAAGGTTGGAAAAATTTTTATTTGCTCCTGCCTCTTCTCCCCACTCCTTTAATGAGTCAATGTTTTTCTCTTTTGTTTTATTTTTAAGTGACCTCTCACTCTAGAGTAATCAACTGATTGCTTGATTAAAACGAGACGTTCTACATAATCAAATGAGCTTTTTGGCCTTTCTTGCTTTAATTTTTGCTCTTTGTGGAGAGCTCAGTGTTGCTGCTGATGGTCCAGGTATTTTCAGTTTATTGAAGTTATGGCTAGTATTATTTTGTTTAATTTGGACATGCGTTCATGCATTCATGCATTCCTGTAACTGTTTCTTTTTGAGAGGTTGATGTGATTAAAGAGAATCACATCATTTCTATACTTGGCCTTTTCACGTTCTTACTTTTCCTTTTTTATTTTTTTTCCCTCTTTTCTTTACGTCACAGCTATTTATAGACGACTTAGTGTGAATAATTTACAGTTCAAAGCCTTTGGACTTTAATACCTTGGGATGTGTTTGGATTTCCTGGTTCTGTGATTTTTTTTTAATTTTTTTATTTTATTTTTTTAATCGGTGGTTAAAGCAGCAGAGGAACACCTTGGAGCATCCTCTTCTCAAGTTCCCTGATTTGTTCTCTGCTCTTTGTAAAGCTTCTGTCCTTCCTTCAATCAGTAATTTTCCTTTTCTTTCTTCTATGACTTTGTGATCCCTCTAGATAGATAGACATGTTGCAAACTCTCCTTTTCTCCTTTCTACCATGACAACTTTATTTGATCTTTCTCTTGAACTTTACATGAATTTCTGTTGTGTTTAACATGTCCCATCTAAATGCGCTAAAACTATTTCATAATGATGAGGCATCCTAGACCAAAGGTTGAGATACCTGTAATCACTTCTCTATCCCTACCAGTACTTAAGTATGAGCGAGTATTATTTATGAAACTGGAAACACATTTGTCTGTGTATTTTTAATGAAACAGTTAACAATTTCTATGGCCATTCGGTTATAAGAATACTCTTTGTCTTGGTTTTGATTGAAAACTTCACTTTCAGCATTAACTAATTGTTTCTTCAGATGTTGCTGGAACATTAGATGCTTTGGTACTTTTGCATTTAAGTGTCGTTATCTATTAATGAACATAATAAAAAAAAAACCGCCCACTACGACTCTTTAGTGTCTTAAAACCAGAAATTTCTCAGACTATTATGAATTTTGAGTACATACCCTTAACTGTAATTATTTTTCAGATTTTAATATTTTTTTTCCATGAAGTTTTGTTCTAAGTAGCATATCTTAGCGCTTGGGAAGTCCTACCACTGTAAGGACAAAAAGGCTGGGGGGGTGTAGAGGAAAGGAGGCTGTGATCTGTTGCTTTGGACATTTTCCTAGGGAATAAGGACTCTGGGCTGAGAAAAGTATCGGCGACAGCTTTCTCCCAGTCTGTATGAAGACTTGTAACCATGAGCTGAGTGGTGAGACACCATGACTGCTCCTTACGTCTCTCGGTTTAGAGTGCCCGTCGCTCCTGTTTGGATGGGACGGATTCCTGTAGGAGGGGGCTGCCCGTTCTGAATCGCGATGTGCAGCACTGTCATCTGGAGCAAAGTCTAAAGCCTTGAAGAGAAAGCGTGCTCAAGATAAACTCTTTTCTGTTTCCAGACAGCTATTTCAGATGACATTGTGCTCCGCGCGTGGCTAATTTGAGGCTCTTTGAGGCTCTGTTTATCACAGAGGCAGCTTAAATACTGAACTCCACTGGTAGGTTCCTTCAGAAAAGTTCAGTATTGCAAAGAAAATGACGTGAGACTTTACTCAGTAATAAGGAAGTTTTTTGACAGGTTCTCATGTGAATCTGGTGGCTTCGACAGAACGACACGCAGGTCATGAAAAAACCAACAAAAAATTGCATGTGAGGTGTCTATATTCCTCTGTTTCTAATCTCCAGTGTGGTTTGCCAGCTGGAATTTTCTTGTGAAAGTGAAGGTAAAAATATTGTTGGAATGTACCTTCGTTCCTAAATTAGGGGATTCCCTAGTAGGAAACGGCAATGATATTTTGCACTGTTAGATAGGAATTTTCTCTTGATAAGAACTATATCTTTTTTTTTTTTTTCCCTAATCAAGAAAAGTAATCTAAATGTATTTTGCTATAGGGAAGAATACAACCAGGTATATGTTAAGTAAATAATCTCACTTAAATGAGCTTATGTTGGAATATCATGTATTTTGTCAGCTCTACTGTTATGAGCCTAAAAATCTCATATTTTGAGACTAAGATTGTACTAAAGATTTTTCTGGTCACAGTACAATGAGAATCTGTTCTGAGGTTTTTGAGGTTGACAGTTTAATAATTCTTTATATTTGTTTATCTAAAAAAATGATTATACACTACATAGCATGCTGGCATTAATATGTTGCCATGAGAGAGCAAAAGGATACCGTATAAATCACCAAAGGATTTGTAAAACTAATCTACTCCAAACTTTAAAAAAAAAAAAAAGTAATTCTAAATGGAAAAAAAAATAAAAATCAAAAACTTTGCACTCAGTCTAAATATGGATTCAGGCTTCTTCAATCAGAAGCTTTGCTTCTCTATCTTCTTGCTGTGGAAAATTCTTGTTTAATGTAAAAATCTGTATAAATTCTGTCTGTATTTTTATGTGATGTCACTGTAGATGTTTCAAATACTAAACCGAATTCTTACTTGAAACATCTTTAGAATCACCTTAGAGTTTTGGAAAAGCTAAACTTTGGAAGGTTACATCACAATTTCTGTAAGGATCATGGAATATTCTTCTGGGTAAAGTTTAGTTTTTAATAATGTGTTAAGGTGAAAGTCTACACATCAAATAGTAATATTTCCGCTTTAAAATAGATAAAGAAATCCATCTAGATAAAAGCAGTGGTCAAAGTATACAAAATTTTATGGTATCACTTGCTGAACTGTGTTGCTTAGAATAGTTGCTATGGAAATTCTTTTTTTTTGCTGGGCTTTTGTTATGTATGTAATGAGGCATTTAAATAACAGAAGAAATTACAGAGAAAGTTTGAAAAATAGAAGTAAACCTTTTAGTGGGAGTACTCAGAATAATCATCGAATTCTAGGTTGCCTAGCACTGTCCTGTTCCTTTTTGCTTTATATCTATTCTGTTCACAAATTGTCTCTACGCTTCAGTGTTAGTGGTACAATAGGTTATTTTTCCAGGAAAATTTGGCTAACTGGGATAAATAGGCCATATTAGATATTAGGAAGAATAAAGTTGTTATTAACCCCACACACGAGTAGCCTTCGAGGTCCAGGTTTCCCTTGAAGCTCAATAGTGCAGCAGTTGCTTCGCCGGCCTTTAAAATGAATGGATCTAGGTCAAGTATCCTCCTCAGTAACACATATTTCTTTGTAAATAGAGCGTTTTCTTTCCCTGAATCGGATCTTAAAGCATTGTGAGCTTTCTAGACCAAAGTTAGTAAGCAAAGACCTGACAATATAATTCAACAGTGATTATTGTTCATATAGCTGGTTCTAAAATGTGTGATGTTGTAAGTAGGGAGAAGTTTCTTCTGATTATTGTGAAGGATTATGTGAAATCCATAATTCAGTTCTGCTAAGTGTATCACACACCATCAGCTTAATATTATAAAAGGGGACAAGAATGAATAAAAATCTGTTTTCCCATTTTTGGGTTTTTTTTTGTATATACAGAATTAACTTTATTTTCAAACACTTAAATGTACCGTGTTCTCTGTATATTTCACTTTAAAACAAACAAAAATACAGTGTTGATAATCAGAAACTGTCAACAGAAAGTAACTTACATCTTTTAAAGGCTGTGTTGATGGGAAAAGGTGCTTTTAGAAAAGTTTTTGAGCACTAATAAGAAAGAATTGATCTGAAAAATCAAATTTAGAAATATTCTTGCAAGGTTGTTAATAAAGCAATTAGATGTGCATATAATAGAAAGGGAATGGAAAACAGGAAACAAGAAAAAAAAGAAAAAAGAGATTGTCTTCAAAAAGATTGAGTAAATCATGCGTGAGAATTTTTGGTGCTTTAGTCACCATGTAGTCATCATCAATCTTGCGTAACAGGAACTCTCATCTTTTTCCTGTTGAAGGCAATAGAGAAATTTGCTAATGGTTTCAATAAAACAGGATTGGAACCCCTGTCATGGTCTGTAAGGGGAGAAAAAAATTCCCTCTCTTCTAAGATCCCTTCGTGTATGACACGCTCTTTTGTATTGCCAAAGAACTGATGAATGCTGTCTTAATGTGCAGCATTGGGGGTCATAATTATCACTTAAATGTGGTGGATTGACTGCAGTACCAGTAAGTATAGTCTAAAAAGAAACCTAAAGTTATTTCAAACAATCTGAAGAACGATGAGGTATCATTTGAGACTTGAGTCTCAGGTTTGTCATTAGGTTCAGGATAAAAAGTCTGAAAAAAATCCTATTAAAGTCTGGTTAGTTTTTGAAATTTGTATACTATATAAGTGGTCAGATTTTTTAAAATTTTATGTTGCCAAGGTTTTTAATGAATCTACTGAGATGGCATGGCTCCATAGATAAATAAATTGTATGCATTGTTTCAGTTATTGCCAGTAAATTGGCAATTTATTAAAAAGTGATACATCTAAAAGAATAAGAGAGTGTCCCAGAACAAATACAGTTTCCAATTTTCTTTTACACTGATTTTACTAGTGGAATGTTATCAGAAAAGTAATTGGTGCTAGATTTTGTTATGAAAAAAAATACTGACTGTTAGAGAAATTGAATTATACAAAGATTTAGACTTTTAGAGAGTCTGAAATACAATGAAAAGTAATCCTACTAGACCCCTCTTTTAGAGTCTGGATGAATGAGATGCTCACTTCAAGTGACCAAGTCCGCTGTGAGTACACCAAAGTTTCATTCTACAGTTTCTATATTCTTTTTGCTGGTCACTTCAAGTGACCACATCCACTTACTTTGAGTACACCAAAGTTTCATTCTACATTGTATATATTCTTTTTTCATGCATAATATCAATGTATAGCTGTATGGTTCTGAAATCATAATGTTGAACATCTCACAGTCACAAAATTTTTTTTCTAGTACTTTGGTGGACTGGAGGATACACTCTATTTGTTTATTGCAAGGAAAAAGAATAACGCAGAGGAGATGACATCTTGAAGTTACTAAAAAAATCTAAAGCTGAGGAAGGATTTGTAACAAAATTTTGTGGCTTCTAATCCAGTTCTGTATCAGTTACACTCCAAACTATCTAACGTATGCCCAGAAGGAAAAGTATCTGTGCTAGAGCTTGCTCTCTCAAGGTCTCCGAGGAAATTAGAAGGTGAGTGTGAGACTTACGTGTTGTTCTGCTAGTAAAAGAACAACTAGTTCGGATGAGGGATCCTGGTCTGGGACGCATCTTTGCGTGCAAGCACCGTAGAGTTCATGCAGAACAGATAGTCATTGCGGATATTTTGACTTCTGTCTATGATGACTTCTATCTATGGGTGGCTTGATCTTGCTGTTATTGCAGCCACCTCCTGTCAATAGGGTAAGCTAATACTCGTGGCTGAAAAGTTTGGGCACCATTGAACTGAACAGTCGTAGAAAAGTGGAGTTATTCTCTTGGACACAGTCACTACCATTATTGCAAGATTCTGTGTTAATCAACACAATGTAGTGAACTGCATCGCTAGCATCCAAAACTGTCACTTTCTTTAGACAACCAGGCTCTTTGGTGTAATCTGTAGGACGGATACTTTACGAGTGATGGTCCCAGAAGGATTATTTAATTAAATGCTACTTCACTGGGAGGCGATATCTGTGACTGGCATTAGTCGTATAATTCAAAGTTATGTATTAGTGTGGAGGTTTTGCAGTGAAATAAACGTTCCTGAAAGGTCAAATTGAATGTATGCAGTCAGGTCTGGCCCTGTTCCCAGACTTTATGAATGAAAACATAATATTGGGCTTGTAAAATCTTATCCTTTCTCTTTTAGTGGAAAGTAGCCCTTTTAGCATACTTCCTTTAGAATTTGTAGCTGCTTGTGTAATCTGGTGTGAAAAATGAGATACTTTGCTGTTCTGTTTCCTTGGGTAACAAGATTGTCTTCTGCGCGGTCCTTATTTCAGATGATTGCTTCTTTTGTGTTACATAGTGAATGCCATTATAACATTTTGGCATGACTAAGCATATGTGTATCCATGGCTGATACTGAAATTTTTTCCATCCAAAACCTTGCTGGGATGTTTCCGTGTTACCTAAGTTCCATAGTTAGCAAAGGAGAGCAAAAAACTTAGCAGATACATTGGGAAAAATTAAGGCATTTTGCTGCAGTACAAGAAGATAACTCGGTAGTTTCTGTAGGAGTTACACAGCATAAGGCAAAGCTGAAGTGGTTTATAATACTAGAGTTCTAAGTGAAATATATATATATATTTTTTTTTTTTTTTACCTTGGTTTGTTCTGCTTATTATTTTATGGAGCTTAGCATTTTTTCTCCCCGAAGACCTTTCATGAAAAATCTCAACAATCATAATGTGGCTGTCAATGGGAACTTAGCTTTTCATTTAGCTTTTCTAGAGTTGCTGGCACATTTTAACTACTTTCCCCTTCCCATTATACCTTATAAAGTAAATAGTCATTAGAGAACCTGACTCTATATTTTACTTATAATCTGATTTTTGAGCATTTTGTCATGTACGAGCTACCTGAATTACCCATGGAGTCAATACCCAGGTTATTAAAAAAAAAAAAAAAAAAAAAAAAAAGAAAAAGTAGCTACCTACAAAGTGAAGCTTGGCACCAGTATGAAGTCGAGTGTGTGTTCTGTGCCCAGAGGATTCCACTACGGCTGGTGGAGTCATTAATCAAATATAATTCCTTATTTTCTTGATAAAGTTAACACTGTTAAGGTACTATGTCTGTCTGAATTATGACACTTTCGAATACTCTTTGTAGGTTCTGTTTTTATATACTCTTTCACGTTAATTATGTCAAACCGTGACAGTAAGCCAGAACGCATTTTGAGATGAGATTCAAGGGGTAAGATGGAATCACCCAGCTGGCAGATGGCACTGCTTGTTTTCTAGATGGGAAGTGATGGTACACTTTTGGTCTCAAAATGGTAGAAGTTCTCATAGCTTGGGATTGTGCTTGAGCAAACATATTCATCCAACAAGCTGAACTTAGTATTCTGGTATGAGCACGCAGTCAGGTGCTAGTGTTTCTAAACCGTGTTCGTACCAGGCATAGATCCTATTCTACTGGCCTGAAATGTAAACCATGCCTTAACTGTTCAATATTTAGTACTTGCTACCATTTCTACAAAGGAACAAAAAAAGGTTGGTTTCCTTCTTGTCTCTCTCTCCTTCAGCCAACTTCTTTTTGGAAGTACGGTTTTAGCGTTTCTGTTTTACACCACAACTGAAGACTAAGAGCAAGAGTTCAATAAATGGAGATTTCAGTGATTTGAGGTGGAAGAACGCTATGCCTTTTACTTTGTTTTAGTGAAATCGGAAATGCCATTCAGCCTTATCTGGAAATTCCATCCAGCGCTCTCAGGTTTATGAGTCTTACTATTGCATTGAGCAGAAATGATGTTATATGTGAAGCAGCATTATTGTGCCCTTCAATTACAGTATGTGAGCCTAGGACAAATTTTGTAGTTTTTCAGCTGAAGTAATGAAGACCTTGGTGATGTAAGTGATGACAATTTAAATACTTGGTTAAATATCAGGAAGCATATATCTCTTCAAAGAACTAATAAAATCCTCTGAAACATATATGCTGTTGTCTGGAGGAGGATATGCAGACTGAAGATATGCAAATATTAGATTTAAAGATAATTTGTGTAAACTGATGATCTAACACTGCTAATAATTGGAATTTTTGTGTGTGTTGGCATATGGGAAAAACTAATTAACCATTCGTGTCTAATGGTGCATAAAGGAAATGGTAACTTATAGGCAAATGCATAAAGAACTCATCAGACGCTTGTAAACAGGAGCCATGATTCAGATTTTTTTGGATTCAGGCTTCTGTATAGTTAGGTGCTAGACTGTTCTGTTGGATCAGCAATGTGTGTTCTGTTGGATCAGCAATGTGGAGTGTTAAGCTTTCTGGGTACTACATGAAAAAATCCTGTGTAACAAATCCCATTTCAGCTTGAATTGTATGGCTTGGCAAGTCTGAGCAAGCCGGGTCTCTGTAAGAGGTGAGATTAGAAAAGGGCTCTGGTGCTATCAGTTCTGGCTGGAAAACCAGTAGACACTGGAATGCTGAAAGTGGACACTGGGAAAGGCAGGTAATGTGTGGAACCTCCCAATCCAACATCGCTTTGGTAGAATTGAAATTGCTTTGAAATTTTGTTGACCAGCAATCAGAGGGAATTTCTGATTTTGAATGCAAAACCAGAATTGTGATTGGAGAGATTTATATAAAATTTTAATGCTGTTATGTGTAATTTTATGTTTAAACACTTCAGTAATTGCCACATTTGAGGAGAAGGAGTTAAAGAGTATATAAATGCTTGGTAAGTAAGTCAGTGCTCCTTCTTGTTTAACAACGAAAGGCACAAAAATGTTGATTTGTCTCTTACAGTAGAAAGTTGGCTTTGTATAGTTTAGTGTTCCTAAAAAAACTTATCCGTGTATTATGTTCTTCTGTGGGAAATGTGGAAATTAAGAGTAACTTGTCAAATTGATCTTTTCAATTTCAGGAGCAATCATACTTGCTTTTTTTTTCCCGAGAAGGATTAACTTGAATTTCCTAGGTTATTTTTTAAAGTACACCTACTTTTTCTTTGTTTGCTTTATATTTTGGTGGTGGTGGTGCGAGCACGAATAAAGAAAAAGAGGAAATAATTCCTAAAGAACAACAATCTTTCATTCATAGAAATATATTCATATTATTTCATGAGAAGGTGAATTAAATATTTTGCATATAACTATATTTCCATACATTTTTTTTTGTCGTTGTAATTTTAACCTGTAGTTTACAACAGTAGAAAATTATACTATGGTCCTTTGAGGCACTCTAATTTATGAGATATATTTGTAGTTAGGCAACTGATAAGGACAGGATGTGAGAAAGAAGAATCATAGCCGTAGGGAATTGGGGTGACAGAGGAGACAATTTATGTGATTCAAGCAGGATGGTGTAAAAGGCTTCTTCAGAGAGCAAGGTCAACTGTGTATAAAGCTTATTCTGAAAATGTTACATTTAAATTAATTAAGTTTATTTTAATGGGACTAGAAGTAGCTGGATCCATTCAGGGTATGGCTTTTATCTGGCCAGGATAAGCTAGGCTACTTTTCATTCCTCTACTTGCTGGTAAAATGAAACGGATTATCTTAAGGCGTTTTAAGAGAATGGAACTACGGATGATGGATAGATAAGTCTGAATGAAAGTAGGACACAGGAGTGGTGATTAGGACATGATTGTATCAAGAACATTTAAGAAATTGTCATTGTTTCCCCTCTTAGGCACTTTTCTCACTGACAGAATCAAAATTAATTCCACAAAATAATCTCTTTTGACTTCATGCTTTCTTCTCAGGCATGAATACTGTGCTTCTAAACAAAATACGTAGCATCAAAAATATTAATGAAAAGAGATAAGTTTGTGGCTCCCAATCTGAAGAGAATTGTATAGAAATTGCAAAAGGTGACATTGTAACTATAAAAGTGAAGAAGAATGCTGAAGGTCTGTTCCCTTTAGGTCATCATATTCTTGGAGGCAATGCTCCTTTTGTCCTGAGATGTGTACAAATGAGAGGAAAGATTAGGACATGTCATAAATTTTGCTACCCTTCCCAAATAAGTGCTATCAAGATGTCTGATAATGTGAGATATTTACCATAATGGCATTGTATGATCTTCTTGAACTCAGGCTTTGAATGTGATATTTCAGTGGCAATAAAAATAAAACGTTAAGCTTTTCTTCTTTATGATTTTTACTTTTCAGTATTATTATTTTGGTAGGAAAATGAATAAGTACGTTGAAATCCTGCCTAACTCAATTTAAAATAATGCACACGTATGCTATTTCTGTGATAGTGCTAGCAAAATCCTGTGGTCCATAAATCTTATTTACAATATTCTAATTTTTAGCAAATACTACCTTGAGTTACCCCATGTAGTTATAGATTTCAAACCTGTCTTTCCATAAATAAATTTTGCTACATAGAGGTAGGCAAAATTATAGCCTTTTGGGATTAGCATTTTGTATGATTCAGTAATATACTGTATAGAAATGGCTTGAATTTTGCATATGTTAATAGATTAGATGCATTTATGGCTTTGATTAAATTTGCCCTTTGTTGTGATGCATTATATTGTTGCAAGGCTTACACAGCTAAGATTTATCTTCAGTTAATATTTTAATTTAATTGGCTTACTTGAAATAAACTAGTGAAATTATGTATAACTATTTTTTAATTCCAAACTTGTATTAGTGGTTACCAAAAGCTTCCTTATGATGCCACCTCTGTGGTGGTGTTCCCAAATTCATACCTAGCTCGTATACAACAAGGAGTTTTGAAGTTATGGAAGGTTCAATATTTCAAATTCACAATGAACTTCTAGGAGAAGCTGAAGTGGTTCTAATGGAACAATAGAAAGAGCAAAATGGGCTAAGAACCAGTAAATTTATGATGCTACTGCTCTTGGAAAGTTTTAATGTCATAGATGCTGTCACTAGAGATAACTTAGGGGAGAGATAACAAAAGAGATAAATAAAAAGAAATGGATGGAAGTATTTCTTTTGTGGTAATTTTGCTGGCATTTGTACTGCAGTCTTTTTTGTAACAAAGCTGGATTTGGTAATTTATCTGGGCATTGCACAAGCTATTTTTTTTCTTAGTAGCAATTAAACATGTAAGCATTTTAACAGAATGAGAGGAAATATAAACAGGAAAGCTGGGGATAATTTCACAGGTTTTCATAGTATGGCCTCATTGATTATTCATTTTTTCCCCACTGTGAGAATTTAAGAATGTTTTTGGTTTTTTTAATGTTGAAAAAATTAGAACAGTAGTAGTTTACTGATATCTTTTTGATTATAGCATATTTTACATGTTGGGAGTTTTTTAGAGTTAAATTGGGGGGGGGGAATGGCATATATTTTTGAAACAATTTATTAAGAAGAAATTGGGGGCAGTTAATTTGGTAATAATTTTATATTTGGAGAGAAGCAATGTCTTTTACACTAATGTTATAGTAGATGACAAATGAAAGACAATTGCAAGAGCCATCCAGAAATGAAGTGGTTTATTGCTAAGGCATCTATTTGATTTGTTAGATTATATTATTTTCAAATATTGCAGTGGGATACTTTTCTATCCATGACATACAGAAATGAAAAAACCCAAAAGTTTCAAAGGGAAAGTATTTTCTTAATAATATCTGGTTTCAGAAGAGTTTGCCGTTATTACATTAAAAAAAGAAATTAGCTGGTATGAATGTTTGAATTCCTTTCTGTGATCTAAGGAAGTAATTAAATGCTGTTAAATAGAATCCTATTTCTTGAAATGACTTCCTTTTGAATTTTCTCATTAGCTACTATCTTACTATTAAGTAATTGTGCAAGATCATCATGGATTAAAAGTAGTGTAGAGGATTTAAACCTATATTGCGTGCGAGTTTTGAGAATGTGTGAACTATTGAGGTCCTTTACAAGCTGGGACTAGAGAAGGGAAGAAGTGCAGAAAAGAATGTGAATATTTGATTGGAGATGACATTTTACTGTCAAACTAAAATGATAGGAAGGAGCTGTTCAACCTGAAATGGACTAACAAGGAGCCTTTACATTTTGGTGCTGAAGGGGAGAGAAGGGCACATGCACTATGTCTACGGACAAGACAAAAACAGTCCTTGTCTTGACTAATGAATAGGTCATGTTTACATCTACATGGTCTACATCTACATTGTCTCTGATGCATTTACTATCTCTTTTTTCACCAGCAGCCCATAGTGTTGTCTGAACTTCTCTCTTGACTTCTAGTGGTGTGAGAGGCATTGAAAGCAGTACCACTGTATCGTGTGTAACTTACCACTGTAAGTGTCACCACCAGTTCAACACTTGAGTTATTCTCCGTGCCTGTCATTCTCAGTACCGATTCCTCACTTCCAGGAACGTTGTAGATCTATGATATGAAGTCATTTGCTTGAGTGCCTGTGTGCCAAGCTGAATGATTTCTCTGTGTGCCTCTTTTGGTAAATGAAGCTGCTCGTGCTTGAAAGGCAAATTGGAGCTGTCATCTCTGTGTTTACCCTCACTATCTACTGGGTTACTCGATTCCTGATCTGCCTTGTCAGGGCAAAGCTATTCCTGCTGTAATAGCTTGGCACCAACTGCCCTAGTTATTTTGTCACACAAAAATAGGAAAGGGAGTAGATTTATCTCACTCTAAACAGTTGGCCCAATCTTTCATTCCCTTGAGGTTTCCTTATCTTGCTGGAGATTGTCTCCAAGTGATTTGTCTTTCTCTTTCTACCAGGGTAGACAGTAGGCCAGAGTGTCAACAGTTTTAGACTCCGTTTAATGAGGAGATGAAACAGTTGATCCCTCAGAGCAAAACTGTGGAGAAAGCACTCCCCGCGGGATACTTTAGTGGACTACCCTCCAAGCCTCAGACAGCCTGCAGCTCAGGGACTTAAGGTCAATCTGTTAGGGGTTTTTTGTTTGTTTCCTGGGTCTTTTTTTTCCCTCCTTTCCCTTTCATGAATGTATTGAGTTAATTTATGAGCTGATGTAAACTTCTAGCATGTGCAGTACCCATGACAAGGAGTTCCAAAACCTTTGCTGATAACATAGTAGGTTTTTATTTTACTTTTTCTTTCTTTTTTTTTTCATTGAAAAAGACAAAAGCAATAGATTGTTTCACTTTATCCATGATACTTCAGGTTTCGTTGGCTGTATTGTATTCCTCCTCAGTCTTTTCTTCTACAGAATGAAAATTTTTAATCTATTTAGTTGTTTCTTGAAGTCCTTGATCGTCCTTGTTGCCACCGTGTTTTTCTCAGTTTTGTGACATTCTTGGTGGAAAAGCGGTGGCCAAATTGTATTAATGATATGGATTTATAATGGCATAATGGTGTTTTCTGTTTTGTTCTCTTTCCTTTTCAGAATAATTCCTCACTTTATTTTTGATTGCTACTCTGTGTTAGGCTGGCATTTACATACAGCTGTTATAATTCACAGATTGCATTCCTGGGTATTAATAACCAATTTCAGAGTCCGTCGTTATGTATGTAATCAGGATCCTGGTCCTTTTTCCTGTTTTTTTATCACTTCATGTTTATTAAAGTTAAATTTCATCTATCTTTTTCATAGCCACTTTATGAACTTCAAAGCAATTCTGCTCTATGGTTCTTGTTTGCGTGGAAGGAAGTAAAAAGGCAGAAACAGTTAAATGATCAGATTATGTGAGTTGGCATTGTGCCCTTCAGTAGATGTTGTATTCAGTCCTGAGATCAGTTAATTTATTGCAAGTAACTAAGTTTCTCAGAAACACAAGAGGAGGGGAAAAGGACATGAAAGTAAAAGAAAATAAAACGGACTATCTATAGTTTGTTTGAATGATAAGAGTATGGTGGCTCAGGGAGGCAGCATGAGGCACAGAAGCAAGTCTGGAACCTGGAGCATTAGCAGAAACCTGATGCCTTCTTAAGAAGTAATGACTAGACACCCAAGAAGATGTGTTATAACAGTGTTGGAAACGGGCTTTTTCAGGCTATCAAAGACATAGTAAAATGCGTTGCTACCCAACCAGCTTCCACAAAGTGCTAGACCTGAGAGCAAGACCAAAGGAAAAGATCTACCCTGGAAGGACACGGTAGAAAGGAGATACAATTGTTCATAAATCCCTTTCATTTTGGTTCTGTCTTTCTGAATTTTCTTTGTTGTAATGGCCAAGCTGTGTTCTAATAAAATCTAGTTTTACTAATTCAAAGCCCTTGTAGTATTTTTGGTTCGATTAATTGAAAGAAAAGCTATAAGTAGATCCAGCTTAAAGTAGTGGTTGATGTAGGGCCCAGTTACAGTCACAGTGATGAATCTGAGAAATTCTCTCAATCTGTTGGCAATTGCAGATGTAGTCTAGACTGGCCACTAATTTTATTGCAACTGTCTTGTGTTCACTTGCGGTCATACCATAGATATCAGCAGCTAATTTTAAAAAAAGATTTTTACCTAAAGATTTCTAGAACAATGACTGTAGACTTTCCAGCTAATATAGATAACATGTCCATATGTATGACAATTGGCTGACAAAAACTAGAAAATTGCAAATTTTGTTCGCCACTATAGTATGTGTTTTGCTTGGGTGGGGTGTTTGTTGTTGTTTTGTTTGTTTGTTCTTCTACCTATTTCAGGTGTTGATTAATAACACAAATCTGAGGAAATTATTGTTTTTAAAAAGATGATTTTTGGCCCTTTGAAAAGCACAATGTTATTGAAACGCCATTTATGTTCTGCAGGTGTTACAGGTATTGTTGACTTGGACTCCAAATTGATGCTAAGAGGACAACACAATTACATCTCAGACGAAAAGGAATGAATAAGTCACGAAATGTATGAATAGGGATATAATAGTAGTAAACTCTTATTTGTCCTTGGGATGGCTGTTTCCTTCTACAGTTCCTTCATGGATGAGAAGGGGAAAAAATGTTTAGCTATGAGTACTACACAGAAAACAAAAAATACGGACTGATGATAATACATTAGATATCATATTGCAAACTGGAGTATTAATAGAATTGCTGAGTAGACTGGAAGCAGCCACATCTCGTCTGGTCTCAGACGTTAGAAAGCTGGAGCTGCACTGATAAGAATTATTTTTTTAAAAAAAAAGAGTATGCCACAGTGGAATTATGTGAAGACAAATAGGGAATTTAAAGAGTGGGATGTAAACATGTAGGAAAAACTAATTGAACAACAAAATAGCCACAAGGGACAAGCTTACAGTGCTTTGTACATGGCAGCAGAACAAGTGATGGGATGCTATGGATTAGCGAGAGCTGGAAAATCACCTATTGGTTAGATATTTGAATACAGTGCACAAACCCCAAAATTACTCTGGCTTAAAGAATGAACATACCATGATCAGGGACAAATGGTGATATTGGATACTTTCCATGCCGTGCAATGAAGAGAAATAACGATGACACTTGCTGCTATTGCATTATCTTCTTTGTTTTTCTCAATTCTACTGTGGGGACCCTAGTAAAACCCAAGAACATTCATGCATCATTGCGATAGCTGGCAACATACACTGAAGTTATTAAAGACATGGATGTGAGCCAAATAAAATGGATTTGCTGTCTTGAAAACTGGTTTTTTCCCCATAGTAATATATAAAGGAGGAAACTTTAAAATAGTGGTATGGTTAGGAAATTAGCTACAATGATAGTAACTTTTCATGCTGCTGCTCTGTATGTATAATGTAAATATCAGCTGTCACTAGGTTGTTATCTTTCCATCTCTCCCTTATGTAAGTAATCCCTTTAGCTAAAGCTAGAGAAACATTGCTTAAAACAAACAAACCCCAACGTGTTCACTCTTCACATCAAATAATTGTCTGTATTTTATGGGTAGTTTTAAAGAAATAGCGGTTTGTACCAGTCAGTGCCAGTGGCTTTCCAGCCATATGAATTATGTTCTCATGGAGCGCAAATCTCTAGATGTCACTGGCCTGTCTGACCCGTACCAGCACATTTGTAATTAGTGGGAACTCTTAAATCTACATGCTTCTTATCTTAATGGAAAGTAGCGTTGTAGATTGTATACAGTGTTCACTGCTAGAGTTCGAGTTCTGGAATTTAGTTATTGCTGGGGCATGTGAATCAGCTTCTCTGGAAACCTGGTGGTTTGTTGGGTACCATAAAATGACCTTCAAAGTGTTCCCATAGCTGTACAGATTTTTCTGAAATGAAGTCAGATCCCATCCTTTGCTTTTTTTTTGTTAAGTTGTTTTTTGGTTTTTTATGTCTTGTGATGCATATGAGGTTAAGTAGCAACATTCTCCAGGTGCAATACAGTAATATTTTTATATTTTGATTGAAACCAAGCAGCCCCTCTACAAAACTCTAAGCAGACAGAATGGCATGCTGGAAGGAAGAGATGCGATTAGTCTAATCACCTGCATAACATGCACCCTATGTTTTAATGAAGTCGGTCCTGTTTTAAAGTAATCCTTACCTCTGAGGCAGTGAAGTTCAGAATTTAAAATAAGCAGTGATGGGAAATCCATCTCAGGTCCTTGTAAATCGCTTCCCGTAAATATTTTCCCTAGTTAAAAATATTTTAAAAGCTGTTTATTTCTATTAAGGACTTGGTTAATTTTGGCTTTCACTGACTGGATTTTAGTACAACTTGGCCTGGATCAAGGTGTCTGTTACAATAATTTATTTTTTTTTTTAAAATGATATCTAAAGTTCTCTTAATTATAAATCTATGATACCAACAGTAATTTTGTAATGCCTGTGTAATTCTTTGTTAACAGATTCAAGTACCTACTTTTCCCATTGTTTTGTGAGAGATTGATGTTGGATTGACGGCCTTACTCTGAAGTTGTTCCATCTTTCAATTTTAAACAAAGGCACAAGTTTTTTGGTTTTTTTTCTACTCTTCTGGAAAGTCTTCAGTGCTCCATATTTTAAGGAAAAATCAAAATTAGTCCAACAATATAATAGATTAAAGAGAGAGGACAGGTGTTATGAGCTCTGGTCTCTCTCTTTACATTAGATTTTTCCAAAATTGTCTGTAGGTTTTCAGAGAAACAGCTACTTTTTACTGTTTCCATTAAGCATGTCATCTGTATTGTTATGGCTTTGGATGCTGTCTTTTACGTTAGGAGTCATATGTGCTCTCTGTCTACATTGCTTATTTCCTTCTGAATAAAGGACTATTCTGAATAGGAAACACAGACCTTTATTATCTTTAATTAAATTAATTACAATGGTGATGTGATTCTTATGCCACATTGTATTTCAGTATTTCCAGACTAACAAAACTACAGCAAATCCTGTGAACACACAGCTGGGGAAGATAAAAGTTTTTCAATATCATCGTGGATGGTGATTTATGCATTGTGCTTTATTTAAAACATCCGTCAGCCTAAGAATAACATCAGGAGAAGTTTCAGTAATAAGAGATCAAGCAGAATTAAACAATTTAGTTCTTATTCTTAAAGTGTATTTACATCATTACAGATTTTTACTTTGTCCTTTTTTTTTTTTTTTTTTGTGTATTAGTGGAACAGTGGTAAATAATTATGGGATGGTACATGTGGCTTCTAGCAAAATGTGAGGTCTGTTCTGAATGGGTTTACTAGGGATAGAGCAACTTTCTTTAACGTGTTTAAAGTGAGAGCAAATTTAATGAACACAAGGTTAGATGATAAATTTCCCTAAGACTTTGAGGAATTTCTCAGAGGCAATTGATGAACAGATTGCCAAATGCAGATACCAGCAACAAGACAATGTGTGCATCTAGAGGTTGGTGGGAACATTCAGAAGGACTATTAATGGCCCTTAATATTAATTGCTGAGGAAAATGTCAGCTGTGCTCCCACAGGGCTTTGTTTGAAAACAATCCTGTCTACTGTGTTAATTATGGAATTGGAAAATGGAACAGCTCCTTCTCCATAGTATGGAAGCTTGTAGACTTTACAAGGACAAGTGGAAACGGTTGTCATCCAGTATGTCACAGCGAAATTGTACAAGCTTTGGGCTGGTTGTGTCTGTAGTTCAGACAACTAAAAGATTCTGTTCAGTGCAGGGAAATAGTGTTGCGTGTGTAGGAAGAAGAGCAAAAAAACTCTTCATCAAAATATTTAGTAGTTAGATAATTTAAAGGTTAATGAAGGAGAAAGGCACATAGAGATGAAACTAGCAGTATTCCTATTGTGGTGAAACCAGCAGGGAAATAGTCTCCTTAAAAAGACAGTCAAACCAAAACCACCCAAAACCCCCTAAAGCTTTGACTCTCCATAGGAAAAAATGTAAATTGTTTCATTTGAAGGTAGCAACAGTTGATCTGGTGGAATAAAGAGTTCTCTTTCAGAGAAATGAAGAAAAGCTGCAGGGAAATACAGAGGTAAGGTTAATTGTAGTTTCCAAGTATGAGGAATTGTAGGTAGGATACTTTCAGTGGCGGAATGACCCCTACATGCCGAAGCAGAAGCTTGCAAACTCATGGTTACAAGGGGAGCAAACATGCGTTAGTTTAGTTTAAACCAAACTTGCTTAGTACTTCCATGCTCTTGTAAAATATCAGCTGCTATTCCTAATGCCAGTTTAATACAGTGAATAAAAATAAGTGGTTAAATAGATTCAGTGAATAAAAGTTTTGTATTTTTTTCTGCAAGATTTGAGATTATGTTTTCTTAAGAAGGAACAGAACTTGAAAAAATTTTAAAAAATTATGGGTTTATTACTAAAAAGGAGGACCATTTATGGAAATTGATCATATCTACAGTAATCTAAATGTCTAATTTGCAGTCATTTGAGGGGAAATATAATGGAGAGAGAACGCAGAACATAGGATCTGCACCAATGACCTGATTTAAAATCTTTTGGTTTTCCTGGGCTTGCAATGTGACCCTACATGAACCAACATCCCAGCAGCAGTGAACTCAGAGGCTTTGATCACATCCAGAACTCTGTGAGAAGACTTTTATTAGGAAGCGCTGAAGAGCTGTGTGAATACAGAGCGATTCGTGGAAAAATCTTCGGTTGTACAGAAGTCACTTTTGCTGGGGCTTGGGCTCCCTTTTGGTATAGGTTCCTTAAAATCTCCAAATTCAGTAAGCATTTTAAGAAATTCCCATACCTTGACAGTGAAAGTTATTTAGTGGACAAAAGCATGTTCTTAGGAACAATGCAAGAAATTATTTTAATATAAGGATTTTATTTATGGCTGTTTAAAACAGCTATCAAGCATTTTAATTGCTTACTTGGAGTAAATTACCTTTCACATCAAGCAATTCTACTCCTAATGTTTGTTAGCGGAAAAAAAATGTGAATCTCCCCGTATTTTTCATCTTTCCTACTGATGGCTCTCCCCAAATCACCAGCTTACTCATGGAAAGCCAACCATTAGATTTTTAGATGTTTTAAGAATTGGGTATTATATCTAACATTGTCCTAGAGTGAGGATCTTCTGTGTCGTAAACTTGACCTGAGAGTTGAATTCATAGTCCAACTCCTTGTCCCAGTGTCCATAGATTGTTCTCAGATTCATATTATAGTTTGTGTAAACCTTCTGAGACGTCCCTCTGAGGGACTGGATGCAGCTCAAAGGTTTGCTGGACCAAATGGGATGTACAACCACTGCCACATCACAGTACCACGTTCCTCAGGGCCATCATCTCAAGCAGTGCTGATGTAAGAGCCTGTAGCTATAAATGTGTGAGCCTTTAAAGTAGAATTATTTTGCCAAGCCATATAGTTGATAAAAACAATTTGGACTTTGCCCACAGCTAGGCTTTGCACAGAATTTTGAAGCATATTATCACTGTTTTTAGTTAAAGCAGAAGAGGAAGTAGGTCCTGCGAGTGGGTGCAAGTGGAACCTTTCTGTTACACTGACCCTTACACTGCAGTTTGCACCTTCCCTCTGAGTTCTTCGTGGCCTTTTTGATTTCTGAAAGCAGTTTTCCCTCCTGGCTCAGTCGGGTCTTGGTGTAGGCAGTTGTCTCCAAGACTGGGCTGGTTAATGTGACTGAAAAGTGTGAATGACTCAGCCATTGCCTTTTTATAGCTTTCCTGTTTCTGTGTCAGGGCACTCCATGGTCACCATCCCGCTGGCTTTGTTACCAAGGTAATCCTCCTCTTGTCAAGGCCTTTTTCCTCCTTACTTAATGGTTTATTGGCTAGAAGTCTGGGTTTGTGTAAGGGGCTGCTTCCATTTAAGAACTTCGTTTTGTTGAGGCCAGACCAGAATCTCAACCCAATGTGGAGGTGGAGGGATTAGCAGAAGGGGAGGGGGCTGTGAATCCAAAAGGAAATTGAGAGCTTAGAAAAGCTCAAATTAAAAATTCTCTGCGTGGTTAAGCTTGAAAGTGGAACCTAAAGGTTTATTTTGGATTGTTTTTTCCTGCCTAAGTTTTAGGAAAGAAGAGAGAAGAGTCACTTTTATGAGACAAGATAAACAAGCATGTCAAAAACTTGTGGTTCAAACATGTGGAGACAGATATTCCTCCAGCCTGATCTGCTGGAGGCTGTACTGGGCTGTCATTGACTAATGATAGGTGCTTTTATCTGTAGAAAGGGATGTTCTCTATTCCCTTTTCCATTGTTCTCTTATTCCTCGTTATTAGTCTCTGACCTCTTAGCATTTTCCCTTTATTTCCCTTCTTTGCAATTGTTACGCGCTCATTCTTCTGCCCTTTTGTCTCCACTTGTATTCTCGTATTACTAGAAACAGAGAATGGGCAAATGGATTGCGAATAGTGTTGGAAACCAGGCTCCCTTGGATATCAGACCTCTTGCAACTGTATTTTACGCTGCTCAGGTCGACCTACGTCTGCATTGCTCAATACTGCAGATAGACGTAAGGTAACGGCAGAATCTCAGCTATATATGCGCCCAGGTATCACTGCAGTCCCCTGCCAGCCACAGCAGCCAAGAGGTGGGGTTTCTAGGGCTGCGCACATTGGTAGGATATCTAATGCCTGAGCCAGCGTGTCCTGTGCTCCAACCGACCCTGCACCTGTAGTAGATATTTCAGAGCCAGCTTGCATCTCTCTAATGTCACGCTGTTATAGTCCGTAGGCATAGTCAAGGATCTAGCCATATAGTATTTAGATTTCTAGCTCCCAGTGGAACATGGAAACACGTCTGTGAAGTCAGTCAGAATTTTTCTGTATCTGTCTCAAGAGATTGTGTATCCTGCTGTGAGGAATTCCGTATTCTTCACGTAAGCCTGGCTGTGCGTAGAGGTGTTTGTTTTGACATGGTTCTCAAACTAAGGATGCAAACCAAGAAAGCACAGACAGTCTTTCATTCAGTTTCTCAGTCATCCTCAACCAGTTTGTGCCCATGCTGCTGCTGAAAATGCAATCCTGTCCTGGCCTTCACCTCTGCTGCTGTACTTGGAGCTTCACTTCTCACTGGTGCTGTCACTCACATAGCTCTGCGATCCTGCAGGGAACTGAAAACTCGTTTTTCTTTTGTTGGATTAGTTAGTGTTCAACCGGGTGATGTTCTTGATAGAATTTACAGTGCTGTTACCAAAGGATGGAAACATGGAGAAAGAGCTGAACTGGCCCCTCAGCTGTGCAGGAGAAGATGGGTGTGAAGCATGGGTGGGAGTGCCCCGTTAGTCTGGACATGTGGACTGAAAGCCAAGATGGTGATTGATGTGGGAGAATCATCTACAAAGCGTACTTTTTTTAATAGTCTGTATAATTCTCTTGAATTATTAGGCCTATTACAAGTTTAATATTTGGAAATGAGGGCCAAATTATTATTATTTTGCCTTTTGCCTCCTCTCATCTTACTGTCTTGCTACCTTGTGGGACATCTTTTTTTTTCTCACCCGTGAAGACCATTCTTTGCCCTCCAGTAGCAAATATACCGTTGGAAGTACAGAACCGTGCTGCCAGTCTTGCCAATCTAGTATTGCCAAAAGATTAATCCTACAGGTTTGCTATGGATCAGGTAGAATGTTTTTGTTCTTTATTCAGTATGAAATGTTTAGCATTTGTCATGTCTGCAGTGTTCTGCATTGCAGATGAGAACTGGACTAACAACTGGAGGCCTATTCTTGGCTGGCAATGCTTATATTTCTAAAAAATTATCAGTTATCTTCAGCAAACGTTGCTTTTGCTCATGTAACAGTAAAAATATGTTAACTCTACATTTGAATTGCAGCAGAGAAATGAGATGTACAGCCACTTGTGAGCAGTTTCTGACCGTCAGAATATATATTTGTGTAAGTTTTGAGAAAAGCAGGACTATTGTGGAAGTGATGTTATAGTGTAATAGACAAACAAGTAATTTCACATGCAAAATATTTTGGTTTTGTAGAAGATTCCAAACAGTAAAATTCTGCTATGTGAAAAGATTGGTGATAAAGGTGGTCGTGGGGTGAGTTTTTTGGTGAATGTTATGTTAATGAAGAATTCCAATGACATAGTTAGATTTTTGGCTATAATATAGGAATCCACTCTAATGAATCGTTGGCTTAAGTAAATACTTATTTTCTTTACAGATAAGCTTTGAAGACAGACTGCCTAAACAAATGTTCCCATTGAACAATAGTTACCAGACTGGCTAGGCATTTCTGTTTTGCAATATTTAGGAAAAGCTAAATCTTAAAACAAGAGATGGACATATTTTGGCACATGTTCTAGGAAGAAAAAGTACAGTTAGGGAATAGAATTCAATAAATATACTCTTGAAAAAATATGGAGCTAGTTTCAGGATTAGGATGGCACTCATCTGTATACTTCTTTAGAAGTATTATTATTAACAGCGCTATAAACTTACTTTCCTTATTTGATAATATCAAATTTCACATTCAAACTTAATCGTGCATTGCCAGTTGATAATGTATGTGAAGAGCAGAGAATAAGTTTCACTGAAACTTTCTGCTACAAATATTTTCTAACTCTGCAATCATAAGAACAACACGCGCATTTTAATTCAGTGAGATTTACCCCAAAGAACAATTAGTACGTGTTTCTAAATTACAGATGCTGGAATTCAGATGACAAACCTAATTTCACATTTTGAAGAAAGAATGGATTGTTGTCCAAGTATGTTGCTATTTAAAAACATGACAATAAGTTGGAAACTCCAGGGAAATGAAAAAAAAATAAAAATTAATGTACTTAACATAGTAGATGAACACTTTGGTGCATAGTGTTCATATCCGCTGTGAACATAGTGGATATCAGTCTAGTCTAGAAAGTAATAGGAAAGGAGAGATCTCTTACTTGTGGCTGCAGGGGCGTTGGAACTAGATCATCTTTGAGGTCCCTTCCAACCCAAACCATTCTATGATTCTACGATAATACACTTTTATATTTACATGAAAAATGTTATGGGATGCCATTTTCCTCCGCTCACATGGATTATCTTCCTCACAGGTACTGCACAACCACAAGCCATGTATAACCTATGAAGTAATTTATGTTTCCAATGAAGTACTTCAAGCTAATTGTTTGGGGAATAATTGGTCAAATAGGCATAAGATCTCGTTAGCATCCTTTCCTTTATCCACCCGAGCAGTCCCCGTTCACCTGTTCAGTCTAGGAAGATTGTTGTAGAAATGGCGAGGAAGAAATATTCCATCTTTTCGTATACGTACACTTGGGCAGGTAATGTCTTTTTAGTCTTTTGTCATTTAAAACTGCTGTTGTGACAGCAGCTGGAGGAATGTTGAGGGAAATGCACTAATTTGACTTTTTAATTTTATTTGTTTGCTACTGTGGGGTAGATTTTTACTGCAAGAGAAAAACTTTCTTATAGGTCTTTAACGAGGCTTTTTCTTGTATGTATTCTTTTTAAAGTTGAAAGCATTACTCACCCTTTTATATTGAATTTTGAAGGATTTTTTTTTTTTTTCTGGTTCTTAATAAAGGTTGAGACTGAGGCAGATTGAAACAACTGATCATCCAGGTTATCTTTTGTGGCACCTGTACAATTGCCATCCACTGAAATTAATTTGCTTTTGTAGGCTTTGGACTACGTTACAACTTTAACTATATTTTTGTATAATGAGAGGTGTATGTTTGAGTACTCATGTTAATAGTTAGTGAGGAAAAGCGTGCTTATTAAAAAGGAAGAAACTGTATTTGACACATTTAAAAGTATCATAACTCATAAATTATTGACTAGAATGATGTCTACTTAAAACTGTTTGAATACAGAGGCCAACTGGAGTAGCAACCATCTTTATATAAAAAAGAAACAGGTTCTGAAAGATGATTAAACGTTGTCTGTTAGAAAAATGAGAGTAGCTCCCACATTAACCATGTTTACAGCAACTAGAAACTGTCTCCTAGTTTTCTTTAATCACGTGTATGGGTGCTTTCGGCGTTGTGAAGCCTGAAGCCGAACAAATTTTTGCGTAAGAGTAGAAACTGAATAATAGCAATTTTAGCACATGCTAGATCTTATCAGATAATTCTGCTAACAAATGTTTGCAAATGAGAGGAGGTTGAGGGCTGGTTTTATATATGATTTCTGATACGCCTCTCGTTTTGAGCAAGTGTTTTGTCTGCTAGTAATACAGTGACAATCTTCTGCAGACTGTGAATGAATTTTGCATAGACTTACTAGCCTGGTAGTTTTGAGTGATAGTAATTAGTCAAGACATTCTCCTGAATAAAGCAGTAGAACTTACTTTGTATATACCAGATAATGTTGTAAAGTACTGAATATGTTCCTGATTGAATTAAGCTTTGTAAAGTGGATTGTTATTTAAGGAGCAATAGCTGAACTTCTTTTGATTCCCCGCACCCCCCTCCCCCTTCTTTGGGGATGTTTGTGGTTTTTTTAATATTACTGAAATGAGCTTGTCAGTTAAACATAACTTTCTGGAGAAAACATTTTTAAACATTTGGGATATTATATACAGAGAGCTTGATTTGGATCTCACTTATGCAATGTACAATATGATATTGGTTTGTCTTTCCCTGCTAGAATTCTCAGGGTGTTCTAGGTATATGAGACTTTTATTATTTTATTTTAATTTTAAAATAAAGGGAAATATTTAAACTAGAACTTTTAAAATTTTTTTCCCCTGATATTTTTTCTCCCTCTTTTTATTTTTTTCATAGACAAGCTAGTTTACATGTGGCATTGCTTGTCACCACATACTTGTATCACTTTCCAGCTCCATGAGGTGCATTGTACGTCTCTTACAGCTTGGCAGCTAGATTTTTCGGCATTTGGAATTTCAAAAAGGAAGTCAAGTCTCTCAAGAAAATTTAATGAAAACCTGAAATGGCAAATAAAATGACGGCAACTTGCTGTTGCCTTTGTTTTAGGCTTTGTTTAAGCTTTTAAGCCTAAAATGGTCTGGAGAATCCTTTTATTTTTTAAATGAATACTACTGGTTTTGGTGCAAAATTATGAAATCCTGAATACTGTGGGGAAGTTTTACTCAAAAAGCTGAACAGCCGTGTTGGATTTGTTGTATTGCCCGTGTTGGTGGGTTGACCTTGGCTGGCTCCCAGGTGCCCACCAAGCCATGCTCTCACTCCCCCTCCTCAATCGGACAAGGGGAGAAGACAGGATGAAAACCTCTTGGGTGGACATAAAGACAGGGAGATTACTTACCAGTTACCGCCATGGGCAAACCAGACTTGAGTTAGGGAAAATAAATTTATTGTTGATTAAAATAGAGTTGGATCATGAGAATAAAACCACAAAATCTATATCACCTTCCCCCACCTTCACTTTTTTCCCAGTCTCGTCTTCACTCCTTCACTCCTGAGTCTTCTAACCCCTTGCTTCTCCCTCCCCGAGTGGCGCGGGGGGGACGGGGAATGGGCGTTGCAGTCAGTTCATAATGCTTCATCTCTGCTGCTCCTTCCTCACACTTTTCCCCTGCTCCAGTGTGGGTCATCTTTACGAGCTGCCGTCCTTCAGGATTAACCTGCTCTACAGGATGCAGTTCCTTCAGGACATATCCATCTGTTGTGGCGTTGGGTCCTCCATTGCCTGCAGGAATATCTGCTCCCATGTGGTCCTCCATGGGCTGTAGGGAAGTACCTGCTTCACCATGGTCTTCTCCACGGGCTGCAAGGGAATCTCTGCTCTGGTACCTGGAGCACCTCCTACGCCTTCTCCTTCTCTGACTTTGGGGTTTGCGGGATTGTTTCTCACACTTTCTTCACCTCGCTCCTCACGCTGCCAGGCCACATTTTGTCCTGTCTTAAATGTGTTTTCCCAGAGGTGTCACCAGCATCGCTGAAGGGCTCAGCAGTGTCCTGTGGTGGGTCCATGCTGTGTCCAGGATGGGACAACCCCTGGCCTCTTCTCACAGGACCCGCCTTGCAGCCCCCCGTCTACCAAAACCCTGCCATATGCACCCAAACCAGCATGTATGCAGCATGATAGGGTATCTATTCTTATGCGGTATAGGAGAGAATAAAATTCTGAATATAAATGTTTAAGCATTCAGCAGATGTGGCAGTGGTGCGCCTGGGAGTCCTCAGTAGAGGAACGCTGGCAAGATTATGGAGAAGTATTTTATATGTGAACGGGAACAGCATATACAGTATATGCAGTATTTGGATATTATGCTAATAATTTTCATGGATGTTGTAATTTTTGTCTGTTCTAGGGAGTATGACTTCTGCAACGTCACCTATCATTTTGAAATGGGACCCCAAAAGTTTGGAAATCAGGACTCTCACAGTAGAGAGGCTATTGGAGCCACTTGTTACCCAGGCAAGTATCTTCGATTTGTTTTGCTTCTTCCTGTAGCCTGGTGCTATATTTACTCATTTTACATAATTATCTTGGTAATCTTTGATAATAAAAACTTGAACAGTTTTTGTTCATGATCTCTAGTGGAAAGCTCTGTTCAAACATGTTTAGAGGTTCTTGCTCTAAATAATTTACAGTCTGAAAGTGTGAGCGAGACTACAGTAGTAAATAGAAACTATTTACTTATGTTTGTCTTTCAAAACCAGTTTAGAAATTTATGAAACAGTCAGTTTAAGACAGGGATTGACTGAGTACATACTCGTGGTTTGTTGTTATACCATGGAAGACAGGTTCACATTAAAAACAAACAAAACTAACCAAATTAAAGAAACTATTAAAACCCATTTCATTTCATGCTGTGATTGATTAGGAGTGTATGCTCAACAAGTTATCTTTGAACTGAGTAAAATTTGCTAAAAGAAGGTAAAACATTTGTCCAATGCTCTAAAAAGAGCAAGATGACAGTGATTTTAGTTAACATGTATAATGTATATATTAGTTTTAACCAGGTAAACCAATTTCTTTATTGTCAGAGAAAATCTTTGCGTATCTATGCACATCACGTTTTGCGCGTCTGTACAAACTTGCGTGTGCCGCGAGTGCATGGGCAGGGGCAGGAGCAGCGCGATCCGGAGAAATATGGCAGTAGACATCGAACTTCTGTCACCGTCAGTGGAATTTGCTGAGTCTGTGGCCCGGTGCCTTTCTGTTTCTGAGTTGCCATGAATAATGGAAGCTGGTTACGTAATTCTATTCTAGTAAGGTTCAAGATGGGTAGCCCCAATATGTAAAATACACGCGCAAGTGATTTTTCTTCTAGGAATGCTCATTATATTAAAAATGAATGCCAGCTAACCCCATCTGTCCATCCACCTGTTACTAATGGTTTTCTCATAGATGTTGTGGATCTTGAGGTTGGTCTGCTGGATAGAAATGTCGGTCTTCTTTTGATACTGACACCAGACTTGATGCTTTTGTTTTCAGAATAAAACAGAGATAAAATATAAATTGCTACTTCTTTAATTCCACAAAAATGATGTCTCTCTTTGGTTCCTGCGCTCCTTAGACTGACCCACTTTCCAAAGAAATCACACCTATTCTTTCTTTTTTTTTTTTTTTTTTTTTTTTTTTTTTTTTTTTAAATCAAAACCAAGAAACCCACCACGTTATCTTTCTACAAATTTTTCTGGACAGGAACATCTCTAATAATGTACACAACTTTACAGACTCAAAAGACAAAGATGTTTCATTTCATATAGCTGTTGATAACGTGGTAATTAACTTTCATTATAAATCTTGATAATTTTGTTGTTGACTAAAATCCTGAATTCATTTTGATACCAACTGAAAATGAGGTTATGAGCTCTCTGTTATTCTGATCCTGGTGTTGGCACAGGAAGTGAAGCTGCTGTGAACCACAATCTGTTGTGAAAAGAACAAATTTCTGAGCTTTCTGTGAGTGAATTTCCTGTTTTCCTTTCACTTTGTTTTCCAACACCTTGCCCAAAAAGGAGAATACATCAGCCAAGAAGTGAAAGAAAGTACATTTGTAGTTCTGTAGTTTCTCAAGTTGCTTAACTTTTTGTTTAGCTAGATTTATATTTGGTAGCACACCTCAACAAATGCAAATAATTACTAGCTGAGCTACAGGGCATGGATTTCTTCAGTGGTGGAAACTAAGGTCCCCAAGATCCTTACCCTTGTATTTTGATGAGGAGCAATGTATTTGTATTTTAGCAGTATGTCAGGAAGACTAGAGAAAATAAAGTGCAGTAAGAGGAGTAAAAGAAATGTTTGGCTATTGTTTTATTCAACATTTATGAATATTTCTGTTCTGATTTCTTCATTTCATAGGTTTCTAGATAGTATGGACATATAAAAAAAACTTTTTTGAACATATAATTTAATTTCTTCTATTAGACACATAAGTAGTTTTACTTATTTTCCTCTATTTTGAATCCAGTAAAGTATACTTGACTAACGCATCTTTTTGTGAGCCACACAAATGAAAGCTTCAAATGATGAGAAATGTGCTACCTTCAAATTGTGTTTATCATCTGTTGCATTTTTAGCTTGAGTTATTCAGCTGCTCTTTCTGCTTTTCTCAGATAAGTTAACACTTATGCTAGTTTAAAGGCTTTTCTTTTTTCTGCTTAAAATTGCATATACAATCTGGCAAAGTCAACAATAGTATCTTGTTTACCTCTGTTTGGGCTTAGATTGTAATCTGCCTATGCAGTGACAACCACCACGAGATACCATGTGTACATTCCACATGCAAAGATTTGGATCTCCTTAAAAAGTTTCAAAGCACTTTCCTTCCTAAAGAGAACATCTAATTTTAAAGTTTATCTTGGCAGAAAAATAAATACATAAATATTTAATCCCTGTTCAGTCTGAACTCTGAAGTTCACTGTAGATTCATAAGAGCTGCTTAACACAGAAATCAGAGAGATGTGAAGTTCTACCAGAAGTCATTGAAAACAGGTCACTGGATAGAAGAGAGTGATTTAATGGCCACAAAATGCAGCAGAACTGTGCTGCACAAGTTCCTGAGCAACTTGATCTGACTTTCACCAGGAGTTTGGAGTAGATGACATCCCAAGATCCTGTACAGCCAGAATTTGTCTGATTCTGTGATTTCTAGCACCACCATGACAAATCCATGTTCTATTTTGGCATTCACACTTGAATATTTAGAATAACCTCTTGTTATCCAAGCTGTGTATGATTTTGGGGAATGCTTGGAAAACTAGAAACAGTTGTACACAAGTTGTTGGGCTCCAAAAATGCTAATCAAGCCTTTTGTGTCTCTGTGTGTGTGATTTAGGCTCTGAACTTGGTGTATATATAGACACACGAGTGACAGATTTTCAAATGGTGGTGCATCCACTGATTTCTACTGAAATTTTGGGGAGTAATACGGAAATGCGATGTGCATTTGAAAAAGAACACCGCAGTGAGTCAGGAGGATGATGCATTAAAACTGAATTTTAGACAAGCTCATTAGTGTTCTGGATGAGAAAATATGGATAACCTATGAATTGATTTAGAAGAAATTATAAGACAGGAAGGTTGTCTGAGCTGGAGGCAAAAAAAAAGAAAAAAAAAATCCATTAACTGATCATGAGAATGCATTAGAAATGAGAGAATTGCATTTATTCTAGGAAGCCCTGAACTAGCAAACTAATTAAAACTTTCTCTGGCTGTCAGAGATGTAAGAGTATTAGAGCTTGCTGAGTTACCTGTTTCCCAGAGCTTGTTGTCATGTTTAAAGAGTAACAGATATGCCCTGTCACATGTTTTTTATCACATTAATATTACTGAGAATTTGTAAGAAATGTGTGATTGAAAAATTTATTAGAATTTCTGTTCTCAACAATATTGAATTTAATAATTGAAATATGTTTCTTTTCTCTGGCTTCAGTGTTGCAATTAGCTAAAAGTAAAAAGTAATTGTATTTATTGATAGGTTTGTTTTCTGAGTTGATAATAGTTAATTTTTTTTACTATAACTCTTACAATTTTTAATTCTATGAAATTTTTATGAGGAAATGTATAACTAAAATACATCTTCAAGGGATACTGCCTCTTATTCTCACCTTCATGCATGCTAACCAAAATGCATTACAATTCTATTTGTCAGACTGTAGATGATTTTCATAAGAAAAAAATCATTACATTTTTAGGAAGGGCTTAACTGCCATTATCTGATATTTTATATGCCATTATCTGATATTTTATATGCCAGAAAATAGTGCTTGTCGAGGTTGCCTATAAGTACTCAGGGGATATTTTTTTTTTGTTTCTGGTGGTTTTGCACAATAATGAAATACAAATATGAATGCAACATATATATGTTAAGGAGAGGGGAAAAAACCCAACCATAAGCCAGCAACATTAATGCAATTTTCTTTTTGAGAAACATCAAAAATACTCGTGTGAACACATAGATGAAAAGATGAAGGAGTTGTGTGTAGTTTTTGAAGATAAGATCTGCTCTCTTGATGAGATTTCAATTTTCTAGTGTCAACCTGTGGTTATTCTCGGTAGTTTTTCCCAGGTATTTTTAAATAGCAGTGTGGTTGTTTTACAAACGTGCCTCTATTACCAGAGCCGTCCAGTAGTTGTGCTTTTAAAGATCTTTGATTTTTTCATTTTTGGACTATTATGCATTATTTCGGAATTGTAACAATAACACAAATAGTAGCGAGTGTTCCTGTTGCAGATTTTGCATGACTGATTATGTGTTCCTTCAGCATGACACATTTCTGTCCTTCTGGAGTTGCTGTGAAGGGACAATTCGGAATTACACTGCATGTGTTTTGGGGTTTTTTGTGTGTGTTTCGTTTGGGTTTTTTTTCCTCCAGTGAATTTAAGATGCCCGTTATAGTAACTTAGAATGAAACAATAATATGCTGTAAGGCAGACAAAAATAATTGAATAATGATCTTGCTTTTTTTTTTTAAATATAGTATCACTCAGTAAAATTAAGTAACTTATATCTATAAAATAAACAAGTCATTATATAAAATTCCAAATAGTTTTAACTAGTGCAATTTATTTAGAAAATCATAGTAATTACGGCTGATGTTATACTTCATGATTTCCTCTCAAAGAACTTGTGCCTAATCTAATTGCTTGTGCAGTATATTTGGAAAATGGACTAATTTCTGTGTTGCTGTGAGAAACATAAATATATTCCCAACCATTCCAGTTGATGCAGATGTTATTTATATTCAATAAACCTTGTTTTTATTGCATTCGAGCCCTAAATCTGCTGTGCTAACTAATTTCCATGCCAAATATTGATTATTATTGTCAAGGAGCAGCATCTGAACAACGCCTATGCACGTACACACACGGCTTTACTTTTGGAGGGTTTGTGAACAAGCATGAATGTTTCAAATGCCTTGGAGAAAAGTTGAGGAACTGGTAACGGAGCACTGTATGCCTGATACACGTTCCGCCTGTGCTGGTAACTGCGCAGAATTTTCGAGCAATTTCTCTCTTTGGTAGCTGGTTTCAGCTGAAGTTTCTTCAAGACACACCAAAGGGAAAGTTAATTATAAAGGTTTATTTTTTGATCATTCTAACCTTCCGGTACTGGAAGGGACCTACAGGACAGCTGGAGAGGGACTGGTGACAAGGGCAGGGAGTGACAGGCCAAGGGGAATGGCCTGAAGCTGCAGGAGGGGAGATGGAGATGAGATGGGAAGCAGAAATCCTTCCCTGTGAGGGTGCTGAGGCCCTGGCCCAGGCTGCCCAGAGAAGCTGTGGCTGCCCCTGGCTCCCTGGCAGTGTTCAAGGCCAGGTTGGATGGGGCTTTGGGCAACCTGGGCTAGTGGAGGGTGTCCCTGCCCATGGCAGGGGGGTGGGACTAGATGGGCTGTGAGGTCCCTTCCCACCCAAACCAGTCTGTGATTCTGTGATCATTTGAGCTCAATTCAGCTGTGCAATAAGGTCAATTTTTTTATTTTTTTTTTAACTGAAACAGGACTATTTTCCCAATTGTGCAGTTAGTTTCTGTTTAAGCTCTGTTTATATCGAAGCGCTTGCAGATCTGTGGTGTTTCTGGGAGTGTGGGAGGTCAGACTGCACATCAGTCTTCCTTGGCATGGGCTAGTTAGGGGATGGCCATTCGTGTCGGGGAATCAAAGACGAATCCTATCAGACCATGAATTTTGAATTTTTCTTTTCTGACTGAAATTGAACTTTAAACATTGTTTATGAAGTTATTTTGTTGAATAGGAACAGAATGCACCTTACTTTCTCCATCAGTATGCTATTTATCACTTAAAATAATTTCTGAACTAAAAACTAGCAGGTGCCTATTTACTTCTGGGTGTTTTTTTCATCCGTTAGATTCTGCAAGAAACATCTCCTGTATTCTGGCCACCACTGTTTCCTCTTTGCCATCGGATTCAGTAACATCTGTGCCTCTCTGTAAACTCTAGGTGGGATCTTGTCAGTATGGAGACTTTTTGTGCTGGCTAAGAGAACCTTAAACTAAATTTTATCTTTTCTATTTTTATTCTCCCTTGCTGGAAAATTGTGTACTACTTATAGTAGGTAGTGTCCTGTAAGGTCTGGACCTTGTCAGTCTATGCCTCCCAGTGATTTTATTCACTGTTTAGAGGTGTTTATGTATGTATTTGTACTTCTGAGTTGATGTATATGCAGGTTAGCATTTGCTGGGAGGAAAATGAAGACTCAGAGGGCTTTAGATCTCATCCATTACTCCTGTGTTCCGTTTTTATGGAATAATGGTGCTTAAACTCAGAGCTATGAAACACAATGGCTACTTTTTCTTTTCTTCTGCCACACAAGCTAATATGGAGAGACGGTGAGAAAATTTATTATTGGTGTGTCATAACGGGAAATGCAAGTTATGATGAGAATATCATAGGTGTGCAGTAAATGGTGACTGAAAAGGCTTACGGCTAAAATAGACCTACTCTACTGAGTAACTCTTTGTATTCTTACATGCTAGACTTTCCATCCATTGACAAACTCATCGATCTTGTTCATGATTAGCAAATTATTAGTGGTTCAGGGTTACCAGAAAGCGGTTTCGACTTTACATGATGTGGGCAAAACTGTTTTCATCACGATTTAACTTAAACATTTACTGCTGTGACTCGTCAGTCTGACAGGTAGTCTGATCTTATGAAGCAGGTTTGCTGTGTATGACATGAATATATCCAAGTGCAATGAGTAAGTTCTGAGAAGGAACTTGCTGGATGTATTTGCAAATTCAGTGAGTAAATAAACTATCTGATTTGATGCATTTGTGTAGGTTGTGTCATGCCCTTGACTATTATATGAGCAGAAGATAGACACTTTTTCCCAGCTACAGAGTTAGCTCTTCTTACAAATTGAGATCCATCTGTATTCTTGAAGTTGGACTCTCTTTTGGGTCCAGGCTTCTGAAATCTTCTCATCAAAGCCAAACCAAGAGAAGAGACACAGGGACTAAATATGTATCTAATGACAAGAAGACATACACCATGTAGAAACACAGCTTTATGTGGATGGTGTGCACATTCATATAATCCCCCAGCCCCAAACCTCATCGCTCAGCTAAGCAGGGGTACCAGTTGTCCTTGCAAAGAGCTGGACTTTTAACTTCAAGAGAGAGAACTGCTGTAAAGTTTCCCCCATCATGGCTGATTAGAGTGTAATCATAACGGGGCTAGTGTCTTGACTGAAAAGAAGTGTAATACATAAACAACAAGGAAAGAGAGAGAGCTGAATATCAAGCTAGAGTAAGCACTGAGAAGTTTTGCTGGTATTTCCAGTTGTGGCTCCGTTGCAAGAATGAATGAGTTGCAGTGGAGAGATCGGGGCAGGGGGAAGCCGGATTAATCTTTCCTGTAAGTGTAGGGCATTCATCAGGGAAGAATCAGTGCAAGCAATTGCATAGCTGGGAAATTCCCCGATGCTGTCTTCATCTTGACTACTGCCTGGTATCCAGTGACAGGATGCGTGGGAATGGTTCAAAGCTGCACCAGGGGAGGTTTAGACGGGATGTTAGGAAGCATTTCTTTACTGAGAGGGTGGTCGAACACTGGAACAGGCTTCCTGGGGCTGTGGTCGGTGCCCCAAGCCTGTCAGTGGTTAAGAGGCGTTTGGACAATGCCCTTAGTAACATGCTTTAACTTTTGGTCAGCCCTGAATTGGTCAGGCAGTTGGACTAGATGATTGTTGTAGGTCACTTCCAACGGAAATTATTCTACTCTATTCTACGCTACTCATATAGTACAGCTTGAAGTTTCGACACTTGTCTAGCCATTTTCCTAACCGTATTCTTTTCTTGCATACAGTTTTCTTGCAAATGTGTCGTGGAAGAGTTTTCAGAAAATAGTGTTCTTGCCTGGGATTTCCAAACTCTAAGCAAGAAGATCAAACTGATATGAACAATTATCGGGGTCGTCGCCGTAGAACAATCTATGGGGTCATCGCCGTAGAAGGGGGACATCTAACAGTTTTGAGGGAAAATTTGCTTTGGTTACATTTTTAGTTAATTCTTTTCAATTTGCTTGAAAAGCAGTTATATGTTTTGATTTTTCAGAATATCTTGTGAGCTACATGTCACTTCCAAAAATTCTCACAGTCAACAAATGTGTTAGCAAATTACAGTCTTTTTTCTTTTATGTCAAAAATGCTAATTGAAGCAGGATAGGTTTATCAGCTTTTGTTTTATAAAATGATTTCATAGTTAATAGCCAGTGGCCTTGTTACAAAAGAAGTAATGGATTTTCAGTTTGGCTGATAAGCAATTTCTTGTTTGTATCATAAACCTGTACTTACTAAAAGTATTTGACACGTTTCTTCCAGTGGTTAAAATAAAAGATGTCAAAATTATTGCAGCAGATATAACTGCTAATACAATAATTTATATAACTATAATAGTTCTAAATCTAGGACAGTTTGATAATGTAACTGAGTGCTTAGGAAGGGGGTTAACTGGAAAAAATGTTTTTAATATCACCAAATGTGAATCAAATGTATTAACAATAAATAATGTCAGTCACACACCGTATATGCAGGGACTTGGTATGGTTTGGTAAGCAGCAACTTCAAACTAGCTGTTACGATATCCAAGTGAATGTGAGCTCATCATAAGGAAAGATAATATGATCCTTAAGTGGAACAGCTGGTGGATATAAATAAATTTAGCGAGGCAGTATTATTGTTATAACATAGCATTAATGAGATTGTTATGGAAGGATTCCCTATTTGCAGAAAAGATCTTGACAAATTGGAAGGAGACCAGAGAAGAATTATGTGAATGATTTGAGTTTTGTCTTTTAATGGCAGACTAAAGTCTTTGGATGTATTTTGTTTATATGCAGGTTTATCAATAAAAGGAAATAGTAATAAATTAACTGCCAGGATAGATTTTAAGACTATTTCTGATAGCACTTATAGTGTAAATAACATTCTAGAATTAATTTAACCTAAATTAAAAAAATGGGATTCACACTCTGAAACTAAACCATGCCATCATTAAAATGATATTCAGTAAGAATTTTGAAGTAAGTACTTACAGGAGTAGGCTGTAGCAAGTTAAGAGGTATTATGATCTCAACCAAGATACATTTCTGTATGAGCAGAAAATTTTATCGTAGTGAAGGGGTTTTTATCTGACAAAATCCTCTGGCTGGAAACCAACACTATAAATAAATACAAACTGTAAATAAACTATAAATAACGTACCTGCTGGAATAGTTCTCCTAGAATGGTTGGCAACTCAGTCCTAGCAGAATCTTTGGTTAAAAACTGGATATGTTGTTGAAGGACATGCCAGGAGTTATGAAACTGGGAAAAGAATTACTGGAAGAACAAAACGCTGTGCAATGATGGGGCTACTCACTTTATGAATCAAGGTGGAAGCAGGAGCAGGATTTCTTGTTTTCTGATCAGATTTGAGAGGAAAAAGAGAAAATATATATACAGAACCTGTGTGATTAAATCGGTATGCTTCTAATGACTTTGGAAGCCATTTGAATATTAAAGTGTTTAATCCATCTTAGCTTCATTCTTGAGAGTGATGTAAAAATTTTATTCGCTTTCTTATTTTTCATTAACTTAATCTGCTGTATGTCATCAATCCGCTAAAGTTAGAAAGGCTGCAAAATAAGCCTGATTACAAAAAGGATACACTAATTACAAGATTTTGCTTTGAGGTGTTAATTAACCTAATTATAATAGATGCATGTTCTGAAAAGCAATGGTAATTTTTTTTCCATTTCCCTTCAATATATATTTCTGAAGTTTGACTGATTTATTTGCAGTTCATAGAATTCAGGGCATGGATACATGGATCTTTTTTTTCTTCTTCTTCTTTTCTTTTTTTCTTTTCTATGTTAATTTCTTTGGAATATTGATTATGTTGGGTGTGCATTTTTTAATGGATCGAAATACATTTTGTAGCGATCTTTGAATGTTTTATAAAAAGCAGTAGTATGGAACGAGAGAGATTTGAGCTTTTGGTGTATTTTAAACAAGACATTGATTTTCATCCAAAGAAACTTAGAAATGTTTTGCAGTTTTGCCTTAAGCACATGGTCTAAATTACCATTGTTTAGTTTCCTGTCTGGTAAGTTAATTTTTAGTATCTCTTCCCACAACCTCATAAGTGGTTGATGTTCTTGAATATTATGTGTCTGAGCAGCAAATGCTCAGATTGTGAGGGAATATCCTCCTCTTTCAATGGGATGATTAATATTTTCCCCTTGATGTATTGAAGTTTGTCTCTAATATATTTCTGTGTACTACTATAGTCATTCAGGACTCATTGATGAGACTTCTCAAACCTTTTACTACTAATTAATGGGGTTTTTAAGCATATGCACCTCATGCTAAGCATGTTCAACACAGATGTGTTCAATATTGTGCAGATGACCTTTGAAGAATATACAAGCATTATTGCTTTGCTGAGTAGAAAGTTTCCTTTTTGTAGATATCTGTTTTTTAGAGAAAGTCTTTTTTAAAGTCCTAAATGAAGTCAGTACTAGAATTTTCATTCTTTAGTTTGTTGGGCCAGTGTGGAGCAAGGGATTAGTTGTTCAAATTTTCACTCTTGGCCGATAGCTAGTTCATAACTAAAAGACTATTTAGCAAAAAAGCATAATTGTAACAAAGTAGCCCTGACACCTTATTTTATGTGAGTATTTTTCTTTAGAAATTAGTTTTAAATATGAAAAGAGATGGAATTGATTTTACAGACCCTTTTAAACCAAGAAACACAGCTTAATTTTAGCTTAATAAACTGTTAGTGTGGAAGAGGATAAACTATAAATAATTCCTCACCTGATAAAAGTTACTGTAGACATGACTCTTCAGATTGCACTAAATCTGCTCTCCTTTTCCAAACCACCTGCCGCAGCACTGATACTTGGTATATGTGGCTTAGCAGTGTCCTGTGCCGTGTCCCTTGCTCTGGGCTGCTCCTGACGTGGTGGATCCTGGAGCAGGAGAGCTGTGGTACAGCTGCGCCCAACCCAAGTTGGTGTCTCCTACTTGACCTTTGCTTGGCACCAGCCTGGGGTAGCCCCTTCCCAAGAACACTTGGTTGTTGACCTGGGATCTTACACAGCTTTCGTGTAACCGGAGTCATTTGACCGCTTCTATTCTCCTGTATCATATGATACAACATTTGAAGATTTTTCCACCTTTTGCCCCATCTTGAAAACTCTTGACATCCGATGCCATATTCAGCCCATGTTCTGTTTTTCTATTTGTTTGCTTTTCCCCTAAACTTTATCTTGCCTGTCAGCATGCATTTGGGTTGGAAGGGGTGCAGAACAGATGAATCCTTGAGACTGTCTTCCTGACAGAGCTGGTCATGCACTTTCTCTGACTTACCAGGGAGCACTTGTTGCACCAAGTCCAGGTGTCGTCTAATTCCATTCGCAAAGCAACAATCAGATTGGGAGTCAGTCAACCTTTCAAAGTGAGTTCGTGATCCTTAGAACATACGATATACTGACCTTTCAAACTGTGAAATTGCAAGCTAGCCTTCTGCTTGTGAGCATCAAATATCCTATCATATTATAGATCGTATATCCTTCCGATATCTGAAGGGGGCCTACAGGAAAGCTGGAGAGGGGCTGGTGACAAGGGCAGGGAGTGACAGGCCAAGGGGAATGGCCTGAAGCTGCAGGAGGGGAGATGGAGATGAGATGGGAGGCAGAAATCCTTCCCTGTGAGGGTGCTGAGGCCCTGGCCCAGGTTGCCCAGAGAAACTGTGGCTGCCCCTGGCTCCCTGGCAGTGGTCAAGGCCAGGTTGGATGGGGCTTTGGGCAACCTGGGCTAGTGGAGGGTGTCCCTGCCCATGGCAGGGGGGTGGAACTAGATGATCTTTGAGGTCCCTTCCAACCCGAACCATTCTATGATTCTGTGATGATATTATTAAACATGTACATTTTCTTGCTCTAAAACCTTATCTGCTTGTACAAATGGTTAAATTGTAAGTTTTCAGAGCAGGATTTTGGAGAAATGAGATTTGCAACAGGAATTAATTTTCCTGATTCATTTCATTTTGGTCTATAGTAATGAAAATGTATTGTATCTGCTTATGCTAATAGTAAGTTCTTTTATTAGAAGGTATTCATATAGAAGCATAATGAATCCAGTGTACTGAATGGTTACTGAATATTGAGTTGTTTCCAGGGGATACGTATTAACCTATTCAGTTTTTCCCAATGAATTACACATATCTGCACTCTGTAGTGCAGAATGATTAAGCTTTTACTACTCTGCTTGAAATGTTTTAATTGCCGGGTAGTTTTTTTACTTTTCCGAAAAAAGCAATTGGCTCAAAAAACTTGAGGAAAATGAATGCATGAGACACTACATATATGTATATACCCCCCCCCATATATATATATGCACGATTTATTTTTTCCTTCCTGTCTTCTACTCAGTCCATATTCTTTTAATCTGCTTCCTTCATATCTTCCATTACATAAGATATCTTTGCATGCTTCCATGAAGCTCTAATATTTGTATCATTTTTTTTTTTTTTTTAATTTCTTTTTAAACTCAGGGACTTGGTGTTTTCACATATGTGAAATATGATATTGTTGACTTTTGCACTTTGATGGAAATGGGCTTTATTTGAGAAGTTCCTGTCTGACATAACTGAAGTACTTGTTAGAGTAACTGAAAACATGCAGATTTATTCTTGGTGTAGTACTGATTATGATCAGTTAGTTCATTTTATAATGTGGTCCGTGCCCTGTAAAATATGTTTTTCTTTATGAGCCACTTATGTGAAGAATAAATTCACTCTCAAATAGTTATCTTTGTTTTGAGTTTCTGAAGTCAACAGCATTTTAGCTTGTTTGTTCAAGATTTATCTGGGCTACATCATTTATTTCCAACCAGAAACGAATGCATGGTTTTAATTGCATTATTTCAAGTATCAGGAATTCAGAAACGATAATTTGATTGTGTGTGTGTGTTTGGACAAACAACAAGAAACTCTAGGATGTGAGCTTCATCTGGCTGCTTCCCCACGCTGCAGTCTTAGGTGGAGACAGAAGTTTCTACTTCCTTGCTAGCTTGCTGGGATAAGTAAAAGGAGTTAGGAACGTTATTTTCTATTTTCCTATGTTGGTTGCTGTCTCGTTGCTAGAGGCTTTCGGTCTTTCTTAGGGACTTTCCTGTGTTCTTGGCTTGATTACCTGTCAGGTTTTCTTGGGTTCATCACCTGCAGTAAAGGTAGGTAGAAAGCTGCAGTGCCATATCATGGAGAGTGAAAACTTGGTCTTCTCTTCTAAATCAAGGTAAAATTTAGGAGCCTCAGCACTTTACCATCGTTCCTCAGCCATTGTTGGTTTGGACCATTACTTGAAACTGAAAAGGCCAGACCTGGTTTTGAAGTATGCGTACCTGCTAATGTGGCAGGCCTCATATTTTTGTTATTAACATACCCTGTTTCTCAAGTATTATAAATTATTTGGGCAGAATGCTTGGAGCTGTACATGCTTCCATTAGTGCCTGTCAACTTTGTTGATAGATATATACCAGTAGAATGATATACAGAGTGGACTGATACAGCTCAAAGCTATTTCTTTTTCTCTCAAAGGGCATGTTGGGAGTGCTTCTCTTTATTTATGTTTTAGTTTGTTTTGAATATTATATGGAAAGTAGTGAGAGAGTTTTGTTAAAGAGAAAGGTGGGGTGGGTACTTTGTGGCACTAAAACAATTGCAGAAGTTTTACTGGTCTTTAGGGTCTATAGTCTCCTGTAAAAAATTGACTTTCTTCTTGCAGCGGACAAACTACAAGAATGGAAATTATGATTGCAGTCATCATCCTAGAGGTTTTGTGAGTGTTTAAATTTTACTGGACAAAAGTTACTAAGCACTTTGAACCTGAAGACTGAAATTTTCAGCTCAATATAGTAGTCACTGCATAATATTTTATACATCTTTAATGAAAGCTTAGTAATGCATATGTTCTTCACACCTCTCAGCCTTTTTCATTAAACTAAAAATGATCAAGAGTAAAATTGGTATAATTAACTTACACAATTGTGTTCTCTATTCAAGTGATTGGCCCTGCAGTTTTCTCTTTAGACTTTGGAGAGTATCCTGAATTAGTGTGAGGGTTTTTTGCCTTTTCTGGTTGTGGTTTTTATGTGTGTGGTTTTTTGTTTGGTTGGTTCGTTGGGTTTTTTCTTTTTTTCTTTCTTTTTTTTTTTTGTTTTACATCTGTTTTGGTTTTATACCCCAGCAAAAGCCGATTAGGCTAGCTGAGCCAGCAAGGACATTAAACATCCATAGATCATTTATTTTACGTCCCTCATGGAAATGAGATAGGAAGCCCATAGTATCAGTTTGTACTGAGCAGTGTGAGTTTTCTGTATAATCAAATAATTAGAAAGGTGTATTTTTATACATGCTTCTCTCAGCAGAGAAATTCTAAAACAATTATGTCAGAAACTAAGTCAGAATAAATTAAGATGCTTAGATGATGCTTCCCTGTTCATTAACAGTGATGCTTCTAATGCCGATTTGCCTTGAAGCAGGACGCATCCTTCAGAGTTGTTCTGTCTGCAACCTTTCCTCCAAGTCTCCTGAGAAGCAAAGGAAGCAAGCCTGACATTCTTCTCTCTGGGGAGGTAGATACAAGCCACCACTGATTGTAACAGGAGTCCTGCGGATGTCTCTGTCAGTGATCTTGTGAGCTGATGCCCATAGAAGTCCTATTAAGTAGCCAATAATTTGGAGCTTAACTCTTTTGGAAATGGGATCACTACTCCTGAGAGGAATCAAAGTGCAAGTTGCTACGAGTGGCATGGTCCTGAGTGCTGGTCGAGAGCTTTTTGGTCTTGTACATTTAAAAATCATCAGTTGAAGAAGGTATGTGCTAATGCACTGTTCGCATGTAGTTGTGAATCCATTACCTCGTTAATTGCTGATTCACTACAGTCCCTCCGCTACTTGAGACTGAGGGCTTCAATGACCGCAGCACATATACTTTTGTCTGGAGTACGGTTCTCTGACACTTTACCTTTTTATTTCTGTTCTAAAATCTTGCATAGTGTTGAGTGACTTATTAGTAAATACATACCACGGTCACATCCAGTAGAGGCTGTGGACTCAGCCAATATAAAGAGAGGCCACTAGAATAGCCAGTGGTCATACCCACACTATGTTTTTTTCAGCATCCTTAGAAAACCAATCAAACCCTTTCATTTTTGGGTAGTAGTTTTTTTTGTTAAATCTCAAATTTCAAGAAGCTCCCTAAAATGTTTTAAAAATGCAAAAACCTTGGTGCTTCTCAGGAGTCTGTATTCCAATAGCAGAAAAGAAGTCATTTTACAGAGGGTATTTCTTCATCCCATATTAGAATCAGGTGCGACTGTAGAGCTGCTGCTGTGAAGGACAAAACCTTGACTTGAAATGATTATCTGCTACTGCTTCTGCTGACCTACAGCTTGTGGCTTCCACTGGACTTCATACCAAATGTTAAGCCATGGCAGGGAAACCAAGGGATCTTTAAGTTTACATAATGTGGTCCTCTCATCTCCTCGTCCTCCTGGCCCTGCAATCCTTTGCTTTTCCCAATTGCTTGGTTTTTTCCCCAGGCACCATTCTGTTCCAAAATACCAATAAAACTTATGAATAGCATGTCAAGAAAGTGTTATTAAATACTTTTGAACTGGAAGGAAAAGTACTGAAAATAGTTAAGCCCTCATTCTTTATGAGGTGGAAATTTAGTAGAGAGAAGCAGTTTTAGAACTTTGGAGGTGATTGTTTTATAAGTTTAATTTCAGTTTTTAGTTCCCTATCATAATTTTATGCAGGATTGTCTTACTATTCCCATTTGACTAGACTATTTCTGTCTACTCCTTCAAATATTTCCCTTGGCCAAAAAATTTCTAGTGATTACATCATCAATCTATGTCCTGTGATAATTATTTTCCTTTTTTTTCTTCCTCTCTATTCTTCCTGGTTATAACATCTGGGTACTCTAGATTCTGTTAAAATCATTGCATGAAAAAAATGACTGCTGCTTTTAACCCAGAAATTTTTGTGCCTTTCTTCAGGCCGCACTCTGTGGTGGTCTGTATTTCTTTCTGCCAAACTCTTAGTAAGCCCTTGCTTTTCCAGTAGGTACGTCAGTAGTTCCTCAAGGCTCCCATGGTAACGTCTGGGTCCTAGGTAATTCTTTACTCTTCACTCTGACACAGCTTTTGGGCTAGTGTGTTTTTATTACAGAAAAGGGCAGGAATGAGCAGAGTTGCATTTTTCGTTTAGAATTTCCTGTTTTAGAGAAAAGTGTTTCAGGTTAACAAGCTGTTGGGTCTGAATTCATCAGCTGGTTATATATTGAGTTTTATAAGTCTCATTTAAAGAAATCTCATTCATTCACTGGAAAATCAGTCATGTTACAAATGTTCTGTATACTTGGCGGTCTGAACTGCAAATTTAATTACAAATTTTCTATTGAACTGCTGGCATATACCTAGGTAATATATACTCTTTATGAGTCAACCCAGTCGCAGTGAGTCAGCTGCTCTTCTGAAGTGTGTTTCTTTTACTGATGTGGCCATCAGAAAGCTGAGGCTTCAAAGACCACATATTAAGAAGATATATATTTGGACACAATATATCCTCTTTTTTTTAATGATCCCTTTCCTCCATCACACTACCCAAATACAGTATAGAACATTATCTTCCTTGATTTGTCGGTGGCTGCTGTAAGCTTACATGATGTAAACTTTGAGGTTATATGGTTTGCTGTGTAGGTATGTGATACGGTCACTGTGCACCCTCTGTATGAGATGATGTATTTGTCACCGCAGTGTCTGAACACTCTGCAAGAAGCTTATTTAGCCACAAAATTAATATAGGTAATCAGCATCTAATTTCACAAAAGTCCAACAGGGAAGCTTATGCTGGGTTCCTGCATTTCCATTTATGTAGGGTGGAACTGTCAAAAAGCTGTTTCCTCAAAATGTACCTTATGCTGGATCCATTAAGTTTCACTGAGAGTGTGTGGGCAACTTGATATTCATATAACCTTTATTAACATTTATAACTAGATTTTATACTACTAAATTTTCACTTTTCATGATTTTTTTATGATGTTGCTTGTCCTTGTAAATTTATCTACTGTCCTAATTTAGTAAATCTCATACAAGATACTGAAGACCATTACATAAATAACATGATCAGAGGCTTTTTTTAATTGAGTTTTATTCTTGTTTTTTAAGTAACTAAATCTATATATTCCAAATGTTTCGGTGACTTAGTAGAGATCTAGATTTAATAGATTCTGGGTTTAGTAAAGATTCTGTCTTGATATAAGGTGCATATATGAAAAAATACTGACATTTTACATTACGTTTTCCATATTGATCAAGTCAACATGTTCTGTTGACAGTATTGATCAATTCTGATTAACCACCTTAGACTTAAATATTCAATTACTTTTATGGCAAGAGTCACACATTACTCAAATACTTTTACTTTTATAGGAGGTCTTTTAGAGGGATGTCATCTGTCAATGTCACACACACCACACACCCCCAACCAACAAAAAAAAAAGGAAAAAAAAAAGTTTTACTTCATCAGATTGTTTAGTTCTGGTCTTAAAGGAATTTGGAAAACATATTTTGGACATTTCTTCCCCATATAAGACTTGATATTATATTGTATTCCCCAGCACAATTTATATTCAAAAATTGGTTTTACTTAGAGATGAAGTGCGTATGATAGTTCATTATTTATCAGGTATTTGTTGTTTGCCATATATTTATGCATTTAACATATACTTTATTTTTACAAGTCATTCCGCACAGAGAAACATAAGCCAGCTGACCAATTCCCATGCAAGCGGCAGCGAGCCAGTCAGCCCATCTGCACCGGGAGCTGTGCGGATTGGGCGTACTGGGAAGCAAGTGATGGGGAGCTGGAAAGACAAAACACGTTGGAGAATAAGATGCTCATAGAACAGGTGCTCACAGAACAGTCTTGTCTTATTCTCAGCACTTCATCCAAAACAAAGAAACCACTTTAAGACTCATCCTCCCATGGTAAATTTTGATATGATAACAAGGTTGTCCCTAGGTCTCTTACCAGACTTGTATAAAAGATTAGCATAATCTACTTACAATGAAAATCTGACCTGCTTTTGCCTTGCTTCCTAAATGGCCGAAGGGAAAAAAAATTCCTAGATGAGACAGATGAGCAGTTGTCTTGCTTCTTGAAAGCTGAAAAAAAAAAAAAACCCTAAGTGTTTGGAGAATGCCATAGGCAATTTGAAATTTTTAGAGCTCAAAAGAGAGATTGCTGTTTTGTGAGGTCTGTTTTGAGGTGCTGTGGCACTGCAATGATATTATACCAACACACTTTGAAATAAATTTACTGAAAAACACTGGTGTTTGTTCCATAGGCTTTTACCAGTATTTGTTTTTTTCTGGAATGCTTGCCCAACTGTGGGGTACAATTATAATACATTCTTTTCGTCCAAGGTGTATCACCTAATCCAAAATCAGAATACTTTGCAAGCGCTACACTGTTATTACTAAGTTATGCAAAAGTTGCTGGCTTAAGATCTGCATTACTTAAATCAATGATTTGTTATAGTCTGTGATATAGGAGAGTGAAATTATTAATTTTTAATAAACTAAGGAATCGGGAAAAGCTCTGGTGTGACCTTCTGAATTGTCCTGGGTTACTGTTCACTTTGAAATTTCTGCAGTAGAGAGGTGCAAAAATCACTTCAAAGTGGCAGTAAAAGCAAAACCGGTCATCGCCACGTTCTTGCTGGGCAGCCTCTTCTCCCTCTTGCACCGTCAGAAATTGCGTGTCTGCAATGCAAGAGATGGGGGCACCGAGTCTCCTCGACAAAAGGGCTATCGGATATTGGCAAAATAACACATTCTGAGTGATAGTGGTCTGGAGATAGTAAAACCATTGCTGACGATCCTCTTCACAAAAACGTAGTATAATATGTACACCCAGAGTGGGAAAGTGGAGCAAATGGGAAGATATAATTTCATGCAAGTTTATGAATACTTGAAAACAGAATATTAGTAGTAGATTGTCTCAAGTCTAATACTCACTACCTATTTGTTTGTTTATCAGCTGAGAGTAATTCAAATTTCTACTTTCTAGTTCTTACAAGTTTGTATTGTTAGAAATATTGTAGCTAAGAAGCTATCTTTCTCATTTACAACATGTTTTCTTATAATTCTGTTGCATGGCTCTGGGATTTACTGCGAGCAATGCACTGGGTCATTCTTATTCACTGGACTGATGAAAACAATTGAAATTCCTATTAATTCTACTATAAGTACTTGTTTCATGCTAGGTATATACTTAAGTGCCATCCTGACTAGAGGTATTTTGTTGAGATGGCTTCCTGATAAGAACTGTAACTTTCAGTCCCGTTTCTTTTTAGCTCTTGTTTGGTTATGTACAAGTGCCAGTTAAAAAAAAAAAAAAAAAAAAAAGTAAAAAAAAAAGGTGGCAGGATCCAATTCCTTTTAGCTTGTGACGGTGGAAATCAATAAGGCTGTCCTGGATTGATTTCTGTACCTGTACAAAATAAATAGGCATTTTTTTTTTAAGTGCTATAATCTTAATTCTTTTTATAGTTGTGTGACAAGATTTGAAAGATTTGCATTAACTTTGTTGTTAACATCTAACAGTAAATTATGTATAAAATAAAAATCTAAAAAAAGCTAGAAGTCTTTATTTATTTATTTATTAAATTGTGTATTTTACTAAAAGAGATATTCAAGCTTTAAAATTCTATTTTTCTACACCTTAGAAGAAAAAAATATGTGGTATGTCCATAACTCTGCAGAGACTGCAAAAAGGTAATTAAAATATGATGCTGCAGGAGAGGTGTTTGTTGCCAGACTCTGCCACTGCACATATGAGTAATGTTTTACATTACTCATTCAGCCACTCCGAACTACCTTTGCTTTCGTCGCTACCAAATGCAATAGTAGACTCGGGCAGATTTATTACCATTTGTTACCATATCAGTGGAGTCGAATGACCCAGTTGCTAGGCAATTTTCAAACAGATTTTTCAGGTGGGACTGAATATGCTTTTTAGTACTCTGGTAGCCAAGAAATAATTTTTTGGTGGCAAAAAACCCCAATTGGATTCTTGCAATTACCTCCTGTAACAGGGACTAGACTCGGAATGATAGAATCATAGAATGGTTTGGGTTGGAAGGGGCCTCAAAAATCATCTAGGTCCAACCCCCTGCCATGGGCAGGGACACCCTCCACTAGCCCAGGTTGCCCAAAGCTTCATCCAACCTGGCCTTGAACACTGCCAGGGAGGAAAGTTAACTGAGTGAGGAGAATTTGTTATCATATATCTTGACTTCTTTAAGACTTTTAATACTGCCTGAAATGGCATTCTGAGAACGAATCCATGGTTTAGATGAAAATGCTATGAAATGAGATTTATTGCTAGCTTTCACTGTCAATATAGGTGAGTCAACCGAACGGTATTCTTCTTTCAATATTTTAACTTACAGTCCAGACAATGGAATGGAGACACCTACCTTTGCAGAGATAACCAAGCTAGAGTTGGGTCTGGAAGTATGCTGGTAGACAGAATTGGGAGTTGACGTAACCTTGGCAAATTGCAGATGATAATCTCAAAACATAGAATGCCATTCAGTACAGGCAATTAGAAAGCTCTGCACTTGGCCAGGCATATTTAACTGCATAAATACACGTCAGTGACCTGCCGTAGTAGAGGAGGTAAGGAATGGTAGTGGATCATAGCTGAGAGTGTCGTGATTTACTAAACAGGCATGCACTAAATTCAGCTGTAAACAGAAATCCACCTTCCTGAAAACTAATCCCCCCATGCTTTTCAGCACTGGGAAGGCTGTGCTGGTCAAGTAAGATGCAATAAGCTAATTTAAGCACCACATTTCAGCAAAGATTTGAACAGTTACAAGGAGTCTAGAGAAGAGGGATAACAAAGACCAGAAGTCTAGAAAACATGACATCCTGCAAAAGGTTGGACAAATTGGAGCTGTTATTCTAAGGGAAGAAGACTGTAGTGGAATCTAACAGCTCTCAAATACATGGAGAGAGAATGGGACAATTTGTCCTCCGTGCCTGTAGTGGATAGAATGAGAAATAATGAACCTAAATTGCAGAGGGGAAGATTCCAGATAGATATCAGAAAAATCTTTCTCATTGTAAGACTAGTGAAGCATTGAGATAGATTGCCCAAGGAAGTCATGCAATGGACGGTATTCAGGGTCTTTAAAACTGGAGTGGAGAATGGTCCTGCCATAGCACTGTCAGGAATGGTGGAGGTAGAGCTGATTCTGTTTTGGGCTGAGATAGCCCAGATATGTTTTTGAGGTCCTTTCCACGCATGTGGTGGCAGAATGTTTTGCTGGGGTGGGGGCAGTGTTGGTTTGGTTGGGTTTCCCCCACCACCACCTTCTTTCCCTTCTCTTTCTTTCCTGTTAAGTCTTTACCTTTTTCGCCATCAGTGAGTGGTAGCATTTGGCATGCCGAGAGTCATTCACAGCATCTCTTTGATCTCTTCTGAGTATTGATAGCTTAGTATATATCCTTGTTTTTTCCTCACTGTGTGTACCTTTATTTTTTCAGTATTGAAGTTTATCTGCCATTTTATCATCAAATTCAGCAAGCACCCTCTGTGCTTCTATGTGGTCAGCTTTAGTTTTTAATTAATTTCATTAACATAATGTAGTATTTTATGCTTACTGTGTCATCTGTTTCTTTTCCACTTTATTCATATATCAAACACCAGAATTATTCCTAAATTCTCCAGCATCTTTCATATGTCCTTTGCTAAATTTGAAGGCCGAAGTATTTCAGTTAAAAATCTCTCTTGCAGGCCCAAGAGGAGGTAAGGAAACTGATGGAGACCTTTGATGATCAGAGATACTCTGCATGTAAGATCTTGGGTCCAGGGAACTTAGCTGTTACATTTTAATTACTTTTATTATTGACTTATGTTATTCTGGGGTTTGTGAAAGGTTATGATTACAATCTGAGCAATTTTGTGAAAAAAAGGATGTGAACAAACACAAGGCATAATATTAAGATTTTTATAATAGAGAAAGCAGGAAAGGTCACAATGCTTTTTTTGACCTTTCGCTCGTTTTAATTCTGAAGACATTTTTCTTTAAGAAGAAAAAGATTGGCAGATTCTACTATTCTAAGAAAGCTGTAGATTTTTATTAAGTGTTGGGGTTGACATCAAGGACTGGGTCAAGAATAAACAACCACAAGGTTTGTCCTCACTCAGAGACTGATAATCAGAAATAACGAGCTATCAAATTTTAACTAAATATTGTGGGAGTTTTGCCTTTTTCTGTGAAAATTCCCTGCCATCTCTTTCAAGAGCAATTCTTTTTTTCTGTATTAAAAACAATCAGGGAATGTGCTCCTGGAGTGTGTGTGTGTGTCTGTGGGGGGTTCATTTTTATTATTTTGAGACTGCAGAGTTTCAGGTCAGCTTCTTATTCTGGTAGCAACTTATTTCCTTCCACTTAGTCTGAAAGAGCCTAATATTCTTGGGAAGGAACTTCTGGCTTCCCCCCCTCCGCCCCAACCTCAGCTGCTGCTCAAGTTTGAGACTAATAAGCAACCTAATGCCTTCTTAAAAATTGGGAAATTTATCAGCCGGAGATAAATCAGCAGACATTCTTCCTGTGGTAACAGGATTTTAAATGGGGACTTTATCTTTGAGTGCAAGCTGTGCCCCCGAGTCTTAGCGAAGCGAAGTTGTGATTCATTACGAAATGCTCAGGCATTAGCATCATATGCCTAATGAATAATGTCACGTATTTGGACTTCAGTAACTTCTAGCCTGTGCTGCTGTGGATCAGAGCTCCGTTGCGCCGTGTGCCGTACAAATTCACAACAAAGTGACTGTTTGTACTTTCAAGAGCTTTTCGCTCCTCTAGTCTGTGCTACTTTCCTGTTTTGTTAGTTCGTCGCGCATCTGTCTGTTAAATTCAGCATCGGGAATTTTTATAAAGCTGTTTAAGAGCGGATTGTTTGAAACAAAAGGCAAGGCTGCTACTGAAGCTAGAAATTTTTTCAAAGACATTGAAATAGAGGCGGGGGAAACATCCTTCGGAGCTTCTGTGGTTAAATAGGAAATATTTTGGGTTTTAAAAGTTAATAGGTGTGAAATCTTTACTGGTGCAATCAAACATTAAAATTAATCAATTTTCCATTCATAACTGATTATGTGAAAGAGATCATAAATACTTAACTGCTTGAATTCATATTCTGGCCAAAAATATTTAGCAAATGTAAACTGGATTTCTACGGTAATTTTCTAAGGTTGTCTAACTTGATGTCCTCTCTGTGATTTCAGTTTCATTTATGAAATGAAAATGAATAAGCCTCTTGAACACGTTACTTCTACCTACATTTGCCTATGTAGGAACCATCAGGTTATTTCGATTTACGCTTTGAGTTTGGATGTTGGTGCCAGGTACTGGAAATATTGAAGATCTGTGTGTGAATTCTGAAAAAAATAAATTTGTCATTTAGTGGCAAATCCTGCCTCAGTTAGAGGCAAGATTTATTGTTTGCCACTTGTTTTCATGCTATGCTATCAATTTTTATTTTCTATGTAACTTAATTCTAACTTATCTAATTTGTAGTCAATATTATTTTAAAAAAAACCCACAAAACTTTCTCTGAATTTTGAATTCCTGAACAAGCCTTTCAAGAGAATAAGCATGCCAATGTCTATTCCAGTACTGAGCAGCTTTTAGGTCTTCTGAAAATCTGAATGTATTAATAAAACTGTCTGTCTAACATGGGAGGATATCTCTGGATGTTAACTTGAGTTGATTTACCTACTTAAGAATGGAACCTTTCCTGCTGATTGTATTTTAATTAATCAATTTCCACACTGTTTGTATTCACAGTCATGGGTGAAAATTTTTCAAATTGTTAAAACCAACGATAACAACAAACCTTGAATACACAGAGGAATATTAGATAAGAGAGGATGACACCCAGGAAATGTAAATCTTCCTAATTATTCTTATATGGCACACTGATCTATTTATCTTCCTGAAAAGAAACATTTCCTGCTATTTAATGTGTATAATCCCTTTCTTAATTTCATACAAACACCTCCAAGAAAGATGTTTGTCCTCTTTAAACTCATCCTTCTAAATTGCTGATGTTGTCAAGATGTTTTTCAAAACGTTTGTTAAATGTTCATCAAGCTTTACAGCGTTTCTTGTTAGCTAACAACAGTTGAAGCAGAATTCTCCTACTCTTTCCTTACAAATTAATAACTTTACTAATTGTGTTCATATATTTTGAACATAGTCACTCTTTTGCAGACCTGTCTGTCTGGTGGGATGAGTGCAGTAAGATTGTTCTTCTTCCAAGTTTCTCTTGAAGTTATGGATTAGCTCTCAACAATTCAGCGTAAATGAAGTTGTTTCTGGAGATTGCGTTTTCCTACTTTAGAAACAATCTGACCAACCAGCTGAAAAAAATTACTTAGCAGGGTTGAGGCAATATGTATTGAAGTGCAGGTTCTTTCTGTAAAGCACACAGGTTTCAGGAATCTCATAACTTCTGGAGTTTGAGTGCTGATATTTTTATTTGGCTGAAATACGTGCAATGAGCAGTCCCTTTCTTCTTTCTTGGGAGTCGTGATTTGAGATAGGGTGAAACTGAGAATTCAAATGAAATTATGTCAAATATACTCTAATGACCTAATTAAATCTAACCTGCATTTAGCTTTCAAAAGAACACAAGTAACTGGCACTAAATAATGTAGAACTGTTCAATCTTTTCAAAAGGGTATTCCACAGGATGTGTTCCATATTTTTGTCTTCCAGTTCAGATATTAAAACCAAACAAACCCCAAACCCCCAACATCTGTTAGGCATGTGCTTTTGTATATGATACTCCCACCTCTACTTCTAAAACCTCTTTCCACTTTTCTCACAGCTTGTCAACACAGCGAATCACATTTGTTTGGCCTAGAATTTAATGGAAAACTAGTTCACTTAACAAAGACCTTCAGACTTAAAACTAGATATTTTTAATACTAAATGGTTTACTTAATAAATAGTACCAAATAAGTATAATTTGTTAGACTGACATTTAATCTTCAATCCTTAATGCTAGTACTCAGGAAACACCTTTAGTTAGTGCTCTGTCATGAAAACTGGTGTGTACAGAAAACGTTTGCGTGGGTTTTTATTAGAGAACTTGATGCCAAAAGTAGTGAGACAAAATAAAAAATTGGAAAAAAAGAACAAAACCTACTTGAACTTTTAAATGTGGTGTTACAATGGATAAAAATTGAGTCAGAATGTGTTGACCTGCATCAAATGTAAGAAAGTTCACTTGGTCCTTCTACCGTTATTGTATTTTAAATGTCAAGTTGACCAAAGAAAATTGCCTTGAGGAAATCCAAGATTTACATATTGAATGGAAAATTAAAAGATTGTAATTTTTTGATCGTTAAATCTGGAGCAGTATCTAAACATTGAAGTAATACAATCAATCTTTGCGTAAGGACTCTTGCTTCAGCAATCAGCAACAGTTCTGGCAGTGAATCTTTCTAGTACAGATCTACCCTCAAGTACAGAGTTAGAACAATCCAGAATAAATGGGGTTGTTTTATACTAGGCTTTTATATTTCTTTTTTTCCTTCTGTTTCAAGAACCTCCGGTGACACCTCATAAACTTCATACATTAGCAAAAAAGTAATGTTTTAGCTTCAATGACAGGCTGAACACATCATTCTGTCATCTTTGTGGATAATTCCCATAAATAAAAACATATAGAATTTGCATTGATAGATTAATCTTAGTGAAACTGATGTTCAGTGATGTAGAATTATGTTGTGTAGTGATTCAACAGCAAAATCACCTTTTGTTGGCCTCCAGAATGTACCTAGGTTAATCCATATATTGCACAATATAAGTGTAATTCCCTCTACATTTATAAGGGAATGTTTTCTGTAGCAACTCAGAACCATGTGCTTCATAAAAAGATAGAAGGAAAATTAGGTTTTTTGTTCCTTCCTTGATAATGATGTTCATATAGTTTATAGCAAATAGCAAAAATGAGGAGTTATCTAGAAACAGCGCAGGAGACACATTCGTATTTAAGTGTAACTTTATTCAATTAACAGGGTTAATAAAAAAAAAAAGTAGTAATTCATTACATTTCATTGTATCTAAGATAAAAGTACACAAACAATCCCCAACCCGAGTACAAATACACTCCTTGAAACAGCAGAGTAGTACTTAGCCTAATGCGTAATCTTTCAAGTGGCAGAGTGGACGAATTTTTATGTTTAGTTTGACTAAATGATCTTTTAATCCTTTGCTCTACTTTCAGTGTGGTGCTTAACAAACATTTCCACACATAGATACTCATCTTAATATTTCTGTTCCTAATCTCTAGAGTCTCCTAGGTTATATATACTACAGATAATATTTTTACAACCTGTTACACATTCCCTGCGTTAACTGCCTGAAACTTTCTATATTGTACATTCAGATGTATTTATTTACAAATTTTTGGTATTCTGTGAGTCAATCCTTTCTTTTTTCCTAGTTAGAGATCTACAAATTTCGACTGACTCCTATGCATTGCTTGGCAGATGAAGAACCTAAACTGTGTCCTCAGAGACTACGTTGGGCGGTTTTTCACATGTCTAGTATCGTTTGTGAAGAACTACCATTCTTTCCTTGAGCAGTAATTAGCGGCAGAAGAAAGTTAAGTTACAGAACAGTTACGTTCTCTTCTGTAACAGTTATGTTAGAGAATTTTGGCATTTTGCAAAGGCTTTTCGTAATTAAAGGAAACATAGTTAAGAGGTGCTTGTTAGGAAGCTGAATGGGGAAAAAAATCTACTTTTTTTTTTTTTTAAATTTTAGCAGCAATAACCTACTGAGATAATTGGTATAAAAATGTAGTATGGAATTATATATTGTTAGGGATGACATCCTTGTTAAATAGCTTATTGTTAAAAATACAGCCTGAAGTCCATATACTTTAATGTTAATTAATACGTTCGTTCCTTAAGGAAAGCTTATTTTGTGTGCCTTTGTTGCTTGTGCTGGAATGAGTTGAAAACCAACTTAATGTCACTTCTGTGTTTCAGACATAACACGTTCTCTTTGGCACCTGCTGTTCTGTTCTGCCAATTACCACTTACTGCTGGGAATATATATATCAGATTCTTTTCTTGTATATCTCTAAGACTTTTATTGGCTGTCACTGCCAGTTGGGGTTATTTTCCCTTAAATTTGTAATTTTGGTCTTTCCTTCTCCATATGGTTAAGTTTAATCCAAAGCTATTGTTACTGCGTTACTATTCAGAAAATTGATGCTGATAGTGGTAAAGGTAAGAGCCAGTGGGTTAGGAAGGACTATTTCATTTGCAGCAAAGGGGAAAATAATCTGATCTCTTTACTGTTGGGGGCAAAACCACAAACCTAAATTCAGTTATCAGGTAGGCAGACAAATGCCTAGTACTGTGGTGATTAGAAAGGTTTAGGTACCATATGCAGCGGGATAATTAGTTGTATTACTCATGGTTTTGTTGAAACAAACAATGAAAGAATTGTTGATGTCTACTCAACTACATCTATCTGTGGAATGTGTGGGACAGAAGTAGCTGTTAGAGCTGTGTGGGATGATGTTGCTGCTCTCTGTTCTTCTGACAAAAAATCAAGATCAGCAGAGGGAATACAGAGATGGTTTCTGTTCCTGGCAAAGCCTGGGAGAAAAACCAATACTTGCTTCTAGTTTGACCAAAGCTGGTTTCTGGAGAGGTTCTCTTTTGTCATATCTAGAATTCTGTCTCTGAATAAGCTCTTTGAATTAGCAAGCTGTACCGCCATCGCAGATCCTCAGTGTTGAAATTCTAAAATAAAATTAAATATGTTTGTGTGCCAGCATAGCACAGTACCCTTTTAATGTACGGAATATGCTCTACTGAAGAATAGTATCCTCTCCCAGCTCAGATGGATGAGATGGTTGTTCTCTAGTGGCAGATGCACCACGTATTTGACTGTCAAAAGACAGCTTTGAATCTCGTTTTAGTTGAATAGTAATAACTTGAAAGCTCAGTCAGCTGATATTATAGAAAAAAACCCCAAAACAAACAGAAAAAAGAAAGCAACCTTTCAATAAATTTCTTCAAGTCTCTCACACAAGTTATTTGTAATAGCACAATTGTATTCTTCTTCTGTTTTTTTAGGATAGCTTTCTTTCCTTTATCGCTGTGCAAAAGGTACACAATGGAGAGTAATGGAGTGCTGTCAAGGGAGCTGATCTTGATTCTAGACGAAATACAGGCTTAGCCTCCTCAGCCTCTGTACAATGTACAGGGGATATAGGTGGGCTACAAAGCTGCCCCAAAACTGGCCAGACTTCTGGACTTCAAGAATAGCGGTCAAAGGTTGATGGCCAACAGTTGAGAGGGGCTGTCTCACAGGGCTTGGTGTCAAGCTCATACTGTTTAATGTCTTGTCATTGGTTTGGGCAACAGGATGAAATGTGCCCTCAATACATTTCCAGCCAACACCGATTTGGGAGGAAGGTTGATATGCTCAAAAGCCAGGGCTGCCATGAGGCATATCTCAGCAGGGTGAGGAAATGGGCTGACAGAAACCTAATGAAGCTCAGTTAAAGCCAATGCAAAGTCGTGCGGTGGTATGGAGTAATCTGATGTCATGATAAGGGCTGGGGATGGGCTGTCTGGGAACTGCTCTGCAGAAAAGGACGTGAGAGTCCTACCAATTGAACATGAGACTGGAGTGCAACATTGTGGGAAAGAAGGCCCAAGATACTGAGCTATTTTGGTGGTTTTAGCATAAGCATAACCAGAAGGTAAACGTAAGTGATTGCTCCCCTCTAATCAGTAGTTGTAAGACCACATCTGCAGTTCTGAGTCCTGTTTGAGGCTCACGAGTAAACAGGATGTTGCTATCCTGGAATGAGTCCTTATCTTACATCAAAGTTGGCCCTGCTTTGATGACGGCCTGCTCTAAAGACCTCCAGAGGTCCCTTCCAGCCAAAATGAACTTATGATGGTATGTATAGCAACATAATTTTTGAATCTTAAGTTGGCAAGGGAGATTTTATACAATGTGTGAAATGGGCCAAATAAGCAGCCTACAAAAAGCACCATTCAGGGAATACTCTCTTCTGTCTTTTTGACTGAGAATTTATAGGTGCTCTATATTTACAATCTCTGCAGCTTGTTCTTTGTTGTTCATGTTAGCATGAGTGCAATTTAATGATGGCGTGGCTATTGATGATGATGATGATGTGTGATTCTTTCAAGACTGCATTTCAAATTATTTTGGAACTGAAACAATTGGCAAACTAAAATGGAAAGACTGAAACAGTTATTTCCATCTGCCTGTGTACTTGCACTTATTCTGGAGGTTGTCATCGCCATGAAATGGGTGGCTGAAGGTGAACTGTGCCAGCATGTGAAAATTCATGATCAGAAATGTTATTTTGTTCAAACTCTATAATTCAGGTCGTTCTTTCTCCAAACTGGATACCTGAGTGTCTGCTTATTGATTAAATAAAGGTAAAAAATGGTAGGAAAAGAAAATAAAAAGTATAATAGTCTGGTCTCATCTGATCTGTCTCAGATTGTACCATTTTGTAGAGCTATGATTTCATTTAAATAAATTTGTTTTGGATATAGATTGAAATAACATGTCCACATTTTGCTTTAAATAAGTTTATACAGTCTTCTTGGAAAAAAATATTTTCTTCATTTTCACGGTAGTCATTTTTAATGATTTTCTTAATTTTCCCCATTTGTTTACTATTAAAAAAAAAAAAGACTCAAAGAATAAGTTAATTTCATTATTCTTCATACTATTGGAAATAGAACTCCCAGAAAATGAAATAATATCCATTTTTGAGGATTTTGAGTTAATCTATTGTATAAATAGCATGGAAGATTGTTTGCTTCTGTTTTCTGCTGTTCTTTATGGGAAAGGTTTTCATTAAGAAAAAATGTATTACTTGTTACAGAGAAACTAGAGTACTAACTCCCTGCATATGCCTGAAGTATTTTACTTCCTTCACTTCCAGTACTTTACATTAACTGAAATTGAAACTCCTGGGAATCTTTTTCCTTAGGTTTTCAGTGATGTATAAGATGATTGTTTTAAATGCTCTTTCACAAACAATAACGGTACCCTGGGGGAGCTAGCCTTTGAGGGTCCATCAATAGCTAGTGGAGAGCACTCCCAGGAGCACCAGCTTCTCTTCTTCGGCTAGTGGAAGCCTTGGGGACAACAGCTTGCCTATGATAAACTTCTAAACCTGCCTTTATAGTTGCCTACTGTCTTAGTTTAGTGTTCAGTTAAGGATTATTTAAATCCTCTTATGTTATTTCCTCTAATACAATGTCTTAGACATTGGGAAAAAACCCAAAGATAGATAAAGTTTCTATTCTAGATCCAATATCTACTAAGGTAGGAAATTATTTATTTATTCCCCCCCCCCCCAACATAAATAACCCCAGAAGAAGTTAGAAAAAGCTGTAAAAAAAAAGTAAGGAAATTACCATCTCTTTTTTGTACTTTTTTTTTTCCTCCTATCCAATAAAACTGTTGCCTGCTTTGTGGTCGAGTTCCTTTTTGAGAACTAAATCTTAAATAACGCTGCCTTTAAGATTGTTAACAGGTTTTTTTTTAAAACCAAAAAGAAGTGTCAAGAAAATGGTACATTTAAATATCAACTAACAATTTCACTTTGTGAAGTAAGTGCTTATAGTGACAAGTCTCATACAGATCCAGCGATAGAGCACAAAGTACACTAAACCCAGGGATTTCAAAGGTAGCGTGTTCTACTATTACTCTAGTGTGCTGTGCCCTCATGTGGTTAAATTAAGTATCTTCCCTGAATGAGTCAGACACCCTTTGAATTTATTGTCTATTCTACTAAAGAACTGGGAGAAATAAAGACGATTAGCTAAATGGGAGATGGTTTGACGCTAAGCAGATCTTTGGTATTTCTTTTGTTGTACAGGTCTCAAATGATTTGGTACATGGAGATGAGTACAAATATATTTGCATTTTGTTCTGGTTCAACAGCGGATGTGTACATTTTGCTTGTCTTGTTTTTTAAGATTTTGTGAGTCTGCTTACTCAGATTTAGGACAACGTGGCTTCATGTCTGATTGGTTAATACTGATAACTCTACTATAGAAATGGAAACTTTGATGGTTTTCACCCACATAATATATAATAGAATCACAGAATCATGGAATGGTTTGCGTTGGAAGGGACCTTAAAGATCATCTAGTTCATTCTAATACCAGTAGTCTTTTACACTAGATACCATTTGAGTACCACAAAACTTAATTTTGTGATAATAATACCTAGCTAGCTACTCTACATATCTCACATCATGCATGCTATGTGCTTGTGAGCTTGACTATTAGTTCTGTATTCAGTTTTGGAAGGAATTAGAGTTAATAAGGTGTTATTTTTTTATTTTTTATTTCTCATCATTCAAGTAGATTGCTAGCAGCTTTTCTTGAAGGTTTCATATCCTTACAGCAAATTGCGTATGATAATGACTTTTCTTGTACTTAGGAAAGTTTTTGCCCCAAATTAAAAATTGGCAAAATTGGAGAAAACTAGGAAAATGGACTTATGGCATGTGTGACATTTACTGTTTTAATTAACAAGGAAAATAACATATGCCATAGGGGCTTTGCATTGGTAATAATTTATTAACTGTGAAAAGTTAAATAAATTAACGTTACTGAATGCAAAAAATTACTTCATCTTCAATTACTGCTCAGTTGTTGCTAAGACCATTGGACAGAGCACTGAAAGTTAACATTTCTGTCTGCTTTTGAGGTCCTTACCACTTAACGTGTATTTACTGATTATCAGATAGACTTTAGCTTTCTTATTACTTCTAGCTGAGGTAAGGTGAACCTCATATTTCACTGTTTAAGGGAACATTTTTTTGAATTGTAGCCTGTTAACCACTGCTGAGTTGCACAGAGATGATCATGTGGAGCTAGCTAGGTTGCCTTTACTGGTTTCAACATTTTAAGTTCCCACATGGATACATGATGTCTTACTAGGACAATGATAAACAGAAGGAAGATGGTCACAAGATCACAGGCAGGAAGGACTGGCATCTCCAAATGTGGCTCCAATTAAAATTCAATCATCTATGCTATATAAAACCCATAAGCATCTTTGATTTAGAGCTTTGGAAGCCTCTAAGGTATGGAGATGCCAAGTGCTTTTAGGCACCCAGCTCCTGGAGTGCAATTCATAAAGCAAAGTTACCTGATTAGGCTCCCTGTACAACACATGGAGAAGAGAGATGCTTAGGAGTGAGATTTATAAGATGGCAAGTGGGAGAGATGTCAAAGAAAGTGGACTTTTTGAAATTCTGTCCCTTTCTGGAAGTTATATGCTCAACTGTGAGCCCACAGAGGGGAGCTTATGTCATATGGTGATGAACAGACAGCAAGTTTGCTTGGAGTTAGTCTAAGTCCTCCTTCAAGATGAAAAAGCGGCTCATTCTTCTCCTTTCAAAGCTGACCACACTTGTGTTGCAGCCCACCTTCTTATGTAATATTCTAGATGTTAAGGTATTCACCCATGAAGGAAGAAGACTTGGCTCACTTCTCTCCTGAGTCTGAGGTGTACTTCAAACCCACATTTCTTACCCCCGCCCCCCCAAGACAATGCTATACCCAGCAGTTCATAGCCTGGTCTCAAAGCTACGGAAGATAGCCATCCTGCTAAAGTTATGCCATTATGTGGGGAAGAATTCTTGTTCATCTATCCATCTTAGTATAGAATCAGCTATTCTTATCCATAATGAAGAAACAGATGTCAGAAAATACATGTTTAACACTAATCATAAATTTAAATTTTTGAAATGGTGCAGCCTTACTTGCTTGATGTAACCTAAAAAAACGGAAATAACGGGAATCTGTGTATTTCATACTGTCTTGGCAGTTGCACTTGACTGGGAGCAAGCTCTTTTGTGCAGTTAGAACAACAGCGTATTAGAAATAGAGAGGGACATCTTAAAACTTGACTTTTATATTTTGGTTGCATTAAAGGCATTGAGCAGATTCTTTACGAGTCAGATTAAACCAATGGTTTTGTTGAAGACTGTTTTCTCAAAGTGATAGTGAGCCTTTGTGTAATTCCTCCAGTTAAACACCTGCTTAAGGTTTTCTAGCTTGGCAAAAGCTGGAATTATCAAAATTCCTAACAAGATACTAGAAACCTGTATTTAGGAAGGGGATTATTTAGGTTTTCTTAGGACTGCAAAACCTTTCTTTTAACAGCACGGAGGCAGAGAGGATATTTTGTAATTAATGTTGCTGTTTGTACTGCCAGTTCCATGCTCTTGGTCTTGGTCCCAGTGGTGTTACCAGTTGACAAGTGTCCACACCACAGCGCGGCACCGCCATAAATGGCACTAATTGGCGTTCTTCTTGTCAGGCTTTGCCCAGGGGTTGAACAAGCTGTAGCAATTGAACAAATATTTCTGTATTTTTAGGGATTTTCCTGGGATTACAGTTGAGGCAAGTTGTCTGGGTGGTGTGGGGAACCTCGAGTCACGTACACAAGCAAGTGAATCCATAGGAAACTTGAGGAACACAAATCTGTTGTCTTTCATGAGTGGAATATTAACATAATCTCTTTTTCCTGTCTACCAGGTAACTCCTTATGTGATGGAGTTATAAGAAAAGAAGCTGGAATTCATATTTGCCTTCTAAATAGCATCACAGTAGTTTAGTGCCAATTATTAACAGTAAAACTTTGTCACAAAAGGCGAATTTAAAAATTTTTGCTCCTAATTTGTTACAAATTAGCCAAAATATATATCAGGGGAGACATTTTATTAGCTTAACTTATATCTGTTCTTCTTTCAGTTGTGGGAAAGTCAGTGAAAACATATTGCAAGTTTGTATGTCTGTTATATAAAAGATAATATTTCAGGAAGATTTCTAGGAGGAAAATAAGTATGACGAGTTGGTTTTTTATTGGGTTTTTTTCCTTCTTTTTGTTAACAGAACAAGTAGGAAATTCCATAGGGGATTAATACTTGCTGAAGAACTTCAGCAAGTATTTTAAAGTTCTTCAGCTGAAGAACTTTAAAATACTTGCTGAAGAACTTTAAAAGTGCCTTATATAATATTCATTCACATTGGCTAGGATATAAGCCTCTTCCCATGGTATGAACACTGATAAGAAGAATATAAATTAACAGTAACAGTGTTGCTATCTCTAAATTACATCCTAAAGGTACATCGTGTAGACAGAATAGAAATATGCAAATTTGTTCAGGAATTTGTATTTGGCAGAGGAAACGTGAATCAGAGCAGCTAGCTGTCCCCAAGCTAGATGGGATTAAAATATACGGGCTCTAATCAGTGTTGCCTGAGTTATCTATGTACTTTGCATCCAAAAGCTAGGTGTGTCACTGGCATTTTTTAACATCCTAGCTATTAATTTATACATTAGAGAGAATAGACTGCTTATTTATTAATTCTTCTAACCAGCAGGTGTTTGCAAACACTGAAGGGAACTGGAAGGAGTACAAACAGACTGGGTTAAAACACTGGAATCTGATGTGGATAGCGAAAGCTATATTTGCCAATGAAAATTCAAATGTCTAGATATAATAGAGAAAGAATTTCAGTTTTATGAATTAGGTAGACAGCTGGTGCTAATTGTGTGGAGATAATTACAAGAGTTAATTATGTAAGCTGTTATGATTTATGGGCTAAGGACAGTGGCAAATTACTCTAAGTTGATAGACTAAATTGAAGAACGATTATTATCAAAAAAAGGAGTTATATTAAGGACTGAATCGTGCTCAGCAGAACATCTGTGTTCACAATTATATTGTGTAATAAGGAAAAAACGCCCAGTTTTTTACATACTACTAGAGAAAAAGCACAAATTTGGAAAAAAACCCAAGTTAGCTGCTTCTCTGTTTTGTACGTGAATGGAGTAGAAGTAATTGTTGAAAGTATTTTCTACTGTATTTTGCTCAATAATATCTTGTAGTTGGATCAGGAGTACCTAATGAGCTACTGCTGAGAGCCATGTCATAAAGGAAGTTATGGTGTGCAGAGTTGGGAATATATAAAGCAAAATCCCATGTGTTTTTGCTCTGGTTCTGGATGGCGAAGGTGAAGAAGGTCACAAACACAGTGTTTAGGTCTGTTCTCTGCTTCATTTTGAGCAATGAATTGAATTTGATCTTCCTACACCCATGCCAATGCTTTAGCCCATGTCAGTGCTTTAACCCATAACGCAATCTGTTTCTCTCCCAAAGTATTTTGACAGGTCTCTGTTTCATCCTGCTGCCAAAGGAAACAAACAAACAAACAAAAAATCCCAACCCTGAGACAGTTTGGAAAATGAAGTTCTTGTTTTCCAGACAGTTGCAGTGATTTTTTTTCTTTGATGAAACAAACTTCTTTCAGCAACAGGAGGATTTTGAAAAACAACACTCAAGGGGATACCATTAGTACAACCAGCGAGGCAGTAAGATGGTGCATTCGAGTGGAAGGGTAGCCTTATATCTAGAAGGAAAAGGGCCCTTACACTAAAATGTCAGGGCTGTCTTTTTTCAGGTCATTGAGTGTTTCCAGCAGCTTGGTGATATATGAGAAGAGAGGAATAACTTGTAGCTGTTCATATTCAAGAAATGCCACTGGGAAGAGCAAGTAATATTTACTTGAAAATAGAGGGGACGTAGGGGAGAACAGTGAAATTTCTTGCAAATAATTAATGATCTTTCAGAGAAACCCTTTTACATTGATTTCATCTGTCACAACCAAACCAAAGTGTTTGTGTGAATGGTTTTCATAATGTCCGTTTGCATAGCCATATTCGATTTACCTGCTTTGGTTTATTAAAACCAAGCAAACAGATAAATGCTGTCCGCCCTCTGAAAAACTCCAGCAGCCTTTGTCACTGATATTTAAAAAGCATAGACTCCCAGAACCATAAAATTATGTGATTTGGAAGGGACCTTAAAGATCATCTGGTCTAGTCCCCTTGCCATGCACAGGGACATCCTTCACTAGGATCAGGTTGCCTAGAGCCCTGTCGAAGCTGGTGTTGAATACATCCAGGGATGGGGCAGCCACAGCTTCTCTGGGAACCTGTTCCAGTGCCTCACCACCCTCATTGTCACAAAAAACCCCAAACCAAATTCTTCCTTATATCTAGTCTGAATCTGCCCTCCTGCAGCTTCAGGCCATTCCCCTTGGCCTGTCACTCCCTGCCCTTGTCACCAGTTCCTCTCCAGCTTTCCTGGAGCCCCTGTAGGGACTGGAAGGGGCTCTAAGGTCTCCCCGCAGCCTTCTCTTCTCCAGGCTGAACAAGCCCAACTCTCTCAGCCTGTCTCCATAGCAGAGGTGCTCCAGCCCTCGGATCATCTCCGTGGCCTCCTCTGGACTTGCTCCAACAGCTCCATGTCCTTCTTGTGCTGGGGCCCTCAGAGCTGGACGCAGCACTGCAGGGGGGTCTCCCCAGAGCAGAGCAGAGGGGCAGAATCCCCTCCCTCGACCTGCTGGTCACGCTGCTGGACACGCAGCCCAGGACACGGTTGGCTTTCTGGGCTGCCAGCGCACATTGCTGGGTCATACCTAATTTTTTATCCGCCAATACCCCCAAGTCCTTCTCCGCAGGGCTGCTCTCAATCTTTTCATCATCCAGTCTGTACTGAAGAGATAATAAGGCTTCAGTCCTAGGTGGGTGATCAGTGACAAACCACAGGGATTAATAGTATAATAGAAAAAAAGCGCATATCAATATTTTCTCCAAAAATTGTGAATATAAATGTATTTTGTAATGTGGTTATGAAAAATCTTAAGTAAATAATGCAATTCAAGCAGATTTTGAGGAAAGAGGGTGGGGGGAAGTATTAAAATTCTTAAACTTTTGGCCGATGCATTTCAGAAATCTGTAGGGAAGCCAGTTTAATTCACAGAGCCAGGAATGTTTTTCTATAAACTGTAGCTGCTGACTCGGGATTAATTTGATGAGTATGTGATCTAGCTCTATCCCCTTTCACTTCTGGCATCCCTGCCCGCACGTGACCTCTGCAATAGGGAAATCCATGCTAATAGAATTTTCTGCTCTTAGCAAAGACATCCTCACCTTTCTTTTGTGCTGCTGGAGCTGCATAAGGAAGACTTAATTCAGGATGGGACTGAACTATTAATTAGTGAAGTTCTGTTTTTCCAACAGAGACCTACGCTAGAACTGTGTGAAGCTGCTTTAATAAAATAAAAGAGCAAGGTTCCCTAGTGTGATCATAAAGCCAGGATCATTATAGGGTTGCCAAATGAGCTTATGGTAATTATCAAGTGATATATTTGATAATTGTATAGAATTTTGGGTGAGGTCTGCATTAATTGGTAACGGAAGCTGATAGAGACATTCTTTCCTTTGTACCAGCATAGGTGGGATAAGATATTTAAGATAAACCAGTTAGCTTTAAAGGCCTGCCAGAAAACTGAGCTGTGTTCTTGTCTTGTCTTTATCCTTTTTCTTTCTTTCTTTCTTTCTTTTTTTTTTTTTTTTTTTTTAAACAAATGCAGTTAAAATGCTCTGGATAGACACTTCTGAAAAACTCAAGCATAGTGCTAACAAGATAACAGGTTATTATTTTTTTTTCTTTTTATCATACAACTTCTGTTAAGTTATAGGTTGATGTATGGTTTTTTTAAAAGGGGAAAGTAGCTAATATGCAATGATTTTTTTTCTGTTATGGATATAAGAAGTCTTGCTCCCCCCTTCCCCTCTCCCAGTATGGCTGACTTTTCTGAATGATATTTCTAATTTTGGAACAGACTCCTTTCTCAGCATTTCAAACTGGTAATTTAATGTAATTTAAAAGCAGCTGACACAAGGTGGGCAAAATTGCAAGATTCCAGTTTTTGAGTGATTTTCTTCCTCTAAGGGCTGTGTATTATGCAGAACCCAACCTGTTAGTGCAAAGGCTGGAATGCAGAATTGCCCTTGCCCAAGTGAAAGTCCTAGCCCCACGTTCAGGATGATTCCTCTCCTTGCTTCCTGCCTTTCAGTCGTATGAGTCTTCTCGCTCTTGCAGCATGATGGCCCAGCTTTGTTTAGAGAGAAGCAAACCCCACCGTTCCAGTTAGCTTATGGTTCATTGATTACAATATTTCCTTGGGAAGGGGAAGATCTCCTTTGCATCAGGAAGGTCCAAACTTCTACTTGTCTTTGCCCTTTTTATTAGGCCATCATCTTAAATTTTACAAAATACTTTAGGAGACCTTAAATAAAACCTGCCTTATAAATGAAATTCATTGTACTTGTGTAAATCATGGTAAGAGTTTTTCTTTATATCCAGTTCGAAGCTCTCTTGTTTCAACTTGTGCCTGTCTGTCTGCTGTTGGAGACCCCAAAACCGAACATGATATTCCAGGTGTGCCAGGGCACACTGCTGACAGCTTGCTGTCTACAAAAGTCCCTTGAAGCAGATTTATTTCCCAGCCAGTCAAGTCCCTCTCGTGTTTTGTTGCCAAGGATTCCTCCTCTACCGGTGCAGGACTGTGCACTTGTCCTTGTTGACTTTTATCAGGTTCCTCTGAGTGACAGCCCTGCCCTGAAGCGTATTGACTGATACCTGCAATCCATCACCCGCGACTCGATGAGCATGCACTCCATTGTTGGCACCAGGTCATCTCTGTCCCTAATTGTGGGGATTAAGTCATCTAAAAATAAATGCAGAGGAACACAAGACATGCTCACTATAAAATCCTTTCAGTAGTACAGTAAGTCCATGATGGTTTTTTCTGACTCATTGCATGCAGAAGATGACCGCCAATGTTCATAGAAGAAGGTGCTCAGCTTTCTAGGCATAGCAGCGACAATTACAGTAGGGATTTCTAGCTCATGGTGCAAGATTAGGAAATTTCGTCATGTTCTTTGGAAAATATTTACATTTTGGAAAGACTCTTTGTGTTTACTCTCAATGCTTTCTTTACTGTATACGTCACTTCAGCGTCCTGAGGCTTTCTTGTTTGCTCATAAGTTGTACTTTTAAAAACCTGTAAAAGTTTTTAGATTTGTTGCTGTTCTCATAAGTTTGCATCATCTAGTTTTGATATGCCAATTAATTTTTGCAACTATACATTGGGAGTAGTCTGTGTTGGGCCACATTGCGCTGTGTTTACACCTATACTGGCAGCGATGGATAAATTCAGAATGTGGAGGTGTTCTTGAAGGACATGTATTTACATGTGCAAATTATTATATGCAGCAGAGATTTCAATTTATTCTTTTGTTAAAAGTAGCTGAAAGATGCATCTGTTACATTAAGTCTGGGTGCAGTGTGTGTTTTGTTTTCTTCAGGAAACTAAGCTCCAGTGTTTGCATCTAGAGCTGTAAATGAGACAGTCTCTGAAAGGAATGAATAATATTGTTTTGATCAAATTAGTCTGGGACCCGGATTCAGCATAAAAATTAATTTTATCTATTAAGTTCATTTCAGTGAACACGATATTGAATAATTTTCCAGGCAGATGGAAGTATCTGGAATAGAGAAATGAAATTAAATCATAGATAGGAGACGTGATGTGTACAAGGTCAGTGACGGTGCTGGGACTAGAACAGATGTCTTCTCTCTGCTGTTCTCATCCACAGGACATGTTAGAGGAAGAGATGTTAAGATGTTCCAGAGGTGCACACTGAAGATTATATTGCTCTTCCTTCTTTTTGTAGTTTCTATTAAGAAATACTTTTTCATTAATCTCCATCAGCTTTTTCTTTGATCTTAGAATTTTTTTTGTTTGGATGTTGTTTTTTTGGTTTTTTTTTTCCCCATAGGGGATATTTTTCCCATGGGAAAACATTTTAGCTATATCTTAAAGTTCCAACCATTTAAGTTGATTTTTTAATTTTTTTTTTTTAATAGTACTGTGAAAAGATCTAATTGTTTTTGCTGGTGTTTTCCTAACCCAGAATGTGTAACCTAGCACCGCCAAGTCCACCACTAAACCATGTCCCGAAGTTCACTCTGACTATGTAAGAAAATCCAAATTTTGCTTTTGTCCTTATGCTTTCTTGAAAAAAAAACAAAACCAAAACCACCCAGTGATAACTGATGACCAGCCAGCTCCCATTAAACCACACACGCACATAATAAAAATCAATGTATGTTCAGCCAATTACTTTTTTTCCTTTGCATATTTCACGCTTACCCATTCAAGCAATGGATTTTTGCAGGACTTGCCTCATACTTAGCAGTTTTAGGAGGAAAGCCTCGCTTGTCACTCAAGGCAGTTGGTGTAAATTAAATGAGGATATTTACTTTTCGAAGTACATTTTATTTAAAATTGCCTGGAGATAATTGCTGTGTTTTGAAGGCTGTATGTAAAATGGTTTGTAGTTCTGCTCAGACCATTGTAGTAAATCCGGTATGTAGAAACATTTTGTTAAAGTACACACACACATACACTCTATGTATATGTGTCTATATCTGTATACATATCCATATATATATATAAAAACACATATTTATTTATACACCACCAAAACATTTTGGAGATTATCATGGTAAAATATTTGTTCAGGATTTATTTCAGTTAATTTAGCAATCTAATACCGATTTGCGTGTTCTCAATCTGATTTTCTGGGTGCCCTTCCTTGTTAATGATGTGTCATCGACTGTCTATCCCTGGGCACAAATCTATCCTGTTCGATGACAGCTGTGGTCCCTCTTCCCGTTCATTGACTGCGTTAGTTCAGCGCTTGTAGATGATCTTACGATAGATGTGTAACTTTTTTGTAGGTAAAGTTAAGTGAAAAGAATCCCAACTGATAGTTGAATCCTGCACAGAAGGAGCAGATTTGCAGACTTAAAATCCAGTAACACTGATTTTGTTGAATTTTAATGGGAAACTTTGCAATTTTAGGGTACCAAAAGAAATCTGCAATCCAGGCAATTCCTATGTCTTCACAGGACTCCAGCAGTTCTGCCAGCTACAACTTCTTTGTGGTTGTGCTATTTCAAGTATTTTTTTTGCTATGACCCCCGTAGCTACCTAATAAAGACCTATGAAATTGTCTGATTTGATTTAATTTATTGACCACTTTTTTTTCACTTCAGATTTTTTTCTTCTCTATACCATCTGAACTATTCTGGCAATCTAGTTCTAGTTTGTGCAAATAATTAAGACCAAGTTCCAACATTATTCTTTTGATCTTCGAGTCTCCTACGTGAATTTCAGCATATACTGAAACAATTTTATTGCCTGCTGTACGTGAAAGCTTTTCTTAGTCATCCTTACGATGCGCTGGACAAATCCTTTCCATCTGCGAAACCTGAGTTAGGTTACAGAGGCGGCCTCGTTTGTTTATAAAATTCTAAAATCCTTAAACAGACAATGATCAACCATGAAATGATCTTCAGGAAATTTTATGAAGAATAATTTAAAGAGAAAACTAATAACGGAAATATTATTTCTAGATATAAATAGTGGAAAAAAAACAGATGATGGAAGAATATTACCTTCCTGTAGCCAGGCTGACTCCTTCCTGAAAGGCGGCTCTGGAATACATTTTGTTCACCCAATACATCCCTGCATCTATACATATGGTCTTGCCAAGCCCTGATAATCCTTTTTTTTTTTCTTTTTTATTTTTTATTTTCTTCTTCCATAGTCTATAGTTTTCAGTTGCGATTTGAAAAAAACCAAACAAAGCAAAAAAGAACCCCACAACCCAACAGAGCTCAAAGAGAAAAACCTGTAGCACAAAGAGCGTGACAAATGGCTCTTTGGTCGCAACCGTACCAAATACCTTGTCACGCTTCTTCTAATAGAATGGGATGACAGTGAATTTTTATACTTTGTTTTGAAATCTTTTCCTTTGTAGCGCACTGTCTTTATTGCAAAGGTTTTTATTTTCTTACAGTAAATTCCTGGGTTAGCACACCGATACGTATCTTCAACTGCCCTGGCTTGTGTCCTGGTTAGGGGGAATTGCATCCCTGAGCATGACGGATCCGTCGCTATTTTTTCATGCATTTAACACCTGATGATATCCAATTTGGTGTTCCTGTTTTACAGAAAGGCAGCCTTCTACTGCTGAACTGATAGAAGATTTTTTTTTTTTGGTCCAGCAAAATCTGTGGCATACGCTGGTTTGTATCGTTAATCTTTGTGGTTAAAGTTTCTAATCAGTTTATTGACAGCTCGGTAAGGAATTCCTTTAGGAGATTCTACAAACATGGAACCAGATTTTCTTTGGTTTTAAATACTAGGGAGAAAGCAGGATCATTTCACTATCTGTCAATATAATATATTATAAACATACTGGGGCAATACTAAGCTGAATAGTTTTAACCGGTATAATCTTTGCAGCAGGAGCTATTCGTTCCTTAACGTCTGGAAAACAGCCACAATGTTTTTGTCACCACTTGCGTGTAACTGGCAGTGCTTATCTCAAGGGACGATTGCTTTTTGAATGGTTTCTGACCCCCATGTGTTAGGGTTTCATTTTATCAGCGTATTCATTTTTGTAAAAGTGAAAAACAGTGACAAAAATGATGCTTTAGCACCACTGCCCTTCCATACCTATTTCTTATCTTTTTCTCCCTCACTGCTTGACTGTGATTTGCTTAGCCCAGACTAAATATAGGTTAAAAGGAAAAACCTTTTTTGAGGGTATGTACCGCCACGCTTTGGATTTTAAACTTTAAATTTTCTTTATTCACTACATGCATCGTTTCAACGGGAAAGAAAATAGCGGGGGTATTGAATTAGGTGACCACCTATAGTGTTATTAATAATCGAAGAATTGTTCAAACTGACAAAACCTTGTTTTTCTTTCCCAAAGGTAACAACGCTTGTTAACACAAGCAATAAAGGACCATCTGGCAAAAAGAAAGGGCGCTCTAAGAAGGCTCACGTGTTGGCTGCTTCCGTAGAGCAGGCCACTCAAAACTTTTTAGAAAAAGGAGATCAAATTGCTAAAGAGAGCCAGGATCTCAAGGAAGAATTGGTTGCTGCTGTAGAGGATGTACGCAAACAAGGTACGTGGAACAAAATGCTTAACGGGGTAACGGCTTTATTTGATGTTTTTCAAGATTTCTTCTGAAATGAGTATCAGCTGCTCTGATAATGTTACTGAAACTATGTCCTGTATTACAGTATATCCGTAATATGGCATATAAGTATTAAAATAGCTATACCTTTGTGGATGGCAATGAGTATAAAGAATGTTCTAACTTTGGCTAAAAAATGGGAATTGTTTTGTGATGGTTTCTTTTTTCCCCTCTTTTAGCTGTTCTGTCACCAAATAGCGAATTCAGATATTACTTAGCAGCCGTGCTGCCCAGTGCCAAAGCTTATAGTTTAATTTTCCACTTGTTTTTTATTCTGCTGTATAACAAAATGACATGTTTTTTCACTTTACTAAATTTGAGCAGTGGTTTAAAACCCATGGATGCAAATGTAGAGTTAGGATTATGGCGCATACCTTTCTTAACATTCCAACAATTATTGACCAAATAGTACAATGTAGAATTACTTGTGATTTCAAGTATATATTGAAATATATACAATGATTATCAAAGTCTGAAAATATACAGATAATAGCAATATTAAAACATTTTTCTTTCTAGGTGTTGGTGCTAGTAAGATAGAAGTTAACATTAGTTTGCGTACTGCATAGGTTAAACTTTTTAGTTTCAAGATACGCAACGTCACAAAAAATTGCCTAGCTGGGTGTGGGACTCAGGCATGGGATAATAACATTTTCATTACTGGCAGAAAAAAAATCCTGATTTTGCCTGATTTAATATTTGAAGTTTTAATTTGTATTCTAAGAAAACTGCTTTCAAGTAAGGGTTTGAAATTTTAGAGATATCATAGATATCCTGACAATTTTCCTTCAAAATGTAAAATGTATGTCAGATGTTTGTAAATTTATATGTGTGATAGGGGAAAAAAAAATATGTTTTCAATATATGCTCAACCCAAAACTTTTCCCTTTTATTGACTTTGATTGTAATTATCTTTATTGCAGCAGCATTAAGTACCTTTCAGGTTTTTTCTGTTATAAATATTATAATCTAAAGATACCATCTGCCAGTATCATCAGTCCTGGATTTTGGAACAAGACTGGCAGATCTCCAGCTGGGCTTTCAAAAGGATTCTAAAGGACTTTAGTATAAAATACTGATTTTCAGTGCATTAGGCTTCCCGTAACCATACGATGTTTTTTTAACTTCTTAAAAATTGGACTCAAATGAGCATATGAGCAGGCAGGGTTAAAATCTTGTATACATAAACACTGATTAGTGAATATTCCAGTCTGTTCTATCCTTAGGCTATTTCTTCCTCCTATCCGCTATATGTGTATTTGGTTTCACTGTTTTCCTGTTCCTATGTGGTTTTTTGGGTTTTTGTTGCTGTTTGTTTTTTTTTTTTTCCAACAACATTCAATTGCTAATACATCATAATAGGTTGAGTATTTGCTGTATACTCTATATACAGTGTTTTGCCAGTATTCTGGTGGGTTTTTCTGTTGTGGGTTTTTGTTGTTGTTGTTATTTAGGTTTTTGGGTTAGTTTTGGTTTTTGTTCTGTTTTTATAATTTTAATGCTGATGCCTGGTTGTTCCAGCACGCAGTTTCATTTGTCAACTACTTCAGTTTCCCCTTGCTTACATTACTTATTTTGTGTTATGTCAAATTCTAGTACGGCATCTTCAGCGCTGACGCGAGTGCCCTCGTTCCCGCTGAATTTATCGCTCTCTCCCTTTGGGGGCTGCGGGGCTGACTCAGTTTTTCTAGCTTCTCCCCAGGCGCCTTCCACCGAGTTAGAGTCATCAACCTAGACTGGTGCATGCTCTCTGATGTAGGCAAATATACCACGTTCGTGAGCATTGTGTCAGAGCTGCGTATTATCTTTGTCGTTAGAGGTTTGTATTAGTTAACGGTGATTTCTATGTAGAGTTGTTCTTTGTAAAGCTGGAGGCATCTGAGAGGATTTGGTTTTTGTCTTGACTGAATTTCTGATTTTTTAATTGATAATAAGCCTTATATTTTATTTTTTTTTTAAATCTGCATTAAAAAACCCACAAAACAAACAATGAAAAGAAGAAAAAAGAGAAGAAAAAAGACCATAAACAGTATTACGCGGAATGATGCAGGCATTCATCTTTTGTCAACAGTACAGGCTAGAAAAAAGTGTCAGAAAAGTGGAGCAGCTTTTTTTGGGTCTGTACAACACGAGTCCATAATTAGGAGAGCAGGAGACACCACACACCATTATTAGCGCACACGAGCTGCGTAAACTAGACCAGCCTTGGTGCAAAGTGAAATGATATGTTTAGCTCAGTGACATAAAGAGCTGGATTAATGAACCGAGGCTGTGTTTTGCCAGAGTATTGCTAGTTGATTTTCTGGCAAAATTCCAACTTGGATAATTACACCGTCAACCTAAAAACGTCTCCTGCAGTTACAGCTGGCTCTGGTGTGCTCCTCATTTCCTTCCCTATATTGCTGTATACTATTATAGGCTACTATAGCAGGTGTTGCAATTCATCCAGGAGAGAGTTGCTTTCTGTTGATAGGTATGAAATGAATGTATGTATCATTTGCAAAATACTTTGGAATGAAAATGGATGCAAAGAGTATATAGCTTTAAGATGCTTGTTACTTTAATAATGTGGAAGGGTAAATTATATTTGTATAGCTGTACAAAACTCTGATCATCAACAGTTTTGATTTGCGAAGTTGAATTCTAAAAAAACCTAAGAGTAAGAAGATAGATTTTTAATATTCCCCCCCCACCAATTTAATGAAAAGGAATAAATATTTTATGTATAAAACTCATAACTGTGTAAGTATGTGTGTGTATGTATTTATCCTGCAATAATTCCATAATAGGAATACTTTGGCCTTACAGTTCCAAACCATCTAAATGCAATTATGCAATTGCTGTGCCATTGAATACTTTGCTGTATGGGTTAGTTATTCCGATGTTGTCAGAGCCGTGTAAAAGATCTCCCAGATGGGGCACAAATGAGACCTAGGAAACGCTGATGTTTGTCATCCATGTCATCTTACATTAGAGGTGAAGCAAAGCAGACAGTCTTCTGCATAGGGAAGTTTTGGGAGGAGTGAGATTTTTGTATGGTTTTTTGGTTATAGTAACCCTCGGCCCTGAAGGTACAAAGCCTGAGTCGTGCGGGGAGGTGAAGAACTCCTCAGAAATAAGAAATACCTTCCGGGGAGGGGAGCAGGAGGGTATGTTCTCATGGCACAGGTGTCTAAATGCAACTGCTCCCTTCTTGATCATTACAGAAGGAGGAAATTCCCTATGGAGGAGACATTCAGGTTGTGATTCACACAGAAAAATTACAAAGAACTGCTGGTCTGTTGGGCTCAGGTCTGCTTAAATTTATTAAGAAACAGTCTAGGGTACTGAGGAAAGCAAAACAAGGGAATAGATTATATTTAGGTAAATTAATTCTATCTATTAAATGACTATTTAATGTCTATCAGCATTGTCCGTCTTGTAGATATGTGCTAGTGACTGCCTGACTTTATTATAATTTTCCTAGAAGTTTTCTGGCATACAGCTAAAATTTCCATTAAAACCATGATTTAGTCTAGCAGCTGGTTGTTTTGTTTAAATTTTTTGCTTTTCAAGCAACGTAGATACAACTTCACACAGTAATCTGAAATTTATACTGCAGTCAAGGGACAGAAAATAGCTGTTCATGTTTTTTGTGTTTGAAGACAGGTAAACTTGAAGTAGACTTAATTTTTTGTTCGTGCAGATTTATGCACATTGCATTAAAAAAATATGATCCATGTACTCCTTGACTGTTAGTAAACTTGAAAGTATATATCAACATCCGGCACACAAAAATAAATTTAACTTTCTTGGTAACTTTTTTTTCTCTTTGGAACATACTAAGAGGTAATATTTTTAATGCTTTAATGCTTTTAACTACCTAGTTTTTAAAACTTTTTAAACAAAGATTTTAAAGTAAACCCTGTGAAAGGTGTCCTTCCTTACTGCTCCCTGTCTTCAGGTACCGTGGGAGAAAAGCAGGGAATCTGCATATCTCGGGTGGTGGGACCAAACTCCAAAATATACATGCACGGGATGCTGGTTGCTTTTATAACAATTTCTAATGCTATTTAAGCTCATTCAAGCTGTTCTGATTCCAACGACGGCAGTATGACATGGAGAGAGACAGGTTCTACCTTCCTATTTGTAATGTCACGTAGTGTAACAACCCTCTCATTTTTGTGTTCCCGGAGACTGCGGAACTCTTGGCTGAATGCACAGCGTTCTTTGAGGCTTAAAACAGCACCCAGTTCAGCTGACAATTTGTATTTCAGGAGACCTTTCCTGATTGTACAATTTTCTTTCTGTTAGATCTTGTTAGACCAACAGTTCCTCCCTAAACCCCAGTCCCCGCAGTTGCGTGCTATCCCAAGTCTTTAAGACTTGCTGCCTGGAAGTCTTGACTCTCCTGACTGAAGCAGAAAGTCTCTGCTCAGATTTTGCCTGCCTTAAAACTTTTCCACTCTCTTCAGACTTTTTTTTTTTCCCCTGCTCTCTGATCCAATCAATTTTCCTTTTTAACCTGCCTTACAGAGAACTCTTAACAGCCATCTCTGTTTCCCAAGGAGCCTATACTGCTCTCCTCTATACTCCCCTTCCATTTCCCTCTCCTTTTCTTTACTACCTTCAGTGGTCATACACTTATTTTATCTGTCTTGCAATTCAAGGCCGGAAAGTTCTCCTGTCTTACGGTCTCTGCAGATCTCCCATTCTCCGTTAACCCTTCTTTCTTCTGTCTCGTTCTCATACCCTAGTTCTGTATTCGCATGAGGTCCTTCTCCTTGTCTCTCTTGTTCAAGGTTTTGTAATGCAAAGTAGAAAAAAAAAAAAAAATCTTTTTACTGATCACTTTTCCTCCCCCTTTACTTTACAACTTAACATACCTTGTTTGTTGTCATTGTTTTCTCTACCAGTAGCTTACACTCCTCTCTGAATCCTTCTCTGCCCCTGGATGCCTTCTTCACACTGTTCTCTTAGCCCATCCATCTGATGGTACTTATTTTTATCCATCCTGTCCCTTTTTCCCCTAAATTTCCTTCCTTTCTCACAGTGAAAGCATTACAAGTAAGCCTGTCTTATTTACATTTAAGCCAAGGGTGTGAACATCTTCTTGCGTAGCGTGTTACGCTGATGCCTCAAACGTACTTGCTTAGCGGAGCTGCAGCAGGCTTTCCAGGAGCCCTGATTTACCCAATCTACTCTCTCTGTTGTCTTGATTTGTTTATAAAGAGGGAAAAAAAAAAAAAAAAAAAAGAAAAAAAAGAAAGATTTGTACCCATTAGTATCTGAACGATTTCCTGGAATAGTTTGGGTGTTCACTTAAAATGACATTTAAAATACAAACAGCCTTAGCTGAACACATTACACTTTGGTTCATTTGATTACTAAGAATTCAACTAATGGGTGTAGGCTTGCTCCCTCTTTCTCTCTGCTAGTTCTTCAGCATTTTTCCTAGTTTAGAAAATATATGGAAGTGGAATTACTTCATGAGGGTGTTTCTGTAGAAGCCATTAAAGGACATGTCACAATATAACTATTAATTGATGTGGAGGGGAAACTCTTTTTATGGAGAAAGCAGATGATGAAGTATTGTCTGATTTCTGCATCTGTTTTCAAATCTGAGTCCCAGTGACAGGATTCAAAATGACGATCTGCAATTGAATATACTTAAAGGTATCTTGCTGTAATAACTAAGCACTGATCACTTCAGGGCTTTTTTGGCATTTTTCTGAGTCTTTCTGGCTGATTGTTATTCCCAAAGTCTGAGTTGAATGAAAGAACTGTAGGATATCGGGTTTGAATCTGGCAAGTATGAAAGAGGAATAATGGGTTCTTTAAAAGAAATTAGTCCATCTATACTAATATTTTATCGCTTAGAATTTGTCTACATAACCTGTTTCTTATCTGGGTTAGGATCTAGAGAAATCTTTTTTAGAAAAGAAATTGTCTGGTCATATCACTTAAATCTATGTTCTCCCTAAGTTTATTTCTAATGCTCTTCACTAAGGTATGTAAGAACTTATCTTATTTTTGCTTATAGGAGTTAGTGACCACTGTTTCTAGATAGAGGAAAAAAGTGTGTGTAAAGAAATCACTGAAAAGCAGTTATTTGAGACAATGGACTTTATATTAATTTCTGAAAGATGAAGTAAAGCTTGTGGTTCAGTCCTGCTTACTGGGAGAATGAGTCATGGTCTGCGCTTTGGAAGAACCTGCGTGTGCAATAACCATATTCTCTATTTTGCCAATAGTACCTATGATGAGGTACTCTGCAACTTGGTTTTTTCCAGTCTCTCCGATGGCTCACACCTGTCCAACAGGAAGCTTTGAGCATGGAGATTTGAAATCTTATATTCAGCAAGACACTGAAGCTGTGGCCTGAAAACTCTATCTTGTTATTCAAAAATATTCATAATCTATTTTGAATTGCTTGTTACATTTGGAAGTGACTTCAATTGTTATTCATGTTTGCAGTGCTCATCCTAAGAAATATGGCATGCTAAATGTCATTCTATGCAAATACTCTAATACTAGCTTTTTCAGACACTTTTCAAATCCATTAATTATCTCTCAGTTCTCAGAGAATTTAGCTTCTGAAAGACTTTAAAGTTCCTTTTCTGAGATGATTTAGAACACTTCTGATGAAAGAGCAGACGTTGTATAGAATCTCAAAGAGCTGTTGTACAGACAAGTAGCGTCGGGGCTTCCCGAATCCAGTGGTGAGGCTGCTGCAGCTCCGTGGCCCCGGGTGCCCGCGGTGCTGAGCCTGAGCCTACATTCTCAGTAGGCACCTGCACACAAATACACATATATAGCTCACGTATACATATATACTGACCACACGCATCAGACACTCGGCACTGGCAATAACCCAACAGCACCAAGTGTCTTATCCTCTTCCCCGCCTCGGCTGATTGGGATCGGAGGTCCGTTAGTGGGAAATAGCTGTATTTGTATCTAATGTAGGTCCCTCCGGTAGCTGGGTTTAGCTTCTCAGTCTGTCCCATCGCTGGCCCCCAGATCCCAGTTGCCCCACTCCCAAAGACCCCCAGGACACAAACACATGGAAGCAGATGTCTCAGCTGACCTCCAGACGCTGTGGTCTCTCCAGCAGCTGGAAATCTGAAATCTGGGCCAAGGCATGGCCGGACAAAAGCACTGAGCAGCAATCTGTTCACACACGGCTGGGCTTTTATCCTCTTACACCTCCATTCCTGTTCCTCCCCAAATCATCTCGGTCCTTCCTTTTCCTCACCTTTGGTTCCTTCCCTGGACATCCCATTACAAGTCTTGTGCAGTCCTAAAACGTTCTTCCCCTGCATCCCATGATGAGCCCTGTATCCTTCAGCAGGAAGCTAAAAATAGAGAAAAATGAAATGTGTACAGATGATCTTCTGCACCCGTCCTTAATGGTTCAGGCAGTTGGGGAGGTCTTGAACTGACGGTAATACTGGTTCTTGTTAAAGCCAGCTGAGGACTGGGAGCCTGAGCTTTTCTCTGCAGCGTTTTCAAAAGATTTATTTCTGTTCCAGCCTTAGTTAGAGCTTTTCTAGTATTCATTTCGCTTTTCAATATTTTATTTAAGCTCTTGTTAGTTTAAATTTATGACAGCGACTTACATCTCCCAGAAATGTTTGTTATAAAGGGTGGTTGGTGTGTGATATATTGCCCGGATATGACAGTTTGAGACAGATTTTACAAAAGCACAGTGATATACGTTTAAAAAATAATATAAACTATTAGGTGATTTTTTTCCTTTTTCATAATATTTTTGTTGTATTTCCTGAAGATTTTATTTCTATCATGACTCTCTAGCAGGAAAGAATAAAATTACTTTAGAATGTCGACTTCTGACAGTTGTCAAAAATTAAATTATACTCACAAATTGAAAGTTATAGAAATAGTGTTTCTTCCAGAAATATTTGACTTGAGTTCTAAAATCAGATCCTAAAATTACTACTTGTTCTTTTAGAAACAATATTTCTGTTAAGAAAGGTTTTGTTTGAGAAAGGAAATACAACACAGTTAAAAAAATAACCTATCAAGGGATTATAACTAGAGCATGTTTTTCGGTAAATGTTTTGCTGCACCACCCATCACGGTGTAGTATTAGTATGCATGAAATTTCTTAATTCAGGTCAAATTTGGAAAATAGTTTCACTAGAATTGGAAAAAAAAAAAAAAACCAAACAAAAAAAGGCTCTTACAAATTGGAAGAGGTACCATCGGCAGTTATCTTGCCCTGTTCTGTCTTCCAGCAGTAATTTCAGAACTGGGTAGGCTTAGTCCACAGCCAGTAATCCCCAGCAGTATTAAAGGTATGGCCTTTTAATTAAGTTTTGAGATAACCACGAGCAATGTTCTGCAAGAAGATTTTTTGACATGCATGAAATCTGTATTTAAGTCCTCTCTGTGCATAATTCAATATAGAGATTTGAATTGAAGTCTCTGACCCCTCAGAAAAACGCAGTTACTGTGAAGCTATAGAGCACGGTGGGATGAGCATCTCGGCCTCTCCTTTTGAAGCTGTTCTGATTTATGTGCTAGTGAAACATCATCTGGATCACAGCTGAGTGCTTGAAATCACTATTGATTCCTTGGGCAGAAATTCTGAACTGAATTTCTTTTTGTTCAGCCCAACGTTAAAAAAAGAAAGAAAATAAAAATTTTGATTCACCCTTTGAACTGGAAAATCAGTTATTTTACAGCCTCAGTCGGACTGAAAGTATTTGGAAGGAGATTCTTTTCAGCTTGGCAATGGAGCGACCTCAGATGACTGCGTGTAGGTGCCCTCCAAAACTTCCATCACTAGTGATGGAGTTTTTTAACAGAGCAAAGGTAATATGAGTTTCACCAGCTGTCTGATGTAGCGATGGACAGGGTTAGGGAAACTGGGTGGGAGGGTGATCCGCAGCGCTGCAGAGACATTGTCTTGGAGACGTGAGTTGGGAAGTAGTCCATCCAATGGAGGAAGTCAAGGAGGTGAGCTTGAGTATGATCATTACTTTATGCTTCAGTTGCATTGCTTCAAATGAAGAGCTGGTGGATACTGTGGGATGTGTTACAAAGCCAACCTGCACCCGAAGGGAAAGACTGGTTTCCTTCTGCACCGCCACTGTGACCCTGTCCTGTTGTTGTTGCCTCCGCCTCTCCAGTCCTTCCCCCCCTCGCTGTGCTGAATGATGAAAACGGGATTTTTATTAGTCTTTCAAAAACTGTAACTGGAAAATTTCGAGAGTGATTTGGTAATGACACAGAAAAAAGTCACTAATAAATTCATACAAAAATTTTTCATTCTGTTGAGTAAGTGTTGTAAATGAGGTGGTAAAATATATTTTCAACTTAAAAAAGCAAGGTTTTTGTTGTTCAGAATATCATTGTAAATACTGCAGTAATTCACCTAAAAAAAGTAGGAACCTTGGGTTCTGATCTGTGTTACCAGGATTATTTCTGCTACTTACCCAGTCATATTTAATGAGAAAGATGTAAGCAATCCTTGGAGCAGTAAACTTTATCTGGGAGTCTTCCTTGCACCCTCCTCGGTCCTCCTCTTTGCCTAAAGTGTGTTTCCTCCTGTGGTCTTTATTTTGGACTGAATTTTCCATGGCAGCCATCCAACTTTAAAAGCAGTTGCGAAGAAGCTTCATTCTCCCATACGGATTAGGCTTTAATTTTGGATATGGTTTCAGAAAGTGGTAGTCGATGAGAAAAGTAATAAAAATGACAGCATGAAAATTTGAAATATGCTTCCTAATGTCTGAATCCTAAAAGGTGATTAGTCAATGTATAAAAGTTTTTAATTTATTGTCTTTCCATTTACCATTTTGAACACGTCTTTGTCTGGAATACGTTTTTTACAAAGGCCAGTATCCTAAGTAATACTTTACAGAGTGAGGGAATATAAAATGTTATAATCAAATAACACGCGCTGCTTTCCTCTGAGCGGTATCAAATTATAGTATTCTGAGTGCCAGCTATCTTGTTCTCTCTCAGCTTTAGGCCCTTTGTCAGAGACAAGTACTTCTGAAACTTAAGTCTGCAAGATCTTATGGCTGCTGTTTGTATATGAAAACTGGAAAAGGAGACCGTTCTGTAGTGCCTATGGAATTTAGAATTATTTTTATAACTACTAAAAATAAAAGTCTAGACTCTCCACTGATTTTGATTTGTGATGTTTGCAAATCTCGTTCATCCATAATTGTTCCAAATTTGACTTCGGGAGCTGTGCTTGGCTTTTTTTCATGTTTATTTTAATTGCGGAGACTTCAGTTTATATCCTCTGTTTATATTATTATTTGATTTCTACAGCATTTGAAGAAGCATACGCTGTTTTTCTCCACAAAAATATATCGACCCTATCTTCCTTTCACCTGTTTCTCCTGGACCTTATTGTTCTAAATCACTCTTTTATTACTTTGATCATGCTGTTATTTTATGGCTAACAAGCTAGTTATGATTGTCCACAAGCACATGCCTGAATTAAGCTACTGTTCGGTTAATCTTAATATATTTCCCACTGGTTGGAGCAGTTTCCATTTGCTCCTCTCATTTGTCTTGTGTTTGCTTCTACTTCCAAGAATGCTTTCTGTGCAGAACAACCCTCTTTCTATTTGTTCTGAGTCTGTATAGCTGACAGAAACAATTACTGTTTGAGAATTAGGACTGTCCTTTATATATAGATACCTGGGCATGGCAGAAATTATGTTGAATTTATAGTACAATGTTGAAACGAAAAGAAATAGGTATACATTCCTCATATAAACACATGTATATAAATATAGAAATCCCATATGCTGAGAAATTAAAAGAAAGTTTCAAAGTCAGAGGAATAAGGTTCTGGAATAACCCAGACGTAGCAAGAACAGAGGCAGAAGGTGGTGAGGGAGTTGTAGAATAAATCTGTGTGTTGATGATGAATACTGGGACTGTATGCTAGGAGTGCAGGTGGAAGCAAGTAGCCAGACACGATGGTGTAGGAATCCTTCCAGTTCTGGGCTCCCGCATACAACATGATCTGGTTGAGTGCAAGGGTCAAACACGGTACTTAGAAAATCATTTTGGCCCATTTTTAATTCTATCCAAAGGATGCATGATAGGAAAAACCTTTTAATTTTTTTGTTCATTTATCTTTATTTCCACTGTCTTGCCCTTCTTTCACGCCCCCACCACCGCCCGCACTTTGACTGTGATTTTCCTGACTAATCCAATCTCCTTTTTCTGCCTTTGCCTCAGTGCAAACTAGAGCTGTGTGATTTGTTTGGGTTTGGGTTTTTTGGTTTGATTTTTTTTTTTTTCAGTTCAATGTGAAGTGGGAATACTCAATTAGCTCTAAATATGCTAATTTAAGGAGCAAAAATGCCCTAGCTAGGTTAGCACAGAAATCTATATGGACTAATATACCTGCTGACAAGGGCATCGAACAGATGCAGCTGATGACTGTTCCTGATAGTTAAGCTCTCATGTTCCTTAATATACTTCCACAGTGACACCTATACTTGCAGCTCTCACTAATGATTGTTGTTTGGTTGGGTTTTTTTTTTTCTATTCTCTTTAAAAATCTAAGAATAATCATAGAATCATAGAATGGTTTGGGTTGGAAGGGACCTTAAAGATCATCTAGTTCCAAGCCCCTGCCATGGGCAGGGACACCCTCCACTAGACCACGTTGCCCAAAGCCTCATCCAACCTGGCCTTCAACACTTCCAGGGATGGGGCCTCCACAACCTCTCTGGGCAACCTGTTCCAGTACCTCACCACTCTGACAGTAAAGAATTTCTTTCTAACTTCTAATCTAAATCAACCCTCCTTCATAATTGTTTATGAACCTTTTATTATATGGAACACACTGGTCTGCCTTTCTAGGTGGTGGTGGCGGTGGTCCCTAGATCGGCTTTGTGTTTTTGAGCCCTGCACCAGAGTGTAATGTCCCAGTGTGAAGTTCAGGTATCTCGTTATCTCTCTGCACAGAAGCTCTTGTAGTTTTTAAACATTCGTGCAATGTGTGTAGAAAAGGCTATGTTATATTAACACCTCTATGGTATATGAATTCTGATTGAAACTGGCAATAAAGTATGAGGGTATGTTACCAAGTCAAGTTCAGATGAAAGATTGCTATAGTCTTTGAATTAATTTTTTTTCTGATGTAATTCCCAATTTTGGAAAGACAGGCTTAGTTTTCATATAGGTGGATGCTTTGGACATGATTTCAGAAATCCTTGGCAAATTCTTTTATGGTGTAAATATAACTGCGTTGGGTCTCAGATATAAGTTACTGTAAAGAATGTGTGCAGATTATGTGAACAGATAGTAGAAACGAAATAACTTAATTTTTTAAAAATGGTATTGTACCGTCTAGCCCCTGCTCTGTGTAAACCTGCAAGGGCTTTCCTTTGTATTCTCTGTTTTCTTCTTTCTCTTATCTTTTCTTATACCTATACTATAGACTTACCCTGTGCTGGTGACTCTCCTTGGTCTGCTTTTCTCCTTTCTTATGCTATCTCATACTGGAGTTACTTTTTCAATTTTTATATTTAAATTTTTCCTGTTACTTTTCTGTCTTGCCCACAAAACCCTAAATTAATTAATTAATTAGCATTAATGTGCCTGTTCCCTTAATCCCAGTCAGGGTGTTGCGGAAAGGTGGGTTTTTTTTTTACTTTTAGCGGTGTTTGTTCCCCAGAATTTTAATAACAATGTTAAGAATATGCTGTATGCCTCTATCATTTTCATAATCTGCCCATTCCCTTTATCTCAGGCTCATCAGAAGCTGGGTGATCGGCAGGCAGCAATACCTCTTGCAATATTAATCCCCAGGCTACATTGTCCTTGGAAACGTGCTCTGTTCAGAGCCACGTGGTCCCTACTTCTCTTACTGCTTCCATCAAGTCATTCACAGATAGAAACTAAGTATAAGAAAAAAGGATAAATTAGCAGGGATACAAAACCAACCCCTTAGAACATCTAGTGAGGTGATCAATCCACTAGACCAACCAATCTCATCATCAATCCTACCCATCTCCTCACATGAGTCGACATTAGTAACTTGCTGTTCCGTGTTTTCTCAGAGCTCCCTGGGAGTTTTTGAGAAATTTTGTTACGAAAACGTAGCTTGCTGGAAAATACCAACCCTTTGAAACTCAGGCTTATCTCAAAAAATATCAATTTCATCTAAACTTTTCATTGGGCATTTTTTTTAATGTGATAATAGAGAATGATAGAACTGATTCTAATTATGATTTTGAACTTAGTTCACAGTGCCTGGGGCATAGATATAATCTACACACTACCTCGCTTGGCTATAGAGAATATGTAAGCCTCTTCGAGTCCCAGAATGAAAATAATATCCAGAATGATGGAAGCTGCCTGCCTAATGGAGAATGCCACAGTACTTTTCTCAGAGCTCTTCCTTTTCTATGCCTGTTAGGAAGTTGTGTGTGCTTTTCAAATGTTGTTCCTTTCTATACCTGATAGGTTTCACCCAAATTTTATTAATCACGATTCTCTATACAATTCATAAATTGTTATGCAGAAACCCATTAAATGATTAAATTGAAGACTCTAATTGGTAGGGCTCACAGAAAAAGATTTTTCTTTGTCAGTTACATTCATTTTAGTCCCTTTTTACAATAATTATTTTAATAAATGTACTATGCACAGTTTGCCAAAAAGATGGCAACTTTTCCTAGCAATTGCCACTGTCATTATTTGAATAGTTTTGTCTTGTTTATGGCATGAAATATTCTACTCATTTTGAATGTGTTTCTTGTCTCAGTTCTGCAGCTATCTGGTAAAGAAGGAAACACTTATTTTTAATTAAAATCTCAGATTTTTAGTATAAAGATAGAAGCCGTGGAAGAACTACTAACTGAACAAAGAAACAACAGGCTTCCTGCAGTGCTGAATCATGCACCCCAGTATCTTGCTGCATGGCAGAAATCTGCTCTGCTTCGTACTGATTGTTGAAGGACAGTCCTGCCGCTTTCGGTGTCTGAACCACGCGAAGGAGCACACCCAGTTTTCCTAGGAAAGGATGTTATTTTATTGGAGCGTGAGAGCTAACTAGCTTGTGTACAGCCTCGGATGATCAGGTTTATCAGGCCATTGGAACAAAGCAAGGAGCTAATTTGGCAATACAGATGCTACTTTGAGATAAAAAGAAACATTTTCCTTGACTTCTGTAGAACATGGAAGTTCAATTGCATGATTTTGGCCAGGATACAAATGAGTCTATGCTGTAATTCGGTTGAGTTTCAATTTCTAAATTTGCTTCTGTATTTATAGATATCTTAAGAGGTCCAGTGTGGTTACATGTTCCCTAGCACCAACCACAATGTTGAACATCTAAAATGTTCATGTTGATGTTCATGAACTCTCCAGTTCAGTGGAGGCTAATCAGTTGATTAGTTTATCCCTGAAGGATGTTAAACTGTGGAGTAGCGGAGAGCTGCAGACAAAGAGGGATTAGAAATGGTAATGTATTCTCACATCAAAAACAATTTACTTTTGAATTGAAATTTAATTAATGCTTTATTGTACTTACGAGTATCAGTGATGTTTCAAATGCACTATTAATCTGACTATTAATTAGAAAAGTTCTTTCTAAAATGTAACATTTGTGAAATAATTGCTTTAGATTGTCATAGATATGTGGCTAAATATCTTAAAGTTCTATATTCTTGGTATTTTACTGTCCCTTAGGAAAGAAGTAGTTGGGTTAATTAAAAGTATACATTTTAATGGTCTGTGAAGTGAATGTGATGGTGTGCTATTGGATCTAAATGTGAATATTGAATTTAAAATACGTGCTAGCTTTAAGGATATCCATTGTGCTTTAAAATACATAGTGATTCATCTTCCGTCGCCCTATCTAAATGTCAAACATAAAGTGAGTCAAATTTAAGTGCACTAGATTGTCTGTATAATCAATTCCAGAGAGACGCAGCTCTAGTAGCTGTAATGTAATGGGAAAAGATCAGACTAGATCATACATGGCCTTTTCTGGCCTTGAAATCTATTAATATTTAGAGAACGGTGGTCATTCTTCCACAGACGGAGAGCAAAATCCCAACTGCAAGTGAAGGGGGAAATGGGTTTAGGGGACAGAGTAGTAAAGATTTAAAAGAAAAATGTTAAGGAGGGGGAGATGAAGGTTTAACAGATACTCGTGTGAAGCTTTGGGAATTCTGAATAGCATTTTCAATGCATATTTATATTTAGTAATTATATAACATTCTTCAGTACAAAAATACTCTACAAATTACTTCCCAAATTTTTAAAAATATTATACAATGACAAATAGAGATTACTACTGAAATGAACCATTTTCAGATATGGAGCATGGATTTTAAAGGACTGCAAACAAGATGTGATGTTTTAGGATACAGAGTAAATAATCAATATGATGATTAAGGTAGGAGGAATATAGACAGTGAGAAGCCAACCATCAAAGACCAGATTTAGTTCATTATTCCTGAATCAGAAACTTGACTGTTGGCAAGTATACTGGAATGGACAGTAGGTGGTCCTACTCTGGTGAGTTTCTAGACAAGTCCAAAGGCAATAAATTTGCAGATTTTTGCATCCTGAAGGGCTTGGGTTGGTTTGTTTTTAATACCAAGTCAGCATCCATGAGGAAAGGATAAAAAACCTGCTTACGTTATTTAAATATACCCTATTAGCAATTACAGGTTATTCAAATCTATCATATTATCATTTAGTATCATCAACACTGTTCTATATGGAATCTGCAACTTGGTTTGAGCCTGTACCTGATTATAATTTAGAATAGCTTCATAATAATGCTTTTGCTCTAATTGCAAGGAGAGCCATCTAAAATACTTTAATTAGGTCATGGATCAGTTGTCACGTCTTTTTAGTCTTGGACATGTAAAATGAAAGACAAAATCTAAAAGAGATGGATTAATTAGACTATAGCTTTATTAATTTCTTCCATTTGAGAACTCCTCAGGAATGGTACGTACAATCAAGCTGTCATTGTTTCCTTAATTATTTCCAGGTGTTTGGAGTATTGTCAGCATCCCCTACTGATCATAGCTGTTCTCTAGATTGCTGCTTTGTGCCCACAATCTTCTATCTCTTAATAAACACTTCAAAGCTTTGGAAAAAATGGAATTTCCTCAGTGTATTAACCATTAAAAGCTGTAGTCCATTCCTTTCTTCATAGTTAGATGCTTACCTTTAAGTCTGCTTATGATTCCAAAAGTTCCAGTAGCCCAATGCAGCATGTTTATACAGCCCTACCAAAAAATGTGCCAGTAATCAACATTGGTACCCCTCAGCCATCCCTTTACTCTTTTTTTTTTCCTGTATGCCATGCCCAGCAAGTTGTACTAGGCTAAAATAGGGATTACTATTTCAAGACATGGATCAGACAACATCTTCTTTACCCATGATGAGTCCAGTCAATGATTACCGTAGGAAATGGTGTATAAAAATTGACAGCTTTTCATGTGTGTAAATGAAATGCATCTATCTCTACAGGATTTTTTTTTTTTTTGTAAGCTGCATGAAATCAAAATCATTGTTTGTTACTTAAATACTATACATTTTACAATTATTTTTCAATGTGTTTTCAACCCATCGTGTTGGCTTTGGCATTTTGTCTGATGTGAGAGAAGACAGTTCAATTTGATGAACAAGTAGAAAATGGGTTGGGTTTTTTTTCTGTCTGGTTAGGTTTTTGCCAGCTTGTAGAAAACTGATTTACCATACTGGGAAATGCCTGCCAGACTTGGCAGAGTGAAGGCAGCAGGACTGTGCATGTGTGTGTCGGGCAAAGGAAACACAATTGTCGATGCGCCAGCTTAGTCATGTATCATAAGAAAATTGGTTAGAGTAACGTTTTTAAACAGGATTCCAGTTCTGTATCCATAAAGCAAAGCGACTGTGCCCTTGTTTTTCAAGATACTGCAAATTACATATTAGTCCTAAAGAAGCCATGATCAAAGCATTTGGTTTAGTCACTGCTGTTAAACATCGTGTGATTGCATCTGAAGAAAAGAGCTGATAAGATCCAGATCCGGTGGTACCAGCCGTAGCGCATGCTCTTGAAGTTGTTTGATGACTGGAGGAAGGAGAGATTTCACAGAATCACAGAGGCTGGGGGAGACCTCTAGAGACAGTCTAGTTCACTGCCTCTACTTAAAGCAGGGTCAGCTAGAGCAAGTTGCCCAGAACCATGTCCAGTTAGGTTTTGGGTATCTCCACTGATAGTGACTTCACAACCTCTCTGGGAAGCCTATTCTGGTTTTCAATCACTCTTACAATAAAAAAAATTAAAAAACAAACAAACATGGAAAATCCATTTCAGTTTATGTCCGTTGCTTTTTGTCCTTTTATTAAATTCCACTGCGAAGAACCTTGTTCTTCATTCCCTCCTATTAGATATTTGTGTGCATGGATAAGATCTCCCTGAGCCATCCAGCTCTCAGCCTGTCCTCATATGACAGATACCCCAATCCCTTAATCATCTAGTGGCCCTTTGTTGGTTTGTGCCACAATATGTTGGTGTCTTTCTTCTATTGGGGAACCCAGAACTGGACACAGCACTTCAGGCGTGGTCTCACCTGTGCCGAATAGAGAAGAAGGATTACCTCCCTTGACCTTGATGGCAACGCTGTTCTTAATGCAGCCCAGGATGCTGTTGACCTTTGCCACAAGGGTGCATTGCTGATTCATGTTCATGTTATGATCCACCAGGATCCTTGGGTCCTCCTCTGCAGCTTGTGGATCCTCAGCATGTGCTGATGCCTGGAGTTACTCCTGCCCAGTCACAGCACCTTGCATTTCACTTTATTTGTCCTCATTAAGTTTCTATTTGCTCATTTTTCTGCAGTGTTGACCTCCCTCTAAATGGCAGCACAACCATCTGGTATATCAACCACCCCTCCGAGTTTTGTATCATTGGCAAACTTCTTCCCTGTCCCATCACCTAGGTCATTAATGATGAGGTTAAACTGTCTTGGCCCCTGTATTGACCCATGGGATACTCCACTATTGACTTGCCTCCAGCTGGACTTCACGCCACTGATCACAACTCTGTGAGGCCAGCAGTTTGGCCAATTTTCAGTGCACCTCACTACCCACTTAGCAAGCTCATACTTCATTAGTTTGTCTATGGAGAGGTTACAGGAAATAATGTGAAAAGTCTTACTAAAGTCAAGATAAGCAACAATCCCCTGCTCTCCTTGTGTTCAAGGTCAAGTTGGACAAGGCTTTGAGCAACCTGATCTAGTGCCCATGGCAGGAGGGTTGGACTAGGTGGTCTTTAAAGGTTCTGTTACTCCACTTAGTATGGCCACACTACTATTTTTAAATAGGTTTTTATCAGAATATTTGTTTGTAAATTATCTTCTATGAAAGCCCCCATTTATGAAAATAGCATGGTTACTTTTTGTCAGTTACACTTGCAGGTTATTTATTTTCTGGAAAAAAAATCATGTCAGCATCCTTTAATTTCTCTTTGATATACATGCAGAGGTATGTACATATATTTTTGTGTGTATATCTGTCTAAGAACATCATGGAATACTTACACATTTCTGTTGTTTATTAACACTTTCCCTAACTACTGGTGTAAGAAAAATATTTTCTTTTCAGTAAAAAGCAATCAGCCTCATAGTTTCTGGAAATATGTTCAGAAAATAAAAAATTTCTGAATGGATGTGTGTATATATATAGGTTTTGAATATGTGTATATAAATATATACAATTATAGGAAAAAATACATAGATTTGTTGACTTCATAAAAACAGATGATTTTTTTTTTTTCTTCCCTCAGGTTGATTTTCACTTTTGATATGTAGTAATCACTTAACACCTTTCCAGTTGTTTGGGACCTTATTCCATTTTAAGACTTTAATGATGAATAGTAGAAATTTGAATAGGATTCAGCATGAGACATGCAGTAGACTGTACCTTCTTTTTGCCCTTTTGATGTTTGTTTTTTGAAATCTTCAGGGTTTGGGTTATACTGAATCATTCAGAATTTTGGTGACCTTTGCAATCATCTGTTGATAACTTTTTGCAGACGTTAAGCTCGTAGTACTTGAATTACCAGGTGACTTGTATGTGTACATTCTGGTTAAATATATGTTAAGACATTTTTAACTGCTCCTCTGAGTGTCTGAATTTAATATCTGAAATGAAATTTTCTTATTTTGAAAATGTAAAGCAAAAGGGAGTTTTTTTGAGAATCAGGTCTAAAAAATTCTGTTTCTTGGTGCTGTAACTTTGTTAGGAGAAAGTAACTGAGTATGACTAAATGTAATCTTGCATTACCCCTCTGGGCAGGATAGATAGAGTAGGTCCCCCAGTTAAATCCTATCAGAGCAAGTTAAGTGGTTTGATAGTGATGTTGAGAGACAGTAGCTGTAGGTTTTAACCTTCTCAGGCTGATGTAATCCCCGAACCTAAATAATGACTTTGGACACATCTTCTAGTCCTTACTTAAGTGCAGGAAAGTGGCTTGTTGTGAGGCTGTTATCAGATTCACAGAATCATAGAATGCCTGAGGTTGGAAGGGATGTCTGGAAGTCATCTGGTCTAACCATCCTTCTCAAGCTGGTTGGTCAGGACTGTGTTCAGACGACTTTTGAATATGTCCAAGGATGGAGACTCCACAACCTCTCTCTGGGCAACCTGTTTCAGTGTTCAGTCTTCGTCCCAGTCAACAAGTGTTTCCTGATGTCCAGAGGGACCCTCCTGTATCTCCGTTTGTGCCCATTGCCCCTTCTCCTGTCACTGGGCACTGCTGGAAAGAGCCTGGCTCTGTCCTCTTTGCACCCTCCCTTCAGGGATTTACAGACGTTGAGGAGACCCCCCGGAGCCTTCTCTGCTCCAGGCTGAACAGCCCCAGCTCTCTCAGCCTGTCCTCATAGCAGAGATGCTCCAGTCCCTTCACCATCTCCATGGCCCTTGGCTGGACTCTCTCCAGTCTGTCCGTGTCTCTCTCGTACTGGGGAGCCCAGCACCGGACACAGTGCTCCAGGTGTGGCCTCACCAGTGCTGAGCAGAGGGGGAGGACCACCTCCTCCACCTGCAGGCAATACTGCAAAGAAGGCCACTCGTATCCCAGGCTGCAGTAGGCAAAAAGAAAAGAATTCTAAAAGAAATAAAAGCCTTTCGCCCTCATCCAAAATGCATCTAAGCACATGAATTGTTGTCCAGCTATGAGTCCTATTTTCACACAGTCAGCAGTTCTACCAGTAATCATTAGAATTCAGGAATTAAGCTGGATTTCAGTGTTGAGAGGGTTTTTTGGGGAGGGTGGGTGGGTTTGCTTGCTTTTGGTTTTGGTTTGTGTGTTTTCTTTTTATGATGAGCCTTTCTTAATGTGGCTAATTGGGACTTTCTCCACTGAATGTTCTAGGTTTTTTAAATCACTTTCTAACCCAACTGAGACTCCTCATTTACAAAATGTAAATCAAATGCACACTTTCTTCTCAAAGCGAGGTGCCAAAGAATTTAGTATGTGGGTCTTAGCGAGAAAGTGTCTGACAGTATTTGCCTAACAAACAAGGTATATGGATGCTGCAAGGTATCAGGTGAAGTATTTCTCGTAGCTGCAAATGATATCTTCTAGAAAACTGCAGATCTTATCTCATGTATTCCAGAAACATAATTGTTCCATAGGGCTGCTGAAATGACTACAGGAATGGATTTTCCACGCAAAAGGGGAGACTGAAGTACTGCCTTTAATCTGTCATGACTCATCGCAAAAATGCAGGAAGGGAGAAAGGGACAATAGGAGACCCAGTGGAAGAATACTGCTTACTTAAATGGAAAGACAAATGGGGCATGAGAAGAAGTGCATCTAAATTATCTACAAATACAGTTGGTATGGAATTACAGTGTCTCTAATGAAAAAAAACCTGTCAGATTCTGGAGTTCATTTTGGAATGAGTTTCCTACTTCCAGTAGGATTAATTTGGGTTAAATGTCTGAGCTGTTTCTAAGATGGAAGCTTGATAAGTTTGTGAGTGTAGTTATTATCATATTAAGATTATTATTAATTATATTATGACATGACTGTCTGCAGTGGCAAGGAAGCAGACCTGATGACTCAAGACGTCTGTGTTTCTTGTGTTGACCTAATTTTCACTGAAAGTAATTTAATATAGATTACGGAATAACTTGAAATGAATTTGAAAAGAAATGGATAACTGAAGTTGGCTTGGCTTTTTCCAGATAAAAAGGTTTCTCTGAAAAATAATATGACTAACTGTAGCTCCAACATTACCTTTGGCCTAAGAGTAGTTTGATACCATTGCTGTACAAGGATAAAAATATGTTAATTGGCAATGAGATAGAAAATCCTTCCTCCCCAATAACAGTTGGCTTTCTAGATTCTTAGATTTTAAATTGTGAACTGCTAGTTCTTTATAAGGTTTAAAGAACCTGCTATGAACATTTATATTAATACTTTTTTTATTATTTGCTTATTTGTTTATGTCTATTTAATACTTTCTACTTAATTATTTTGGAGATTTATTTCACCTAAATTTAGCTTTGTAAAGTTAGATAATTAATCCAATCTTTTTAAACTGTTGTTTTGACCCTCCATGTATTTTCCCTCTGTCCACCAGTGTTGATTTTAAAATACATTTGGTGGTTGTATCTGCGTGGATACTCAAGCTTAAGAAGATAATTTTCCTGCTTGCTCTCCTGGTACCACTAGCCAATTACCAAATATTATTTCCTTCTTTCATAGTTCAATGTTAATATTTATCTAAAGCTAAAGACTCATAATTTGGCAGAAAACAGTAAAATGTCTTCAGTACCAAAATGGAAGCTACACAATTCTTAAGCATCTGATTCCAAAATCTAAGCTTGCTTTGGCTGCCATTTCACCTTGGATACACCTAAAGTTCAAGTATTTTCACACACGAAATGTTTGTTGCTGGATGCTCAGAATCACTTCCAACTCATCTGAATCCAACTTGGAGCTTAAATAACAAAATGCCTTGCTGGGCTTTTCATACAGTTCCATGTATCTCCTTGGGTTCCATCAGCTAGGTATGCTCTAACAGTGCACATTGGATCAAACTTTCTACATAAAGCTGTAATAGTTGGTTTCATTTAATAAATAACCAAAGCTTATGATGCCTTCCCAACTGTTACACTGATTAGATGAATCCAGTCATCCACATTTTGGATCAAAGTCCCCCGTTAGGAAATTCTAATGTAACCCTTGCCTACACGCTAGACTCTAAGCTATTCTGTGATCACTCTCAGCCTCTCCTTTTACATGGAATATTTTGAGTCACTGACTCAAAAATAATAAAAAGAAAGAAGATTTGGGGAAATTTCATTCCCAATTTTTAGCACACTCTCAGCCGAGAGTTGCTGATTTTTTTTTTCCAAGAACTGATTTAAAGTATGTATCAGAAAAATCTTTGTGGCCTCAGAGTTCTTTGCTCCTCGTTTCAGTGATTTTTGGCACACAGGTGAAATGGATGGGAGCGTAGGGACGAAACTGTGGTGGTCCTCCATAGAAACCTTCTTGTTTCTCTGCAGGGAGCAGGTACCTAGAACTTTGACTCTGTGACGCTGAGCATTTAAGCATGTTTAGAATTTTGTTTTGTTTTCTCTTTATCTGACAATGATTGTTTGTTCCTTTTGTTTTAAGAATTCCTTTGAGAATTTTGGCAACCTTATGGAAATCTAAGAAAAGTATGCTGCCTTAGAAATGAGCCATCTGAATTTTCCTACTGAAATTGTATATTACCAAGTTTATCATCCAAGACATACTACACACAAATTATAATAAGAACACGTGGTCCTAATGGTCATATAATAAGGAAAAGAGTTCTGATGGGAATTATTCACTGTGACAGTCTTAAGTCATTCCTCCGCTGTTTGCATCGTCTTATGGGAAGATGTCATCTGGGATTTTTTTTTTAATGCTGTTATAATGGTCTTAAAAGCAATGTAAATATGTTTTGATTTCACATTAGAAGCACTTTATTTCTCAGCTTCGCACTGGAGACAAACAGGATTTTTTTTTTTTTTTTATTTTATTTTAATAATAGCAAACTTTGGGTTAATGTAAAATCTCATTTGAAATGGTATTTGCTCTTCTTTCAGCTTGATTTCCTGGGGAAATGAGGCTTGCATAATTATTGATCTGTTGGTAACTCCTAATATATTTAAACTGTTGTCCAGTTTCAATCCACGCGAAAGAATGTAAACACAATTAAAAAAAAATAAATAAAAAATCAGCAACAAAATAAAACCTCTGACTTGTGTTCACACCAAGAGCAAGGCAGGTGCAATTCAATATCGTCTTTGCCGCTGGCTGCCTGGTCGGGCAACGCATGCGTAGTCCTGGCAGAGCACGTGCTGTGTCTCTCTGACTGAAAGCGTCATGGAGAAAATACGACGGAATGGCTTTTCAGGCAATACCGTAGCAAGATAGATGAAAATTAACATAAACCTATTAATTCAGCTGCGCAGGCACAAACTTTTATTGTGTGAATTAATAAAATTGTGATTTGAAAAGAAGGTCATAACAACCAAACTTAAATATAGAAACTGCTGAAATTTTATGATGCATTTAGATGATGCTGAGTTTTAAAGAAAGGCACTTGCATACAGAGCTTGCTTTCAGCAAAGGATAAAGAAAGCTAAGTCAGTAGATCGTCTTAAAACTCAAGTTTTTGCTTGGCATAGCCACAATATAATTCCAGGTAATATATCGATGGGATTGCACTCCACAGCTGGGCTAGCTTTTTTTAAATACTTTTATCAAGTCTACACAGCAGAACGCAATACGTTTTGGAGATACCCAAGCTCGTCTGAAGTTGGGAAAGCTGCCTAACAGCAGGGCGGCCCTACGCAGCGACACTAGCTTGGATCTTGAGTCATCAGCACGGCACAGTCAAACCTAATTAGAACTGAGCGGGACTCATCAGCTGGCACGTGGCGCTGCGCAGACACCGCTAAGTTGCTTCCGACCGCAGAGACAGCGAGCGCCTGGGATTTGGGTTTAGAGCTTTCTGTAGTGGGTTGTTTCCCATAGGCTCTTCGAGTCCTTTAAAACACGCAAGGGTTTTTCTCATAGATCAGATTCATGGTATCATCTCTGAATTTCTATTTTTTAATGCATATTTTTTCTCTCATTTCTTGAATTATGAAGGAAGATGATGCATTTTCACTTCATTATTTTTCAGCTGACACTGTTAAGAAGTAAGGTAGTGTAATCACCCATTTCCTACAAGGATGAAGGTGCTAGCAAGTGATGCTTGTTTTCCCTGTTGCCTAAAATAACATTCTTTTAGTTCATAATAATTTTTAAGATTGCGGTTTACTCAAAAACATTCTAATAACCTTTCTGAACCTGTGAATTTTTCTGGGGGCCTCAGCATTTTATGTAAAATTTATTTTACGTGTTCTAGTCAATTCATCCTTGATGTTCACATCACATCTAGGAATCAGCTGGATTTCAGTTCTGCTGTTACAATAATACTTGAAGTATAGTTATTAGTATAAATTTGTAGATTTTAGTTTTAATGATATGTCCAGGTTCCTGTTCCTATATCTAGAACGATACTATTTTGCGAGTAACTTGTGAAATATAAATGCATCATTCTGTTTTCCAGATGATTAGTGAAAATGTTATTTTTTTAGGTGTTTGGAATTGCATTGGAAAATTATGGGCTGATATATGTTCTACACTTCTGCATGGTCTATGTGATGTATTGTTGCTTTTCTGGTAGTTTCAAAAAAAGAAGCGTCCGATGGCAGAAGTCCCTTCACTGTCTTCTGTGAGTCATATATGAAAGGAAAAGATACGTGCATTCTTTTTCAATTACCACTGCATTAAACTATTAGTTTATTTGACTTCCAGCGCTGTGCTGTTTATTTTACATTTATTAAGTGTTTCTTACATATCAGAATTTACCTGGTCTCCCTGTGATGTTAACCACATTTATGTGTAATTTAACGTAACGTTTAGCTTTTTGGTTGAGCTTCGTGTTCTGTGTTGGCTTAAATTAGATGATCAGATCTTTGGAAGATGGTTATGATTTAAAAAAAAATCTTTCATGCCCAGTTATGCAACTTAGTCCTTCCTGTAAATAAGGGGAGAAAAAGATTGCCACTTTGATTTCAAGGCCTTTGCCATTGGTATCTTGCCTGCTTCTCTGAATGCCTTGTGCTCACCCTCCGTTCCAGTCAGGTATTTCCTTCAGCTTCTCCCTCTCCTCCTTTTGCTACCGTACTCCAACCTAGTCCTAGCCTTACTCCTTTAAAAGCACCATTTCCTTTAGTAGCTGAAAGCTATTAGATCTCAGCTTTACAGAAAGACCTCAAGCCCTTTCTGTGCTGGGAGCATTAAATACTGCTTATTCTTTCTTAGTACTTCCATCTGCTAAAAAGTTCATCCTTAAAAATCTTGATTTAGTTACCAGGTACCATGGTGAATAAGATGTTTGTTGCTGGAATTAAACAAGAATAATGTTTCCAGGCACCAGCATGTTTCATTTGTTGTACAGGAGAGTGTTTTGCTTTGTCCACAGAGGCAGCAAGAGGGATATGTGGGCAGTTTGGGGTGGTGGGTAGTAGAGTAGAGAAGACTGCACAGTAAATCATAGCAGCGATGGTCACAAAGGGAATCGTGAGGTTCAACAAGGCTCAGGGCCGATCCTGCACTTGGGTCCCACCAACCCCAGGCAACGCTACAGGCTTGGGGCAGAGTGGCTGCAAAGCTGCCGAGCAGAAAAGGACCTGGGGGCGTTGGTCGACAGCTGGCTGACTATGAGCCAGCAGTGTGCCCAGGTGGCCAAGAAGGCCAAGAGCATCCTGGCTTGTATCAGAAACAGTGTGGCCAGCAGGACCAGCGTGGTGATTGTCCCCCTGTACTCGGCACTGGTGAGGCCACACCTTGAGTGCTGCGTTCAGTTTTGGGCCCCTCACTACAGAAAGGACATTGAGGTGCTGGAGCATGTCCAGAGAAGGGCAACCAAGTGATGAAGGGTCTGGAGCACAAGTCTGATGAGGAGCAGCTGAGGCAACTGGGGTTGTTCAGCCTGGAGAAAAGGAGGTTGAGGGGAGACCTGATCACTCTCTACAGCTGCCTGAAAGGAGGTTGTAGCCAGGTGGGTGTTGGTCTCTTCTCCCAAGTAACAAGTGATGGGACAAGAGGAAATGGCCTTCAGTTGTGCCAGGGGAGGTTTAGATTGGATATTGGGAAAAATTTCTTGACTGAAAGGGCTGTCAATCCCTGGAACAGGCTGCCCAGGGAAGTGGTGAGTCACCATCCCTGAAGGGATTTAAAAGATGCACAGATGTGGTGCTCAGGGACATGGTTTAGTGGTGGGCTTGGCAGTGTGAGGTTAACGGTTGGACTTGGTGATCTTAAAGGTCTTTTCCAACCTAAATGACTCTATGATTTTCTGTGATTTGGGGGGGAAATGTTTAAGAGGAGTGATAGCTCTTCTAGGTGTAGGAGAACAGAGTAAGTATCTGAGCAAGACGGCGAGGACTAGGGAGCGGGAGTGAAGGAGAATGATGTAGTTGGAAGGCTGAATTGTAGAGAGATGCAAATGGGATGATACTGTTGGGGTGCTGTCCTGTCCTCCCTACCAGCGCAGGTGAGTTCTGTATTTCTATAACACACACTGCTGTTTTTCTTATGTTGTACTGGTTATGCTCAGCAGTCTGTCTTGGTGTTTTGGTTTCCCTTTTAGTTGTTTACAGGTGACTGCTCTAGAAGAACAACAGTTTGGGAATAAAGAAAAAAAGTCAGGGAGTATCAAGGCGGGTGCTGCACGTGTTTTAAAAAAAAAATTTCTCCTGAGCAATTCAATATTCAGTAACTAAGCCATTATTTTTTTCCTAACAGCAGTTAGCTTACTTAGTGAGTGATTTATACTTTCTGGAAAAAAGTACAAGTGTAAAACTTGTCTTTAATTCTTTAATTACCCTTTTTTTTTTTTTTTTTTTTTTTCCAATTCTAGGAGAAACAATGAGAATTGCCTCTTCGGAGTTTGCTGACGACCCGTGCTCCTCGGTGAAGCGGGGCACCATGGTGCGGGCTGCTCGTGCCTTGCTTTCTGCTGTCACTCGCTTACTCATCCTGGCTGATATGGCTGATGTCATGAGGCTTCTATCACATCTGAAAATTGTATGCATTTTTAGCATTATGTATTGGTTTTGCATGTTTTATGTGTAGAAAAATAGGGAACAAATCCATAATGGATGTCACTGTTCACATTTCTTACTCTGTTTTACTGTTGGGCTTTTTTCTTAAAATGCTGAACAAGATGTAGGAGATAACACATTTATACGTTAATCTTACTCATTTTCTTATTTTGCAGAAATTAATTTTTAAAGACTTAAAATAAAAATTGTCAGATATCTTCAATGACTGGATTAGTACTGCTATTAAGCAGCTCTCTGAACTGAACAGATGCATTTACTTAACTCACCTTGCATCTTATCCCAATGGCTTACTAACTTAGAATCCTATGGAATGGTTTGGGTGGGAAGGGACCTCTAAAGGCCATCTAGTCCAACCCCCTGCAATGAGCAGGGACATCTTCAACTAGATCAGGTTGCTCAGAGCCCTGTCCAACCTGACCTTGAATGTTTCCAGGGATGGGGCATCTACCACCTCTCTGGGCAACCTGTGTCAATGTTTCACCACCCTCATAGTAAAGAATTTCTTCCTAATATCTAATCTAAATCTACTCTCTTTTAGTCTAAGCCCGTTCCCTTTGGCCTGTCACTCCCTGCCCTTGTCACCAGTCCCTCTCCAGCTTTCCTGGAGCCCCTGTAGGGACTGGAAGGGGCTCTAAGGTCTCCCCGGAGCCTTCTCTTCTCCAGGCTGAACAAGCCCAACTCTCTCAGCCTGTCTCCATAGCAGAGGTGCTCCAGCCCTCGCATCATCTCCGTGGCCTCCTCTGGACTCGCTCCCACAGCTCCATGTCCTTCTTGTCCTGGGGACCCCAGAGCTGGACGCAGCACTGCAGGTGGGGTCTCCCCAGAGCGGAGTAGAGGGGCACAATCCTCTCTGTCGACCTGCTGGTCACACTGCTTTTACTTGTAAAGTATTGCTATCTTGTGGCAGAGTTTAGGTACTACAGTTCTACTTTTTTTCTGCTCGACTTCTGGATGTATTAAAAGATTGAATCTTTAATTTGGAGTGAGACAATAGCACAAGTGCCTAATCAGTCATCAGAGAGGAAAAATATAATAAAGAGGATGTAGAAATTGCCAGACAGTTTGGTATGGATTTGTTTTCACTTTTGGCTGCCACCATTCATGGTTTTATGCGGTAATATTAACAGGCTTCGCAGTTGAAACTGGGAAATGTAATTAATTTTTGCTAGCTATTAGATTATTTCATGTTTATTGCATAAAGAAATAAACAAAAACTTCTGAAAAAAGAAAGGGAAATTCTACACAAACTTATATACAGAATACTTAAAGCCTCCAGAGTGCACGTGTGATTGTAGCAGAGATTGAGAGTTACTTCAATAACTGTCCAGAAAGTACTTTCTTTTTTTTAATTATCTTTTTAAGAGTGTAACTGTACAACAATATTATATTCTAGAAAAACGATGAGAACCCTTCAACGTGCAAACTGTGCAGAAAAGCTAAATAGTTTGAAAACAGTTTTCGAAATGAAAAAGGCAGATTTTTCTGCACAGATTCTAGTGAGCTCTGCTCTAACGAACAGAACGCTGTTCTTGCAATTGTCAGCATGTGACTGTGATTACGAGCAGTGTAAGCATCGTCTCTCTCTAATCTGCTCTAATTTTTCCCCGCTATAGTACTCCATGCAACTGTAATTCAAATGATCCTTTGCTAGTGATACTAACACTTTAATGTTATAAACAACAGATTTTTCTAAACGTTGTGATTAAAATCCCGATTCAAGCTCTTTCACAGGCGATGAGAATTATTGTTCTCACATGTAAAATTTCTTCCTTCTGTCACAGCAGTGCACTGTGTTATTTAAAACACAAATGTCCGATACCCTTTTGTAAGTGGGTGTATTTACTCACACGGTTTGCAGCCTTGGTTTGCAAGGGCAGTGTATGGCAACGTGGTTTGTCAGATGTTATTATGAATCCTGTTGCCAAGCCAGATATCTCCGGTTATTTTTAGCAAAATTCAACTTAAAGACCTTAATTATATATTTTTTTTCACGTTAAAAAAGGTAATTTATTTCTGAAGATTGACAGTGTAAATATTTGTATCCTACCATTTTATAATGCAAATTAGTTTTAGATGAATAAAAATTAAAATTCCAGGACAAAAAAAAGTGTTTATAGTTTACAAAATTGACAAAGGAACAGCTCTGGTATTGACTCAAAGGTAACATTCAAAGACTGGTGTCAGTTCACCTTAAAATTAATAAACTAAGATCATTCTGCGTGTCAAAGTTATGACGCCTGATTTATAGTGAAACGTGCTGTAATCAGTTTTCACTGAAAGCACGTCAAAGGAGTGAGTTATGCTTCGCACATCACGGGAAATAGTGCATTTTAATTAATGTTTTAGAGCCAATGTATGCAGATGCTTTCTGGAAGGACACTCGGTCGTTTCTTTCAGATTATCTTTTGCCTTACTGAAGTTAGTGATAGTGCTTATTGCAGTGCAGCTTGTCTAGCACTCATAAAATAGCGTATACTAACATGGTATGTGATCATGCACATACAGAATTATGAGTCTATTGTAATTAATTACATGCTAGTTAATCAGAGGAACACATCTGTAGAGTTGAGTGAAGTCCTGGTTTTTTTTGAGGATAGAGAACTTGCTCCAACATAGATTTATAAAAGAAATTGTAATAAAAAAAGGTGTTTGTGCCCATGTCCTTTCTAATACTTCTCATAACCAGGTTCTTCATTTTGGAATTTTGTGGGCTTGAGCCCAGACAGACACGATTACAGTATGATCAACATCTTTCGAAACCTGATTATTGGAGTGGATTCTAAGAAATTCTCTAGCAATTTTATTGAATAGGGAGCTGGCAGGACTTACAAACCCGTGTATCAGTTTGTCATGCCGGTGCTTGGCATTGCAAACGTATTAAAGATGAAAGTTTCATGTAGTTTAATATAAACACTTCTTGATTTGCAAGGAAGATGTTCTTATTTTGCAAGGAATCCTGCAAGAAGCAATTAGTACAATGATGCATTTGTAATTTGTGTTAATGGTTAAGGCAGTTAAGATAGTTCAAGCTTTAAAAACTGCTGTTCTTTTAAAAAGAGTAAAAGAAGAGGTAATTGGAATCTGAATAAGGTGTAGCTTGCAACTCTCAGGCTTAGTATAGAATTTCCAACATAACAGTTATGGCTTTACGTGCTTGAATTAATTATATATTTTCCAATAGAAAAGTATGGGTTTGCTACTCTACTGCCCTGTGATTTGTAAATCCACAGTAAGCAGGTAAAAGTTCCAAATAAAAATATCCTCTCTCGTTGGCAGGAAAACACAGTTATAGCAACACAAATGATAAAAAGGCTAGTTCTGCACATAATTGTGCATTTCTAAATTCATTAGGCGCCAGCTAGTGCTGAATTTATGGATTCCCAGAGGCGTTTGGAGAGTAAGCTGCAAACCTCTGTTCTTGCATAGGAGCCACGTCCCTTTCGGAATTAGCTGTTTCTCTTCGAGGGGAAGAATTGTCTGTTGTTGAAAGCTTATACACGTTGTCGTGACTTGAAGCAATAGGTTTTAGAAAGGAGGATGAATAGAAGCTTTTCAGTTCTCAATCTTTTTGCTTGGAATCGCATTTTTATCTTGTGACGGAGAGAAATACAACTTTGAATTTTCATCTAGTCACAGGAAAAATCTCCTTTACTTATTGTATGAAAAGAGCATTTTATCCCTTCAGATATTTTTTTCTTGCTGTACCTAAGGTGAAGTTTGACAATAGATTTGGTAGATTAACTTGTTGGTATAACTGGGCTTTTCTATCTTTGCCTGTTAGCTACAGGACAAGTCAGTAACGGCAGGTATGTTTTCTTTGGTAGCTTTTTTTCGTGATTTTGAAGTAACTGGAAAAAGAAAGCTGAGAAAAAGAAATAAGAAATATATTCTGGGTTGAATCTATTGTTGTTCCATTTATTTCGTAAAGATACAATGTTTTGAATATATCAAGGTAAATTTAAATGCTGGTGGTAAGTTTGAGTTTCCTTTTTAAACGTTATTTCTTGTCCAGAATTAATAACTTCCCTTTGTTTTCCCATAAAGCCTGTGCCACACGTTGAGAACGTATTCATCTATTTTGTTTTAAAACCTGCAGATATGAAACATTTCATCTGATAAGTGTGAGTGGGGAAATTAATATAGTTATGCCCTTTACATTAGTTTTACGTGATACCGAAGTACAAGACACGGCAAGTAATGCAGAATGACAATCAGACAGCTTCTCTATTAAGAAACCTAATTAAAGTTAGGGGGACTATCATAAAGCCACTCTACAGTGGTGGAGGTAAAAGCTAAATTGGATCCATATAATGGAGAGCATTGGGTAGAAAAAGTTTAGACTTTGTCAAAGAGTGCACCCGGATTAAAATGCTAACACAGTCGATGTATTATGTTCTAGGTAGAGGAAGCACTAGAAGCAGTGAAAAACGCAACAAATGAGCAAGATTTAGCGAATCGCTTTAAAGAATTTGGAAAAGAGATGGTAAAACTGAACTACGTAGCTGCTAGACGGCAACAGGTGAGTACGTTTTAAGCAGTGGGTGAAAAAGTTAGTCTTGGTTCTGAAGAACTTGTATTTTATCTCCAAGTCTGGTTTCAAATGTACGATAAGTAATTGCTGTGTCGTGGCCTATAACTTCATCACATTGAGGGTTTTTTGAATGTGATTAAGTTTTTAAAAAATGTAATTTCTTTAAGAATGTTTTCCAAGTGGCTTCAGTTAATAACAGAATGAAGAGTGAAAAGGCAAGTGATTCAGGAGGTTAAGGATAGTTTTCATTTGATGATTATTCCCATTTAATTCTAACCTATGCAGATTTGAGGTCACTCTGACAGCTGGTAAAACACGAGTTCTTTGGAAGTCTAGTATAATTCAAATTCAGGAAGAACGGAAATCTACTTTGTGTTTAAAAGCCATCATTATTAATTTTCAGATACTTTAAAAAAAACCCAACAAGTACTCAATTCATTCATTATTAAGGTAGATGGAAAAAAGACCAGAAAGTCACGATAACATTTATTCAGTGCCCGCAATTTATACAACTTTGCAATAAAGATAACTTTCTCTTTCACGCTGTTCTTTTTAAGAGTCCAGACAATGCTGTCGCTGTGGAGTTGTGTAAGGTCTCTCCAACTTCGATTGTATCTGAATACCACCGATCATTCAGGGATGTGTTATCTACGTATCGCACCCCCGATTTAGAAAGCTGGCTTTCCATATTCATCTGTCCATTTATTTTCTGCATTATAGTCATGACAATTTACTTCTGTGTCATTATTGTATTTTTTTTATTAAATATAATATATTCAGAGTTATACTGAAATTAAATAAGTTAAAAATGTAAAATCTAGTCACTAGTTCAGACACTTCCCTTGGGGAAGCATAGCTACAAAGAGGGGAAGAAGAGAAAAATGTGAAAACTGATAAAGCTATATGTCTTTTAAGGTCTTACTGGATGTATGAAAAGGTAAAAGAAAATATTAGTTATAGGCTTTTTAAAATTTTCTAGGCATATTTTTATGATGCCGTAAGGTTTTCCATATAACTGTGGAAAATCTGACAGCATTAGAACTTACTACATAGATGTTTGTACATTTTCCTTTCATCTCTTCTAGTTTTTAGCCTGATAAAGTTTTTAGGAACTTAATTCTCTCTGAAAGCTGTTATCTGTCAGTCATGTGTGGTTGAAATTGGCCGATGAGTAGACCCTTTAAATCCTAGGATTTTTTAAATTTTCGCTGTACATTCTATGTGTGAACACAAGTAAACTATTCAGCTCTCCAGACCTCTTTGTTCATAGTTTTAAAACAGGAGAAATAATGTTTCGTTATTCCTTATGAATATTGTTAGGACTACCTTACCTAATGTTTGCACGGCTTTCATAGACAGTGGGATATATCCCATGGACAGTGGGATATATCCTATAATTAAATAAATTAATGGATTAAATAGCAATAATACAGTGTCATCTTGTTCTGGTAACGTATTGTACAGTATGTGATGCTTGTTGTCAGGGGAAACAAAAGTATATATGTTAGTAAAACAAACATTAAATGGTATGAGGAGTAAAACAAAATATGAAGGAAAGGCTAAAAATAATTAGAGGCATATTTATTAGGTCTTTAAGAACTAAAAACATATTCTTCAATGTAATATTTTTATTTGGATTTTTTTTTAAAGGTCTACCTTACGATGATTTTATAAAGGATATGGGCATAGTGCTTTCAAAAATATGGCACTTGCTCCAACAGGATTGTTGCGCTCGTGTTGCCTTTATGGAATCAGCAGACTGAATCCAGTCAATCAGGAAGAGTAATTTTGAATCTTTCATATAAATTTTCTGCAGGTCTTTGAGGGAAGTATAAGATAGATATGGTGAGCAGGATGTAGCTACGCAGAAGGAATGGACTTTCTTGGGCAGGAGGGGGATTTCTTTCTGTCATTTATGGTAGATTCTGTCATTGACTCCATCTCTGCAAAGTCACTGGACAGCATTTATGCAGAGACGCTTAAGCGGTATAGACAATACATTCTAACGTGAAACCTTTCGTTTACAACTATAAAAATTGCATGGTTTTGTATAGGAACTGAAAGACCCTCACTGCAGGGATGAAATGGCTGCAGCTCGAGGTGCTCTGAAGAAGAACGCCACGATGTTGTATACTGCATCCCAAGCATTTCTCCGTCACCCTGACGTTGCAGCCACCAGGGCCAACAGAGACTACGTCTTCAAGCAAGTACAAGAAGCGATCGCTGGCATCTCCAATGCTGCCCAGGCCACCTCGCCCACCGATGAGAACAAGGGGCACACTGGCATAGGAGAGCTTGCTGCTGCATTAAATGAATTTGATGTAAGTATCAGAAGCGTATGGAAAATGAAGTGTTTCTCCATGAAATCTACGCTGCTTTTGACTCAGTGCTTCTTAAACAGGACTCAAATTTCCCTTTTTATTCAGGTCCATCTCCTCAGACTGCAGAGGCAAAGTGCAGACATTGATTTGTGTTATTTTTAATGAGGAATAGTTTGCTGCTGCTGGACTTGAATTATAAGGAGTTATTTGCGCTAATATGCAGCGGCTGTGATAGAAAGAAGTCATCTTTTGCCCTAGTGTCCTTGAAAAATCTAGCTACGTAGTTCTAAGTAATGCAAAGTCTGATTAATCTGGCAGTTTAGTTCTGTGACCAAGATCTGTGATTGGTTGAACAGTAAATCATATTTATCTGCCAAATCAGGAGAATAAAATAACAACGGTGGTGGAGCTGAGCATCCCGGAAACATTAACATTCAACTTGCATCATGAATTATGTTAATCAAAGACATGTAAAAAGCATCTTTCAAACACAGTTCATACCAGTCCCTTCACCTGCAGGCAAGGTGCTGCAGCCTCTGTTCCAGAAATAGCTACAGTTTTGCTTCAACAACTTTCCTAACAGCTAATTGTTTCACTGTTAATGTCATTGCCAGTCCTATAGTACGATTTTTCCCTATCTTACAGTTGAGGAGTGTTCTTTAGAAAGTGGAAAAAAAAAAAAAATTACAGACAATATCTGAAAATATGTTTTTTCTCTTTCATTCTGACTTTAGGTAAGTGTTTGTTAAAATTATAATTATGAGAACGGTGTCCTTTTCACTTTGATTAATATCTACCGTTGCAAGACAAGCATCTGTCACGCGCAGTCGGGAGGTACTCAGTCCTGCTGTATTCAGGGTCGAAAATGGAGGTGTAGTACAGGTAGTTCATCTCATGTCGTGTTGGACTGGGCTTCTCTTCTGCATCGATGGCTTACTGTCCTTGGGTCTGCTTTGGAGACGGCAGTAGAAAAGGTAAATGTTATAGGATCAAGGGAAGATCCGGGACTGAATGAGATACTGGAAAAAGGCAGAGAATGAGTACACAAATAATAGCAAAGGGAAATGGGATTAGGTGTGGAAACATGACAGCAGAAACTGTGTGGATAGGCGTAGGAAGAGACAAACAAAGAGGGTAAAACCATTCAGATCTGCTGCAGGGTTGACTAGAGTTCCATCACACTTTGCAAGTAAGTGAAACAGTACTGCCTGCATTGACTATGCTGATCTCTTTATTATTATTTCTAATATCTATTTCTAGACCTATAGTTTTTTCCTGTAAAATTATTGTGGATCAAGATTTAAGTAATTTTGCCTAGTTTTCAGGGCCTTCTCAGCTCACAGCTCCCTTACTAGTAAGATCCCGAGAATAATATCCCTGTTCGGTCCAATTGTGCTCTGGCTTTTGTGTGGGACTTTGCATGTGATGGACAGCAGAAGGTTTGACAGACACTCACAGCAAACATGTGAGTGCTCAGTCCCAAAGTGCTGCTCTCTGGAAAGGGCCGTTCTGTTCGATCTGTTCAATGCCAAGAGAGGCGGCGGGCTGGTGCGAGTAACTCCAGCGATTCCTGGGTCTGTGAAGACTATATGTGAGACGTCTGATATTGTCCCCTGCCTCTTTGTGAGGATATTTGTTCATCATTTTTCTCCTCAGGTAAAGTCTTTTCCGCTTTACATGATGTTGCAGGCATCCTGAGTGCCTGTGTGAGACATAAAGCCGTAATATCCTGTTCTGTTCACAAGTACGTGTGCACAAACAGCCCGTCTTTTTTGAGAGTTTTCTCTTTCTAATTTTAAGAACCTAAATGAAAACTTTTTCCTCTGACTTACTGAGGATATAAAGATTGAAGCTATTGTTTTCTCTGCTTTCTAGCCATATTTCCTGTTTTGCCTCACTACTTACCTGTTGAATGAGATTTATTCACGCCTAATTTTGCAACAGAAAAACTGAACTCCAGGGAAAGCCGAAATTTCTAGCTGCGACGGTGGGATGATTGTGAATTTACCCTTGTGTTTTAGAAGAAAGCAAGCAAGAAAAATTGCCAGACTAGTGAAACTGTGTCATGGGTAAAAACATGGTGGAGAAAAAAGTTTAATTTTCATACTGGTAATATATTACTTCAGCAAGGGAAAGGAAGTTCATATTTTCTAGTGAAAATAATTTTAGAGTATCAGTCATATTGACTGAGATCGATTTGTATTTGGTATGAAGTGCATACTAAACCTTGTATTATGTGACAAGATAATTCTTCTATATTAAAAATAAGTTTATTTTTCCATAATGTTTAATACTTCGCAGGCTTCGTTGTTTCAAATTTCCGAATCAGCCTTCTGCGGCTTACTGCTTCAAATAACTGCAGTGTAAATTGTCTGAATACTTTCTCAATCCAAATATCATCACTTTTAATATTAATAGTCATTCCATCTGTTTTAAGCACTTCAGCTATTGTGTTTAAATAGGTGTGATGTTAATTGTCGTACTCTATACAATGGTGAGTTCTGGTATAGAGTCACCTGAGAGTTGTTAGTAACAAAGTTTTGGAAAGAGTTATCATTTATTGCTTCTCGGAGATAATTTATGTAGAAATTAAGAGAGTTCACGAATCTGTTTCGTATCAGATTTTCTGCTTTAAAGTGCTGTTTGAAGTTGACTGATTACAAAAGTATATGCTTAATGCCTCTTTTTTTGTCTTTTAGCGTAAATGTTCCTTTTTTAATTTTAGATCATTTAAATCCAGCTATCCCTGGTTTTATTAGTAATTTTTTAGTAAAACTTGGTATATATTTTATGCTTGTTAAATATTTCTGCGTTCTTACTGCAACTAAGGATGCACCTTTTATCTCCTTTCGTGACACCTGCCCAGATTCATTCAAGTTACGTCGAGGAGTTAATTGAGAACTTATTGTGAATTCTGAACGTATTCTATTTTTGCTGAGGAAATGGTAGTTTTGGTCTGGTAAGCTCTCAACCTTTCTGCTTATCAAGCGACTGCTGTGTTGGCACATGCTGAGTGCTGTGGGATTGATTCATCCTGTACCCTCCGTACTCTCCCTATAGCCGTCACGACGTGTACGAGAGACGGGACCGACCCATCACACTGGAGTGCAGTGAGGAGGTAGATAAAAAGATAGTAAAATTACTGATTGCAAAGAAATGAAATGAGAAGGACCAGGAAATCTGTGCTAGATGAAAACTGAGCTGAAGATAGATGGTGTCGACACTCCGATGTGGGGTGGACAACTCGATAAATAGATGCAGAGTGATGGGTGTGAACCACAGCAAGGGCTGGAGACAGATAGGAGGGGGACGTGTTCTGCGTGACGGAATGGAGAGGGATCTCCGATGAGCAGGAGAGTGCCTCCGTTCAGAACGTGGATTGAGACTGTGATTTCCTAGTTTCTAGAACCGTAGCTGTGTCGGTGGGATGTGCTGACAAAACTTTAGAAGTGCTAACTACTGCGGAAATTCAAATTCTAGGGGTTTCAGATGGGGCACCTTAAAGTACTTAATACTTTAAACAATTCTAAATATTGTGCTTTAGATTTTGGTATGAAAAAGGAGGATAATAATTCTTGTACAGTACTGTGAGGGTAGGTGTAAGTTTTGTCAATGTAAAAATGTTTACTATGCATGCAGCGTAGACCCATAGAAAGGAGTATTTCTGGGTTTGGAGCAAGGCTTGGATTGTCTACAATAAATTATGAGTCAAGGATAAAATAAATTAATAAAGCCTGTGACTTACGAAGAGGGGAGAAGAGATATGTAAAGGAAAAAAGGTCTAAAAAGTCTGCTTATCTCTTGTCTTTCGTGTTGGTTCAGAAAGAAAATATCAGAACTGATGCGACTGCTTAGCTGACTTTCTCCTTGAGTTTTGTGTTTGTGCGTGTGTACATAATAAATTGGCAAGTTCTGTATCTATCAACGGAATAAAATGATATTGTATTTGTTAAAATGTATATATACTGCTTGCTTTTTAATGCATTTTAATCCAAACAGATATACCCTAGACTTGATGTTATTTTAATATTCCATTTGAATACTGTGATGATTTATTGTTTGTGTGTGTGCACATATCCATTTGTCTTTAAAGTTGCTCACCAGCAACATTGATCCATCTTACATTTTCTGTTGCTCTGCCTGTGTCACCCCTTTACTTTCTGATTTCAAAATCACATGGAGACTTGAATGAATATGGAAATAATTTGATTTATAAAGGGATTGATCTGGTTGAGAACTGAAAGAGGTGGTTAAAATTATTTTTGCTACATGAGGTATTTCTATATTTGGGATGGACCTCGAGGTACTGAAAATATACCATGTTTTGTTATGAGAAGGATTTGAACAGAAAAATTCCAGGCAGAATAACTCAATCTTTACTATTTTTTTCAACAGTGCAAGTCTAACATTTGGGAGACAACTACCTTTTATGAGAAAAAAAGTGTCTGATGACACTGGTCACTGTCCTCCAGGCTGTAAAATGAAGTTCATACTTAATAAATAGACTATCATAGCATATTTCTTGAAGTTATTAATAATCCTTTGGGAATATTTTACAGTGAATGCAGTGCTCCTTAAACAGAGTGAAAGATCTAATAGGTATATAATGAAAATAAAAAACCCTCAAAACAAAAAACCACCATAGAAATTGAAAAGACAAAATACTTGGGTACAACAATAGCAAAGGATGCATTTTTGGTAATAAAATTAAGAGCAGTCAAAATGTGACATAAAGGTAGCGGACAGAAGAGATGCTGTATCATTAAGTGACTTTTTAAAATGTTGTTGCTTTTTAGACAGATAACTGTACAAGATCTTCAGCCCGAGAATGGATTTTTGCACAATATTTACGGAATCTCAGTTTACTTGTAAATATGTTCTTCAAAAAAAGAGATTTGTGATGCTGGAGATAAAAGGACAAAATGTGAGCTTCAGAATAAGAATTGAAACGTGTTTGTTTCAATATTGAAATCATAAGAAACAATTGCAGAAATATGACTGCCTGTCTGACAGCAATTTGAAGATGCACTTGTTGCTCTCTAGTGTCTAGGGAAGTACAATCAGATGGCCGTTTCCGTACAGTAGCAGTTATGTGGAATTTAAACAGGGACACCCGTGTTAGCCTGTGCTCGGAGAAAGCGTGTTGCAAATTCAGATAACCTCATATGTGACTTGGAATGAAATGCAGTTGTTTGGTTTTTTTTTTCCTTGTGGAGCTGAAATAGCTTTTAAACTGGAATGGTGTCGAGTCCGTCGTGTCACCTGTGACGGCAGCAGGGCTGCGTCCCGACGCTTCAAAAGCTCCGACTCAGTAGTGAGATCCTTTGGCACTTTACAGTATACCTAAAAACTTCACCTGTTTGCAAAAAAATATGTTTGAGGATGCTGAACTGACCTTTCAAGAGAGGAATAAGCAGAGTAAATGTTCAGGCTCCTGATGACACTAAGGTGGCCAAACAAAATTTTTCTTCCGTGTCATTACTGCACTTTCCTGCCCACTACAACCCCTTCTGTGTGCTACTTTTGGGTTTATTTTCCCCAGAATTTTCCATGCAGAATGGAAGTAGTTTAGCAGCAAGAAGCTCAAAGTGAGTTTAGATTCAGACTAGATATAAGAAGGAAATTTTTTTACAATGAGGATGGTGAAACACTGGCACAGGTTGCCCATAGAGGTGGTAGATGCCCCATCCCTGGAAACATTCAAGGTCAGGTTGGATGGGGCTCTGAGCAACCTGATCTAGTTGAAGATGTCCCTGCTCATTGCAGGGGGTTGGACTAGATGGCCTTTAGAGGTCCCTTCCCACCCAAATCATTCCATGATTTTATGATTCTAAGTACTAAGTTAGTAAACCATCGGGATAAGATGCAAGGTGAGTTAAGTAAATGCATCTGTTCAGAGAGCTGCTGGGTCCCTTCCCATGCAAACCTTTCTGTATAAAACCCCTCCTGCAGTACTGTGTCCAGCTCTGGGGGCCCCAGTACAGGAGAGACATGGAGCTGTTGGAGCGAGTCCAGAGGAGGCCACGAAGCTGATCAGAGGGCTGGAGCACCTCTCCTATGAGGACAGGCTGAGAGAGTTGGGCTTGTTCAGCCTGGAGAAAAGGCGGCTCCGGGGAGATCTAATTGTGGCTTACCAGTACCTGAAGGGGCCTACAGGAAAGATGGTGAGGGACTGTTTATCAGGGAGTGTGGTGACAGGACAAGGGGTAATGGGTTTAAGCTGAAGGAGGGTCGATTTAGATTAGATGTTAGAAAGAAATTGTTGACTGTGAGAGTGGTGAGGCCCTGGCCCAGGCTGTCCAGAGAAGCTGTGGCTGCCCCTGGCTCCCTGGCAGTGTTCAAGGCCAGGTTGGATGGGGCTTTGGGCAACCTGGGCTAGTGGAGGGTGTCCCTGCCCATGGCAGGGGGCTGGAACTAGATGGGCTTTGAGATCCCTTCCCACCCAAACCATACTGTGTTTCTATGATAAGTCTATGATTCTAAATTGTTTTAACCACCTGTTTCAGAAGTTCAATCTACTTTTAATCTTAGTAGTTGGCTTTATGGTGTATTACAGTTACCGGTTTATCTGTGCTTATCGATGTATGGAAAGGTATATATGTTATTGCGGACATGTGAGCTCCAGAGTACAATGGCGAGCACTGGAAATGACAGGATTTTGGTCTCGAAAGCACAGCAGAAATGTGACCTCTGGACCCTTCCTTACTAGCAGTTAGGGTCTTGTTACCGTCCTGCCCCGTCAGCAGGGAGAATGTATTTGCTGTATAAGAGCACCATCTAGTGGGTTTCTTGATTTTAGGTTTTCCCCCCCTGAAATATTCCTGTGTAGTAAATTAGTATTGTAAAAAGATTTAGCAATCAAAAATATTGTTTGTAATTTTAATCATACCGCATTGCTACCACTTGTTTTAACAGGAAAAATGTAGTACGCCATCGCAGCATGTGCTTTGTGTTTAACCTGTTCGTCGTAGGGCAGGAACCACTTTATTTGCAAAGGAGTTTTTGTAGTTAACCCTCATCTAAACAAATTTGTTGGAGATAGTAGAAACACACAAAGGAAACACACTTCAAAAAAACCTTAATCGACGTTTCTATGAAGAAATGTGTGTTCTGTAGCAATGCAATTATTCCATTATTCAATTTATTACAGGTTGCTCATTTCATTGTTAATAATAAGTGTGAATAACTGAACTGTTAAATATATTCCCTTGTTTCTCTGAATTAGTTCTCTGTTCTTCTAACGCATCGGACCGGCTCATCGCCAGCAGCAGCGTGGCATCACACTGTCACACTGTTCCTCTTTCTTCAAATCATGGCTGTGGGGCACGGCTGTGAAACGCAGCGTAGCGACGGGTGGGAACATTTGATTTATCGCTGAACGAGAACTAAATAGCCTTGTTAGCGCTTTGGGGGACGCTGACGTACGTACCCAAACCTGCGAGCACGCTGCCTTTGTTTTCACGGTAGTGCAGGCACTTCTGGCAAAGAAATCATTGAACCCCCTTATTTATACAGTCGTGTCACCGGATTGCTCTGAAAAACTGTGTCTCTCAGTATATTACATGCTCCACAATTTTCCCTACTGCCTTGTGGTTGTGGCGTTTTTTATCTAAGATATCTATCAATTTAAGTTTTTAATGGCATTTGCCACTGAGTTTTTCGTTCCCTCCTCTGACATATTGTTCACTTTGCAGTGGCATTTGCCTTAAAAATCGTGTTTTCATTGTGCTAAATCACTGAGAAGCATGTTAGGAAATGATCTCTGCCCTGAAGGTTTTACATTCTAAATAGATGAATTCATAAAGTGTACAAAGAGAAACGGAGGAAAGAAGGTATCATTTGTCCAGAGTCACACAGCAGATTAACACAAGAGTCAATACAGGAGCCAAAGAGCCCGAAATTCCAGTTAAATGTCTCTGCTGCTGTACTGTGCTGCTCACTCTGCTCCGTACTTGTACTGGGATTTACTGGGATTATCTTAGATGTAAATTTTTATAAAACTGTGTTGTACGGAATTTTCTTATTTGAAAGACGTTTCTGTTCTGCCTAGGAGAATTCCTCCACCTGCACCTAGGATTGCAGCTGCTGCTTCATCAGTTTTATGCCACGACGTTGTCTTCTCTAAATACTTTTCAAACTTTGCATTCGTGTGGTTGGTTTTTTTCTCGTAGCTTCTCATGCTAGATTCACAACTGTTTCATTATGCCTTTCCTCTCTTTGAGAATATGAGTCTGAAAAATCATTTCAGCTTTCCTTCCCCAGCTCTATAGAAGAGCATGATGTGTTTGTTGGGGGTTTTTTTGTTGTTTTTCTCTTTGTGTGTGTGTATTTTCTAGTCACCGCTTTCAAACTGTTCCTTTTCTTAAATAAGAAGGTTGTTTCCCATTAGAACAGAACAAGCTGATATTGGACTGCTTTTATATGATTTGATAGTTTCTTTTAAAATTCACTTTTACTCAATTACAAGAGGAAATATCTTTTGTTTAATTGGGGATTTTCGTGTGTTTTAAAGAACAGAGCACAGTAAATTGTATAAAGGGCCCAATAGAGGCCATCGTTACTCGCGCCATCTTAATAGAAATATTAAGGAAGTACAAGGAAATATTGAATTCCTCCTCCTTCTCTCAGTGAGAGGTAATTCAGTGGGGAATTCTAGAAAGGAGTCTCTGTACGAAGGTAAGAACCTGACCTTCCCTTTTGCGTACAGACACACAACTGTACAAACAGGAAATCTCTGCAGACCAGTTTGATGGAGGTGTGGTTTGGGTTTTTTGTTTGGTTTGGGTTCTTTTCTTCAAGAATGTTATTTGTCACAATTTCATTGTGAGTTATAGCAGAGCTATAATTTACCAGCTCCAAGGTGGTTGTAGTAGTAGTGGTGGTTTCATTAACGCTATTTAGAAATTTGAAAAAAATTTGGCTTTCCATGTGCTTTTTTCCAAGCGTGCCAAAATGCTGAGCTCTGTCAAAGTTGATGAGTCTATCCATTGCCTTAGGAATGAATTTGGATACATTTTACGTTGGCTGATTTTCAACTTTTTCCAAAATGGAACTTCCTCCCTCCAGCCTCCCAAATCATGAACTTTACTTATATGTTTCAAAATTAAATAAAGCTGTGGTTCTGAAGAAGCTGCTGAGATTTCCTTAGGACTTTCTACTTACGGAAACCAGTAGATGAGCAGATTTTTCACGAGCAATAAGGCAATGCACATAATAAGCAAATTTTTGCAAGAGCACATACTTAATTTGGAAGACGCAGGCAGTGATACAGTAATCGTAGCTCTTTTTGAGTTTTAAAATTGTTTTAAAAGATTAATTTAATGTTTTGGGTTTTTTTTAAGTTTATATTTCTAATTAAAACTGGGATTTTTTTGGTAATGTTGAAAAAGATATTCTAATCCAGATAAATTTTACCAAATTTCATTATGTGCAGATAAATTTCACCAAATTTCAATAATTATGTGCTCTCCGATAATACAATACACATACATTTATGTAGGCTTTGTGGTTATTTTCATATTTTTAGTTAGAGTGTGAATAATTTGTCTGATATTTTAAATTTCAGAAGTAGTGCCCTGTAGTTTATTAGTGTTCGTGATAGTTTATTCCTGTTTCAGCAAAATGAAGATGTTTTATAGTATTTATCAGTATGAAAACGTCTATTTTCTAAAAGTTTTTATTCTTTATGAAAACATTGCAACTATTCTATAAACACACCTTTATACAATTAAAAAACGGAGACTACAAGAGAAAATAGTTAACTATAATATGCTTAAAGAAGATATACTCACAAGTTTAAATAGTTTTCAAGTGAGTCTCCAATTATATTTAAATAAATTTTCATAGACTTTGTTTCAGCAACTGAAGCAAAAAATGAGTATGTTTGCACTAATCTGTCTACAATTGTGAAGAGGTTTGAAACACTTAATTATAAGGCCTGAATTATGGTGTGAATCCTTGATTTGTGGCTCTAATGTTAGTTAACTAATTAGAAATGTAAAATGTTCCAATTCATTTACATTCATCGTTCATTAAGTGGCTATCAAGAAGTGACGGGAACTTGAGACTTTTGAAGGAACTTACTTAGCCAAATTTCCTGGCAACTATTTGTTCTTCCTTCCAAGAAGACCCTGTTTCCTTGTTAACTACTGTTCATATATGCGTATATATATTACGCATTTTGTATGTGTCAGTAACATAACCTGAAGTTGCATTTCGATACCAAGCTTTCTTTGAAAAGGAGTAAAACCTTTCAGAAGCAAAAAAATAGTGTCTCTTTGGGAACTGAATGTCATGTAGCAGCTTCTCATCCCCGTTCTGTTTTTCCCAAAGCTCAAAAACCTGTTGTCCTTGTGAGATATTCAAGAAATGTTTAGAGTTTAAAATAATCATCTAAAATATCATTTATTTATAACCACCCATCAGAAAGTAACTACATTGTTATTTATTATATTTTAAACAAAGCATAGTTGTTCTGTTTCTTTCCTTAGAATCTCTAAGGTTGTCTTCCCAGCAGTGCTTCTTGTTATAAAATCGAATTGAGAGAGGCCTAAAAGTTGGTTCTGGTCATTTTGTGTGACATTAGGGTTAAGAAAACAGTGAGGCAAAAAACCCCAAACAAACATTTGATGATCCTGGTGGACAGCAAATTCAACCTGAATCAGCAGAGCAGGTCGTGCAGGTGAGCTGCCTATGGAGCTGCGTTAGTAAGAGTGTGGGCAGTAGGTCAAGGAGAGTGAGCTTTGCCCCTGTATTTGGCACGTATGAAATTGCATCAGGCCATCCAGATCCAGTCTGGTGCAAGGAAGACTGACATACTTAAACAGATCCAGCAGAGAATGCAAGATGGTGAAGGGGTTGCAGGACGTGACAAATGGGGAGGGGCTGGCAGAGCTGGGAATCTTTTGAACTGCAGAATAAGAGGCTTTGAGGAGCATCTTGGGGTCTTCAGCTGCCTAGTAGGATGGTGTAGAGAACATGGAGCTAGAGTCTACTTTGAGGTTCATGGGATGGGGACGAGAGTCAACTGGTAGAAGCTGATTGAAGGAAAATTCTGTTTGGATATTGGGGAGAAAAAAGACCCCACACCGTGAATGTCATCAAACACTGAAAGGGGGGCAGAAAGATTTGAAAAATCTCCAAGGATGGAGATTTCATCTTAAGTGGATTAAGTCTTGAGCAACGTGGCCTAATGTCAAAGTTGACTCTGCTTTAAAGGGGTTTTTAATGCAGATGATAACCTTGAGAAGTCCATTCCAACCGAAATTATTCTGTGATTCTGAATTATCATTAATGGAATATCTCAAACAAATATTTAACTGACTTCTTAAGCCTAGAAATTCATTATAAACAAACATTTTTGTGGGATATGGATGAAAAATTACTGAGTGCAACTCAATGCCTTTTATTCTTCATGAGCTAAGGTTTGATGATTGTAAAGATTTCTTATTTAGAAAAAAACCCCACAAATACATTCCTTTTCTATGTTTCACAGCGAGGAAAGCTCGCTTGGATTAATTACATAGCCTCAGTGATACACACTGTATTATTTAAAATGTAAACGGTATTTGCATGTAGCCTGCACAGAATTTCCTAAATTTATTCATGGAGTATGACGTAACTGCTTGTGAAAATAGTGAGCGGGGTTTCAGTGATCAGAGATATTTGAGATATTTGATCTGCAGATTGTTCATCCTCGAGGCTTGGAAAGGATGGAAATATTCCAGGAATACATTCTTGGTAGGTTCTTGGGTCTCACAAAAGACTGAGTGTGGGGTCTTCAAACCTCTAAGAAGAAAAAATGAGATTCATAACTTGCTGAGAGGTGTGAGATTTAAAGTTTGAAATTTGCTGTGTAGGTAGAGAGCCTTATACCTACGGCTATGAGGAAGAGGAGGAAAAGTGAGGCATTTCTGGAAGGAATGTTTATGTTGCTATAACTGCAACATGAAAATTGGAATAATGCTGTACGGATATTGCTTTGATCAAGTCTATGGATTAAGAAAGAGATTTGCTACAAGTAGAATCTATGTTGACTATTGGAAATCCTCTAGTCTCTAGTAAAGAGTACTTCCTGTCTTTGTTAATGACAATTTTTATGATATTTTTTTTTTAAAAAAAAGAACACATAACCACTAACATGACCATTCTCTGGTCATTTAAAAAAAAAAAAAAAAACAACAACAAACCAAAAACCAAACCCCAAAACAAAACACAACCAGATTTGAAAAAAGAAAACACTTTTTTTCAAATATGCTGCTAATTTTTTTTTAATAACTTTTTCTTACTAATGGCTAAAATTGCTAACATAGTTCATTTGATGCAATTTCAGTCTTGCTATTACTGAATTGAATATGCTGTTGTGAAGATGAATCGATATAGTTAGCTTCTGAAAATCCCAGTGCTTCTGAAGAAAAGTGTGGTGGTGAGCTCTGTTCTTTAAGTATTATCATTTGACTGAAAATCACAGCTACATAAATGTGCATAAGCTCAACTCGTAGAGAAGTAATTTCTAATTTAGATGCTTGTAAAACTGCTCTGGTTACTGCTGTGAAACATAGACCCTAGAAGATACATATGAGACATTATTTCGCATTCTGGGTATTGCTGCATTTGTTTCTGTTAAGTCAGCGGTTCCTGGAGTTGGAACAATATGCTATCTGGTTAAAATTCTTGTTTGTCCTTTTTATTAAATAATGAATCTTCATAAATTTCCCCACATCCTAATGTTTATTACTTTTTAATGGCTACGCATTCAGTTAAGTTATAGATTGCTGAAAGTTTGATCCTCTTTGCCTGTATAGTAATGAGAGGTATGGTTTTTTATGTGTGGAGTTAATTGGAAGTTTTATTGAGAAATAAGCAGACTTCTTGTAAAAGCCTTGTCCCACTGAATTAAAGAAAGCATATTCACTCGGAATCAGAATTTAGCCGAGAATGAGTTCATTTGAGCATATTTTGATTCATAACAACAGATACAGTTTTCAGTGTTAGAGGCAGATGTTGGTTATGTATCATGTCCCTAAATCCTGATTTTAATATACCATGGTGTATTTTTTTTCAAATTAACCGTGTCATTTGGCTTGCACTCGTTGATTGCTTTTGGATATTAAAGGAAATAGACTAATCATAAAGTTATCAAAATGTTGTGAAAATTCAAATGGTTCATTAACGAAAATCCAATGTGCTTTCAAATAGGTGTGATTATTAGAAAACAGAATACTTTTAACTTTTTTAGATCTGCCTCCTATATTCCTGTTTCATGATTAATTTTCTTTTAAAGCTCAAATAAGAAGTTCAGGGTTTACAGAGCATTTCTAGGTAATATGCAATTATGAAACTTCTTTCCATGATTGCAGCAAAAGGTTACTGAATTACACGGTGTCGCTAACGTGCCTGTAAGTGGGAGAAGGAAATTATTTCTTTTGTAGTTGTTACCTTGAACTAGAAAGGGAGAAAAACAAGTCAGAATATAATAGAGTGGTGACTCGAAACTCATAATGCTACATAAGGTTCTACACTAATAGGGGCAGAATCTGTGTGATTTAGCCCTATTTGATATTTGGTAATAAGTTTGATATATATAAAGTAGACAAGTGTTTAGCAGTGATCATAATTTAAGAATTAAAATGTCTTTAATAGAAAACAGTCTTTGAAAACCAATTTTATTTTTTTTTCTAGTGGAATAAAGATATTTTGCTAAACAGTAGGCTATTTGATAAATTAAAGATATTTTCAGTTTGTCTTCCTGTAGTGCTCTCTTTTTAGTTAAGTAATCCAGGACTTTTTCCCCGATTGGGGGGAAAAAAACCCCAAAATCAAACCAAAACAACAAGCTTGTAAAAGCCTTTGGAAAAAGGTTTTTAAAAGATGTTCTACAGAATGGGAATCAGAGATATTTCACATTTTTCTCTGTGTGATTATCTAATAATGTTTTTCTTGTAGTGTTAATGACAATTTCCTTTTTTTTTTCATACTGAGAAAATCTAGTAGCATTTCAGCAGTGTGGTCTACTAATAAAAATAATCAAAATGAAGCAATTAGTTAACAGAGACTATTCTACTGTCTGTTCAGTCATAAATAACTTGCACCCTTCATATGAATTTTCTGACTATTCATACGAATTTTCAGAAGATTCAGAGAAGAATAATACTGGTTTACTTCAAGATGAAATATATGCATATGATAGAGGTAGAGACACACACACATTTTGCATGCATACTACAGTAGTTTATGATTTGTTGACTTGTTTTGTACTATGTGGTTCCCAAATACATATTTGAACCGGTTGTGTTGCTCTTTACAGTAGTCTTTTATAACTGTAAGTTGTGAGTTATTTGTATACATAATTATTTTAAATTTTATTTATACATTGGGATTTCAGAGCTACCAGATACTCCTGTAATATAGATTTTTCAGGAATTTGGTTGATAATTTATTTATACAAAAGACTAAAAACCCCGTGAAGCCACTGAAATAAGAGACACTTAAAAAATGCCCAAGACCCGTGCACGCTCATAATTTTCCCACTCATATTTTGTCTTTTAGAACAAAATTATTTTAGACCCAATGACTTTCAGTGAGGCCCGCTTCAGACCGTCTCTTGAAGAAAGGCTGGAGAGTATCATCAGCGGAGCAGCGCTGATGGCGGACTCTTCATGCACGCGAGACGACCGCCGGGAGCGAATCGTAGCTGAGTGCAATGCCGTGCGGCAGGCTCTGCAGGATCTGCTCAGCGAGTATATGAATAACGTAAGTCATACGCTCTTACTACTGGCTTCTTCTTCAGTAGATGATTAAACCTTTCTGAGGCTAATGTTATGACTTTAATATTTAACAAAAACAACAGTGCGTCTTTATACCAGGAGTAAAGGTAATGCTACTTGAATTATTTAACTTTTTAATGGTAATGCTACTTGAATTATTTAACTTTTTAATATATTGCAAATGTTTGACAGAAGTTTGATACAATCAGAAGCTCACGGGAATGTTTTTTTACCTGCGAAGGAACTCCATGCTCCCCATAGCTTTAGCATTAAAGTTTCTTCTTAGGTAATAAATAGCCAACAAGTATTCCTTTTGAGGTAAAATACTTTTAAAAGGAAACCTAATGGCAAGCAATATAAGTGGGAATTGGCCTAAGAATTATTTTCTTCATGAAAGTGAATGCAGTTGATTTCCCACTTGATTTCCACTGGGTGGTGGTGGTCATTGTGTTTGTTCATGAGGATGTTACCTGTAGATAGCTGATGTGAGATTGTCTCTTTGCTGTGTGGGTTAAACCACTGAAGGTCTTCCCTTGCTGTTGGAGCTATTCAATATTCAGGTGCCTTGAAACTCATGAGTTTAGCGCTGGTGCTGTTCACACAAAGAAAATCTGTGTAGGGTTTGAAGAGGTGTTAAATTGTTCAATGTGGTGTTAAGCCGTAGCGTGTGACCTTTGTTCTGCGGAACTTATCCCAGAAAATTCTGTCTGCCTAACGTTATGAATTAAAACTTGTAAGTACTATCGCTGTGTCGTCTGGAGAATGTGTGATGAAGTCCTAAGGTACATCAACAACCTTTATAAACATGGACATGTTTGCATACAGGTATCAAACTGAGCATCTGATACTTTGCTGTTTCTTGTCTGTCATTGCTACCAGAGTATAAGGTGGCATATTTTCATCCCGTTTTGCTAAAATCATCAAAAGAACGTTGAAGAGGCTGTTCAAGGATGAACGTCTAACATTGTTATTTTCATTGGTAGTTATGGTTAGTTGGTGGAGTGACACAATGCAGTGTCGATAGTGCAAACTTCAGTCCGTTAGTCGTTTTACCGTACAGTTCAAAACTATGATGGTTTTAAGGTATTATTCCATCTAACAGAGTCACCTCACGGAGCAGCTGTTTCTGATGGTGCAGAATTTAAAAGCGTATATTATTTGTTTTTTGGTTTTTATGAAGTGATAGTTGAAAGGTTCTTATACTGTGAATGTAAGCAAAGTCTATGTCGTTGTATTATGGGATAGAAATTATAAAGAGAGCATTAAATAACAGGTGATGAGACTGTGGTGGAAGAGGACTTGCCGGACTGCTTCCTGCAGAGTCTTGCTTTGTAGAACTGTTAGGTGTAATCTTTAAAGAAATGTTAGTTGTAGTCTTTCAAAAAAACCTTGAGAACCGATGGATTGTGACTTCTTATTTTGTTCTGGTGCCTTTTTTTAAGTACACAGGTTTTTGGTAACAATGCAATTTGCCCCTGGACCAGAAACATTTTTATTTTATTTCTGACCACATTTACAAAGGAAGGAGAGTTTTAAATGACTGTAGGCATTCATGACCACACTGAAGGTGGCTAATATAGTTTCATGATTTGTACTTAAACACATAGTGGTTTGAGCATCTGTTTTTATGGTTACTGCAGTACGTTTTTTTTAATTTGTCTTCCTCCTTTTTTCTTCACCTCCACCCCCCGTTCTAATTAGTCTGAGCTGCACCCTTCCTTTTTTTCTTTTTTTTTTTCTGCTTTATATTGGAATGTAATCAGTTTAAGCTATTTTTACAGCTATTGAGTAAACATTGTAAGAACTGAATGTATACTTAAGTTACATAAAGTGAAGTACTTCTAATTTAAACACATCTGGGATTGTAGGATTTGAGAATGATATTGCATTAAATGTTTTCCAAGCTGATCTCAGCAGATAAAAGGGATGAGGTTCAATTTACAGATTAAGACACGTAAGTACAGATAGGTAAACTAGAGGTCTCAAATCAGTTGTTTAAAATAGATGCCTACTGCCATTTAAAAATACCTGTTTAAATAGTCCAGTGCTCATTTGAACAGAAGTGTTTGGACCTACCGTGGCTCTTGTGTCGTATCTGCCAGCCCCACTTCCATGTCACGTATGGTCTAGGGAAGAACAAATGGCCAGAGTCCTACCTTTATCAATTCCTTTCAGCTTCAGTTGCCTAAACTCTTGTTATAATTTGTGGAGATCAGATCAATACTGCTGAGGGAACATGAAGAGCCATTCAGATGACTAGGTGTTATAATCTAATATGGGATAAGTTAAATAACTCTATATTAACTAAATCTCCATTAACTAGGATGGAAGATACCTAGCTTGTAGGCGGCTCCGGTTTAGGAATCTATCTAGAGACTGACTTTCACACATTTGTCTGCCCATGGCAGAATTTGCTTTAGTATTTAACCATTTATTCGTAACCTGGGGATGGATTTTCTTGGGTTCACAGTAATGCTAGGCATGTTCATTATGATAAAAGATTTCACCTGGAAAGTTTTTTAAAAGCTTGGATGGGTTTCCAGACGGTAAAACTGAAAGACACACCCCAAACGTAACACGGTTGTAAGTCTGATCAAGAGGTGGCTAGACTGTCAGAGCATGTTAGCTTTGAGACGATTTTTCAAAGATGGACATGTTTAACGTCTTCTGCGCATACAGCCTTAAACCACTGCGATATGCTCTCACTAGAAAGACTCTGAAATTTACTCAGATGTTGATGCTTTGGGTTTTTTGCTGTTTGATGATACCTGGAAAATGATAGATCATTTTTGGCTGGTGATAGTCAATCAAATGTGCTGGGTTCGATGTTAGCCGTTAAATACAGAGAACATAAAACAAATTAAATATTTTGTGGTCGTATTTGAAAGATACACACAATGAAGTGCAGGGTACTGGCAGTGTGCTGTACAGTGAATGTTGTTCAATCCTTCTTCAACTTAAAATCATTCCTTTCAAGTTACCTACTCCCATGATTTGGGTTCAGAAGGGTGTTTCTTTTTGTATACAAGAGAATTTCTATTTTTTTGGTTGTTAAGTAGATTCTGTATTCCCTTTTACCTGTTGGATGTTTACATTGCAAAGTGAACCATATAAATCGATTGTGGTTTGTGTGGTTGTGGTTTGTGTTCTATCCTATATTAAATTTTCATGGAAGCTAAGTAAAATACTGACTGCAAAAAAACACACTCAGAATGGAGACATTGTTCTTGAAGCTCCACTGATCTTTTGCTTTTGCACCAGTGGATGGTATTGCAGGCAGGAATCGGAAACTGGAAGGTTTATAGGGAGCTGTATGAAATACAGGGTTGGTTATGTGATGCTGCGTCGTGCTTTCTAGCACTTCAAATGATGAATGCTGAAGGCAGTGCAAAGAGAAAAATGGGTTTTCCCAGGTTTTGTGTACAAGAAAGGGAAATAACTTCCAATTGAACAATGTAGGAACTTCTGCCTTTTAAGTAGTATAAGAAGTATAAGAAAACCTCCTCCACCTGCAGAACCTCCCTCCTGTGCCCATCTCTTTCTTAGAAAGTTCCCTGTAGAGAGGGATGCATCTTATCTTCTGCGCTCCCATGGGGCGTTTTAAGTACATCCATCGTATCTGCTGGTATATTCCCTGCACCTGAGATCTATTTGGTTGCTAGGTGCTTTACCAGACTTTAGTGGATGAATATGCTCTGCTACATAGCAAGGTATAATTTAACACACATAACAACATTGTTCTCCCCGTTCCTCTACCCAGTTTTTATGGATCCATCACAGACTAACAAGTAGATAATGGTGGTCTTGCAATTATGCCAAGGGTAAAATCTCTCTGTGTGTAATCCAGAGGTTTACTGGAGAAAGTTAAAGCTGTTTTGCAATTCAGGAAAGTAGATGGGCAGATGCCACAGGTAATCGTATCATTTGGTGAGGAGGAGCCAAGGTTGGTGAAACAAAGCTTCAAGCTGTAAGGTATAGGGATATGAGTTTAAAAAAAAAAAAAAATTGTAGATACTCACTTTCAAAATGTTGGCAATCAAAGAAAAATATGAAAAGAAATTCTGTAAAGAGGAGGATAGGGTAGATTTCAATGTAGATGAGTAAAAATAATGCTGGTTTTGCAGCTTCATTATTTTATGTTATAAAGGTTTTAGGAAAAGTGACAGAAATGTATTTAGAGGACTGTGAAAAGACGCAGTTGGAGAGATGTGTTTTGGTTCCTCCTTCCTTCTCTGCAGACAAATGTTGGTTTGTTTCATTTCCTACATGTCAAATAAGATTTTTAATTTTTTTTTTTTTTTTTCAAGCTAACTTCACAAATATTCAGATGTTCTGGTCTCAATTCAGAGGTTATTTATGGAATTATTGTTGTAGGAGGTTTTTGAATGATTATTGCTACGGGAAAATTAGTCCCTAGGATCTTTACCAGTTCTATGAATAATTAGGTATTTGTATAGTATATTGCACTGACTGGAGCCTCACAGTACGTGAGATGTAAACAGTTTCATTATTGTTTGTGTATCTAGCAATATATATTAGTTTTATTTGTCTTATCAGTAACTCTGTCAAAATATTTTCCCAGCATGGTATCTATTATTTCTGCGGTGAACTCAGCTGAACTTTACAATCTTTTATTTCTGGGAAGCTGGGACAGGAGAACTCTCAGTCTGCTAGGTCATATGACTTTTTTTTCCAGTCCCTCACAGAAAATTGATAGGGCTTTTTTACAGATTGTTATGTATATGTGATAAATCTCATAATTTTTTTCAAAATAAAATTACATTTCTAGACTTCTGTCCTACAGAGAAGAACTAAATACAGCTCCACAGAAGCTCTTAATGCAATTGTTTTCCATTTGTCTAAATGAAAAAATTATTTAATGGATGGTTAGTTCTGATTGTGGTCTAGTTTCCTGCTGGTTTACTCTCCTGGATCCTTCATGATTTGTATTGCAGGCTGTCAGGGGAAAAAAAAAAAAATCTTAGAAATGTGGGAGTTCCAGCTCTTAAACTCAGACTCTAGGATTAGAAACACACTGCCAAACTCATATAACCCAACGCTGGGCAACCTTTCTAGCAAGCATCAGGGTACTGCTGTGCCGATGTCTGATTAAGACAAGAAAGGAAGAAAATGATATCTTTAGAAAAATATACTTAAAAATGGATGCTTTGAAATTCCTCTGACATAATTGATTTCTGTGCCAAGCAAAATAAAATTAAATTTTCGATTATTGGGGTGTATTAAAGAGAAATTTGGAAACCAGTTGACAAGTGGGTAAGCCATGACTGTTAAAGAACTCTGTAATCACTTGAACACTGGCTTGGCGATAATTCAAGTCACCATTTGAAAAGGTATTTCCTATCTGGTTCAAATGCAAGGTTACCTTCTTAATACTTTTGGATTATTAAGCCAACCTTCATTCTCATGCCTTCCGTTTCCTCTCAGCCAGTGCTCCTGCCACCAGCCACTGCCAACATTTCGGAAGAGCCTGAGGTTTCTTTTCATTGTAATTGGGTTTGGGGACAGAGAATATTTCTGTGTATCCAAGTGGAATGAACAGTCCTTTCTCAAGTCCTTGTATTACTACTGATGATTTAATGTATAGAGTTGAGGGCCAGAGAACTGCAGGGTAGGCTTTTGGGGGTTTTTTTTGTTGATATTTTACTGATATTACCATAGGAATAGCATTGCTCAGTGTCTGCTCTTTGTAATCTCATTCTCTAAAGCTACTACTCATTCCTGATGTCTGTTCACTGTAACCGAGATGCTATAGGCTCTAATTCCCATTTCCTACAGAGAAGAAAATGTCATATCTTGAAAATGCAAAATATAAGAAGAACGAACGAGAAAACACAAATCTGCGGGCAGTTTTTCTTCACAAATAGATCAGTGCAAAATTTGAATCGCTCAAAGTAAAATTATAGTGCTGCAGTACATGAAAATGAAATGTCCTTAACGGACAGCTGAAGTTGTTGTGTTTGATTGGAGAATGAAAAACATGATAGCAAACGAAAATCTATAAACTCTCAAGATACTGTCAGCTTCCATATATAGCAGCTCCATCTGAATTCATATTTGAGAGAGAAGTAATAATTCTGGTGTATGTTTCAGTTCTGGTGCTGACTTGCATGAGGTTAATCTGGGTGACAATGAGCAGGAAATTAGACTTATGAGACAGAGAAATGTCCGTAGCTGTCCTGAGATGAGTAATCAAGGATGAGTGACAAGAGATTGACTGCTGGGTCATCAGGATCGCCTGATTTAGGCATGACCGGCTCAGGAGGACAATTTTTCCATCGGTACCATTGTTGAGTTCCTAGCTTTCTGAATAATTGTTAGAGGACAATGGCTTGTTTGAAGCTTTCTACTCTATTTCTAGCTGGATATAAGCTACTTTACTCTTCATTTTGCTCTTTTAGAGGCTATATGAGCAATTTTGTCTTTCTTAACTTGGAAGAAATAAGTAGAAACACAGTAGTTCTTACTGGAGGAATAGGATGTGTTCCCAAACGGGCAAATGTTTTATGATGTGTCACGGCATTACTTCACAGTCAATTCAGGTTTCTTTGCATTTGTGCGTCCTTCCTCAGTGCCTCGACTTCTCGTGACTGTACATAAATAACTGTCTAAGTATGCTACCTACAATCTAATTTAAGCCATCTTTTACGGAACCTTCTGACTCTTCTTTTTCGTTGATAACATCAGGGCCTTGCAGGGGACGCCCAGTATTTTTTGATAGTTTTACAGAAATGCTGCGCCGTTTACAATGGCACAAGTGAGTTTTGATTTATTTGTTCATTCCTGTATTTTCTGGGTTTGCAGGTCCCTGTTCGGTGTTTGTTTTGTTTTTCCTAGCAGATACAGAGAACCACGCTGATGTTCTCCATCAGAAACAAATAGAAGAACTCTGTGAGAAAGTGGGACTTTATGACTTGGAAATGACAAATATGCTAAAAATTTGTCTTTACTTCAGGTTCTGGTGGTTGCAAATTTCCACAGCCCTATGGTGTTTTATATGTTTGGATGAGTAGATTTTTAAATTTCCTGAATTAATATTTGTGGGAGGAAAAGCTGTTTCTGAACGACAGTACTGATAGCTTTTCCCTGGTGGTGTCCCCTGGAGAACATTTTATAGGTGCCTCCTTTATGCTCTTTGTCTTTAAAGACAGATCATGATGCGTCATGAAAAAAGGTTTGTATTTCTTGTTAAAATGTAAATAAATCACATGAGGGTTTTTGGAATGTAAGGCTGAATTACTGTATTTGGTTGAGTGATGTTTCTGACAAGATATTTCCTTCCAAATTAGCGTGGAAATTTTCAGGACTGCCTGTAAATCCAACCAAGTGCCTGTGTGTGAGGACTTATTTTCTCACTTCCTTTTATGGCTCTATATAATTAATGAAGCCCATTGATTGACCTGAAGGGTTGGAAAAAAAGATCTAAATCATGTTATGTTCCAGTGCCTCACTGAATTATCTTATTATCAGTTTATTGTTATTTCATTATTAAGTGAACTCGCTTTTAAGGATCTGTTTAAATCCCGACATGCACATTATTTGAAACCATGAATTTAGTGTTTCCATAACTGAAGAGTGAAGGTGAACTTCCTCAGAGTTGCAAACATTGCAGCAGACTAATGCGTGTAGACTTGTCCGACGCTTTTTCCTTTCCAGACATCTCAGTAGATGGTGGGTCATGAGGCTAACAGGCTTTCCAACTTAACTTGCCAAATCATAGGAAACGAAGGGTGCAGGGGCGGCATGTATTTTATTCCATTTATGTGAGTACAAAACTCTATAGACCTTAATGTCTCGGCGTAGTTTCTGAGTAATGTTTTGCAGAGCAGACCATCTCACGTAGATCTGATAAGATATCAAGGAGCTCCATCTTGCTACTTCCATGTTTATCCTGTCTATGCCACTTAGTGTTCTGTCGGTGTTACTTTGGATACGGTGATTGGGACTGTCCAAACCATTCGGTTCTAAGCTGCTGCTGATAATTATTTTTTTTTTTTCCAGATTTTTCTGTATTTTATATCCCACAACTTCTTTTCTTATTGGAAATTAGTAGAAAACCAAACAGAAAGCAAGCCAGGGATCAGTATGATTTTTCAGACGGTGTATGCTCTGTTCATAGGAATTGAGCTTTTAAAAGTACTGTATCTTATCTTAAAGGTCTTTTCCAATCTAAATGATTCTATGATTCTATATTTTGTGGCATTCTAAAATACCTCTTCTAATTCAGGTAATATTCCGTGAATATATTGCCCAGGAAGATTATGTAATCTCTGTCACCAGATGTTTTTAAAGAGTAGGTAAGAGGAGTGATAGAAGTACATCTGACAAGTTTTGGAGAAGAGGGTTAAACTACGTGACAAAAGCCTTATATATATGTACAAACACACATATATAAATGATTTTCAATCTAAGTTACACACAGAGCTGGTTCAAGAGACAGAACGGTTTACCTTTTCAAAGCCATTCTCACTTTTTTATTTTTTCTCTGAAACATCTTTCCAAAAGCAAATTTTTTTGGGGGGTGGGAAGGTTGATGATGGTTTTTTTGTATTGGTCACTAACATAGAAATGGGAAAGGCAACTCCCACTTCCCTTCTCAAAATTCTGTGAATTGAAAAGAAAAAAATAAATAATATTCCAAATCTCATCTGATACTGACAAATATGAAAGGGTTGTATTTTTTTAAAATTCTATGTAGGTATATGCCAATATGGGTAGGCTCATAAAATATTTAGGAGACCTGTGAGTAATTAAATACAAGGAAATTGGAGATGGAACTAGATTCTTGAAAGATGTCAATAGAATTGACACACAGTTTTGATCACAAATGTGCAATATCAAAGTTCTTTCTGTTATCTTCTCTAGGTTCCACTGCAGTGTATTCAAATTGCCATTTTATATTTACATATATAATGTCTAGCTTTTCAAGAAATATTAAAGATAATTCTTATGCATTTATTTTCCACTGCTATGAAGCAGTTTATAAGAACGATTGAAAACAATATATTTTTAGAAAATAATGATATGTGTATATACTAATAAATATAACTTTCTTTATAATGATAATAAATAGTTTTGGGAAAATTTAAAATATAGAATGACTGGATTTGCAATTAAGCCATAAACAATTGTCTTCAACACTGTGGTGGTGGTGTTGGTGGTGGTTTTTAATGATCTTCATCTGGTTTTACTTCTCAGGTCCCACTACATCCTATGCACATTTTAAATTAAAACTCTGTTAAGTTTTGGTGGGATTTAGTCACAAGTTTAAATTTTTTACCCAAGTTTATTATATTAACAGTTTCAGTTCCTTGGGGTCATGAGGGCTGACAACTTCCAAACTGCAGTTCAGCCAGAGGTATTGTATTTTCCACCTGCCTCTTGACATCCTTGTCAGTTCACAAAAGAAAATAAAAATTAATCTAGCATTAGCTAATTCAACTTCTAAGAATTATATTAAAGAATAATTATTTTCTTGGTGTCTTGTATCATCTTTTTTAATCATTTGTAATTCTAATATATTCTAGATTTCTATCAGATCTTGTTTTCTCTGGATTTTCCACTTTTTCCCTGTCTTTGCCTTTAAAAGTACTCTATGCCTAATCAGGAAACTGGTTTTTTCCACATGTAAATTCAAATGTTTCAGTCTCATAAACAATTTAAATATGGAGGAGAATTCTATAAATTACATTTCTTCCTTTCTTTGCTATTTATCTTAGTAGGAAGGAATGACTAATTGTTAAGTCACAGGCCTGGAAGTAAAGTTATTTTCCCTTTATCACTGTTTTTGTATGTTCATATAACAGTCTTTCTGGGCTTCCGTTACTCCAACATTAAAATTTGAGGTCATGTTAGACTTAATTCATTAAAGTTTAAGTGCCTTGATATTTACACATAAAATAAAAATAAAAATCTGTAATAATACTGCAGTATTTGTATAACTGTAGTGTTTGACGGGTGGAGGGTATGCATGTTTGTCTCTTCAAAGAGCGATGATTTTCAATTTGATTTCTTCCTCCTTAAAGACTACCTGAATCTCCTTAGCACTTGTACTGATTTTTTGCTATAAATAGGCAAATAATGATTTTTTGGTTGGTTGGTTGGTTTTTGTTTGCCTATTAGAGGAATGACACGATGCAGAATGAAGTGGGCACAACAGTCATGGGGAAGTTACGTGGGATTTCATGTTGATGATTTTTTTTGTTTGTTTCTGACCAACAACCCAAACTTCTTTCCTATAAAATGTGATATTAATTTCCTACATGCCATAGTTTGGAATAAATGATTTATTAAGTCGAGCCCAAGTTCATCAATACTTTGCCTCCAGAAAAGTTTCCTTTTTTGACAAATGTATTTATTATTCCTCTCTGTTCTACCTCATGTACGTATGTGTGCATACAAAATGTCTGGCTATACTTCTGATACCTTATCAGAGTATGGGCTCATTTTAAACTCAGTGTATTCAGACAAAAAATAGGGGTTTTTTAGGAAAAAAAAAAAAAGTATTGAAGTTTCTTCTAGTGATTTTCATGTTTTAACTCGTGTTATTTTACATTAATTAGTTTTGTTTTTTTCTAAAGTGTATTCTTACACAAGTATTGAGTTCTGCATCAGTGCTTTTAATAGGCAGGAAATCATTGTCTTTCTTAATGTTTGCAAGACTTAGGCTATCTGGAAAGAATGTTGTTAAAGCGATTTGTTCACCTGTAGAAAAGTCCTTTAACAATCTCATGCATATAGTGTGATTCATAACTTCTATAATTTTTCTTTGTACTGAACTTAGCATTTATGGGTCATTAATTTGTTGTTTTTCCATGTCTGCAAGTCAATATCAGTACGTGAGAGGTTTTTAATACATTTTATACTATACCAACAGCAATATGATTATTAGCTCCATGTATATCTGCTTTTGGTGTATGGATCCTACTTTCAATATTTGTACAGTCCAGACTAACAGTGTTGCGCATTATTATTTTTTTTTTTGGGATGCGAAGAAAAATATTCCCAATGCTTATAGAGTTTTTTTGGAAATGCATTGAAATAAAATAAGCATGGACCTACTGAAATTAGTGAGCTTTCAGAAACTCACATCAAAATCTGTGTCTCCTGGAGGCTACATAACATTTTCTGTCACTTAAGGTTGGGGTTTTTTTCTTTTTGTATGCATAACGTGTCCAAATTCTGGTAATCATGTGGAAAACCTGAAGGCAGCAATGGAAACACAAAGAGTATATTGGTGATGCACGCTTATTCTCTGAGATATTATTGTTCTGCAGGTGAGCAGAGGAGGGAGTAGCTGTAAAGAGGCTTGGGCTCCATGCAACGTATTCTTAATTGTACGTTTGCCCTAATTTAGGAAATAAATCCAAATAACTCCTCGTGAGCGTTGTCAAAATCTGATGTAGCCAACTGTATTAACATCACGATAGACATTTGTGGCACACGCACCTTCCCACCACAGTTTGAATTATGCCCACAGGGCAGTGGTCATTTTGCTTGGCAGCTGATGAAGCTGAGGTCTTTGGCCAATGGGAGGAGACCACATATGACCACAGGTCGGGTTTGAGTTGGGTATAAAGGGAGTACCACAAGAGAACCATTTCGAGTCGGTCTCCCTCAGAGAAGCAGGTCTGCGGGTAGACACTGTCCCTGATTAAATCAGCTTTGAGCACTTTGTAGTAGTCTGTCTTCATTCTGACCAGAGGGATGGAACACCTCTGCTATGAGTACAGCCTGGAGAAGGGAGGGCTCCGGGGACACCTTATTGCAGCCTGTCAATACTTAAAGGGGGCTTAGAAGAAAGGTGGAGGCAAAAGTTTTAGCAGGGATGTTGCAATAGGACAAGGGGTAATTTTTTTTTAAACTAAAAGAGGGGAGATTCAGACTAGATATAAGGAAGAAATTTATCACTATGAGAGTGGTGAGGCACTGGAGCAGGTTGCCCAGAGAGGTGGTAGATGCCCCATCCCTGGAAACATTCAAGGTCAGGTTGGACGGGGCTGTGAGCAACCTGGTCTAGTTGAAGGTGTCCCTGCCCATGGCAGGGGGTTGGGCTAGATGACATTTAAAGGTCCCTTCCCACCCAAACCCTTCTGTGATTCTATGATTCATTAAAAGCTGGTAGGAAGTCACGTCGAATTAGGGGAAGGATAGAGAATGCGAAGTGAAATTTGTCCCATTTAGTACATTAGATCATTATTTTGATAGTCAAGGATACACTTTACCACAGGCAAAAGTCAGAACTCCTTTCATATGAGCAGTGCCGTTGCTGTATTTACACTTTGATTAGCAACCAAAACTACAAAAGCAGAAAATGGCAGAAGTGTGTGTAAACCCGCGCTTTATGTATCCTGCATTGGTTTGCGTTATTTGGGTTTTGTTTACACAAGGAGTGTTTTTACAAATGAGAACAAGGCACTGCAAGTTAGGGAGGGGAGAATTCAATGTAATTTAGAGACTTCTCATCTGAAATGATTGTATTAGATGTCCAGGAGAGGGCACACTTGCACACCAGAAATGTTTTGTGCATCACTAAAGATCTGCGTGCTGATGTGGTATAGCTGCAATCAAAGAAAATGTACTAATACAGAAAATTAAGAGGTTACCTTGTTAGTAGTTATGGGATCTTTAGGAAAAAAAAAAAAAAAGATTCAAAAGATTTGGGGAAAATGTATATATTTTAATCAAATTAATATTAAGTGCATGAACTATCAAATAGAGATGAGGTCTTAAATTCTACTTGTATTTTTGAAAGGCATTGATGTTTTCATTTCAATAAGGAATTTGGCAGGCAAGGGGCAAGAGCCTCTCCTGCCTTTCTGAAATTATTTCAGACGCACGTGTATGATGCAGAGCACAGAACATACGCATTATATTCCAAGCTAATTTACAAGTTGCTTTCTACAACAGCCGACTGTATGAGAATGTGAAATGAGATATATCGATGTTTAGTGGGATTTGATATTTGACCTGGGAAGTTATCGTACGACTTCCACAATACAGTAGAAGTGGAAGGGCATCGTGTCTTGTGCCACAGTAACTTGACATTTTTTCCATAACTGTGTGTTAGCCAGACACAGGGAGCCATTTATTTTTATATTTTTACTTGAGAAATGAAAGACAGAAAAAGCATCTCTACCGTAATCAGTTCCCTGAAACTTCCTTAGTGAACCAGTAGGAGTGAGAGAGTACTGTTTCATTTCTTTTAAGGTGACTGAGCTAGAGGAATAAGTATTTTTCGTTTTGGTTTGGAATTTTAAATATCGATCCAGTTTTCATAACATTCAGTAGCATATGAAAACTTTATCAGAACCCTTCCTTTTAATAGATGTTGCAACTGTTTTAAAATATTTTTGCATGCGTTTCGACAGAATGAAATGAAATATTTTGTGAAATTCATTTATCTATAATAGTTTTAAGCTTATCTGCTTTATGAGGTAAGCTGCGATTAAGTTTAGGGTAACATACTGACCATACATCTTCACAATACTTACGTAGGGTTTTTATGTGGTTGTCAGATTACTTAACTGCTACCTCGATGAATTATTTCATTTGTTCAGCAATTATTTAAAAAGAAAAGCAAAACAACACTAGGAGAGTGACAACCGAGATGGATGCATTATAATTGCATTAACATTGCGATGAAATTTATACATTTCAGTGTAAAATCAGAGATCCCCAAAGTATAATCGTGTGGCTTTAAGTGGACAATGACTGAGCTCTATCTGACATGATCTAAAATACCTTGGGGCATTATGTGTAGTAACGTAGTTACTATAAGGCTGTCAAATGCATTGCCAGATAGTATTTGAATCCTGGGATCAGATAAATTAGATATTAATGGGGTTTTAAGGGTAAGCTGAATAAGTAGATAAGGTAGAATTAACCAGAGACGTATTAACGTAATGAAACCTTTGATTCTCTTAAAGCTATTGTATTAAACACCGTACAATCTCTTGTTGAAAAGAGATGTCGTGGTAGAGTAAAAGAGATTGACTGATAGGTGAGACGAACGATGGTATCTAACGTAGGCACAGAAACACATAGTAACATAATCGCATGATCTGGAGCACCATAACCCTAAGAAACTGGAAAAAAACCCAAATAATCATTAGTTATATGTTATGATAACAATTTGAAGGGAAAGAAAACGAAGAAACAAAAAGTCCAAAACTGAGTTTTCCCAAGCGGGTGGGACCAGTCACGCGGGGAATTTCCTGAGGCAGTTGAAAGGTGGGGGTTGGTTCGTAGAGAGCAGAACAGAAGCTGCTGTGATGTGAAATGGCCAGGACACTTGCCTGTGCATTTCTTTTCTCTATGAACTACCTTATGATGGTTTAGCTCAGTGGAATTCTATTTTTATCAGATGCATGACCTTTTAACTTCCTTTTGTCTTCCATATAGGCACATTCAAATGATTAAAATTTTTAAAAAGTTACAAAATTCAAGCACTTGAACTCATTTCTTATTCCATTATTTTATCTTTAAACACATTTTTTATCATTTAAAACTGAACAATATATTTAGTGACTAAAGGCATTGTAATGCAAACTTTAATGTGAGTAATTTATTACATAAGTAAAACCAAGGGTCTGTGTCATAAGACTCCATAGTAGCTGTGAGTATCCAAAAAGAGTATTTCTTTTTTTTTTTTTTAAATAAATTCCTACATAAATAAGGAAAGAAGGAAAAGAGAAAAAAAAAAAAAAAGAGCAAGATAGTGGGAGGAGGAATTTTTTGTTGTTGATGTCAGTCATAACTCCATTAGTTTGTTACAAAATTATGTCATCTTCTGACGGGGTAGGTGAGCACAAACCCTTATGCCTCATGCAGTGCTTCTGATTTCTGCATACAGGATGAGGACCATAGACCCAAATCCCATGGATGTCAGTGGAAAGTCATTCATTGGTACACAAATGCGTAAAGGATTCAGTCGGGAGTATAAAATGCCTGACTTTCAGTATATAGATATCCCCAGGAAAGGCAGTAAGGCTAACTCTCAAGATTTAAAACTTAATTATATACATTGTTAAATTTGGGGGTTGGGTTTAACGGGAGCTGGTTTGTCCTGATGTGTTCTCAGTGGTTAATTAATAATCCAAATGTTCAATTGTAAGCATTTTGTCAGTGTGGATTTAAATTAGAGTTATGAAATCAGATGTTTAAAAAACCAAAGAATAAAGAAGTTAATGATTTGCAATGTCATATCATGCTTTAACTAGTGAAATACATTTTGAAGCAGAAATACAGAGGCTTTTTTCTTTCTTTTTTCTTTTCTTTCTTTTTTTTTTTCTGTTTGGGGGGGTTGTTTGGTTTGGGTTGTGGTGGGTTTTTTGGTTGTTTTTTTTTGTTGTTGTTGTTGTGTTTTTTTTTGTTAGAAGCTATTAAGGAACTTTGTTTAAAGAAATCTGCCCACACGTTTGATGAATATAAATTTTATTTCTCTCCTCAAGCAATTTTCTTCTCTTCTTTCAAAATAAATAAATAAATAAATGAATGAATAAATAAAAGGTATGCCTGATTGCAAGCGTGTAAGACTAGACTTACAAAGTAGATCTACATCCAACCATTTGTATGTACCAAACAATAAAACTTGAAGGCTCATTAGCTTGGAATGACCCAACTGTGTTTTATGCGTAGGGGTCATTTCTCTACTAATGAGCCACGAAGCCAGATGGCTAACCCCACAGTAGTCTAACTGCATTAGCGTGATTTAGACTTTTAGGCAAATTGCTCTTCTTTTTCTTTTCTCTCTTTCTCTCTTTCTCTTCCGTTTTTACAAACAGGAGCTAGAGGGACAACTTTTTGTAGAACTGTAAAACAAAGTATTTTGCCTTTAAATGGCTAAGGTGACTGTAGTTCTTACAGGTTTATATCAATTTCTAGTATTTTGGTTGGTTTGTAGTGATCAGAGTCTTTAGATGCTATCCTCCCTGGACACCGTTTGGGCTAGAAAGTTATTCCAACTGTCTTTATCTATATTGGATTTTGTTTCAATAGATAAATAAACAAACCCATTCTTATTGCCTCATTTCTGAGTACGTATGAAACTACTTATGTGTAAAATGCAAAAGAAGAATGATTCTGCACGGGTGACAGTGCAAGAATAATATTTGCTTTTTAATATGCGTTTTCTTAAAGAATTTTTGCCTCTCTTTATGGTTTTAAGATGTTTCAGGTGATTAGGATGAGGAACGGTTGTTCATTTGGGCCTGGTCTCATATCGCTCCAGAAACCTTTTTCAGGCGTCTGAGGAACCAGGTCATTGTGGATTCCTCCAAGTCGGATGAAAGAGACTGTCACTCTCAAAACATACTCCAGGTGACCTGGACTATTTGCTGGGGATGCTTTTCTCTTACCATTGACTAAATCATACAAAAGGCAAGTTTGGAAATGACTTAAAAATCTACGTAGAGAACAGGCCCAAAGATATGCAGGGCAGTTGATGAAGGACAACGTCAGCAATATGGTTTCGAAAGTGTGTTTCAAACATATTGTGCAAATGAGCACCCATGGTCCTTTCAGCCATCCCACATTTGAATGAAATTGTGATGTAGCAAATTGTTAGCCTCTGTTACTGTGAATAACTTCCTGTGATGGTTTGCTCATATCATATGGGAGTTTGTTGCGATGATGTTAGATAATTGTATATAGGTTCTTAGCACTGAAAATTGCTCTTATCTTCAAAGAAGGTGACAACATTTGGGGGAATAAGAACATAAAATGGCTGAGAATAAAGCTTTATCTGGCCTAGTATCTTATCTCTGATAATGGTCACGGGGGATGACTAAAGAAGAGTATAGGAACCTGGCAAACATACTGTGATTGTGATTCTTCTTTGCAAAATTTATTATCTTAGCCTCCAGCAATTTATGGTGCACAAGCTAACTTTCTCCAGAGAGAAGGAATAAAAGCAGTGTCAAAACATGAGAAAAATAAATGAATTTTAGATGTGAAAGGGCAAGAAAATCTTAACACTGTTGTGATTTTCCAATGTTCATAAATCTCCTGTCTACAAGAGCTAGGACATGGGTTATCTGATGGACATACTATAATCACAGTGAAAAAGAAGAGGTGGTGTTTTTTTCATCCTGCTTTGAGCTCATGTTTATATGAGTTCACATTTCACAACGTATCGGGCTGTGTATCTCATGGTTTTAGCTTCTCTCTCTCTTAACCAAAGATAAATTAAGTCTCTCACTGAATGCTGTTAGGTAGAAAATGATATTCAAGTCCACTGTTGCTTTTAAAATTTCTTTGTGAAGATGAAATTTCTACTTTCTAATTGAGAATGTGAATCTGGTTTCCAAATCATACCTTAATTTGGAGTTTGGGAAATGTAAGTGGTATTTTTTTCTCTTTACTTAGTGTTGCCAGAGTAACTGAATGACAATAATATAACTGGGTTTTGTCAAACCATGTAATTAAATGAAAACTAAAAAGCATTCCATTCACTGAAGATTGGTTACACTTTTACTGCCATGTAAGCAAAATTGTAGTAACAAAATGATACAGCGTCATGTGCTGTGTACATTTTTGTTAATAACAAATTTAAAATCATAAATACTTTTCCTTCTGTAAAATTCTTACTGAATCTCTTGGGAATTCAGCAGCACTGTAAATGTAATCTGCAGTTCTTTACAATTATAGTTTAAATAGACCAAGTCTAAAGGGAGTCTGCCTATTTGATTTCCAAATTTGCATCACTTAAAATCCAATCAGACCAACTGTTCAGATTTTTATTAGATATGAAATACACGAACGGGTTCAAGGCCACGCTATGTATAGCAAATACATACCTTGTTTTACAGCGTGGATTATCTAACTTGTTACTTAGCATGTGGTTCGACCTTCAGCGCACAAAGACTGCTTACTGACTTCTTGAATTGTTACTATATTAAATCCTTCGATTTTCAGTAACTGGTGTTTTATAGGCCAGCAGATTGCATTTGATTTTGTGAATTTGCTGTAACATATTGAGTTTAACGGATTTATGCAGGAATGTAAACCAAAAATAATACAGCAGGTGCTCAGAATTTTAGAACACAAGGGCATTAGGCTTGCAGATGGCCGATACAGATAATGACATTGAATAATTTAGTGTGGAAGGTAATCTGGTTTTGACAGAATACATTAACATTTAGCCAATGCATACAGGTGTTTGGGTAGTGATCTGCACGCTCTGATCTAAGGGAGACCAGAGCGACTGGGTGAAGTGCAGCATTATCATCTCACTCACTGCGTTAAAGGAGGAGAATCTGTTCAAAACCTGCTAAAATAGATTTAGAAGACCCTCAGTACTGCAGTCTTTAAAACAATTTCTCACTGCGTGGTGTCATTTTTTAATTTTGGTCAGGGGAAGAAAGGAGGAATGCTTTGATTATAATTCTACGCTCGTTGCAGGGTCAATCTAAGAAAACAAGGAGGAGGAAAACATGGCAATTAAAATAGGAGATTTCTCTCCTGTTCATGTCTGTTACGTCAAAACATGGCCTCTACCTTTTCCATCCAAATTCATGATGAGACACTCCAATCTTTTTGTCATGGCAACATCTTTAACATACAGTAGACACAATGTTAATCTGGGTAGTTGAGAATTAACAGAGAGAAACAATCAGACTAAAAACCTGCGCCTAGTGTTCAGGTCAGGCGGCAGGAGCTGTCTGGGTTGCGTTTGCATTCCAGTATCGAGTTGTGTCATGTTTTTGTAGTTGTCCCTGACACATGCACAGAGCCAGAGATTATATTAGTTTGTTTTATTTCAGCCTGAAGTCAGTTTACCATCAGTATTCTTCTTGTTAACTGATATGTCTGGAAAAGTATAACCAATTCTCCCCAGCTCTTCAATGAAATAAATGTCTCTAAAATCCATATTAATGAAGGTAACAAATACATATACATTAAGGAGTATTGATGATGACATTGGATAATGAGTGTGTGACTTGAATTATGTACATCATCTTCCTCAAATTTACTCTTGATATTTTTTCAGGCAAATCTGAATAATTTGAATATTTGGGAAGTTAAGGTGCAAAACAGTTCCGCTATCCATGTGTAAATGGTAACCTTTTCGGTGCCCAGCTGCAGTGCTTGAGCCACGCATCATCCCTTGCAAGCCATGAACGCGTTTCTGACTGTCCTGTGTGACCAGCAGCAGAGCTGAGCTAATCCAAATTTCCAGCTTTCGGCAGAAACAAGGCACGGGGAGCTGGCTGAAGGACACATTAAGGTTTGATTTCAGATGGAGCCTTGGGTAGGCTGGATCATTTTCCTGACCACTCAAGCACTGGTTTAGTCCCTGGCTGATTGTCGTCACTGAACCCAGATAAGAATCTGATGAAAGAAAGGGAAGGAGCTTTCAGCAATACATAGTATAGGGGTTAAATTGAGTTAAATTTGCTGTTTTCTGCATCTTTTGTCTTGCGTATTCAGAAAGGCAATACCTGTGAGATTTTCTGAAAGGAACTAACACTAGGTTAGCCAAATGTGGAGAATTTCTGTTGAACAGTTGAAGTTTTTCAATACCATAAGAAATTGAAAACCAGAGGATATAAGGGGAAGAAACCTTAATACAGTTAGCACTCACTATTTTTATAAAATAAACCATAAGTATTATGAATGCCAAGAATAGCCTAACCATCATATTGATTTTATAATGTTGTTTCTGACTCTAGTATTGCAGTGCAGTGACATTTCATTACACCCATTGGAACTATAATAACTGAAGTGCAACACCAGCTGATGGAAATGAAATTAAATCTATCTTCAGTAATAAAGAAGTGATGTCCACAAAGAACAGAATACAACAGAGTTTTCTAGTTTTATAATGTTCAATTACAACAAGGTATAAACAAAAAGTAGGTATTTGTTATAGCAATGGAATCATAGAATCACAGAATGCTTTGGATGGGAAGGGACCTCACAGCCCATCCAGTTCCACCCCCCTGCCATGGGCAGGGACACCCTCCACTAGCCCAGGTTGCCCAAAGCCCCATCCAACCTGGCCTTGAACACTGCCAGGGAGCCAGGGGCAGCCGCAGCTTCTCTGGGCAACCTGGGCCAGGGCCTCAGCACCCTCACAGGGAAGGATTTCTGCCTCCCATCTCATCTCCATCTCCCCTCCTGCAGCTTCAGGCCATTCCCCTTGGCCTGTCACTCCCTGCCCTTGTCACCAGTCCCTCTCCAGCTTTCCTGGAGCCCCTGTAGGGACTGGAAGGGGCTCTAAGGTCTCCCCGAAGCCTTCTCTTCTCCAGGCTGAACAAGCCCAACTCTCTCAGCCTGTCTCCATAGCAGAGGTGCTCCAGCCCTCCGATCATCTCTGTGACCTCCTCTGGACTCGCTCCAACAGCTCCATGTTCTTCTTGTCCTGGGGACCCCAGAGCTGGACACGGTACTCCAGGTGGGGTCTCACCAGAGCGGAGCAGAGGGGCAGAATCCCCTCCCTCGACCTGCTGGTCACGCTGCTGGGGATGCAGCCCAGGACACGGTTTCTGCAAGTGCACGTTGCCGGGTCGTGTTGAGCTTTTCATCCACCAATACTTCCTGTATATCAGCTAACAATCAGGTAATTTTTCTTCGATTCTCAACAAGAAGTTCCTAAAAGAAATGCATCTCCAACCACACTATTGTGAAATTTATATTCTACAAAATATCTCACAATGTTTCTTAAATATCTTCACATTCGTGGTGACAGACACACACAAAAACCTCCAGCCCTTTGGTGGGAAAATATAAATTGGCCGTGCTTTCATGCTTACACAAGTACAGCATAACTGGAATTTTCAGGACCTTGAAGTGTTAACATTTAAACAACATCAAGAATCACTTTCGATAAGAAATTCATCCTGTTGATTTCAGTCACTGAGTGATAGTTTGTTTAAAAAAAAATAAGCCCTAGAAATAAATATACAGTCTATATATTTGCAGTCATAGGGTTGAAATATTACTGCCTGCACAACTGTCAGGATACTGAGAGCAATTTGGCTCTTAAAGCATTCATAATTCACATGTTGTCCTTCCATATATTATCTTTACTTTTTCCAATTTCTATTTTAGCATTTGGTAGTGTCTTTAACAACCTGTTACTGTATGAACAGATAGTAGGGTTGTATTTTCAGATCCCTGTGCTTGCTTAAGAGGCCCAATAATGAGAATAGGACAAGGATAGCTTGAAAAAGGATGGGGAAATATAAAGAAAAATAACAGATCTATTTTAATTGGAGAGAAAAGTTAATTAACATTAGTGAGGGCTGGAAATTTGGCACAAGAAAATTTTTGTAAAAGGCATGAAAGATTTACATCACTTGTAGAGTTGGTTAGCAATGAGGCCTTTTGAGAGGAATGTCATTTTTTTCATTGTCTTGTCATCTTGTCTTTTTTTTTTTTTTTAGATAATGAACTTAAAACCAAATTAAAAAAAAAAACAAACCACCTCACCAAAAAAAAACCCCCAACAAACCCAAAAAAACCCCAAACCAACAAAAAATAACCCCAAACCACCTGAATTTAGTTTACAGCCTTCCTCCTAAACCAAAGAGCTTCCGCTCTTGTCAGGGAGTGCTATTTCTCCACAGTAACTGTCATGACCATGGAAAATACAGATAATTGGGAGTTGTGAAAGAAGTATTATAACTTTTCAAAAGCTCAAACTAAAGGCAGCAGCTTGACATTAACATACATTCTGACATATATATATATGTGTGTTGTGTGTGTGTGTTAGCACATTCAGAGCCTGCACATGGAGTGGGCCGAGACATGGAGTAGGCCGAGACAGAGGTACTCGATGAAGCCTCTGAAAACAAGAGGCATAAGTACCTATTTTTTGGTGCTTGCACAGGCTTTTATGACAGCTCTATGGTACAAGAGGGAAATGAGCTCCTGCGTTAATGTGCGTTATACAATGCCCCAACATTGCCAGTCTGAAGTAAATCTCCCAGTAATGGCAACAAGATCCTTGACTTAGAGATATTTCTTGGTTTGTTTAATTGTTTTCTTGAAGAAAATAAAAATGACTGTCTTCGCTTGGATTCCTCATCAGTCTTCTTTAAACACAGTATTTACCCTTAGCTAACAGCCTGATCTTCCAGGTCACCAACATGGGGAGGAGAACCCCTTGGCTTCCTTATTGACCTTTTATTTGAATACCAGATGAAAGAACTTTATTGTTTGATTCTGGACATCCAAATCAGCAGTTGAGGTGCAAATTTTACTTTTATTGTTTTGCTGGATACCAAAGGCAAATGTATTTATTATGGCTCATCTAATTCATGGCATTCTCCTAAGGGTTGCTATAACTGGATTTTGTGAATCCAAAGAAGGGAGAAACTTGCATCCTTTGTGGGGTCATCGTAGCCTAATGCAAAAAGAGTACTACTGGACTACTAGAGGATTGGGTTTCACAACACATAGATGGATGGTTATAGTGCCCAAGTCTTCAGTTCATGTTCTCAGCATTTTTTTTGGTGTAGCTTTCTGTGGATTGCAAACCTTTATTAAGAGAGAGGCAAGAAGGTAGATTTTTCATTTTGTGATGCGTTATTGTAAAAAAAATTATATACTGTATGCACTTTGCGCCATATATAGCACATGATGCAAAAGGGTATATTTTAGTAAGTTTTGGGAAAACAGTACTAAAATTTGTCTTTTTTAGTTCATTCAGTTCTCCTTTGTGGAAGAAGTACCTAAACTCAGAGTTGCTAAATGACCTTTTGAAAGAGTTATTAAGAATTCAGAACAATTCTTACCATTTTCATCTCGATCTTGATGTCTGTATTACTCTTAGTAGAGTCGTTTTCATTTCCCTGTCTCCTTTCCAAATTTCCTGACATATAACTGACAAGATCTACCTGGAACATAATGCGGGAAGACCTCAGCTGAAAAGGAGCAGAAGGAGCCTGACACTGGGATATGAAATGCAACCTTCGCCTGTCACTTTATGATATTAAAGTGTGTCTGGCACCTGTGATCACACTTCTCTGAGGGGGATGGTAAAAAGTATAGTTGAGATAACTTATAAACTGATCAGATTTTGCTTTATAACAGTCTTAATTTTTTTTTCCTCATATCTGAAATTTTATGATTTTGGGGGACCTATAAATATTTTCAATTTTCCTCCAGGTTCTAGAAATAATATTTCTTCCTATCCTAGTATATTTATTTTCTTAAATAAGTAATGGGGCAGAAGTGGGTCATGACTATTGGGAAAACCTGATTTTTTTCCTATCCTTTTTAAAACCTAAAAACATTTTCAATGAGTACTTTTAAAATACTCTTCTGTGTATAGAGGGCATTATGGGGGGGGGTGTATGTGGAATCAGTATCTGTTTTTCATTATTATTGTTATTGTACCAAGGTGGCTAAGGGACATATGTGCAGGTTTACCAGCCCATAAACACTGCACGCTTTGTTGGCCTGATGAAAGGAACTTTGTAGCTAAAAGCTTCTTGGACTTAACTAATGAAATTGAAGTAGAGGAAGCAGGACAGTCCCCAAGGAAGTCTACATCTATTGGAAGAGTTGATCTTCCAGTTGCTGGGTTTCTTACTGAGTTGCTAGCTAGCACCTATAACTTCTAACAGGGGAACTCTAAGGAAATATGGCAAACTCCCCAGCAAGCTTCACTTTGTATCTTCTTCCTTGGTTTGTGAAGTGATTTGACGTTTAACAAGAGTATCAGTTTTCATAGAATCACAGACTGGTTTGGGTTGGAAGGGACTTCAAAGCCCATCTAGTTCCAACCCCCCTGCCATGGGCAGGGACACCCTCCACTAGCCCAGGTTGCCCAAAGCCCCATCCAGCCTGTCCTTGAACACTTCCACGGATGAGGAGATTTCCTCCAAGAGCACAGTCAAGCATTGGAACAGGTTGCCCAGAGAGGTTGTTCGGTCTCCATCTACAGAGCTTTTCGAGACCAGACTGGATAATCTCTGAGCAACCTGGTTTGGGCTCATAGCTGATCCTGCATGGAGTAGGAGGTTGGACTGGGTGACCTCTGAATTCCCCTCCAGACTGAATTATTTTATGATGCTATGACAGTTAAGGGAGTTTGGGCACAGCAACAGCCCATTTGACATTCAGAGCTCCCATACGTTTCCAGCTGACGGCAGTTTGTATTTCTGGCATTCTGCAGAGTGTGGTAGAACTGATATTCCCGTCAACTGATGAAGTAGCACAGAAGTACGATATTGATTAAAAATGGATACTGATTTCTTGCAGAAGGATGGTACGAAGGTACACTTAAGTCACGGTTGATTCCCTATATGCCTCTGCCAATTTTTAAGCTAAAAGCAAATGTTGGATACTTTTGCTTCACTTTTGCTGATTAATGTAATGAAGAAGAGTCATAGTGCTAGTATCTTTTTTTTTCTCAAATTAAAAATTTAAAATAAAAATAAAAATAAAAAAGGTCTTTACTGCACTGGCTGTAACCAATGTCTTACAGCTTTGTGAAATAAATGCAGTGCATAAGAAGTGTGCATTGGGTCTTTGTGTGAGCCCTGAATGCTACAAGCAAAGTATATTTCAGAATAATATATGTATCATAAAAAAGAAGAAAAAATAAGCCTTTTGATGTTTTCTAACTTGAAACTCTTGAATCACTTTACCAACCTGGATTTACCAACCTGGATTAAAGAGGGCCATCTTTATTTTAGAGAATAAATTGAGATTCTGTGTGAAAGTTTCAGTTTTCGCAGGGTGTCTTTTTTTGTTTAGCAAATCTGTTGAAACAATGATTTGCATTGGATTGTCTTTGGCCATGCTAATTTTTAAGCCAAGAACTCACCTTTAAAATAAGTTTCCATTGCTTGTTTTTCACTAATGTTCTTTGAATTCTGTGACAATCCCTTGTGAGTTGTGTTTTTAGCTAACGTAATTAAACCACATTGATTGTCACATAAACTATGTTCAAACTATGAAAATGAAACTGCCTTCTATAGGAAGCAGGCTTTTAAAATGTGATTTATGAGAATATAGGCTTTTCTTTACCTATTCATTTTTTGTGATGCAAGCCTTTTAAAAAAGATTAAAAATATTTAAAAAAAAATAACTGACTCCCCAAAGTTAAGAACATGTAAAGAAAAACAATTGAAAGGAGTGTTCTGTCCCCGGCAAAAAAGATTTCCAGTTTAAAATTAGTGGGCTTTTAAAGAGCTCTATCCAATAATATCCTATTTGTTTTTCCCAAGGTGTTTTCTAAAGAACTCAGATATTTGAAATAAAAGTGGACTTAGGTGGCATTGGGTATGAGTGTAATTTTAGTTAAGAAACCAATTAATGTTTGATTATTTTAATGAATTTACTGGAACTAATTTAATGATCATTTACTGTGGAATCAGAATGTTGTTAGACTGTCACTGATTTTAACTTCATAGAAAAGCCACAATAACTTTAAATCATGATGTTAGGGTTTGCATACTTCTTTACTAATAGTATGTATTTAATTAGTAAAGGAGATACTATAAGTAATTAATCATTTAAATATTAATACTGTAGAGGTTCACTTGGGAACAGAAAAATCCTGAACCATTCTTTAGTTGTTGATCATTTGTTGGAGATTGAGAGGTCTGCGTGTTCCATGCGAGGATGAGAAGAATTAACACTTTTTAAGATACATTCAGAGATGTATAATAGCAATAATGAGGTTGTGCCTGCTTTTGTCCTGTGTAACAGGCCACACTGATAAGATTTGACTGGAGCCGTGATGTTGAATAGAACATTTGATTTTCAAATAACGGTCAGGAATAAGAACTTTCTCATTCTGTTTTCAGAAATTCTGTTTTCAGTCCAAAAGACATTTTTTTGCCAGTCCAGGCTCCAGGCAGAGGTTCCTATGCTTCGCTATTCCTTTCATTTTCCTTTTTTTTGTGAGGGCGATGATGTGACTGATGTTTAGTAATGCCGCTTCAGTGCTCCTCTCTGCTTCTTCACTACTTGAACATGTGGCCAGGAGGGGGAAAAGTTAGTTCTGTCCTTTGCTTGGAGAGGATCTGAACGCCAGCCTCCCTACTTACAGTTCACCGTGCTAACCAGGATCCTGGCCCTTTTTGGGGGGGGTTGAAAGTACTTTTCACTTTTCTGTAGAATACGAGAAAGTAGAAAGTTTGTGGGCAGGGGATTGTTTACAGCACAATCTGCTTGTTTGTTTACATCTTTAGTTCTTTTATTTTCTTTTTCTGTATGGGTCGTGTTCTTAATTTTTATCAAAAAAAAAGAAAAATAAACAATTGTCGTTTTAAAAACTTTTAAATGCTCAGCATAATGAAATGAATATTATGCTCTAGTTTGTGGAAGAATCTTTTAAACCCATATTCAATGGAGTAAGAGAAATCACAAATTCTCTGTTCACTTCTTTTCTTCCCTGGGTTTTGTGGAGAAAAAAAATAAACAAAAAAAAACACACACAAGTTTTCTTGTATGGATCTCAACATGTTTACAATACCTTTCACACTACTTTAAGACAATAATTGTTATCCAGTCTTCTAAGACAGGCACTTCAGGTGAATGTTTAAGGCATAATGATTACGTTATTCAGTGGGGAAATTGAGATTTGGGAAAGCAGCGGAATTGTTCCTTTGTTCTCTGCCTTCACCGAGGTGAAAGTAAGTGACATTCAGGAGGATGTGACTGATCTGTTGCTCGCAGTCTCCTCTCTGTACTGTACAAGTTTGGAAAAATCTACCTGTCCGTTGTAAATGTAGTGGGATGTTAAGATTCTGTTGTACATGTAGTGGGACATTGAGACTCTGTGTGTCTTTAATGGGCCACTAACTCAATTTTTTAATGTGTTAACTAATTTCTCCTTTAAAAATTATAGATCAGTGCAGAGATTAAAATAAATACAAGCATCGAAGACTTTTTTTTCCTTCAGGGCTATAGCATGGAAATGTAATCACCCTGGAAGAGATCTGGGTTCTCAGAAATGAGGTCACCTTGGCAACAAAATCCTCTGTTATTGTCTGAAAGAAGCTAATCATTGATTTGGCAGAGGAAGAGAATGATAAAAGGGATCTCTGACCCATTTCCTCTCTTCTTGGTCCTCTTCTGCTGTACAAGATGGTGGTAAGGTGCTTGTATCAGTAGCTGGACAAGGCTCCTGCCTTTCCTCAGTGCTTCCAGACTCTCGGAGCACCAAAGGGAATTAGTGAACCTCCAAGAGGGATGGGATGTATTCAGCTTTTCTACCGATCTGTAACACCTTGGGTTTTGTTCAATGACTAAAAGCGATGATGTGTTTAGAACGCTGTAAAACCTTTCCATATATTCCCATGGGTTTGGTTGTTCTGTTGTGTTTGTCCTGGAGGATTAGGCTGAAACCCACGAGGTCTCCGTCTTTGGTGGGAATTTGTGAAATGAATGACTACGGGTGATGGCTACAGGAGGACTGGTGAGTCAGGACGGGTTCCTGGGGATAGGTAGCTGGACTGCCAACTTGTGGGATGGAGTCATGTACAGTATCTTAATATTCACACATTTTAAGTTTACTCATAAGGTTTTGTTGGGTTTTGGTTTTGTTTATTTGTTGGGGTTTTTTAAGTTTACACTTTACTGCCAGAAACCTGCTTTTTTTAACTAAAGGCTTAAAACACTTTGATTGGGTCTGCTAGTAATAATGTACCTTTTGAACCTGACCTCTGTGATGTGTCTCCCAAATCATTAACAGGGGCAACTTCTAGAGATGGAAACGTGATTGAATCTTCTCCCAGCTTAAGTGGGCAGGGAAACTTTCTATGCTTGCTTTATTTGTTTGCTTTTGCCTTTCTCTGTCACCCTTTTGCTAGCATCACTTTTACCTCTCTCTACTAATTAGTTCTCTGCCATTGCAGTTGCCTATGCCTTTTTTATTTTCTTACTGTGGTGTGCTTTGTTTGTTTGGAAGGATAATCATAGAATCATAGAATGGTTTGGGTTGGAAGGGACCTCAAAGATCATCTAGTTCCAAGGCAGAGAGGATTTGAAATATTTAACTCAACTGAATTCTTCTTTACGTAGCATATTTGGATGAAATACAATCATGTGAGTTATACTAGGTATCACACTAGATGATCTAATGGTCCTCTTTGGCTTTGTTTTCTATTGATCCGTGGATCAATAACAAAACAGTATGTATTTACTTGTCTGAGTATTAGCCTGTTTCCTCACCCAGAAAACAACTTCTGCTCTTGTCAATAGGGCTTAAAGTTTACAATGAACTCTGTAATGCCATGGTGGAAATTATAAAGGATAATAGGCTCAGTCTTGCCATGCACTTAAAAAAGAAACATGTGAGTCAAATCAGGTAAGGGAGTTATTGAACAAAAATTTGCCATAGAAACTCTGGAATGAAATTCAGTGCCAAAAGGGGAATTTTAGAGTACAGAACTATTGTCAGTGTTAGACCTATTTTGTTGGACTCCCAACCACTTTGGTGGAAATGTCTGTGATAGGAAAACACAATTGGAGCCTCTGGAAATGACCTCATTATTTCTATATACACTGGACATCATCTTGAGGTGTTTGACACTAAAATGATTAGTTCTTGGAGCAACTAGTTAAGAAACCAGCAAGAAGAGAGAGAACAATTTATCTGATCATTCTTAGGGACCAGACTTTGTTCAAGATATTGCTACTGGACAGTTGTCAAAATTCATTAAAAGGGATGAAAAGTGCCCCCCATCACTCAATTTTCGTACAAAAAAAAATATAAAAAAAAAATAATCAGTTGTTAGTTACAAGAACAGTCAATTGGTTAACATGTTTACAAGCATTATGGAGAAATTTTAAATATACTGAGACATGCAGCTAAGTGCAAACAGAAAACTCCCAAGAAACAGTCTTAATGAACACACGCCCACATGATTCCATAGCAAAGAAAAAGTGTCCCGTAAATAAAAGGACATTCTTTAAAAAGTTGAAGCCAGATGCTAATGAAGAAAATAGATAACTGAAAGGTAAATTGAATGTAAAGCCGTAACAAGAGATGAGTAGCGTGTTGCTGAGGGCAAGTTGGTTTCAAATATACCGGAAGAAGGAAATGTCTCAGAGGTAGTAAATGACTTATGGTATAAAAGAAGTCCTGAGTATGTTTAAACTAATTTCTAATACTGCGTGTGTAGGAGCTCGGGGAGGTTCCCATGCCAGAGCTACTCTTTAAAGTGGATAAACTGATGAAAGTGTCTCAAGCTGAAATGTCAGTAGAAGAGATTGTATTGTACTGAACAATAATACACCGAGGTAAGCCATGAGCATGGAAATATCTAAAACAAGCCTAACTGTGAAATTGTTGAAGTACTAACTGTGATTTTTTTACCTCTTGCCTGATTTGACATTGGTACTAGAGGAGAGGAAGGTGCCAAATACGACTCGGCTTTAGAGAGAGGCCTAAGGAATAAGTGGAACTCCTAGCAGGTCTGACTCCCAGGCTAAACATGTATGTATATATTAACGATTTAGAAAAGGTGTAAGTAATAAAGTAATGAAGTGTGCAGCTAGTACAGCATTGTTTAGAACAGTCAGGATGGCATCGCGCGGAGAGGCTTCACAGAAAGGAATTGGATGCAATTCAGTGGCGATAAATTCAGTCTTGTTGAGTTGCAACTTGTGATTAAAGAGAAGATGACTCAATTCGCAGTCCCAAACTCTACATTAGCTCTTGTCACTCAGGGTGGGGTAGCAGAGAGAAAGGGGGAAGACTTGGAGTCATTGTAGATACTTCTATGAAAACATCAGGCCGGTGGCCTCAAAAGGCAAATGGAGTACTAGGAATTATTGGTGAAGGAAGAGTCAACAAGGTGGTAAATGCCTTGTTACACCTGTATAAATTAATTTTTGAATTTGAAGTGTAGTCCTATTTGTATATTAAGAAGAACAAAGGAGGTTCAAGGAAGATTAACAAAGATGATTAGAAATATAGAGATGTTTCTAAAGAGGAAAGATATATTATTCGTCATCTTGCTCAAGGGATGATTGAAGGGAGGTAATGTAGGAGATCTTATAAAACCAAGAATGTTATGGGAAAAGTAAATTGGGAATGATTTTTCAATGTATTGGTCCATAAAGAAATAAAGAAATGTTTAAGAAATCAGATTTAAAGCAAAGAAGACGTAAGTGATTTCTTTTGCATGTCATATTTGTAGAATTTTTTGCCTTTAGATGTTTTGAAGGCAGAAATTTAAATTATTTCAAAGAAGGATTATTTAAATCCAAGGACGGTAGAATGTTTGGTGGTGTCTAATCACCGGAAGAATTTCTAACCTGCACATTGCATGAATGCAGACTAATGAGGAATTATACCATTTCCTCATGGAAGGTCTTACATTTCTTTCACTTTTGTATCCAATGACCAAATTTCATAAGAATTCTAAGGCACTGATAAAATCAGTGAATTGTTACTATTTTTAAATGTATGCATGTATGGTATATGTTTATTAGACCATTTTCTAATGAAGCTAGTAAGAGGGTTACATCCTATTTTTTTTCTATGTAACTCTGCCCCAGCATACCCTTAAATTGAAAAAAGATTGAAAAAAAATGTAGGGAAATGTAATTTTCATGAGTTCTGTCCCAAATAAGATCTCTGGTTTCTACTATAAGTATACATGTATTTTGAATTAGTATTTTTATTCCATATCTCTGAAAAATGCCTTTTGTGTTACTTGCCATTTGAACCTGCAAGTTTTTCAGAATTGAGCTTGTAGGTGAAATCTTGACCTGACGTAATCAGTAATAAAAAGCCTTTGCAGTTCACCGACATTGAATCTAACCATGGAAAAGGCAAACACACAATGTAATTTGGACACTGTTGTATACTGATAAGAATTTCCCACTGCTAGCCATAGATAAATAAATAATCAAACATTTGCATGTTCTCGTGAAAAGCAAATTAAGAAAAAGTCCCATTTCTTTACACTTTTTTGTGTCACTGTTAGCAGCAGTAGTTCCTTAAAAATGAACCTGACATTGTAGATTGAAAGAGCAACTCTAAGCATAAAGCGAGCATGTAATTCATTGCCCATTTTGCTAGTTATTCACAATTCCTCACTTCTTAATCTTTTTTTGTCTTCAAAACATTGTATACACGATTTTTGGGCTATCTTCTGAACTTTTTAGTTTCCTTGTGTTAGGTTTAACTTGTTAGTAGATTCTGTAGATATGTCTTGGTTAGAAGACAACAACAGGAAGATTCTGAGATTTTTTTTATCATTTACTAGTATCAAAATGATATATTTTATTACATGCTGCTTTGCACATATTTTGCAGGGGGAACATTGCAAAAAATACCATAAAAACAAACATAGCAAGACATATTTTAGAGGAAACTACTTAGAAGCATTTCCATTAAATATGAAGTACTCTGATTCACTTTTTCAAGACTGCAATAATGAATGAAATTAGTCATTAAAGAGTGTAAGAAAGAACTGAAATTATATTTTATGGTATTTGTATTTCTGACCTGCTGACATTCTCCAGTGAAAAATCAGTGCATCTCTGCAAAAAAACCTGATAGCTCTGAGAGTTATTTTTTTAAGTATTGTTATTCAGACAAAATTTCTTTTATCGCAGACATGCAATCAGCTTTTTTTTTATCTCCACAGCATTAGCTTGCACAAGTTACTTATTGAAAATTAACCAAAGCCCAGTATGGGATTACTTTAAATCTTTAACTGTTATCTGTGTTACCAAGTTTTAGGACCTAATAATTTTGTATAAACAGATGTGCTCAGTGAATCCCTAAGTCAAAATTACTTGAAGGATGTGCTAGAGGTAGAGTTGGAATTTTTTTCCTGGATACCATCTGATATTGAAGCTGATATGATGAGAGCACAGTAAACATGTCCTGCATGCCTCACCATGCCTGTTTAATAACAGGCAGTATTTCTTTTCTCGCTGTGGAAAACCAAGCATTTTAGGGACCTGCTTCGTGAGAGATCATAGTGCCTATTTGAAAACAGAGACATATAACTTCTAACAGATATCCTACATCCATGGTAATCACAGGGATGCTTATCTATGAAATTATGGAAAGGTTATTCGTGAAATGAAGGGAAAAAACCCAACAGGATCTGGAATGGTGATTACCTTTTTGCAAAATTAAACAAAAAGAAAAAAACAAACACAAAATTAAAGTTGTTATGCTTTTATTTCATTCCATAGTGTAGTGCATAGAGAAGAAAGGAGTGGTGTCAAGCTATGCATGTTGGAATCTAAGTGAAATATTTTTCTGAAATGTATGTAGAAATAGAAGACTAAATTAGGACATGCTAGATGTTATTCTTCAATCACTGAGCTGTTTTAACAGCTGTCTGCAGAGGAAAATGTACAATTCATCAATAAACACTGGTTACAGATTGAAACTTTTATCCATGCTTCAGTCAGCAGAATGTAATTTTATTTATGGTTTTCAGGTATGCTATAATTAATGGGTAGTTATACCTGTTCCTTTGTAAATGGATCCTGGATAAAGCCTCCAAGAATTTATTATGGTTTTGTTAATCCTTTCCAATAATATCAAAGAAATACTTTTGTTCGGTGAGGCACATTTAATGAGACACTAATACACCTAGCAGTTTAAAGAGGCAACAATTAGATCCTAGTTCTTGTTTGTTAATGAGGAGAATGCTTCTCTAAGGTAGACAATATCTTGGGTCTGTAATAGTTAACTAATAACTTCTAACACTAAATTCTTAATTAAATATGATTGTGCCTACAGTGGCAGAAAGAGCTCTTACCATGCTTTTGTCTGATTACATCACTTGCTACATTAAGTTCATTAGAAACATTAAGCAGGGAATAAAGGCCAAGGGAGATGAATCATTTTTAATTAATGATGAATGTTACTGAGACCATTTATTGAGTAAGGAGGAATAATAGTTACAAAGCATGTTTTTCTTCTTCTTTTATGGTCTACTAAAATATATACATTCTCAGTGGTTTGTTTTTGTTTTGTGGTTTTTTGTGGGTTTTTTTAATTATTATTGTCTTAGGCAAAAAGATAAGCAGAGCTTAAAATGATCTAATATTTTATTTTCATTTCCTTCAAAATTTTGACAGTGCAAGGATAAACACCTGTGTGAGCACTTCTATGACAGAAATGTCATGAGAGAACAAAAGATTGCTTCCGAATATACTTATCTCAGCCTGCTCTGAACTAAGTATCTTTAGAGAAACCTTAGAGAAGAGGGAGAACACAGGGCTGTGCAACAAGGCCAGAGGCTAGCTTTGGAAATGAAGGACTCTTCAGAACATTCAGTGCTAGTAGCTTTCATGTGTAGGGAAGAGTGTGAATGCCCAAGTAGATCCCAACAGTGTCATCTCAGCAGTGTAAAGATGGAGGATATCTACTGTAACCTGGTTTTCAACAATTTTAGACTTTATATGTTATAATCAAGATTCTCAGTTCCAAAGAACTAATTTTGGACCTCAGTGTATCCCACATCAACTCAAAAAAAAAAAAAAAAAAAGAACAACAAAAAAACCCAAACCAAAACCAAACCACCAAACCATTGAAGTTGGCTCTATAGGCCAAGTTTGATTCATTCTTCCTTTAATACGTACCACTGATATCACAGAGTTGTTGAGGTTGGAAGGTGCCTTTGGAGAGCCTCTAGTCCAACCCCTCTGCTCAGAGCATGACCAACTAGTCCAGATTTCCAAGTCCATGTCTAGTAGAGTTTTGAATATCTCCAATATCTCCCAAACTGTTCTCTTCTAAATACATTGTTGGACAATCCTACTGCCACTTACATACAAATATGTTATTTCTTTGTGAGAGTAGGTTCATACTGGTGGGTTATATATACTCTTTTATTCCCGTTCTGCTTGACTCTCAGGCTTTCATGGGGTTGTTCTGCCCTGCCTTTTTACTTCATCATCATTTCAGTGCCCTACTTTTACAATCATTTGCCTGCGTATTGACAGTAATTTCAGTTGGTACTAGAGTTTGTGAATCTCTTCCCTTAGGCAAAATCAGGTAAGAAATGAGAGCGTGCTAAGTAGCAGGAGTAAATCATGTTTGCAGAAGCTACTGCTGGCTGTACTTTTATTCTTGAGCTTGATATGTACTATTACTGAAATGGATTTTTGGAAGAGTATTATTTAATAATATTTTATGAAGTAGTTTCCTTGTTATTTCTCGGTAACACATCTATACCTATATCTGAGGGAGGGGATTGCAGGTTTAAAAACTTAAGAGAAAAACCAGGAACTTGATTAATAGTTTCTGAAAATATTTCTTTTGCCTTGGATAATGTTTTGACTCCTGTTTCTAACTAGACTTTTACCCATGTAAGCAGGTTTAAGGAAGCCCGTGACTTTAGTTGGAAAACATTTCAAGACAGGGAATCAGGCATTTTGTACAAAAAACTTGCCTCATACTTCTTGGGTACTGTCAAAGGTAAAATCATTGCTACTTAGAATTGAAAACCAGTAACATTGTAGTTTTGTATAAATTTAGGTGGTGTGAACATTGAAGCATTTTGTTAAACTTTCAATTGAATTGATAAATAATCATAGCAGCCTTTACTTTTTTTTTTTTTCTTTTTTCCTTCCCCAGATTACTACTCTTTTCTGGTACATAAAGATGCTGCTAATATTCTAGCATTTTTAAAACCATTTACCCTGAATAAATGACACTTCCTTAGACATGCAGTTATAAGCTTTTCTTGTTATGGAAGTCTCACATTGATTTCATAGTCAGGATTTTGTTGTGCACAAAATTCATGTTGCTTGATAAGAGAATACTTAATGTTTCCTCTAGTAACTCTACTTGGGAATTTCTCCCCAGCATTAACATTTGTCTTCAGCCAAGCTTATACAGAGAATTTTAAGTTCCAATAGATGAAAATTAAATGAGAAAATTTAGTTGATGTACTTCCATTTCTGCATTTCATTGAGGAAAAGCTTGACCTTTAACAAGTTTATGGTATTTCAATATTTCAATGATTATGTACAGCTTGCATGACTCAAGACTGGGAAATCCAGGAGACACATCTGCATATTTAAGAAGAGAGATTTTCAGTGACTTGGTACTTATATTTTCATTTCAAATTAATGGAGTGGAGAAAGCATAAATAAATCCCATGCAGAATTATTCTGATTTTTATAATGATTGCATTGGGCTGTGTTGCTCACTTTTCTTTATATGCTTCATTACATAAATAGTTTTGCCAATTGTTACAGCATTACATGAAGAATAAAATACTTCAGGAACTGAACAAAGGTGTTAGACAATGAGCTCTGTGGACTTCTACAGGGATCTACATTTCTGCGCTATCATCTTCAGTGTTTGCAGAATGAGCCAGGCAGAAATCCATTCTGAGGGCAAATAGCTGGAAGTATTCAAGATGGTCAAAACAAGAATCTCAAAGAAGCAGTAAAACTCACAGTTTTAAAAAATTAAGTAAAAGTAAAAAAATAAGGGAAGAAGAGAAAAATAAGAAAAAGTCTTTGAGGTTTTTCTGGTGACCTAGCATTGCCCCATTAGCAGTGAAACGATTTTAGTTCTTTAAGAGTTTTATCTGATTCTAAAGTCCAAACACCTCCAACAGTTACATAATATTGATTTGTGCATTCAGATACTCTAATTATCTTCATGTGCGGAACATTTTGACTATTTTATGCTCAAACTATTACAAGTTTTTATCTTGATCACTAGGTATATCTAGCAATCAGATGTTCTTTGTTTTCAGAATGAGAGAAGTTTAAAAAAAAGCTTAATAAATGTGTCTCTTTTTTTTCCCCCTCATAAAAAACCCAGAGCCTTTTATTTGAGACTGGTTTTAGTCACAGAACTACATTCTTTGCCTCCTCTCTCTGGCTGTCAGCTTTCTATCCCCTTGAAGGTTGCGATGCCAAAGTTATTACAGGCAAATACATCAAATGGCTTGTCAAATCATGCTGATTCCCTTTCTAATCTCAGTGCAAGCTTTTACCTCATCAGAGGTCCAGGAAGGTTATGAAATGAAATTCAACAGTTAAAGGAAATTTCTTACAAATACAGAAAGGAATCTGTAGGTTCAGAGCCTGTTTTTCTTCTATGTATATCGAAGGATTTGTCCATTATCCCAAGAGGATGGTGTGGAATCAAAATATTAAGCGGTACCAAATAATAAAACATAATATTTTTCTACTTTCATTTTTATGCAATTGCTTCCTAAGAGTAAAATATAAAAGCTCTATTTAAAAAATATAAAAATCACATTCCATTCCTTCTCTAGTCTTTTTGATATTTTGAAGAAAAAAGAATAAAGTCCAGAGGCATTTAATTCTCAGGCATTTACTAAATAATTTTGTTTTCTGACATAAATTCGGGCTAGGGAAGGTAGTGACCTGCTAATTATAAAATCTGATACTTTCTTCGTGTTTCTGATCCTTTACTTTTCTCATTTTTTTGTTAAATGAATACTGACACCTAATTGCAAATAAAAAGATATTACTTTAATTACCTTCTACTATAGGTGTGAAAATAAGCAAGCAGTTATCATAGCCATTACACCAAATGGTGCAACATTAAATTTCTGACCCTACTACTAGCAGACAGAGCTGTTCAATTGCAATAGCATCTTAGTGTAGTCAACTAGTTCTAATTATTTCCTTCTGCGAATGCTATCTTTTGAACTTTGCGCCCTGGACTGTATTGTTCACAAATAAGAAATAACAAGTGCCTTCATCAAGATGCAATGAATTCTCTGACATTTTGAAATAACTGCTAGAAACAGCTAGGGGATAGAAAATAATTGCCATTCAAATATATCAGGTTTTGGGTTTTCCTTCTTGCTTTACCGATCTCCTGTACAGTGAAGTTTAGTGGAGTTCCTAAACCATAAGGAGAACAAACATTTGGGAGAAAAGCAATTCTGTTTAATAGGTCCTTCTCGCAGGTAATGTCTCACTGAAATTTTCTTCACCTGGATCCAGATGGAGAACTTTGCTTTAAAACAGCAACTGTGGTTCTTTTTGTTAGAGAAAAGTTAATTCTCCAAAAATACCAAACGGCATATGTTAATTCCCCCATCTTCCACTGACACTATGGGGAACGGGGAGAAATATGAGGTGTCTTACCTGCATGGGTAGTGTCCACCTAGACCTCTTCTGAGGACAGGTGCCCTGACAGTAAGGAGAAGCTTCTGTATAAATTCTGCCTGTGCTTTTCAAAATGAAGAGGTGGGGCTTGTATTGTATTTAAGTCTGTCTGATTTAAATATGGGAAGAGAAAAGGTTAGAAAGTGTAATATTTCATCACATCCAAAACCAAGTGATTGTGGCCTTCAAAATACATATCTTAGATGCTAAAATGTAATTTCTGGGAAATGGGGTCTCTGGATTGCAAGAGAAAAAGGAAGATGTTCCTTCAAGTGTTGAGGGTTGGGAAAATGAGGATGCTAGAGAGAAAAAGGACATGGCCATAGCATCAAGGAAGCTGAAAAACAGTTATGTTTTTCCATCTTCAGCAGGACAGGGTGGGCAGTGTATCTGCTGTGGTTGCCTGTGTGGGAAGTGAGATCCATAGGGCCTTAAAGTGTCCAGAAAGTTCAAGGATCGACTAAGGAGAAGGATGTTGAAGGAAAAGGATGAAAGATTGAAGCAGTTGGATTGAAACAGTTCTATATAGTAAAGATCATGTGCGTATTCATCCGTAGTAAAGTGCCCAGAAACTGCATTGGATTTAGAGAAAGACCTCCATATTGGTTAATTAGAGTATGCTGAGGTGTAACATATTTCATCAGCCCACATCCTGTGGTCTTGATTCAGAAGATGCACATAAGTAGGTGTCCCATTGCTTTTGGAGAAGCATCTTGCACACACATGAAGACATTTATCCAAAACTGAACCATAAGCGAACCACCTAATGAGCCATCATCCAGGTCTCAGGGAAAATTACGTGATGGCAAACCTGTGTTAGCATTTATGCAGCACAAAAATCTATTGAATTGCTTTATTTAGAGACATTTGTCACTTGTTTCTGAAGTACATTTCACTATCTGAAATAATGTATAAAGTAAACAGAAACAGACAGACATATTTTTATTTCTCCTCATTTCATCTAGCAGAGATTATAATCTTGTTTCAAAACACTCAGTGGAATTTCTTACCTATTTTTTTAGGATTGAAGGCCAAAAAAATGTGATCAGAATTGCATCTTCTACTGTTAATGTCTTTAAACCTGTGAAGAATTTCTAATATGTGCAAAATTTGTTTTTCACTTCATTCTTCTTAATGAACTGAGAAACTGACTTTTTTTTCCCTGTTGAATGAGAAATGGTAATTTTTTTCTTTGCTCATTGTAAGAATAGTATAGGTGTATTGTCTTTTTAGTCTTCATTATACCTCCTCTGCATGAATGTAGGCTTCACCTGTATTTTAATATAATCACAGATTTGTTTCGTGCTCCTATAAATAAGTATACTAGCAATCCCTAATGATTCAGAAACTTCTTGCTCAATTGCCCATATATGTTATTTTGACTTAATCTCACTGATATTTATTAATATGTAAAATAAGCACACATTCTCAAAATGGAAACATAGACATTCTAGCAACTTTTTTCTATCACCTGTCTCTGAAATACTCTTTATAATACTGGGGAGGTTTTATGCATAGCATAAAAATTTGGAAAGGCAGTAAATAGTATTATCCTTATTCTGCAAATGTTTTCACCACACTAATTTGCAGGCTTGCCTCCTGTATTAATTCCTTAGTATACATATCCTAACTTCTTATTAAAGGGACAAAGAATGTCTTTGCTCAATGAAATTTTCATCAAAAAGAACATTATTCTAACTTTTAAGCTCAGCACGTACAGAAAGTAAATGATTATGCTTGCGCTGGATAGTCAGGAGTACATAGTTAATTGCATTAATTTCTACCGTTATTATTCCACTCTTTGTGATTAGACTGTTTCTAATTTTTTGTCTTCGCTGTATAGTCAGTGAGAGACCTTATAACAATTGAAGTAGGTTTTGTGGTTCAATTTTGGTTAAGAAGTCAAAGGAAGAAATGGCAACTTTTTTCAAAATGTTTCTTTTTAAGTATTTGCCAGAGATTGCATTGCATCCTTGTGTTAGTGTGCCACTGAAACGCTATATTCCAGAAGGCAGTCTGTTCTTCACTGGTTAATGACATAGACTTTCTCTCTGATCTATATTTTTCCTCCACATTAATATTTGTGCTACGGTTTGACATAGTGGCGGGGGAGGCAATAAGTGGGGAAAGGAATGAGAGGCCCATCCAGCGGTAGTAACAGTCACTATTAGCAAAGACAGAAGTAGTGAAGACAAGTGAAGGTCTTCACTGCAGGCTGTTCCTGCACCGTGGACCGAGAGAGAATGGAACAGAGACAAGATTTTCATTATAGAATCATAGAATAGAGTCATAGAATCTTTAAGGTTGGAAAAGACCTCTAAGATCAAGTGCAACCGTCAACCCAACACCACCGTGTCTACTAAACCATGTCCCGAAGTGCCACGTCTACGTTATCTGTATGCCAGGGGTAGCCAGGGTGAAGGATCTGCAGGGCAGGGGAAGGAGGAGCCTGCACAGACTTAGAGCTGAAAAGTAATAGAACTCTTAAAATATAATACTGTGATAAGTGATGCAAGATAGCTAGATATTTGCCCCCTTTTGCAGCTTTTCTAGTATATCAGAAAGAAAAATATACGAGTCTTTAATTGGATCCAATCTTTGTTTCCTTATTCCACGTGGGCTCTATAGCTTGTAGAATCTAAAGGAACTTTACCATAAAAACTGCTTTAAATCATCTTTGTTTATGCACTAAGGGCAAGCAAGAGACAGTCTAGAATGTGTATCTAGTGTTTAACTGCCTGTGCACAGCCCCAAGGAATATAGTTATGGGTCATTGTTATGACTTCCCCCCCCCCCCCCCCTAAACTTTCTTCCTCTGGAAACACAGTAGAAAGATGATTATGAAGTTGCTGTGAGGTTTTATGCCCTCCACCAATTCCTCTCGCAAAAGTGAAAACTTTTGAAGACAATCTGTGCTTGTCTCTTCTAAGCCTAGCTCACTACCTTTTTTTTGTTTGTTTGTTTGACAAAAACAAACAGAAAATATGGCATTGTGTGGGGCACTTGCATCTCGTTATGATTGAGTAACAAAATCAGAATCAGATGCTACATTTTATTTTGATGAAAAAGCAAGACAAGTAAACTTAAATGCCTTCATATTGTACAAATAAATGTTGAGATTAATGTAGAAATGAATCAAGAATATAATTTAAAGAACCTCAGGTAATCTAGTACATCCATGTTTTCTCCAGGCCCTCAATTATGAGTAGACACTTTCTGACAAAAGCAGCAGTGGATTTTCTAGGACGTAAAGAAGATGCATGAGGAGTTGTGAGTTTAAACTCAGAGAGGGAAAAAGCCAACAGCTTAAATGTAATACATATAAATATACTCTAAAAGTGGTTATTTTCATCCTCTCTTGACCCTGTTAGGTTTCAGGATACTCTTACATAAAAATAGGGTTTAACCTCACTGTTCAAAAAAGTACTCTTCTGGAATATCAAAAACTGATACAGACAATGTAGGTATATTAATAGAAGGATTTCTTTTATAATGTGGCCTTTCCATTTCTTTTGTCTAAGATTGTTTCCACATTTATGTTTTATCTATTTGACTTTGAAAGAGAATTAGCAAGGAAATCTATATTTAAGATTTGAGAATCTCTGTACATTTTAGTAAGTCTTAAATATAACATTCTGCTAAACACTGTGGGGAAAAGGCCAACTGAAATCACTAATTGCCAGCCACTTTTTTTAGAATGGCAGAATTATTTTTGTCTGTAATAATCCTCAGCAGTTTGCTTTGCTATTGTTGGAACATGTTTGACTACCAGTTGTTAAATGAGCTTGTACCATTTAAGAGTGGGAGAAGAACATTTGAAAAAGGAATTGGAGTATATTTATTTTAAATAGGCAAATTAAGCTGTCACAAATACCATTAAGAATAATTTCTAATAGACAACCTTCACATAGTTTTTGAAATTAGCAGTTTAAACCTCCCTGTGTGTAGTTTTCCTTTGTAAATTCCTTGTGGAATGATATGGGCCTCTCTAAATGGTGGTTTTCCCTGCTTTTCTTTGTATTTAGTTTATTATATATTCCTAGCTCTTTTTTTTTTTTTTCTATTTAACCTCAGTTAAATGTAAAAGTATGAGAATGTACAGAGTATTTGCAAGTGCCCTGATATTAAACACTTTTTTTTTTTTTTTCTTTGCAAGAGATTATTTCCCTGTTTGAAAAATTCTATGGGAAATCATTCAGACTCTTATAACACCCTAAGAACATGATGGACCAAATTGATACTTTCCACTCTCAGAGAATTTCCTCTTACCAGTTTGTGAGCCTTTCTGGGTTAAAATAATCCTACATGGTTATCTTCCCCAGTTGACACATCCATCCTCATCACTGATGCCACCATGATGGCATTGGAAGGCGTCAGGTAGGAATTACATCACTTAGAGCTGCTTGGACTCAGCTGCTGAGTGTCTAAGGCTGTTCTTGTTGTTAATAGGTACTTGGCCTTCTCTCACTCCTACCTGTTTTCTTCTTTTCTCATAGGAGTATGGGTTTCTTTAGCCACCAGCTTATTTGAGAAATGAACCTCACAGCTACATCACGCTCTTGGAGTCTGTATTCCCAGCCCTAAAAGATGTGTGTGCTATTTGTCTCTTTAGAAATAGGTACAGTGATGTGTTGGCAGGTGAGGAATAGTATTGCATTGTGTTGGAAAATAATGTTTTATAGTAAAGATTTTAAAAAACTGAGCAAAGAAGTGATGGACCCGCATAGGTGAAAGACTGAATGCCAAGGGAATAGAGAGAAAGGAATATAAAAAGGAATATAAAAAAGGAATATAAAGTAACCAGAAGGATGAGGGAAAAGGCTTGAGATTGTTGTGACTCCAGAATAATTATTTGTTCCAGTTATTTACATCTATAAAGGTTCAGGTCTGTCAGTGCAAGAAAACCTATATGCTGTCTTATCCAGAAAAGAAAGACCAGCCAGCAGAGACCAGCTCCATGCATGCGTGAACGTAGTTGTATCCTTATTTTATTAATATTTTCTCTCTGTCCATTCTGGCTGCCTGTTTAAGACGATCTAGTCTGTGTTATGTCAGATCAAAATGGGTAAAAGTCAAAATAGTGATCTAGACAAGCAACACTTCAACCTCGGTTGGCAGAGTAATTAATTATGAGGAAGATGCTGATTTAGTGCACAGCAGTTTAGGTGACAGCACTGGAAAAGCGGCAAAGGCGGCAGTCGAAGCCCGGTGGACAGTTAAGGAATTCATCTTGCAAATAAGGGATGGGATCTGAAGAAAGGACTGTCAACTGCCTGAGCAGAATGACGCACGACTCAATACAAAAATAGGGAGTGGATCTGCGTAGTACAGACTCTTGGGTGCAAAAAGGAGATTTTTGAAACTAAGCTGAATTATACTTAGACAAGTTAAGTTAATAAACAGTGGAGACAATAAGTATGCATGTTAGAAAGAAAGAAATTTTAATCTTCTGAAGTTGTGTGCTTACCTTGCAGTTAAATTCTGCTTTATTTTTGGAAAGAACTGCTTCTGTAAGAAAACAGTTTTGTTTAGTGGAAATTTATTCTGTCACAGGTTTCTAAAGGAAAAGAGTTTACAGGCTTCAATGCAAACTCCTTAATGTGACTTGTAACTGTGAAGATTCCCAAGAGGGATAGAACTGTAGTCCCATCTACAGAAAACTTGCATCAGAGGGCAAGGAGGCCTGAAAGGTTTCAAAATTAAGGTTGCTCCATAAATTGCATTACCCTTTGCAAACAGTCACAGTGAATAAAAAACCAAGCAAACCTCAAAAGAAACACAGATATGTTTCTCCCCCTCTACTCTGCCTTGGTGAGACCCCCCTGCAGTACCGTGTCCAGCTCTGGGGTCCCCAGTACAGTAGAGACATTGAGCTGTTGGAGAGAGTCCAGAGGAGGCCACGAAGCTGATCGGAGGGCTGGAGCACCTCTGCTATGGAGACAGGTTGAGAGAGTTGGGCTTGTTCAGCCTGGAGAAGAGAAGGCTCCGGGGAGACCTTAGAGCCCCTTCCAGTCCCTACAGGGGCTCCAGGAAAGCTGGAGAGGGACTGGTGACAAGGGCAGGGAGTGACAGGCCAAGGGGAATGGCCTGAAGCTGCAGGAGGGGAGATGGAGATGAGATGTGAGGCAGAAATCCTTCCCTGGGAGGGTGCTGAGGCCCTGGCCCAGGTTGCCCAGAGAAGCTGTGGCTGCCCCTGGCTCCCTGGCAGTGTTCAAGGCCAGGTTGGATGGGGCTTTGGGCAACCTGGGCTAGTGGAGGGTGTCCCTGCCCATGGCAGGGGCTGGAACTAGATGGGCTTGAAGGTCCCTTCCAACCCAAACCATTCTATGCACTTTAATATGGATTCTGCTTAAGAAAAATATATGATGTAATATATTACATTCTGAAATTTAATTTAGTATATCCTCATATCATCATTTTTTTTTTTCTTATAAAAGCACCTATTGTCACTTGGCTGAGTATTTACTGGGGGAGAACAATGAAATTAGTCACAAAAAGGTCGATAAAGATGAATTGCTCAAATTATAAGAACTCTATTATGAACATTAAATAGATGGTTACATATGCAATGACAAGCCAGTATGGTTATTTTTCTGCAGACAAATCAAGTAATATATCATATTAGCATTTAAACGTCTTGGCACACAGATTCCAGAATTCTTATTAATAAGAAATCTTCATGTCAATCGGTTAATTGTGTATGCAGTTGTAGACATGGGATGGAAATCAGTCACTAGTAATGTCTACTTTTCTAACATTTATTGTTTTCTTATAATGGGCTGCTTTAAACATATCATCAGAAATTTAATATTGGAAAACTTGATTTTCTGTGGTTATTTGTATAAACTCTCTGTGGATCAAAATATGTTTTAAGGGTTAATCAGTGTTCTCCATTATATTTGAAGATCCATATATATATACAGGAATGGTGTTAATTTTGTGGGAATCTTGAAAACTTAAAAAACACACACTCAAACCTTTTGATTCAATAGAATTTGCAAGAGCAAAACACTGGGGCATTTCACATTGATTAAGGTGGTGGTGGATCTTTTACAGACTAGAGGTAGATAGGAAAAAAAAGCTTAAAAGTTATTTGAACCTTTCAAGTTAAGACATATTCTGCATAGGCAGGAAATAACCAATTTTCCTTGTAATTTCAAACACATTTTAATTTTTGAAAGATGGTATATAGTATGTTTAGATATCATAACTATGTGATTAAATTAACAGTGCTTGAGAGAAATATTTGTTCTAAATCATGGAAGTGGAATTTCTAGGGTTTACAACCTTGTATGTGGGTACATATATTTGGTACTTGAACTCACTGAGAAATATAAATATTTTTTTCCTCTGTAAATAGACAAGTTCTCTAAATATCAGTGCACCAGCATTTACTACAGTTTGAATACTGAAGCAAGAAATGAAAAGAGAAGACTCGCAGCATATTCCTCTGTGTCAAAAGGGACCAAAGTACTCTAAAGTGGATATCTAAAAGAAAAGCTTGAGGGAGACTTGAATTAGCTTTGGTCTGAACCATTTTTAAATAAAATAAAAAAGGGAGCCATCTTGCGATTTGGATGTTTTTGTCCATTGTAACACCAAAAGCTGGATTATGTTTAGCCCAGATTTACTGGGGTCCCATAGTTGCAAATGAAAAAGTATCATAGTTTGAGTTCCCCAAATGGTCTGTTCTCTTCTTATATTGCATTGATGTACACATCTGTATGTATTTGTAGGAGTTGTACTGAAGATATATAGTGTGTCTTTGTTAACATGAAAGAGTTGGGAATGTCTGCTATTGATCCGTGGGTGCTTCAGGAGAAGGATTTTAAAAAATAGAATTAGTTTATTCTTGTTAAGTTCTGAATTATTCGTAACATAAACAGTCTCAGCTACCTCTTTAATGCATCTGCCAGGTTCCTGAGCTGTAGTGATTGCAGCCTGATCGCAGAATTCCTTTTCAAACTAATGAGCTATTAAAGGACGACTCTGTGCTTTGAGAAGGGTTAAAAAAATGCAGATGCTGGATAGGCTCCTCCAAGTGAATTTCTTGATTTTTAACTCAGGATGCAAAACTCTATTTATTCTTAACTGCAGATCTGCAAATTTTTGCCATAATGTAAAGACTTCGATGAAACAAAATGCAGAAGGCACTTTGGAGGTTATCCTAAAGGTATACAACAGGCACTAACACTTAAGAGCTCAAGTTAAACAGTTTAACTTTTGCTCTCCATTGGATTATACTTTCTTACTTTCTCTCCCTCTGTTTTTTTAACATGATGTTTTTACAATTGTTATTCTCATTTAAAAATGTTTATGAAAATGAGTTTACAAATAGCTGTTAGCTATTAAATCTTTGTGATTGCATAATGAGTTATTGTCCTAACGCTTGTATTATTCTCTGAGGGACATGTGATTTTTTTTTTTCTTCATCATCTTTCAAAATTTTATGTAAAAAAGAAAGAAATGCACAAAGGATATTTAATCTTTTCTTTAGCTGTCATTGCCATGGAAACATTAAAAGTAAGAGGAACTGTAGGAAGAAGATGAAAAGGTAGAGACAAAGAAGGAGATATAGAACAGTAAAGGAAAAAGGAAGACATGCGGCAGTGCATTAAGTTGTAAGACAATCAATATTTAGATATCTTTTTGGTTCAGAAATTCTGTCACATTTGGAAAAGCTATACTTTTTAAACCTGAAATGCCGGATAGTTTCATCAATTTGTGTAAAAATAAGAATATTTTTTTCCATTCAGTGGAAATACTAAAAAAACCAAAACCCACTTTAATTCATGTCTTTTCTGATGTTTTCATAGTATTAGAACTCTGCTAATGGTAGAGCTTTACGGCTGAGTTGCATTGTGGTAGGAGGAATGCTTCTGGGCTAGGATGTGCATTCTGCTTGCTCTTCCATCTTTTTTTACATGTCTTGGACCATTGCCCAAGCCCTTTGGAAAAAAAACCTTCCTGATAAGTGCAGAGAAGTCGCTGAAGTCTGGATTCCTAAATGTAATTTTGTCTGAAGGACTTAGAGAGTGTATCATTGCTCTTTTCTCAGATGTGGGAATCTAATCCAATTTTATCTGGATGCACTTACTATAAATATCACAATTTGCCTTGTAACCAGCCACTCCCTCTTTTTCTCCATCCAGCCATCACTGATTTATCAATCCTGTCTATAGTTGTATATTATCAAGTTCCAGTAGGTGGCAGCCCTGCAGCATTGTTGATGGATTTTGTAGGCTGAATAAAACTTACTGTGCATTGCAAAAGGCTTCTTTTGCAAAACTCTTTGCGATAATACTGAATTTCTCATCCTTTTCATGCCTATGATTTACCACTTGGAGAGAATAATGTCCCCAAATCTCCATTCTATGTGTATATTGTCCTATGATGATGTCTGCTGTTATATTCCATAGTCAAATGTATATCAGTTCTTTTTTTGTTCTTTTTTTTTCTTTTTTTTTTTTGTTGTCATTGTTGTTATTGAGATCTGTTCTTCAATCCCATATTGTGGGTTAACTGTAAAACACATGCAGCAATTACATCGCATTAAACTGATAAAGCCATATTGCGTGGAAAATCCCATTCTCTGCTTTATTTTTAATAAATGGATGTTATGTGACTTGCTGCCTCCATTTTGGTTTTGACAATTGCTGTCTTGTTTGCATCATCCAGCTCCATGTGGGAATGAAGTAGGCTGTTGTGAGAAGTTAGGCTGGCATGACCGTCCCTCTATCATCTCTCCAGTCCCCTCTTCACAACCTGATGTAGTAACAGGACTTGCACTGCATCTCTTTTACCTATTTATTTCTATCTATTAAGGAAATCCTCACTTTATCATTTTTTAAAGATCTTCTAGGGTTTCATAATCACAGGACAGAACTTGTGGTCATTTCTCCTACCAAAGGAGAAACAATAAGTTCAGTGATAACCTGTTTATAAGAACTGTGTTCTTCAGCATTTTAAAGCCAGAAGTGCATGGCCCGTGCAATGTCATTTTACTCTGCTACATACAGATCCCGTAAATCTCACTTGGGTTCTGGGATGAGAACTTCCTCCTTCGAGAGAGGAAGGACACAAGACAGAACCCTGCTTTCTGGATAAAGCACTGCTATGAATGCCATGAAGCTGTTATGTTCTGGACCTACTCATACATATGTTATTGTCACAGCCCTTTAAATAGTGTTGGTGTTGCTAAGCAATATTCAAATCATTTAAAGATATTTTGAAAGCAATGAATACCTTTTAACAGTCCTTTGGGCTACACTAGTTGATTTACTACTGAACTGTATTCATGCATTTTTCTCTGTTTTCCCCTTTTCTCCTTTTCTGTCCTGTTTTGGTGTTTTTTTGTGGTGGTGTGGTTTTTTTTCCTTTGGTGTTTGGTTTTGTGTTTGGGTTTTTTTGGGTTTTTTTTGAACTTAACCTTTAAAAGTACAAAATCTGCAAGCAAGAATTGAAACAAGTGAGTTAGAGGAGAGGACCAGTGGGTGGAATTGGGGAGGAAGGTACACAAATGGGAATGCTCTGCTCATTAATGCACGTTTTGTACTGTTCTGCTCCTCGAATTTGAGAAATTTAGGAAGTGGAGATGAGAATTGCCAGACAGCATGTTGTTGCCTGGCAGCCTGTAGAAATCATACGATGCTACATGAGGCTGCCTGACCTAAGTGAAATAGATATTTTTACCCCTTTCTGCTTCCTGTTGATTCTTGAAAGAGCTGTTGGGATGCTGCCTGGTTATATCGCTAAAAATGTCTTCAGTGAAGGAACACATATAGATCCCAATGTATTTTTAGAGGTGATACAGTTCATATTTTAGTTAAGGTAGTATATTTTTTACATTGTTAGTTGGAAATGAAAGAAGATGTTCTCATAAAGAAAGGCTTTGTTGCAATTTGTAATGGTAGCATAGGCTGCTACTAATTGTGAATAACATAAGTAACCTAAGGATATTTTAGCTGTCTGTGTGTTGCAGAGACTGTATTTCTCTTCAGAACTAAGATTTGGTATTAGTTTTTTTGCTTTTATTTCAAAGGCATTTTAATCTTTTCCTTTAAATGAATTAAATCTTTTCAGTAAATCATCCTCTTTAATTCCTTAGGGGTTTTTTCTTAATTTTTAAATCAAACTCACACTAATAGCAAAACAGAGAAATTCTTACTTTGATATGCTGCATATAAATCTCCTGCATGTCAATTCAGCTTGTTAAAGCAAGATTTAAAGAGATATCTTGTTGGCTATATATGAGTTCCTCTTTATATTAGCTAGTTCTATTAAGAAGAGAAAAACAGCACTGAATTTCAAATTTGTGGAACTCTTTTATTAACTTAGTGAACCTGTATCTTTTTTTTTTTCTTTTCTTCTAATTGGATCTTGAAGAACTCATTTCCTAAAGAGATGACAGTTTTAAAACGTGGTGTTTTACCAGGGTGTTGTAAAATGTCTACGCTGGGTCGCCGTTACAAGTCATGATGATGACAGCAGAGTTTATTACAGAAGGAAGTAGGTAACAACGCCGTAGTTCAGAGCTCCGCTCGGGAAGGTGCCATACATACTAATTGGCGTAGTGTTTCTAGGAGGTGATTAATGAGTTTTCTGAGACAGTCTGCAAATAATGAAGCTCTTAAACGAATAGCAAGTTAGTGAACATTAGGGGAAATAACTTGTGAGGAAAATATTTGAAAGTCGAAAATATATGTTAAATATACATCTTCTCAACCAAAATATATTTGGATTGTTCCTTCTTACATTTCAATGCAGTTTGCCTCAAAGAGCCGTTGCCTTATGCATTCTCCTACAAAAGAGGAATAATATGTTGAATGGTAAGCTATTCTGTTCTTCATGAGCTCTCAGATATTATCTGACTTGTTCTTCTGTGGTTTGAAGTCAAATACGGTTTATAGTCAAAGCTGCCCAAGATAACAAGTCCGGATGGTGCTCGTTTCCTTCCACTGCTGATCTCTGGTTCACTCTCTCTCCTCGGGTTGATTTTTTCATGAGTTGGAAGCCTGTACTGCGCCTGCTCAATTGCAGATAGTCTTGTGGTTGCAGAGGCTTTAATTTATGTGTTCCTTTATTAAACTGCATTTCCTCTTTCATTTTTCTCATGGAATTTATAAAAAAATTGTGACACTTCTGCTTTTAACTTTGCAGACTACATGGTCAGATAATCTGGTCCTAAGCTTTTCATTAAGCCTATTTCAGCAGACAACATTTTGAGATCCAGAGTCTTACCTGGGAATTAAGTAATGCCAAGTGATAAACTTAGAAATGCCAAACATCTGAATTGAAATAGTTGACCTTTTGGCACAAAGTGATGATAATCCTGCCTTGAGGTAGTGTATTTAAATACACATTCTTTCATAAGTAGTTGAGCTCATAAAATTGTATATTTGGCTATTATCTTTCATCATTGCTTTTGTAATTTTCTAACAAGCACACATCAGATAACATCTTCAGCAGCAGCGGTAGCAATGCTCCTTCTTAGAAGTAAGAATAAAAGTCCAGAATCAATATCTAATATTTCCCAGCATACAAATCCAAATCCAACTTTGGAGCGTGGATCTATAATGGGATTTTGTGTGAGTTTTTAGAGCTTTGAGGGGTGAATTTGTCTTCTTAAAGATGTTTACATGGACAGTTCTAACCTCTGATCTATCTTCCGGTAAAGTTTGCCAGTGTTCAACTTGTAAGTAGTAAGGAGGCATGTTTCTTCTGACATTAACATAACCCAAAAAACTTAAATATCAGCAGGCTTTGATCTTACTAACTAGTCTACTGTAGCATTTTTTTTCCCTCTCCAAAACTTGCTGTTATATTTACTTTTGTTTGGAGAAATTTTAATTCATAGAATTGTAGATTCATAGAATGGTTTGGATTGGAAGGGACCTCAAAGATCATCTAGTCCCACCCCCCTGCCATGGGCAGGGACACCCTCCACTAGCCCAGGTTGCCCAAAGCCCCATCCAACCTGGCCTTGAACACTGCCAGGGAGCCAGGGGCAGCCACAGCTTCTCTGGGCAACCTGGGCCAGGGCCTCAGCACCCTCACAGGGAAGGATTTCTTTCTAACATCTAGTCTAAATCGACCCTCCTTCAGCTTAAACCCATTACCCCTTGTCCTGTCACTACACTCCCTGATAAACAGTCCCTCACCATCTTTCCTGTAGGCCCCTTCAGGTACTGGTAAGCCGCAATTAGATCTCCCCGGAGCCGCCTTTTCTCCAGGCTGAACAACCCCAACTCTCTCAGCCTGTCTCCATAGCAGAGGTGCTCCAGCCCTCTGATCAGCTTCCTGGTCTCCTCTGGACTCACTCCAACAGCTCCATGTCTCTCCTGTACTGGGCCCCCCAGTTTGTTTTAAAAAAAAGAAATTAGGATTTCAAATATCCTGGTTTAAAATTCTTATTACTCTGATTTTGACAGTTCTTCTCTACTTAATTCAGGATTTCATGAGCCTTGTAAAATCTTGCATTTGTCTCAATTTCTCCTGTTCTCATTACCCTACCCTAGTTACTAATGCAGACACAGCCAGCAATGGACAAAAATCACAAGAAAACCATCTTCCTCAAGAAAACATGAATCTGATGTCTTATGGAGAAACTGGTTCCACATCTGCAAGAGATACTGTATGTTCAGTAGCCACATTCAAATACCCATTCCCACACTTAAAAAAAAAAAAAAAAGTAATTAAAAAAATCATTTGTGGATTGAGGTTAGGTCATGAATCAGGTCCATTACGGAGAAACAGAGCTGTCTTCATAATTAGGTAACTACTTTAATAAAAAAACCAGGATAATTTCTTAAAGACAAGAGTTTTGCTGTGCTAAGAAGAGAAATAAATGCTGCTCCTGCCACTAGTAACCATGCTATTTCTATATCCAGGTGCTGGTATCCCAGCATTTGTCCCAATCCATTTAAAATCGATTCTCTTTTTGACCTATATTTTTTCCAACCTGCAACTTCAGAGCATACTGCAGTTGGGAAGAGTATTTTAAAATCTTTGTCAATGAGTGAGTCCCTGTCAATGACTCAGTCTTTCATGTCAGCGTTGTCAATGAATCCCATTCCTGTCTTCAAAATGCTAAAATTACCCCGCACTAGCTCCTCAGAAGGGCTTGCTGATCTTCTCCTATTGTGAATATTCCAGTGCTTATGTCACCTATACATTTTGAGTTGTCTTGGCAGACGTGGCTATTATTTCGTGCTAACTGAGGGGGCAGTTACCTTCACAGTGCTGCCAGATATTCTGAGTGTATCACAGGTGGTGAGGTTTTTCCTTTTATAGCCTTGCAACAGTGCAAGAATCCTGACTCCTGACACTATTTTGGGATAAAAGGAGGATGTTTTGTTCTTCTGCAGAACTCCTATCTGTTTCAGACAAGCGAAACCATATTGCAGTACTTGTAACTATCGGTGACAAAGAAACTTTCTGTTTTGTCTATCTGCATCATGGATACTAATGAGCCATATTACATTGCACATTTGTTACTAACTTTGAGGTGATTGATATTTTCATCGTGAGTGGATAATTATTTCCCTAAATAGAATTCCTAATATCTTGACAACTCGCACGGCCCCCTCAAACTGATTCACTCGTGTAACTATGGCAGCTTCTTGTTGTATTTTGCTGCAAAGATTGTCTGATTAGTAAGAAACTATGATTTATTTAAAAAAATAAACTCAATGTACTTAACAAGGAAACTTAATGCTCTCTTAGAAGTTCTAACTGTGAATTATCTTCTCAGTAGCATAATGTCATTAGAGGTTTTTTTCTTTCAACATTAGCGCATAGATTTGAGGTTTATGAACAACGATTACTGCACTAATACAGAATCAGAGAATAATTTTGGATGGAGTGAATGAGTGGATGTCATCTGGTTGAAATCTGCTGAAAGCAAAGCTACCTTCAGTGCTGCATTAGGTTGTTCAGGGCCTTGTCCTCTCACGCTGTCTCCAAGGGTAGACACTCCACAATTTGGTTGGGCAACTTTATTTTCACAGTATCTTAGGCTTTATCTGGACATCAGTCAAATTCAGTTTGAGTTGACGGGGTGGATTTGGGTACTGGAGTCTTGCCCAGAGCATGAGGAGGTGTCTGGTTCTGCACGTGTTTCGAACGTTTTGGCATGGTCCTCTCCAGGGGTGCTTTCCCCCTGTCTGCAATGGGAATCTGGGATAAATAGCTTTTGTTTTGTGAATTTGCCATGCAATGATCTGTCTTTTTTTTTTTTTTTTTTTATGAAAACTATATAAAGTATCCATTTCCATTAAAGTAATTTTTTTTTTCTAAAGTAATTGGTGAAGAGAGACTAAAATATTTGCACCTAAACTGAAAGAGGCATTTTACCATAAGCTTGAACTAAGTCATGTATAAACAGCAGACCCTGGTATTCCATGCTGTAGTTCAGGCTGGGGTTTGTGTACTGACTATGGGTTAGCAATAGTAAACTGATAATACATTTGATTGCCATAATTAAAAGCATTTGATTACATCAGCTTGGAACATTTTCTATAATATGATTAAAATCGCATTGGAACACATTCAGCAGTTTTACACTCCAATAATATACAATGTGGAATGAAAACCTGGCAGCAGGCTGATGAACTCAATGTTGCATGCAGGAGTTCAGAGTAAGCACAATTACAGTGTTTCAAAAGTACTGGACAAGTAATGCATTTCAACAAAATTTTGCTTTTGTCTTTGCTTAGTCTTCAAAATGAGGCTTCAGATTTTACAAGTGCAACTCGTAGCTCGTTCAAGGTTGTTTGAACAGTTATTTTTGAAACTGTTCAAAGATCAGGATACATGCTTTATTATTTCGTACGTACTTCACAGTTTAAATGAAATGCTTAGCTGAGTTCTTTTCTTCACTGAAACATCTTGTTTTGTTTGCTTCCTGCTTCTTTTCTTTCCTCTCTTGCTTTCAAAACCTGATGTATATTTTTTGGGGGTTTTGCTTTTACTTTTTTTTTTTTTTCTTTTTTTTTTCTGTCAAATCTCCCATTCTTCATTTCTTCCACTGGGACTCTCATTCTTTGGTTTCCCTCAATTTACTTCTCAGTACAGAAAGCATCCATACTGATATCACTAAAGGGACATTCTTTGAAAGTTAAAGGTCTAAGGGAGACTTTGGTCCCTTTCGTCAGTTTGATTCCTCTGCTCCTTCAGTGCTGTCAGGTTTTCCTTTATTATGTCTAAATTCCCCAAAAGTTGGAGAAAGAATGGAAAGAAAAGGACATGTGGAATTGAACCTTAAAGGTAGTCAGAAATGGAGACAACATGGACAGAGAGTGGTGGCATAGAAGATAAACTGAGCTGTCAGCAAGCAAACAGTAGAATGGTGCAGAACTTCCATACCAGTAAATTAATATAATTTTTGTCTGTACTGTTGCCTTATTTGTTTGTCTCTATTTTCTAATACTGTAAAATTTTTGAAGCAGTCTGAATGTTTTGTTGGCACTAAGCAGCATGCAATTATCTGTTGAGCATTGGGGTAATAATTTAACAAATTTCAGGAAATCTGTTACTCATATTTTTGAATTTTCATAAGCTAAATTCTTATATATCGAGTGAGAGTTAACTTCTCTGCGTAGTTTTACTAGTATAAATTAACTTCAACCTTACTGAAAGTGTAAGGTTTGCCAATCTCAAGATTTAGTCCGAACAAATCACTGATTAAGATTGTATCAAACCCAAAGAATTTCCTTGTGTCTTTGAAGTGACAAAGTCACAGCACCAAAAAAGTGATAGAACAGGCTTCCCTTGGCAACAGTTTTACATTACCAAACTGATTGTAAAATAAAATTCATATTAGTCTAGGGTAAAACAAGACTCTAGTGTCAGAGCTGAGAAAAACTTGGTGGAAAGTTGTGTGATAGAGGCAGACCTGTAGAAAAACGAATGCATCTGTAGGACAAAGGAGTTGGTGCTGAGGACCTGGTGTCCGCATCACACCCATTTCAGAAGGGTTTGTGATGACCTAGGTCTAGTCTGTACTCATGGCGTGAACACCTGGCAGCGGCTGGAGCTCCTGAATTACACCACCTCGTTTAGTTTTATTTGGAATTAGTCCAGTCCGTATATCTGAAGACCATGCCGTGGTATGAACCCAAGTGCAGTAAATGGGAACCAACAGAGGCACAATCCTAAAATGCAGATGTAGAGTCACTCGTGGTTGCCAAAATGTTTCTCTATGGAGTTTTATCTATACAGCGACATCTGGGCAGATGAATCTCCACTCCAGCTTTGGAGTCACATATCATAACTGTTCCTCTCGTTAAACATTTTTTTCTTCTCTGTCATATTATGACTAGTAGTTTCCACTTGATGCCCATGAATCAAATCATTGTTATTTTCAAAAGAATTCACAAATAATATGGAATTCTAAGTGCCAGGTGTTGTTTCTTATATGTTCAAATAACACAATTACATTTTAAAAAGCTGTCACTACAAAACTAAAATAAAAATGAAAATACTGGGGAAAAAAAAATAAAAATCAGTGTTATTGCTCATAATTTGATTTACTGCATTTTATATCCGTTTTCTGGTAGGAGGTAATCTTCTCCAAAATTAAATGAAATACTCTACTTTGTCCTGGGAGTATGCATGCAGAAAAAAATCACTTTCCTGGGATTGATGGATAATTATTTTTCCATCTTAAACAGAGAATTTAATCACACTGATAAAGTACTGAAATTTTATGATAATAAAAGTTTACTTGTTGTGCTTTGCATTTTGATTGTTACATTCTCTTGGAAAAGAAAAAAAGTGTTTAGGTCATATAGTAGTTTAAATCATTAAATGAATGTGATATTGTGAGAACTATTACCAGCACCACCAGCACATATTGTCTGTATCAATTCAAACATTCAAAGATAAATTGCCATCTCACATGTTATAATCAAGACCTTATGTGTCATTCTTGTTCATTGCAAAGTTTAATTAAACTGGAGTGACTTTAGGGTTCACTTATAACTAGAGGCTGCCCAGCATTCAGTGTGTAAGATGAAAATGAGTTGGGATATATTTGGAGGGTAATAGAATTCTCTCATGCAGACTGAAAAGACATTATTACCATTTATATTTCAACATTTATTTATAGGATGAAGTGGTGGTGGTGATTGATTTTTTTTTAAAACATATTTGTATAATTTGGTCAGCATTATTCTACTGCACAATGAATTTAAAAGTGAAATTGTCAGAATCATTGTGAACTTAATGTCAAAGCAAGTAAAATAACAGATACAAGATAGCTTTGAGAAGGAGAGAGTTGAAAATGCCAGTGGAATTTTTGGGTTTAGATTAAATTTTCACTGCTATTCACGGGAGAAATATGCAAAAAGCCCACCTCACCTCCAAGAAAAGACTGTCTTGTTGGTAACTTTGTATTGCGTGTCTGTGACCTTTACTGTTGAAACCTTGGTTCCTACTTAGAAAGATCATGAGGGTTATATTTGGAAAATGATAAAATCTGTCTACTTACATACACCACCACATGAGCCAGGAACATCTCACAGAAGTAAGCAAGCTTGTGCTCGAAATTTGAGAAGCATCTCTGGGAAATATTTAAGAGTGTATCCACATGTCAAATTAGGCAGAAAATATTTGCTCATCAGCTAGATCCAAAGGTTAAAGCAGATTTTTTTTTTTTTGAGATAATAATACAAAGTATTTTTTTCATTTCTTGCCAGCTATTAGAAGTCAAAGGGCTCAATATTTTCCTTTTATTTTTAAGAGGGGAAAAAAAAAAAAACACAAAAAAAAAATGCAAAGAGAGAAATGAGATTATGGAAAAAAAAAAAAAAAAAAGAAAAGAAAAGAAAAAAAAGAAAAAATAAGTCCAGGACACAATTGTCTCAGTGGGTCAGACCAGTAGAACTTTAGCTCGCTGTCCTGGTGTTGGTATTTGCCGGTAGCACATGCTCTAGCAAAGAGTACAAGGAGCGAGGAAAGCGTGGGGTGAGCTTTTCCTTGCTATATCCTCCAAGTTTCCACGCAGCTGTGATTTAGAAACTTCCTGAGCTGAAATTAGCATCTGAATCACTGTTTTAATAGCCAACAATGGACCTATAATCCAGTCATTTTTCTAAAGACTTACTGAACCCACTCATATGTTTGACCTTCCCTGCAACAATGAATTCCTGAAATTAATTAGGTATTGTATGAAATAGTAATTATTGTTGTTCATTTTAAATGTCCTACCTGATTATCCTATTTTAGATCTCCTAATTTATTGATTAGTAGCCAAGTTACAAAATAACGATCTCTCTCTTTTCGCTCTTTTGCGGACTTAATGACCGTTTTCTTTCTTTAGAACCTGAACTGCTGCATCTACCACTCTCTTAAGAGATGCTGAGCCCTCAAATGTATATTTTACTTTGTCATTTTTATTCTTAAAGAAAGAATACCCTGGTCCTACAATGTGTATATGATTATCTTTTTAACCTATCCTTTTTCATACAATGTTTAGTAACTTGGTGCTATTTAATAAGGTGATTTAAAACATGTGGAGGCAGTGCTCATATTCGACTGAATAATATCTTCAAAGAAAGATGTTGTGATAAGTCAAGCAGTACAACTTATTAACCTTAGGTGGACAGTTAGAGAATTGCTTTGCATCTTCACAGAATTGAAAAGAACGAGGTCAAATCCAAACCTAGATAGAGCACAATTTCAGCCAAGCGTTTTGTTTTTTTTTTTTTGGTTTTTTTTTTTTTAGAATTGGCTTTGTTGTTATTAAGAAAATGGTACTAGACTGGAATGGTGAGTATCCAGAGAAGGTATCTACTTTGGTATTCACAACCGCCGACGGCAGCACTGAAGTATAACACGACAAGTTTATGCTGATGTTACACAGTTTATTATCTTTGAGTGACCTTTGTCTGACAGTTTGCTACAGCTGAATACTATTGACAACTCAGGGTGGATCAGTTCAATTTGTTTTTAATACAATTTGCTAATTACTCTTGAAATTAGATTTTCGGGAGGTTTCATTGCAATGTTGGAAAAAGATATCGAGGAAGGAATTGAAAACTTGCAGCAATAAGCACAATGCCTTAATTTTAGGCTATTTCTGTAAAACATTACTACCATTTTAACAACAAACAAGGGATCAAAATAAGACGTGGGTGCTTGGGAAAAAAAAATGAGAAAGAGTAATAAAGTTACAGCTAGCTGTTTAATGGGATGTGATGATGGGGAAAATAAGTTTGCAGATTTGACATGCATTCTCTCCATTTTGCCTAGATTCATTTGCAGTGTTAGGCACGTTCCTTAGATTTCCTTAATCCATGTGTATTTTTTAGAGGAAAAAACTTTAATGTGGGCCATCATGTGTTAATTTGTAATGTATTAAGGTAATTTGCTTTTGCTAGCATTATAGAAATAATTACGGCAGTGTAAAATGAGTTGCTGGTCTTCCCAAATTAATTGAAGAGTAATGAGATTAATCACGAGTAGGAGGGAGTCCAACAGAATTTTAATATGGAAGAGCAAAATGAGATTATTTGGAACATATCATCTTTTATTCCCTTTCTGTTAAAAATGAAATTTTCCATCATGTGAATGGATTTTCCCAGGGCGTTATGTGGTTGCTAAGTAGATGAGGTCAAGGGATGAAACCTCCCTGTGAGTGACTACATGGTGCAGTGCCTTGAGTTCCAAGCATCATGAAGATACGAAATCAGTGAAGAGAGATTGAAGGCAATACACATGCAATAGTATGCTACGCACACGGCGCTTTCCGAACATGGTAAAGAGGCTGTGCTTTAAAAGAAATTCCAAATTAAAGCCGTAACAAGATGATGGTATTTCCATTGGAGAAAGACTGTCGTGAGAAGAGCAGGCAGGAGTGAGTGCTAAAGAGGAAAGGTTGCAGATACTTCTGGAGGCTTTCCATGTGCGAGATGCTTTCACTGTCCCTCTTTGTGAGGTGGAAGAGTAAAGGGCTGCGGGTAGAGGTGTCCAAGGCTTCAATCTGTCCCTGTTTCTCATCTAACAGGAATCTCCTTTTACCTGTTCCTTTAAATACGGTATGGACTGCTTATCGCAAGTTGTCACTGGTGTTTTAGCTTGGGCACATGGGTGTAGATCCATAGATTTGTCATTCTTTTTGTGCGCTGAGAAGTACTCAGGTTTTCCCTACTTACAGCAAATTAATGCGATGGAAAAGTACATGGTGATTTAATAATTTTGGAGACTTGATTTTATTTCAAATAATCAAACAGGCTAATTACATATTGCTGAATTTCACAGAAACATTTTGTCTAATCAAGGTCTTGGACAACACGGGATTTACAGAAATGAGCAGATCTTTTCTTGTTAAATATTGTCAAACTAGGAAATACCATGTCATATGGTATATTAAGAAAGACACTTGTCCAATCACAGACATCATTTTGCCATTTTAAGCAGTGAAAATAGAAATGTGAAAATCTAGAAATTAATTAGAAAGGCAATAGGTAAAGCAAAGTAAGTGGGAAGTTGGACTTTCCAATTAGTCAAACTTTTCTCATTAATGAGGTAAGTTAAAACCTGAAAAAAAAAAAAAGCTATCACGGGCCATTTGTTCTGGAACAGGGCCTGCATAGAACAGACAGAATCATAGGCTTTTCCTTAAACTAATTTTTTTAAGCATTATCATTTTCTTCCCTACAGTTTATTGATAGTCTGACAGCAGCATGCAGCACGGTACGAAAGCCTGAAGTGACCCAACGCTGTTTTGTACTTCGAGGCTGTGCTTTGGGGAAAAAAAAAAAGAAAAAAATCCCAAACAATACAGCTTTGCAGAAACAAATCTGCTTTTGTTGTTATAGTAGATATGACACAACATTCTTGGACATTTAATTTTAAATCATAGTTACTTACTTTGTTGTGGCTTTGCATGGTTTATCAGCTTGTGTGGTGAGATGTTAAGTAGCTCAAGAAATATTGGAATAATTCTGAAGTTCTCAGTTAAGGATCTGTTTTAAAATGAACTTTTGAAACCATAAGAGCTCATGCAAGAGACATGAATGTTACCAGAAGCAGCAAACTCTGAAGCTTTCTTTTGGAGCATTTCTTAACGCTCGTCAAGACAAACACCTAGTTCAGGTTGTGTTATATCAAGTGGTCGCTGACTGCAATTTGCAGAGGTGTGATGCAGGCTGTTATGTTTCCTTTAATAAGTAAGTTCTAGAGTGCTTTAAGGCAGCCTCAGAAATTAGATTGGATAGTTGCTAAATTGTCAGAGGATGTCAGGGCTCTGGAAATGTTATTTTTAGTATAACTGTGCTGGTCTGTCTCTTGCCTGAGGTTATTTATGGAGCATTCCCAAGGTGGTTTGCATTTGCCAAGAATAAAGTTCTTATGCCCTAGACACCTGCATTCTCTGTTCACACTTATAATGTCACAAAACTTTAATTTTTCTTCCACAAATCACGCTTGTTCCAGATACTGGGCACCTCTGAATTTCCTCTTTTGGAAGACATTTGACCTGTAGTCTTTTTAGGTGTTTTTGAGCCTCTTCTGCAGGTCCCTCTTCGTGTTCCATCTTGGGAAAACTAGGAAGTGGGGGCACGCCTAGCCCATGAGATGAGTAAGGAGGCTGAGGGAGTGGTGATAAGGAGAGCTCTGAGACAGACTCACAGATTTACCCAAATATGGTGAATCTGAATGCCATAAAAAAATGGGGTGTAGTGTGAGTGATAGGACTATGCAGGGGATGCAACAAAAGCTTGAGGAAAAGCCGGCGTTCCTGAAGGTACCTCTGTGACAGTGTTTGGGAATCATGGGAGTAATTTTTAAGGTACAAAAATGGGGTTCACTGTGCATGCAGCTTGGATGCCGCTGTGGATGTGGCTCTTGGAAGCAGCAAAGCCATCACCAGCTGAGACGTATTTTGCATCTGAACTGCAGTCTAAAAAAATGACATACTGACATTTTAATTATTTTTTTATGTTAGTCATAAAAATGAGCAGTAAGTAAACTGTTTACTTTGAATCACTGATCTTTAATATATGAATTATTAGATGATGTACATTAAAAAACAGTTACAGCTAGGTATTAGATATTAGCTACTAGGTCCGTTAGGGACTGAGAGTTCAGGGCTATATGGTTTTTGTTGTGCATGAAAACTGTTGACAACATAAGAGCAGAAGTTCCTTGTGATTCTTTTCCCCATAGAATCATTTCCCAGAAATAGTGGCAAATTTGTTCTGGAAAATACTGAATATTCTAGAACCTGAGCAGGAGTGATGTGTATGTTATCTGGGGCTCTGTGCATCGCCGAACAGCCGGTCACACGAACACTGTGGTTTGTGCTTTGATGTAATTCATTTCCTTCCTTCCCTTCTTCTGTACTACAAACAGCCCATCTGTTAAAGTGAGTAGATTGTAGACAGCATTTTAACTTTTAGTATGTGAAGTATTTTTGATGTTTTCTGTAGAAATATGAGGCCCTCATAAATCTGCAATGTACTGATTCTCTGCAGTGAAGGGTATTTTTTTTTTTTTTTTCCTACATGTGAGAGTTGAAAAAGTATAGATCTGTATAAATAATGATAAAGAGAATGAACAGTAGTGATTGGCTTATTTCTGATCTTCCCCTTTCTGGAAAAATATTGCAAAACCCATGACAAGAACTATCATCAACCATCTGCTATTGCCAGGTGATCTTGATCTTTTTCACTTTGATTTCTTTTTGATGAGCATGGCAGACAAATTAGATTTTTCTTGTTGGCTGAGTGTCTGCATTATACTCTCACCTTAGATACCCGATACTTTCATTACAGAGTTACAATTAGGTATTAGAATGAAAACATCTCTTTACTCTTTATAAATGGTGGTACTTATTGCACAATTATACTATCAACTTTGACCATAATAATGTAAAATGTTTGTAAAATGAGTTAATATTATTTGTTTTACAAGGTTTAGGCTTTTTTAGATTTCACCACAAGACGGCTTGTTCACAAGCAAAGTTTATACTAAGGCCTTGGTGACAAGTAGGGAGAGCCGTCAGTCTGAGTAACTGGCAACATACATGAGATACTTGAGGCTGAAAAAGTGATGGCTTTTTGCATCGTTCATCCAATTTGCGGTACCGTGGTTCCACATTGGCTTGGTCCCATTGAGGATCTTGGTTCTTTGGATTACTGTGACTGCAGCGTCCATGAAAGCACTGAGGATGGGGGTTGGACGCATTTCTTAGAATCCCAGATTGGTTTGGGTTGGAAGGGACCTCAAAGCCCATCTAGTTCCACCCCCCTGCCATGGGCAGGGACACCCTCCACTAGCCCACGTTGCCCAAAGCCCCATCCAACCTGGCCTTGAACCCTGCCAGGGAGCCAGGGGCAGCCACAGCTTCTCTTGGCTCCCTGGAGCCTTCTCTTCTCCAGGTTGAAAAACCCCAACAGTCTGTCTTCATAGGAGAAGGGCTTGAACATTGCTACATACCCACAATCTCTTCTTTTGTACTACTTAAGTAAGATAAGATTTTGTAAAGCCCTAATGGAAATATAAATTCTAAATATTTTTTTTCTCACAAATATCTTTATTTTTCAATCAAAAACTAAAGTATCCCTCAAACAAACAGTTTGTTGTAGGTGCCTGAGCATGGTCAATTTGCCGTCATTCAGATGATGAATTAGGTGCAGGATGAATACTTTTATCTTGTTTTTTATATACAGTAGTATAATGGAATATCTGATACTAAGTCAATCTTTTTCATGGCTATTTTCTTTAATAAGCCTTTAATAGAATATTTCTGAGGGGTTTGTTATTTTCAGATAAGACTATATTTGTTTTGGTTTTGTTGACTTCATCTAAAAACTGCCACATCGGAGAGGGAGTTTTTATTAAAATGTTATTTCACATAGCCATCATAGATTTTTTTACAACATTATGCCACTGTTCTTAATGGTACTTTTCTGCTATATATTTTCAACTTTCTTGTTACTGTGTTTTGTAAAAATAATAGTTACATTTGTAGCATTAACATTTCACCGTATATTGTTGTTGTTAAGTCTTCCTTTAACACTGCCATGTTTATTCATTTTTGCTGGTTGTTCTTTCCGTCTTTACTCTTGTCATTACAGTGATAGTCTGAACATCATTGTTATAAATTAAGCCAGCTGTAAACTACCTGGTATGGTTACTGTAGGATAATATGTCTCTTAATTTTTTTTTTTTATTTTTTTTTTTATTCTTTAGTTACCAAAGAGAATTTAGATTGGAAAGCACAAGAAAATGCAGAGTGAAAATCTGATTCTGTATTTTGAATTTAATCAGAGGAATTAAACTGTGCTGACCATCAATGCGTCTCCTTGGTATCCTGGATGAGTTGTACTGACTCTGAGATTGCCAAGACTTTGTATGAAGGTCACAGTCCTGAAGTTAGTGTGGGACTAAAATCCACACCTGTTGATACTATTTTAAAGTCGATTCTCTTTCCAATGTGGGTAAAAGACTGAATTGTCAAGCTTCCTAACATGGTGAGTTTTTCCTAGGCAGCTCTACATGATGCCATCTTGTAGAGCTCTTAGACTACTGGAGTATCAATCTACATGATAGATTGACAATATATATATATATATTTTAATTTAAATTGAATTCCTCCTACAATAAGAATTTAAATGTGTTAAACGCTTTCTTCCTTTTTCCTCTGTAATTATTTTTTAAACTAGAAATATCTTTACTTTTTTTTTTTTATTTGGCTGTTGACAATTCTCTGTAAGATTGGTTGAGCAGACTAGCAATCCATTATAATTATGTTGGAAAACTAAACCTCTAGATATAACAGTGCTGATATTGATTGGTACATGAAATATGAAAACTTGCAGTCTGCAAAATCTTGAAGAATACCTTACAAATAATAATGAATTAAAAATAAAATCCAGAATAATATAGGAAATTTTGAATGTGTAAAAGGAATGTACTTACAGCACTATATGCGGCTTTTCATTATCCGGTATAGAAATGTTTAAGTTACAAGTTTGCAAGCTCTTTGATAGCAAGTCTGTCCAAAAAGCTCATCCTGTTTTCCTGCACAATAATACAATAATACAAGGGAACCAAAGCAAAGTGAAGAGAATACATTTATAGAGGCTTTAAGAAAAAAATGTCTAGGCATAACCATAAATTTACTAGTATATGTTTCGTTTCAAACCTGACTGTGATTTAAAAATATGCAATTGCTACAATTAGTTATCTAAAACTGCTACATATGAGAAGGTGGCTTTGTAAAATGTAAAGAAGATGCAGACAACTAAAAAATAAATAGGATTAATCAGAAGCCCATATAATGCAGATATGTAAAGTGTGGCATATTTTACATGAATATTGCTACTTTAAAAACAGAGCTTGGAAGCAATAAAAGTGTATATTATTATTTCAGAACTTAGCAGTATCAGAGGCTTAAGAATTAGAATCTTATTAAAATCATATTCCTAATTATATGACCCACAACAAACAGACTTTAAATTACTTTTTATTTAGCAGTTTGGTTTTGGTATTTGCGGCATAGATGTTTCCTGTTTCATTTTATTCTGTCAGTAAGGACTGGGGAATAAATGTATCAGTTTGTAGCATCTCATAAACTAATGGCTATTAAAGTTTGATTTCAGGGAATTCAAAATGCTGAAGAATTGTTTGGGTTTTTTTTTCTACCCTTTGGAAAATCTTCATTGCTGTATCTTGCTATAAGATAGATGGAAACACTGTAAGAATTCAAATGATTAAAATATATTATTTTGGTTTACATACTTTTATGCTTCTCAATATTCACATCTTATTTCAAAAATAATTTCCATATATTCAGAATGGATTCTTGCACCAAATGTATGCGATAAAAGTTAATTAAAACACTAAGGCATGATCTTTTCTCCAATAAAGTTATATAGGAAGAGCTTTTTATGATTAAAATTATTTGAAAATGTCTTTAAGAAAATACAGGATTTAGTGATTTTCAGTCTAAAAATGTGGTTCCAATACCAAACTTAAGCTCATTTATTACAACAATGACTGAATTCCGTATAAAACCGAAAGAAAATATTAGGTCACTCTTCTGAATCTTATGCAACTGCAAATGTCTACGGAAGAACCTTTACACATTTTTTTTTTCCTCACTCTGTCAAAGGAGACATCGTGCATATTGTGCGTTCGGGTTATTGTCTAGAATTGCCTCTTCTTTAGCTTCAGAGCGCTCAAATGTTAGGGAGTCCTTCAGTTTCGTTCAAAATTATCCAACAGTTAATTTAAGTTACATAATGGGGATTTCTTTCTTGATTGGGAAGCTCGTAATGGTTTATCAGTATCCTGTGCAAAACAGATTAGGAGATTATTTCAGATCCTAGTGATCTGGACGTTCAAAGATAGGCTGAACATGATGGCAGAGAATAACACACCGGGGTCACAAGGGAAAGGCAGGAGGAGTAGGGATGTGGGACCTTTGCGAAGCAAATTCCTTGTAAAACAAGTAGAGTTGAAGCGGTTGGCCAGCGCTTGAAGTTAATGAAAGTCGCCGAGTGTGTGTGAAATGGTACCCAACAACATTTCATGACTCTTTCTCTGTTAATGGAGGAAGGTATTTTTTTTATTATTATTATTTTCTCCCAACTCTTGAGACAGTTTGTGTACACTGAAGCCCTCGGATCGTGGCAAAATAGAACTAGATGCGTCCGAATAGTTGCGGTTTCTGTGATGTTCTGCTCTTGTGGTAGTTCTGGGAAGCGTGATTAGGAAAGTCTTGTAAACTTGTAAATATCAATCTTAGAAAATGAAAAATGCTCACTTTGGTAGGGTTGTGTTTCACTCGCTGTCACTGCTGATTTGAAGTTTTAGGCAGAGGATAACAAAAGAGATTTTTTTTTTTTCCTCCTCTAATCACTGCTTCTGACAAATTCAGAACTGATGGAATATGCCATTAAGAAAGAAAGAAAAAAAGTAAAAAGAACAAGCAGAACCACTGCTTTGTGCCATTAAGGATTTTTATTTTTTTTTTCAGTTGGGTGACATTTTGGGGATAGGCTGCAATTATTTGTTGAATATTGTGCTTTTGACTTGAAGGAGGAAGAGATGTTCTCTCATTTTCTATTTTTCTCCATATGCTGCTGATAATATTCGGTACACGTTCTTTTGTTTCCCTTTTACATTTCATTATTTGTATACTACTGCACCCTGTATTTGGTCAGCTAAGCCATTGCTTCTTATTTTACCTCTTTCACCTACTTTTTCTCTGGATGTTTCTAATTGCCCTCACAAGTCCCTGTCTCCAGGCCATGCTTTGCCATTTTCCACTTTCTTGCTTTTGGAAATATTTTAGTTCTGTTGATCCACATCATAAACAGATTTTTTCCTATTTCCTATCGTGAAACTAGGACCATTTAGCCAATGGGTATTTACCTATGTCTGTCTATGTCTGTGGCACTTTTTTGCTGTACAGGTTTCTCTGCAGAGAAATACAAAATAAATCTTACGCAGTTAACCTTCCCAACTCTTCAGACAAGTGCAATAAATTGCCCGTGTTGCAGAGTTGGTACTACTAGAAAACGTATAATTTAATATTAAACTATGAACGATATTAATTTCTACCATAGGTAGTTTTACCGTTTATTGTTAGATGCTATGCGGACAGTTCATAAACCTAAAAAAGAATAGAAGTGAAAGGACTATTCTGTCCTTCCTCATGTTAGTTGTCTGGGAGATGATGGGACTTTTCTAACGTAGTGCCTATGCCTGCACTATTGTACTGGTGTTTTGCACAGAAAGAGAAAAGAGAGAGAAAATAGCCAGAGAGATGAGGAGAAAACCACTCTGTCTCTTCACTTAGGGCTTTAGCCTGAACCAGTTAAAATCCAGTGAAATCACTGAAGTACTATGTGCGCATTTCAAAATAGGAAAGGTGATTGGAAATCGGTGAGATCGGCCAAGCTGCTTGAAACTGTATTTGCTTTCTTTCGTCAGACTGATAAAAGTTCAAGTTGCTTGCACGCACGCAAACAGCTAGCTCGCTCTGTAGATAACTTCAAAGTCAAGCTCCTGATTAGGGAGGAGATTCATGGTGCTCTGCTTTCCTTTAAATCACTGAACCAACATTTTCTTTCAAGCAGGAAGCAGGCCCAACCCAAACTAGCTCCTTTCAGAAAGCATTGACCGTTATAAAGAGAAATATCCGGTAACCGAGTGCTTGAATTACCAGCACCATGTGTATGAGGGTGAGGGACAGAGTATACTAAACTCCTTCAATCTTTGCTCCAGCAAATCCGTGCACCTTGCAAGCGCATTTTTTCTCATCTTGGTGCTCCCTGCTATTTTACTTTTTTGCTTACGATTACTCATACTATATATAATAACATAATTGTTGAATTTTATGATATTTTTTATGTATTCCAAATTGTAGTTGAGTTTCTGCGGGAACTGGTAGACTTGTAGCAATAGGAGGCTATGGAAATACTTCTCAAAAAAACAGGGCAAAGCTATTCTTTTGTTTACTTATAACGTTTAACAGGGTTTTTGTTGCTCCTCTTTTGCCCTTGAACCGGGTAGTCGCAGCGGAATAACAGAAAGATACAATTTAATCTAAAAGAGCATGCTATGTTGAAAGTAACTTCAAAGCTATGATTAAATGTACTTACAATAATTAGTTTCAAAGCATTCTAATTCCTAGCACTGTTTGAAGAATTCAGCATCTAATGAAGTAAAATAAATTACACACCACTTTGTTCATTGAATAACCAATTTTCTTCTTCTAACCACCATTTATCAACAGAGCCTTTCACTAGAAAACTTCTCAGCTCTCCTTTAAATATACTCAGAACCACGCACGCTCCTCATTCCCCCTCCCACACACACACAATGAGCTCGATTATAACACCTTCCTTGGATTATAATGTACAAAACCTAAGAGTTCACTTTGGATTAAGAGTTGAGTCAAGAGAAAGGAAGCGTTCAGTGCCAGCTCTGCAATGCTTTGCTTTAACGGACTCCTGTTGGTGTTGACAAAAGAAGAAAAATGGCATTTCCAAAATTCTATTTTTTTTTTTTTTATATTTGTAAGTAATAGTAAATTGAGAAGCTCCATGGATTATATAATTCAAGCTGTAATTTCTTGTGGAAGAAACACGAAACTTTGTATTTGCCGTCATTGATTCGCACCAAGCCAATAGGTTAGCGCTTTGGATGACCGAAGCTGAAGATACAGTATTGCTGTATCCATGAGTAATCTCCCTGACATTGGGGAAAATCCTTATCTCACATTTTGACCAGAGGATGAGAAGTATCATGTGATTTCCCTCCCATCCACACACTTCAGCAGCAACAAGAAAATCTAGGTGAGAAATTGAGAGAAATGGAGAAATTTCCGCATGAGGTTGAGTGCCACAGGAAAAGGGACTAGCTTGTGGTCACGTAGTCTGGCTTTCTTGGGTTTTTATGTATTTTGAGTAAAATGAGAGGGTAAGAAGTTTACTTGAACTTACTTTTGGACTCTAAATGATTTGCAGTACCAGTGATGCGGCAGGTCTTCTGCCTGTTTTCTCTTTGGAAATACTAAAGAGTGAGCTGAAATCGGTCTCTTTGTAGAACGGGGAGAACCCAGCACATAGGACATCCCTGATGCCTTTGGGACATCAAAAAGTACACCAGAAACAACAACAAAAATAGGAGAGAGGTCTCGTTGTTCCTATCAAGTCTGAAGTTATCTGTGACCTTTAATGGCGTTTCAGTTCTTGGTGTCTTTTGAGGTCACACTGATTTATTTTTCCTAAAGTAGGAATATGGTACGATCAGACTTTCTAACTGCCCAGCCAGGAATTTCGTGGGAAGGCCATCGTACTCATTAGTCTTCCTGTCTTAGAATCGAAATATTTATTAGTTTATTCTACTCTTGATGATCTCTACAGCTTGAACACCTAGGATCAAAAAAGCAAAATCACCACTTTCTTCCTTTTCCAGTTGGAATTATTTTCTTTCTGTGAAAATCAGACCAGGCATTTACTCTTTCTCTTATTTATTAATTAATTCCCTTTCTTTTATTCTTTTTTTTTTTTTTTTTTCTATTTGTATACATATATTTATGTCACATTACATACTGGGCTTGTCTAAATTTAGAGTTTACACGCTATCTGTGCACATATTCATGAGCAATATGGCTAAACATTCCTAGACTTATTAACTTGGAAAACAGAATTTGAAAGGATTATTTTGTAAGGGTGATATAGTTTCAGTAAGTGTTTACTGTGTCAGTCTGTTGAGATGCTATAGTAATATTAAATTGACAAAAACACCGCAAGATCAATTTAGTAGTAATTTTGAGAAACAATATGACTTACTTATTGCTAAGGACTGTGACATATCAAAATGAGTTTGCATTCACTTTTAAAATGTTAATCTTAAGCCCCTGGGAAACTGGAGACAATTTTTAAACAAGTTTTCTCATTAATATTCCATTTATAATGAGTATTGTGCAGGAACATTTTAAACCCCTTGGGAACAGTTTGGCATAGATTAGTCTCTTTGTGACGTAATATTTCATTTAGGTAAAGTAATGAATAAGCAGACATTTTAGAAAGAGATATATATATATATCTCATAATCTAAATACACATATCTGAGTAATTGCATTTTTATAAACAGAGCAATTATGATAGAAACCAGTGAAACTTCGGAAATTAAAACCTGAAAGAAATTCTCTGTCTGTAGACGAGATCACTTGCTGTCATGCTGTATTGATTATTCGATATGGATTATTTATTGAAGAAATCCCAGAAATAAAACATATAGTTTAACTCTTCTTCACTGAAGATGAGAGCTCTATTTTCTTATCAAATTGGAATGAATGGACTTAACAGACCTAGTTGTTGATTTGATATTATTATTTTTAGTACTGTATGGGTATAAAATGTGATGTTGAATGTAAAAGAAGAAAAGTACTGTGTTAAAATTTTTCTTTTCTCACTTTGAAAGCTTTGGGTTCTCTTCATCACTATGCAGGAATTTTAGAACTATACTTGGCTATTCCGTGGCCAAACTGAGCAGGTTTTACTTTTGTTTTGATTTTTTACTTCCTGTATAGAAAATACCTTCTGTTCTGCTTGTACTGAATTACCAGACCTAAATATATATGTAATATTGCAGCTTTTGCTGCTGCCTCTGTATTCCCAGCTCGGAAAGAAGCCTGTAGGACTCTTGCATATGCGCTTCCCCCCCCCCCCCCCCCCCCCCCAATATGCCCAATGAATTGCATAGCTTCTTTGGAAAAACATTTTCTAATAAGATTCCTACGACTTTGTGAAAACATAGCATGGGCAACAGGAGGTGCCTAGGAAAAAAAATATCTCCATAGAACAAGTGGGGAGTGATGGTTCCCTAGAATGCTTCCCCAGCCTGTGCTAAATCACAGCTTGTACAGTACGATGAGACTGAAAATGAAAATACGGTTGTTAAAAAGTTAGTGGAAAAGTTTTATTTCCAGCACTTGCTTGTGCAGATATTAAAAACGTGGATATAATGTACACGATTCTGTGCTGTTGTGGTTCACTGGATACTGTTATTCTTTGTTGCATTTTTTTGGTAAGTAAATCCAAATTTGTATCCAGATGCACAAAATATTTTCATTACTTTATTTATAAGGTGTTTCCATAGATGTGTTTTTCCAAATGGAGACATATATTCATGCTGACTTAATGTCATAAATTTAAATTTTATTGTTATTTCAGCTTTTTTTATTTCAGTAGAAAATATACCTTCATGGAAAGGCATAGGTCATAAAAATAGATCTGTGCAATGAAAAGTGTTTTCAAGTATCCTTACTCCCTTTGTTGCTTTTAACATTTACATGATTTTTTTCTTTTGCAAGAGTCAATGGATTCTTTTGTTTCATTGAGTTATCAAGCAGCATCACAAACAAGTTATAAAGAACTTAAAAAATTAAAAGGAAAAATGAAAGGAAAAAAAAGACTATTTTGTTTTGGGTTTTTTTTTTGATATGTCTTATCTTGCTTTATGTACAGAGATGTGTGCTCAAGGTTGTAAGTTTACAATACTGAACTCTCTGCTATTGTGTTTCTGCTTTTTGGTATGAAAGCTGATGTGAACTTGTGGCAATTAGTGCTCCACTGGAAGCTGCTAAATTGATCTTTTGTAGTAATTAGGCTTGTGTGAGAGCATGTCCTGGAAAGGAAAGAAAAAAAAATTCCTAGCTGCTGGAGCGAAGCCATTTGTACTCGTTGGTGCAGCTGAAAGATATCCAGATACTCTTTTACTGAAACAAACTTCTCGCTACGCCAGCTTTTATTGTGTCCACAGCAGAAATGCTGGACTTCCCATCACTTTAATGGTCGGTGCCAAATGTTCTGTATTTTCTAGATTTATTCTGAAAACTACATTTAAAAAAAAAAAAAAAAAAGTGTTCTCTTCCCCTGCATCATCTTGGCTTCTTGACTCCCAGAGATGGCTTGCCAAAAAATTGGGCAAACATATGAGTTCTACCAGTGGCAGCAGTCTGGGAGCTCTGGGCTTCCTGATATCTTGTCAAGTAATTTTCCTCAAAGATCAGGAAAGAAAGGAGGTGAGATGGGACCCTGTTGATGTATCAGTGATGGTCAATCTCACAGGCTATTGAAAACTATGTAAAATAGCACAGAAAACTGTACTCAAGCCGTAGAGAAATTATATTTTTTTCTTAATAGTATTGATGGGCCCATGTTGCATGAAATGAACCTTATTTTTTTTTTCTCAAGATATATAACATGTATTTTCATATAAATGTTTTTCCTTAGTAAATTGGCAGAGGTTTGGGCTCCCATCTCTATTATTCCCTCCTTTTCCCCCAGTCTAATCTTTCCGGATATTTTAAATCTGGCTGCTCCTTCGGCTCAGTCGCTTCCTTCCACAGGTGTTTCACTTTCTTCCTACCCACTGACAGGCTCCAGCTATTCCTTTGGATGTTGGAGATGATGGTGGTGAGACCTGGAGCACTGTCGTTGGTTTAGGGCTGCTCTCACGGGCCTGGGGTACGTTATACCCAGCCGAGAGACAAGAATTTAGGTTTTGGTGTGCAGCTGGGAAATACCTGCCAGAGGGAAGAGGTTTGTTGGAAGACCCGGTCCAGTTTTATTTACAAAACAGTGGCCAATACCTGATGATTGAAAGAAAGACAAGTAGATAACTCTATGTTTGGTGGTTTATTCATACAGTTTTCTTCTTGTACAGAGAGAAAAACCAACAACAAACCCCCAAACAAACAAACAAACAAACAAGAGACCGTCCTTGATTCCTTCAGCAATGTTACAAAAGAAATCATTGTTTTAGCCTATAGAGAAGTAAAAGACAAGTATCATCTAGATGAATGGAGCTGGGTTTTATGGGACTTTTTTTTCCCTTTCCTCTTTCAAAAGCAAGTCCTGCTCCTCACTCTGCTATTGAATTTTACAGAAAGAAGATCAGCTTTTGCAGATCACAGGTTAAAATCTAACAACACTGAAGCTGTTCAAGGCAAAGTGATGAAAATTAATAACCTGTGAAGGTTACAGGCCCTCTTGTTACTGAAAATCGGAGAGTTAACCTGTATTCCTGCATTTGTACGGTAGGTCACAGAAACATAAATAAAATTACTTTCAGAGGTCATCTTATCCTAAAGGAATAACAACTAAAATAATGCATATATATATATATGCATGAAAAATACATTCTATGGAGTATGAGCATATAATATCTCCAGACTGTCTTGTGCATATGATAGCTTTGCCCTCAGGTTATTATGCAGTTTAACCTTGTATATTTGTATAATCACCAGGACTCAAAGTGTGGCCACTTTTGACTAATGCAGAATCTAGTGATAACAGTGAATGTCTTTGTCTATATCTGGAATATTATGTTATGGCTCCTGGAACTCTTTGAAATGGTAAGGTGAAAGATGTGGAAAATCTGAAAAACAATGGGCCATAAATGATAGAGGGACATCAATAATTAAATGCATTAGAAGTAAAAAAAAAAAAAAAAAATCCAGTACGGCAATTCTTAATGATATCTTCCATGGACCATATAAGTCGATGAATTTCAAGTTCAACCATTTGTGCTAAACAAGGTTAAAATGGCTAAAAGACTGACTATATTTTAATGTGCTATAAAGGAATTAAAAGCCTCCAGGAGTCCATAAAAATATCATCCTTCAGTTTTGAATGCAATGACCATTACCACGGAAAGATTTAGTCAATCATTGAGCAATAACTAACTCTGTAGGGCTGCTGTAATTGCTAATGTAATTGTGTAACTGAGGTTTACCCAGTTTTAATTCCACTGTTACCTATTCCTTTAGCCAGAAATACAGTTTCTTCATGCTTTAAAGAGGTACTCTGTTTTGGACTATTGTATTTACTTCAGTCATTCAATAGACAGCTAAATTGTCTAATCACCGGTGACATGTGGTATCCGGTATTTGGCTTATTGAAAGGAAAATGCCACATTCAGTTACTTTGCTTATCTACACATTTGCAAATAATTGACAATAAAAAGTGATTACTCGTATATATTGCATTCACGTATGGCAGTTAACCCCTTGACTGTCAGGATTTTGCTGATACATCATGCACAGTAGTTTTACTATGTTGTACTGTTTCGACATTCATCTCTTCTCTTCTCATCTCACCAATGTGAGACACCAGCTGTCCTCCCAAGAGGAATTTAATCAGGTAAAACCCATCAGCAGCACCATAGCCGAAGTATTTGATTACCTCCATTTTGAAAGAAACTGTTTGAGGGTTGGTTTGTGGTTTTGGTTTGTTTGGGGGGTTTTGTTGTTGCTGTTGTTGAAATAAATGTTTTTAGAATTGGATTTTAAGTCTTAGGTTCAGATGAGTTAACATTTTCTGAGTGGGGCAGAGTGTGTTATCAGAGAGCTCTGATGTCACAGCCGTTACATCCTTCACCGGTAAAAGAGATGACCGCAGTGGCGTAGGTAGAGGTTGCACAAACGTGTTTGCATCCTTCAGGTCAGGGGTACCTGCTAACTGCCTGCAGCTGAAAAACTCCGCGTGGGGCAACGGGCTCCTGTTGGTGAAAGTCCAAAAAGAATAAAAAGCATCGCAACAGCAGAGCGAGCATCAAAGTGGAACTAAGCGACCCACCGTCCTCCCCCTTCCTCCCCCCGATCCCATCTTTTTCTCTCTTTTCCTTTGTGCAGGACACCGTGCTTGCCTTTAGAAAGAGGAATGCTTTTCAATTCCAGTTCTTTCTAATTGTCTCTTTTTATCATCAGAAGCTGGCATGCCAGACACGCAGAAAAGAAAGGAGTTTGCTTGCGAGTTTTTTAGGAGCAACAGCAAGTGGGGAGGAGGTAGTCTGAAAAAGTGAGAAAAGTTGCTTTTTTGTTTTGTTTTTAATTTTTTTTTTTTTTTTTTTTTGAATCACTTTGGCTGCTTGGCATCTCATTCTGAGCAGCAGCAGAGGCATTGCAGCTGTCAGGAGGCAGCTATGGCATTGATACTCTTGCTTTCAGGTTTCAGCAGTTATCTTTGCAACTCTAAATGACAGAATCCCTTTTAATATCATTTAAAATAAAAGCTAGAATTTGGTAGACATTGATGGGAATCATGTGGGAAGTATTGTTACTTACCATGAAAATATGGCTTTGTTAGGCTTAGGATAAGAAATGGATGAGATATTTTGAACAGAAAAATTGGGTTTATTTCCTTTTTTGTTATTAATGAATGTGATTCGGTAAACAAACGGTCAGTTTTGGGATGTCAGGCTCTCTGCTCCCGATATAGTAATCTTTATAGTGAATGAAGATAAAAATCATGTATGCTAAAGAGGAAAATGTCATATTTTGGTGTTAGAACCTGTGGACGATAAGTAGGGCGCACAGCACGTGCATTTTCTTACAGCATGATGAGGAGTGGAGTTGCGCCTTAAAACAATTGAAAAAGAGTAAGTAGCGATGCTTGCTGTACCAAAAGCAGGAAGGCAGGAGTAAGAATTTTGCCAAGTGATACTAAATTGAGAGTTAATGGCCATAAGGACATCTTAAAGGTGAGAAGAACAAAGAATTAAAAAGACAAGCTACACATTTTAGAATCATGGATAAACGCAAGGACTTTGTGAAAGTTGTTACCATTTATTAGTCAAGTACAAAAATAATGAATGAAATGAATGTTTATTACATGCAGAATGTACACTTGTGTCTATTGAGTAAGAAATGGGGAAGAATAAATTACAAATAAACAGAATCTAAACGGGATTTTTTTCATAATGTGAAAATAAAGCTACAGTTGAGTGCATCCTCCTAAATCTAAGAGCAGAAGGAGAGTGGGAAGAGAAGAACATGATTAATCTTTAACAGTAAACTTTTTTCTTGTCACTCTGAATGTCTTGAATCAAAGGCAACCATGCGTCAGATGTTGAGTTTGAACTAACTAAATGATAAAAATGCATGATTTGATGAAGTCAGTTAAAACTACTGATTACTGATATCTGGTTACGCAAAACCCCTCTCTTCACTCGTCTTTAACATCGAATGGCTAACCCCTCCCTGATTCTCTTAGCTCACTTTTGAAAATTTAAATTTTAAAAAATTACTTGGTTTTAAAAGAGAAAGGGAGGGGATGTTTTGCAATAACCTGGCTTTAAAAGTAGGGTAGATCCCACGGACCAGTATACCGTTTTGCTATAATTATATTTAGGATTTTGCCTTTGAGGAACAAACTTAGAGCAGCCATAATTTCATTCCTACCTGAAAAGTGTCACATCAATTGACAGTCACCTATTGGCATAGGTTAAATTGTTATTGCCATGAGAAAATGAAGTATGGGAAAGAGCTACTGCAGAGATGTAGCTTCACCCAGGCAGTGTCAAAGAAATGCTAGGGCTTCAATCCTGTATTGAAGTGATTTAGGAATTGATCAGCTTTGCATATGAATGTCTTTCAGCTCCTTGACCTATTCCAGATAGGTATATTTTGCGGTGTCTTTCCTTCTTTAAAAAAAAAAAAAAAAATCATGTAAGAGAGTCAGCAAGCAAGAGATGAAGCCGTGGTCATATCTATAACCCCTTCATGCCTGAGATTTGTGTTTCTGGGGAGTCACACTGTCCTTGGTGCAATTGCACCAGGCAGTGCTGTCAGACCGGGTGGTATAATTCCCCCACCTGCAGTACTGCATGCGGCTCTGGGGTCCCCAGCACAAGAAGGACATGGAGCTGTTGGAGCAAGTCCAGAGGAGGCCAGGAAGATGCTCAGAGGGCTGGAGCACCTCTGCTATGGAGACAGGCTGAGAGAGTTGGGCTTGTTCAGCCTGGGGAAGAGAAGGCTCCGGGGAGACCTTAGAGCAGCCTTTCAATAATTAAAGGGGGATTAGCGATAGGAGAAGGGGTAATGGTTTTAAATTAAAAGAAGGGAGATTCAGACTAGATGTAGAGAAGAAATTGTTTACGATGAGGATGGTGAAACACTGGGGCAGGTTGCCCAGAGAGGTGGTAGCTGCCCCATCCCTGGAAACATTCAAGGTCAGGTTGGACGGGGCTCTGAGCAACCTGGGCTGGTTGAAGATGTCCCCGCTCGCTGCGGGACGGGGGTTGGACTAGGTGGCCTTCAGAGGTCCCTTCCCACCCAAACTGTTCTGTGATTCCATGAATGGCAACAGGAGTTAAAGGTCTCTGAGGCAGAAATGTGCGTTTCTCAAAGAGTACCTGAAAGCTGAAGATTTTAGCGTGGCTTCTTTATATCCTGCAGGACATGTTGAATGTTTAGTTTGTAACTGTATCTCATGCCACCACATGCTAAGGCTAAAAAACAAAAGCTGCATTATATTTTTATATGATAAAGGTTTGTTTTGGGAAAAAAAAAAAAACAACTTACTGCTGTCTCTCATAATGAACTCTGTCTTCCTGTGAGCCAGGAGAAATGTGAAGGAAAAAGGACAAAAGCACCCACCAACAAAACCCTTCCTGCAGAGTCTGTGTAACAAAAATGAAACATAATTATACGTGTGAATTGAAAGAAACTAAACTCCTTACTGCGTGTGAAGGACTGAAGCCCATGTATGGTGCTACAGTAAATTAATTCCAGCCTTGTCCCTTTTCTTCTCTCTGCGTTACTGGGTACCTCAGAGAGTCAGTGCCGAAAGCTATGTTGGCCCAATAAAATATTTTTGTGTATTTCAAAGCCAACACAAAATTATACTGCCTGTTTCTTGTCTCCAAATTCATGGAGATGTATTTAGAAATACTGTTTTGCCCAAGAGGTTAACTGCATGCTGCGAGAATCTATATTCTTGCTGAAGTTGCCAGAAATTTGTTTTGTAGGAAGCAAATGTGCCGCAGCACGTGCTCTTAGTTTTCTGTCTACCTTAGTGTATAGAGAGTGAAGTCAGGATAAATCCTCTGGCTTGCTTATAAAAGTGCGTTGCGGAAGAAAAACTTAAAGTCGTGGGCGCTCGATGAAGTAGAGAACAAGTTTCGTGTACTACAAGAAAGGGCTTGACTGTGGTGTGTATCTCTTCTGTTTTCTTAAATTGCTTTTAAAGGATATTCATTATTACCTGAATAGCTTATTGTGCGTAAGAAAATTGGCTTAATGAATAACGGATAGGGATCTGCCCTTTGTTTTTTGGTGTAGCCTGAAGCACGTGCCACAGTACAAACAGCAATTAAAAGATCTCTGCTACAATTTTCTGCATTCAGAATCATTTCTTCACACTTTTCCTCTTAGTAGTAGAGTTGTAACAGTCTACTCTGTTGCTGCTTTTGTGATAGATGCCATCATTTCACTAAACAAGAGCGGGAATGGAGTTAAAAAAAAAAAAATAAATTATGTGTTTGTACATATGTATCAGGTGTCCTGTTCAAGTTTCATGCAAAATTCTTAACTAAACAAAGCCACAGCAAAGAATGTGAGAAAGGGCTGTAGCTATAGCACTGAAACCCTGGAGAGCATTGCTTTCTACTTGTGAGCTAACAGACCATAGGGAAATTATGTCTGTGGTTTAATGGGTTTAAATGAATAAAAGAAGCCACCACATCTCTTATCTGACAGGTAAATCTCTTCTTCCAGACTTTATAATTTGAAGGTCTTTCTGCTGCACCCTATGACTGTGGCACGTGAGGAGGAAAGGGATCGTCACGGACTGAGCAGGAGGAGCGCGTGCCGAGGCAGGGTCCTCTCCTGTAATCAGTACTTACAGGGATTCTGGGCTCATGTTGGTGTCAGCTTTTAATTTCCATTCACCAGGCACGTGCAACGTAGATTGGCAAAGCCCGGTGTGCCTGGCCCAGCAGCCGCGGTGTCTTCTGCAGCACTTGGGGTCCTGTCAACCGACTCCAACGTTGGGAATAGGATGGGTTACAACGTCCAACGTGCAATGTGACCTAATGTCTTCTTAGAGGTGCTTATTTCCAGCTCTCTATAGAATAAGCAGCTGTTACGTCCCTGCAACGCTGAGAGATGATGATTGGTGACTGTTGTGTAGGAATTGAAGCAGCGAGGATTGGACTCACTGCTTGCGCTGCCTTTTGATCTCTCTTGACTTTGCTACAGTCGTCTCTGACCCCTAGTTTCCTACCCGTGAAAATAAACAACAGCGTTTGGCATATTAGTTGGAGGTTTCTTTTCCTTGCATACAGTAAGTTGTGTTTTCCACACTATGGAAATTTTTCCAGTTCCCCTCAAAACTGTAAGAATGGTGTCAAACATGGTGGCGTCGTCATGGCTGACCAAAGAAATTTAAACTGTCTTTGACAGAAGGGGAAAAATGAGGCATTTTATCCAACAGAAGCTAAAGAAAACCCATTAAGGTCAAAATCTGAAGCTGCAGGACTGACCTCACGGACAGTCTTGGTATAAAGGGATGTGGATGGTGGACTGGCTTCCTTAAGATGATGCCCTCTCTCCTCTGGTTTTTTTATTTTTTTATTTTTCAGACAGACTTCTCTCCTAGGTCACGATTTTTGTTGTTGTTTTAAATGGCGTGATGCTTGCTGAATCAGCTGGTGCAATGATAGCGTTGAGTGTAATGTTTCTGCTCTTTAGTGCAGAGCTGTACATGGAAAAAACCATGTTTGTTAGGATGGGGATTAGAATGCAGAAGTATAACCCCCCTCCAAAAGCAATATGTATATATATAGGAATGGGAAAGTAAAAGCAGGATGAAAAATATCTCTATGTTATGCTTTAGCATTTAATTTAGTATCTATTTTTAGCACATTTATTCTGGTAACTTAAAAGTTTCCATATATTTATCGATGAATGAGATTTTTTTTAGTCTATCTTTTAACTAGAGGTTTGGGGGGGGGGGGGGGGGCAAGGGGTGGGATCATACCTAAATGTTCCCCAAGTGTTGAATTATTTGTAAATACAAGGCAGCAAAACCAGCCACTCCGTATGTCACAGGCATATTTCCTCTCTTTTCATAAACAAGATAATTTTAGTATTCTCTTTATTGTCTTTGCGGCCCTCTCCCCCCCCCCCCCCCCCCCCCCCCCCCCCCCCCCCCCCCAAGACAGAAAAAAACAAACTGTCAAGTTTTTCTTTTTCCATCTGCTTTTCGGTATCTCTCAGCCAGCTTTTTTATACCTCCAGGTATATTTATTTCCTGTACCTTCACAACCCTTGATCTTTTATAAAGCAGGGTGGTCATTAGTGATAATTAGAGGATGAACATAGCTTTGCAGTGGAAATGAAATGCTATCTGTTGCTGCAGTCAAGTATAAAAGGGAAACCGAGGCAAAGATTTAATGTGAATTTATTTAAGTATTGCATAGCACAGGAATTTGGGCACAAAGTTGTTTAAAAACTCAAGCAGTTTAGATAAATAAGAATAAGATATACTGAAATTGCTTGGTGGATCTGGTCTCTTGTTCAGGACACCAGGTTTTTGCTAGAAGACATGAAGACTAACTGGCATCAATATGATTTCATTTACCATTCATATTTACAATTATAATTCGATCACACATTTATGGTGTCATCATTCTCCATCACACTGTGCGTGTTTGTGTCTCTTGTCTTTCAGATTGTAAGCACTTTAGGATAAAACTATGTTACTATCCTTTTCAACATGGACATTTAATATAAAATAAACATGAAGCCACTGGAGACAATTCTGTATTTTAGGAGGTATGAATTGTCCATCCCACAACTTTGTGCTCCGTGTCAGAGTTGCTTATTCCTCAGATTTGTATTGCTGGATAGGTACTGCTAGCCGTCAAGGCATAAGTGTGACCAGGCGTTGTGATAGCATAATAAATATGTTTATCTGCGATAACCCTATGCCCTGTTGCCAATCAGTAGGAGCAAGAGCTGGAATGTGGTTAGAGCACAGCGGGAGGAACGTCAAATTGTTAACAGCATCTTGCCTTCAGGAGCGGCAGAGCAGGTGATTCACGGCTAAAGCTCACCCGGGAGGGAAAGAAGAAAATGCCAATATAAGTTGAATTTTCAGACAGGGAGTGTCAAAGCTCTAGATCATGAAGTGAAGGGTTGCTTTGAAAAACTGGCAGCATTTAAATCCTTCCTCTGCATTATATTTTCCTACACTGTTTCAGTCCACAATCACAAATTCATCTTGTAGGGTCTTTTGTTTGTTTGTTTGTTTTGGAAACTCAAACATTATTTCTTCCAAAGGAGGATCTTTAGTTCTGTGACTCACAGTGCTTTTGTTCTTGGTGTAAGCGTCATTATTCAGCTTAAACCCACTGTATTTCTATTTCTTTTCTAAAGTGTTGTTATTTTCTTTCTCTTACCTTTTTTTTTTTTGTTTGTTTTTGTTTTTCCCCTCATCCTCTCCCTGTTTTTGATAACCTGACTAAGAGGTTTGGCCACTCCATCCGCAAAGCACAAGCACCTGCCTGCTGGGGAAAAGGGATTGCTAGAGAAAGTGAGAGTAAATTGGTAGAGAAAGTAAAAGCAGGGAGAAGGAAAGGAGGATGGATAGAAAAAAGGAAATGTAGGTGGTGCAATTAAATAAAGTAAGTTAGAAAAAGGCAAGTGAGGAAGGAGAATAAAGGGAGGGGGAATAGGTGAGAAGAATGTCATGCGCATTGTTTGTAAATCTTCAGCTCTGACAGCTTTTTGTTTCAACTATAGGGGGAAAAAGATCAATACAAAGAATATTGCTCAGAACTAAGCTTATTAGCAAGCAGAGAAGATACTGTTGGGTCCTACTTTTCCACTAGAAGAGTGCATAAAGCTATGAAAAATATTTCCGAGGGCTGAGTATAATATAATCTGCCTATGTACCAGAAAGCAGCGCTGAAAACCGCACAAATGAAAACAACCGTGAAAGCAGTAGTATTCCAGGCACCATAGCTGGGACCAAGACAGTACCAGCACCATATTACTAAGGAGAAATATTTACATTTAACTTCCAAAAGAAATGTATTTTGGTGTATTTTGGGTGAACGCATGCAGCAGAAGTTAGGAGTCTGTATTATCTTGTGTGCAAGTTCAATGGATGTCATTACGATATTGTACATCTTATAATTATCAGATAGGTCACCATGTATTAAGTCTAGAATTAGGTTACCCTATTTTTATATGTTTCTGTATGGCTTATAACTGTGTTATTTAATATACTAGTGCATATCACATTAAGTTAAAGATCACTTTACCTTTCCCTGTTTCAACAGTTAAGGATTTATGAACAGTTTGAAATGATTTTTCCAAATTTAGGCTACTTTTACTTTAAGTGGCACTGAATAATAATAAACACAGCATAGCCTTTGCACAATATGTTTCCTTAACAAAAAAAAAAAAACAAAAAAACAACAAAACAAAAATGTGACTCTGCTGTCATTGGTGTAGATTGCTGTGCAGCACGAATAAAATTTCCCAAGATTTTACTTCGTTCTACCTTCGTGAAGTATCTTTCATTCTCATCCTCCTCCAGAAGGAAATAAATACAATTCCTAGCAAAAGACAGACATAGATTTGCAGATGGTGAATCAAGAAAGAATCATTTTGATCATCTGTTTTGACCTCTACATAACACAGAGAAAAGAATTTCCCTCATTAAATTTCTATTTAAAGTAGAGCATATCTTCCGGAAAGAAATCCTTTCATCGTTTCTAATGATTAATTATTCTCATTGTTTAAAAAGTATACTTCTTTCTTGTCTGAATGTGGTAGTTTCACCATCCAGTTATTGTTTATTCTCATATTTTTGTCTGTCATTTAGCCCGCTTCCTCCTTCTGGGGCCAGAAGCAGAGCAGGAGTCTGGGGGAGCAGGTAGCTGAGGTGGTTGATAACTCTCCATGTCTGCAGATGATTTTGGAGCCTTTCTGAGGGGCTCTGTAGATCAGGAGAGAAACCAGAGGACTTCTAGGCACTCCTTTTCAACTCGCGGGTTGGAGAGCTGAGTAAATAAAATCGTTCTTTCTTGATATTTTCTTTTTATTTGTCATTTTTAGGAGTGGGAAAAGCTATCATCTGTCAAAAGGTTCCTTTGTGACTGACAGATTTTGAACAATTTGTAATAACTAACCAGTATTTGGCCAGCTTTCATCTTTTTTGGTTCAAGTAGCTTGGAGGCTGATTCCAAGCTCATTATCTGTTGTGTTTGACAAGGTGATGCTGTACTTGCGCTTTGTCAAAATTATTCTGTTTCCCAGTACTGCTCGTGGAGGTCATTCTTGTGTTTCTCTGTGTTCACATCTCCTGCCAGGCTGTTTTGAGAGTACTTGCAGCAGAGCAGTAAGTCACAACGGAAGATAGATCAGCAAGAAGAGAGCAACGGAGTGGTTATGGAGTGCCTGCTGCTTTGGCAGCAGGGAAAAACAAGGCTAGTTATGCAAAAAAAAAAAAAAAAAAAAAAAAAAAAAGATTTGCTGATATAGCTGCTTAGGGTACAAATTCCGGTTTCTGTTTCTGGAATGATTGATGCAGGCAATAATTCCACATTTTTATCATATTAGGACTCTGTGCATGAAATAGCGATACACGCCAAAGAGCCACTGAGCCGTCACCTCCCTGGCAGAAGGCAGGGGAAGGTAAAGAAGCAACATGAAGGGCCAGGACGGGTTTGTGCACTGGGAAGATTGTAGAGCCGGAGGAGAGAAAACCAGAAGAGCTCAGTCAAATTGCAGCTTTCAGATACCACAGGAGATTCCCAAAGAGCAGAGGATGTTTCTGTACCCTTTGAAGTGTCTGCTTGGTGCCCAGGACTGGCCAAGAGCCGAGACAAATACATCAGTGTTGTGGGGCTGTTGAGAAATCACTTGCTTTGGCTTTTCTGAAGTGGAAGTTGACGGTCTTGACCTTTTCCAAGAGCGTCAGCAGAACCTAATTGCCCGCTGAGGCTTGTCTCGCTTTGTTTTGTGTTTTGTTGTTTCTTTAAAAAGCGGTGCTTTAACACAATCTAGTTACTATTTTTATGGAATGAACAAACCGTGAAATACATTAATGTTCCATGGATCAATAATGAGGGATTTCAAGCCTAAAGACAACTGTCTGGTTTTCGTTCAAGTTCTCAGGTGGTATGCAAAGGTAAGTTGACGTGTTCTGTGACAGTCTCCGTCACGAGGACCGCTTAGGGCTCGCCCATACGTAGAGGTTTTATAAGGAGCTGGATGCAGATGATCTGAAATTGCAGTTGTTCAGTGATCTTGCAATTAAACAGAGAGTAAGAAAATGTGATTTGAGGTTAATAGGTCATTACTTTTAGTAAAGGATTTGACTGTAGGTTGTTATATGGCTTCTTTTCATTAGGAATATAGGAACTGCCACTTTGGATTAGACTAATGGTCTTTCAGTTCCTCTGCACTCTTGCAACTTGCATTACTTATAGCTTTTTTTTAAAAAAAAAAAAAAAAAAGTTTTTCTCCGTATTTTAATCTGCAGTTGTTAGAAATGGCCTGTGAAAATGATGGTGACCTCAAGGTCGTGTTTCAGTACTTAATTAGCATTTGTTTGTGATCTAAAAGAAGAAACATTTCCTAAAATCTCATTGCTTTTACCAAGTCCTGTGTAGCTGAAGCTTAAAAAATAACCAGATAACGCCTCAGTACCTGTATGTGCTCCTGTCTAAATTGATCAGACAGCTAGATGGAAGAAACTGTAATTTATCTAATGTATTTGTCAATCTACAAAAACATTTCCATTAATTAGAGCAGTGGCTTAGTAAAGGCGCTGTTCCTGCATCTCACAGAGATGGGTGTAAATGGACTATGTGTTGCTGAAAGTCATCTGCAGGCAAACACACAAAATTAAGACCATGAGAGGAAGTTCAGAAAGGTGTTGGGTTGATTTAATCTTTTAAGGAAAAGATTCACAGCTATTACTGTTAATATCCAATTGTAGAAGCAATTTTTCATCCAGAAAAGGGCACATTCAAAACTAAACACAGACAAATTTGGTTTATGCCCATGCACAGAGCCTTCAAAGCTTAAATAGTCATTTGGTTGGGAATCAGGGCCCTTGGACTGTCTTCCCACCGTAATTTAGAGGTTCATTTACTTAGATAAGGCACTTAATCTCACTGGGTCTGTTTCCCAATAGTAAAACAGAAATAATAAACCTTAGCAGTCTAATTATGGGTGTCTTGTTAGGCTTAATTAATTTGTAAGGAATGTTAATATCCCCATATGAAAACTGGCATGTGGTGTGAAGTGCGTGTGTGTATAATTACATTTAATACACACGCACGCACACCCCCCGCGTCGTTAACAGAGCACTGTTAGGGTCGCAAGGCCAAGCAGTCAGAAGGAAATACGAGTTTTGCATATGGACACTCCCTTGTGACTACTCATTATGGTAAATATTTAATTACCCTATCATATGCTGTCAGCCCAGCAGAAAGCCTGTCTCATTCACTTCCCATCAGCTGCAAATTTCCACCTCTTTTAGCCAACCCTCTCTGGTACCACTCACCTTAGCCTTCCGACTGTCCTTCTTTCTCCTTTCTGATCCTATTTCCAGGTCCCCTTCCCTTCCCCATCTCCTTAACGTCCTTGGGAAGTTCCTGAAGAAATAGTTATGGCCAAGGTATTTTTTCTTGACATCTCAAGAACAGTTCCTTGGCATTCAACAGACCCATGCTTGTGTGAAAACAGCGGCACTCTTCCTGATTACAGATACGTGTCATGAACTGATTTCCAACTTGACTTGCAGAAATCCAAGACTGAAGTTGACAGAAAGTTTTGTTCAGTTGGGATGCGAGTGGTGCAGTACAGCTCCAGGTACCTTAACTTCAGTGTTGTAGTACGGGTATTGAACAGATGCAGATTGACTTTGATTGTAAATTGACCCATTTTGTGTAGGTCAAAGAATAATAAGACTCCCGTTTGTTAAAACAATTCATATTAACTTTCAGATCTATGAACCAGGAATTTTGTGTCAGTGCTCATTGCTTTCTTATGGTTACTTCTAAGAGAGAATAACTCTGTCTAGTACATGAGGTGTTTTGACATCCATATTTCATGTTCCTAGAGATGACTCTTTTATATTCAAGAAACTGATGAGGGAGACAAATGTTTTCTAAAATTAGGGATTTGGAAATCTATGGAAAAATCACGGAAGGCGATAAAATGGAATTGCAAGATATATTCTTGCAAACTTTGCATTGCATTTCCCCGAGCTATACGGGTTCACTGACGCCTTTGAAATATTCTTTCTAAAGGCTAATTTTCTTTTCAAGAGCATTTTCTATTGAGGAGTGCAAATATAGCTAATCTATTGTCTATTGCAGCTAGCTAAAATACATGTATTTGCAGTATTTGGGTATGCTGTATGATGCTGTTGCAGTGGCGCTACTGTACGATGTTCAAATGTTTAAACTCATTGAGGGTTGTTGAATAAAGCCTGTTTCACTCAGCTGGGAGAAAGGGTTCTGAAATTAGTAGAAGTGCCATCATTAATACCTATTATTCTTGTACTTCAATAGAAGATAAACATGCTCATTGCTGTTCAGAAAATAGAGGTGTTTTTCCCAGGGCAGCAATTACAACTTTCTTTTCTCTCTTGTTTAAAACTATTCATTATTTTGAAAGTATCAAGGAAAATACAGTAGGACAAAATTGGTATTTCCTATAGATTCAAACTTCTTTGAGAGCCACAATTTTTAGACAGGAAGAGAGTTGTTACATTAAATTGAAAACGTTGCTAGTTTTACTTCGTGGTGGAGACCAACTCCTGTATGCTTTTTTTTTTTTTTTTTTATCATTATTTTATTTTTATTTAAGTAGTAGCTTGTTCTGAAGATACAGACTGCATTTTAACTCCCCGTTCAAGGTGTACCTGGGACTCTACTGAAGTGTAAATAAATGATAGAAAGGACCCAGACGACTTGAAGATATATCTAAACAGAAGGATGCAGGAGTATTCTCAACCCTCAGATCCACTAGCACATAGAGTTGTGCATTAACTGTGTAGCAGGACTAGCTTCGAGCACTTTCTGTCCTGGCTTCGTCTGACCGCTGGAATGAATTTGGTCCTGCATGCGGACCAGCATGTAAAACCGTTCTCCCAGCTCAAAGCATTTGGGATGTGGAGCATGCCATGAACTTAGGGGCTATGCTGATGCTGGAGAGTTAAAAGGATGCTGTCGTATTCAGTTACCGTGGCTCTGTGCTGGTAATCTAGCTTTACGTCACTCCCTTGGTTGGGAGCAGTAGCACCATTACTTCCTGCACTCTTCAGTTGAATTTTACATGTTCAGTAAGAAAAAGAAACGCACTGGTTTGGTAACCCTAGGTTTCTGTTTCTTAAATCACTGCATGCAAAAGTAGCTACATAATTGGACTCTCATGTAGATCACATGGGCGTTAATGCTGGACTGCATCCTTCAGGCTTTAATTCTCACATGAAAAAGGACATAGAATCTCTTTCTTAGAAATAAATAATTAAAAAAAAAAACAAACCAGCCATAAAACAACAACAAAGGAGACAGCATTTAATGAGTTAGCCAATATGTCGGCTTATTGTTTGATTTTACAGCCAGAGATAACAATGTCTTCAAAGGCATCGTAGCCAAGAATATTGCTGCTAACTTTGCAATGTTAATGAAAGCTGTAGAAGTATCTTTGAATGATGTGAAAGGTGAATTATATGGCACCTACTCTCTTAAGTATTTAGAGCTATCTAACTGCATTGCTTGTTTTTCTGTGCAAATAGCTCTAGGACTAAGATTTCAAATAAGTGCAAAAAATCTAAAATGCCAAAACCATAATGATCATTTTAGAATTGACCTTTAAAAGATATTTCTATACACTTTGTACCCAGATTGTTTTGAACAATAAAACTTCTATTTTAAAGTCTAAATCTAGTATAAGAAGGCAGGCCCTGTCTTAATACGGTGATAAACAGACATTAAACTTTAGTTATAAAATTTTAAAATACCTGAAAACCTGTAACATCTCATATGCTAACAATTTATGAGTGATTTAAAAGTATAATTCTCCCAGGTACCAAATAATTGCAAAGTAATATTAATGTAGTCCTCTGACTCAACTGAGTCCCTCTCTCTCTCTAATGCTATGAAGTAATTGTAGGTGCATGGGATGTGGTTTGACTGATGAGAGAAATTTGTTAGAACCACTGAGCTGGAGGCTCGTACGCTGCAAGGTCCACCAGGGATCATGTCTAATCTTGCATGTGCAGATGGTGAGGATTAGGTGTGAAAGGATGGAAAAACCAAGTGCAGCTGGGGACAATGAAGTTCATTATAAATCAATTGAATGTTTTGAACTGCTAGGTGAGAGCTGTGTAAAATATGCAGCAAGAGATGGCATTTTATTGATTCAGTATATGTATTATTTAAAAAAAAAAAAAATCTTGCTTAAAAGCAAACAACTATTTGAGGAGTATCTGGAGCACCATAAAGCTTGAATGTGTTTGTTAAAGTTAAACCGATTGCATTCACCATGTAACCACTCTTGAGTTTCTTGGATCTTGGAGATTGAATGTACACCTTAAAGGCTCAGTGCGAAAGACTTGAACTCAACATGCTACCAAACCTGTTTAACTCCCTCCTACTCCACCAACAAATTTAGAATGAAGAGTGGGACCAAAATAAATTAGAAAATCTGAGGGGTCAATGATGAAAAAGAAAAAAGAAAAAAAAAAGAATAGTATCTCATTTCAGCTGTAGACTTCAAATTACATTATAAAAGACTGAGTATTAATAACTCCATTTTAGATGGAAAACTGAAGGACAGAAGGGTGGTACAACTTGTACAGCATCATTCAAAGACAAATGGCAGCACTGGGAATAGAGTCTCTGTACCTTGAGTTGCACTCCTGTGAACATTGCATGGGGTAATCTGGTCTAATTTATCCACTGCAGCAGTGATTTATCAGTGGAGGATGTCCCTTCTACTGGTCAAGTCAATGCTAATTGTTTTGGTGAAGGGAGAGGGTGGAGCAGGTGGATGGGGGAGAGAGAAGAAACCAAGGCTTGTATAGAGGGTAGTTACTTGGCAACTGGAGAGAAGAGACAATGCAGTACCCAGTTCCATTGCTAAATTGGCTTTTCTCCAGCAAAAATAGTTTGTATTGCTCTGAGACTTTGGTTTTATGGGATCTGACATTTTCAGCATTTCAGTGACGCTGCCTGAAAAACAGTGAAGAGCCGTTATGAATGCAGTTACTAGTCAGCAAGGGAAAGACCTTGGAAACAAATGTTAAAAAAGAGACACGTACAAGTATTAGGTCAAATAATGCATGTGGAGCAAAACAAGGAAGAGTGATGTTATGTTAATGCATGGTTTGTGTAGATCTTGCTTCTTAAGGAGACAGAAGATTAGAATTTAGAGATTAAAAACCTATTGATACCTGAAAAAAATGCCCATTAAAATTGTTTTTTGTTCTTTAAACTAATTTTATCAGGATATTTATTCCTTGTAGTATCTGGCAATTCTGTCATGGTGGTAAAAATCTGTTCATCTTCTCCCTAATGTCTGAAGCTCGTCACTAATATTAGTGAAGAATATGCTTCTCAGGAGGCTGTCCTAGCACTGAAACCCAAGCGCCTTGTGAAGAGCAATGCAGATGGTCACTGACAATACAAATGTTCTCCCCCTCCGTTCTTGCAGAAAGCACCTTGTTAGCAGACCATAGCTAGAGCCACATGAACAAATTCATGCTGGAATCACATGTAGACATTCTTATGGTAAAACAATATTCATCAGTGCTATCAATTGTCTTTGGCAAGAAAAAATGAACAGAAAGCATGCTCCCCATATTTTCATGAGGATGTGCCTCTACAAGACATTCTGGGTGAGATCAATGTCCCCTGAAATGATTCTCACCTTGGGCTCACTCTCTAGGCAAAGAAGAAAATAAGTTTTCTTAAGGAGAAATAGATTCTCTTAGAGATACTTTAGAGAGCCATGTATGGTAACCTGAAAGTTTTGTTTTCCTCTTACTGACTCTAAGGAGATCTCAGACAGCTAGCTCTAATATAGACATCTTGTGTCTGTGTTGGAGACATGTCTGTTTGGTTAGAGAAGTCTCGCTCTCTGTCAAGATAAGGGTGTAAACCTGAGAAGATGCTGAGCTGGCAAGAGCCATATGACAACTTCCTCTGGTTGAGTGGAAGCACACTGAGATGAATAAGGAGCTTTCTAATCTACTAAGCTTTGTTGGTTTTCTTTTTTTTGGTTGTTGTTGTTGTTGTGTGGTTGGTTTTTTGTTTTGTTTTGGTTTTTTTTCTTAAGAACACAAAATCCTAAGCCAGAATATTGTAACTCTTTAAACAGACAAGTAGAGAAGACTTGAAAGGCATAGTGCAGCATTTAATGGAGAAGTTTGGAAATCAGTCTCCCTGCTTACTGTGTCCTTGTAGGTCCCTTCCTCCAGCCCAGCTTTCCGGTCCAGCAGTTTACAGTGATTTTTTGTTTAATAAACTCCATGCAGCCTCTCATATATTCCTACGAAAGTGGAAGGCTATGTCAAAATACGTGTTTTAGAAGTGTCATTGATGTCTCTTTTATCAATACACTTGCAGTTCAGATCAGCACTGCTATTGCTAATCCTGAGTTGGTCCAAAGGTGAAAATCAGAGATGCTTGCAACTTTTTTAAACCATGAAAAAATATCACTTTTTAAAGCTTTTGAAAATAATGCAAATACTTTGTCTTTGGCTAATAAGACCTATTTCTTTTTAAGCAATGCATTGGTCACTGAAGATGCCAAATTGACAGTCCTGCTAAATAATAACCTCCATTCACAAATGAAAGCAGTAGACACAATGGATTGTCATGCTAATTTCCACACTTTGAGCTTTAAAAGTGTTCAGGACATACTATTTAAGCACAAAAGAGTTCTTCAGACAATGCTGATGTTATGAAATTTTTATTCTTTCCCCCTTTAGCTTGAAATTGCAAGTTAAAAATTGGTTCTCTTGACTAACTTCTCTTTGTAGATGTATCTCTGCTGAGGGTTCATACTGTGATTCTCATAGATTATCTAAAGACATTTCTTATTATTCTTTCCCCAGTTCTATGTATTTTTATGTATAACAACTGGCATTAATGGAGCTGCTCCCAATCTTCCCCGCATGTATAACATTTATTTCATTTTTTGCTTTGGCTTAGGCAGTACTGTGAATTGAGAATAAAGCCACCAGTTTGTCCTTTGGAAATATCCACTGTTATTGCTGTTTATTAGAGGCATTGTGAAAATTACAAGCTAAATGGAGACTGTGTGAGGAGAATTATAATTTTACTGATATAAAGGATATAGGCATTTGGGGAATCACAGAATCATAGAATGGTTTGGGTCGGAAGGGACCTCAAAGGTCATCTAGTTCCAACCCCAATCCAGTAGCCCAGGTTGCCCAAAGCCCCATCCAACCTGGCCTTGACCACTGCCAGGGAGCCAGGGGCAGCCACAGCTTCTCTGGGCAACCTGGGCCAGGGCCTCAGCACCCTCACAGGGAAGGATTTCTGCCTCCCATCTCATCTCCATCTCCCCTCCTGCAGCTTCAGGCCATTCCCCTTGGCCTGTCACTCCCTGCCCTTGTCACCAGCCCCTCTCCAGCTTTCCTGGAGCCCCTGTAGGGACTGGGAGGTGCTCTAAGGTCTCCCCGGAACCTTCTCGTCTCCGAGCTGAACCACCCCAACTCTCTCAGCCTGTCTCCATAGCAGAGGTGCTACAGCCCTCAGATCATCTCCGTGCCCTCCTCTGGACTCGATCCAACAGGTCCATGTCCTTCTTGTCCTGGGACCCCCGAGCTGGACGCAGTACTCTAGGTGGGGTCTCATGAGAGCAGAGCAGAGGGGCAGAATCCCCTCCCTCGACCTGCTGGTCACGCTGTTGATACTGCAGCCCAGGACACAGTTGGCTTTCTGGGCTGCAAGAGCACATTGATGGGTCATGTTGAGCTTCTCATACCCCAACACCCCCAAGTCCTTCTCCTCAGGGCTGCTTTCAATCCATTCTCTACCCAGCCTGTAGTTGTGCTTGGGATTGTGCCAACTCATGTGCAGGACCTTGCACTTAGCCTTGTTGAACCTCATGAAGTTTGCACGGGCCTACCTCTCCAGCCTGTCAAGGTCCCTCTGGATGGCATCCCTTCCCTCCAGCGTGTTGACTGCACTGCACAGCTTGGTGTCATCGGCAAACTTGCTGAGGGTGCACTCGATCCCACTGTCCCTGTTGCTGACAAAGATGTTAAACATTGCCAGTCCCAATGCTGACTGCTGAGGATGACCACTCATCAACCGTCTTCACTTGGACATCGAGTTGTTGACCGCAACTCTTTGAGTGCGACCATCCAGCCAATTCCTTATCCATCGAGTGGTCCATCCATCAACTCCACTACAAGTCTCTCCAGTTTAGAGATAAGGATGTCATGGGGGACAGTGTCAAATGCCTTTCACAAGTCCAGGTAGATGACGTCACTTGCTTTTCCCCTATCCACCAACAGCATCATGGAAGGCCACCAGATTTGTCAGGCCCAATTTACCCTTAGTGAAGCCATGTTGGCTGTCACCAATCACCTCCTTATTTTCCATGTGCCTGAGCATAGTTTCCAGGAGGATCTGCTCCATGATCTTCCTGGGCACAGAGGTGAGACCGACCGGCCTGTAGTTCCCTGGGTCTTCCTTTTTTCCCTTCTTATAAATGGGGGCTATGTTTCCCTCTTTCCAGTCAGTGGGAACTTCACCAGACTGCCAGGACTTCTCAAATATGGTGGAAAGGGGCTGAGTAACTTCACCTCAAGTTTCCTCAGGACCCACGGATGTATGTCATCAGGTCCCATGGACTTGTGCACCTTCAGGTTCCTTAGATATTCTCAAACCTGATCTTCTCCTACAGTGGGCGGTTCTGCATTCTCCCAGTCCCTGGCTTTTCCTTTTGTGACTTGAGCAGTGTGGCTAGAGCACTTGCCGGTGAAGACTGAAGCAAAAAAGTCCTTGAGTACCTCAGCCTTCTCCATATCCCAGGTAACCAGGTCTCCCATTTCCTTCCAGAGAGGGCCCACATTATCCCTGTTCTTCCTTTTGTCATTGATGTACCTATAGAAGCTTTTATTGTTGTCCTTGACATCCCTGGCCAGATTTAATTCTATCAGGGTTTTCGCTTTCCTAACCTGATCCCTGGCTGCTCAGGCAGTTTCTCTGTGTTCCTCCCAGGCTGCCTGCCCTTGCTTCGACCCTCTGTAGGCTTCCTTTTTGTGTTTCAGTTTGCCCAGGAGCTCCTTGTTCATCCATGCAGGCCTCTTGGTGTTCTTACCTTGCTTCCTCTTTGTTGGGATGCATCATTCCTGAGCATGGAGGAGGTGATCCTCGAATACTAACCAGTTTTCTTGGGCCCCTCTTCCCTCCAGGGCTTCGTCCCATGATAGTCTATCAAGCAGATCCCTGAAGAGGTCAAAGTCTGCTGTCCTGAAGTCCAGGGCAGTAAGCTTGCTGTGCACCCTCCTCGCTGCCCTGAGGGTCCTGAACTCCACCATTTTGCGGTCACTGCAGCCAAGGCTGCCCTTGAGCACCTTGTTGGTGAGAACAAGGTTCAGCATGTCACGTCTCCTCATTGCCTCCTCTATCACTTGGAAAAGAAAGTTATCATCAACCTGTTCCAGAATCTCCTGGGTTGCTTATGCCCTGCTGTGTTGTCCCTCCAAGAGATATCTGGGTGGTTGAAGTTTCCCATGAGGACCAGGGCTTGTGAACGTGAGGCTGCTCCTATCTGTCTATAGAGGGCCTCATACACTTGGCCTTCCTGGTCGAGCGGCCTGTAGCAGACCCCCACTATAATGTCTCCCTGAGGATCAGTTTTATTGTTCTTAATGATATATATGGAAGATGATTCAATTATTCTCCTTTTAGTATGTTGATAAATATATATTGTTGTGGATAAAATGGATTTTTTTGTTGTTGTTCTTTTGATAACTCCAGGCTAAATTATGAAATTTATATTTCTTCTTCTCTAAATATGAAAGAAAACCAACAGAACAAAAATAGCAGAATATGAAGACCCATTCCACATCTTTCATTTTCAGAGTGATTTTGTCTATATAAATCCTATACTTAAAGAAGAGCTCTATAAAACATCATCTGTATGTTGAAAATGACAGGAAAATGTCTGACTCATTTCTTACATATAGGCACTGCGCATCCTTTGTGTCAGGGATATAGGTAAGCAGTTTGTATTTTGTTAATTGATCTGGATTAAAAACTTTAAAGTCCCAGAGCCTGTTCTTCAGGAGGTCAACAGAGAAACACCAGAAATGAACTTGTTGGCAGCACAACAGTGTGGCATCACTCAGACGTATCCCAGCTGCTATTTTAATTGAATGAGAACTTTAATGAGCAAAGTGAGGTTAATGTACAGTCCCAGCTTTCCAGCCGATTAGATTGACAGTGTTTCATTTTACTGTCAGAGTTATCAAAATGTGTTTTTTCTTCCCCGTGATATTCCTTTATTATAAGTTTTGCAGTAGTAGGGGAATGCAATTGATATGCAGTCAAATTGTTCCTGACAGGGAGATTTTAAAAGCTTTTAGGGTGGATGTAAAGGAGGAAATTTTGTCTTCGCAGAGTCTGCTTAGCCCATCTATCCACATTAAGCATCTAACAGTTACACTGAACAGAAATGACATCTTAAAGAAGACTAAGTGCTGCTTAACTTTTTAATGTCATTCTTGGGAGATCTGAAGTTGATTTTTTTTTTTTTTCCTGGTTGCTGTATCACTCCATCATAGCATTTTACAAAAAATAAAACAGTACCTGTGTTCTTAATAGAGGACTTCTGTTCTTCCTGTTGCACCATGGAGTTTTTGTCTTTGCATAGTGAGTGAAAGCACCACACTGATAAACAATTGATGTATCCTTATGTAGAGATTTGTGAGAGAAGAAATACAAGCCAAAAAGAAGCCTCGTATATATCCTATGACCAGATGCCCCACTATTGCACACATGTCTTTTAATCTTCCTTTCCATGAAGATTCTCGTTAAATTTAAGGTTATTTTTGCCCCAACACTTCTTGAAGGGCTGTTTCAGCACCCTAGTCTTGGTATTTTCAGAAACTTTGTAGTTTCGGATTGTATTTAGTTCTAGACAATTCATACCTGATTCATTTTCTGCCAACAGTGCACTTCATGTTAAATAAATCTTACTCTATACAGTTTCATTTAATGATATCTTTCAACGGAGCAGTCCTACAGTGTCCCCTCGCAGCCTTCCTTTTGCTAAAACGACACAATCCCAGCTTTTGTAGCTTTTTTTCAGCAATTGTATCTTAGCACATCCTCCTAACTCCTTTTTTCTGCTTTGCTCATTTAAATTCCTCTTTCTTGAATGTAAATGACTGCAAGTGCACAATGTTCCAGGTAAAAACTCACCGCTGCCTCATGCAATATCATTAACAGTTCCGATCTCTGCTTGTCCAACACACCTAGTATTGCATTTGCCTTATTCACAGGCACATTGTACTGGTAGATTATACTTATTAAGAGTACTAGGTCTTCCCTCCATTACCACCTGATGGTTATATCTGACTTACAAAATATTCTTATCAATAGTCCCTAGTGTAAGAAGTTGAGCTTCAAACTCTTAATTTCTAACCTACGTCTTATATTTAAACCTCACGGTTATCCAGTTCTTCACCGTGATAGTCATTCAAATCAATCAAATTGAAGATTCCCTCCATTTTTTCTGCGTAATCAAATTTCATGACTGCCAGCTTGTATATCTGAGGGTACTATATACTTTATATCGTCTACATTAAATTGACATACATTATGCTAAATAAATATGGGTTTTTTTGATACTTATTTAGCTAAATTGAAATTAAAAGTATCACACCTATCATCTTAGTTTTATAAAAATAGTCATGCCAGCAGTGTGAGCCAGAGGATAGCGCACACTCTATACGTCCATTTGCTCGTACCATTTGGCAGTGAGTTCACTTCTTTCCTGCACTGATTTTCCTATTTCTCCCTTGCCCAGGCTGTGCCCTGCCATTTCGTCCTTGGTCATATTGCAGCACCCTGCAGATAGGATCAAACAATCGCCTTCTTCCTAACCCTGCCGTTAATGTTTTGTGCTCAGACTTCCCAGTTTTGCCTTGTTCCTGACCTTGTTGCCTTTGGATGAGCAAAGTGAAGACGTGCTCCCTCGCAGGCTCCTTTGCACAGAACTACACTCTGAGTGCAACATGCATTTCTACTTCTCTAATTCCTGTCCTCAATGTTTAGCCCAACACGGTACAAATACATGGGACAAGCTGGAGGAAGCCCTGAGAAGACTGATCTGATCTCTCATAGCTGACCCTTCTTTGAACAGGAGGTTGGAGTAGCGACCTCCTGAGGGCTCTTCCAACCTGAATGTTTCTATGATCCAAGTGATGCTGATTTTAAAGAACCAAAACTCCTTCCTTTTCTCTTACCCCTTCCTTTTTTTTTTTTTTTTTTTTTTTTTGTAAAATCTTCTGATTCAAAAGCCATTTTAAATCACATTTCTACTTGGACTTGGATATTTGGACATGTGGATAACCTTCCTGAACATTATTCTTTAATGAAATAACCCTAAAATGGAACATTCCTTAAAGTGTTTCTTTGTATTTAATATTACTTACAAAGGTTTCGTCTAAATTGACATTTCTGCCTCTGAGTTACACTTACAAGAAGTACAGAAAAGGTCTACGATCCCTTAATGTGCAGTAGACATTACTGCTAAGAATAGTCCAAGGAAGTTTTACTTTGGAGAAAGATTTATTTGAGGGAAAAAGTACTTAGCTATTCACATGAGCTATGCCATATAAGTATAAAAGTTATTTTCAACATTGTATCAAATTCAAGGTTAAAAGCTCATTCAACTCTTTTATATTAAAGGTAATATTTATAGTTGGTTACATTGGGTTGTACTGCTTGAGACATTTTAATATTAACAGTGTAAATGGTACAACAATGGTACCTCTGAGAAATATGCAATATATATGTATGTGCTGCTACTACTATTCTTTTTACCATTATCTACTTTATCTCATTTCCATTAAAGTGATGGATATTAAGCGATATGAAATAAGAATGGCCATTTTCTCTATTTTCTGCTTTGCTAGCTGGCAGTACGTAACTGATGAAAACTCTTTATTTTATCAAGCGCACTTTATATTCCAAAACTGAGCAGTAGTAAGTGAATAGTGAAAATAATACTAACAATGATTTTGGTCATTAGTGTATAGAAACAATTATGAGGCATGCTAAAGGTATTCAGTAACTTGCTGGACAAACATGGCAATTTTTGTAGCCATGCATAATTTAAATATGTTTTGCTATTTGTAGTCATGTAACAGACATATAGTAAATTACGGTTTATGTAACCTAGAAATTAAAGTTGTTTAGCTTTTGTAGATCTTAAGAACTCAGATGAAATAGTTTAAGGCTTCTTTCAATTTCAGATTTGCCTTTTCATCTTCTTTTCAAAGAATCGTAGCGTTGCCTACAAGACACCTAAAGAAATCACTCTATCCCTTCTTCTCATTTAACGGCAGGATAAAATAGAGTTCTTCTCCAAAAGATGTTCTTTTGGCCTGCTAAGGTCCTCTTAAGGTTGGCATTACTCATGCTGTACTTGACTAATATGTAATTATCCATCCTTTTTTTTCTTCTTAAGACTAAACAAAGAATCTTCTCTTGTAGGATGTGTTTCCTCTATCTCTTCAATGTGCTTGCAGTTTCCCTTTGTATGTTCTCCGAGAAGTTTGCAGTTATCTTAAAATATGATGCCCTAAATGGACTCAATTCTGTATCTGAGGATCTATTTACCCACCACTCTCACCTTTCCTTTGTCATTGTCTGTCTTTGTTGTTGACTCTTCTAATTCCAGAAAATACTTGAATTGACTTCTCCAGTCATGGAAGTGGCTGATATTTCCTTACAGTGCTCTCTTCGAACATGTGATGCATGGGTCTACATATGTGGGATTATCTTAAAAGCAAGGAAACAATGACTGTTTTAAAATTCATAACTACTTTTTTCCAGTGGCCACTAAAAAAGAATGCTGCAATTTATGTAATTACCATGTCAAAATTTCTAGGAAAAAAAAAAAGATGAATATGAACCATTAGTATGCAAAGCTGTAACTAAATACAGTAAAAAGAATTTATGGGCTTGTGATTACATTCAATACAGTTAATTGACTCCCACTTCTTTATTACATATAAACTGTGAATAAAGTTTGAGAAAGACACACACACACAAACACATTTATTTTATTAATTGATAAATTTATTTAAAAATAAACAGATCCAGGAATGAAAAAAAAAATATTTCTGAGTCCTCAGCTTTGTATTGCTATGACCATAGCATAGTGAAAACTTTGGATGGCCAAGAGCCCCATGTACTTTTTGAAGCTGAGACACACAACTATTTTTTTCACTTTCGCTTACCCAAAAAATTCTTAACATCTTCTTTTGAGTCACTTGGTTGTGGTGTTTCTTTGTTGATAGATGACGCAAAGGACTGTGAGGAGTTACAAGCCCAGGATGCCCAGCGTTGCTTAATATAAAGCCCTAGGAAATATGTAATTGAAAATTCTAATTGACTTCACATAATTATATCCCTAATTTTCAGAATATTTTTTATGTTAATCCCCAGCCGAAATTTGAAATCCACTCTTCCGGGTTGTTTGTGTGTTGTAAAGACAGAATATTAAAAAACTTTTTGTTATTCCCTTGCCTGCTTGTGTACTACAGAGATGAAATTGTACAAATATAATGTGCTGGGACAATTCCATCCTGAGCACAGCAGCCACCCTGCTATTTAAATGCTGGATAGCTGCCAAACAAACAAAAATAATTCATTTCATATCACATTATTTTGAATACTTTGATGAAAAAGGGAAAAGCAACAAGACATTAATCATATGGCTCTGCCAAACTCTGCAACTTTTAGCAAAGTGGTTTAACTCTCCTTTGCAAGAGTTTGCTCGGTATTGAAATAGTGCCAAAATCTATATGTACCTTGTAGGTGCAGGTCGGTACCATCAACCTGGAAACTGCTTCAGGATCAGCAATGACACACACACAAAAAGTCAAAATATTTTACTTATTTATTAGTCCCACTGTGTTACAGTCCCATCCTGTTCCAAGCTTTGGTAAAGACTTACGTGGACAAATGCACTGAAGGCTAAGCAGACGGATATGGACAGAAAATAATTTGCCTAGATGAATTCTTCCTCAGATTTTCCCTCTCCTCTTTTCCCATTCAGCTCTTCTTCTGAGAACAGATTTTAAACATATGCCTTTAGAGTATGTGTTTTATGCCTCCTTTGTAATTCATCTTGAATGCTTAGAATTGAAAGCTGCTTTTTCTTTTATTTTTTCCTTTTTTTTTTTCTCTTCTTGTTTTTTTTTTACTTTACCCTCTTCTGAAGTGTAAAATTTAGTTGTTGGTCAGATGCAAAGACTTTCCTTACACTGTGTTTTAAAAAAATCTGGTCTAAAATTGTAAGAGTCCACTTCTTAGAAAAAGTAATTTTGCATCTCACTGATTAGTGAAGAGGTTATTCTGGGAAAGCTGTCAAATTCCATGAAGTGCTTTAAATACTACTTCACTAAGTCGCTGAATAGGCTTATGGCCAAGTTGTGCTTAAGAGTTCCTGCAGTGACATAGGCGGTACCGGTGTTTTTCTAAATCCAGAGTCTAATTTAGTGAGAGGAGAGCCCTTCACCTATGAAATGCACACCCACAAAGGTCTGAAAGGGATGTTAGGAACTCTTAAATGATGTTTATACAACACAGTTCCCAGGAGGGCAGATCGTAGAGCATGTCACAGTGTCCAAATTTATCTGCTTCCCTCTTGCTCGACTGCCCTCCTCTGCCAGACTGCCTGCCAGGTAGACAAAAGTAAGGCCAGTGTTGTGTTTTGAGTTTCAGACAGTAAAATTATTTTTTCTGGATTTATGGTTATTGTCCTTTCTTCTTGGCTACTTCAGTCCGATGAGCCTTGAGGCAAACAAGGATGGGAAAGACGTGCATCTCTCTGGCCTGAAATCCTGTGTCATTTCAAGTGCCCTTTGCAATCTTGCCAGCATCGACTGGCTTCAGGAGGTCTAAAACTTTGGGTCATGGTCTCCTTAGGGTTACAGTAGAGTCTGAGGGCAGGGGAAGCCCTTACTCCACCCCAGTTTGGTGTCGGTTCAGGTCTTTAATGCAGGAGACTGAGAACAGACTGTACTCTTCCAATGTGTTTATAGGAAACCTCAGCAGCTGAGGGATGGGAAATATTTGTGCTCAGCAGTTACTCTCGCTCTTTGTACATGCTGAGCTGGAAAGGACTGCAATTTCTAAAAAGACTGCCGTTGATCTACAGTACATGTAGGAACCTCAGGCCGGCATTGATCTACAGTATGTGTAACCACATAGGAACCTCTTTTTCCTCTTCTTTCCTGTTAGTTTTGGGGGGTTTAAGCAGAAAGGGTGAAACACAGCCTTGCATTTGGGAGACAACCTCCATTCTCCCCAGTTTGAATAGTGCTTGGATATATCTTGCTCAGGGACCGAAGTGATGGGTGAATAAACGTGAATGTTACTAGAGTATCGTTGAAGAACTGCTAGAAAAGCTGATGGATTTGAGCTGAATATTTTGTGTGTCGACTTGTAAGTTTTTAGGCTAAAAGAGCTCTTGCATGTCCTCATTCCTACGTGTGCTGTTTTTTTCAAAATGTGCTTTCTGAACACGCGCTGAGGGACCAAACTGCATTTTTTTCACCAGAAGGGGGAAAGTGAGAAAACTACATTCAAGTGTCAAGAAAAACAAAAAAGAGTTTAGAGAAAATGTTTGGAAAAAGTCCATGAGTGTGCTAGAAAGTGCAAAGTAAAGTGATACCCTCCTCCAGTGAACCTCAGAGAGCATTACACTGCTGATTTCAGCAGGTTGTACCTGCTATGATATAGAAAGCTAGGCAAAGACTTCCAGCACCGCCAAATAATTGTGAAAGCCCATCTAGAATCTTGCTAATAATTGTAGGGCTCTGGTTACTTGGATCAACATATTTCAGGAAATTCAGAGAAAAATAGAAAAACGGATTGAGCAAAAAATTGTGAGAAGTGATTAAGAGGATGGAAAGTATACCATGCTTTTAAGTAAGAATGAAAAGGTGAGATGGGTAGAATTAAAGGAGTTTGTTTGGTTTTAAACATATCTGAAGGATACAGCTGGAGGCACAATAATGGGATTTTTCTTGTAGTCTCTCTTGCATTACACAACAAAAGGGGAAGCAAAACACCTAGCTTTGTGTAAAGACTTCGGGAATTTTTTTTCACCGGTGAGAATTCAATCTTTTTCATTCAAAGATCCTGACCTCTATTTATAAACAAGAGAAATCTGCAGTAAAAGGTCTGCTTTTACATGGTGGCAGATTAGTTGCACAATAAGACTGAGTTTTGTACCAAACTTCCACTTTTTTTTTTTCTTTTTTCTTTATTTTAAGACTAAAGAAAAAAATCAGTCTAGAATCAATTAATTTTGTCTGGATTTCCAAAGGAACAGCAGACAGCAATGGTGAATTTAATTAGCAGTCGTCAAGTTGCACATGTTGGTACATCCCCCTGTCTCAAAACTATGAGCTGAAAGAATCGCATCGTCTTTCAGACTGGGAAACTGTCTTGATGGTTGTAAATGGACCACTCATCCTTTAATTAAAAAAAAAGGGACATTAAAAAAAGTTATTGATGTAGCGTCTTCGTGTGGTGTGTGGGAGTCTTTGAGACTGACATGCCTTTGTCTGCTTTCTCTGCTAGTGATTTGCAAAACCTTCTCCAGATTCAGCTCCCTGCAGGGGAGCCTGACAGCTGTGATGAGCACCGAGCTCTCGCTGCTGCGTAGCGCTTCTTCCAGTCGGCTCATATCCATTGGTCATGGAAAAAAAAAAAAAAAGAGTATTTAATGAAGTAAGGGAATCCCATTCTAAATGCTGAATAAGTCCTGTGGTTTCGTTTATTCAGATCAGCAGAAAGTGTTACTATGCAGTTCCATAATGGCTGGGGAAAAATAATAGATACCATGGTTGGGTCACTGAAAAGGAAGGGCCAAGGCGAGAAAGGAAACTTTTAAAAATAACCACAGCAACCCACTTAAGTCTAGGAAGGTGGGTTTTTTTTTTTTTCCTTCTTCTTCTTTCAGTGGCTTAGAGCACTGTTAGATACCTGGGGCCAAGCCTTGTAAGAAATTCACTTAAACAAGGTATTAACTGAATCTTTTCTCTGTGCGTAGCAGCTCATCCTGCAGCCATTTACGTACACTGAGATCCAGTTTACTACCCAAGTGTGCGTTAGGAGGATTGTGGTAAGTCATGGGCAAAATTGTATGGAGACCACCAAGGATTTACCCTTAAAATCTTCCGTCACCGTAGTCTAGATGTGGGGGACTTTCTTTTTAATTTCCCTTTGAGTCCGGTGCTGTCTCACTAAGAATGGGAGAAGAGAAAGATCCAGAGGGGGCAAATTTGGGACCCTGCTAAAGATACTGCCTGTTGTGTATGTACGCGTAAAGATGCACGCCGTGGTTGTGATGTTAGCAGGAAAACAAGACAGTGCCTCTGAGTTTCATACCTGGGTGTGCAGAGCATTTACTAAAAGCCTCTTGAGTATTAAGGCATAATTTGAAATGGGACACAAAATCTGACATTTAAGAAAAAGAAAACTTTGACATAGTTAATAGAAATTATTAGAGTTGTAATCTCCCTGAGACATGTTAATTAAAATAACAGAACAAATGGTGCCTCAGTGCAGGGTTTGACATGCGCTGTGGCTTTAAGTTGTTTTTAATAAACATGGTAGACAGTAATATCAATTTAGAAAAAAAGATAAGCAAGAATAAAATTCAAATTTAAATGCAAAGGTTAGGCTAGAACAGATGACTCATGCTTTATCTATATTGAAGTAATTATACAGTGAGAACTCAGAACACTGGCTTTGGACTTATAAAGAGCAAATCACCATAGTGAGATTTATCTTCTAGTTAATTTTATGGGCAATACAAAAGTTTCTAAAAACTGCTACTTGAAGGATGGGCACAAGAGGTCATTGCCTCTCCAATTCCCACCCCCCCCACCTCCTTTTTTTTTTCCACTGAAGGACTTAACAACCATTCATGTTTACCAAATCATTTTACTTTTTCCTGAAAATTCCTATTGAGGCTGTTGATTGCTTTTTCTGTGCATCTCTAAACTTTTCAAATTACATTCATGTCTTTGTATATGATCTGCTAGAAATGGTTGCCAATACGTTTGTAGTGTGAGAGTCTGCAGGCATGGTGATAAACACCACATTCTCCAAGGAGATTTGCTAGATTACTGTGCTTTTTATTGTGCTTTAACTCACCTGTGAGCATCTTGAATGCTTGCTGGGACTGGTGGCTGTGTTTTCAGAAATGTTTGATCATAAACCAGAACAAAGACATTTTAGTTATGAGGATTATACAGATCTTGATTGAAGCATTTTTAAAGTCTGATGCCAATAGATGTCACCCTGCAGTGTGTTAGAAAAGTCAGATTAGTGGGAGGCTACAAGGTGGTTTGCAGATGGCTGAAATGCTGCACTAAGACATTAGAAGAGATGATTTGTAGTGTTTATTTTCCCCTTAATCACAATTTCTCATTTTAATGCATTTCTCTATTTTTCTCCCTCAAAATCAAGGTTAAAAAAATTATTGGTGTCTAATCTGTTTTCTCTCTGCATTCAGGAAAAACAAATTATTAAATGCCATAATTAAATGCTTTTGCAGATCAAATTCTGCCTCCTTTGACAAAAGGAAGAAAAGATTCCTTACCTTTGTGATCTCGAACAAGTTTTCACCATTCTAGGAACCAGTTCAGGAGTGCAGGTGGGAAGATGAGTAGGGGGAGATGCTGAAGAGATCATCCTCCTTCCTTGTTGCTTCTTTCCCCCTCTTCTCTATACCCAGTTGCAGACCTGGATGAAGTGCAATGAAACTCGGTGATGGTTGATGAGGACGTAAGGACTTAATACTCTCCTGGGGAATTCGGATGAAGTCAATATCTGAGTACCTGTGTGCTGTAGAAAAAGTTATTGTGAAAATACTTGAACTAGTTATAAGGTAAATACAGGTATCTAACCTAATACCTTATGTCATATTTACTGGTTTGGAAATAATTGACTCCCTTGAACAGTATTAAGCATTTATCTAGTGCTGTCCATCTTCAGATCCCTAAGAAACATTTGTCAATCTTTTAATCGACTAACCAGACTGTTTCCTCCCTATAGCCACTCATGACATTGTATCAGATTTCTTGGTAAATTGCCTTTCATATTAAATTTTCAGTTCACTCTTCTGTTTTATATAAAGCTTAACAGATCTTGCTTTCCTCAGTGGTAGGTTGTAGCGTTGTTCATAAACAGTTTCCATTTTCATTTTACCTAAGAGTCCATTTAGCACGTTGCAGTAGAAAGACGTGGGCAGCCTCCCTCTTCGTGGGTGTTGGCAATCCGTCTGCAGTTCTGCTTGCAACAAGTGGAGTAAAGCACCAGAAAACGGAGTACACGGGCCAGGAGAAGGCTGGAATGATGTTCTTGCAGGGTGAATCTGTAAGCGTGGATGTGTTGAAGAAATCAGTTGATATCTTCACCTTTTTTTTTTGTGATATTAAATTCCAGTTGTTCCTAGAATTTCTACAGGGTTTTTTGGCATTACAGGAGGAATGGGTGGAATCGTTTGGAATCATTGTTTGGCAGCCTGAATTTTCACCGTGAATTCGTGCTTTTGTACATAGATGTATATTTAGATATGTATGTATATATTCAGACTCATGTACTATATAATATCCTTAACATTTTACCATTTTTACCTGTATTGTTAAATAATTCTCACATTATAATACAAAGAGTGACCTTGTGACTTCATGCAAGAAGAACACTGGTTCCTCTTAAGTTGCAAAATGTTTGTTTGGCTTTTTTCTCATCGATGCTTCTATCTATATAACTTGGGATTCTGCAGATGGACCTTACCAAAGGGTTCTTTGTTGAGTAGGAGTCAGTTGATGGAGCAGGACCAACCCACCCAAGCAAAACCAACTGCGCATTTGTCTCATGCTCTATTTCACTGTCTAAATGTTCCAGCTTTGTTCCACACTAGGTCAGATGCTGTCGTACTGTGCTTTTATTCAATGCAGATAAACAGTACGTGATATTTTACCTTATGCTGAGGTGCCGTAACCAACGGAGTGAAGAAGTTTCTGTTAGATAATTTGGCTAGTATCTTTAAGCAAAGTCTTGCTAGTCAAGATGGTGGATAATAGCAAGAAAACAAAGTCTCCTGTGACTCTGAGTATAGTGTGGTCAGCAGAAAAGCACTGGACAGAGGTAGCTCTTGCTATATTGTATATCAGGTGATAAACCATGCAATGAGGAAAGGCTGGAAAAAGTCCTTGGGATAGCACTATTTATTCCTGGAGTGGTGAGACATGAGATAAACATTCCTCCCTCTTAGCCTTACAAAAGGCTGCTGTCTTAAATATCTTTCTTTTAAAAAAAGAAACTGATTTTATTATTATTATTTTTTAAAAAGGACTGCTGCATCTAACATAAGCAAATCTTCAGGGCCAGAAGATAAAATGTTAGAGATGCTGAGATGCTTTTAAAGGATTTCTGGTTTAGCTTTTGTACTTTTAAGGGAAGAATTACAGTAATAAACACCTTTATTAAAGTTTAATAACTTTTGTTTTAAAAACAAATAGGTGAAAGCTGAAGTAGGATATTTTTTTCTGCACAATATAGTTTTGTCAATTAATCAGTTAAGAAAATAAACTCCAGGTAATAAATAATTCTGTAAAACCTAAAGAATAATAGCCCTCAGCAAACAAGTGTGTTTTCAAGACTACAACGTGAAGTGATGCTGGAGCCCCAAAGCAGTTAGATATTTATAATTACTTGAAGGCGCTTTGTAGTATATGAAATAACCTTTGAGTTCTAAGGGAAAAAAAGCTAAATACATGGAAAAAGAAACAAACAAAACCTGAAGTTTACTGTAGTATCAGGAGATGTTGGTAGGTAGTGGCTAACAGCATGTTTTACCATGATGATTAGTTGCATTTCACTAGAGTCACCAGTTGCTCAGAATCAATATAAAAATCTTTAGGCATTTTAGATCTTCTGTTCCACCTTCCCTACGACTTTGCCCAAACAGTCAATGTATCTATTAAAAAAAAATGAAATTGTTAAATGATGCAACCTCTCACATTCAGTCTTGTTTTCTCTGAAGAGTCACTAATGTAATTTTAGACAGAGTTGTGACAGATGGGCTCTAAGGCAGATCTGGCTGTGTGGACGTTTAGGTAGTTGCTATGACATCATGAGCCCTGAAATGTTGATGGGAGGATGATTTTGGAGAAAATACTTGGCGTGCATAAGCTTTCACCTGTACTACGCCATCAATAGTCTTTAGGAAGATCTGACAGCAAAATGATAACTTTGGAAAGTTACACACTCATTTTATAAAAATATTCCACCAAAGATGAAAATGTTGTGAAGGGCAGGAAGGCTATTCTAAAAATAATCCCTCTGCCAGTGTGTTTCTGGGTTCCTGTCTTGAGCAAGGAAACAAGGAAGGATACAGATACACAACATATCTCAAAACAAACTGGTCCTGGACTTGAAGTGTTGAGTAGATGGGCACTCTCTTCCCTTCCCCTGTTGTAAAGGTCAGTTTTGAAAGGTGGCTGCTCAGGAATGGAGTGCTGCTCCGTCCTCTTGCCTTTTCTCAGGAGAGTTCACAAAGAAATCCTGTCGGCATCTTGGAAGGGAGATCGTGTCTAAGGTGTTATCATACTGTATTAAATGTTTCCCTTTTGTAACTTTGTTTCCCATTTTTTTGAATCAATAATTTAATCTCTTACTGTTGTTTTAATCAATTAACTTCTTTTTTTTGTGTTGAAATGAGCCTGGCAGATACAAGACATATAGTTTCCGTGAGAGCAAGGAATTGAGGCAGACCAGCACGTGCAGATAAATCTATAAATTAAGCAAAATATTTGAAAACTTTTGGAGACTTAGCAACATGGGGTACTTTTCTCATGCCAGTGGAAGGACAGTTTCTATAAGGTCCCCTGTGTGGGGTGTTAAATGTTGCTCAGCAAGAGGTAAGCAGCAGAAAGCCATCTTCAAATGTGTCCCTTCTCTGAAGGTTATTGCTGCTTTCGTAGGTTCAGCAGAGAAAACGTTATATCGATATGTACGAATGTACAGTGGCCAGGGCTTGAGCACGGGCTCCCTTTTGCCGAATTTCTAGGGACAATAATATCTGGCAGAGGGACAGAGTGAGCAGCTGGAGAACAGGAACATCTTAAATCACTACAGCTGTTTGCTTCCATGCAGCTGAGCCAGAGCTTCAGTCAATTCCCCATTAACTTAAACTGTAACAAGATAAATTGAAATAAAGCAAGGTTGCATTCCACTAAATCAAATTGTGAGTGGTTAAATTGAAATAGTGTTCTCACATAGATGAATCCTATGACACATTAGAAAGATAATTTAAACTAGAGTTAACTGCAGGAGGGCTTCATTTAGGAGTCTGGATTAAGAAAAACAACAAAAATAATCTCTTTTTGAGTGAGATTTTATTATGCTGAATGATGAAAGAGTATGGTTTGGAAAAAAAGCTTCATCGTAATTTAAACAACTTCTCAGGTAAACTGAAACACGAGTCTAGTCCTTTACTCCCAGTCACTAATGTCTAAACTGCCAGCGTAAAGTGCTTGATAGCCAGGTGGAATAAGCTATTTGCTTCAGTGAAGTCAGTCTGGATTTTGGGTTTGGGGTTGCTATGAGAAGTAGGCTTGTGTGCCAAAGAGAAGTGGAATAGCAGCAGTCTTGTTTGATGCCGTTGAAATTCTGGATGCAGGTAGAAAGGTCGGTACAGAAAACCAGCCCAAAGGAGAGAGAGAAGTGCAGATCCAGCAGGTTCACAGCTCAGCTTACACCTCAAGCCAGCTGGGGTCATCCACTGATTTTTTTTTTTTTTTTTTTTTTTTTAAGGTGCTTTAAAAAAATAAAATCAAAGTGATGGTAGGGAAGGTGAAGTGGATGTTGGGAGATGTCAATGCTTCATTCTGACTGCTGCGATTTGCTCCCTCCAGATTCAGATTCTTTTTTCTCATATTTGTAAACTGGATTTTCTTTATCATGTCATGAATGACATAGGCATATTTTTTCCAACCAGTTTCCTTTACTTTTGGCACTTGTAATAGCTTGTTGAAATTCAGCTGGGTTTGTTTGTTCGGGGTTTTTTGGGTTTTTTTAGTGTTTTGTTTTGTTTTTTTTTTAACTGATAATTCTTTACATCTCTGTTGCACTGGAGAATTTTATGACCAATTTCCTAATGAATACATGTTTTTTTCATGTAAATTATAGTCATGCAGTCAAATTTGAAATCTCAATTATTTTTAAAAGGTCCAACTGTTGAAATCCCTAAATTTTCTTGCTCTCATGCTTAGCAGTTTCTGCTTCTTGCATCTCACTATTATTGTAGTGTTTTCCAGTAAAGTATATTTAGTGATATGTCAAACAGCTGCCATGAACTATTTATGCTTCCTCTAATCCTTTTCAGAGTAAAAATAATTTTGTCTGTAAGATAGACATTGCGTTATTAATGTTTAATTTTCTGGACATTCTTCTCCAGATCTGCTTCCTCATCTTCCTATATCTGTAGCTTTATTTTTGTCTGTATGTGTCTATATCTTTATATATTCTTTAGCCTTCTCTATATTTTTATCGAACATAGACATTTGCATTATTTTCTGCAGTTTTTTTCTTTTTTTTTCCCCTACAGTTTCAAGCTGAGCAATAAAAAGCTGTCTCCTGCAGTGAAGAGTTTTACCTTTGTCACAGGAGTGTAGGACAGATTTGCTGTTCTCTCTGCAGCCTGTGTGGCTGGGAAATCAGTGCTGTTCACTATGCTGCTCTCTTCTAGGTAGAGCTTCCCAGTAGGGTGATGGTTTCTTTCCCAGCAGGAAGGGAGAAAGTTGGTTACAGGTTTTACAAAGGAAAAATAACTTTTACATTCCTGAATTAATATCTATCCATCAGTTTTAGGATGTATAACTCACTGGAAAATTAATTTCGTTTATTATGTTTAATTAGACAGACTTTTTTGTTATTGCTTTAAGATACTTGTCTTGATTGAAGTACAATTGTAGGCAATAATTGAAAGTCAAACCTTGTTGGATGGTGAGGAAGAGTTTGAGGTGTTTCAGTTGGTTGGCGTGGGCACAGGGATGAATTACACATTACTTTGTTGTATTTTGACCTAGAAAAGTGTTATTCTGTTAGAGGATCATTGCTTCTACCTGGCAAAAGGCCAGTCCATAGTCACTGTGGACTCTGCCATTGTTAGATGAGTCTCAGTGGGAAGCTGTAAACATTATTAATTGTAAAGTAAAGCAGGTGTGTTAAGGATCATAATTAGATGATGGAAACGAACTGAGGAAGGTGATTTTGTAAACCAGATGTAAGTTTGGAATCAAAATACTGTATTATTATGCACTTTCACTGTCACACAAACATTCATTTGAAGGCATGTATATGTAGCATCTTGTGTTGGGTAAGAGATTTCTCTCATGGAGCAAGACTAGCTTAAAAATAAAGTTAATGCGATTTTTTATTTTTTTTTCCTTAACTGAGTACAAAGTATCTGGCTGTCATTTGAGAAGATTTGAGGCAGTTAATCCCACCTTCAGGTGAATTATTATTAAAATTTCCAAACAATCTCTGCAGTCATGGACGAGGTCAGGTTTTGACCCTTTTTGAATCAAGGGGAGATCAGCTTGAGGGAGAAGAGAGACTAATTAAAATGAAGTCTCCAGGCCTGATCATCTCTCTGTGGCAGGCAGCTGCAGAACTTGAAAAATGACTTTCTGCTGCCCGGCCAAATTCTGGTTATTTGCTTGGCTGGATGATAAAACCATCCATGACCTTCAGCAATGTAGAAGACTACAAATCTTTTGTGGTGGAGAAAAACCCAGAAGCAATTGGAGGACATTACAATTTCTGAAGTGGAAACTCTCAAATTCTCTTTTATACTTATCTAAAAGAATTGTCAAAATGAAGTCTGTAGGGAGGAAAAAAGGCCGTGGAAATGTCCAAGACAGGTTTATGTCTAAAGCATAATTTTAATAAGCTTAACATTTTTGCTTTTTAATATTTTGATTTATGTAGATATATAGCCTTTCACCCGTTGAAGATAGCCAGTCGTATATTAGAAATACAAAAATAGGCAGTGTGGCAAACCGGTATACAGATAATTAGCCAAATGCAAATAATGTGGAGTACCAAGCAATTAAACTATATTAATAAAACTCTAAAAGTGCAAAGTTCTGCCTTTTTAGTAGTAATGCCTAGTTGGGGTTTTTTTGTTTGTTTGTTTGTTTGTTTGTTCAAGCTATCTAATGGGCAGATAATGGTTGCAAGGGCAAATGATGTTCTGACCTTAAAATGGAGTCGTGCCGATTACTGATTATTGTGTTAGTCCACAGAATGATTCCGATGTAAGGACTTGCACTTGGCAATTGTCTTTGTTATGTCTTTTGGTGTAATATAGCTAAATACAATGAGTAGTGCAGCTACCTCTGCCTTTTCTTATGACAAAACATCCCAGTCTCACAATTGTGTAGATACCTTTCTGATGATGATGGTGATGATGATGAAGAACAAGGGCTCATAAATTTACTCTATTTGGGTCAGACTGCCATTAGTGCTTGCCTGTACATTAACTACAGGCAGGCTCAGGAAAAGACACAACGTGAGTCAGCAGTGCTGCCCTTGCAGCCAAAAAGCTAAGACTCTCCTGGGCTGCATCAGCAAGAGAGCAGCCAGGAGACCAAGGGACGCTTATTGCTCTGCACTTAGCACTTGTGAGGCCACACCTGAAATAGTATGCAAAAATTATTTCTGCATATGCATATAATTATGGAATCATAGAGTGACAGACTGGTTTGAGTTGGCAGGGACCTCACAGCCCATCCAGTTCCAACCCCCCTGCCATGGGCAGGGACACCCTCCACTAGCCCAGGTTGCCCAAAGCCCCATCCAACCTGGCCTTGAACACTGCCAGGGAGCCAGGGGCAGCCACAGCTTCTCTGGGCAACCTGGGCCAGGGCCTCAGCACCCTCACAGGGAAGGATTTCTGCCTCCCATCTCATCTCCATCTCCCCTCCTGCAGCTTCAGGCCATTCCCCTTGGCCTGTCACTCCCTGCCCTTGTCACCAGTCCCTCTCCAGCTTTCCTGGAGCCCCTGTAGGGACTGGAAGGGGCTCTAAGGTCTCCCCGCAGCCTTCTTTTCTCCAGGCTGAACAAGCCCAACTCTCTCAGCCTGTCTCCATAGCAGAGGTGCTCCAGCCCTTGCATCATCTTTGTGGCTTCCTCTGGACTCACCCCGACAGCTCCATGTCCTTCTTGTCCTGGGGACCCCAGAGCTGATTTTTATTACGTACGTTCCATACTTTATATTACATATATTTTATATGTAATTATTTAATTACATATTATTACATATTGCTACATATCATTGCATTACATATACATAAAGAGATATCTGAAATATTGGTTGATGGTATTTAGTACTTATATGGTGTGATTTCATCATTTAGCGCTCCTGTGTATGTGTGTCCCTTTACAATTTATTGGTTGCTAATGCATAGGGTCAGTACATATGAGACCGAGTTACCCCGCAGCTCTGAGATTTACTATTTACTGTTAGAATTCTACTGCAGTGGTAGAATTAAAAGCAGGATGAAGTTTCCAGAGCTTTCCTGGCCGCTCTGCAAAGATGGCTGGAGAAGGGACGAGGAAGTCAGAACCATCACACCATGGTTTTCAACCCTAGCAGCAATTGCTTTAACCCCATCAGCCGTACAGCCTGCGGGGAGCAGCGAGAGGCATGAGGGGTTGTGTCCCCCCTTGCTGAGCACTGGGAAGGTCAAACACCCAGTCCCTTTAGTTGTCACCTACTTGGTCCTTGTGTCAGTGACTTGACTGCACCTAGCAAAGAAAGGCACCAATAGGCTCCTTTCAGCCTAAAATAGCTTCAATTTAGCCATTTTAATTCGAAATAATCAGTATTGTTTCCTATAGCCCTTTACCATCAGCAGAGTGCATCCTTTCAGATTTATGATAGAAAATGTTATCGGAATATAAATGTCGAATTAATTTGAAACCCATTAGTTTTAATACAGAGGTGTCTCTGTAACAGTTCAAAATATTGTAGAGAAGAAAACAACATACACTATCGCTACAGAACAAATACTGTCCTTAGCCACATTAGCAATATTAAAATGTCTTTGTTATTTTGATAGCTGAACTGTATAGAGAGAATTGTTTATATCAGCTTTTCAGCTCGAAAGGCGAGACAACTCTAAGCATGGACAATTATGTATATTTGTAAACGAGTGGAAAAGTATGGTTTGTTTATAAAGGAGTTTATATGCATATATTAGTATGCAGGGTTTATATCCAGATAGTTCACTCAAACACTTCTTGTTATTTTCTTTTTCTGAAGTGAGTTGATAGTAAATAGTGAGGGACTTCATCTAGGTATGTAAGTACCTATCTATATGCAGAGGGATTCTCTCAGATTTGAAAGGGTTAAAGAGAAGTCATAATGCCATACGTACAAAGAGAAAAATGCCGTATTTTTAAAACTTAATTCAAAACCATAAAGCAGTGGAAATTTTTAAGACAGTTTAAGATTCATTTGCAAATAATTATATCAAGCTTATTTTTATTCCCCTGGCACAGTGATTCCACAGAATTCCCTTGAGCAGTGGCTCAGCGATCGATAGCCCCTCTAGACAACTGAGAGAGGAATAATCCATAGCCAAAATAAAATATTGGCAATAAACTCTTCAAATACACAGATCAAGACCCTACATCATAATATCTAGTATGCTTTTATCCTCCTCCAGTTAAAAATATGATTTTGTAACACATCAGCAGTAAAATTCTACTCCCCATATAATCACATTAATGACATTGGAAAAGTAAAGAAGGTTCACACTTGCATTTTTTTAATGTGTTTAGCTGCAAAATTGCATACTGTAAACACTGTGCACTTGTGTAGTTTGCAACCCCAAAACTGTGAGGTTACACCCCAAATCCTGATTTTCTGTGTTTATAGGGTTCTTTCAGCTGTGTTAAAGTTACGCACCTAATGTAAGATAGTCATCCTTGGGTAGTCAATGGGGAGATGTGCAGAGAAAAAAAAAAGTCATAGACTGTTTAAGACACCTATTTGTGATGGGATGAATTATCCCTTGGAACTGTCAAGTGTAATGATCTTTTATTCTTTCTTTTTTCTAGAATAATATCATTTAGCATAATATAAAGTTGGATTTTGAAACTCCCTGTAACTAACTGCTGAGATTAAAAAAAAAAAAAAGAAAAAAAAGTAAAAAAAAAAAAGTCAGAGAAAGTTGTGTGGATGAAGATAATTACATTCATCACAAATGAAGAATTTAATATTACTTATCTGCCTTTATACCTTTTATCTGGAGATGTCAAAATACATGACAAAGGATAAGAAGTATCACTGTTGAATTTTGCAGATAGGGAAACTAAGTACTATCTGTTATTTTACTCAAAGTCACAGAAGACTACAGCAATATCCCAAGATATTTGCCATGTCTAAGGCTTTGTCCATTGGAACATGCCGCTCCCAATATGTTTTCAACCCAAACTGGATTTCCGTTACCACTCATAACTTTAGGTTGAATCATGTATAAAATCTGTAGTGCTATTTAAAATAAGCAATAAACTCTAAATGGCTTTCTCTGTCACGGGGTCCCATTCAAATTAATGCTTTTCAAAATTACCTTTTCTTGCTATTTTTTCAGGAAAAGAAAGAAAGAATCAGCTTTTAGCATCCTCTCCTCTTGACAAGAATGCTTGGCCTGTTGCTCATCCTAGGAGAAGGGTTTACTCATAGATGAAATTGATATTTGCACTTCATCACTATTAAAGGTGCTTTGTGCAATAGCTGTAGATTTTTTCCTCTTTTTATCTTTTCTTTAAGTAAATATCTTTTGTATTTAATTCTTTCTCTTAACTCTCTTCCTTCTGTTACTCTGCAACTGGAGGGCAAATACTGCATTAAGCAGAACTTCCTAGGAAATAGGAAGGAACTTCTCAAAGAGAAAGAAAACAAAAGATACATTTCTAGGCATATTAATGGTTAGTATTTGTTGCAGTCCTCATAGCATTTATTCATGTTTTAATACTTATCACAGAAATTATCATGCCTTTACCCCATTTTGTACTTTTTTCCCCTCAAAAATCTTCCAGGATTTACAGCATAAGGATCTTTATTATGACTGCTAGAGACTCTTAACCCTTCTTACAAAATTTATTATTAAATCTTTTCAGTATATACCTTTGTATTCTTGTCACAAAATAAGCTTTGCTATGAACTTATAGTGTCTTTTATCTTCTGGAAAAATCCTTATCCGTGAGGATTTTTCATGTTCCCCAATCACAATGGTTGTCCAGCGCTTTGTGAATTATTAGGAACTGTGATATATCTGTGGAATTCAAACTCTTTAAACATTCAGTGGTTTTAAAAGATCAGTAGCTACAGTTTAGGGAAAGAAAAAAAAAAAAAAAAAAAATTAACCAGTTCCTAGCAAAAATAAATTTTTACAGGCTAGTGAGGCTCATAGGTTAGATTTCACAATTCACCTTAGTTATAGTGAGAGCTGGATCAGAGCTGCATCCAAAAAGCATCACCTGAAACATGTATAATTTTATTTCATTTTGCATAATTATCTGCAGAGAGGTTTGGCAGTCTGGGAAAATTTGCATCCCAGGTCAAAATGATTGAGGGACTGTAGAAAAAAGTTTCAAGTCCGTAGATTTATACAGGTGGTGACATTGTGCCAAAAAAAATTAAGATCCTTTAATATTTTAGTAAAATAATAATTTTTTAAGTGTCTGCATTTTACAACAAGAGCAACTAAATACTTAAAAATTGGGTTGTTATCTTTCACTAGATATTTAAACATAGATGTATCTAAATGTGTGTATGTGTGCATGTGAGGAAGTCTAGAGTTTTCATTTTTATATATATAAATACATAAACTACAAATATATGTATAAAAAATAGAAAACCAGAGTGGTTGGCAGCAAAGCTGAATATTTACTGCTTAAAGTACTTTTCAGCATTATCAGAAACCAGTGTAAATATTGCATCTGTTGTCCCTGGAAAATGCCAGAAAATATTGCTGATTTATTATGTGGGAGGAAAGAAGCGAAAAAAGATACGGTGCTGAAAAATTGTACACTGTAGGAGAAAGAATTGACTAAACAATAATTTGTAAAGTTTTACACTTGCTATATAAAAATTCCCTCCGCTGATTTGAAGTTTATAAATGATTCATCTCTTCTCCATGTATGTGCTGTACAGAAATGGACTGTTGGGTTTTTGTTGGGTTTTGGTGTATTTTTAATTCTTTTCCTAACAGAGAAGATGCGACTATTAAGCTGGTATAGCTTTCTCCTAAGATAAATCAATGCAAAACTATAATGTCCCATTTTCACTTTTAATACTGTATTTTACACATCATGTCTTTGCCTTTAACATAAAATAATAATGATGTCTGTCTATTTTGTATGTTAGGTGAGTTTAGTAGTTAAATGGCAGTCGTCTCAGTTCTCTGTTTTACAGTCTCTACAATGGCATTTAATTTTCTTCTCTTGCAAGCTGTCTAGTTAAGCTTAAAGAATATATACTAAACAGAATAAACCAAAAATCTTTGCTTTTCAATAATCAAATAGTTCTGCTTTTATGATTTCAAAGCAGTGTCATGTTTTTTTAACATGATTTTGTTAACTAGCTAGCATTAAGAAATTCAATCATTATAAAATACAAGCTGGAAATATCTCATGGTGTCTCTCACTCTTCCATCCTACCAAAGTTCAAATACAAAGACCTAGTTGTGAAAAATAGATATGAGAAAAGATTAGGTGTGGGAGAGGGACCCCAAAAATTAAACCTGGAAAAATCCTGAAGTGAATGGCTGAATATAAAGGGCGAGTTTCAGCTCTCAGATTAAATGATGGGGATTAGCCTCAGCATAACTTGTCTTTTAGTTAAACTTAAATATTTAAGCCTTTGACCATAGCCACTGATGAGTGACTTCTGTTTTGAGATGTGTTATATAATGAATGAGGCTACTTCTGTAGGCTCCTTACTTCATTAACTGTATGAGTTGAATAGTTGGAAACAGGAATAGTCAGCAAGAAGTCAAAAGAAAATGATAAGAAGCCTTGTGGGTAAGCCTCAGGGTCCTGCCTTCAGTTTTGATGCTAAATAATTGCTCAAGAATTTTTTTATGTGGTATTTGTCAAGGTGGGTAGCCTTTTCTTAGTGCCCAGACTGAGCTCCTTTACTCCTGACAATTGCTTTGAAAATGGTAATAGATGTGAATGTGTTACCTCTGATGTTGATGTACGATCTGAAGGAAACATGACTTCTAGATCTCTCTCCCCTTTGCTGTGCAGTGTGGCCGAGCTCTCTGAAAAGAGGATAACCCAAGTTGATTGGAAATTTCCAAGTATAACTTTTTTTTTTCATGGGAAATACTGAGATCGAAAGTCTCAGTTTTGGCTAAATTCTGATTATATCGGCTTTCCAAGCTCCCTGTTCACTTTTGCAGTGCTTGCTCTCGGCGAGGACGCTCCAGATAGTTCTGGAAGGCTGAAAATATTTGATAATTGGATGGTAGCTTGAGTTTTCCTAAAAAACTCTGGCATTTCGACATGATGAGGAATGTGATATTTGTTCAAAAATAATCTCCTCTGCATCTCCAGGGATATTTTTTTTTTTTCTGAAATAGGAATTCCAGTTTCCATACAACTCTTAGAGCATCACTGGGTTGCATGAGACACTGCTCTTATATTAGAAATACAGTTCTGTTTCTGGTTTGTGTAGTTTTGTGGGATTGGTCCACCAATAAGTATTTTGACAAACAAAGGCTAATCAAATCAGGTTAGTAGAAAATTATGGACCTTATGATAAACTTGAAAGGTTTTAGCAGCATGCTTCTGGCAAGCTCTTACAGTCACAGCAAACAGTGCAAATAATGATTTCTTGAAACTTATAATTTGGCCAAGCACAAACAGGCTAGCTTGAGGACATCTCCTTGATGGCTGCTAAGTCTTGGATAAATTTCAAAGTACCATTGTAAATTATAAAATTATTAGGGTTATTAAGAAAATAGCTGGGGAAATGAATATCATGAGGATTGTTAAATGACCTTAATAAAGGGATTGATACTGTTTCCTCATATCTGCTAACAATTCTTAAGAGGACCTGGGAAAGAAACTAAAGTCATCATGCAAAACTGAGGTTAGAATATTAAGTTGTGAGGACACATATTCCAAAACAAGAAAAGCTTAAGGGTTTTTTTTTTCCCAAAAAAGGGAAAAAAGAAATTGAGAGAAGGTAGTCTAGCAAAGAGAGAGTGAAGATTATATTGCTTTTAGAAGTGATGTTTGCAGATTCACGTATTTTCCTTCCACTTTCAGTCACTTTCAAGGTATTTATTTCACTTAACTTTCTCTTTCTCTTTGTTATTGTCTTCTTCTCCTCTCCTCCCTTTTTGTGTCTTTCCCTCTCTCTTTTCTTCTTAGGTTTAAAACAGCAGCCGAAGAATACCTCCATGTGCCTCCTAAGATGTACTTTTTTTTTTTAATAATGATGAGTTATATACATCTCTTTTCCCTTCAAAGCATACAAAACATTTCACCCACTAATTTTTTTTTGTTATTGCCAAAATGCAGCCATCCTTTGAACGGTTGTAGCAGTTTCAAAAAATACAACAGCATTTGGAAAATATGGAAGTATTGCGGCTGGAGAAAAACAAATAAATTAGATTTTTTTTGGACTTACCAGAAGCATTTTGGAGGCCCATGGCAGTAGACATCACAACATCCTAAAGAAAAAATTCTGCTCTAAAGAACGTACTCTCTAAGTAAGCAATGAATAAAGGGCATTTTATCAGTTTAATTTTATGATAAGCTAGGCTACAGGGAAGAAGACTTTTTGCTGATAGTCCCATTAAATAACTTCTTACTACACAAGTAGTCCCATCAGGTAGAATAACTGTTAACTTGAACAGCACTATCTTTGTTTCAGAAATCTGATGTCATATCCCAAGTCATGCGAGACGTCTGTTCGTCAACAGAATGTCTTAATTACATCACCACGATTTCCATCTTTTTTTTTCTTGCAACGCTTACGTCGCCATCTTCATTGACCTCGAGCTGTTCAGACTTTATTTGATTTGGTGTCGTTCAATAGTAGTACATGTAATAGCTCACCACTGTCTCAGTCTGTGCTAAGTCTTTAGTTTACTATTGGCGTGGAGAGACGCAGGCCAGCTGCAATCTTGCACCAACGCCACCGCTTTCTGCAACGCCCCGATTGCTCTTGGAGGCTTTCTGTGTAAGTACTGACCGCTGCTAGGCTACTCCATGTGTGCACGAAGTACCGCCGTTACCTTTGCTGTAGGCAGTACTTGAAGGCACGGTAGTGAATATGTTCCTTCCTGTACGCTCAAGCGTTTGAATAACGTAGAGGTGCCATTCTGTGCCAGCTGAGAAAGCGTGGATGCGCTAGGGAGCTTGTATTTAATGTTGCTGCAATATCAGAAGCGAGCAAAGAGCTGAGCTCAGGCAAAGTTCCTGAGTGCTACAGCAATCCGGAAAATCACACAAAACTCTGGGATAGTCTGGAAACAGCATTTTCAGCTGTGTTATGCCATTTTAAGTCCTGTATTTCTAATTTTGCTTTTTTTTTTTTTTTTAAATCTGCTCATTGCCAAGAAAGTTGGGATACTTTCTCCATAAATACACTTTGCTAAAATAAATCATATCAGTCTCTGTAGAATAGAGACTGCATCCATTATTAAGGTGGTTACTGTCTTTAGTAGATGTTGCAGGTGGTGATGAATTTGCTTATAGCAACAGTTAAGCTATTTTACTACCAGCAGAAGAGAAGACAGGTGAATCTAGCATGTAAAACAGAAGAGGAATCAGGAGATATTCTCACAATAGGGGGGGCAGAGTGCATAGAAATAGAAATAGGATTTGAAAATTCAAGACCCATGGGGCATTATTGGCATGTGTTTACAGAGGACACGGGAATGACAAGAGATAGGTGGGGGGAAACAAGATGAGCTCAATATAGTCAAAGCTCAGGGCATAACAGGGGAAATGTAAGATATTTTCATGGACCATTTCACTCATATGAAGGTATGTAAATAAGGTAATGGATGAAATAGCGTAAAGATGAGACACATGCATGTGGTAAAGGAACATTCGATCCTTCTCATGTCTCTCAGTAGAACTAGTTGACTCAGGAACACTCCAGTGGTAGGTGAGCTTGTGAAATCACGGAAGGGGATTATAAAATAAAATATAAAGGAAAGACTGTTATATTAGTTCAAGATTAAGAACCCAAGGGAAAAGAAAGGCAGCCAGGAAACTGAGCTTGGAGAAAAGAAGAAGAAGAAGAAAAAAAAAAAAAATACACAAGCTAAAAACCAGCAGAATAGCACTAGAAAATTGATGTAAAGGGAAAGGTAAAATAGAACTTGCCTTTGTAGCCCCAGGGAAGCATGTGTTTTTATAGATGCTGCGAAGCCTGTGTTTGATGGGGGCTTTTTCCTCAAGCAGGAAACGAAACAAAGTCCATGTAATATTATTTTTGACACTCTTTCTTCAAGTTTGCCTTTACTGTCCAGAGACTATCCCTTAATTTTTCAGGATCAGAGTATATGTGTCATATAATTTAAAGTATCCAAGAGGATATTGCAGAAGTGCAAGAACAGACAGAATCCTTTTTTCTCTTGAGCCTAGCCTACCTCTGCTTCACTCCAATAACTCACTGACTTGGACATTATTATTTCTGTGTTATTTCTATAACACATGTTCTACTTTATGGATGCATGTTAGTGGATGAAATGCCATGGGTTAAGAAAATCAGCAGTTGTTTAATATTTTCTTCTGCAACACAAGATCCTCATGAAGGATTCATCTACAATTCCTACGGCACGTCTACTAACGTGATATTTTTTATCACATAGATGAGAATGATGTTTAGATCTTCAAATTTGTCCAAGTGGACAACACAGTTCATCCTCCCCCTCTACTCTGCTCTCGTGAGACCCCACCTGGAGTACTGCGTCCAGTTCTGGGGGCCCCAGGACAAGAAGGACATGGACCTGTTGGAGCAAGTCCAGAGGAGGCCACGAAGATGATGCGAGGGCTGGAGCACCTCTGCTATGGAGACAGGTTGAGAGAGTTGGGCTTGTTCAGCCTGGAGAAGAGAGGGCTCTGGGGAGACCTTAGAGCCCCTTCCAGTCCCTACAGGGGCTCCAGGAAAGCTGGAGAGGGGCTGGTGACAAGGGCAGGGAGGGACAGCCCAAGGGGAATGGCCTGAAGCTGCAGGAGGGGAGATGGAGATGGGATGGGAGGCAGAAATCCTTCCCTGTGAGGGTGCTGAGACCCTTGCCCAGGTTGCCCAGAGAAGCTGTGGCTGCCCCTTGCTCCCTGGCAGTGTTCAAGGCCAGGTTGGATGGGGCTTTGGGCAACCTGGGCTAGTGGAGGGTGTCCCTGCCCATGGCAGGGGTTGGGACTAGATGGGCTTTGAGGTCTCTTCCAACCCAAACCCGTCTGGGATTCTATGATTCTATGAAATGGAATAATGGACCTTCTTAAACAAGTAACACCTTTTTTCTTATAAAGTATACTTTTAAAAATACTTTAAAGTACTTTTTTATAAAAAGTAGTATTGTAAAAAACAATTTGGGGGTACATTAGTCAGATATGGGAGACTTCTACCATGATATTTAGAAAGCTTTAGGGTAAAAGAGGAAAAAGTTCTTGAAACCAGAATTTTTTTGCAGACATAGATAGGGTCATTGAAGAAAGAACACGTGTGGAGGGAATTCTAAGAAAAAGGAAAGGATAAAAAATGACATTTCATTTTTCTGCTGTTCTTGATAAATGATATGTAGGCATAGTCTTAACATTGAAAAAAAAAATCATATTTCTTTCTAAAAGTTCCATATTTTTTCAAATTTTTCCAAACTTTTCTGAAAGTTTGGCCACAGTATATAGGGAGCTGGAACTTTTCATTCACATTTTCTACCCAGTCTCAGAAAGCCATGAAATGTGGTGTGCTACCAGTTACATACAGGTCTATATGCTCAATACAACTGTGAGTGAATGGCCTCTGGGGACTTTATTTCTCTGGGCACATCAACTATGTTCTGTGAAATATCAATGAGGATCAACTGTGTTGTCCACTTGGCCAAATTATAGCTTGGAAATTCCATTTTTGGTAACTGAATTGACTATCAGTTTCTCCTGTGTGATGCAACAGCTGTGTCTGTTACAGAAAACATTTGAGTCATACGGCTTCCCAGAAGTTCTTGTGGTTAAGGGACTCATGAGACCAGTTCTCTTTTAATTCTACTATAGCCATGCTATATAGTCTTAGGAAAGTCACAGAGAGTGGAATTTGTCTCCAAATTCTAACCATCTTAAATGCAAGCATCATCTGTAATCTTGTTTTTTATGATCCCTCTACAGTCAGTAGAGTTATCTTCTGAAGGGGATTCCCTCTGATCTAGAATAGTTGCTCATGATGGTTGCACTTCTGAAGAAGCCTTCCTCTCTTCCATGTTTCTGAAGACAGCCTAGGTAACTAGCTTAGCCTGGATACCTTGATTTTACACGTTCGTGGTTAGATGAAATGAAACCAACCCTTTTTCTGTGGATTTTTCATATGCCAATTAATGTATTAATATTTTATTTTCATGTTTTTCCCATAGAAGCAATAATTAGATATGACAGAGAGCTGATTGTGTTGCAGCATACAAGTACATAACACTTCAGGAGTCATAAAGAAGAGAAACAGGATAGGTGATCAGTGGTGCAGAAGGCAAAAATTGATATGTTTAATCATATTTTGCATTTTACTCCTCAGAAATCGTAATGAAAAAAAGTACTCAATAGAGCCTTCATCATTTCCTAAAAGAAAATAATAACAAACTATCTGGTATTGTAATTTTATTTTTTTTTTCCAAGGAAATGGAAAGATTTTTAGATTTGTGTTTTACATCTCCTCCACCCTTCCACTTGTTAGTCTTCTTTCTAGGAACTCCCAGCTGCCTCATATGTTGACGTTATTGTAGACATTGTTAGCACAGAAGAAGGTCAGTTTGAAAGAGACTATGTTTTGAATTAAGTTCTTTATTATGACACTTTATGCCTATTAATTAGATGAGTCATATATGTGATTCACTATAGAGTTTATCTTTACAAATAGTCATGAAAGAATTACTCAAAGACCAGAAGCTAGATCTCTAAATGGAAGCAGTCTTCTAAATGCATAGTGCTAAAATGCTAGGAATTATTAAAAATAACAAAACAAAACAACAAAAAACTCCCCACCCCAACACAAACCCCCCTCCCACAATTAAGAAAAGAGCAAGAAAGAATAGACTTTAGAAATGTATAATGACAACAGAACTATAGGGAAAGAAAATATATGAATGCATGCAAACTTTCCTATATCAAATTCCATAGATTCTGTGATGAATATCCATTATGTAGTACGTGTAAACAGGTAACATCACTTACGTCAGTTTTAACCATAATTCATAAGATCTATAAGAATTGCTTTCAAACAATTACATTTTTAAAATTAATAGAACAACTTTCATGGAATCATTATAAAAAGTGGAGTAAGTAGAGTCACCAAGATTAATAAATACTATGATATCATGCAGTCATGCCAAATTCAGAGACTGTTTGCATTTGCTTAGAACATATCATTGGATATCATAATATTAATAGCAGAATTAAAGAATAATGAATATAGTTTATAAATGTATGTTTTGGTGGAGAAAAGAACGGAGCACAGAGTATTAATAACTGAATATTATACCAGAAAAATGTGAGTTCTTTTTGCTTTTACCAATATGCAACTGCATCTACCCAGAGGGAAGAGGGGTTTTAAAAAGAAAAAAAAAGTAAATCTAGACTTTGAGTTGATTGATCCTTGTGGTTAGAACCTGGATGCTTCTAGGAAGGGTGACATAGATGGGTTTAAGATTACTTTTTAAGGGGGAGCGGGTTGTAATTGAGGAAGGGATAAGTCTACTGCCTCAAAGTTTGTGTACATTTGGAGGAGAGAAGGGGATTTAATTGATTAAATCTCCGACCTTTTTACCAGCAAAGGTAGAGAAAGGAAAAGATTTTTTTTTGCTACCGATTCATTCATCTTGGGACATTTTATCACAACAATGTGAACTACAGTTAGCATTTGCTTTTTACGACTTGTGAGAGCTAAGTGTTTCAGAATTGGCGTGCGTCTTGTACGAGAGGTGGCAAATTCAAGGCCGGTACCGTGGACGGACAGAACAGTAAGGCGTTCTGAGCTAGGTGGAATAAAATGTTTTATTTAATGTAACTCAGATGACAAACCAGGTCCGTTTCCTTACATCTGCTCAGCATCAACAGCTCTTGGTAATTCAAAAAGCATGTTTGTAAGGAACATGGTGTGAGACCTGCAATTCGTGAAAGCTTCTGTTTTGTCCTTGACCTTTACGTTTCAGCACTTCCACAGTCTGCTGGAGTCTGTTGTTAAATGCCAGCCTGGAGTTATGAAGCCATGAAAGATTATCAATTGTGAAAAGAATTGCCTTTCAAATGAAGATCAATACAAATCCTCATATTGAGACAAACTGAGCGACACGCAAAAGCATTCAAATGCAGGAACGCAGGGAAGTATTTGTATTCTGACAGCACGAGCGATGGCAGGGTGAAGGAGGCCACTTTCTACTGTGTGTAAGTCTGCAGGAAGAGCATTGCAACCTGTTGGGAGACAGATAGCTCACAGAAAGGCAGGCATTCAACAGAATATTTGTCGTTTCTAAGCTGTGCAAACGGGAAAGGGATGTTGCGATGTGATGATGACGTAAGCTATCTTTTGAGGATTTTATGCAACTATACCAGTGAAGTTTGCCTGTCAAGGGTGAGTGGATGCCTGGTAGTATGCTTGACCCCAAAGTAGGTAACGGTTCGTATAGTCTTTCAAAAAGCCACAGCCACCAGTCCTTTGCAAGAGCAGTAGAAGTCATCTCACCGTTGTTTCAGCTCTCACAGTGTGGAAGCCTACATGTGAGCTGGCTGTAACGCTCCCGTAGTTAATGGGAAAACCAGGAATTGTAGCAGGTGGTTCAGCTGAGGTGTTTTACACAACTATCTGAAGATGGGTTTGTAGCGTCCTAAAAGGGCCCTGGCCCTATTCACTGTATAGGGACTTTAGACATCTATCAGAGTAGATCTCTATATTGTAAATATATTTCTATGCTCAGATTAAAATGCATTTTTTAAGAAATAATTGCTACATTCCCCCACTGTTTTATTTTATTATAGCGCTTGTAGTTTATTGCTCTTCAAGCTGACATTTTTTGTGAGAAAAAATATCACATTAACAGACATAGAATTCATTTGTGAATTTGTTTATGGAAAAAAAAAGAGCTCAAATGATAGCAGCCTGCACAACCCTTAAAACTTTTAATATACCAGGTGTGTTCCAGGTCATGTTATGTACAAGAGTCCTTGCAGTTGAAAATAGTATTTTCCACTCCAAATGGAACTATGTGCAGCCCTTATCCAATTTTACACTGGAAAGAAAGGTGCTTGAAGACTTTTGGGGTATAGAAAATACTCCCTAGCTACTCTGAAGTAACATAATTAGTAATAACTATTACTTCAGAGTGATAAAGGTTTAGGAATTTTGGAAGAGAGCTTAAAGAATGCATGAGATATTTTCACAAAGATGCTGACCCTTATCTGGTGAAAATCTGCAACTTAAAATGTTAAAACAAGATTTTAATCTGTTCAGAAGTATCTCTTTCAGATGGTTTCATTTGAGTTTGTTTTTTTTTAATTTTGAAGCTTTGCATTGTACCGGTTGGGATCCTCCCTCTTGCCCGAGTATCTGCAAATGAACTTGGATTGCAAATATGTTGGCAGGGTGTATTGCACATATTCAATATGTGTCTAGTGTTTATTAAAAAGAACAAGCAAAAAAAAAAAGAAAAAATGTTTTCAGAGACATTTCATATGTTCTGGGGAAAGATATATGTGCAAATACAATGAAAGCATGATTTCTGTTTGTGAATCTTCTAATTAAGCTTGTCAGCATACACTTTTAATGAAAACAAATGCTATTTAGAATTGGTAGGCTAAGTAATACTTTAAAATTATTTTCATAAAGCTTTTCTAATGCTTTACCATACTTACAAAAAATTATATGATCCGGGATAGACTATCCATAAGTCAAGAGTGTGTGAAATTTCATCTATTTTAACTATTTGTTCCTCTATTCATCAAAGACATTCCATGTTGGAAATGTCCAACAAAAATTAGAAGACCATATCAAAGGCAGGAAAAATTATAACAATTTAAGAAATTACCTGATTTTTCTATTCTGATGTATAAATTACTGCTTGTTATAAAATATGGCAATAGAACAAAACATATGAGGGCACTTTTAATTATCTTTAAAACCTTCAGAAATAAAGGTTTCTATTAGATGGCTGCCTGGTACTATTTTTTTTAAGCACTTTGGAAAATTGCATCTGAGATGAGATAAATGCAGCTGCACATTTAAATTAAGATTATCCTTAGGCTAGTAATCTCATTTACTGTTCAGCAATTTTAATTCAAGTCAAGACAGTACAATTAGTGTCATCATCCTGCCGGTATTTCTTATTGCTTTGTAGGTTTATTTACTGTTGTTAAGACAAGACAACTCATATGAAGTATAAGTCAAGATAATATATTATTAAAGGGAGAATACATCAGCAAGTATTGCTAGTGCAGTCTGATGAGCTGGACTTCCCTTCAGACATCGATTCTGTGTTAGCTCTAAGAAGAAGGTCTCATTAAAACACTTGACAAACTTAATAAATTTCCATTTTAACATGGAGATAAATTAATTTCAAATGACATTCTGAAAAGTTTTAGGGTTTTTTTTTCTTTTCCCTTCTCTTAATTGCCGTCTTAAAATGAGAGCTGTTTTGAATATTTATATTATAGGTATTAAAATTGTAAGAACCATTTTCTGTATGATAAATTTTATTTGCCCTAAGAAGAAGGGATTTTGCTGTTACTTGTCTGGGCTCTGTGCAGGAAGGTGTTTGTTCTGAGTTGCATGATGCTGCTGCTTCCATGAATATAAAAATGTCGGCCATTTCAGATGTGCAAAATGGACAAGTAGCTCTGAACATACTCTGCCTTCCCACCTAGCATAGGTTTGAGGCCTTTTTATTAGCAGCATTCTTTATTTTCTACGTCTACATTAGCGGGTCCCAGAGGAAACCAGTTTCCATGGGTGGGTGATTTTCTTCAAGCCTGCAGCATTAATTACATTTCTGAATTTGGAATCCTGACAGTCTAATCTGATCTTTTTTTTTTTTTTTTTTTAAATAAAAATGTTATTTGTATGAGTGATTCTGTATGTGATCTGGCAAGATATGGTGCTTGAACTTGTTTTCAGTAGCGGTGTATTCCCCGAGCCCCACTAGTAATGTTTCCTTTGCAAAGAACTGTTCAGTTGCTGCGAGAAACCCATTTCGGGAAGAGTAAAGGAGGACTGGTTTGTCCTGGGGATGTTTCCCTGAATATATTGCTATTATATTCAATGATTTTACAACAGTAAAGATGAGATCTCCCCACTGTACAGTCTGCGAAGTCAGATAGAGTGCAAGCATGAGGGTGGTTTTTCACAAGGGAAGGAAGAGAAATCAGGGAAGGAATCAAAAGCACAGGAAGGAACCTTTAAACAAAAGCAGGAGATGTTAGGTTACATTTGAATCACACGTTCAATGCATAGTTTGACATCAAACTTGTAAATGTACATGTCATTTAAAAATAGAGAGAGAGACATAGAGGCATGATTGTGTGTATTGTTGTGTGGCAGACAATGTGAACCGTGCCGAAAGTATGCTGTGTCAGAAGCATTTTTAGTTTCGTACCATTCAGGTTTCTCACCGTAAAGGTCTTTAATGTATACCTGTCTTTAAACTTAGGAGTAATGTTATTCATTTGAGTGGACTATTCATGTCTACCTTGCTACTACCAACTACCTTACTGCTTGAGGAAACAAAAGCATATGGTGCTATTAAGACCTTGAAGTGTACTCAGAGCTAAGTTACTGTGTGTGATATACACACCTGTATTTCTCTCTGTGTATCTATATATTTCTATATGTTTTCAGAATTAAGAAAAATATTATAGAAAGACTTCCCTGCTCTTATATTGATTCTCCTCTATGTATATTTGTGAATCAGCCCTGCATAAGATGGTTTTACCTTGGCTAATAAATATGCTTTTCAAGAACTGATCCTTTTCTGATTTCAATTTTCTTCTTTTTGGAATATGCAGTATTGGGTATTATAGAGGGAATTTGGGGAAAAGGGGGAATGGTGAGGAGAAAATTCCATGGAGCATGGAGAATGCCGCTATAGCAGAGTCACACTCATACCTCTTTTCTCTGTAAAGTATTGAGTGTGTTTTGCACCGTTCATAAAATAATACTCTGGTATGTGATAATCCTGTTCTGCAGTAGTGGGTAAAATTGTTGGAAAGTGGCAGGATTTAGCAGATTGAGCAGATGAAACTCAAAGATAAACCAGTTCCTAATTGTTTAGCTAGGGAGGTTCTAGCAAACTTTTTAAACCAGGATCACTTGTCAGTTGTTTTTATTGTAATATAATTCATTGGTTTACTGCTCGTTACCCTGGCTGTAAATCAAGCATTCTTTGCATAACTGAATGGCTTGAGTAATAACCCTTCCACAGTGAAAAGCACCAGCAGAACTTAAGGTTGCTTAAGACTGACTCAAAATGTGCCCAACAAACTTTGGACAAGCCGAAGTCATCCAAGAAAACTGATCCCAAATAAACTGAGGAATTAAATTAAGAACCTTCTCTCACTCTGAAAAAAAAATCATCAGAGCCATTCAGAATTATGAGCAGGATCAAGTTCTGATTAGCCTTGCAAAACTGGAAAGAGAGAGGAAAAAACCCACTGAAGATACTTTAGGATTAATTTTTTTGTTCTTTCAGTAGTATTTCGGTATTTAAGCATTTTTTTTTTTTGTAATATCTGTAGTGACAAAGTATGAGAGGAAAACAAGTTGCTGAAAAATATGGTGGTTAGTGTAAAGCCAATGGAGTGAGATTTGGTTCTCCACAAAGAAACTGAAATTGCAACATTTCAGTTGACATTAATGGGATTTGGACCAAGCCCAGTACTAAAAGCTCAGTTTTTCTGGTAACTGTTAGCATCATTGGACAGACACAATTTCATCCCCAAATGGAAAATTCTTTAGCCAAGTTGAATTAAATAGATTTTTTACCACCTCAGTTTAGTTAAACCTTGTACTCTTAAATCTAGCCAAGACTGACTTCTGTGGGTAACCGAACTACTGAAGTTGTCTCAGAGGTGTGGGGCTTGTGGTTGGGTTCCCTGGTGAATTGTAAAGGTTGAGTTTACCTTACAGCCTTTTTATAAGGGGCAGAACAAATAGGATGTCTCTCCTCTACCTTCCTGAATATGTATTTTCAAAAGTTAGGTATCTTCAGAGCTGCTATTACCCTTCTATTAACTTATAACAAAGCTGAGTGGGGGGTTCGTGAGTTCTCTTGAGAGAACTTTTCCTGGAGAAGGCTCCAGGGAGACCTTATTGCAGCTTTTCAGTACTAAAAGGAGGCTTAGAAGAAAGATGGGGACAGACATTTTAGCAGGGCCTGTTGTGATAGGACAAGGGGCAATGCTTTTCAGCTAAAAGAGAGGAGATTCAGACTAGATGTAAGGATATGATGAGAGTGGTGAAACACTGGCACAGGTTGCCCAGAGAGGTGGTAGATGCCCCATCCCTGGAAACATTCAAGGTCAGGTTGGACGGGGCTCTGAGCAACCTGATCTAGTTGAAGATGTCCCTGCTCACTGCAGGGCGGTTGGACTAGATGGCCTTTAAACGTCTCTTCCAACCCAACCCATGCCATGATTCTGTTCTATGATAACATTTAAGTTCACGTACATGTACAAAAGGCTGTAGATGGGTTCACAACAGCACGCGTGAGTGCACAAACCTCAGTTACTTGAGACTGCAGACTGCAAACAACGTAGGATTCGTATTCAACAAATACAGACCTACTGTGCTAAATTCCCTTAAGTTTAAAAGCCCTGTGTTTAAGGTTTTAATTAGTAAATAAATATTTAGTTGTGATAAACAAGTTGATTAAAAGTATTCAGATTTCCTGGAAAAGACTCTTTTATTTGGCTAGACATATTTATCAGCCAGATTTGGATCCCATGATGCTAAATGCTCTATACTGAAAGAAAATTACATTTCCTGCCCTAAAGCAATAGCTTCATTTATGTATTTTCCTAAACAGAATATTGGATGCAATTTGCCGCTCTTGCATTTTTGACTTTTTAATCAAACCCTGGTATTTATTTCACAGATATTTATGCAGTAGAATTATTTGAATGATAGAAAGTTATCATAAGACAGCTAAGACTGTGACTCTAAGTTTCTTGCATCATGGAAATGACTGCCTGTGCAGGCAATGGGAAATTCTTTATTAATAGCTAGTTGCAAAAGTACGGTACCTGTGGCAGGCACAATGCATATAAAAATGCGAACCACAATCATAGATCCAGATAGTCCCAATTTTTCTCAGAACATGCTGTTTCTATCCCATTTCTTGGTTAGTGAAACTGGCAGATATGGTAGCAAGAAGCTGAATAAACACTAAATAAAATCAGTTTATATTTCACTCCTCTTTGTCAATGTTTTGTAGGGGATTTGCAGGATAAGATGTTTCAACTGGCTGTATCACCTCCGAGGGGTGGGAATGGAGACATTAGCAGGCATTAACACTCAGCCCACATTATCGATTACCAGGGCAGAGTTCTCTATCTGATATTTTATTGTTTTTTTAAGAGCAATATAGTCTATTTTTAGCCTATCCCAAACTATGTTGGTTTGCAGATAGTTCAATATGCATAAGTTTGCATATGTCATAGAAAGTTCCCCTCATTTTTTCCCTGTCTACAACTGAGAAAATAAAAGTTAATAAATGACAGGAAAAAATATTAAATTATAGTTGACACCAACCCCCCTGCAGTCATCTGAAAAATATCTCTGTGTGTTCTTAGACTATGTAAGTTAATACGACTTTATACACTGACTACCAGATTGTGGTTCACCCAGGCTGTGGTCTCCACATACAATGTAAAAGTAAGTAATAAATCTAGAGAAAATCATGCTGTGGTTATGAATTGGAAATGAACTGATTGGTTCAGCTTGAAGGAATTGTTCTCATCTGGAGTTATTTCAATTTTTGATCACTGCTGTCCCTGTAGATTTCCTTTCAAGGGTTTTCCAAGTACGCATGGAACGAATTGGTCATTTATATGCGGTTCCTATTTTTCAAACTATCTGCAAAGACTATGTTAACACCTGGACTTTGGTTTTAAAACAGTGGTACATTATTCTTTCACTGGTACATTGTTCTGTTTTCAACAACCTCAATCTGTATTAAAAGCATTAAATAGGTAAAACTGTATTCCTTAATTGTATGCTATACCTGGAGTGCAGTTATTTTATTATTTTTTTCTTTTAACAGACTGAATCAAACACAAATCAATGCCGAGTGATCACTGATGTATTTTTCATAATTCAATTAACACGATGCTTAGACCAACTTTCAGAGCGTGACTGGAGTTCAGTCCGTACCTGCTATGGTTCTTCCCTGTATTTGTTTTCCGGTATGCATGATCAGAACAATAACGACCACATATGGTTGGGGCAAACTCAGGTATTTCACCCTGAAAAACAAGGCAGCCTGCAATTGTGTTATTCCAGGACCGAGGTAGGGATGAAATTTATCTGTGGTGTTCTTTATATGCATGAAGAAATTTCATCAAAATATTGCTTATAGACCTTTCCTCTGATTTCCCACCCTGTGCTGATTTGGCTGCGCTGGGCTGTTGCAGGTACCCAGCCAGGGCTCTGCCCTTTCTGGAGTTCACCTGCTCTTTAGACAATTAAAATCTCTATGTTTTTCATATTGTCAGCAAAAGGAGGCAACGGGATAATTTTATCCCCTGGCTTGGGTGCCTGCAACACCCAAGGGAGGAATGGGCTCTGAATGTGCATTTCTGAATCAGGCTCTGAATGTGCATTTCTTCTTCCCATCTAATGTAGTTTATAAGCTCGACTTTAGGGTGGCTCACATCAGGTAAGATAAATTTTGTGCTCCTTTCCTTTCTCTGCTTTCATGGTCATGCTGGAGGTCCTGGTTTTGGTGTTCTCTGCTGTGGGAATGTCCGTCCCAAATTGATAGGAGAGCATGTTATTCACTCTGATTCACTTACAGGGGAGCATTACCAATTTGGGCAGTAATTTTCCTCCATCTCTTGACAGTGTTTTCGCAGGATGAATGAAATGCCATTTTAAGTCATTCATTCCTTTTTCATATAAAATCAGGATTTTTCTTCTACTGTGACATTTTAAAATTTGCCAAGTAAAGATCCTCTGCCTCTTACCCCAGGAGTATGTTCCACCTTCAACATACTTCACTTGGCAGACCTTAGAAAGTTTTAGGCTGCTTTTTGAATGAGGTTCAACCAGTATTATGGTTATAGTTACAACTGGTGTTACAGTATTATAGTTATCTGTAGAGCATTCTTAATTGTATATCTTAAGAAGCAATATAATATTGCTCATTGAAGTTTAGGTTTTACTACTATCTTTAATATGGTCACAATTTTTTCCGATGAACTGTAAGTATACCTGCGATAATGAATCCCATGTTTCATCCTAGGCACATGGTATTATAATTTTATTTAGTGAATTATATAATGTAGTTATATAAAACGTATCCAGAAATCATTCCTTACAAGTAATAAAATTAAAAATAATAAGCTATTATATTTACATCATGGATATGCAAGTTGTGTTAATGCAGCTGTACGAAATAGTTGTAGCTAATATTTATGCATTAGTATTTATAGATAAATGACATTTGCAATGGAAATTTGCTTGCAGATTCTCCCTTATGATATAAAACTGACTTCTGTAGAATGTTTAATCAGCCTCACATATTGGCTTCTGCTCTTTTCTTCCCTACAATTTCTGTCTACTTCATTATAAACCAAGCTCTTTATAATAGAGTTTTGTTTAAATGAAATCTCTCTAACACTGTCACAGTTTCCAGAAATCAGTGTGCCAAATATTGCCAAGGTAGTGAACTTCCTTTCAACTTCTGTAGAACTTCTCATTGAATATTTACATGGCAATAATATCAAGATAATTTTTGGGTTTATAAATTTATAAATTTACCAGTCACCCCTCTTTTCTGCCCATAAGTAAGTAAATAAATAAATACATGAAATTAAATCATCCATAGAATTACTTGATAATTTCCACTCATGTATTTTAAAAGCGGAATAAATTTTCCATAACTTGCATTATAATTCTGTCACTAAGTTAAGCACCCCTATATATTTATGCCTGCCACCTAAGGAATAATTAAAGCATCATGCTAAGCTCGCTGATGGAAAAACCAAATGGGTTTGGCGTCTGAGGCAGGCATGACTGTCTGAAAACCCTTGTAAAGCTCCATGTGGGTGGAGAAGCAGTAGCGCTGCTTTTAAGATTGCTTCCCATGTTCACATTGACACAGCTTGGGACAAGTGCCAGTCTTTGAAAAAGGTTTAAACACAAACGCACTCTATTAAAAAAGCTTAAAGCTGCACTATGTGTTCTTTCTTTTTCTTTTTTTTTATAGAATCAGGTGCTCTGCCAAAACCTGTAAGTTCTTAGTTTCTTTTTTGTTAGATTTGACAGAGTATTTATCATATATTTGTTTATACTACTGTATTCTCAGATATCTGCTAGTTAGGCTTCTTCTCTCAAGGAGTGGGTGTACTTTGGCCACTGGAACAATGTGAACAGTCTCCAAGACACACCATAATCCTTGACTGCTCCAAATAACTTAAAGGGAAATACTTTGATATAGAATCATAGAATCATAGACTAGGTTGGGTTGGAAGAGACCTTTAAAGGCCATCTAGTTCCAACCCCCTTCAATGAGCAGGGACATCTTCAGCTTGACCAGGTTGCTCAGAGCCCCATCCAACCTGACCTTGAGTATTTCCAGGGATGGGGCAGCTACCACCTCTCTAGGCAACCTGTGCCAGTGTTCCACCGCTCTCATCGTATCCTTGTATCTAGTCTGAATCTCCTCTCTTTTAGTTGAAAAGCATTGCCCCTTGTCCTATCACAACAGGCCCTGCTAAAATGTCTGTCCCCATCTTTCTTCTAAGCCTCCTTTTAGTACTGAAAGGCTGCAATAAGGTCTCCCCGGAGCCTTCTCTTCTCCAGGCTGAACAAGCCCAACTCTCTCAGCCTGTCTCCACAGCAGAGGTGTTCCAGCCCTCGGATCATCTCCGTGGCCTCCTCTGGACTTGCTCCAACAGCTCCATGTCCCCCTTGTCCTGGGGACCCCAGAGCCGGATGCAGTACTGTAGGTGGAGTTGCATATCTCCCATGCAACCCAGTTCTGATTGTAGCACAGTCACTTTTTAATAATGACCACTCTTTCTCCCATTCACATATCTCAAAGTTTAGTTTTGATGTGATAAAGCAGGTAAAATTCTGTGCCTATCTAAACCATATAGATGGGCTTAGCCTATGTGCACAATAAAATGCTGTATTAGAACTGGGTCTAAAATGCACGCCTTGATAGGAACCTGATTGGTTTTGCTTTCTATAGCAATTTACAGCATTTCTTATATGTGCTGTGCCTTGTTTTCTGTGAATTATAATAGCAGAGCTAATAAAAAGCTGCAATAAATACCGATATCAGTGACATCAGATCAGCAAAGGGCATTAATATTCATTGTAAAAATTTTCTGCAAGATAAATTATTGGAGGAAGGATAGGCATTTCAGATTATTTTATTGAGACACAAAGAATTAAAATACAGTGTAATATTGACAGTATACTCCCCTTTATTTGATTTGTTCAGTAATACAATCAGTAATTTTTCAGTAATTTTTTCACTCTTAGAATATTATAACTTTGGTCAAGTTAAAAACCAAAACAACAGCCCCACCCTCCCAAACCAGCCCAAATTCTGATGCTTAAGTCATCATTTACAAATCCTGTTCCACTGAAATAATTCTACTTCTGTGTATCAATGAAATATGGCGTCATCTGGCATGCTGGCATTGGTGATCAAGTTATGAGTTGCTCTCAGAACGCCGTTACCCATCGAGTCTTTCCACAGGGCTCAGTTTGCTGCATTTACCAGCTGAGAAACAGATCCTGCTGCGATCTGCAGTTGTGCCTTAGCTCACCAGCTGAAAAATGTTTAACCTACATCTGAAGAAACTTGATATTAAGCCTAGGAGGAATTAGTAGACTTGGGCTAAGGTGAAAATTTATTCTATTTATTTATTCTAGAAAAAGTAGGGGGTTGGGTACAGGCATATGCCTTGGGTTTCCTTCAGGCTGCTACCTGGAGCTTCCCAATATTTCTCTTTCCATGAGCCCATATTCTGGAGAGGATCCGTCCTCGAGGGGATTCCCTTGGGCTATTGCAGATTTCTGCGTATTTTATTCAGGAAGGAGGGAGCATTCTGTCTAGGAGACAGGGAAATGAAGCGAATCTCATTTAGAGAAGCTGTGCTGGTGCCTAATTTCTGTATTGTTAAAGCACAAAATTAAATTCTTGGTAGCTATGCAGTTTTATATAATTACCACCATTTTTCACCGAGGAAGGGGAAAAAGAAAAAAAAAAACAAGGCTGTTTGCATTAAGGACCATACAGTGATGCTGCAGGAGTATGTGGCCAAAGTACACATACACGCTAGAAGTACAAATATTGATGAATTCCCCCCTCTTGCCCTTAATCTTTTATTTCTACAGTCTTTCATCTCTCAGACAACATTCCACTCTGAAATTCATGATGTCCACCACTGGATCTCAAACCAACTACCACATCCCAATTCCAGCAGCTGCATCTGATGTGCTGTGAGAAAAAATGATGCTCAGATTCAAGATTCATGATCCTAGCTGACCTGACATTTGTGAGGGAATGAGATTTCACCGCTGTTTCTTCTCTGATGAAAAAATTCCCATGCTTTCTGTCAGAACATCTCTATAGTTTTAATCAAGTATCGTAAACGTGCTCACCAATTCTTCCCTGGCACGTTTTGAAAGTGCAAAATATGAAATCACTAATAATCCCTAGAGGAACATACCTTATTTTGGGTTAGATTTTTAATCTGGTGATAGTTTGTGGTTTTAGGTAAAGGTTTCCACCTTAAAGCACAACTACTTTTATCAAAATGTTTATCTTACCTCCACTAAGAAACTTCCTCAAAGAATTTGGATGCCTCTCAGCCTGAGTTAAGCTGTGGCATCTGAAAAACCGATTTGTCCCCTAAAGAAAAGAGCACGTGTTCCCAAGTATATGCTATTGAGAAGCTGAAAGCTCCGTTGATAGATTATTTCTCAAATCACTGCAAGAAATAAACAGCCTTGCAAATTTAATCAAACAGGGATCAGCAGCAGTATAAAGCTCTTTAAATGTTTAGAGCTAGAGAAAGGGGAGACGGGAGTTAAATAAGGAGGAGAGGAGATGAAATTGTTACTTAACTACCACTTTCTGAAGAGAAATATGTTTAGGGAGTGCATTTTGTCTTGTATGTATTGAAAAGGAGACAGCATTATGAGAAGATTTTTACACCTACTGGGACTTTTATGTTGTTGTAGACAGGAATAGAAGAGCAGAATTGATGCTCTGCGTGTAGGAAGCACATCCATTTCAAAATTTCCCTGGATTTAGCAGTGTAACCTATTCTTTCCCCTTTAACATTTTAAAACTTTATTTTTGTTGGAATTCATTGCAGTGACAGTATAAAAATACATTAGGCTATAATACAAACCCTGGGCTTGATCCAGGTATGATGATGTCAGTAGGAGTCTTCCTACTGACTTTGGATGAGACTTATGATCATTCTCCCAGCAATTATTTATGCCTTCTGGAAAAGAAGCATTTTTAACACAAAAGTGTAACCCATCCACAGGCTTGTTGTGGAGTTCTCAAGGGTTTTTTTAAGCCTTTCTAAGATAAGATACAAAAGTACAGAAGCCATTGAATCTCAGTGTACTTTTTTTTTTTTATAAAAGCTGACAGAAAGGAAATCATTTTCTATTATATCCATTTTTAGACATTTGAATAAATTGCCTGATTGTTAAAGATACTAAGCATTCACACTTCAGAAGAGCATTTTGTGTTAGTAAATGACACAGGATGTTCCCCCCCCCCCCAAACCAAGCACTGAAAAGAGAAGCAAATGTTGCAAATGTTCTGAAAATTAGTCACCCCAACCTATTCTGCCTGGAAACAAGCTATACCTGTTTTTCTCCTTTATGTCCTCCTTTTGGCTTCCAGACTCATGCCATTTTTTGATAACACCTTTCTGCCTGAGGGTTTTCGTTGGGTTTTGATCTTTGTGAGAGCAAGTGCAAGGGCTTTAGTTCTCCAGGGATAGCGAAACTTGTAGGAGAGCTCAGCATCAGAGAGTAGCCAACAGCGATGGCTGTCGGTGCACAATTTGGGGCCTCATCAAACAGAGCAGGAGGAGCTGTAACAGCCAGGAAGGGCTCTCTGGGTTAAGGAACGTGAGGCAGGAGCATGGGAAGAGCTCAGGGTTTTATGGAAGGGTTTGGGATTCATCACAGGCTGAGAAGATTGGGTGGGAAGAGACATTATGAATGATGTAGAGAGGATTTGGGGACAGCATGAAGTGATGGGTTCTTTGTGGAGAGCAGTTTGAAATGTTGGGATATGTTGGGGACTCAGAGTAAGGAATGTGGAGTGGAGAGAAGTAAGGGTGTTTGCCACAAATGAAGAAGGCAGTTATATCTGGAGAGGTAGAGGAACCAAAGGTCTCTAGGCTTAACCTGTTTCTGAGAGTAGCTGCTAACAGCTGCTTAAGTAAACAATAAAGCAGGACAAGTGCTGAGAGATCCTTCTCTTTTAGAATCAAGGAAATTTTGAGATAAAAGTTGCATCTGGGACATCTTGTGTAATAATTCTTGAATTTGTTTTACTGCTTTTTGAGTCCTTTTATATATGGCTCCAAGATATCTGTGACAAATGTTTGTATGTGAGAAAGTATTTATTTTCCTCTGTCTAATCATTCAGAGCAGTTGTCCCCAAGGTCTTGTATAATGAGAACAATGAATAATTACCTTCTATTCACCTTTTCCATTAAGTTTATAAATGCACAGGTCTGCCTTTTTATATTTTTTTTTTTTTTGTCTCCTTTGTCCACAAAGCTCATTTTGAATGGAAGAATTTTTATACCTTTATTAGTCTTGTCTGTATTTTTGTTCTTTGGTTCAGCTGTGGCATTGCAGGCACAGGCACACCCCACATCTGGATGGTTTCATGGCGATGCTCTCTGTGTTGTTCTCTAACTCTTTCAAAATAGTTCCTTCTGTTTGTGTTCGTCGTCATCCCAGAACATTATAGCTGTGCTTTCAGAGAACAACCAAACTGACACAAGATTTCCTTCCTGAGTGAATTGCTAAAGTAGGAAATACTGTTATAAATGTACTGTTCAGGTGCTGCAAGAACTTTAATACTGGATTTCAGCTTGGTGGTTTTTGATGGTTGAGGGTTTTTTGGTTGTTTGGGGGATTTTTTTGGTTGGTTGTTTCCAAGTGCCTTGCAACTTTTCACGCTGTCGATTAGTTTTGACGATGGTGAATAAGCAAATTTCACTACCTCACCAGCTCTAGATCAATTATGGACATAAAGGTGAGCCAAGACCCAAAGCAGATCCCTGTGGGATTCTGCTAATAACTTTCCCTCGTTGGGAAAATTGATCATCTTTGGTCTTTTAACAGGATACAAATCTATGAGGGAATTCTCCCGTGTACCAAATAGTTTCTTGTAGAGCTTCTGTTAAGGGATCAATCACAAAATCCTACTGATGTGGTAGTACTGTTAAACTGCCATAAAAAGCTTACTTATACCTTGCTCGTCATCTGCCCTTGCCTGGTGAGGCTTTTGTATGCAGTAGATGGATCTTAAAATATCAAACTTGATAAATATGGAGATATGAACAGACTAAAACACTTATTTGTACAATTGGGTAAGAAAATTTTGATAGTAAATGGAAGAGAAACAGGACCTAAATCTGAGTAAATTTAATCAAAATTTGAAGACAACTATAAACAAAGACTTTATTTACCCATTTTCCTGGCAATGATTATGACGATAAGAATAAAGAGACTTGATTTCCAGAGAACATTTATCTTTACAATACAACCTTTTGATATACCTAAGATTTGGAGTGTGTTTATATTATATTCATCTCATAATCCAAGGCTTCTCATGATCATTAAGACATTACTCCTCCTACTGCTTTGATATCATCATTTCTCTGACTCTTTTGGCTTGCTGTGAGCTATTGGAGAATCTCACCTAGAGATGTGTTACAGACAGGGTACTCCTGCTGGGATTAAGTTCTTCTCCTTAAGGATGTTAGAGTCACCAGATTTCTGGTTAGTAAGATTTTTTTTCTTTATTAAGAAAAATTAACAAGGATTTTTTGGGACTGAGTTATCTGTTCTACTTTTTGGAACTGCCTTGTTCCATGCAATCCATATGGTTCAAGGGAGCAAGGACAATGGTGATGGCTCTAAGCTGCCATGTTCTCTCCCTGCTGTCGGGTTTACTTGTAACTTTTGCACTCAGAATTTAGGCTTTCAATTAATTGTAGGGGTTTTAAAAGTGTTTTATGTAATCCCTGAGGCAACTGTTGCAGACTGCCTAGTGGTCCAGTTCAATTCTATGTTTCAAAGTTCTTCTGAGAGTCCCAATTGTTTTTATAGTAATTTCTTAATAGTCTTTAGATAAGGAAATTACTGAGAAATGAAATTATATTAACAATGCTTCAGAGAAAAATTGTAGCTATAAGATCTGGCTTCTCCTATCCACTGAACATCTCTACCCTTCACAGCCATGCTAAATAATAATTTCTCTTGTGGTTTATTATTTTGTTTCTGTTATGTCAGTGTATTAATAAAAATGTCATTATATGACTAAAGTACATCATTCTATTTTGTCAATGGAGAACTCCTGCCATTTTTTTTTTTAAAATAATAGTCTGTTTTATTATTCTGACTGGGGAAAATAATCATATTTAAATACGAATCATGAAGATGCCAAAATATGAAGGGTTTATAGAACACATTTTAAGAAAAATATGTTCTCTGATTCTCTTGTGATATATCTATTTTACCAGTAAATTCCAGTCCTGTACACAGTTATATCTCATTCCTGCTTATTTAGGTGCACGCATCTGGCAAATCCCAGTGAAAACATCCAAACTGAATGAGGTAAAATATTACAAGCTTGTCAAACAATCTTTATTTAAAAAGGGTGTAAATCTGAGGTTACTCAGCTTTCCCCCCACACGCTCAACTGAGTTATTATGTTTATTAATTTGCTTGTTTGCATTATTTCCAGACACAAGTCAAAAAACAATATTCTACACAGATAAAATATATTGGTTTGTTGGGAAATGGAAGAATTTTATATTATCTGTCTCTTGAGACAGTATTAATATTTATTGGGTAAAAAAGCCATTTTTTTTAAAGATGTCAGCAAGTATGGGACAACTTAGGATAAATTTCTCTGATGCAAGGTACAAACCATGTTCTCAGCTTTATGTACCTGATAAATGTTTTTCAGCTTTTGTCAATGTCATTGGAGCCATTAGCAGATCGCTTCAGAAAGTTCAGTCATTTAAAAATGAACTGAGCTGTTCTTTATGGACATCCATTATTAAAAAGAAATATAACAGAGTTGTCATGAATGACTTTCATCTCACATCAATTCCCCATCCATGTAACTGCGTTGCCTTCAACGGAGCTGTTCCTAATCTGTAACCATTATAGATTTTAAAGTCAAAAGGGCCATTCTGATTATGTGTAATCTGACCTTTGGCATAACATATGACATAAATTTCCACCTGCATTAGGTCTGATGATTAAGCCTGTGCTTCTTTGAAAGGTGATGAATAATGTATCTCACCTAACTTCATCTCTCAAAAAAATAGTCATATAGTCTCAGCTTTCTTAAGTAAGTGGAAAAAAGAAAGATTCATCCCACGTGTTCAGTTACTTAAGACGTAATAAATTGAGCTGCCCACTGGGGGTCTTGTCTATCCCCACTGCCTGGACTCTGGTTTGGACTGGCCTCATACTTTAAGTAGCTCAAATTAGTTGATATGAACCCTTCCCATGCAGCTTTCATCTTAAGATTGCACTGAGCTTTGATCACTTTTCCTTTGGGTTTATTATTCTTGCTTAAGAGTTTATTGGTATTCTGAAAGTGTTTAGTTCCAATAGCCAAGTATTCAATCTTCTGTATAGATCTCTATCAACCATCACAGGTAGAGTCAGAATTTTTCCTCGTATAGAGAGGAGTAAAACTGAGGATGAAACTGGATCAGAAGGACACACTATTTGCATTCCATGTGAAGTTTGCAAGATATCTGGGATAAGTCTATCCGTATGCAGGCTTTTGCTTTTGAGTCAATCTATCAAAATAAATACCCAAAAGATTCTACCTGAAGATTATAAAATGTCTCAGGGAAAGCAGTTGGGTTATCAGTGCCTCAGTTCTACTTATAGCTATTCAACAGAGCCTTTTTTTTTTTGTCCGTATTTGGATGGATGAACCCCGTTAATGTTAACTTGCCTCCCTGCAGAGATTAATTACCAAGTGTCATTAAAACAAATCCAAGAAAATTGTTACAGAGTTATTGTTTTCTCTTTTCTTGGGGATCGCATTTTGGTGTAGAATTATTTTTTTTTCCAAATCATGTTGCATTGGTGTTAATAGGAGCAGGACTGCAACTTTTGGCAGCAAGCAGTCCATACGTGCAGTTGTCCGACACAAGAGACATCTTGAAAACATGGTCAGAGCAACTGTTACAGGGATAAGACTAGTAAATTTTTCTGAGTTACTGATTGCTGCTGGTATAATAATGGATCCTTCTATTTCAAGGCATTTTTAATCAATGAACATTAAAAAGTATTTTAAAATTAATATACTTATGTTGTTTTTTCCTCTCAGTGTATCTTGATGTTAAATCTTCTGCAATGCATGACATTGACTCCAACTGGCCTCAACCATATAAATGTAGGCGTCTTCTCTACGATGATGGCCAAGCCCCAGCCTGGTCAATGGAAAGGACATTCACCTTTGGGACTGTTCCTTTTGGTTATTATCTTAAATAGCTCTGATAAAGGATAATGAATCCACTGAAGGTGCCTATTAAAAAAATAAAAGGTGTGAACCACATAAACCTGGTGTTTTTGAGATCTCTCCTATTTCTAGTCTTTCTGCAGAAGCAGCCCCCAGGCTAGATGACCCCTCATGTTCCTTTACTTGCTGATATTTCAGAGCATAGGATCTGGATGCTGAAGGGAGCTAGCTGACCAGGTGACCCAGCTACCCATCGATTCCTGGCAAGTTTGCAGGGCAATAAAGGGGTAAGAAAGTTGACAAGACCAGACAGAACAGAAATCGCCTTGATATATAGGATTTCACTCTGTATGTGGGTCATCAGATGATTATCGAAACAAAAAAAACCCCTTAGCAAGGAACAGTCTGGCATTTTATTTGAAGACCTGTTAAAATATAGCCCTGGATGAAAAGACATACAGAAGTGCTACAACTTGTTTATTTCTTTGATTATATTATACAAGTGCTTTTATTTATTAACTGGGAGTGAAATTCTGCTGTTAACTGAGTGAATACAATTTCTGTGACTCCAAGTTTTGTGCAGAGGGCAAATTAAACCCTAGATTGTTGTTATTATTTGCATCATTAGCAGTCAAGAGAAAGCTTTCCTTTTCCAAATCCTGCCAAAAATGTTGTTGTTGCTTGTTTTAAATCAGAAAAATTAGGAAGATAGTCAGGAAGCAGGCTCGTGATGCACTTCTGAAAGGCATTGGAGACAGACCTCATCACCTATGGAATGAGAATTACTGAATAGTTGTTGAGCTACAATATGTTTCTACAAAAGAGCTCTATAAACTGCCTGATTAACAGATATCAGCCCCAGAAAGTCCAACAGAATTGTTACATCATGTAATTTAATCAGGTACTTGAATACATTACAGGATTTTCTAGTTGCTGTTTTGTTTTCCAGTGTAGACGCGAAAATTGGTAAAAAGCCAAGTCTAAGCCAGAATGTTTAAAAATGCGCCTAGCAGCAGGCATTTTATCTTACTTACAGGCCTTTTCAGTGCTGCCACCAAATATCTCCAAGTCTGCTCTTTGCTGTTGTATCCCCTTCGGTGGCGCAGCTTGGCCACCGCTTTGCCGTAACACAGAGCCGCCAGGCTCCGGCCGTAGCATCCAGCGCTTCGGCCGCCTTTCAGCCCTCCCGCACATTCCTCCTGCGTGCCTTTAACCACCTCCGCTCAGCCAGCATCCGTTTATCTTATTAACAAGGCCAAGCAAAGGAGCGATGACCTTATTATTGGATATTCATGCCGTATAATGTCCTTGTTAACTACCTGGATAGCGGCGGATCTCTCGAGGGACTGGATCACGGCTTTGTTAATGTCCTTCTGTGCCGTCCAGCCGTCGGTGTCAGCGCCGTGTTTTGCAATCGGTGTACCTTACTAAGGACGGTTTGTGTCGTGCGGTATTGGGAAAGGAACAAAGTCTTTTGTGAAGGTAGAAAGAGAACAGGTTGTCTTCGGGTGTTCAGTGCTCTGTGAAGCTGCTTAATATAACAGTGGTTTAATACGCTGCTTTATGGGTGTTCACGGATCACGGCGAGGCAACGCTGCCTACAGGTCATTTGTTAATTGAAGTTTCAAAGCGTTGAGCTGATATATGTTTTCTGGCAGTGGGTGTATTGGAAATAATGTATTTTATTTGGGAGACGTAGGTGAAACTTCAGTCACATGAATATAATTCTGCTGCTCTCCTTCACAGTGAGCCAGCAGCCTGTGCTGCAAGGGGAATAATGCAAGATAAAGAAAACAGCAAGAGAAACTTTATTTATTTGTTTGAACTTTAATAAGAAATGTCTGTATACTCAAAAAGCCAGCCCCAGCTACTTTGTATCTTTTAATGAAGAATTATATTTAATCAGCGTTGCCTCTGACTTCAAATCCAAGAGGTCGTACATAAGGCTTTCAGTTTTTCTCTAGGAGATGTTAGTCCTTTTTCATAGGAAATGAGAAAGGACTCCTAATGACACCAATTAAGAGATGTGGAGGCCTTGTTCTGCTCTTTATGGTCTAATAGGTCAGTTAAAATGAGACAACAAAACATACGGCGCAGATGGGAACAATTTGGGCTCTTTGTGGAAAGATGAACGTCTGTGACTTAAGTAGCAGAAGGAAGAATGAGCTTGCACAGCCCACCCAATTACAGTCTCTCTCCCAAGAAAATGAAATAATTTGGAAACTTTGCAAATGTTGCCGTCTATCTATGTACAAAGAGAAAATAGGCATTTTCACATGAGCGGGAGTGCAGAGGTGTGGTACTTCTTTGTGCAACTTGTAACCTTTCCTGGATGAAACCTGCCATTATGCAGCTGTCGTTGTACAGACTAAACCCCCAAAGCAATGACTGTTTGAACTCTTTGTACACCCCAAGCCGGCAGGACTTTGAGCAGGGTAGTTACAATGCTGACAGAGTGGTTTCTTCAGTGCAGGGCAGAAATATTGCAATTTTACCCCTGCTGTTGGATATGGAAAGTGTTAATGAGAAATCAGAAGTTCCATGAGATTCCCCCTGTAATTACACACCTGGGGTTCAACCTTTTTTAAAGACATGCATATTTTTTAATTAGAAAAATAACTATTACTCTTCTTTTTCTCTTTTTGTGAGCTTGTTGCTCTAGGTGTCTGCTCTAGCTTCACCCTCATCAATGAAGGATTTAGGTTCAAAGAGGAAGGGGGTGTAAATAATTCTTACATCTTGATAATTACACTGGTAGACAGTGTACAATGTGTTTGGAAAATCAACCACAAGCAGATCTTCATGGTGCAAGATTAATGTCTCACCTTGATATAATATTCTGTTCTGGTGAAGTTCTAGCTTTTATGCTCCGTGTTAGAAAAAACTGTCACCCAGTTTGTGACCTCGGTGTTGCTTGTCAAATGTCAGAAGGTCTGGTTCACATGAGGGTTTGTGGAAACATTTCTTCATTAAAACGATTTTTTCAAGTTACACTTTTCCGTTTTACAAACAATCCGTAGTATTTAGTGCTAGACATGCATTTTCTGGAAATACAACTTAATACCAAAAATACAGGGTCTCAATCATGGAAATGATGTGCATCCTTCTGTACTTGAGGGGCAGGGCTTGAAAAGCCAAGCTGCAAGCAGAATAAATCATTCCTTCCGCTTTCATGTGGGAGCATTAGATTTATCTCTTAATTTGAATTTTCACCAGTTTGCTTGAATTCATTACAGATTCCTGTGTGCTCTTGAAGTCTCTTTGGAGACTGTGGTCTTCACACCTCAAATTTCCAAATGTTTCTAAGATCAAAGGGAAGCACTTGTATTTTGTGGGGTTTGCCTGGCAAATGGCAAGATATTTAGTAAGTTGAGATGTTTCTGCTTCGTGCTAATAGTGAGTTGATTGAGTGGGAAAAGGGGGAACAGCAGAAGACCAGCTGTTAATTAGGATGTGGGTTCCCCATCCTGAGGGGTTTGTGCAGGGCTATTGTGAGAAAAATAAAATAATGTGGCTTTTAGGACTGTTTTAGGAGCTGTTCTGACTGAATTCATGGGTAACAGTGTTATTTTGTTCGAAGGCATGTGCTTTCAACAGCCCAGCTACTGCATCTTTTATAAAGCACTACTTATATGGAAATAATACAAATAAATGTACATGGGAGGTGAGGGAGAAAAGTTTTCCCTAATATTGGGAATTTAAGCTGATTCAGATACTTAGGTATCTGTGGGCTGTATAAAGCTTGTCACTACGTGACTATTGAGAGAAGCCATTTGAAAACTCGTTTGTGAATTTAGCGTATGAAATTCGAAGTACAAATATATGGTGTGACTCTGCATTATTTGTTCAACGCTCTGATATTTTACGAGCATTCTTAATACAAAGACTGAAATGAAAGAAGTCGCTAGAAAAAGGTAAAGAGAAACTATAGGAGTAGAGATACAATAGAGACCTGTATAGGAAGCCACCCAGGCAGCACCATCTTTGTTAATAATAAAGGAAACACTTTACATTGAGTTAAACATTGTCTGATTGCATGGATGAAGTTACAAAAAATAAGAAATTAAATCTCTGCAGAGATAGCTTGCTTTTTTTTGCCTTTTTTTTTTTTTTTTAACCCTGATTCTTTCAGTTAGTTTGCTAAATACGATTCCCAAAAGACACCTTGAAGTTGGAAACTTTAGAAAAGTTTCCAGTTTGGCTCTTTTGTGAAACATCATAGGAAAATATAGCTGCAGAGTATGTGGCTGTAAGAAACTGTTCTGATCCAAGAGTGTGACAGCAGAAGTGCCTGTATAACGGCAGCAGAGGGGGGTCTTGCCTTCTCCTGCCTGCACAAACGTTATCTGGTGGGGAGCGTATGCATTGAAGCACGTGACGTTACGGTATTTGGAGTTACGCCGTTACCCATCGACACAGCTGGTCCATCTCATACAGTGCCAGGGCAAGTTCTGCTTAATTTTCTAGAATATTTTCCTTCTTTGTTATCTGGGCTTCTTCGTTCTTTACCAGTACTCATATTTCAGCCTGAAGATTTCATGTTTGCATTTTGCCTGTAATATTTTTTTGTTTAATTTTGGATTTTATTTACTTTATGTTTTTCTCTTTTTAAGTGCCTACCACCTGTGTAAAGCACAATTCAAGATACCTCCTAGTTTAATTGTACAGTGTGTGCCAAGCATTAAGGCAATATATAAGTTAGAGGAGTAAATTAATCACGAAAGAGGTATATTGACTTATAAATCCTGCAAATCCAGTGTCCAGTGTGTACCATAAAGTCTGTGCAAAAGAAGGTAACTGTTTTGCAGTATTTAAAAATCAACATTTTAAAAACTGTAGCCTATGGGCCTCGGATTATAAACATGTTATGATATTGCTATGACATCTAGTTAGTAACATAGTGTACTTAAATATAAGTTATTGTGGTGGGTTGACCCTGGATGGACACCAGGTGTCCACCAAAGTCGCTCCATTACTCTCCTCCTCAGCTGGATGGGGAGAGAAAATATAACGAAAGGCTCGTGGGTTGAGATGAGGATGGGGAGAGATCACTCAGCAAATACTGTTACAGGCAAAACAGACTCGACTTGGGGAAATTAATTTAATTTATTGCTGAACAAATCAGAGTAGAGTAATAAGAAATAAAACCAAATCTTAAACCACCTCCCCCCACCCCTCCCTTCTTCCAGGGCTCATCTTTATTCCCCATTTCTCTGCCTCCTCCCCCAGCGGCACAGGGGGATGAGGAATGGGGGTTGTGGTCAGTTCATCACACGGTGTCTCTGCTGCTCCTTCCTCCTCGGGGGGAGCGTTACTGCTCAAACGGCAATAAAAACTTTCCAAACAGACATGCAATTTAGAAAGCCAACACTGGTTTATTCAGCACTGGGTGCATGGGGGATCTCTCCACCCAGCCTGCAAACATACACAGATTTATATTCTCAAAACATGCATAGTTACGATTACATCACGTAGCTACTTCCTTATGATTGGTGTAAAACTTTCTCACTTTGCTTTTAAAGCTCTAGACTTAAAGAAATTCAGCGAGTGTGCCCAGTGAGGGGTGGTCGTACCTTGGAGGTGGGTAGCTTTTAGAATGGAGGTGTATTTTGGTATTATAATTAGATTATAATGAACAAAGTTCACTCAAAGGACATGATTTTGACAGAAAATGAAATATTACTTGGCTCATGTACCAACCACACAATTTATCAGCTCCATGGTACCACCAAGCTCTCAGGTTCTCATTCTTAAAATGTTTTTATTGGTTACCTGTTAGGTTGGGGCCGTACAGGGGCCATAGCAGCATGACTGGTTCCTAACAACACAACCATTCGACCATTACCTTACTATTGCTAATAATCTCATCACCTTGGTCCCATCACCCTGGTTACAAAGACTACACATAACCTATCAGATCACCATGGTTAAAAAAATTAAACACATCAGTTACAGGAGGACTCCTCACACTCCTCCCTGCTCCAGCATGGGGTCCTTCCCATGGGAGACAGTCCTCCACAAACTTCTCCAACGTGAGTCCGTCCCACAGGCTGCAGTTCTTTACAAATGGCTCCAGCGTGGGTTCCTTCCACAGGGTGCAGACCTTCTGGAGCAGACTGCTCCAGCGTGGGTCCCCCACAGGGTCACAAGTCCTGCCAGAAAACCTGCTCCAGTGTGGGCTTCTCTCTCCACAGGGCCACAGGTCCTGCCAGGAGCTTGCTCCAGGCTTCCCACAGGGTCACAGCCTCCTTCAGGTGCCTCCACCTGCTCCGGCGTGGGGTCCTCCATGGGCTGCAGGTGGATATCTGCTCCACCATGGACCTCCATGGGCTGCAGGAGGACAACCTGCTCACCATGGTCTTTACCATGGGCTGCAGGGGAATCTCTGCTCCAGTGCCTGGAGCACCTCCTCCCCCTCCTTCTGCACTGACCTTGGTGTCTGCAGAGTTGTTCCTCTCACATCTTCTCACTCCTCTCTCTGACTGCAATTCCTTCTGGTTTTTTCCTCCCCTTCTTAACTCTGTTATCCCAGAGGTGCTACCACCATCATTGATGGGCTCGGCCTTGGCCATCAACAGGTCCATCTTGGAGCCGGCTGGCATTGGCTCTGTCAGACACAGGGGAAGCTTCTAGCAGCTTCTCACAGAAGCCACCCATGTAGCCCGCCCTGCTACCAAAACCTGGCCACACAAGTACAGTTATAAGATAATGTTGTATATACAAATATAAAGAAATTCATTAAAATTTATTAGAACCCCACTGGTAGCTGCTCACATGTCAGTTCCTAATAAATAATACAATAAGAAGGAATGAAAATTATTCTTCACTAGTACCATCTTGTTCCTTATCACAGATAAATGATTACTACATTATGGTGTGTTGTTTCATTGAGGGAGAAAATAGATGAAAAGTTTTAAGATAGTAAAATGTGTAAACATAATAAAAGAAAAATCAGATTAATTTTATGGTATGCATTTATTTCCATGTCTTATGTCAACAATGCAAATAAAAAAATGATATTAACTCAATTACTTCAGAAAATTGATTCATTGACTTTTATTTTTTTCCCTAACCTCTTCCAACAGGAATTGTATCATATAACTTTGATAAACTGAGAAATGTCCACCTTACCAATAGTTGGCCAGCTATTACTCCCAGCTGAGAAGTCATTTCAGAAACCTTAACGTTTTAATGGTTATTTATCCTTTCTGAATTAACTTAAATTAATTGCTTATCGTATCTAGTTGTTCTTGGGGCAGAATTTCCCTCTAGCTTGAATCAGCCTTTGCTTCTTTTGGAGGTCTTGGCTGTCCATAATATTATGTCCTTCTGGTTTTATTTGCTCTTCTAAACACAGCAGGTTCCTCGGGACCCCGTTCCTTGCCTAGACAGTCCTGTGCTTCGGCGTGCTCTGACAGCAATTTTCTTTCAGTACTTATATTTGGGGTGTATAGGTCTTGAACAGGAATGATGGAATTATTTATCGTCTTTCAGTATCAATGCCTCAAAGAGCAGTAATGATACCTTTCTATACTGGCTTATGCATGAACTCCATCATGCATCAGAAAACCATATTTATCTTGCTATTTGCTGGCTTCAAATCTCAGCTGAACATTTTATTTGCATAAATTATGACCAGATGTAGATTGAAATTATACAGGGGCTGTTGCAAAGATTGTCTCATGTAGAAAGTCAGAACACTAAAGGTAGATAGTTTCGTTTGTCTGGACTAACATGTTTTTTTTTGCACTAGCTAGCCTGCTCCAGCTACTTAACTGATGAGCATCAGTCTCTCAGCAATGCAGTTTCTATGATGCTGTCAGACTATGCAGAAATATACATTGAATTATAAGCTCTCAGCAACATTCAGGGTAGTATTATTACAAGTCTGAAATAATTTCTAGCTGTATCTCAGAAATGGTGTGTTCATCAAGAAATAGCACTCTTCAGGCATAAGGAATGTTGTATAAAAAGGCAGGGAACAGGTTTTGTTGTCTTTTGGAGTTAGCTTGTATATGTTTTTTTCTGAGAACGTGACAGCTTTCCATACCTTCAAGAAAGTACATTTTCTACCAAAATAAGCTTAATTAAGAGTAGCAGCAGTGTTGTAATAATAAGATATGTGCATAAGTAGTATATAGAACAGGAATTTATAGACACATCCCCAGAACTTAACACAAGGAATGACTAATATATAGAAATATTAATGCAAGACATCTTAGGAGCCAGCATTTTGTTATTCCCTGTAGAAATACAGTGGTAGATGACACCTAGTGGAGTTTAACCTTAACTACAGGAATGTACCTAAGCCTACAAAACTGTTCGTGATTGGAGTCGAAAGGAAAAAAATATTCCTGGAGCTGTTAAAACTCTACCATTCCTCTTGTTCTAGTTACAGATATGAGAATTTTGTATCATTACTGAGTTGCTCTTCCTGTTAAAAAAAACAATAGTCATGGTGGGACTGTAACAAGAGGGAGCACAAAGCCTTTTTCAGCCTCTACGCTTTTCCACTCAATATTTATTTTATACTTCTTGAGGTTGCAGGACTTAGAATTATAAATACAGTAATTTTTGGTACTTTTAATGCTAAAAAAATCGGTTTATCTTTACGTGAGAATTATTATACTAAACTATACTATGGAAAAAAAGGAAAGCATCTTTTTCTGACAAAAAACCCCAGAATATCTGTTGTATTTGGCTGTAATCACAGTCTTTCTCAAGGTGTAGTGTCATTACTCAAAATAATAGCGAATTAATTATACTGGGGTTTATTTCATCAAACAGGTCAGTTATTCTTCTGTATTAGTCCGAGGAGATGTTTTCTTAGGGGTTCTTTTGAGTCATACATTGATTGGGAACTTTAAACATTGTTTTACTGGTGCATCAAAACGTCAGTAAAGAAAAATATGGAATATGCTTTCCTTCTTTCTGCAGATGGATCAGGGTTAAGGAAACAAGTGTCTTATAGTCAAATTTGATTCCCTAATAGAAATACAGTTCAGTTCTTAAACTTATTGAAGAAAATGAAAATAATAAATTACTAGAATGACCATTTGCAGCATCATATGCTCACTAGGGTGCATGTACTTGGTCTACATCTTAGCAGATAGATGTTGGTTTCCATTTACAAGATGATTTGGGTTCATTTTGGAAATGATACTCTTGTGGGATGTTATTCTAATTTTTTTGTCTTTAGTATGAGCCTAACTCATGTCTGTTGTATTCATTTGTTCATGGGCTGCACTGAAGAATTTTCCAAAAACTGTTTTGTGTCTGATCATCAAATGAGCAGGTACGTGCCAGAAAGATTTAGTTATGTCGCTGCTTGTTAACAGGATAGACCTGGGAGTACAGTCAACTCAGTGAACATGCAGAGTTACAATACATCCAAGGATGTTTGTGGGGATGGTGGATCAGGAAGGTTTGTCCCAGCAAGAGGCAGCTGATGCATTACTGTGTCTTTCATATCTTTTATATCTCTGGAGAAACTTCGTTTAATAACCTATCATCTCCCCTGAAAGCACCAGTGGTTGATGTTCCTCCATGGCAGATGCGCTAAATTGGCCAGAGTCCATTTTAATCTCTCATTCACTGGTTCTGATAATGAAGTCTTGACCTCCCAGCAGATGGGACTTGCAAAGCAGTCCTGTTTACTACTAACGGGATCCGCAGGCCACTCTGTGCCTGATCACGTGGCTTTTATATCCAGTGGAGTGGCATATTGGGTCAGGGACTGCAGGATGCTGAAGTCAGAATAACTCCTGGAGTTATTAAATAAACACATACACATGCAGCACAGCAAAACCATCACAGAATCATAGAATGGTTTGGGTGGGCAGGGACCTCACAGCCCATCCAGTGCCACCCCCTGCCATGGGCAGGGACACCCTCCACTAGCCCAGGTTGCCCAAAGCCCCATCCAACCTGGCCTTGACCACTGCCAGGGAGCCAGGGGCAGCCACAGCTTCTCTGGGCAACCTGGGCCAGGGCCTCAGCACCCTCACAGGGAAGGATTTCTGCCTCCCATCTCATCTCCATCTGCCCTCCTGCAGCTTCCAGCCATTCCCCTTGTCCTGTCACTACACTCCCTTTTAACCAGTCCCTCACCATCTTTCCTGTAGGCCCCATGATGACTACAGTAGTCTCTGCTTTGCTATGGTCTCACCATGTATCCTTCTAGACACTACATTCAGTACAAGCATGAGTTTCCAAAACTGCTTAAAACCACTTAAATCAGTAGGCAGCTCAAGAAACCAGTCCCAGTTGCCATGCTTTATCTTCTGATTATGGGGTGATTATAGATGTGCTGCTACTTTGATATAATGAATTTTAACAAGAATATTGGATCGCTTTGCAAACAGTAAGTGGCAGTTGGAAGGTGGTGGTGTTTGCACATCTGTATCTTCTGCTCAAGTTTCTTGAAAAGGTTGATGTAAAATGCATGCTCAGAATAAATAAGTACAATTAAAAAGTAATTTGCAGACCCTCTCCCGGCTGGGCCCAGAGGCAGGCGAGCTCACTCCGCTGGCCCGAAAACCCGAACGACTTAAATTCCAAATTCACCCGACGTGCTGACTCAGCTGTCACCACCATGAGTAAATCTGAGCCTGACAGTGAGATCTGTATTTATTTAGTGTGTGATAAGGACAGACTTTCCTCGAGTCAGCGCTTCAGGGCTCAATGCACAGTGAATATACCTTGAAGCGAAAGGTATAAGCGTGAGTTCTGCCTTGTCCACCAGATCACAAAAGCCTTGATATTAAAAGAATAACTGGAAAGCAAGTTTCCGGCACTGGTGCTGGCCACGATGCTTAGAGTGAAAATAAGTTAAAGACCTTTTTACACTGCCAAAGACTTTCAAAAATTAATCTTACAACAGACCACATAGCACTGAGGGCTTAAATACTTTATTGACCAAATTGGCGTTCAGAGTCTGTAGGAATACCCTTTCAGTAATAAATCTTTAGGCAGGGCTGGCTCTTCGGGCATTAATATTAAGCTGCAGATCTGCATTTACTTTTGTTTGATACAAGTGAGACAAAAACCCAGTTGCAATGTTCTGCATAATCCATAGGTCTTCAGAAGTATAAAGCTTGCTACGAAATTCAGGTAATACGAGAAGTGATTTTGGCATGTGCTCCACATTTTGTAGAATAAACTGTGGCCTCTAGAGTTAAATCTAGCCACGTAACAAGCTGCAGTCTTTGGAAGCTGGCTGTTATCGGTGGCCGGGCTGGTTTCTGTGCTCTTCATCTCTTTTCCAGTGCGGTAGAGGTCTTTGGAGCCCATCCTGCAGTAATCCCACTAGATGGAGCAGGGTAGCAGCAGTATGGGATAGGTTGGACCATAAGGGCAAAACCACATGATTACCTGCCAGGGAAAAGAAAAGAGAGAGAGAATGCAATGAGAGGCAAAGAAGTGAAAAATGGAATATGCGAAGAAGCAAAGAACAGAGTTCTTTGAAAAGGCAATTAAAAAAAAAGCAAAGCAGAGGAAACCTACATTGGAGATGTGTAATAGTAATGCAGAAAACCAATATGAAAACAGATGTTGGATCTTATTTTTTAAACTCCAAATAGATTTATTTTTTCCTTAATTTAATTTTCCTACATTTCTACTTTCTCCATCTTTCATCATAATTGTAAATAAAAAATGATATTTTTTTTAATAGATAAAATTATATTTTTGTCTTTAGAGTCTTACTTAAAGCTGAATTATCTTCAGGAATGTTTTGCAATCATTGTTTTCATTGTTTATTTTAAATAGGGAAAATTTAAATTTACTTGATCATCCCATAAATATTCTTCTCAACCTACCTTACCATGTGGCTGAGCTCCACTTTTACTGCTCTGATATTTTTGTTTTATTGTCTTGTTGATGCAAGGAAAACTAAGGTGTTCAGTTGTGATTTTTCCATTGCTGCTGTTAAATATTCTTGAAAAGAAATATTATTTCACTTGCTACTTGCAACATGAACCCTAAGTATAAAGCTACAACTTGATAGTCAGATAGTGAAAGTAGCCAACTCCATTACAGTTTGCCTTCTTGATCATTTTGGGGTATTAGAAAAATGTTGGGAAAAAAAAAAATCCAATGCGGTTAATCAGATTTACTGCTGAATGATCTACATGAAATTGAAGTGGGATAAATCAGCAGAAAGTTGTAATTGAATTTTTTTTTTTTTTTAATTGAAGTATTCAAGACATGTTTTTTAACTTATAAATTGCAGAACAATGTACCGTATCTTCCTCCAGCAAAAAACCTACTATTCCAATAAGAAATAGGTCAAGTCCATAAAAATCAGTAAGACCCTTCTCAGATGTAGGAAGGGTTTTGATCAGACCGTACAGGTCTGAGATTTTGTCCTTTATAGCATCGTACTAAGGACATCGATTTCAGGTTCTGGATGATTCTAATATCTGCAACTGCAGATACGTGTTTTAATAAATGAGCAGCTGGGGCCACGCTGGTAATCCACTCTGGTTTGCATAAGAATTTCCTTTAGGGGAGAGCTTCACATTACTCTTCCTCTGGTAAAATAATTGTGATTCAAGAATTTCAGTTATCCAGTTGCTCATTTTCACTCTCATGCCACATGAAGCTGCCTTCCAGTTGTGCTTCTCAATGAAATTATTTATGGAACTGTATTAAAACTTCTATCAATGAAGACAGCCAAATTAAAAAAGTAAGGCTCTTCCCCAAAAGAGATATTTTTTCTTAATCCCAGTATTCTAAAGCTAAATGTACTTGTGAATCTCTGCTCTCCAATGGTCCTACTGCAAACTTTTTACATCTTTTAAATTTTGTATTTACAATGATCTGTCTCACAGCTGGAGAAATGGTCAGGTGCAGGAAATAAATGTTTGGAGGAGATAAAGGAAAGCCAGTCTTGAAGGCAACCTTCAGTCGCAGAATCTTTACCAGTGCCCCCTTATGAAGCGAGAGTTTGATTGCACTGGCATGGGGTCTCTGAAATGCTTTTACCTGAAACAGGCCAAACCAAGTGATCACGGTCTGTCTGGTGAATCCCAAAATGTGGAAGAAAGTGTGAGCAATAGGCAAACAAATTCCATAAGTTTTGCTACCAGGGTCACTGGTCATGCCACCGACATAAAAGCACTCAGTGCGTGCATTTTGTGTCACAAAAATGACAAGTTCAGAAGTAAGAATTTTTTACCCTATTTTAGGGGAAAAATTGTAAGGTAAGGAATTATATGTGTTTTGATGATTCCTGCCTTCCATGGGTTGGGATCATTGTTCATAAGCTCTCTACATTTTCTCTTGCATGGAATAAAAAGCAAAAGAGTAGACACTGCAGTGTTAGAGCTGTGATATCTGGGAATAGCCTTGAAAATGTTAACGAATCTCTAATTAGAAGCAGGAGTGTTCATGGGAATTGTGAATCATTTGCTGAGAAAAGCAAATCTGAGCAAATGAAATTCCTCCAAATAGCAAGGACAGAGAGCTATAGATGGAATTTGAGTACAGGCTGACTTCATCTCGATATCCACAAAGTAACAAAAGGCGTTGGTGGCAAAGGAAAAAAAAGTAAGCAAGACTTCAATACAAAAGAAAGCAAGTCAAGAAAATATAGAGCAAAGTTGGGTAGTGCTGTATAGATTTCAGGGGTCATACATTGAGACAGACCAGACAACCCAGATTCTGCTTTGCATTTAGTTGTCCACTGCACAGTGAGATAATCACAAAATAATTAGGTTGGAAGGAACTCGTGAAGGTCTCTGGTCCAAGCCTCTCATCATCTTAGATCAGGTTGCTCAAGGTCTTATCTGGGCAAGTTTTGGATATCAAGGATGGGAATTCCAAAACAACAGAGAAAGAGCAATACCAGAATAACAGAAGTATAGAAAATCAAAGTAATAAAAAGGAGACAGAACCTACTAAGAGATAATGAGGTTGTGTTGGCACCTAATACAGCAAAGGAGACAAGAAACTGAGATGTATGATGAATCGATGGTTCAGCCCTCAAAAAGTCACATATATTGGGAAAGACAGCAGCTGAGGCTGCGGTGAGCCAGAAACCATATGCAGCAGCTATAGATCTAGGACAGCAGAGTAGATGAAACCAGAGACTCTTAGTAGAGAACTATGGAAGTATAGTAGTATGGTAGTAAAAGAGGGGCCAATGTTAGAGCCAGGCAGGTATGGAAAAACTTGGTGCAAGAAAGTGAAATAAAACTAGACATAAGCAATTCAAAGACCTTCACGGCCACTGTCTGGTGGAGAAAAATCATCAATGTGAAGTCAAGTCTCATCCAACCATGGAAAAATAAACCAGAATTAATTCTTACTTGAGAACCACTTGAGTGCACTTGAAAGCAAATAAATTAAAATATGATGGCAGTCAATACCATGTCTTTGTGCTGAACTCCATACTGATAACCCTGTGCCCCCGCAGGTCAGGAAGTGCATGCGTGGAATGAATATTAACAGCGCAAACGGATAAAATAGGGTGCAGTGACATGCGTAGAGCTAAGAGGGAGGAATATGGGTAGCGAGTGATTAGGATACGAAAAAGAGACAAGAAAAAAATAGTATATATACATATATATGTGCATATATATGTATATATGCACTGGGATGCATATGATTGCAATTTAGCTGTAGATACAGCATTTTGGTATATGCTGCATTATATACTTACAGCACGTATGCCAGTATTTATGTCGGTAATGAACCAGTCTAGTTGTACAATCAAGAAATTACCCAGTGCAAGGTGTATAGTGCTTAAATTATCAATAATACATATTTTAGAGTACAGTTGGAAAGAGGGAATTTGCAGTTTATTGCTATAAAATGTAAATTTTGCTTCTGTCCACTGAAGCTGATACTTGCTTGCTGTGAAATGACAAAACTGCCCAGAGTATAGTGAAGCAACCCAGAGTTCATGGCCAGCATTTTCAGTCGGAACAAATGTTTTCAGTGCCTTTTTTTTTTTCTTTTTTTTTCTTCTTTTTTCTTCTTTCTTTTTTCTTCTTTTTTGAGTTTCCAATTTCAGACAACTTCAGTCAAGTCATTTGGGACCATTGAGGTGCTCCGCATTTCTAGAAATCAGAAGCAGCTTACCTTAAACTTTACAATCAGTATTTGAAGCTTTTTGGTATTCATATATTCCTTTGGGCCTGTGTGAGCTTGGGCAAAGGCGCAGAGGAGTCAGCAGCGGGATGCGGAGTTTCTGCCTGTCATTTTGCTCCTCTAGGATTTTACCGAAAGGAGACTTATGTCAATGAGAGGAGTTTCGCTGTATCCTGCAATTTAGGTACGTGGCAATTCAAGCACGCTCCAGCTCCTGTGAAAATACAGGGGAAGCAGAGTAAGAAAGAACCCAGATTACTGTCACCAGTTTCTATTTGGCATGTATTTGGGTATATTACAAGTTTCTTTCTTTTTCTTTCTTTCTTTCTCTCTTTCTTTCTTTCTCTTTCTCTGTCTTTTTCTCTTTCCTTCTTTCCTTCTTTCCTTCTTTCTTTCCTTCTTTCCTTCTCTGTTTCTCTTTCTCTCTCTCTCTCTTTTTCCTTCTCTCTTTCCTTCTTTCCTTCTTTTCTTTCTTTCTTCTTTCTTTCTTTCTTTCTTTCTTTCTTTCTTTCTTTCTTTCTTTCTTTCTTTCTTTTTCTCTTTCTTTCTCTCCTTCCTTCCTTCCTTCCTTCCTTCCCTCCTTCCTTCCTTCCCTTAGTAGGCCTAAAACAAATGGAAAATTAAAATCTGAACAAAAGATTTTCTACACCACAGAAAAGTATTTTCTTCCTGACTTTCTGTTGTGAATTCATTATCTGAGAAAATTGTTTATGTTTCAAAAACTGTCACGCTCGATGCAAAGAATAGCTTACCCCACCTCCTTCCTTTGACTTAGTGTGAATGTTATACACAAGATAGCTGACACAGAGTTATGATATTATCAGCATCATTTAACTTCTTGCACTTAATTTACCTCATTAACATTTTTATTACATTTTGTTACTACTGCATCTTGAGGAAACATAGTTGTGAAGTCATCCAGTTGAGGCGAAGCTCCTATGCGTGGCTCAGGGATGTCAACATGCTTTCGTTGTCGCATTAAACTGGATTAAATAGTTAAGCTTTCCAGCTGCTCTAGTACCCAGCCACTTGGCAAAGGTGGGGAATAATCTACGACTCAGGGTTTTCCAATTTTCAAGATCACATTTCTACACTCTGACCAAATGATATGCTAGAAAGAAAAATGGTGTGTTGACCACGGGGCCGGTATTTGATTTCAAGCCTTGATGCACCAATACTTCAGTGGGAAATGATCTTGACAGGATGACACTTTGCAATCTATCCTCAGGCAGGCCGAAGGCTATAAATTACCATACCTGCTGTTTGCCATTGTTTCTCTACTGATAATAGGTGGGAAATGTTCGTGTGCGTTTATGATATTTCACTGATTGAGTTACTGAAGGTCACGGATACCAAAAGGTTGGGGTTTTCTACACAGATGTTGTAGATTTGAATGAGTTTTTAAAAGTATGTTGGCTTAATATATGTGATTCTGATAAGCATGCTATATTATCATCCAAGCTTTTAGATTTCCAAAAATTTAGGGTGTCAAATTCTGCTGGAGTTGCTGTAAATGCTTTCAGTATTTTTTTGTAATGTTAATGCTATCTGGGTATGAGGAGCATGTAATATCCCTTTAACTTCTGTTCGGTTGTAAGGAACTGAAGGCCATGTCATTTGTTTCAGATTCTCTTTTCCTTTTAATTTTTAGAATGGGCTTTGTAGCTTATGAACTGAATGTCATGACTTTTTAGTGATGATAGAAATTCTATAGGATACCAAAAATTTACATTTTTTTCACAGACTTCCTAACAGTCTATAACTTTACAGTAGAAAGTTCAATTTAACCTTTAAAACTGAGTTTATTTGAAATAAGTGGTGAACCAGTTTCTTAGATTAGTAATCTCTGATTATTTAATATATAAAGAGTTTCCTCTAAATAAATAAATAATTAAAAAAATCACATTCACTTTGGATAGCTAATCATTCCTAAAAAGACATTGTAGAATATAACTTTGTTATAAGGCTTCTGAAGCAAAAAGGTATATCAAACTTCTTTTATAAAACCCATGAATCTTGGCAGAAATGTTACTAATTAATTTTCTTTTTGATTCTTCTGACTGACTAGGAGGTATTAACTCTCTTTTTAATTCAATTATACCCTTCTTCATTCAATCAATGCTAATAGGTTAATTTATTTTCAGCCAGTATTATTACTTATTTGGTAATAAAACAAAAACACCAGGAGACAGTTTGAGATGAAGTATTGTTTTGCAGCGAGCAATAGGCAGAGTCAGGATGTGAGAGCCTCTGCCACGAAGCATTTAGCAGTTATACCAGGGAAGTCAGTGTGGGTAAAAAATCAAATTTTCCTTGCAAATAAAATGGCTAAAATTAGTGTTTAGATTGGTTAGGTTGCTTGAGTTTCAATTATTCTTTTTGCACATTTGAAGCAGCGTCTGAAAAATATTTATATGGAATTAAGGGGTGAGAAAAGAGCCACTAAAGATTCACGGGCAGTGAGAATGGAAAAGAAAACGTGAGCGTGGGCGGAGGGAGGGTGAGAGTAAGTGACTGTGCGTCTGGTTCCACAACACCCAACCTTTACCAGCGCCCTTAGGGATGGTCTCTGTGGTATGCACCAGCAAACTATTGGGAGCGTGGTTGGCAGACCGTTCACTTAATATTGAATTTTCTATTCCGCTAATTGTTTATTGTGCTGCTTAGCCTAAACATGGCTACTAGTGTCTTCACTTTATTAGGACTTAGTTAAACAATTTGGAAAGCCTTCTGAGTATGGGCAGAGGACTTCCCTCTGTAATCTTCAGTACAATCCCTAGATTTTTACAATTCCTTGTGAGAATGACATTGATATCACGGATGTATCGCTTCCAAGTCTGGGCATCATTCTCTGCAGCCTTCGGAATTGGCGTCCAGGTTTAATTTTCCCTAAATCACTGTTTATTCATACAGAGGATGCGTATTTCTCTGAGGATTGCATCCACATCTGGTTATCACTGCTATGCTTAGAATGAGCTTTTTGCTCATCCTAAATCAATTATTTCTAACAGGTGCAAAACCAGAATCCCTTTGGTACCTGGCACCAAGCAGAGTTAAATGGAAGAGATGTGTAGGTTGGAGGACCGTTAAGAGTCTTTTAAATCAATTAAATCAGATTCTATTATGGTTACACGGTTCAGGTACCATATGAAAGCTTTTTCTTTTAATGTTTATTTTTAATGGTTAAATGCCTAGATTGCAAAATACATACACGTTACTTAAAAAAAAAAAAAAAAAAAGACAAAAGGAAGTTTTATTCATTACTGTATGGTATTGTTCTTGTACAGTTCTCTAGTCTGCTTTTCCCAGAATTTTCTCTCACTGTACTCTTCTCCTCATCTTCCCAAAATCCATATTTTCAGACTTGAGGAAAGAATATAGGAGAAGAAAAACCCAACTCCCTTCATGATTTGCTGTCACAACATCTGAGCCACGAGAGATCTCAGTCTTGATGGCTTGGAATAGTTTCTTGAAAGGATCCAAGAAGAGCTTGCTGCTTGATTAATCTAATAATTAAGCACTGCAGTTATTTAGGCTTAAATTAATATTAATAGAGTGTTATTACTAATAATGAAAATAATCTTTTTTAATCAAATCATAATTTCATACATTGCTTTTTGTGGTTTTCAGTTATGTCTTTCATTCACATGGTGCCTTTGTGGTTTTATCGATGTGTATATAGAGATGTGTGTGTGTGTTTGTGTCTATATACCAGAACGAATTGCTAAAAATGAGCGTCAAAAGCTATTTCTTATCCTGCGAAGCAAAAGGATATGCAAAAGGTATTTTGACACGTGGACCCGTACTACTCTTAACACAGAATAACTGAGGGACGTGGGAAACACAGACTTTGCTGTACCAAAATTGATGGAGGAATTTGAACCTGGCAATCAAACAATTACCAGGACCATAAGAGTGTGGAATTAATGTTTCCCATTGCAGCTTTCAGTTTGTATACACAATTAAAGATTCATTGGTCTACATAGAGAGGAATTATTTATTCTGCCCTTTATCTATCTGAATGATTTTATGTCTGTCTTCCTCATTCCAGAAAGTGCATTCAGGAGAGTGAAGAAAAGTCTTGACAAAATTGTCAAATCCTGATGAATCAGGATTCTCTATTAAAAAAAAAAAAAAATCCCAAACATTGACTTCAAGCTATCTACAGTGTTCATTTTCTGTTTGCAAATCATTTACAGAGACAAAGAACTTCCTTTTTCTGTTATGGAAGGTTACAGCATCTTTTAAGAGAACATGAGATAAATATGCAGGTGGCTAACTTATTGAGCTGTGCGATTTATGTAGGAGTTCTCGGCGCTGTTGTTTATGTGTCTTTTTGAGGGAGAAGATTAGCACTGAAAAGACGTGTGTCTCTAGATCAGTTTATCTTCCCAGACGAGGTCTATTGTCACCCGTTCGCTTGAGAGATGGAGTATCATGGCCAGGTCTAGGAAAAGTAAATAGTGAGGCTGGTGAGTAAGCTGAGAATAATGGGTTTATGCCATAACTGTCTTTCCCATTTTAATGAATGAATGAAAGTAATTCATTTGTTTGATGTTCTGATGGGTATTCCCTGCACATGGCTTTGCAGCTCTAACTCAGAAATTAGCTCAGGAAAGCTTTGAATCGACAGAATATTTCATAGCGCTGCAAAAATGTGAAGGAGCCACCTCTTTTTCCTCACAGTCATGATTTCAATTGATCCTCAAAGCTATGGTCGTTATACTCAGAGGACTTTCACATTGTGTCCCCTCCTGGCTCTCACACACAGGCTGAGTTCAGCTGTGAACGCCGAGCTGCCTTACGCTTATTTTCTGGTTTTGTTTCCATTTTATTTTGTCGCTATTTTTCATGTTCTTATTGGAACTATCTATTCCGTTCAGAGAAGTGTAAATACCTTTTGAGAAAAACAAATACGAGGAGTGTGAAGATTTGCAGAAGTGATGAGCAGAGGGAAATCGGACTGTAGCAGTGACTGCACTGCAGTCTTGCGTAAAGCATTTGCTGTCGAGCATCCACATCTATGATAGTGGTAAACATATTATTATATGCTTGTAGAAAATATTCCTCTTGTACCCATTATAAGACCCCAGGATTAGAAAGTAGGGAGCAGGAAAGGGCTCCCTGATTTACAGAAACCCATCCCTTTCTAACACCAGCTACCAGCTTACATCAACCCTTTCCTAAACAGACCAGGTTTCATCTTTAACATCCTATATTCCAATCCTTCATGCTAGGATTTTTTACTTTTTTTCATGTGTTATGTCCACTTGTTGATATGTACTATTAACTGAAATGTTTTGATTTATACACAACAGCAAAGGTTGTGGCATGAAAGGCAAGCAGAAATGCAATGTTTCTGAAAGAGCTGGATGACTTCATAATTCAGGGATGATAAGACCAAAGCTTATGTATGTGTAAATTTGGCACTTATTAATTGATAATATTTCTGATTAACACTGTCTCTATACTGTAACCGGCCAAGGTTGTCTGGATGAATTGCCTGAGAAATTCAGGGAAATTCCAAGCTGTTTCATTTGCACTCATTTGCATGTAGGTATTTTGAAGTCAAAGATCCACAGACACAAAAAACTTCAGGCTTTTGATTATCAACAATGACTTTTAGATTTTAGAGGGACCATTACAGCCGAAAACAAATTTCACTTTGCAAAATGTGAAAAGAGAGATCCGAGGCCTCTGAAAGGCAGCAATAATAAGTACCAGTATGTAGAAATCTCACTGACTGCCAAAGAGAAGATGTGAGGAGAAGAGTTAACTGTATGCGATTGTACAATAGCGCTTTATGTCTGGTATATTTTTGTCAGATTGAAATAGATTTTGTCACTTTGATATGCTTTAAAAAAAAAAAAAAAAAGGAGTCTATGACTAAGTAGCATTAGATTTCTGTATGAAAATCAGCAAAACCAGGCTATGGAAGGTCATTTAGGAACCAAGATATTCCTTTTTTACTTCTCCTGCTGATTTTTTTTTTTCTGATTTTAATTAATCCTTTAAAAAACAAAACAAAACAAAACAAAACAAAAAAAAAAAAAAAAAACCCCAGAACAACCCCAAAAAACCCCACAACCAAACCCACTTTCTCTTGGCTGAGTTCAAAATTATCAACAGGAGGAGAATTCATAGGCCACCTACTCAAAGAAAAGCTTTTGAACACCCTCTAGGAAATTTCAGTTCATTAGGGAAAGACCAAAAGCTACAAGTACAATAGACTATTAAAAATTGGTCCTGGGTCCTTGCAATAAGGGAACGTTAGTTGAAAACGACTCCCAGATAAGCAGGGAAAGCAGACCAGCTGATCCAGCTTTAAATGAAGGATTACAAAGCAACCTGGCAGGACTGTTTCTTCGGGGTAGTGGCCAGCTATTTGTGCCATGCTGTTTCCATTGGAATGAAAAATCAGCCGCCTTACGGACTCTTATTGTTCTCCATGTCTAGTGCTGTGGTAGATGCAGGGTTGTTTGTTACTCTTTTGAAGGTTTCAGCACAAAACGGAAGATAAAATAGCATTCATAAAATAAAATTGAATCGTTAGTCTGCATAAATACAGTAAGTACTTATCAAGCTGCTGCAAAATATTGACGATGACTGTGATTTTTCTTCGGAATGGTGGGATTTTGGCTGAGATTGGGTTATCTTTCCAATGGCATCAGATCACGTGTCACCAGCTCTATCACTAGTAAAATCGTTAGGAAAATTTAGCCCTGCCAAGATGAGAAAAATCCTAGTTCGCTGCCTATGTATTCCTTCCCCTCTGCACCACTTTTCTTTGGGCATCTTTTGCCGTGTTCAGGGAACCTGTCCAAGCAGTATACACGCAGTTTAAGAGTGCAGAGCAAATATTTATTGACTACTACATACAGCGGGTTTCTAAGCTAAATACTACTCAGTGAAGCATTAATACGGTCATTGCCCCGATGCCATACTCAGTGCTGGCTTCCAGGCCTTCCAGGTGTGGAAGGGTTCTCCTTCATTCCTTCTCGGAACAGGCATCCAATTCCTTGTTGTTGTGATTTTTCTTTTGCTTAGGATTTTAGTTAGCTTTTCACAGCAGTATTTTTTTCTACCTGAATCTTTGAAATGTGTCTTTGACTCCAGGTGAAGAGGTGAAATCTTGAAAGAGTGATGGGAAGAGGAGCAGGTAGGGGGGTTGAAGGGCAGAACTAGTGATGGAGATTTCAGTGGGGGAAAGAATGGATGTGGGCTTGACAGCAGCAGAAATGGAAGCTGAGAGAATAGTTAACATGGAGCCAAATATTTGGAGGCTAGATGAAAGCTAAAGGAATAGGGGAAAAAAAAAAAAAAAGAAAAAGCAAGGGTTTTTTGAGCGATGCCTTTTTTTCCCCAGTAAATGGGAGAGTGAGCACAATGATTAATTGTTACACATGCCATCAGGATGCAGATCAAAGCAAAACCAAGATCAAAACCCCCACAATATTATTTTTATAAAGAATTGGTTTGTGGGGGTGTGGGCCATTAACAGTTTCCAGTTATACGTCAGGTTTCTGTATTACTGTGATGGCAATTAGCACAGCTCCTCAGAAGTTAATGAAATTGAGCAGCTCACGTTAAGTGTGAATTTGGCTCTCTAGATCTGATCTGCAGATGTCTTGACACCAACATACTTCAGTGGCGTGAATCCTACCTCATGCTTATAAGAACTTCACTGATTTATTCAGAAGAAAGTATTTCTGAGGACATTAACTCAGCTTGTAACTCCAGACAGTCACTCGCTCTCCTAATTTTAATAGTTGCTTAGATTGATTAATAAAATTGTCTAATTTTAAAACTCTGGCAACTTTTTGTAAATGCTGTGTATACACATGACTTCTGTGCAGAACTAACAATATCAGTGGAGCAGGGACATGGGGAATTGGACAATTTTTGGCTCTTTAGTATTTTTAAACTGCTGGTTCATCCTCTGCAGCTGCCTCACATTTTATAGGTGCACTAAATTTGATGACCGTGAAGGGTTGTTAAACAATATACTGTGATAAAAATAGTTCCCTTTGCTGACATTATGTGTTTTTTTCTAAAGTAGCTCCATAAATTACATCAACAAAAACCTATTTGCACCTTTTTTTTTTTTTTTTCCTCCCCAGAATTTGAGACAGGTAAACTAAATTGTCTCTGTAGGACCAAGAGCGAAAAGCAGCATACACAAATGATGGACCTGGCCCTCCGGTAGTTATTCATACTAAATATCCTTGTTCTTGCAAGTACCATTATTTAAAGATACTGGACTTTTCCACGCTACTATTACTGGACCACATACCCCAGAAACTCTTACACAATATCCTTCTTGCAAGGTTTTTTAGAGCTTGGCATCTGAATACAATTAACAAATTCCTGTATGTATTTCAGGCTAAGTGAAGTAATATGGTGCTTGACAACTGAATGGAAAGCCTTAGCTGACCCTGGTATTTCTGAAAAAATTTCATATGCTGACAGGGTTATAGAAGCTTGTGTAAATTATACGTAGTATGAAATAAGACTGATATTAAAATGAGACTTTAAATAGTATCATTTAAATAAGAGATAAGCATTCAATTACCTTGATCTAATAGGTCAAAGAGTTAGCATTGTGGGAGATGCTGACAATTTCAATAGAAAAAAAGGGAGAAAATATATTTTCCGGAGTCAAGAAAGAAATTACAATAGAGAGAACAGTATTTAGAGGACAGGCATTGTAGGGAAGCTGATAATAAGCTATATCATAACAGGAAAGGTCATTCAAAGAAACAACAGCTTGATTATTCAGCTAATCAAAAGACAGGAAGGCACTTTTACCTGCTATTGTTTCCCAATTTCATACAAGATATACTATCTACTAATAAAAGTATCGTAATTACATGTCTACATTATGTCTTCCAACCCTTATCCTTCATGTTGGAGGTGTAAGGTCAAAAAGATTATATAAATTGTAGAAGATAACAGAAGGGCAGACAAGAAGAATTGGTTGATATGTTTTATTTTGAGAAATTAAATGCTGGGATTTTGAAACGTTTGGAAAGAAGTTCAAATGTTCAGTGAAATGTCACTGTCTAAAGCTGTAAAAATTCCAGCCTGAAAATAACTGTTACAGAATTCCCCTTTCCCCTTGTGTTTGGTTTAACTTCTGAAGTTTGTTTCATAGGGCCACTCTTCTTTCCGTATTTATTCCCCTTACATCCTAGAGCACTGACCATCTAGATCTTTTAACGATCTAATGCAAATCAGTTAAGCATGCTGATTCAAATCTCCAACTTCTATTGGAGTTACCCTTTAATAGCTTCCTTTTTACTGTGGAATGTGAAATCTTTCATTATCAACTAAGTTTATAATTATGTAAGATAGATACTTCTTGAACATTTCTCATCTTCAGATTGATATCAGTAGTATAAAAGATGAATTATTGCTCATTTTATTATACATATGCTTAGTAGCAGTGTGTTAATTAATGATCCAACAACTCATTTGCTTTTCATAAATGTCCTTTTATTAAAATAGAATAGGAATAAACTATCAGATCCATCTTAAAAAAACCCCAACCAACCAACCAACCAACCAATCAAAAAAACCTAAACCCCAAAAACCTGCGTATCTTGAAAGACTGGATTTTTAGATTCAAATATACTTTTCATACCTGTTGTGATCTACTTAGTCCTAATGAACAGTCCCAGGGAAGGTGGTCGTGATAGGAGGCACGCTGGTTTTTGGAGTGAGAAAAAGAAGAGAAAGACATTCAGTACTTTCGGACTCTCATCATATCGTACTCTGTTAGTTTTGCTTTCTAATTATTTCTGAGTGTTATAGTACTTGAGCTATAGCATCCAGAGAAAATCTGTTTAATTTCAAAAGGCAGTTGTGGATTTACACAATTTGATAGTGTTTCTTGAAATGTTGCCATTTGTTCTAAGAGAAAAAAAATGCCTCAACTTGTGTAAATAATGTGGGAAGGGGGGGAAAAGTTGACAAGATGAGCTCATAAATCAAAGATGATGAAGAGAAATCTGTCATCAGCTCAGCTGAATTACAAATTGAAAATAATAGTTTCACAGTTGTCAAAAGAGTAATAATTATGCCAGATTTCTACTTGTGTGGCCTGGCTTGATTTTTTGTTATTATTTTCTTAGGATGTATGTATAAAAATGGTTTAGTGAAATATTACAGCAATTTTAAAAATGAATCTGCTTTATTTGCACAATTTTGTTTTCCTGCTCCTGTAATAGTTTTTATGCATTTATGAATCATCCACCTTAACAATGGTTGTTAAAGTACATTTAATTCAAAATTTGAAGACAATTTTAAGTTTCATATTTATTTTTCAAGACCCCATGAAAAACTCCTGTGAACTGCACCATCATATCATTTCCATTATGTTTACGAAGGAAGAGGAAAGTAGACCACGCATTATTTGTCAAGAGCTTCTTCACTGTGCCTTGGCTTCATAGCCTCTTCTGCTCCAGTGATGAAAATTGAACATAATTTTCATACAAACCCTTACTGCAATAGATTACTGCACCTTTCAGAAAAAAAGAAGCAGAAACAAACCTTACAGAAAAAAGAGGTTAAAAAGCTGTTCTCAGAAATGTAAGTGCAGCTGAATTAAGCCCTCCCCACAATCAGCTCTAAACAGTTTGCTACATAATGGTTGGGAAGGTGCTTGAACATTACATTTGGCAATCCCTGACTCTGTTTAAGGCTCAATAATACTTGACATTGACATCCTGTCATGAAGAATTAGTTAAAACATTGGAATTAGAGCAACTAAGGAGGATGTGATATGTATGTAGGTGTTTGAAAAGCATGAATATGAAAAAAAAAAAAAAAAAAGATAAATTGTTGAAGCGGATTATGTAACTTAGTTCCAGTGGTGTGTAACTTGGTGAGAAGAAATGAGATGAATCCAAGAAGGGTTAAGGCTGAAGATCAGCAATGTCTTCATTAAGAAGGTCAAGACAAATATGGAATTACTCCAAGCTCAGTAATGATAATGAGTAGAACTCCCTTGAACCATTTACTTATAGGTAAAAATAATTTCCTGGTAATGGAATTAATACACCTTACGCTGAAATCAATAAGAACATATTGTTGCCTTCTCTGGGAGTTGTATAAGGGCTTTGCAGATATCTCCTGATTCATTTTTTATGTACCTGTGAAAATCAACTGCTTTAGTCAAGACTCCCTTACAGAAAGACCTCTCTTACAAGTAGGTCTTTACCAAATCTTTTTCTCTTCCTTTCTTTGAATATAAACCCAGTAACTGAAGCAAACTCGCTTTGTTGAAAAGTCTGAGATTCGGAAACAAATGATCCTCTGGGTGACATAGGGTCAGGAGACAATGGCCAAGGAGAAAGGGAGACACTGAATCACCTCCAAAGGTCTCGTCTATACCTGTTCTCTTTGACTGCTTTTGGGGACAAACTTTTTAGGAGGGTCTGTTGTGATAGGACAAGGGGCAATGGTTTTAAACTAAAAGAGACGAGATTTAAACAAGATATGAGGAAGAAATTTTTTACAGAGTAGTGAAACGCTGGCACAGGTTGCCCAGAGAGGTGGTAGATGCCCCATCCCTGGAAACATTCACGGTCAGGTTGGACAGGGCTCTGGGCAACCTGATTGAGTGGAAGACATCCCTGCTCACTGCAGGGATTTGGTCTAGATGAGCTTTAAAGGTCCCTTCCAACCCAACCCATGCCATGATTCTATGAATCACAGGATCACAGAATGGTTGAAGATGGAGGGGATTTCTGGAGGTTTGGAGGACTCTGTCATTGCATCAACTCATTAACGACACTTCAAATCTGTGGAGACATGTGGTTGTTCCAGGTTCTACCTCTTAAAGTTAAAAACATAGATAATTTGTCCTACTGCATTAGGGAAATAATATGTCAGAAATTTAGGACAATATTTCCATTGCAGATCAGATTTTTATTACATTCTGTATATATCCTCCTCCTTCCCCAAAAGCAATCAAACAAAAAGACAAAAACACTCAGGTGGAATGAGATTCTTTTCCAAATGTTGCAGTTGCATCATCACTTTCCTTGAAAGGTAATGTGTCTTTGTCTGATCTTTCAGACTTAAAAATGAAAACTGTCCTAAAAAACAAGTCAGGTTTCCTTTCTGGAGGGTTAAGTAGATCATTTGTCACTGAAGTCCTGTTATTTGACTGCTGACAAGTCAGAAAGAAAATGTTTTAGCAAAGCCACATAAAGATCCCCGTAGAGTGGCTGCTTGCTTTTAGCAGAAGGATTATCATCTGATAAGATTGCAAATCTCCTTGGGATCTTTGCCAGATTTTGACTAGTAATCATGGATAGGCCTTCACTAAGGTTATGTGTTTGGAAAAGGGAAAACAATAGCATCAGTTAAAAATAGATAAGTAATGAGGAACTAAAGGAAGTATTAGTTCCATCCTTATAATACAGACTCTTTTTCTCCTGAAGATTCGCTCTCTTCGCTGCATCTGTTTTTTTAGCAGGATGGGCAGACTCTTAGCTTTGCTGGTAAAATTAATTCTAAGAGCTCCAAAGCAAGCTGATAAGTATGAACTCCTTGATAATATTAAATTGTTATAAATGCAATACAAGTAATTCAGTAGATTCTTCAAGATTATCATGCCTAATAATGAATAGCATGGCTGGAACAGAAATATCAGTCAGTATGAATATATATACACATATATCTCTCTTCTGTGTGTGTATATATATATAGTATATATAAGCCTATATATACACTTATATATGGGGGGGAGAGAGGTGGCGGGGAGAGATTATACGTGATACTTACTCTGCCTGTGCTAAACCAAATAGTAAAGTGTTAAGGTCGGGCTGTGAATTCATTAATTCAGCTTGTGATTGCGTTGGAGCTAAGAGATGAACTGCAGCTTTTAACAGTCTTGGAGCATCTATGTGAAACATAAAACTGGTTTATACAAATTACTCATGTGACCTCCCAAATAAATTGATTGAATGCAAACTCTTGGCAGTCCTTGCTCTAAAGTCTGAAAATATGATAGTTAAAAAATAATGTTCATCAAAAAGATATTTAATCCTGAATACACAAAATAAAATTTCTAATTTGTGGTAATCAGCATTTCTGTCTGCTTCCACACAGTAATCATTTTTAGGAATAACTGTAATGAAAAAGCAGTAAAACTCAGGAAGTACCAGGCTATAGTTACTCATACATGCATGTACAAAAAAAAGTATATCCAATCAGTTTTTAGCATTAAATTTTTTTTTTATATATATATATATATATGTATGCTCGTTCATAATGTGTCTCTAGATTATTTCTCTGGATTCATTTACGTAATGGAAAACTTCCAGCGTTCACAGTTCTAAGTATTACATCGGTCTGCATTTAGTCAGGGATTTCATTAAATCCAGTCAAATTTTGCCTGAATTAGAACTGAATAGAAACATTGTAAAGACTGAGCTTTTCCAGATACTAGCTTTAATGCTAAAGCCACAAATTACAACAACAAACCCCTACATTTTTTAATTTATTTTTTTTAAATAATTTATCACGTTACGTCCAGAACACAAATACAGACACAAAGTATGTCCCAAAGAGATTACAACCCAAACAGAAACTGGATCAAATGCCTGAAAACCTGACATCACAGCTCTACGTAGAAAGTTGATATATTTGGAAGTCATTCTAGCTCAATATACGCAGGGAGTAACAGTGAGCCTTCAGGTTGCGATGCTTTTTCAGGAAATGTATGCATCAGATAGATTAGCAAAAAAGCGAAGAAAGAGGAAGAGTTGTAGCAGAGAAAAAATGAAAACATGGGGATGTGGCTAGATAGGAGAAATTAGTCTTAAAAATCAGGTCTGTAGCCAAGGGAGATGCATAGTGAGAGACTTTCTTGAGAGCTCACGTGAAGATGTTTTTGCTAGTAATAATGTGGACTAGGAAAGAGTTGGAGATAAGAGACAGTTGAGGAAGAGATGCTGGTGCCAGGTGTGAAAACACACAAGAAGGGGTGAAAAAAAATTCAGCCAAGAAAAATGTAGTGAAATGAAATTTGTTTAAGTGGGAAAGTGCATAAGAATGGCTGGGAGACAGAGAAAAGGGCAGATTTGTGTGTGCGCACAGCTATTTCAAGGGTGGGAGGGAAAGAAAAACAGAGAATTTATGACAAAAATCAGAAGTTTGTGTAAGGTAACTTTGTGAATATTGACGGATGAGGCTGATCCTGGGCTGATTAATACGTGAAGTTTTTCTCTTTGTTTCAGTGGGCTTTGAATCAGGGCATGGAGGCACCTCAGCGCGCTCACCAGTTAAACAGATTCACGTCTCCCCACTGAATATTCATAGTCTCACCAAAGCATTATTCCCAATGCATGGTTTATTTTGTTTAATTAAAAGATCGGAGCTTAAAATAATATTTGGGGTGTAATTTAACCCCAATATGTTTTAAACAATACTGAATGACATGATGTTGTTTGAGATCTTCTGAAGACAGCTTTGGCTTTTCTTAATAATTGACATAGTTCCTCTCAGCTCCGTAACGTCTCTCAAACGTCAGCGTGCTTGGGTCGCATCCAGACGCAGCACTGCAGCACTGTCAGGAGAGCTGCCGTTCTCTGGAAGGGATAAGAAAATGAAACCTCTGTCTTCATATGGAAAAAAAAATAAAAAAATTCTCAATATACTTTAAAAAAGAATATTGTTTAGTAGTGTCTTGTCCAATATATTGTTGTTTCTATGACTAAATTATTTTCTGCAACAAAATTGTTGTCTTAAAATAATTTTTAAAAGCGCTTTCCAATACAATGTATTTCCGGACTGTAGTTTCTGAGAGGAAGGATTTATTATTTTATATTGAATGACTGGCTTACTCTCAGTTTTAGGTCACTGTAAAGTATATCTCCCATTAAAGATATGATTAAGTGCCTGGCTGAAGTAGGCAGAGAAGTTAACAACCCTGCTTGTGCAAATGTGTTTATCTGTGGTCAATTCAGGCAAACGAGCTGCTTCGTTAAAAGAAAAGTGGTTCCGTAAAAGAGTGTAGTTCAGTGTATACACAGTATTGAGAGAACTGAACTTTATGAATGCAACTGAGATATTAATGAAACAAAACACAGACTATAGCGAGAGAAAAAAAAAAAGATTTTTTAAAATTATTTGTAAGCGTGGATATGCATAGTTTCAATATTTATACGTACGAAAGCAAAATCCTAAATATGTTTTCTTGATCTGCTTCCCTAAATATCTTTACATAACAAAATACGCATCTTATAAAAAAGAAACAACTGATTAAGGAAGCAGAGATTCTGTAGAAAAGGATGTAGGTGAGTTACAGTACACCATAATCTGATCCAGGCCAGCCGTGCCTAAGCGGGATATATCGCCTAACTGCCTCTGTAAGACCTTTGCTGAAGTATTGTGTCAATTTGGGGTACAGACTGCAAGAAAGATGAAGTCTGATTGAAAAGGAAAGTAAAAATAATGATCAAAGCCCCAGAAAAAATATGTCTGATGAGAGAAGATTGAGTGAACTGGTGGTGTTTTGTCTGGAGAAGTGAAAATTGCTACCATTTTTCTCTAAGTCCTGAACTATGTAAAATGCTCCTGCAAAGTAAAAGAGAATAAACAGGTTTCATTTTCCTGCTGGACAGAAGAAATAGTTCCGGAATAACATTGCAGCGGGGAAGATTCAGATTTGAATTAAGGAAAATGTATTAGGAGTAAAGGGAGTTCAGCACAGCAGAATATTGCCTGAGGATACTGCAAAATCCTTATCAGTGGAGGGGTTTGATAACAGCTAAACGTTTCTCTGGAATGATACAATTGATTTTGCCTTGTTGTAGGAAAGGGAGCTAAATAGCTTCTTAAAATGCTTTCAATTATTTTTTCTATCATTTTAGCTGCTAAATAACAATATTTAATACACTTGAATACAATATTTTAGAAAATGAAAGTACAAAGATGTCTTTGAATTAAACTGTATTTGTTGTCGAACCCATCTGGAATTGTTATAATTTTAGTCCTGTTCTGAATATGAAAAGTCTGAGTTAGTGATACCCATTCTTTCTCCTGGCAGTCTTTCTTCTTTAAACTACTGCAAAAGAACAAAAATTCTTGGAAGAAAAGGCAAATGAAGAATGCAGGGATCAAAACAAGTCCAGTTTATAAACTAGTAGCTCACTAAAATAAAACGAGGGATTTATACCTCTGTCCTACTTTGCCTTTATATTATGCATAAAATAAGCAAATAGAATAAAACTAACATCGCATGTCCTTGTTTCTATCTCAAACTTGCACTTTATTTTCCAGATCACTAAGCAGTGGTCTGCCTGTGCCGTCAAGTCAACAGGAATTTCCATTGACCTGGAGATAAGCAGTGTAAAGTCTACCTGTATTGTATTAACGACAATATGTAGATGCACTTACAATGAAAATGGGAGTTTGTGTTTCCCCGAGCGACACCCCTTTTTAGATCAAACCTTGCTGTAAGATTCTCACTGCAGCCGCCTGCTCACCTGATCGAAGGTTGATGGCCACTCAGTAATTTCACAGCTCAAAATGGTGCACGCATACGTACCAATGCAAGCGTATGGATTTCCACAGACTAGCTTTAATGTAAAGGTTAGTTGTTCCCTGCCAATTACCTTAGTCCGATTTAATGGTTTCATTACATGTCAGTTTGCATGCTGTCAAAAACTTATGAATACATGTGCATGCACATATATATATTTCACTTAAATATTTGTGCGCATAGATGTCTGAATTAAGAAAATTGCTGAGATGGCAGTAAGTGAAAAAGGTCTTAATTTTGAAAATTAAAATACAAAGTGTTCTTGTTGTTCCTAAAAAGCGATATAATGTGGACAGTTATTTGGAAGAGTCCTAATACAGTTCAGTTGCAATAAAGGATTAAAATGCCAAAATTCTTGGCACAAATAGAAGTTGTTTAATCTTCTGTGCTGAACTCTATTTGCAGTTAGAAAATGCTTTCTAATATGTAACCCAAATCTCCTTTGTTGCAAATTGAGCTGATTACTTATCTTACCCTGCGTAGACATAGAGGAAGATTGAATGCAGTTTCCCTTATAAAGGATTCGAAAACCTTGTGTCCTTTTTCAGAGCCACGTTTCTCTAGAATAGTTTCTTATCCTGTGAATATCCTCTGATGCTATTCTACCGACTGTTTAGCCTATCCTAAATTGGAAGTATTCAATCAGCTTTAATTCAGCCATTTCAGATGCCAATGGCAGTACCTTATTAGAAGGAATTCTTTTTTTCTTTTCTGACATTAAGCAAATCTATATTTTCAAACGACATTACCCACTTACTTGAGGAAATGACTCTGAAGTAGGGTGTGAATTTGAGTGCACCAATTCCTGAGCCCTGATGGGGAAACTTGTATTACCCAATCAGTCAGAGATAAAGGACCTTGCTGGAGGTGATTTCGGTTATTTCAGTGGAATTTGCTGCTGAAATTATGGCTGCTTCTGGAAGTAGCTGTTCAAAGTCACTTTCAGCAAGCTGCTGTCCTCTCTGGTGAGACGTACATGTCCTTGTGTGGCTTGGAGGCTGTTCCTCCTTGGCTCCGAAATAGGAGTCCGTGCATTTTCTATCTGTGTGAGGAAATGTCGTTGTCCGTAGCCCTGGCTTCGCATTCCCAAGAATTTTGCAGATCTCTGGGATGAGCTGATACTCCCTTGCCAGGATAATTCTGGAGAAACTTCACTCATCTTTGAAATATCTGCAGCCAGCCAGCTGAATACACAAATTTAGCAGAAACTTCCAGCAAAATGAAGCCTGTAGCATCACTAGAGAAGTGGAAACCTTCTGGATTAACCAGACTACCTGTGATCTGAGAATCAAGCCTTTTAGATACCATGGCAGAAGTAAAACAGAAAAAAAAAAAAAAAAAAAAAAAAATTATTATTCGATGACCCTGATATATTAATTTAAAATCTCTTTAAGCTACAACCAACCTCTTTCACAGAGTTCTAAAAGAATGGTCTAATCGTCTATGTTTATATTTTCTTAGCTGTCAAGCACTGTTTAATAGAGGTAGCCACTGACAGTGAAACAAGACAACAAGAAGCTTATTTAGGAGCACTATACTGATAGGTGAGAATTAAAGATTAGTATGAGATCTAACCAAATCCTTGATGGAGTGATGTGTTTCAGAAAAACATAATATCTTCCTCCGGATCCTTCCAGACGTGCTCCAGTTTAATCAGCATCATCAACGCAAAGCTCCCATCTGTAGAAATGAGGCGTACTCCCACCAGAGAGGCAAAGGGAAAAAGCTTCGTAACCAAAGAGGTTCTGGTTTCTCCGTGATACTGGTATAATTGTCAATCTTTTAAATTCCTGTGATAAAATTAGACTTGGAAATTAACTGAGTTGAGCGCAAACTTCTCAGGACAGGTGCAGAAATAACCTGTTGGCTATGAAAACCTACACCGAATAGGAGGACTGCGATTGAGCTACGTTAAGCACAATTAGCTTGGCTTCCTACAAGACTCCTGTGGTGAGGAGTGTAATCAACTCACCTACAGATAGTGTGATTTCAGATGTTAATGCCACAGCATTTCTAGGCCATCCGCCATTCCCTGGGAAAACACAGCACTTGATCCGTGTTTGGATAGGGGAACGTCCTACTGTTCACATCAGATGGAAACAGCAATGCTAATGGCAGCTTCTCATCAATGACCCTAAGTTTGTTTTATACCAAAAAAAAAAAAATCATGTCTGAAATAACAGTGACAGAATCAGTCCAACAATATGATCCACCAATTTGTAAAAAGACAGACAAGCTTTGACGTTGTGCAGTATATTCAGGTATAGACAGTTCGTGCTTTATTAACCACCAATATTGTATTTTAAATCTTGTGTCTAAAACTGGGATCTTCGCCTGTGAATACTCCTACTCCTTGGCAAAGCTAGAGAGTCAAGACTACGTATCTTGATATAGGTTTGTGGCAAATGCCAAATGTGTTCCTGCCTGATTTTGTCATGTCAGCTGCCATTCTGCCTGCAGAACTGTTGAGGAAATGAAGGAGATTTCAATTGCAAAATACTGAAGTATTAATTCAATTACCATGCAAGCAGAGGTATCTGCATAAAATAAGGTTAAGATAAGATTATTAGAGATAAAAAGAAATTAAGACTGGTATTTATTTCAAAGAAGGCATATACTTTCATATATATTTATGTTTATTCACTTATATTAAGATGGATTCAGTAAAAGACACTGAGCTTGTGCATAAACCTGCACTACACAACATGGAATCATAGAATCACAGCCTGGTTTGTGTTGGAAGGGACCTCAAAGATCATTTAGTTCCACCCCCCTGCCATGGGCAGGGACACCCTCCACTAGCCCAGGTTGCCCAAAGCCCCATCCAACCTGGCCTTGAACACTGCCAGGGAGCCAGGGGCAGCCACAGCTTCTCTGGGCAACCTGGGCCAGGGCCTCAGCACCCTCACAGGGAAGGATTTCTGCCTAACATCTCATCTTCATCTCCCCTCCTGCAGCTTCAGGCCATTCCCCTTGGGCTGTCCCTCCCTGCCCTTGTCACCAGTCCCTCTCCAGCTTTCCTGGAGCCCCTGTAGGGACTGGAAGGGGCTCTAAGGTCTCCCCAGAGCCCTCTCTTCTCCAGGCTTAACAAGCCCAACTCTCTCAGCCTGTCTCCATAGCAGAGGTGCTCCAGCCCTCTGAGCATCTTAGTCATCAATAGGATCATTACCATTGCATTGTTTCTTGATTCAGATTGTAGTGAATTGAGTGCTGGATCGTTGGTGAGGTTTTCACTGTCTCAAATAGTCGGCAAGTTTTGTGTAAAAATTGTTTATCTCTTTTTACTGTTGGCATTTTTACTAGTTTTTTGGTGATCTTTCTTGCTTCTGCTGGGCCTGCTGAAAAGTGCATGCATATATGTTGATCTTCATAGTCTTTCCAGGCATGACAGGCTTGACCGTGACATATTTTCTTGTCCCAGATTTCCTAGGAGGCACCATTTAGTTGTTAGCCACGTTATTATGTCTCCAAGTACACAACTGTTAGTAGCTGTTTTGTATGGGAATTAAATATTTTAGATCTTGTAATATGCAGTTTCCCTAATTTTCTGTTTTTCTTTGACATATCATTTCACACTTAACTATAAATAATAAACTACTTAGCTCATACATATCAATAAGAAAGTCTGTTAGAAGTGAGAGATTGCTTGCTTAATACCAACAAGTACTTTGGAGAACATCAAATCCCCTGACAGATGAGTGTTGCCACAAGGATTTATTTTGTTCGGGCTTTAACTAAAATAGCTTCAGTTGCATTTTGCTATTTAAGGATATTGAAGTAGAAGGTTATAGCAAAATGATTTATAGATAGTAATTGCATTTCCCAGCTTACCTATTTCCATAAATGAAATCACAGATTCAATTTGTACTTGATCTTGAGCACAACAATGTCAATATTTGTATATTCATCAGTTAAACTAGAAAGTAATATTCTTTTGTTCCTCCCAAAAATATTTAGAAGTTTTAGGACACATGCTAGTGTTGTTTTGCTTTTTCTCCTCATAAAATGCACAGAAATGTGTTTCTATATTTGGAGTATTTAGATTGTTAATTAAAAGAGGAATTTGAATTTTAAAGCGGTAAGGGAACCATAGCAAAGGTATGTATTCTTATACTGTATTTTTATATGCTACATAATCAGCATCCTACAACAGGGGAATAAGAAAAAAATATTGAGTCCTGCCTTGTATCTGGAAGTTGAATCTTAATTAACTCATCTTTAGCTGCAGAGATAACACACAATCAAATCTGTTCTTTCACTAATTTGATTAGGCAAAATCATGTCGGATTTAAGGAACAAGAATCATCATATTTTGACCAGTCATTATAGAATAAAAGTTCAGAGTGAGTGTCAAAGCACTCTGGTGTGAATTAAGCAACTTTGTTCATTTTCTGGTACTGAAATGAAGAACAGAAAAATTAAGCGAATTAAGGTAAAATCCTATAGCTCCAATCAATGCAAGACAAGAGCATTGCCGGCAAACATCTAAAGCTGAACATGGAGCTTAGCACTTTGGTGAATCTAAGCAAGTTTCCAATCCTGTGCTATAAATAGACCAGTCTATGTTACTTAAAATGATGGACTTGCTTACTCCATTAAAACGTTTCTTTTGAAGAGCAGAGGCAAAGGCAGGAGTTATGGCAGGAAAGCTATTCCCTAAGTGGCTTAAAACCCTCTACGTTATTCTCCAGTGTCCTCCTTGCTAATGTCACTAGTGAAAGTAAGTTTTCCTGAACATCTTTCCTTCCCATCCCTTCAGCGCTCTCTTTCTGCTAAGTTGTTTGGTGGCTCCCCAGGTTGTCCGTACTTGAAATTGCAAGCGGACCAACAGGCCAGTCTGAGAACTGTTGCTTCATATGTTCGGTGTCACAGCTATTTAGAGACTTGAAATTTCTTTCAATTACCCAGTTTTATTGGAATCTGTTACTGTGGTCTGCTAGCCAAAACAAGGGCTTTACTAAAAAAATAATAAATTGCTGGTTAATATTATTTGCATGGTAATTGCTTTGCAGTGCCTATTAAATCAGTGTTTCTGGCACAGCTTTGTGATAGCAGAAGTAGGGATATTAATATACTATGACAAAAAGCTTTTCTCATTCTCTGTTTTTTACATTAATTACTATTTTCCCATAGGGGGGTGGGAAATATATACACTGTTACCCTCAGCTTGGTGGGATTCTGATGAGGGCCGTTGCACGGGCTGGAAAGTCGGTGATGTTTGCAGGCGTTTAGGGAAATGTTGAACGGGACAGGGTCAGCTCCGCTGTAGACTTCTTGTACCTTTGTGACCCAGCGGATCGGCACAGGAGCAGAAAGTCCAGCCTGTTTCCAGCTTGAGAATGACTGATGACATGTGCTATTCATCAACCTGAAATGCCTGCCGTGCGTCCTCAGCACAATTAATCTGCGTGTATGCTGGAAGTCCAACACCTTCAGACCGCGTTGGATTTACCGTCTTTGCCTTCGTTACCGGTCGAGCACGCGCACACAATAATTTTGATAAATCCAGATGAAATGGGCTCTCTGGCCGTACGCTGGCTGACAAAGGTGTCCGTATTTCCATCTGGGGTTTGCAGGCAGGAAATACACGAGCCTCAGATAACCCCTAATTCAGGATGTATAAAGCAACGGCTCGCTCACGGTTTGAGCTCAGTTTGATTTCTCCCTCCAGAGCATTAATGGTGATTATATAGCATATATGTGTTCTGGGAAGAGTCGTCTGAACCTGACTGCGGTTGTTAGGTCTGGGCACAACTCCTGGGTGGGTTTAGTAAGCATTTGGTGAAGTTTGGAGTTGCGAAAAATAATCTTACAGGAACAATATGTAAAGTTATATAACGTATGCTTCTTTAAGCATTTTAAAGATGCTTCATACCAAAGCTCTTTTGTCTGTAGTGCATCATTGCGTACCATTATTTTTAGCTGCCATGATTTAAAAACGTTACTGTAAAGACAATATCACACATTTTCTATATGATTTTTTTTTCTTAAGTGCTCACAGGACTCACTGCAATTTGTAGCTAGGGTTTAATTAATTATTAGGCATATGTAACTGTCAATCAATAATTTAGATACTTCTGGCTCACAGTTTTTGGAGTGGAGCTTGGTTTATGAAGAGTGAACAAATATACCATTCCATCTGTTAGCCAAACCACCTGGCACAAAATCATTTGGGGCATAATTATGTAGTTGGCAAGAGTTTCAAAAAATGTGATTTCTAGAGGTTTAATCCCAATTGATGCTTTACTTTGTAGTGATGGAAATCTGACTAATGCATGAAGGAACAGGGTTTGTTTTTTTTCACACCTCTGAATAAAATAACTTGTGTTCACCTTGCAAAAAATGCCTAACATCAATGAATATAGGAACCAAGAGACAGGCGTGAAATAATCCTGAGAGCATCATCGCAGGGATGGAACTGAAGCTGGTCTGTGGTTATAAACAGTTGAAAGGAGTCACGTAGGAGTTGCATCATTGTCCTTTTAATCTCTGTAGGAAGAGATTGGGACAATTTGGGAAATGACTTTTCCTCCTTGATGGTAGCGTGAATGTTTTTCTGAACTCTGGGTTTTACAAGATTGCTACATCTGCAAATCTATTTTCCTATTCTTTCGGTGATAAAATTCCTTCTTTAATCCTCTGGAAGCACAGAATACACACATAAGAGACTTAGCAAATTATATATGAATTATAAAGAAACTTTCTCTTTTTAACTCCTGGAAGAGAAAAACAAACACTCAAGGTTAGCTACAGGTTAGATAAAACTTCTGCAGTAGGATCAAATAGATACACCATTTAAAAAGAAGAAGAAATTATACCAACTAAGTCTTTACTACTGGTTGCAAACAGTCTTTAGGATGGGGTTGAACATCATGCAGAAGTTACACAAAAAAGTATTCATATACTATATATTGTAAATCTGGGCCAAGGCTGATTTAATAATGTAATGAGAGTTGTGTTTGTAAGGCACAGCAGGAGACTTAAGCAGGTAGTTAGCATAAAACTTACTCCTTCTTTTACTAAAATTAGTGAGATACCAAACGGAACCTGGACCTTTTTTTGAAGTGTTACTCTTTGCTGTTGTTCAGAGCACGCAGTCCGACTTGAGCAAGGTGGTGTCATTCTGCGCGTTACAAAAAAGACGCAGGTATAAATTTGCAATTTGAAAAAACAAAGAAATGAGGTTGTTGAAGAGGGGTTTTATTTAGGTATAAGAAACACCCACTCAGAATGGTTTGCTTTGTTAAGTTTTGCTTCCTCGTGGTAAAACATTGCCATGCCATATTTTAGTGTCTGGGGAGAGACCATCCTTAGTTTTAATTCTTTGTGTGGTTAAAGTAATTCAGTTATCATTCAGTTTAATTAAATGGCTTTTAAGATTTAATTTTAGTCAAGGGAAAAGTGATCTATCACTAAAATTATGATGGAATGTTTTCTTTTTTTTTTTTTTTTTATTGTGGCAGATATTGGGGAAGAGCCTTTGAGATAACTTTAGTAATAAAAAATGCTTCTGGTAGTCTGTAAAATGTGTTATCTGTGATGAAAAAAGAATCATTGATATTGTTAATTAATAAGTGATGAATTAGTCTGGAACCTGACACTTAATTTACCCCAGTAATGGCATTCAAGGGAAATCACAGACTACACTAGGCTGTCATTCTGAAGAGCCCCTTTTCTTCAATTTGTAGAAACTTGTATCTCTTCACCTAAAAATCAGGCGTTGCCTTTTGTCTGCTGTGAGGGGAACTCTAGGAAAAAAATATTTATTATTTGACAGAGTTAGACTGAGAAGAATAAGTTCTATGTTTGAAAATATGCATTTTCTGTATGAAACAGAGCATATTATTGCGCTTAAACAACAGGTAAAGAATTCCCACCCAGCATGAGGTGCTCGATCAAATACTCCAAGTCACCCACTCGCAATAGCTTCTGTAATTTCCAGAAATATGTATATGCCTCTCTGTAAGCGTCGGTGGAGAAAGAGGTGTCCTTAACAGATCAGTCTGGATGTCTTCTTTCCATACGGAGCAGAGAATCAGTTTTCTTTAGGTTTCCCTGTAAGCTTGTGCTTCTACTTGCACCCATCACCATAGTACTCAAGGGCCTTTTTTTTTATTTTTTAAATTATCTGTGCAGTTCCTTATATTCTTTAGTCTTGACAGCGGGCATTATGAATACAAGTGTTGTCTGTAATTGCATCGTAAGGGACAGACTATCAAATTTGCTCTGACTGTGGATAGTAATGAATTAATTTTATGCTGGAAGAGCAGAGTACTTACATTATTATATACAAATCATTTGAATAATCTGATTTTAAATATTTTTAATTAGGTAAAATTATTAAGACGCATTGGAAATGGGTTCATTTTTTAAATTTAAGACGTGAGAAGTCAAACTGTGCCTTGTTTGTTGTATTATTCTTTAGTTTCAGTTGAACAAATTAATAACAACACATTAAAATTAACATAGAAGTGCTAGCTCTGAACTCCATCTAAACTAGTTCTTCGTCTTTGCCAGAAGGAAATATTTTACAAGAGCAAAACTTAATCCCTTGCTACTTCTCATCTTCCCTGTAACCCCAGCCTGTTACACTGGAGTTTATTAGCTTGAGGATGTAGTAGGTCCCTTGAAAGGGCAACCAAGGGATGTTCACATCTGCTCCAAGCCACCAGGTTTCTTTCTTTATTTATTTATTTTTTTTATTTTTTTTTTTTTTAGAGAACCTGAATTTAGAACATACAGTCCTAACCAGGTGTTTGGCGTTATCTCAACCAGAAACAGAGCCCAGCTCCTTTTCAGTCCTCAGCAGCATCCCTCAGTGCATCCAGCTTAGCATCTCAGCTCCTTCGGCCCATCACATGTTCTAGGGTAGGATGCCTTTAAGGCAGGAACAGAAGGTGGTCGGTTATATTGCATTATTCTGGACTCCATGATCTTAAGGGTCTTTTCCAACCTGTATGATTCTATGATTCAGAGAAATTGGTAAAAATGAGGATTCTTTCAGTTTTAGCAACTGTCCTATAGAAGAAAGAGGAAGCAGTAACTGACCACGAAGAACCTGTGTTTATTTGCTGTGTTGGGATGTGAAGGGTTCATCTGGCCTCGGTTTCTTCAGGTGACTGTAGCTGTGCAGGTTAGTTAGAAACACTGAAATTCAGTGATTGCTCCATAAGTAGGAAATTAAAAGGACCGTTTCCACCGCATGCTGTTCCTAAAAAAAAGCACCTTTTTTAATCTAAAACATTTTAGTGGTATACGTACAAATTTAATTCAATGTTCCCATTTCTGTACAACTATTCCTTTTTTTTAAATGCCTATTTTTTGCATCAGTGATGTCTTATACAATGAGTTCCAAAGTTTATTTTTTTTTTTTAATTTATGATTATTTCTAACGTTAGAATGTACATGGGCCCCTGTCACACTCCATAACCTCTTCTTGCAGGTAGGTACAAGCATATCACAAGAAAAAAATTACCTCTGCTGTAGAACAGCTTCAGCGCTAAGCGATGACAAGAAACAACGAAGGAATTCAGCAGGCAGTTTAATGAGGAATAGCAAATAATAGTAATAATAATATGAAGCGAAGCAACATAAAATTGCAAGGGGAATAAAATAGAGGGGGTGTGTACTTGTTTTAAAATCAATTGCCAGTGTATTGCCTTTCCCCTCCGTGGTTTGCTTTTCGTTTTGCAGTAGCCCGGTGTGGAGTGGCCACTAGAGGGGGGATGGATACACGTTTTGCTCTCGTGCCGCAGTTGCAGGTCCAGGTTCTCTTCCCTCTCTCCTTACACACAAACTTTCCCCGAATCGTTCATCCTTCTACTTGGCAGTAGCTTCGCCTTATCTAGCACTTAGATCCTTTCCTAACTTATTCTTAACTGAACTGGGGACTGTTTTCTAACTGAAGGCATAGTAGTGATTTATATCAAGCTATTTAATTTCTCGAGAGCTGTTCCGTTGCATATACATTTGAGATGTTATTCTACTTTTGGCTTTCCCTCCTTTTTTTTTTTTTTTTAATTTTTATTTTTCTCTGCACACTGAGCAGAGATTTTCAATGCAATAGCCAGCAAGATAGTTATCCAATTGTTGCATATAAATTACATCTTCAAGGCATGGACGAACAGTTTTCCTTATATTGTGTCTTTTGCTTTGTATTTGGCAGTTCAGAATTTCACCCATCAAAGCTTATAGAATCTTCAGCCTTTGGAAGTCCCTTTGCACATCCTTATGATTTTCATTACTTTTGTGATATAAATAATCTGTCATTTGAAAAATGCCATACGTTTCCTGACCGTAGCTGGGATGATTCAGCAGCCCTGGCCTTGGACTGCACTCTGTTTTTTCTCTGTATTGAGTAAAAGGCCGCCGGATTATTTGATGCCTAGCTGGTTTCCTATGACCATAGAGCTTGTCTTATTTATAGGAAACTGCACATCCTTTAAAGGCATTTTGTCAAAAGCTCTTTAAAAGTCCCACTATAAAATTGCCTTTTCTCTATACCACTTTGTTAATATTGTTACGGCAGTCCAAAGGTTCGGGACTGCAGGTTATTAGAGAACCGTGATGTTACTCCACGGATGACCAGTCAGTTATCCCTATTGGGCCGTACTACAGACCTTAACAAATCTCGAAACAAACTTAACAGCTGCTGAGATAAGGCTTACCTGTCTGTAATGACCATCTCTAATCAGCTCTAAATTAGGGGAACTGCAGTGTATTTTTAGTTATTCAGGTTTTGGTGCAACTGCTACTTTTACTAGAAATCTGCTTTTTTTTTTTACCAGCTCCTCCACTTCATTTTTAAACTTTTTCTTTTTTCTTAATTTCTTGATAAACAGTATTTGGACCTACTGATTTGTTGTTTTAAATGCCCTAGTTTGCTTTAAACACACTCACTTTTATTTACCGATTGCTAACATCTCTATTACCTGGAAACAATAGATTTGAGATAGATTTTAGGCTTTGTTTCAAGTTTGATTTTCCAGGACTTATTCATCAAATTCTCATTAAGAGTTGTCATTAAGAGCCATAGCTTGACTCCTTTGCTAATGAAAAATGACAGATTTGGGCTAGATTATTCTACATAAGGGGAAAACATAACCAGGGAAAAAAAGAGAAAAGTTTTCAACTCCCTTTTTTATGAAAGATAAATTCATAGAACTACTTAGATGAACTTCTTTGGGAAGATCTTCATTCCATCAACTAGAATAACCTGATGTAATCCCTCACAGTTGCTGGAAGCAAGGAAATACATTCAGAAACCCAATACAATAGGGTTTACTTCAGCGTAGAAGTGCCGTCCATCCAAAAAACAACTATTGGCTTAGCATATTTCACAGACAGTAAAAGCACCATCTCCAAGGGTTCAGTTCTGTGCATGCGAGCAATAAAATAGTTAAGAGTTTTAAAAATATACCAAAAAGCCCATGGTGACAGAGCAAAGATGGACAAAGGAAAAAGCTCAGGGTTCAGCGTGATGGGCCTTCATGGATTGCTGTTTCCCCCACCGCAAATACACGTTTGCCTAGACTCCGTTTGCCATCAAATATCACCACAGCGCTTTGTTTGCCCTTGATGAGTTTCTCCTGTGCTGGTTTTCACCTAATTCTCTTGCTGATTAATCTGCTATGGGCACTGTCTCCATTTCGATTTCCCCTTTTATTTTTTAGCAGTGATTTTCTCTATCCCACCTAATTCACCTTTTTGCAGCTGTGCTCGATGCCCTCCACCTTCTGCAAGCTTAAGCATTTTCTGACAAAGCGTTTTTTGTTTTGCGGGGTTTTTTTTTTCCCCACAGAGAGCATGTCAGATGCATTTCTTCTATTCATTTATTGTCTCCATTATTTCTTTGTGTTTCAGGCCATAGGATTCACATTCAATTTATTAGACTCCAGCAATTACATAATAAATTCATTACATCCTGTTGTTGTTTGGGAATTGGATCTGACAGTAGCATTGGGTTCCGGGCTGCTTGTAAAGGTAGTTTGGGTGCAAGGAGAAGGTTTGCGAGGATGGAGGCAGTTGCATATGGTGCTAAAGAAATACAGAATGTCCAATCTGGAGTGACGTTTACATGAAATTAAGGTAAACATTTGACATGAGGTGGCCTCATGGCATGGGGATTGCAAACCTTTTAGCAGCAGCCACACATTTGTTTGCTGTTTAAAAAAAAATTTGCTTTGGGAAATAATCTAGATCAGAGAAGTAAATTTTCTGTCAAGATAAACTTTAGTACGGAGCCAAGTTTAAAAAAAAAGGGGGGGGGGGGAATTCCCAGGTGGTTCATCTCATTATTATTAACTTTCTTTTATATTTACCAGGCTCTCTTAGCAAGCCAGACTGTGAGTAGAGGCACTGCACTACAGAGACAGATTCGGGTTTACTCCCGGGAGCTCACTTTACCTCTCGTCTTGCAAAGAGGGTTGATAGCAGATGTGTTTCAAAGGGCTGGCAATTGTTAAAAGAATCAAACCCTCTGGAATTCAACAGCCGTGGACTGTTCTTGCAGTTCAGTTTGGGATTTTCAGGGTTTCCCTCTTGCCCCCCCCCCCCCCCCGCCTTTTGTTCCATTCTGCCTGTGAGGTTTGGGGAATGAAAAAAGGGAGAGTGGGTGAGAAGGGATAAAAATTAGGGCGAAAGCATATATTTTAAAAGATATTCAGAAATCTGCTTCCAGTTTGAGTTCCCCCAGCTATTGGGAGGATGTTGGCTCATACCTTATTGTAACCACTGGGGTACAGAGGTGCGCTGCTTCGGGGGCATTCCGTATATACAAACGGCATCGCCTTCCTCGGACAAGCCCTCAAATCAATTTGATATGTCCATGCATATATTTTTTTTTAGCTCACGTTCTACTGAAAATACAGTTTTCAGTCCTCTCTCCGGTGTCACGCTTTTATTTGCTATTAAGAGAAAGGTACGTCTTGAAAAAGGCCGCAACAAAGTTTGTCATAATGAACGACCAGGCTCGGTGTCCAACCACGTCGGTCGGAGAAATCTGCCGCGCTGAAAATGGTAATTCGGTGAGGAAGTAGATTTTTATACTTACCTATTACCTTTGAAATCTTGGATTTAGTCTTTGTTAGCTCAGAAATGGAACCGAATCGGTCACGTTCCCATAGCAGCCGTGTTGAAAGACATCTTTCTGGCGGTAGTTACTGTGTCTGGTGAGGATGTGAAGAACATGAGAGCAGCGAAATGGTTTAAAATAAAAAGTGCTTTAGCAGACTAGTAGGTGCTGTTTGCCAAGCACAGACGCACATTATATTATCCTTTAGCCACTGCCAATTATCTCTAATTTCTCTAAGTGATGTACCTATTTGGATTTTTGGGAAGAGGAGAAACGGTGGAAAAGGTGTTTATTTTAAACTGAATTTCTTTCTCTTGTAATGCAAATCTGGGTACTTTGAACTCAACCTCCCTGTTACATTTGTCTGTCTCTCCAAACTATCCCACCAGCAAAAGCGAGTAAGAACAGTAATTGCTTTAAAGGCTGAATAATTGTGTCTGAATGCCAACAAGTGACGTTATCTTTATAACAAAAACAATTGCCCCGTTCTCACGGAAATTCGGATTTCATTGCAAATATGTTCACTTTAAAGCAGACACACTGCAATAAAATTACAGTGCTCTGCAGCGTTCAGCTTGGATCTTCACAGCCACCCACCCAATTACAGGCTGTGTCTTGCCAGCAGAAGACTGTTGCTTGGTTTCTGTAATATTTTTGTAGCCTTACTTTCCTCTAACTTTAGAGGTAGACTGCACTTACTCCTTTCCTTTCACCAGGGTTTTCTGCTGTTAAAAAAAAAAATAAAATAAAAAAAAATAACAAAAAATGGCTGATACGGAAGGTCTTTTGCATGGTTCTAAATGTGGTATTTTTTAACTTAGAATATGCTCTGAATAATCATTTCTAAAACCTTAATAGCTCTGGTTTATGTCAGTAATTATATGAAAGGTTAATCTTTAAATCACCACCATTTCCTAAATTCCTAATCAACTTCATGCTTGGAAAGGAACCCGTATAAACGCTCAATTTGTTAATATTAGACTGGGTTGAGCAGGTCAAGGAAAAGTGTAACCTTGGTACATAATGATAAACTGAACACGGCGAAAATATCTCCGATCTGTTTGTCATAATAGCTGTGAATATGAAAGCTGAATATGAAGGAGAGTGAGTGTGGATATAATTAGCAGGAGAATCTTCTATTGCTCAAGATCACCTCTGTCTCTAAACCAGCGTTTCTTAAGGGATGGGGGGAAAAAAGAGATATTTTGGGTAGAAAACTCTGATTTTCTAGAAAGTCTGTGGTGAGCGCTGACTAGGATAGTGAAGAGGTCCAGCCAAAAAAAAATGAGTGGAAGAGGCACGGTGCTGGAGTTCAGCCACCGAAATGATGGATGAGGGGGACGTTGTGCTCCCAGGGCCGGGGGGGCAGAGGAAATGACTGACGGGGTGCCGTGTGTTTGGGAACGCATGTCTGTCCGCACCTCTGCGAATGAGAGAGTGTGACTGGGAGTTGGAAAAGACAGGGAGAGAGAGAGAGATGCTGGGCATCTCCCTTAAATCTCTGCTGTTGTCCTTGCCACGGTCTTAACGTGGGAGGTGAAGGCACTGAAAAATCTCGTTTTCCCCGTGCGCACAGTGATCCCCTTGCCTTCTCCTCGTCCCTTTCATCCTGTCCCCTCACCCTTTCCTTTTCTCTTTCTTGCTCAATGAAGCTATTTAGTGTTGTACCCTCCTTGCCAGAAGCTGTTTCATCCCTGCTTGCACAGGTTTTAAAACTGCTTTCTCCACCCACTTTCAGTCTTGGTTTTTCATCTGTGCTAGTCCTTCAGATTTACCATCTTTAAAAAAGAAAAGGCATGGGGAGCCAGCAACGACCTGATTTAGTTGTCCTTACTCCAGTCTCTTCTCTCACCTTTTGTCTCCTCTTAATTTCTTTTATTATTATTACTGTTATTATTATTATTGTAGCCCTAGAAATAAGCTTTCTAATTAAATACTCCTTCTTATTTGCCATTCTGAATGCCATTGGAGAAGCTGGGGGAAGGGGAGGGGTACTCAGAGCATCCTTTTGCTATTAATGTGGAATGAGACACATACAAGAAACCAATTTAGTCCATCTCAAAAGCAAATGAAGGGCTTTTTTATCAGAACCAAAGAAAATGATCAAACAGGCACTTTTCAAGTGTCCCTCAATGCCTTGGCCATAAAAACATACAGAATATATTAAAGCATACAAAAATATCCTCAGATATCAGTGGTGATCCTTCTCTGGCACACGTGTGCAAGGCAGCTGTGAAGCAGGCATGGGACTGCATCTTCGGACTCGTACGGAGCATCCGAGCTGTTGCTGTGCACATGGAGGAACAGCTCATCCCCTTGGTCTAACCCCCTGCAGCACTCAAACAGCATGGTAAAGGAGGGAATTTGCAGCTTTAACACGGAATTTCTTTTGTATTTTATATATTCAGGCCAGAAACAGAATGTGGTACATTAGCATTGATTCTGTGGTTTCATATCAATTCTTTTTTTTTTTTTAAAGTAGTACAGAAAGGAAGGAAAAAAGACAGAAAGGAAAATAAATCATCCCTTATATACATTCAAAGCATACACAGCAACAGTTCCTTCATCACTGGGTGCACTGTGAGTGTGTATTGATGTTAGCAGCAAGAGATTGCATATTTGAGATCTATAACACTGGTAGTGTTAACCATCCTCAAAAAAGGTAGTTCTTTTGCTTGCCTTTCACCCTGTCTTGCGTGTTAAAAGACACAAATAAAAAAGAAAATAATGTTAATTAACTATTTATAAAAGGGAGATTAGTCCTATTAAGTGGAACATTAAAAAGGGAATATTTAAAATATTTTCATTCTTTCAATATTCCCCAAGCATCTCCTGAAGAAAAAAACTGTCACAACTAACCCCAAAAGCATCTTTTTTTTTTTTTTTTTGGAGCCATTTCTTAAGCCAGAATAAGGGCATCAAAAGAGAGGGAATGACATATCTCTGGACAGTTGGAGAACATGAAATTTGGAAGAAAGGAATAGGGAAAATTTGTCCCTGCAATTGCTATAAATGCAGTCCGAATATAATAACTCTCATATATACCAATGCAAGCAGCCTGGAGCAGGATGAGTAACTGGGTTTACAATAGCTGGATTGAAATGAAATACTTGCTCCTTTATTTCTTTACAACCCATATATTTTTCATGTAAACTTTCAGAATAGATGTGGGCACCTTGTGGAGTACCTTCATGCCATGTAATAGCAATGCCACCCCTCTCTCCACCAGTAGATATTCAGAGGGTATCCAGATCACCAGATATCCTCTGGAGATCATTAGGAGGATGTCTCTGGGAGATATTACCCTTAGCAAAGGTTTTTGCATGAAGATTTTGAAATATATTGTTTTCTGAAGTTTAATAAGTTCTCTGCTCTACATGGAGGATCCATCCATCATCCTGCTAAGGGTGGCAAGTCATTGGTGGTCATTACCTCTCGTCAGGAGAAATGGCAACAGGCAATACCGAAATCAGCTCTCACTTAGGAAATCACTGCACCTTTAAAGAAAAATGTTCTGTTCAGTTTACTTGAGCTGTCAATGCAAGATACATGAAGCACAGAGGTGAATAAATTCCAAAGGCGGAATTGCTCACGTCTTTGCAAACGTAGCTTGAGGTTGCTAACACCAATAAACAGCAGGAATAATTCCAGAGGGGTGCAATCACTAGTGTGTTTAAAATACAACCCACAAATATGCTAAAAATACATAGAAATACAACCACGGCATGATTGTTTGTCGCTATCAGTCTTGCATCAGATTTACAGGGGCAAAACCATGACTGAATTAAAACGTTTCCTTATAGCAACAGGGGGGCACTGTAGAAATAAAGCTAATTCATATATTTATTTAATTTTTTTACCATAGGCAGACAATATTTTGACCATCTTGGTTGGTTTCCGAAGCTTCCTGGCAACTAGCTGTAACCAGTCCTTCTGGCTGCAGTGCTGCATGTTGATTTGAGGAACATACCACATAACCCAAAGTCAGAGAGCCGATTTGTCATGGTTAAATTCCCTATTGATTTCGGACAAGGGCTTAATGGGGAAAATGCATCAGGTTTGGTCCTCAGTTAGCGGGGCATAAAGTATTTTCTCTCAAAAATCTGATCAGGCACCCAAAGAGACGAGGGGTTCCTTACCTACTCTCTGCCCTCACTGTTTAGGTTCATACATGGACGCTCAACCCCTCAGGTCACTTGGGGGTTTCGGGATGGATCAGGATCAAATCCTTGTGGATTTGAGGCACAGAGACAGAAATGTGCATTGTTTTAAAGGTGGGGGGGGGGGGGGGGGGGGAAGCCTAGTTTTAACAGAGCTAGCTTGTTCCAAAGCTGTGGGTGAATTTTCAGTGGCTTTAATAAAAAAAGCAGTTGATTGTCATTAAATTTCTTACAAAAAAAAAAAAAAAGTCCTCTCCCTATAGATAGTCTCATGGCTTTCACAGATGACGTTATAGTCTCAGTAAATAAAAATTTTGGTTAAGAGGCTAACATCATATTTAATATTAAACAGGCTGAGATATACCACATAGAGGAAAATAAGTTCTGACTCTTTAAAAATAGTCTCAGTCAGAAAAAAAATATGAAATTCACTGTTTCTGTTTAAAATCAATAGCTAAAACCTACTGTGCAGAAAAATGGTTTATTCTGTGCCTATTCTCTGCTTCCTAAGTCTGCTGTAGCTGTACCATTTAGGAGTAGGTGGCACTTTGATGCTCTCAAGAAGAAAAAAACCTGTGTTAAATTAAAATATATCTTAGATTTCTGAATTTTTCCTCTATTGGTGGTAACCTAAGGATAGGGAAATATGTACAAAGCATAGCAATGTTAGCCAATTCATTATCTGTAACATTTTGTTAGCATGTAATGCTGTATGAAGAAAATTTCAAGATGCTCTGCCTGATGTTATAAACCCACCTCCTCTTCATTAGTATGAGTGGAGGTGTCGAAAAAATCATTCAGTAGGCTGTTCACATCCTGGAATGAAAAATCCCAAATCCAAGGAAAGGAAGCCTTTATTTAAGGGCAGTCAAATGAAACAGCTGTGTGATTCTACATTATTAAATCACTGCTTATATCCATCAATTCCATTTATCAGTCGTTAGTAAGGAGGGTTCGTGTACTTTCAGCCTCTGCAGAGATTTTAGAGTTGTTAGTGAAGGCGGGTGGTGAAAGGGAGGGACATGAGATGGGCTTTGCTAGCAGTTTACTATAGGACCCAGAAGCACGCTCTAGTAACTCTCTGGCTTACTCTGACAGTGTTACAGCTGAGGTTTTACTCTTGAAACACACAGAGGTTTCACCACTGAGAACCAAATAGCTTTTGCTCTCCTCCATTCACCATGGCACCACAGTGCACAGAGCAAGGGTTTCTGCCCTCTTAGCACATCTCAAAACAAGCATAAAAGTGGGAAATGCTAGTAAAAGCCCTTAAATTCAGATTTTTTTGGCTTTTTTATTTTAAAGAAAACGATGACGAGCACTGGCAGTGTTTCAGTTGTTTGGGGTTTGTTGCTTTGTTTCTTTTTTCTTTTTAGTGAGACTTTGCAATAGGATCAGGTTTGATATAAAATCCTTTTAGGGGTTACGATGCAGTTTTTATGGATCTTACAGCAAGTAACAAGTGAGCTGTACTTCAAAATCCTCAGAAATCCCGTCCCAGGGACACAGGCAAAACTTTAGCCTTTCTGAGGTGCACTGTTGTACACGTAGCACATTAACAAAAATAAAATTCCTGTGACATGCTTCATATCTTCAGTAACATGATGTAAGTGAACATGTACTAATTACAACGTGAAGCCATCTGGTTAATTTTAAGCTTTCTATTTTATGTGGCTTCTTTGCTCCTAGACTTTCTTTTCAACACTCAGTACGAAGAGAAAAAGAGGTTAAACTGTTGCATCTCGTATACAGGGAACAATTCATGTAATATACACCAGTCTGTAAAAACTGTAAATGCTATTTTTTTTTTTATTTTAAACAGTTTTCTTAGTTTACAAAAGATCAATAATTGGTACCTTTTTACACTCTCAGATTCCTGAATATTGACAGATCTTCAAAGGGAGTATTAGCATATGAAATCTTAAGATTGACTGTCCTGAAGATTTTTAAGACACAATAAAGCTAAAATATCGAGTCTTTGAGACAGCCCCTCTTAACGATTTCGGCAGAGGAGCCCGTCAGAAATCACCAGCAAAGCACAGCAACCCCCCCCCCCCCGTGCCACTGTCTGCCTGCACGCCGTTATTTGGTTGCACACTGTTTAAATCCCCAAGGAAAATCACACCTCGCATTCCCTCGCTGGCTGCTGGTGACAGGAACAAGATCCGTACTCATTAATGATCACCAGGGCTCCCTCAATGTGGTTGGGTTTGTAATCAACGTAATACTCCTGGGCTGACATGGCAGCCATTTGATGCATGGTCTGTTTTTGCTTCTGCTTTCTGCGCTGTGTTACAAAGCACTGTCTTAGTTGCCTCAAGCTGGCTGGAAAGCACTTCCAGGAGACGTACAACACTAAAACCACGATGAGGAAGGAAAAAATCAGCGCCATGGTCCCCGTCACCACCTTATGAATCTGAACGGCGTTCTCCGAGTTCTCGCCGGGCATGGTCACGGTTATGGCGTATGTCGTGCGGTCCCCTTCGCTGTCCTGCACGTCGTACGTGGCGGTGGCAGAGCCGTAGCCGAACGGTTGCTCGCTGTTGTTGGTTACCGGGGAGAGGGTGTTAACGCTCGTGGGGTCTGCCGCGTCTTCACACAAGTGAAAAGCGTACACCGCGTCCAAAACATCCTCGCCCTGCGCGTACTCGGGGGTGGCACAGAGCAGATTGCTGTCGTAGCGACCCTTGAAGTTGCTCAGCCAGGAGGCCAGGGCGCAGACGTTCCGGCTGCAATCCCAGGCGTTTGCAGAAAGGCTGATGCTAGTGAGGGACTTCCAGGAGTCGAGGACTCGGGAGTCGATGTAGGTCAGCCGGTTGGAGTCCAGCTGCAGGGATTTGAGGTGAGGTACGCTTTCGAAAACGTGAGGTTCGATGTATTCGATTTCGTTGCCGGAGAGATCCATTTTCTCGAGTTGCCATATCCAGTCCAAAGTGTTTACTACGATGGTAACTTTATTCCTTCGCAAGCAGAGAGAGTGCAGGGAGATGAGCCTGGGAAAATGGGCTAAATTCACCTTTACCAAGTCATTGTGCTCGAGGTGCAGCTCAGTGAGTTTGAACAAGCCTGCAAAAGAGTTTCGAGCCAGGCTCTTTAACTGATTGTATCCTATGTCTAGAAACTTCAGGCTGCGACAGTCCTGAAAAATTCTCACTGGCACGAACTTGATGGCGTTCGACCGCATGTGCAAAGTTGTTAGTTTTCTCAGCCCGTGAAACAGGTCAGGCTCCAAAGACTGGAGGTTGTTGTACGATAAATCCACACTGCGCAAGTTTGGCATGGGTCGGAAAGTGGTGTTGGGCAGTTGGGTTATTTTGTTGGAACTCAGGGTGAGCTCTTTAACTCGCCGCAATTTTTGAAAGGCATTCCCCTCCACTGAGCAAATGTGATTGTGATCCAGATAGAGCCACGTGAGCTGCATTAACCCTGTGAACTGTCCATCATGCAGCTCTGAAAGGCTGTTGTACCGCAGAGACAAGCCCATCATGCCCGACAGGTTGCGAGGCATCTCTGTAAGATTCAGTGATTCACAGTACAAAAGCCTGCCCTCACACCGACAGAGCTGTGGACACCCACTATTCACGGCTGGAAGCATTTTAGAAAAGATACCCAGCGTACACAATATCAACCCCGGGGGCTTCCTCAGCAGCCAGTTTAAACAGAGACCAATAAGAAGGAAATCCATTAGCAAGAATATTTCCAAATATGCTTGAGAATGTCCATTGAATCTTTTCAAATTCTACATCATATTTTATTTAAGGGGAAAAAAAAAAAAAAAAAAAAAAAAGCCCCCAAAACCCCAAAACAAAACAAAGCCAGAAAACCAAAGCAAAACAGCAAACAGAACAAACACAGAGGCAAATATTTCACTTTACAGCATGCAGGAGCTGTGCAGCATTAAAGTTCACAGACATTCAAAGGTAAAATGATAGTGATTTTGTTCATGTTAAATGCTGCAGCAAAGAAAAAAAAAAAAATCTTTCTTCATGAAAGAATTTAATTAAAAAGTGTCTTACCCACCCTTTTCCAGAGAGTGACAACCTCCATTCAGTTGCTTCCTTTGTGTTTGGACTAATTATATGCAGAGCTAAAAAAGACCCCTCTGTGCTACAAATTCAGTCCCTTTCAATTTTGTGCAAGGCTGGCAAGCTCACAATGTCTCACTTCGCTTCTGCTCAACGAGCGAAAGGCTTGTCCAGCTAGCTTTTTAGCTGACTCCTAGGACCTGCAAGTTTCAGAACTATGTACATGAGCTTGATCTTCTCCTTCTCCCTCTGTCCTTTTCTCTGCAGTTAACACTGTGGCGTGAAAAAAACTCCAAACTCTTTACTAACGACTCCACAGGATTTGTCAATCTTTTTAATGTCCATCATTTGCAACGACCATTGACCGGCACAACCTTTACTCCAGAGAGAGATTACCATTCATTCACTGACCGGCTAAGGGTAGCTTTATTTCCCATTCTTTGTTCGCTTTGCTTGTTAGGTGATGCTTAGAGCAGAGAGAGACAGCGAGAATCCCTTCCCTTCAGCTGAGCAGTGTGTTGCTAGAGCATGCAGAGGCACCTAGTGTTCACTGAGTGTCGTAAGCTGCTCAGGATTGTACGCCTGCACTGTGCATCTCAGGCATGGGCAGATTGAAAAGGGGTGGGCATAAAACCAACAGTGGAGCGAACCGGGAAAGTAATATATGCTCTTTGATGAAATGGAAAATACTTTAAGCCTATCTCGCCATTTCTCAAACAGGCACGCACACACAGCCGCACAAATCATCAACGGCGAGGCAGTGCTAAGTAGGAAGCTTGAGAATTAGGATTTCTTCTTTTTTTTTTTTTTTGTTTTTTTTTTTGCTTTTGTTTAAAGTCTGAATTTATAAACTGTTAGCCGGGAGAGTGAGATACTTGATTTCATGGTTTGGGAAGGAATATGTAAACCAGTATCTTCGGATTGCTTTTTCTCTCTAATTCTGATGATGAGATTTGCCTTTTGGAGTCTTGGGGTGGGGGATTGGGGGGGTGGGGGGGGGGGGGGTGGGGGGGGGATGTGTTTTTCTTCTGACATTGTCTAAATAGAGCATGATTTGAAATTCTGTGCGTTCTTTCTCATAGAAATGCAGCCAGAGCTCTGCAAATAGGAATGTCTGGTTTCATATAAGCTTTAATTACATTTGGTCTTTTTCCATCCTGCATATTTTGTGTGTGTTCAGCACATGCCTTTCCTAAAGGCTTTTTTTTTTTTTTTTTTTTTTTTTTATTGCAGCGTACGCTACGGCACACAAAACTATAATTCTCTCAGCATAAAGATTACTGTGCTTTTGGAATAAGATCAACGTGTAGGTTACTCTGACCATGTCGGCAGCATGCAAAGCAGGGGTTTAAAACCCGATTAGTTAGTAAGTTCTGCAGACTGTGCTGGGTTTTGTTCCGTGTACCAAAAAAATCCTTGCCTGATAATTTGCAGTCCTCATTATCTATGGGAAATGCATCGACAATGAGCTCTCTCTGTAATTTTTACTGACTGAAAAATATCCGATACTTCTGTCAGGAAAACGCTGGCCATCTTTTCCTATTATGAAATAGAGTCTAACGCTCGTGTGCTGGTGAATGCGATCAGAGCTGACAGCTCACCATTCGGCATGAATTCTCTACGAAGAAGTTTCACATGGAAATACAAGTATCGCAGAGGATCGGGCTAATTTTAAGTCAGCATCAGTTGTGAAATGCGGGAGGCAGGGCAAAGCCGTTACATTTGCTTTCTTTTTCACGACTGTATTAATTTAAAAAAAAAAAAAAAAAATCTTCTTTTTGAAGTATCTGTTGCAGAGCTATGAAATCCTGGAGCTGTTCGTTGTGTTTGAGTGTGGCTGGCTGCTGTGAGCGTGTGCTGGTAGAGATCAAGGAATGCAGTAATTTGATGCAGTAAAAGTTGTTTTACAGAAGTCCTGGAAGGCTTAAGCTCTCGTGCACAAAAATGTGTGAAGGAGATTCGTTGCAAATGTATTGGCCAAAAAAAAGCCTTAAATAAATTACAAATATAAACCACTTTTGGACTGCGGTTTCAGAACCTGGGAATCAATGTGCTTTCCTGTCCCCGATTCGGTTTATTTACATTTGTCTGCTATTCGCAGCCCTTGCATCTCAGTGATCTCAAAGCAAAACCGTGATGCTTTAATAGTATAGGAACCTCTTATAGGTTTTAGCATTTGGGCAGGAAAGCTGAATGCGTTCTTCCTCTCCCAGGATGATGTTGTTTTATTCAAAGCAGGCTGTTTATGCAAGTGCCCACTGGTTGCAGCACACCTTAATTCTGTTTCTCAGCACACAAAAGCAGGAGGGAAAGCAATGACAGAAGCAGGAGAAAGAGCATTGAAGCAGGAGAAGAGACTAAAAAAACCTTGTCCAAGAATACATTCCGGATTACATTGCCGAATATTTTGATGCAATTAGGAGGAAAATAATTTAAAGAGAGTACTTCACCTTTACAGATGCCGAAAAAAAAGGTTGAAAGCGATAAGGCTGTATCCCGTAAAGAGAGCCACCCTGCGAGTCTTCATGGGGTAGCTCTTACTGCCCTCTCCCACGTAACAATTTGGGGAGAGATCTGCAACCGTAGCCTTAAAAATTTCAACTATGTCTTCAAGGAAAACTGACATTTTCTGCAAATCAGATGATGATAATGATCACTTAGTTACCATCTAAATGCTATGCATAAAGTGAAGAATTCCTCTAGTAGAGTTGAAACTCCTTGCTACATCCCTGTGAAGAGCTGAATACTTTTTTTCACTGCTGCTTCCTGCGATCACCTGGGATACAGCCTGGATCCTAACCAATCTGCCTATTCCCACACTGGCATATAATCTATTATCGTTTGGTTTCCGGAGGTAGAAATAAGAGCAGACGGTACCAAACCTATGCAGCATCAGCTTGAAGGCTGACAACTTAGAATTAGGGACCCGGAATGAATGGCCCCAAGCATGCTATCTCACAGCTCTGTCAGAGGTTTATTGCATGAGGGACTCTGCTCTTATTTGCTCTTAGTTATCCAAAATTTGTTTTAAAAAAGAAGCCAGGTAGCCTTAAAACGAGAACCCCCGACATATGTTTGGGGCTGTGATGTTGAGGCAGAGTAGTGACCAAATTCAAGAATTGTGGCACGTGGATCTGAAAAGACAAACTTGGGCGAATATATGTTTTAGCCCTGAAATATCTGCTGTAAATTTGGTTTTCTTCTATGTTTTTGAAATGCACTTTTCTTTGCAATAAAACCAGGAATCCACTTTGAACATGATTGTAATGCAAAGGGCTTAATTTCCACTGTCTGAGCTGTTATCACAGCCAAACTGTTAAGTTTACACATTTTCTGAAGTTTCAAAGCCTCTGGCAAATCTCTATAAATTAGCAGATTTAAATTAGCTTTATTAAATGTGCTATTATAAAACATTTTAAGAAGTGCAAACTAAGTTTTTATGTGTTTAGGGGAGATTGATTAAATCAACGTAAAGTAGGTTACAGAAGAACAACATGAGTAAAGTTTTAGAAAGTTTCTCTGGGAAGCTATTTCTTGGAGTCATGACAAGTGTAATTTCCTGGCAACACCCTGCAGTGATTGTCGAAATTGTTCAGGTTGAAAAAGGAAACCATTTTTCAATGTATTTAGTCTACACATTTTTAATATTGTGTTCAGTTTAATGTCACCTATCGTTTAACTAGCCTCAGAATGATTTCATTCTTACTAATTCCTTGTATTGAGTGGCATTACCGTTTGTGCCTAGATATTTAATCTGCCTGAGTTTGCAATCCAGTACAGATGGGGTTGGGACAGAGTAAATAAGATCAGAATCTGGCCGCTAATGTCTAACTATGCATATATGTATGTTTTAATATATTAACCAAAAAACCGAAAAAAACCAAAGAACCAAAATGGTATATAAAATACTGAGTATATTTCTTCCTTCTGGTATTTTCTGAGGGGTTTATATTGGTATAATAAATAGTGGGACTTTTAGTGGTGATTTTAATTTCCTTTCATGAATGGACAGACTCAAACCTTGATCTTACCTGGTAGTCTTTAATTTTCAAGTGCATTGAACCATGTCATTTTGTATAAAGGAAACATTTAAAAACAGAAAAGGGAAGAAAAAGATATGACTCCAAGTAAAGCAAATTAAATCTGTTATTTCTCTGGTATTTATATCTCAGTCATCCCTGACATTTGGCCAGCTGTCCTTTCTGCATAGAATTTGGGGTTTCAGCTGATAAGAGGTCCATCACCTACATAACATGTCTTTTTTGGTAAAAATAAAAATGCCCTATATTATGCAAGTTTTTGACCAAAATACTCCTGGCGACTCCAGAGGTCAAAAAGTGATAACTACCATTAAATTCTTGTAGTGCAGGCACATTGGATTTGTTACTATCCTTAAATAATAGATATTCTTACGTAAATCACCTTATAGTTTTTGACAATGTGATAAACACTTTTCTATCTCATCGCAGTCATTCATCCTCATCATCAGCCACATTCAATAGCAGGTAGTCACGTGTAGCTCTATAAAGTCACCCACAGAAGAGACCTACGTGCGGAATTGTCAATGCAGTGCGGAAATGTCAATTTTCAGGAAAATATATCAGTGCTCAGCTGAAGTGTTCCTCTCCTCCATTCATTACTGATAGGCTACTTGAATAAGCTAAAGAGTTACTGACTGTCTTAAGTAGCTGTGAAATTACCTATGGATTTCTGGATGTGCTGTCAGTGTTATTGGTTGTGAATGTCCAGGTATAATGGAAAAAATGACTTGTGTTACAACAAGTAAAAGCTATACTTTTGTGATCCATCAATACATTGCTGGTGATCATGTAGCATCCTGGTTAAGCAAAGACTGGTATGTTACTGTCAGGTTACCGGGTTGTTGGAACTCCTGGTTTATAGGGAAAGTAGAAATTGAAACCTTGGTTTTCAATTAACTCTTGCTAATTTATATCTCAAAAAATGTATTGGGAAGTCTTTCAGGAAGCACATGTAGATTGCAATGATTAGCAATTGTAAAGGTTTTAGTTAGTCATATTTAATTGGAAATCAATTAGTTCCACCTTCAGAAATGCTAAGCTAGACACTCCAGAAAGGTTTGCCTCAAGACCTTCCCAAGCATTTCTGGAGGTGCCAGCAAACGAACGGTGATTGATTTCCAATTAGCTTAAGAAAAAGGGGGCCACAGTTATCCATACACTTGAATGCATCTAGTTTGCCCTCTTCTACTGTTGATAGTTCATCTGCAAGGGTTATTTTTGAACAAACTCTAGTGCTAAATGGTCTTTTATTTGCGTTTTAAGACTCCTTTTTACTGAAAGGATTCTGTTCTTACTTGGATGCAGCTAATCCGAGATTGACACCATTGCATCTCGTGTTGGTTGGTTGTCTTATCTGGGTGTATTTACTGAGATTCATCAAGCCTGAGAGAGGTTGGATGATGGTTTAACCATAAAGACACTACAAAATGACAGAATAGCAGGGTTGGTTAGCAGGTGGGCTCCCCCGTGGCCAAACCGGTTATGACTCTAATCCTATCGTGTGTCTATGATTTACCAACATTTTGTGTCCTTCTCCAGAAAAACTTGGCTTGCTCAGGAAGCTGGCAAGTCCTACCTGGAGATGCAAGCATAACCATGCCAGCAAACTCCTGCTGTAGAGAAGTCATTGGTGTTACGTTGGGATAGCCTTCCCGATGCAGAACAGTTCACTCTTTTTATCAAGGACATAACTTTAGCAGCAGTAAACACTTTTCAGACTTTCAAGGTGCAGGAAGTAGAGAGAACTGAGAGGAGTTTATGAAATCAATTATTAAAAGCTAGAATGAACAAGTTAAACACTGTTCCTGGCAGTCTCCTGGAAAGTCTTTTTACAAATGGATGAACTGCTCTTGGAAAATTTTCCCAGAGCAGAAAATCTGTTCTTTTCAGTATTAGACAATCAGTTGTTCTTAATCCTTTTCTTTTGCTCCTTTCCAAATGTATTTTAAAGCACAATCAGGAAACATAACAAACATTATGCTGGCCTTTGTAGATACATTATTGCAAGAAGTATAGGTTGGTGGTAAAGTTGGTGCTAAACTAGTATTTTAAAAATCGAATAAGGACTTTGATTGATCTCTCTTCCATCACAGAGGGTACCATTTGAATTGACTCCTAAGGGAGTTTTGTTGGGAAACTCTGCTTTTGGATAATATTACCTGGAAATTATAGAATTATAGAATAGATCTGGCTCCTGGAATTACTGAAGATGTGAATAATATGAGCTAGATTATGTAGTTGTGGAAATAGATGTTGGACTGCAGCAGAGCGTCTATAGCAAACAGGCAATCGGATCTTTGGCAGACTGTATTATTCGCAGTTATGTGTGCTTCTTGGTAGATTTTGGCAGATAGAGAAGGCAGAATTTTTATGTTTCCACCCTTCTGCCTTGATGATATCCATAATCTGAAGGGAAAACTCCGGATAAAATGTGTTGAAATTATGGCTGTTTGTGTATAGCATCTTATTGGGAGATTAGAGGGAATCTGAATCATTAGCTTTTACACAGAAGTAACAATGCAGAAACCAGGTTGGAGACTCACATTGCAGATAGAAGTCACTGTGGTTTTTGCAAACTTAAAGACGACAGTTTGTTGACTACCTGAAATATTTATGGCTTCATTACGTATTATTTGCAACTGATGTAATGTCTAAGAGCAATAATCACGGGTCAGGAGTCTCGGAAGGACGTATTTAAAGGCATAACAAAAGATAGTCATGCCTTCTAAAAAAAGGAGAATAACCTGACCTTTATTTTTAAAAAAAAAAAAAAAAAAACAACTTAAAAATACTGAGGCAATACTGAACAGTTTCAATATGGTGGGGGTGGTTTGTGTGTGGTGTGTGTGTGTAATCTTTAGAAACCCAGCTTTGCTCAACAGCTAATTTAATGTTGTGAGATCCAATGGCAATCTTTGAAACGTGCCTTTCTGACCCTTGTTCGGTTTTATTTCAAAGTATTTATGTGCCTGTGCTAAAGACCTTTTAGGCCTTATAAGGAAGATATCTACAATGTAGTCAAAACTGTGTTTTGCCTTTACTCTCAATAAATGTATAGAAAAGTATAGTAAATTCTAATAACATATCCTAAGATTCTGAATTTACCTGCAAAGCTATAGAAGGCATATGTAAGCCACATTCTCAACATACATACAATAATATGAATGTAAATTACCCTCACATTATATATGTTATTAAAGGTGAAATAGCAGATTTGGGGGGCAAATCATAACAAAGCTGTAGGATTTACTTCAGATATGTTTCAGAATCATATTTCCTCTCCTGCTGCTGATTCTGAATCTTTAATATTCATGTAAAATGAAGAGCTTATTGTTTTTTAAAGCTCAAATTATATTTTAAATGAGTGGAAAGATGCGTAATCAACTCAAAAAGACAGGAAAAGATCAGCCTGTTTTTCAAGATATAGGGCATTTTACTGTGTGTTTTGAATTCTAGAGACCATTTTTAAAGAACACTTGGCTTACTTCTGCTCTTTTTTTGTAGTGCAAATTAATTATAATTTGACAAGAGAGTGCTTGATTTTCTTCTTCAGATTTGGTGTAGAGCCAAGCTTTATTAGTTAGAGCCTCTAAATCAAAATCAAAGGTCAGTATCTGTGAAATGCCTGTGGCTCAAGATATATGGTAGTTCTTTCCCCATTATTCAGAGATTTTTGTCTATGAAAAGGTGTTTATGTATTTAAGTGGATACTGTATGTTGCATGCATGGCTGTGGAAGAATAACCATTTTTCATGATTACATCGGTAATGTTCCTAACAGCAATCCTAAAGATGTGGGCAATCATTGGTGTGAAACTCTTGAATTATGCATCTCTTTGGTGCGGTCTATAAACGCTGGCTGCGGGTTCATGTCCCATGGCATGTTGTACCCAGTGTTCCCATTCTGCCCCCAGCCCTCCGGATGATGGGCAGAGGAGCAGCTCCCAAATCTTCCCCAGCATCATCCTTCAGCCCCAGAACCTGTACCGGCATCACCACGTACATCGCTCAGCGGGGTCTCAATTGGGGAATCGGCAGGTAGGGGCAAAAGGTGATTAAGCAAGCTACGATAGTGATTGCCAAGTATGCCGACAGAGATCAGAAGGGGAGTGAGAATGGCAAACGGGCATCGTTTCCATACTTAAAAAACCTGGAACTAGCAGTGTCTGAGCAGAGGGGCGTTAAAGATACTTAGTTTTAGAAAAAATAATAATCCTGGAAGCAGCACTATGTGTCCTGATCCTCACTTTGCTCCTTCTAATTGTCTATAACTTTTTTTTTGTTTGTTCTATGCACTTATTCTTCCAACATCTAGGTTGCTTCTTTTCTCTGTTTCCAGCTCTTAATTTCAGGGATTGTCTCTTCCTGTGTCTCTGTATAATGCCCGGCATGGACTCTCTTTTGCTAAGTCCTAATGAATATGACAATAATCAACACAGCTTGGGTGTTCAAGGCAATAATTGTCGGACAAGAATTAGTGAATTACAATGCTCCCAGATATGTCATCTATACAACTGAGGTTTGGTCACGTTGTCTTTTTGCAGCTGGTTTTGTTAGCCGAGCTTGGACCATGCACTGACATTAGGTCAGCAGAAATCACTTATAGCTGTTTTCATGGCCATGAGGGCCGTGAAGGCAAGGAGCATCAGAAGACATGGAAGATGTAGTGGGAAGAAACTTCCCTAGTGCCAGAGGGAAGAAGTTGGGAGGTATTTGCTTCTTTACGTTGTGCCCAAAGAAAATCATATTGGCAACGGTTATAAAAACATTTCTCAGAAAAAAAACCCCAACAGCAGCAACAAAAACCAACCCAAAAACCCCCCAACAAACCAACCCTCTGATACATGCTTCTTTTTCTTGGTCCTCAGTCTGCTGGACTGCAGAGCTTGTTGGATGCATCTGCAGCATCGCAAAGTAATGCTGACCTTGGGATACTTCCCTGAAACACATTCATCTCTGAGTCTTTTGAGATGTGTTCTCTGACTTTCTGGATTTGCTGGCACCGTTCTGTCCATTAAATACTGATTAGATTTAAGAAATCCAAGAGACCAAATAATGCCATCATCTGTTCCCTACTTATCTTAATAATATTGCCAGTAATATTCCTATATATCAATTCCAGGGTATTCTATACCTAACCTGATGCATGAAAAATAGGGACGGTATGCTTTTTTGTTTCAGAAGAAGAACAAAACCAGTTTATTTATTGATAGGATTTTGCTATATTGCCTAGAGATGAGGGTAAAAAGTGAATTAGCTACTTTCAAGGACTGTTAGAGAAATACATCATTTTTCATAATGGTTGATGAATTGCTTACAGTACTTGTTTTACTTAAAACTGCAATTAAAGATCGCCCTCTAGTCAAAAGAAAAATGTGATAAAAATGTGACTTGAAACTGGGCAGAAAATTTTCTAAAGCCCTTTGGGATTAATTCCAGTAATTATTCAATCTGACGTTTTCCAGAGAAATAACCCTTTATGTATGAACTCCATTAATCATAATAACATAGTTCATATGTCAGCTACTTCTGTCCAGTCACTTCATACTCTACATTTAGTAAGAGACTAATAAACATCTTCACTAAATATGAGAAAATATTAAACTACTTTCAAAAAATCCCAGTGCCCATGTAGTTTTTAACTAGGTTTTGGTCTGGTGCTCATGTCTACAAATGCACTGAATTTCTAGGCTGTAGCCGTCATTAACATCATGTCTCCTGCTAATTCTTTGTAATTTAATTCATATCACTTTAAGGACTTTTTTCCTTTCTGTTCTCCTCTGAACTCCCCTGGAGAGATCTGGTTTGTCTGTCTGTCCAGTTTTAAACACTTATTTTATTAATTTCCTTATGTAAATAATGGGTCTTTTGCAGGATCTGTATATAGGAAATAAAAACTCCGCTTTAGATCAGCTACAAACATAAAAGCGAATACTTTTTCCCTGCATTTGAAATTATTATACATTATTGGAACTGCACAGTGGATATTGAGTAACCATCCCTGATGATAAGCAATTCTAAGACGATTTTTGTTATGTTTGTCAGTGTTTCATCAACTGAACATATTCTGTAATATTACCTAGTATTACAAAGTGGTTGTTTAAAAATGCGGCAATGATTAGGTGCTTATATTTTAAGAATTTATCATTCTCTCCTTTTTCAGATTCTGACATTGTTTTGTGCTTTTGAAGCTGGAAAGCGGAATTATCTGTGTTCTGATGAGAAGTGATAAATATAATCTTTTGCTGAATGTGGATAAATGATGTAGGCAAATGAGATTGTTCTAGCACAGCCTCCTCACGCATCTGCTGACTTTCCAAAAGCTAAGACTAGAGGATAATTCCTTCTCTTTGGCGATTTCCTTTATAACTTTTTATTTTATTTTATTTTTTAGTTATGAAGTAAATATACGATATACCTAGACTGTTAACGTGACTAATGCTTTCAGTTCAGGATTTTTGCGTGTCAGTTGTCATTCTTCGCGCACTCCAGTAGATGGCAACTCCTGTCTTCTTGACATTTAATCTCCATTCAAACTAGAAGTATTTTCTGCACCCCCCCTACTCCCCCCCGCATCTCATCTATATAAATGGCCCAGAGTTTCACAGAAACGTGATTCAATTTTACTTTTTATTGCAATCACCACATAGTATCTTATTTGAACTCAAACTGTACCAAAAAAAGAAAAAAAAAAAAAAAGAAAAGAGATCAGTAAGCACCAATCCTCCTGGATCATAAAGCACACACTGATTCCCCCATAACTTTTAAAAATATTTTAGGTGTTTTCATAAAAAGGATTAGTACCCAAAACTTCTTTTTATGTGAAGTAAATGAATGCATTGGCTGCAAATACAGCATGCTGGCTTTAAGTTTGATGGTTTGACTGTAAAGCATATAGTCCACACCTCCCCTTCCTTAATGTTATTTATTTTTGCTATGCACAGTAAATACTTGATCAGACTTTTTAAAAGTTGCAAATGATATCTCTTTGTGAATATGATGATGATGTACCTAGATGTGGATTGGCTTGGGTGAGGGGAAGAGCAGGACCAGGGGTTTTACTGTGTTGTACAGGATATGAGAATCTTCTCAGATTCCCCCTCTTACTCAAATCACTGCTATATCCAGCCTATCTTACATCCAGCCTATCTCCTTGGGGCTTTTATTCCATCCCATCAATTGTATTACCAAAGCATCAACGCAGAGGAGTCTATTTCTCCATTTTCCTCTGCTGAGTTTCACAACTTAAATACTTGCCTGTAGAATTTGAAGACATAAAACAAAGCATCTCTCTGTGAATGAATGCCAGACATCAACAACAGGCACAAAAGATTGTGATTGCTCTGCCTGGGATGGAGACTAATGATCATAACAGTCACACAAAGGTCCTTTCTCTATCTCTCTATATCAAGCCTGTACTTTAATTTTCAAATCACTTCCACCATGTCTAGCAAGGTTTTATTTTGCAGTCAATGGTTAAAAAGGGGCACAGTGAGGGATGGTTTATTCTTTTTTATTTTTTTATTATTTTTTTTTAAATAAACACAGATCTAACTTCAGAAGAATACATGCTACTTACCAGGTTTTGCTGTTGTTTTTTACCTACTTCATCCATAGAGAGTTTTCAGTAATCGCATAAGAAACTTTCCAACTGCCACAGCCTGTCGCGTCAGTGATGCTGTTTGATACTAGGTCTTACAGTCACAGACAGATACAAACATTTATTGTTTAAAATAAACTGCAAAAAGTTATAAAGCAGAGCAATGTTTAAGGCCAGATTTAGATGTTCGTACTTTTATTAGTTTAGTAAAAATCTTGAGTTTCAACCCAGACTTGATTAGTCTGTGGACATTTTTACTTCACAGAAACAGTATTAAAATAAATTATGCTCATATAGGACAAGCAGAATATTGGTCCATTTAAGCCTGACTGATTTTTATGTAACAAATTAGTGAGCAAGGTAATTAAATCTCTTTTGGATGCCTGTTTCATCTCTGGAAAGAATCCCAAGAACCTCAGAAAACTGACTTTCGGGTTATATACAGGTCCTGGGTCTATTGCAGCTAAGTGGCTTGTTTCTCATTATCGCATTTAGTGCTACAGAAACTACTCCACCAGAGTCTTTATTAAAACTTGCTTAAGGCTAGCATTTTCCCTTGGGTCAATAATGACTTTAGAGGAATGGATGTAGAAGCTAGATTTGTTCTAGCTACTGGAATGAATTATGTCTCATTGGGGCCCCCAGGCTAGTATTTCAAATTCGCCACCAGGCACTTCATCAAAAATTCTATTCCAGTATTGAAAAGACCTTGTGCTCCTATTAGTAAATGCAGAGCATACATTTGAAGCTCTTTCCCCACACTCAAACTGTACAACTAGATATTATTATCCACTAAAAACTGATTGAATTGCCACGTGCATCAATGAAGGATGTGGTTTAGAAGTGTATCCTGAAGATCTCGTGAGTTAGGGAGATGGTTGCCATTTATTTCCGATTAAAATATGGAGCACAAGCAAAGCATCAAGATAATTTCTGTGGTGCTCCTACTGGCAAAAGCCATTAAAATCCTACAGCTCATTCTCCTGGTGTGAGTACAGTATTTATGAGAGGGGTAGCGTGGAAATACCATTTCCTCCTGCAAATCCTTGCTCCTGCTCCTAAGTTATCCAATCAGGATCAGCATTGCTTATCTTTGCCTATCATAGAACTATGGATGGTTTGGATGGAAGGGACCTCTAAAGGCCATCTAGTCCAACTCCTTTGCAATGAGCAGGGGCATCTTCAGCTTGACCAGGTTGCTCAGAGCCCCGTCCAACCTGACCTTGAGTGTTTCCAGGGACGGGGCATCTACCACCTCTCTGGGCAACCTGTGCCAGTGTTTTACCATCCTCATCATAAAAAATGCCTTCCTTAAAATTTCTGTCCTACTCATAGGAGCAAGTATTTCTGAAACATGCAGTTCTTCAATAAGTAAAAACAACTGGTTTTTGTGTTTTTTTCTAGTTTGGAAAATCTGCTCGTGTTGATGGTAAGATTAAAATATTGACTTAGAAAAGACTTTGGATTTATGATCCCAAAACCAAATTGCTAGCTTTCCCATTAGTGATCTGGTTTTAAAAAATTGTGAGGTGAAGTTTACAAAATGTAGAAGTATAGAAGCATTTTTTCTCTTTCAGTGTTTTTACAGATTGAAGTATCTGTTGAAATGCAGAAGTGATTGATATTAAAAAGAGATTGGTAATGGATAAGAGGCAGACAGGTGTTTGGCTTTTCTTTGTGCTTTTCAAGGACAAAGTCTTCCAGCGCATTACTTGGATAGCTCACAAGCACATTCACATTCTCATCTTATTTTTTCTTGCTGACTGGATTTTCCCTGAGTGCTATGTTCAGACATTTCAAATGCAACATTACCTAAGAGGTGCCATTAAAATTTGAATCAGACGGTGAGTGTTAGGATGGATATTGCACTTTAACTGCTATACCTGTAGTCCAATATTAAATATAAATAATTATTTTATATATACAGTGAAATTTTCCCTATAACCATTTGCACAGTTTATTTCCAGCCTAACAACTGCAGGAATTGAAAAAAAATTCTTCTCCTTTTGCTGTATACCACACACCACACTCCTTACTTTTCATTCCAAAGTAGATTTTTCAGATGTTTCTCCACAAACAGAATAGAACGGTTTAGAAACTACAGCAGACTAAAAATATATTTTCTTTCTTGCAATGTGTTTATTTGGTATTGCAATTTTAGAGAATATCATTTTAGACAACATCATAGCAAGGCTAATTGAGTAAATTCTGTATATAGGTAAGTTTTTCTTGACAGTTTGTAAGGTTGAAACAACATTTCACATAGTAGGAAGAAAAAAACACCTTCACATGAAATTTGTAATCCAGTCAGCTTAATTAAAATATCAAGAAATAGAACAAAATATGTACAGATGCAGTATGTATAGAACTGTAGAATCATTTAGGATGGAAAAGACCTTTAAGATCATCGAGTCCAACTGTAAACTTAACACTGCCAAATCCACCGCTCAACCATGTCCCTAAGATCCATTTCTCTTACGTTACATTTAATGTCTAGGGAAAAAAAAAGCAGAGTTTCAGTCAAGATATGAGACATCACCCTTTGCATGAACTTTCTCCATTTAGTTTCCGCTTTAGACAGTAGTGGTCCAATACAATAGTGGAGCTTATTTTAGGTGCTTGTTCTATTTTTATCTTTTAAAAATCTTTCTACTTTAAATCTAAAATAAGTTAGACTTCAGTGTTGTTTTGTTAGAATATGGAGAACAGACAGCATTTAAGGACGTGTGTTCTTAAAGACCCTCTGGAGCTGAAATGGATTCTCACCAAAATCATGGGATGTGGAGGTCCGAAGTACCTTTAAAGCTTTGAGTCTCAGCCTCAACAGTATTTTGGAGCCTCCTTATAAATAATCTTTTACTTGGCAGTTCCCATCTAACCCAGTCTTCCTAAAGAAAGGTAAACATTCTGTGATTCTATGAATAAGAGTTAAAAAGCCCCTCTGCTCTATTTAACGCGATTCTTTCTATCGGTTATAGCTGGGCAAGTCATTGTGACATAAACCTTCGTTCATAGACAGGCAATGGATTTAAGAAATCACCTGGTCCCTCTTTTTGCTCTGAGACAGCATTAGTTTTGTCATTCTTGACACATTGGCTCCTCCTGTAAACTCCAGAACTGAAGACTTCTCAAGGAAATCTATTCCAATGCTTCACTTTTCAAATTTGAAACTCTCATTAAACTGAGAGCTTAACAAGCCCCGTGCGTCCAAGCTTTTAGTATTGGTGGAGTTTCTTGCTGATCTTTGGTAACTGCTTTTGATCTTTTTTGGATCCATTCTAAATGGTCCACATTTTCTTGATACGCAGTGCCAAAAAAAATCTCGGTATTCGAGGTGAGACCTTGCTAGTTCGGAGAACAGCATCTCCCTGGCTGCGGTTGGGTTTTTCTGCCTGAGAACAATGCTTGCCTTTTCTGCAGCTGGGTGACACTGGTGACTCATGTTCAGCCTGTGATTCACAAAAGCCCCTGGAACCTTTTCTGCAGATTTTCTACGTAGCTACTACTTGTTCTGTGTTTTATGGCTGGTTATTCCTGACTGAGTGAACATCTTGCACATGACCCTGTTGGATAGCATCTCTTCTTTTTTTCTTTTTTTCTTTTTTTTTTTTTTTTTTTTTTTTGAGGACATAAGTGCAATTTGTCAGAAGCATTTTGAATTTTTATTCTGCCCTCCAGAGTACTTTCAATGCCTCTCAGCTTGGTGTCACCTCCAAATTTAATAAGCGTATTCCGTGTTCTATCACCTAGGTCATTAATGACAATATGAAACATTGATGGACCCAGAAAAGACCTTTCTGTGTCATTTCTAAGTGAGTCAAAGAATTGCTTTTAGGTAGCAAGCTCATGATATGGCATGGATAATTATATTATATTAATGAAACTGTGGAAAAGAAGGAAGTAATCCACATCTAACAGTGATGATGGAAGAAGAACTCAACCTACACAGAGATTTCCTTTTCTCCTCTCAATTCCTGCCTGAGTTGAAGTCATCTGACTGTGCTTCGGTACCATCTAAGGCTCACAGGCAGGACACAGGGAGAACAAAACAAATTTTCTCCTTGTCATTCTAGGACTGAGCTGGGCATTTAGAATCCTGTAATGAGAAAGAAAGTAATGTAAGACATGCTTCATTCCTCTGCCTGCCCAGAAAGTCTGTAGAACACAAATAAACTCTGTAATTTAAATAAGGAAACTTGCAAGGACTTACAATAAAAGGGATTTTCTTCCCATTTGCTCTGATCCCATGGATGCTCACACGCCTGCAGCCCCCATCTTTGCCATTTCAATTGCGTAGCAGCCGTTCCCATAGAGCTGGGCGATGCTAGGTATTCGCTTAAATGCACAAATCACTTTGTGCTGAATTGTGCATGTTCATAACTTTTATTTTAATATGAAATAAGATTATAAAAAACATTTTCAGTGGTCTGCTGTGGAAATAGATACATCTCCTCATTTCTAGCTGTAAAGTCTCTGTGAGAAGACACACTACATTCACATATCCTGTCTCTGTGAGGTGGACGTAACATTTGAATTACTGATTACCTGCATTATGTGTAAAAATTCATGGACAGCTATGTCCCTGAGGACTCTCAAAGGCATTAACTAGTTCAGTATAGTCCTGGAATATGTTATATCCATTAAGTTGCATGTATATTTACCTGCCTTAAACTGTAACACTTCAATGTCATCCCAGTTAGTCAGTGACCATCATCTATGCAGAATATATTCATCTAGGAGACTCTCTTTTACAGCTTTGGTTTGCTGAGTTGAAATTTTTTTAGTACTATTATTCTCCTGGGAATATAGTAAAAGAGTTTTGTTTTGGTTCGTTGGGATGGTTATTTACAAGCCCCCACACAAACAATAAATGACAAGCTGATATGATTTTTTGTTATCTAAACAGCATTACCATCAAACTTTGGCTCATGTGGTATAATCTATTATATTATTACTTTCAATTTATTTGACACCTGTCCAATACTCTAGACACTTCTGGCTATCTAAAGTACTTCTATAGCTTCCAGTACAGTAATATTTTTGCACTTCCAATATTTTTCTTTATGTCATTTATCTTCAAAATACCTGTTTGAAATATTCCTGCTTATAAATAGATAGAGAAGGTAGACAGAGACTAAACTAACATGACAAACACCACGCAGGAATCCTATGCTGAAGCAGAGAATTTGTGCTTCAGGAGTCATAAACTGGCACCCCGGGCATCCAATCCTTTTTTTCTGGAGCTTGTTGTATAAAACACATCATTCTCAGCTCATCCTCACATAGCAATTTGGTTTTCATGCCTAGGAGGTCATAATACCTTAATCAGGCACGTAAAGGAAAAAGAACCGCTTGTCCAGACCTGGCTTATCCTTTTGTATTTCTCATTCTTTTATTTTTATCTCAGGTTTTGTTTCATTGTAGCCTGCCTCTCAGAGGAGGTTGACTGTCACATATGGGGTTTGTTGCTGACTGTCCCAACACGCAGGCTCTCGCATGCCCCATCTCGTCAGCCCGTGGCAGACCAGATAAGTCCTGCTGTCTTCTAGGCATACTTTTCCACCATGGGGTCTGCAAAGGGCTGGCTGCAGGTTGACTCGGAGCTATTCTGCTCAATCCTTTTGATATCAGAGGTTTAAAATCTCTATAGAAGTATTTTGCTGAATCATGCTACAGTTTTTAAATGCTCTGTATAATATGAAATTTCCCCCAGTGCAGCTTCAAATCTCATGTCCCTTATTAAACCCCTGAGGGATTATTTTTTTTCCCCCAATGTGGTAAAATCTATCATTTCTATTGCTAACTGTGATTTTCTTCTCATTTAATCTTGCTGCCGCTCCTTCCTGTAGGGCATGAGCCAGTCCTACTGCTTTGGGGTTGGTTTTTTTTTTGGGGGGGGGGGAGGTTGCAGCGGGAGATGGCCACATGCCAACAGCCACGCAGAGCTGCACCCGAGCATCACCCATAGCGAAGCTCCTAATGGCAATCCCAATGCCTTTGGGACCTGCGCATCCCTTGAACCAGGTAATGCAGAGCGTGTCTCCTGTTGCACCGTGTCTTGCTTGACTGGCCTGGGAAAGGGAGGTAGACCAGTTCCTGGACAGCAGTTGAATATTTGCAGATGCATCATGTCTTGCGCTTACTCGCTGTCACGGATTACAGAAAAAGGAGCAAATCTCTGCACCGTATTTTCTTTGCTTGGACCCAGCTGTGGCACAGACATGGGGAAAGCTTTGCTGAGAGGAGTTTTGCCACCACCGCCTCAAAAAAGGACCATTTTGCCCTGCAGATGAGTGTGTATTTTGGGCATGAACTTCTTTCCTTATGGTTACACGTTCCCCCGCAGTACTTTCTCTAAGCTCCCTTCTCTGTGCCCCATACTTTTGTTCCCAAATCAGGAAACCTGAGATGCTCCTGTTTCTGCTCCAAATGGAATCTCAGAACTGGAACTGGACAAAACACCTGTAAATTGGGAATTTTAAGGCAGGCACCGCTGACAACACTCGTAACTCGTTCTCCTCTCTGGCGAATCATCTCAAGCATTCGTATGGGCAGAATAAGCTCAAACTGGTCAATGCTTCTCGGCTCTTGGTGAGGAGCTGGCTTAAAGCACAGCTTATAAATCTAGAGTCAGAAATTACATCTGGCTTTGAAAGGCAGGAAAGCAGAGGCTGCCAATTTGTGCGGTCGAGATTGTGAGTAAGGAGAGAAGAGAGAAAATAAAGGCAAAATTGATTCAGAAGGATTTAAAGCAGAAAGTTGTTGATATGGAGAAATACAATATTGGACAAAGGCAGAAAAAAAAACCCCATAAATTTACAGGTACTGATATTGCAAGAAAGTTGCAGGAATTTCATAGGACTGGTGGAAACTAATTTTGGAGACAGAAGCTATGCGAATATACATGTCTAGTGATCTAGTTTTTGTAATTTAAGAGAAAAATGCGCCCAATAAGACTGATTTACAAACTGGTGCCGGTACCTCAAGATCTGCTGAAGCAATTCTGCAGTCTGTTGTAGAGATACAAAGACTGTGTTCATTGGCTTTACTCACATCAGAGAGGAATATCGCATATGGGTGATACAGTTTGACCTGCTTAGAGAAAACAGTATAATGCCAATTTGCTGCTACCTTGGTATGTTGCCTAGTAATTTGGGATAGTTGAGTATGCAATTAAAATTAAAATCTGTGAACATAAAGATACTCGGTAGCTTTGGAATAAAGAAAAAAAAAAAAAGAGAGTAGTAATAGTGAGGAAGTCTAAGCGGAAGTCTAGTGGAAGTTTAAAATGACATTTAAATTAAATTCTTGCCTCTCTTTGCGAATGTGGCAGTGTTTAATGCGGTTTTGATCAGCGCAATATGCTATCCTTAGATCAGCATAGAAAAGAAATCCGTTCACAGTGCAGTCAGCATCAGGTTCCTGTGGGTGGTGGGGGATGTCCCTTTATAACAAGCACTTGATTTAAGTGGGACAAATGAGTTAAATATGGGTCTGTGTCTGTAGACACAGAGAGCCAAGCTAAAAGTCCGTTGCTGTTCCTCATGGAAAAGCGTCACAGAGCTGATTCAATGCTTCTCTGTGAGTGCCCCAGAGCCTAGGAGAAATTCATGCAAGCGGAAAAGGTCATGTAATGCCCCAAAGAAATTGCTCTAAACTGTGTAATCTATAGGGGGAATAAGAAAGAGACTGGGGTTTTTTGTTTTTTTCCACCTCCAGAAGTTTACCCTACATTTCTGCTTTGAACAGATGTCTTAAAAATGTGTGTGGGAAATTTCCAGGAAAGTCCCATACACTTGAATTTTATTATGTTCTTCAACTGTGATAATGATTTCAGAGATGACTGATGCTATTATTTTGTTTAGTTTGTAACATTTTGTGCTTCAATCCTTTTTATTATGTTTGCACAGATACAAATAGCTATAATACTAATTGCCGTACTAAATCACTGAAAAAAAGAATATACAGAATTTCAATTTTTTAAATAATATTTGCCTAGCATGTGAAATGTTCCCATACATTTTTTACTTCCTTCCCAGATTTAATTGATATTCATGTCTATCTATGACGGCAGTCAGACTACTCATCGAACAACATTCAAACCTGCCGTTCAGAGTAACTCTTTGTATTTATCGTGTATGACAGGAGAGACTGAGGGCTGAATAGTCCATTGCTCCAAAAATTTGGGACACCGCTGCAGTAAAGAAATGGAAGCAACAAGGCAGAGGAGAGGTTTTGAGATATTTTGAGGGACTGCATTTTCAGTAGAGTGTCTTAAGAAACCAGGAGGTGTCTCCATTGAAGCCTCGTGAGCTCTTTAGGTGTTGGCAAGATGCAAGTCCAGAAACTTTTTCATGAGTAAAAAGGAATGACTTGGATGAGCAAGGAGGCATAAGAAAGCACACTCAGCCATGGTAGCATCTCTACTCAGGGAACAAAACCACACTGTTGTGGAACTGAAGCAAATTCTTGAGCACACATAGGTGTTCTGCAGAATATTGAGTGTCAACAGACAAACCCCAGCTTCTTTAGTGGGTATATGGAAAGGGAGTAATGAACTTATGAAAAAGACCGTGAAGATGATTTTGATTATGTTGTAAGAAAAATTACTCATAACCTAGCTAGGCGGTCAATTAGAGATTGTTTCTATGGAAAGAAATTAAACAATAGAAATGCCACTAACAGGAGCAAGCCTTGAATCATACTTTTGATGTGGCCAAGAAATAGTAGAAGAGTCGTAAGAATCTAGGAACTGAAGAGACAAACAACTAAACCGTCAAGCTATCATTCCTGTAACTAGCCTCTATGACAATATTATTATTCCCAATCTGCCTTCACCCTGTCCTTCCTCGCTCACTGTAACGCACGTCTCAATTAGACTCTTTGGGATGGGAGCTATGAGTTAAGGACTCTGACCTTGATGAAGGGATTTGAGTTTTATTCTGGAGGTGTGTCTATGTGCTTATGCATATGGATAAGCATTTGCATATGTTTATCTAACAGAAAATAAATGTTAGATAGCATTTGCAGGCTTCACTGAAGTGATTTAGAGGGAGTAGGTGGTTACTGCCCTAGAACAGAGAAGGGGTTTGATGATATGAGAGAGTAGGAGGATAATTAAGATTGCAAATATTGTTTATGTTTTGTAGTTACTGTAGCTAATTCTTCTGTTTCTGTGTCTCCAAATATTTAACTTTTCTCTAAAATCCCATATCTTTCTTTCATGCAAAATGTTCTTAATTTTGTTTTAATAAAGGCAACTTCTCACCGATGGGTATTGTCATGGGTTAACCTCGCAGGCAGCTAAGACCCTTTGCTCATTGTCCCCTTCCCCAGTGGATTGGGGGAGGGAATAAAAAAAAAATTAAAAAAAGTAAAACTTGTTGCTTGAAAGACAGTTTAATGGGACAGAAAAGGATAATAATGATGATAACAATAATAATAATAATAATATACAAAACAAATGATGCACAGCACAATTTCTCACCACCTGAAGCTGATGCTCAGCTAGTTCCTGAGCCACCCCGCCTCCCAGCCAAATCCACCAGTTATACATGGGGTATATATACATGTGGTATGGGATATCCCTTTGGCCAGTCTGGGTCAGCTGTCCTGGCTGTGTCCCCCCCCAGGTTCTTGGGCACCCCCCACCTTCTCATTGGCAGGGCAGTAGAGAAGCTGAAAAGTCCTTCACTGCTGGCAACAACTAAAACCATCAGTGTGTTATCAACATTATTCTCCTCCTAAATCCAAAGCACAGCACTGTAACAGCTGGTAGGAAGAAAGTTAACTCTATCCCTGCTGAAACCAGGACAGGCATGCATACAAATATTTGAAACACAGTTCCTTAAGACATAAAGCCAAAAGGCAAATAAGTATAACACAAAAAAGTAGTACTTTTTTAGAAAGCTTGTGTATTTTAAGCAGCATTCTTTTGTTTTCATCGTCTATATTATGGTTTTAAACTCTTCAGACTGACTATTCTGTCTAGGGATCATATCTTTTTTTATGTTCAGTACAGTACGCTAATGGTATCTGCAAGGGATATAAAGAGGATAGTCACTCCAGAAGGGTGCTCAGAAAAGAAATTTGGAAAGATATGAAATATCAAAATTTGTTGAAATTTTCCTACTGTGTTTGTAATATGTGTTCTAGGAATCGGTATAAGAATTTATTCCCCTTCCCCTGGTTTACTGGTTCAACACAAGTCCTACAGCTGGATCAAACGGAAAACATTTTGTAGATACTCTGTTGCAGTCATAGAACACTTATCATAGCAAGCTGGTTAAAGCATCATTTAGCTATATGATTACTCTGTGATGTAACTAACTGACATTTTTTTAAAAAAAAACCCAAAACCTTGGGTAGAAGAATGTTTAGGTTACTGGCTTTTTAAAATAAAGATTTGCAGTTCGTATTTACAAACCAGAATATTTCACCCTCTGTTTATGAAGCAGTAAACAGGTCTGTTCATTTTCAGTGCGTTCTTTTAAAAAGATTATTGTATCTAAACACTGATTTTACAGTGTTCAATTAAATACAATGCATAACTTTCAAAAGTAATAATTTTTATGGTGTCTATCTGTGCAGGAAATCACAAAGTGGCTGTTCTTATTATTTCAGTTTAGGTGGAGACGTGCCTTGTGTTTACTGGTGAGAGATATCATATGTGCCCAAATTCTCATTCCAGGTCACTGAATTACCCAGTTGATCCTACCACTGCTGTGCATCGTTTCCCAGCAGAGCACAGCGGGATCTCACAGCTACCACACAAATACTCCATCTAGTATGGCAGAATCAGAAATATAAGTTTTGTTCCTTAGACTAGTGGATTAATTCTCATTCTGGTAATACAGAGGGCAGAACTTGATTAATTTCAACTATTCTGATTAGGAAAAAAAAATAATCAAAAATACATACCAAAATCCCAACAAATCCCAGAATCATAGAATAGTTTGGGTGAGAAGGGACCTTTAAAGATCATCTTATCCAACACCCCCTGCCATGAGCAGGAACATCTTTCACTAGATCAGGTTGCTTTTAAAGCTCCATCCAACCTGACCTTGAAGAATTCCAGGGAGGGGGCATCCAGCTTCAAAATTTGAACTTTGAAATTCCTAAAAGACTTGTGGAAAAAAAAAGTAAAAAATCTCCATTTGCTCTGAGTTTCTGTATTTATTTCAGTATGTCATCTGAGGAATAATGTAGCCTATAAAATCCATGTAGTGTAGAGCAACATAAATGGCAATAGGAGTATTTGTCTGTTATTCTTACTGCTCTATTTTTATTTATTTATTTTTAACTAATAACTGTGCTGTATAAAATAGTTTGTGATCTCATTCAGTGACCTCTGAAGTCAGTGAGCTTTCCCATTCACCATCATAAACTTATTGTCAGGCACAGAGAGATTAGACATGATCATGATTTCTAGTCCAAGGAACTGGAAATCGGTCTGCATTCAGGAACGTACTATATAATAGGCTGATAGAAATCTAGTTGGGTTATTAGGATTTATTTCTGAAGGGAAGAATCATGGTCACATTTAACGTATTAGACTGAAGGTTTACAAAAGTAACAAAACGTAATAATGCTTGTCTTTTCGTATAAGAAAAGATATCAGAAGTGATAGCAAAACCACTTAAGTCGGTATAATTCGAATGTCAAGTTAAGTTACAAGTCATGAGGACACCACACCAAAACCTTTTGTGATATTCTGTATTCAGAAGAAAATATTTTCCCACGCCAGTTTTTGCTGTGCTACAGCATTTCTCTGCAGATACTTACTTAATGGTGAATAAATTTCATTATTTCATGACTTATAAATAGTGAATTAATTTCATAATTTCATGAGTTTTAAATACTTTCTCTGCAGCATCATTACAGCTCAACTCTCTCCCCATCACTCCTGGGGAGCTTCTTTTTTGTTCTAAAGTGCAAACAGGGCAGAGCAGATGTGATAACTGAACATCCCGGTGACACTTGACATTACTTAGTAAATCCTACATGAATGCCAACTCGAACAATACCATTTTGCTTATGGAAACATTCCCTCTGAAATTTCAAAAGTGAGATTTGTTCTGGTCTGCCATGCCTACAATCTGAAATACTATGTTTTCTCACAACTAAATCGTGGTTTTGGTTTTATAAGAAACTGATGAAATATCCAGCAACATTTTTAGCGTACTATATTAATCTATGTTAATTTTGCACACAACATTTTTAGCTATATAAACAATGGAGCAAGAAATGAAGCTCATCTATCCTGTGCACATTAGCAGAGTTCCTGTGGAAAAATTAAGATCTGATCATATAATTGTATTAAAACAGGGGAAAGTGTAGCTAAGCAGGCAGCTGCAATATTAGTGTTTTATTTTCAAGTCTGTGGTTCAGCAATTTGAACAAATTTTGGCATAAAAAAACAAGTAGAAGTTGAAATAAGATATTTAACGTAATGCCTAATATTGGGCATTGCCTTTCTTAGCACCGAAAATGCTAAATATGCTAGTCAAGAAAACATGGTTATTTTGATTTTGTTTAATTTATTTTGATTGTATAAAGGTAAAATATAGTGGATTTGAATGACAAAAACATTACACACACAAATGCATAAATACACGTCATGCAGCTTTCTTTTTGTCTTGATAAAATTTGAAGTTATGTGGAATATTGGAAATAGCTTTCTAAGGCAACAGCTCATTCTTCTATATCTCATTGCAATTTGTTTCTGATGTCAAAATATATGTTTTTGGAGAGCAGAATGATATTAGAAGTAGATAATTTTACTAGGAGATGCTATTTGTTGTAGTAAACTGCCCTGGAATTCATCAGTCAAAATGAATACTGGCATAGGCAGTCATTCTGCTAGCCTCAATTTTAAAAGAAAAAACCACTCCTGTCCAAAATTTCTACTCTTTAGCTATATTACATGATTGATTGCAATTCTTATCTTGATTTAGGAAGTTATCAACAAAATGAAAGTTCATCCTTGAGTATAGAAATATCGGTGAAATGTGCACATAGTTGTGCATTTAAGGCAATTTTTTAAAAAAAGAATAGATCTCTTTGACTAAAGAGAAGCCCAGGAAATATTCATTTTGTAAATGCAGTACTTTTTGTTTCGTGTGAGCCTGTGATATTAGTAAAACAGGCTCACCAGAAACATTTATAAGTACCTCACCTGATATTTTGGCATAAGATGGTCATGGATTTGAGGTTGTCCACTCCCCCTCTTGTCCATGCACATCAGGGCTACAACCATCAGTGAGTGTACATGATGGCCAGAGCAACCGTCTGCTGTAGTATTGTCGACTTTGCCTAATTTGCCTAATTTTCCTACATTGTGGGGAAGCTTCCAAAAGGACTTGGCATTGGCCATTGCTTAGCTCTAAATACAGATTAACCCCACCTTACAATTTCTGTATATGAAAGTATACAAATTTATAAAATTATTTAAACTAATTAAATTATTAAATTATCAAATTATTAAATTATCAGATTAATTAGATATTAAAGTATTAAATTTGAAGTAATAAAATATAATGTCAACGCCATGCATTGAAATTCTTGTGTTCTATCCATTCGTTTCCTGGATGTAACACCTCCTGATCCCGGAGAACAAGCTATTAACATAGAGATATTTCAGCAGAGAAGAGCTCACTTGATATATTTAGAGACTTGTTCTGCATCGTTACGGAGTGCTTTGCAACACTGACTTGTTAAACACTTTCCTGTGGCCAACCCTAGTCAACCCATCTGTGTTACGTGAAGTTCTTCTGAAGGTCAAACCTCAAAGACAGTTTCAGGACTGAGGCCAAAATGAGTTTACGCTTTGTAGATACACTTTTACTCTTTCTCCTCAGCAGGTCACTAAACGGCCCCTTGTGCGTTCAGAAGTCTTGCCCTCGCAAAGTATAATTTGGATATCCATACGATATTTAATCTGAGAAAATAACCCTTTCTGATCTTTTTGGAATGAATCTCTTATGTACATGGACAAAACAAAAACCTGTATTGCATGTTATTGAAAGGAATTATTAAGAAAAAATATTTTCTCTAAATTATGCTTGTTGGTCATTCAACCCAGACTAGTACTCTCTTATTAAATCTCTACTACCTCTTATTTTTGATCTGGGACTGATTTCATATGTACTCTGCGTAAATATTACAATGTATGTGCAATTATCATTTAAATGGACAACAGCATTTTATCCAACTTATATACACAAGTCATTACTGCCAATTTGTGTCACCTTTTGTCTTGGAGAAAGCTCTTTTTTAATTCTGGTGTGGTTTTCCTCTTTCTTATCCTCCATCCCTGCAACTTTTAATAGCCGTGGTCAAAAAAACCAACCAACCAATCAACCAAAAAAACCCCAGAAGAAAAAATAAGCTTTTCTTCTTGGTGAAATAGCCTGTTATTATGCATCTAGGTATTAATTAATTGCAAGAATCCCCTCAGTTCTCTCAGAAGCATCATAAGGGTATTTACCTTACCCATGCTGTGATCATAACTTTTCTATTAAAATGACCTTTTTTTACCACTGGTTTTCAAGACAGAGGAGCAGAATGGGGGTGCAGCATGACATACTGCAAGACATACTTAAAGGCAAGCTGTGTTCTGCATTGCTTCACAAATTAAATCTTAACTGGGGTGCATCCCTTAATGCTTCCAGAAATGCTGGTCCTTAGCATAGGAGATCATGTCTCCATCATGCATTCCTTAAATGGGGGGCATTAACCAAATATATTTATCATTTACTGGGCATTTCCTGATCGCTCATGAAACTCTAGAAGATTCTTCCAGAAACAGTAGCACGGTACAAATAGCAGAGTACAGCATAGTTTCACAGGTTGAGTCTTTACACTTCTCTCCCACATAAAAGATCATTAGAAAAATAAAGTTTTCATTCCTGTGCTTGCTCCTGCAAGATAAAGAAAAAAAAATATAAAAAAATACTGTTCACTTTATACTAGAGAGGTAATATGCATCATGGCACTACTTTAAGATGAGATACTTCCTACCCATTTCACACTTTAGAAATAATTACTTAACACAGTGCGGCCCATTTTATTCACAGTAACTTTTTCTCAGTAATTTACTTAATAGTTTTGAAGTGAAAAGCATCATGCGGTGTGGAAAGCCGCAGAGCTTCTCCTGCCGGGCTTTAGTTTATTTTTTTAAATTTCTTTGGGCGTTTGATCATCATGGAATTGACTCACCCTTAACGCTAATTGCCATACTAAAGAAAACTTCGCTAAAATATAATCTATTAGAAACAGAACTGGACTGGGAACTGGAAGTAGAGTCTGGTTCCCATAGACGGTGCATTCAGTTGCTATCTTGCTGGTGTATATCATGCCCGTGTGTAACATGCAGAAGAATCTCTACAATTGTTCCTGTTTTATTGAAATCATTGATTTTTATAGGAAATGTTTATCCAATTATAATGTTGTAGATGATTCCAATGAAATTATAGGGTATTGCATATAAGAAGAGAGTAATAAATAGGAAGTGTGGAATGCTACATTGTATGAATACTGAAATTGCTATTGAAGTCACTGCAGAGCCAAATTAGTGAATTACTAAAATAATACTATTTAAAATGGTTTATATCCTTATATATTAAAAATAAGTTTAATTTGGAACATCAAAGTTTAAGTTATTTAGGAGGGAAAGAAGAAAACCAGATGTAGAAGTCAGTTGGCACTTTTACTACTTGCAATTAGTTTCTATATACATCTGTTGTGAAAAGGTATTCTAAACAGCTGCAGATGTCTCTGGATAACTTTTGATAGTGCATAATTTGTACTGAGACTCACAAACTACCACGTTTTCTTGGTACAAACCATGAACTATTCCCTGGTAAAAAAAAATCTCCTGCAGTGAATAACTCAGTACAAGTCCAGATCGGTAGTTCACCTCCAAAGCCAATGCTAATTGGTAATGCAGGCATATCCAGGATAATTCCACAGACTTTCAACCCGTTTGAAAATGTACACACTTGTCTCATTGGGTGAATTTTCAAAAGCATCTAAATAACTTAGCAAGATATAAATAACTTTGGAGCTGACAAACCGAATCCAAGCACATTTTAATGTTCTTTGGACAGCTAGTGTTCCTTTGGCACCTTTGAAGGCTCGTTCGGTTTCATTTATGAACATCAGAATGAAGGTGGTGCCAATTAGCATCTGTTTCAAAAGTTATTTCAGATCTTGCACTGGAACCACAGGTTTCAGTCTGCTGTGATTTCATTTAACATTCTTTAAAATATTTTACACTTCATTTCCGACAGAAAGTCTTTGTGGCAATCTACCAAAAGAACTATCTTGCTTTTAACCCCTTCTGCAATATTTTGGGGATTTTTGTTGTTCCAGAAGATGAAGGTGTATCAAGGCAATTTGAAAAATAGGATTAACTTTATCTTTTTTATTTTAAAAGTCTAGACAGAGTGTAAATTGTACAGTGGTTTTGTGCGTTGCCTGTTCATACACATTCTTCCCTTTCCATTAGCTATGAGATGGGCTCCAATCGCACTTAGCTTAACAGTTTCAATGCCATCATTAGCAACGTAGCAGCGTTAACTTGTCATATTGCACATTCATAGTAATAACTCTTTTTGGAGGCATTTATGTGGAAGTGCCGAGCTATTCATTCAATTACCCTGTAGACTAGGCAGGGATGGTCAAATTAATTACTGTCTCATGAATATAGAAGATAAAGGGCCAAATTCAATTAAAGACCTCAGAGTTTATGAGCTCGGAATTACAACATGAACATTTTAAGTGATTTTTTTACCACAGGGGTACAAAGACCTGGGCTATGCATTGTGACTATTGAAAAAAGTGAAGTCACCTCAATCCAGGAGATTAACTGTGCTGGGTAGAGTCTGAGCCCCCACGCCTTCTGGATCTTAAAAAGCAAGTTAGGGCTGGAAGAAGGTTTAATAGCTGGGTATCACCCACAAAATGAGAGGCTTCGGTCTGATTCTTTGTTGTGGGGCTTCACAAATCCTTATTTCCTTTATTCCTCCGGACTGGGAGTATATTTTTACTTATCCCACTGAAACAGAGCTGTGGTGCAGCTTGGGATGAAAGAGTCAGAGGGACTCCAGGCACCAGAGCCCACCCCAGCATATCCCACCTGAGGACTCCAAGCAAGGCTTCAGGGGCAGGTTTGCATTTGTTTGTCCTTTGGAATCCACCGGTCTTGCATCCCTGTCTTCAGGGGAAGAAGAAGGAGTTCCTTCCCTGCTCCCGTTTCATCCACTGAATGCAAGTCATCTGTTTCATGATTCCAAAACCACAGCTTATATTCAGTGGAAATTTGGACTGTCCGTGAAAAGCGAATGTTCAAATCATTCAATGGAAATAATGGTAAAACTCTTGCTGACTTGAGAGGGAGCAGAGGGAGGCTTTGTAAATGCACCAGTTATCCATTCAGTAAAGGTCTTTACCTCTGTTCATTTAGGTTTTTTCTAAGAACAGAACAAAAGAAAAAAAAATTCTGATATCTACAAGGAGAAATAAGGACTCTAATCAGTTTATAGATTTAAAGGATTATTTTATGCCTAATTAGTTTGTAATAGCATTTACAAAGGTTTTTTGTTTTTGTTTTTTTTTTTTTCTATAAAAAGACTGTTGATGAAAATGTCACAGAGTTATTTTCAACAGGCTTTTGCTTCAGATATCCCACATGGACATTCTGTTATTTTGTGCTGGCTTTTACGCTAATGCCCTGTAATTGTGTTTCACTTCCTCTGATTAAACTAGCAAGTAATTTGAATGGATATCACTTAGCACATTGATCTGAGGTGGTGACAGGAATAGACGATGGCTTTGCTCTGTAAAAATAGAAGGAGCCGGTCCTTTGCTCTCACATTCTTTTGAATGTCTGGTTAGAGTTTAAATAGTTCTTTTATTTTTATTTTGGTTTGTTTTGTTTCAGCACTAATGCCTCATGGTTGTGATGTCCTACAAAGGAACATGTGGACACAAAGAAGCCAGTACTCAAAGTGACCAATTAATTACTATAATGAGGATTGAGTTATTGTCTTTCCCAGGCTTTCCTCTCTCTCCATTCATTCAAAACAGTCGCTAAAGTTACAGTGTGTGTCCAATTAAACCTCACGCGCATTGTTTGCTTGCAGGTGGGGATTTCACTGGAGATGTGCCAGACTGAAAAGCCTTGCTGCCAGACACACGCCACTGCCCTCAGAAAGTCTGACACAGGCACTACCCTGATATTGTGTAGGCTGCACAGTACACTGCCAAGTAGGGTGTCAGAGCTGGAAAGTCGCAGTGGTTTCACTGGCTGCAAGAAACATCCACCAAAATAATTGCAAATATTGTTTTGGTGTAGACTGTGATTGAAAATGTTCAGAACAGGTTGGAAGATGAAGAGAAAAACAGAAAAAAAAACCTCACAGAGAAACACACCCCAGTGGTCTGGAGGGAACTGGCAAGATAAAGGAAAAGAAAGTAGCAATGAATTTGAAAAAGCATTTAATTCTCTGTTATAAGTACAAATAGTGAGTTAGCATTAACTTCCAGCTGCGTACATTGATGAATACATTTTCGACAGGAAATAAACAAGCCCTTGTTGCCTTGCAGATCATCCGAGGAATATCAGCGCGATGCAATTAGGAAGAAAGATATGCAGATGTAATATTTGATACATCTCTCATAAAGAGATTTATTAGATAGTGACCAATGCAACCAACTAGTTGAAATCCTATTGTTTAGTGATATTTGATAATCAAAGCACTGTAAGTGCAGTCAAGATAATTTGTCCCTCCTACAGACAGGCCAGATTTGGGGGTTTTGAACGCTAAGGCTATATACTACCTGTCTTTACGTCTTTAACAACAATTCTGCATCTAAACAGAATGGCATAGAATCACTATGTTCATTATAAATGTTCGTTTAATACCTGTAAATGTTGTGAACTCTTTGATGTACTTACAACAGTCATGCCATTTGTCAGAGAGGTCTACTTGTTTAAAAAGCTCCTTTGCTGAAAAAAAAATGCATAAAGCTCCGCACTACAGAACCCAACATAACAGTCAAATATGTCATCAAATGGACCCTTTTCTTAAACACATCAACAAATTAAAAGGTCTTTGCTTTCAACTGAATAACATTATGTGGTTCTCCTATTCCACTTGAGAGGGAGACCTGAAAAATACTAAAAAGATGTTTTCAAGGGGTGCTGAGATGTCTTAGAAAGTCCTCCATTTAATTCAGTGAGTAACAGTCATCCTTGTGACTCATAATATAACCTTTAATCTAAAATCAACCAGGAAGAGATTGGCTACAGGTGCTTTCTAGGGAACGAGACATAAAACTGAGCCCAGTGGCCATACCAGACATCAATATCAACTTCAGTCAAGAGTTCCAACAAGTATTTCCACTAATTTGTAACAGAGAGGTAACAAAGATTTACCCAATAAATTTTCCGAGTTTAGATGCATGTGATATTGTTTGTTACATAATGTAAGAAGTCCTGACCTTTTCTACCAGTCCTCTTTTCTTAGTTGCCTGATATTACTTAAACTTTTTAACATATAACATTTTAATAGAAAATATGATAGGAAGCTTTATTAATAACTATTAATAACATTACTTAGTAACATTAATTATTATGCTTATATTAATAGAATAGACTTTTCTCAAGAGCATGTATCAAAATGGGTAAATTTTAACACTTTTTATTTACATAGTCCTTCACTGCGGTCTTCCATATCTGAAGGGAAAGAAAAAATGTGTGCTATCTCCTTTTCCTCCAGTTATTTTAGATTAAGAGAAGCCATCCAGAAGCAATTTAAAAGCAGATTGCAATTTACAGCTGGAAAGCAGTTGGTGGTTAAATGATGAATTTGTAGTGGAACCTTTGCGAGTGGATGTCTGTGAGGAAATTAGAATAATTTCAAATTCTGGAGTAAACATTTCTGACCTTCTAAATGGAAGCATCTGCAAGATTTCATTTAACTGATGAGTGGGGAGATTCTCAGCTGGTGTAAATTAGTGTGTCTTCAGTGAAGCTGATGGTTTTATAACAGTTTGCACCATCCACATTGCTTTCCTCTAAAATTCTAATTTTTTTTGTATGCGTTTAAGTGTAACAGCATCAATTTTGTATACTGACATCTTTTGAATAGAAATACGCAGTTTGTTCTATGAAAACCCTGATGTTTCCCTCTCTGAGTCCCCTGAGTAAGCATTGCCAAGGAAAAGATGCTCTAACTACAAGAAATATTCTGCAGGTCAATGTTGCAACACATATTGTTACAAAGGCACCCCTCTCAGACGGAAAGGAATGAGGGAAAGCTTCAGAGACATTGGTTCTCAAGGACATTAGGACAGAAACCTGGACCAGAAGTACACTTGCATGCCAACACTCGTACCACCTGCATTTGCAGTGATATAGGTCACATTGCACACGTCTCGGAGAGATTTCTTGAGGACATATCAGAAAACCTGTCTCAGGTTATCAGTCCTGGCTCCTCCAACTGCATTTCCTTGTTTTCCCCTATTATCGGCAAACTTCCGTTCCAAATTAGGGTAATGTTGGCATGTGTCTTTATCTGAGAAAGCTCAGATTAGAGAAATCCAGATATAGCATTTGTTTGTTTTGTTTTGTTTTGTTTTGTTCATTCAGGTGTGATATTTGTGTGACCAGCAACTGTCTGTCTCTTGCAATCACACCTATAATTACAAGGATATGAAACAGCTTTTACACAGCGTTGTCCTAAGGCCATTGGTAGTGATGACCAAAGTAATAAAGTGTTCTGTGTGTATGTGTTTGTATTTTAAGGGTTTTGAAGGGTGAAAATGAGCATGGAGAAACAGGCAAGATTGTTAAGATGCAACACTTCATCTAAGATTTATGAAGTGTGTTTCTTTTAGACAGAGGGAAGAAAGTGAATTATTTACAGAACCTCAAAATCTCACAACCTGAAAGTCCAGGAATGTCTTTTGGGGAAGCTTGTAAAAAAGGTGCCCTCACAATGCTAATATTTTTAAATTCTCTGGAAGAAAATAATCCGAACCGTACATAAATTTTCCAGGATAAACTTCTTCAGTCTGAGGGTGACCGAGCACTGGGACAGGCTGCCCAGAGAGGTTGTGGAGTCTCCTCCTCTGCAGAGATTCAAAACCTGCCTGGATGTGATCCTGTGCAACCTGCTGTAGGTGACCCTGCTTTAGCAGGGGGGTTGGACTAGATGACCTCCAGAGGTCCCTTCCAACCTCTACCAGTCTGGGATTCTGTGAAGATGCAGTCTCTAGCCAGATCCTTAGGAGAGATGGACAATCTTTGTAGTTACTAAGGATTTTTTTTCTCATGAAACTTAGTTGTTTAAGAATTAATCATCTAGTACCACAAGACCCTCTCCATTGTCAATGGAGTGAAGCAACCCCATGTGGTGATATGTATCCGATATTAAAATAAATATGTTAGACAGTTGGGTGCTCTAAAAATGCCTGTCACTATGTATTGAATATAGAAGAAACAAAAATAACTAGATTTGATTCAATATTTCTAGATAGCAAAATTAAATGAGATGGTGCTACCCTGAAAACTATCACTGCTTTCTCGAATGGCAGTGTGCGCTACATTATGATCTGGATTTAATTAAATGACACAACTCTTAAATGAATGCAGGATATTCTTGCCTTGGGGAAGAATTTCTAATAGATGTATGACTTTCCCCCACCTACCCCCGAAAAAGAACCAATGCATATGTTTTACCTAATGAAAATCAATGAGATTTGTATTTTACACTTGCCTTGTAACTTAGGAAAATCCCACTAGAAAACATACATAAAATAGAAAAAGAGATTATTCTTCCACCATTTACATATTCACTTTTTATAATCTCTTTATTTCATTATACACTCAGTTTTAATTGTCTACAGATCTAAATAAATCTTGCTTGGATCCAGGCCAAGGCCAAGATTTGTGCACCTCAGGTACTGATATCATGTCCAGCTCATGGTTCATTTATATTTTATTGAGTTTATTTACTATCTGGGATTGCAAGGATGTGGCTTATCCAGTTTTCTGCATAGTTGTGATTATTTATGCCACACTGGAACCAATTACACTCACTGTGATCTGGTCACAATTTTGTAAGGTAATTAATCACTGCTGAAAGCAATTGTTTTGTTTTAGGAGAACGTCTTGTCTGTAACGTACATTTATGAGCAAGTTATTTAGTGAATGGCATTCTAGATCTGAGTAGTATTGTGGAAGCTCCATGAAGAAAGCCTGTAAGTGAGTATTTTATTGCAAAATTTCTTCATTGAAAGGGTGGTCAGACATTGGAACAGGGTCCCCAAAGAGGTGGTGGAGTCACCATCCCTTGAGGTGTTGAAAAAACATGTACACACAGCACTTCCGGACATGGTCTAGTAGACGTGGTGGTGTTGGGTTGATGGTTGGACTTGACGATCGTAGAGGTCAACCTTAAAGGTTCTATGATGGCAAGATAGTATACATACCAGGTTCTTTCAGTCTTGTCCTTTCTCTGTGGTGACCGAACCTTTCTCCTTTGCAACTGCTTAAACAAAGGCCAAAAGACCTGAGTAGAAAAAGGATATCTAAGCAACCTTTTCCCCCCATTTATGCAAAATCTTTTTTTTTCCCTCAAGAAAAAATGAATGATTAAAAGGAAAAGGGAATGTACACATTTTTATTCCACATAAGGTGATTCTTTAGCAAAACGAAAGATGGAAAACAAATAATTGCAGAACCTTCTATCTAGTTACTTGGAATAAAATCTAAAACAATGAAAATCATTCATAGGAATAAACATAAGGAATGGATAAAGTCAGTAAGGTGAATAGAACAGTAACTCACATTCACACCATGCTCCTAAGAGCTTTTCTCACTATTGTTTAAAAAAAAAAAAAAAAAATAAAAAATTATTTATTTATTCTAAGATGTCTTCTTCAGCTCATCCATAGAGGGACCACACAAATTTTCTAAAATATGTTTTCCTGACCCATCTCCCTAGCTAATAGCTACAATTTTCAAATTCCAGTGAAATTAAGTCTCTACTCACTTCTGCTAGGATATATAGGTTAGCCTTTTCCTGACCCAAAATTAGTCTTCTTAACCTGTCAGAAGGAGGCTATGTATTGGTATATTTAAACCTAGCTTTCTGCTTAAAAGCACTGATGCAGCTTATGTGTGTTGTTCAAAATGTTTTTCTTCTTAGTACTAAGCTTCCCTTCATCACTTTTAAAAGGGCTATTGAACATGAGCATAGTTTTTAAAGAGTCATGTTGTTCAACATTTAAACTAAAATATTAGGACAGATATATTTTTGAGCAGCAATTTACGCTTTAATAAAACATGGTGATATTGAAGTTCTGAATAAACTGTAAATAATGGAACCATCTACCTAGGGGATGATGAAAATATAAAAGTATATCAAGGTTTGGTAGCTTTTGGATCAATAGATAATCTTTCCACCTGTCTCTTGGAGGCTAAATTACTCGATTAATGGTAGTGAAGATGTCTTGGACATGCAACATGTACTATGGTAGGAGACTGAGCTCTCCCAGGTATTTTGGCTTATATCTAAAGCAGCAGAGAAGACAGGGGAATGTGTGAAAATAGTGGTCCCAAAATTTCTTACAGTTTTAGGCTATTATTATTATTATAATCACCATTATTATTATTATGGGTAAATTGAAACACTGAACTTCTAAATTATGCATTTTAAAGAAAAAGGACAATAGCTCTCTCTAACGTCTCTTGTTAATTGTCATGCACGTTTTTTTGTCTGTGACTATGTTGGAGGCCTGCAGTTGCATCTCACACAACTGTAGGCAATCCTAACTTTTCAATGTAAGGATATTCATTACCATAACATCTAAGCCTTCTTTATAATACTTTTGGTAGTAGTAATTTTCTCTGTTTCATGTGCTGAAATTTCAGCTTTATGATTTCCATATTGGTGGTATTTGGAATTATTCTAAACTAACAGCACAGTTCCAGTCTGAAGAATCTTCTTCCAAGGTTGACTGTGTCTCATCCAAAATGCGCTATGTCTCTAGGCTGATTGGCTTGACTCTCCATGTCTTGATTCTGTGATATTCTCTAGGGTTAGAAAAGAGCGTCCTATATAGTACCTTGTGCTGATTTTTTTTTAAACACTTTTAATTTTTTTTTTTTTTTTTTTTTTTTTTTAAGAATTCTATAGTGAGCAAGTCGAGGGATATAAATGTCCTTAATAGTTGCAAAAAATAATTTGGGATATTTTTATTTTACTCCAACAGTATAAACAGTGAATAGCTCATGAAAAGAAGAAAAAGAGAGAAAAAGCTTGGGTTTTTTTCAAAAGAAAAAACAATGCTATATCTTAGCAGAGATCATTTTAGCAGATGCTGAAATTTCTTACGATGCTTAAGTGCTTTTTGTTATTATTTTATTTCTCTTCCTAACTTAATGAAGTTGAAGTTCCCTAAATATGAAGTTCCTAATATAACTAAATGCTTACCTTAATATTAGGCAGTTTTAGCTGTGAAGGTTTTTAGACTTTGTTTAATATAAGGAAGGCAATGATTGTATTCTGTATTCGTTGTATTGTTCAAGTAATATTGTTGACAGTGGTTGCAACTGTAGGCATTTTCTAGAATAAAACAGCAGTACCTGGATTTCTTCCACTACTTGGACATGAATGTGTTGAAAAAAACTACTCAACCTCTGATGCCAGGTGGGAAATCAGGCTTAAAAATGCTTGAAAAATATATTTAGGGAGTTGAATATCTTATGTTGTGTGATCTGGGAGGGAGACCACAGCCTTGGGGTAGAAGTGCAATAGAAGACCCATTCCTGACCTGGGGGACTCTGCAGACAGCACAGCCCCTGGTCGAGAGCCCATGGAAATTAGCTCATCCTGATCAACTGAGAATAAATCAAACAGGCAGGGCAAAGCTCTAAGGAAACTAGGATGGGAGTAACATAGATTGAGAGAATCATTTGAAAATAAATTGGGTAAAAACAGTATGCAAATACTAATGGTCAGTAGAAATTAGAGACCAGATTAATATATTCTCCTGTAGCAAAGTTCTCCTTATTACATCATGAACAGATGTAATTCTGTCCACAGGAACTCTGAATACTAGTATTTTGGCATTCAAGGAATTCTGTGCATTTCTCCTCCTTCTCTTTTTATCCCAATGCCAGAAGCAATTTTTTACTTCCTTTTTATCCCATTTCCAAAATATCTTTCTTCCCTTTGCAGAAAGAGATTAACAGTGAAAGGCTATAAGGCTCAATACCAAGCTTTACGTTTTTTTCAGAAACACAGGAAACCACTACATTCCTTTCAATCCCTTCTAGGAATGAAGGCCAAAAAATTATCACAGAGCAACATTAATATAAGAGTATTTAAGGACTTAAATAAATAAACTTTAATAAACTTATATTTTCAGCACAGAGCAGATGGTGTTTGACAGACCTGCCTGAAGCTATGTAACATCACATGCCATGCTATTTATTTTTCAATAATGTGATTTACTAAACAAATTTCTCCTTCTTTGAAATCGTACAGTGAAGAAGGGGGTTTGTATCCAGATTAAAAGGCAGTAGCCATTTTAATAACAGGTGAAGGACACTCAACATTCCCAGATAAGTAAAAATTGTGCAGAACATGAGAAGCGCCTCTACGACTTCATCCGTATTGATCTGTGTTAATAAAATACTGCCAGTGAGAGAGCTCAGCTGGGTCTCTGACTTGGTTCGTTGGCCTGTTTTCCAGTACAAACTGGTTCGTGACATTTAGCATCTCAGAGGGTGTGTGGGCATGGTTCGGGCAGTTCACAGAGCAGGGACTTTTTCAGGAAGCAATGTAGATGAGGCTTTTGTCTGTTTTGGAGGGAGAAGGGGCTGGCCAGATGGATATTGCCAGTTTGCATTGTGTGGCCTAAGGGTCACAGAAGGGTTTCCAGTTGTCTTGTGTTGGGTGTACCTTAAGGGCCACTGTTTACGTAATTTAAAACTAGACTAAAAAAGTTATAGGGTAAATTTGATAAAGTTACAGGACAAATTAAGAGAGGTGCTAGATGTAGGCTGCCATGGGCCTACTCTCCATGATGGTTTCCTCCTATGTGCAATACAAATCACCCATTAGGAACCCAAATTACAAACTTTTAGAGTCAATCTCCAAATTTCTACTTTTTTCCAGTGACCATTTAAGGAATGTCCGGAGCCTTTGCTCCTAAACAGTGCAGTTTATCAGGTGCCTAATTTATTTAGTGTTCTATGCTCTAGCTGACTACCCTGGAAGAAGTCCCAAGGGCCTATTCAGGACAATTTTCTGACCCGCTAAATGTGTGACAAGCTTTAAGTGCTTAATCTTGCATGTTAGTGGTGAACACAAAATGCATCTGCCCTGCATGAGATCAGTGAAGAATTGTTAACTAGTTGTTTTGTTTGAGAGCTGTAAAATACCATCCCAATGTAGCCTTAAGTGTCACGGTGTTTGCTTTTTGATTATGTTAATATTCACTGCAATTTGCACAGTTTAGCAGATTATTCCCTGATTTTTTTTTGGGGGGGGGGGGAGGAAAGTTGGTTTTGCCCCAGCAAAACATCTTAAAATATTTTGTGTGGTTACGTATCTTTCTAAGCCAATGCATTAAAGCTTAAACAATAAGAAGGAAGAGAAGATTTTAAACAATATTACAGAAATTTAATTATTTTACTGGGAAAATAAAGCATCCCAGAATGCTAACGTCGCCAAGGATACTTGGTTCAGCTAGTACACAGCATACAGCCAGAGTAATTGAATTTTTTCTTAGAATATAGCTTTATAGTCTAACAGACTAGGAACTTGGCTGAGACTAACTCATCTGGCAGTCCCTGCTGTACCATTTCAACAGTTAGCAGAGGCTTCCTGTACCAAACTTATCTGCCTCATTTTTATTTTGAAATTTCAGCTTGAAAAACTATAGATTGTGTGCACATATGACAGCTGCTGTCTTGGACAAAATACCAGGGACTGAATTCAGGACATCTAAAACTAAAAGCATGTGCTGAAATTGTTTAGGCTAAAGAGCCATAGTTATCTGGGGACCAGAAGAACTCAGTCAAAGGATGAACACAAGAAAAGTGAGATAAAAATATCAGTGGGTTACACAGATGCCTCCTCTTGTATCATAGCAAATGCTTTCTCTCTCTTTTCTGGCGTCAATTTGTATGATTAACTCCAGAATTTGTAATTGATTCTTTTTTTAAAACCTAAGAGGTAAATTTATGTTTTACATTAAATTCTGGTGGCACTTGATATTTTTATGTTTGAATTTCTAAATAAAATAAGGGGATAGGTTTTACAGATATCTAAAAGATCACGAATGCATCGGCCTCATGTCATAATTAGAATTACAGACAATAATAGAACGCAGGCGTTCCCTTGAATGAATGCTTAAAGCAGAAGACTGGAACGCAGGCCACTTGCCAATGTGGCCATGTAGAGCTGATAACAGTGCTGTACATTTGAGAGATCATTATTGAAAGGGTATGTTTAATCCCCATCCCGCCCCAAAAGTGACTTCTCAATAGTTCCCAGAAACATATGCTATTAGGCTCAGCTGGAAATACAAAATCGCTCTTAATCATATGCAAGGAACAATTCTAAATAGGAGTATTTGAAAATAGCGTTGGGAAGGAAAGAGTACTGCCAGAAAGAATGGAAGATCATTTTGATTCTTGATGAAAAGCTATCAAACAGAGTTCAATGTGGTAAGAGATGTGACAAATCTTTAGAGAAGCACTTTTCTCTTAAGAGAAAGGTAATACAGCTGACAAAGTCACTTAATGCTTTTTGTGCCATTGAACCTAAAAAAAATATTTTTTTTCATTCGTTATGAGCCACAAAAAGGTTTTTTCCCCCCTTTTTAATCTTCATGAGCATTTTTGCTTTGAGAGTTCCTGCAGGAAAGTGTTTTAAGTGGAAGTCTTCTTTATACTGCACCTAATGTCTGCCAATATGATTCTTGTTACAGGCGTAGGGACCATTTTCCTTCTGTCCTCAAGCTGTGTTGCTGCTTATTATCATGTTGAACATTCCCGGTGCCTGGCAGGATGGAGATTAGAAACTCTTAATATTCCTTTTATAGTGAAAGGTCTTGCCAGATTTTTGGAGCATGGGTTATAATATATGCACATAATTTATTGGTGGAAAAGTTCTGAACTCTCCAGTGAGTCACCTTAATCTTTCTCCTTATCATTTTAGGATTGTTTTAAAATAGTCTGCTATGCCCCCCACGTGTAAACATGTGAAAAACATTGCATTGGAAATAACAACTTGATGGAAGCAAACAAAAAGAGATGCATAGATTTCCTTTGATAAATCTGTACTCTTTTTTTTTTTAAAAGTGTATATTTTCTGGAGTGTTTTTCGCTAACTCCAAAATTTAATTTTAACAGACTGGAAGGAAGGAGAAGGGAGACCCGCTCAACATTGCTATTGACAAGATGACCAAGAAAACACGGGACCTTCGAAGACAGGTAATCTATGCTTTTCGTAATGCTTCTTGATTTTCCGAGGAAGTCATTGCTTTTAAACTTCAGGCTGGTTTTGCCACCTGTAGAGATATAAAGAATTTGTGTCCTTATTTAGATATGACACTACATTACAGTTGACATTAAGCAAAGAGCCAAAAAAGGGAGACTGAGACATATTCCAAGCGTAACTCCCAATGGTCTTAATGTGTGGGAGGGTAGGCAGATTGGCCAGACCTTCACTGCCTTTGCAGCCCAGCAACCCCAGTCATAAAAACACTGGCATATGTGCTTATTTGTATTTATTTGAATACTCTCATTGTAATAACAGGAATGACGAACAGAATATGAAAAAGTTTGTATGAGCTGAATATTTTCAAAGAAAACTTCTGAGGTACTGCATTAAATAAAGATCCTATGAAAATATGGAGAAGGATCTCCATGAAAATATGGAGAAGGTTGCCACCTCTCTGGGCAACCTATAATAAATTATAGGTTATGCCCTATAATAATAATATAGGTTATGCCATAATAATAATAAATTATTATTATGCCCTATAATAAATTATAGGTTGCCCAGAGAGGTGGGAGATGTTCCATCCCTGGAAACGCTCAAGGTTGGGTTGGACGGGGCTCTGAGCAACCTGATCTAGGTGAAGATGTCCCTGCTTACTGCAGGGGGGTTGGACTAGATGGCCTTTAGTGGTCCCTTCCAACCCAAACCATTTTATGATTCTATGAATAACTCTAAAGCATATAGATTGACTTTCTTATGTTATGTTTATCATTGTGTTTGGTAATAAGACTGAAAGATTTGTTTAAAAAGCTTCAGATGGAAAAGAATAAAAGGGAGATTGGAAATAAAAGGGAGAAACCATCTATAGATTTCTCTTTACATTTTTAAAGCTAAGGCAGGAGGCATTGCCTATTTTTACTTCTTTTTTCTCCTTTTGAGATGATCCCAATTCTGCATTTTTGGTAAAATCAATAAAAAAATAGTCAAAGGTTGCCTCTGTGAAAATGATCTAAAATATACATATCTGCAAAACCAAGTAAGAACTTCAATGTACCTTCAGATACCTATTTGCAACATGATAGTTTCAGAAAGAGTGGCCCCTATAGGCATTTTGAAATCAGTGCTCTGCACTGCTAAACCAGCTCATTTCATCGCTTCCTTAACTCTCAGCAAACATGTTTGAGGATCATATTCGCAGAGCTTATTTCTCCAAATAATAATAATATTACAACGGACTTAAGACAATATGAATCATTGACTCTCCTGTATAAAGCCTAACATCACATCTGTTGCTCAGCTAATGACAGAAGAAAGATCTCTGCTGTTCTGACCTCCAAATTTGTGGGATTCTAGGTTCTGCAGTGGAGCTCGTACCATGTGTTGCCTCCCACCTCTGTTCTTATTGCTTGAAGGAAGTAGCAGACTAACACATGAGTTGCTGTACTGTGTGAGGCTCTCAGCAGTTGCCTGAATTACTCATCTCTAAAGCCAAATTTACTCTGAAACGTGATATAAAAATGGCACCTTTCTTAATAAACTGTCTGCTTCTCGTGTATATTCAGCCCCATGGGTGTTGAATTCAATCTCAGAAAGGTTGGAACTCTGTATGTGGGTAAAGTGAAGCACATATATAAATATTTTCCTGCTTGGAGATGAAGCTTTTAATATAGTTTCTGATATTTATGAAAGTTAATCACATACATAGAATGTTTATTATATTTTGGCAGTTGCTAGTAAACTAATCAAGATTAGATCATAATTGTGCTAGGTTTGCACAAGCATAGAGGAAGATGGAGTGTCTGCTTTCAACAATGTGTGTTCTGACGATAAATCATTATCCTTTAGTATCATAATCAATGTTCTGCTTCATCACATTTATAATCAACAATATACATGTGCATGTCTACCCAGACCTGCCTGTACAACCCCTGCTAAATTTCAGAATATGGGGATGTCTCTGAGGGCTTAGTTTAATGGCTGAGGCAAGGGGCTTGAGGATTAAGAAGAAAGGAACCACAGTTGGGATTGCAGTGTTGCTAAATCATGGGAGAGGCAACCAACTTTGAATACCATGATGCCTTTCGTTTTTAATGAATCCCTTTTTTAAAAGCAGCTTTCCTTGGCAGATTTATGAAGCTTAATGCTACTACCGTAAAACTGGACAATCTACAAAATATGTTTTGGTATTGAAGAAGGTATATATATTTCATTTGGTAGTCAGGCTCCCTTGCAAGGCTTCGGTAGTCCACCATTTAAGACTGATTTTTTCTTTTTCTCCCTAGGTTACTTAGCTCTTTATTTCTGAGATTTTATTTGATTATCTACAGAACACGCAGAATTGTGAAGTGCTTGTGGTTGGGCTACACAGTGCTAAAATTCCATCTCACGAGTTACAGTCACATCAGTATTTCTTATTCTGGTGGAATTACATCTTTTATACTCATCATTTAAACTCTCCTGGGCATTGGAAAACTATTATGGACATGTAATTATATGTCTTAATACAAACTGCCAGCAAGAACATCAGCCTAAGTCTGACTGAACAAGTTCTTGGAAGCAGACAAGTCTCACCAGCCCAAAGCTTACTGCTGCCATTTCTTACTTTACTTTGAACAATTTGGAAAAAGCACAGAGTTCTGTGTCTGATAACAAGTTGTGCCAATTGGCAGGATTTGGGGTCTTTTCCCCCCCTGGTATGCAAGTCTGTCAAAAAAAACCCAACAAACCAAACAACAAAAAAAACCCCAACATATACAAAACCTAAAAGCTAAACAAAAGCATCTTTCACTGTGTGGTACAGCAAGCTAGACCAGTGACAGGGTGCTTGTTGATGCCAGTTAGTTTGTTTGTTTGTTTTACCTCCATAGGGGAAAAAAAATAATACTAACCCTATAGTTTAAATACTACAGCTAATCACAAAGCATCACACACTCACGGTATGTCAAGCATTGCAACTCTGCATTGACATTGAAACAAAGATAAGCAAGAAGGACACACCAAAGAATTTGGCTAACAGACGAACTGGATGCCTAGCGAGGACCAACACGGTCTATAGATCATTTGGAGTTGTGTGAGCGGGGCACCAGCTGTTCTGCTGTCACCACCACTGGTGTCCCACCTGTCAGTGCCGCTGCCTCCTGCCCTGCTGCCATCATCTCTTCGCCTCGTGTCCTGTTCCAGTTGATCAGCTGAGCTTGTTCAGTCTGTCTTAGCCAGTCGGTTTCCCCCCAAGGTGTAATAACCAAACCCATTAGTTTTCTCTTAAAGAGCAGATATCCGTACTGCTACTAATTTTAACAGAGCAGCCTGTCTGGAGTATTCTATACAGTAGACTGAAATCAAATAATTCTTCATTTTTGTCCATTCACACCAGACTAATACTTTGTATGCGTGCAAGTGTAAGGAATTGTAAAGAAATAAGAAGATTTTTTTTTACCAGCAATTCTCAGTTTATACTGGAAATGATGGTCTCATATAGTTGTTAAGGACAATTCATCCACCTCCTGCAGACGTAGGTTTATGTCATTAGTAAAGCTAGCTAGAAATATTTTATGAAATAAATACTCAACAGAAAATTTTTACTTTCTTTAAAACTGAAAACCAACAGAAATTATCCAGAAATTTAATTTTGAAAATAATACTAATAAAAAAGGCCTGACGGTGTTGAAAAGTCACATTTGGATTTTCTTTTTAGTTTCAGATTTTTATTTTGAAAGTTAGTAGTTTATTTTAGCTTAGCATTGCAAATATAAATATATAAATATAAATAAATATTGAAAATTAAAACACATTTTCAGAATTGTCAAGAACGTTTTCCATTGCTTTAAGACATTTCGATAATTTTGAAATTTTCATGTTTCATTCCAAAGTAGAATAAAGCAAAAATTAAAACGTACTGTATTTTTCTTAAAGTTGGATTTCGGGTTCTTCCTTGTAGTTTTAGGCAACAAAATTTTATTGTAAAATATATTAATATCTCTTCTCATTTTCTCACATCCATCTTTCTCCTCTCTGCTGCTACCTCATCTTGTTTCTCCAGGCGGGTCGGTGAAATGCAGGAAGATGTGAGGCCAGTTTTGGCACCTCCTCTGCCAACTGGCCAGCTGGTCCCCGCGTGGTGGTCAGCCAGCTGATACCTATGGCGGTACGCTGGCCAGCCAGCTACTGACTTCACATAACAAATTTCCCTCCATAGGACTCTAATTTGGGTCACCATTCTACCCAAACATTTTTTCATCAAACTCCAGCTATTTACCATCTTCAGAAGCTTTTATGTCTGTGGGATTGTTTTAAGATTGGCCAAGAGATTAAAATATATTGGACAAAATGGACAGTCACTGTAATGAGCCTCATTTCCTCAGAAAACAGGTCTAGAAACAAAAGCCTTTATGGTCAAGACTATGATCCTGTTCTGTTTCACTCTGTTATCTGCACCAACACTCCAAATTTTCGAAGTTATATTTAATTTTAGGACCCCCTACTGTGCTACCTTGCCAGTAATACTGGTATTGTATAACTATAGTATGTTATTATCCGTAAATAAGCCCTGCAATATGATTTCTACAGCGGCATGCAGCTTGTTTTCCCATATGATTTTCCAAAAATGGGTTTCATGTGTGGCTGTGATTTGTCCTTTAAAAGCTGGTTATTTAATTTCAGCTACTTTGTAGGCTGAAAGCTGAAGGATAGGCACCTCCATGATTTCTGTATTGGTTTGGATGAGTTGTCTCCCTCTTTCTTACCAATATTGATGAAGCTTAGGATGTTGCTTGCTTCTTATCAGTGTCTGCTTTCTCCCAATAGTCAGTACTAGCACCCTAGGAATGGTGACGTGCTTTTGGGTACTCAGGATCAGGTTTAGCTATTTATGCATAGACTATTATTAATAATGACTGTCCTATGGTGTCTTTCTGTCAACCACATACTCAGACTTGCTCAGTCACATACTTTGCAGCAGCCTAAATTAAAAAAAATATATATATCCAAGTTATGTTTGCCCTTTCTATACGTCTAATCAATTCTTTATGTATCATGTAGTTAATACATCCTTTCACATGACCCTTATATATTTTTGATTGATCATTTACATTATCCTTGTGCTAAGCTGTCCTCTCGCAAATACAAATACAAATACAAATCTTTGTAAGGCGCTTGGTGGGCTACAGACATGGTGTTCACTAATTTGTTATCAGCCATATTCTTCAGCATACCTCCCTTCAGTTGCACAGCTACAATTATTATACTCCTTATAGCCCGCAATAGTACTGTTTCAGTAGCTGTATTAGGTGTAAGTCAAACTTTTAAAAGGTTAAAGGTAGATGAGAAAAATACCTCCTGTAATTTATTCATGCGAATATAGTACAACAAAGATCTTGGAGAGAACTTCTTGATCGTACTCAGCTTTTACCTACTTCGTAGGTCGCTGTAAGTGCTCGCAGTTCAGCGTGCTTTCTTTAATATGGGTTACAACAGATTGAATTAGATAACAGCCTTCATAATGTTCTCAGGCTTATTTGTCGTATCTTTTTTTCTAGCTCTTGAGAGGCAGCGTATCTCCATTTGCTTTTTATGTCAGTCACTTCCACTTAGATTAAGTTGTATCACTACTGTTTATGAATGTTATTTACGGTAAAAAAAAAATTGTTTAGCACTTTGAAACCTGCCAAAAATTGACGTAGACTCTAGAGGGACTCTCAGAATAAAAAACATGAATATTATCTCATGCAATTAGACTAAAGGGACACCTAAAACTGAAAAAAAAATCTTCCGTTGGAATGGATTTTATCATATCTAACCCATATAATGCAAATTTTATTATGGATAGACTCTTATATAATGTTTTCAGTGTTTGGACTTAAATCTCTGTCTTTTCAAGTATATGGATAGCTTGCTTCTTTACAGTATGTAAACGCTTTGAAAAAAACACAGGACCCCCTCCAAAAGAGGAAATTTTATCATCATCATTTTGCAGCCAAGCTACTGTCTCATATAGAGACCAGATGACTTGTCAAATGCTGTAGGGAGGGCCAGTGGCACCTAGAAATTAAACCTTGCTGCCCTGAATCATGATTTACTGACTTAAATTTTTTGTTTATCCTCTCTCCCTTCTCAAATGCTCTGTGAAGACGAGCAAGATTTATTGTTCAGTTTTCAGACAAATAATCTGAAACACAGAAAAATAAAGTTGCTTCTGAAGGTGAAGCTGCCTCAACTTAGGTATTCTGTGTTGTACCAGCTTGAAGAGGTACACAGCATCTGTACATTAAGATATAAGCCCAAGGGAAGTATGAGTACTCAGAAAACATAACAAAACTAAGATCTTCAGAAGAAAACAGCGTACCCAATTCTAATCAAAATTAATAGGTTTACCCAATTCCTTTCGGCTCCTTTGAGAAGCTGAACAACACACGCAAAGAAACAAAAACTCATATTGAGGGGGTGGGGGAAAGAAAAAAGGAGAGAACCCTGAGAATTCACACCAGCTGATGTCAAGTATGGAAATTGGGTGATAATATAAGGAAGCTGCTTTTTCTTCAATCTCTCATACAGTCAATAGAGTTCACTTTCAGATGGTGGTTTGGGGTTTCAAGGACATGTTCTCAAAAGCTCGTCTTTCTTCATATATAAGGAGTCATGAACAAACTGCGTCCTAATTTAGGCACCCAATGATGGGAGCCTAAAGGTAGGTTTGTATGGATAATCCTTTCACTGTCAAGCTATAGGGACAGTCAACACTGCAGCAATAGGTGCATGTTGTTTGGAGGACCGGGGAAGAAAGCTCTACTTCTTGTTACCATAAAAGCAGGTTCTGATGTACCCTTTGTTGCAGAGAAGAGGGCACTGGTTACAGTTATAAATCCTGAAGGTGGGGTTTTTTTAATTCAAGATCTGTATAATTTAAGAAGGGCTAAAAACACAAAGAGAGAGGGTCATGGACTTTACACAGCTCACATAAGACTGAGAATTTGTAAGAGCGTTGATACAGTGTTTTGAAGATGCAAAACTTCATGCAAGTGTTAAGTAGTAGCAGAATATCCAAGAAGGTTGTAACTTCAAAGTTTAGTCTTGCGTGAATGTTTACTAAAGATTTATTTTGTGAAGGCAAAGTTGAAGCAAGGTCATACTTAAATAGATCATCCACAGGAGTCTTGCTAAGGTTGTGTTACATTGCCAAAGATGAGGTATTGGTTGCTCCCAAGGGAAAGTGTAGTGTGATTGGTGATATTGCCTCATTCTGTTGCATGAAAATGCTTCTTGACATAATGTTGGCATTTTTTTAAAGGGAGCCAGCCATAAGTCAATCTAAATGTCTTTGAACATAAGGCCACCTGCGGCATCAGCCCTTGCTCATTAGAAACTCATCACCTTTTCCTTGTTGCTTAATAGGTTATGTTTTCACCTGCAGTGACTCTAGTGCTCTTGATTATGGAAATCTGGAAGCTGGCTTTCTGAAAGCAGTCTATCAAATGCTAATAAAGATTTATTTCTCTGCCAGCACTACATGTTTATTTTTTTGTATTCATTTAATGCGGGTGTGCCGCATTGCGTGTACATCAGTGCTTCTTTACCGGGTTTCTCTAGCAGCTCGTACAAAGGTATTAGACAAGAGTGTGGTGTAATACTGGGTTATAAAGCAGAGATAGTAATGCTCCGCTTGGTAAAGTCATCTGCTTTTTCAGCTTCCACTGAATTTATAGCCACTCCTTAAAGCAACAGAAGTAGGCATACTCTGAATTTCACCAGCTTGAACTGAAACGTAAGCTCCTGACATGCTGTTCAATACTGCATCCACTTTTTGTCTGCTCCCGTTTGATAGACTAACTGGTGTATTTACTTTAGGAAGGGAGTTTTAGAAAAATGTCTAAAAAGTTAGAGGCAATGAACTGTTATTTCAATTGCTCTTAATCGTGATTTTGACTTGAACTTATTTGAATTCATGTGTCTTTGTCTCCCTCAAAATGCATTTCTTCTAGATGTTTATCACTGTGACATTGAGGTTTTTATGGTGCTCTGAAGTGCTTCAGAGGAAATGGAGAGTGTTTTAATACTGCTGATTTACTCTTTCAGGTCTGCAGTAATTTCCTTACTGCCTAATTATAAGGCTCGGTTTAATTTACTCTACACATAATGTTTACTGATGCACATATGGTGCCATATTTCAGGAAACTATACCCATATCAGGTATTTTTGTGTAAGACTACAGTGTGTAACATTTTTGTCAAATGAAGAAAACTTTGATCTGCGACATAATAGTTATGATGGATTATTTTTGTCTGGTAAAATCCAAAGAGTGCGGTACCTATAGCTGCTTTTGCTTTTTGATATAAGGATTTGATTTTTTTTTTAACTGAATGAAGTTGTGAGCACAGTGGATTGGCTTTTCAAAGTGGCTTGTGAGGAATTATGAGGCAAAACTCGGTGACAGCTACATTGCGTTAGAGTAGATTACTGCACATAGTTTGTCTATTATTCCTCAAATAATGAGTCTTCATAAAAGCTCACATATTTCAACAACTCTTTGTACTCACTCCAGGAACTTTAGAAGATGCCTCCCTCGGTAATCACTGCAGAAAAACAAGTATGGAGTTTTTAAAACTTTTTTTAATGAGAGACACTGTAAATGTGGGAGAAGCTCAGCAGAAGCGTATAACCAAATGAAAAGAAATCAAACAACAAAAACCTGTTCCAAGAAATTTCTATTGATGATAGTTTTACATAAAGAAGCTTTCGCTGTTCCATAGTGTCTGCTCGAGTATGACCGTAGTCGTATCAGCTAAAGAAGTTTATAGAAGCTTGGATTCATAAAGACAGCTTCAAATTTTGATGTTCATTATCAATAATACAGTAGCATGAAGTAGGGAGCACTATAAATGTAGAGGAAAACACAGTCCTTTTCCAAACACTTCTATAATTCTGTCCTCCTAATGGACTTATGAGCAATGGCGAAGTACGCAGAATTTAATTTCCAAATGGGATTTCAACATTGCATTTATTTCTTAATTGACATTAATTTAGTTCAGTAATACTATTTCTAAAGTATTATAAAATGTCTTTAATGTTACTTAATAATAAATAACCAGCGATATAAAAAGTTTTGTTTTCAGTTTTTGCTTGATAGAAATTACTGTGAAGGGGAAGGAATAAAAACCCAAACAAAACAAACCCATGAAAAATCTCACTGCAGTACAGCCTTTTTTGAAAGCTATGGATGATAATTGATAATATTAGATATCAATCACCTCTGTCCCCGGGGCAGGATCAGTTTGTGACTTTGACTCCTGGAAAGGATGATGAGAAATCCATTTTTGCAGAACACAATCAATTTTTAATCTTCTTTCAGCCATTGTCTGGAACTCCAATAGACAGGTCTACAAAAGACAGCTGTCATCAGCTTCCCTTGGGGCTAAATCTCTAGGTCTTAGAGAAGCTGATGATAATATTTAGTACGCCAACCTGTTCATGCAGCTGGGGTGGGTGGGAGTGCAAGTGTGACACGTGTAACACTCTATCAACCTGTTAAAGTTTATTTGATCTAACTGCTTTTAAATGAAGTTACTACACAAGCTTATCATAATGAGGATAACTTCATGAAGGGTTTTCATAAACAACTTCCTTCCCATTTGTGACCACATAGCTATTTAATCTCCCCAGAGCAGTTTTGTCCCCAATATTGTTTTTTTATTTACTATATTTATAAAAAACATAAAGCTCCAAAGCCATTCTACTTGATTTAAATATCATTTCAACAGAGCCTGAGACAATTCATGAAGATACACAATATGCTGTAGTTCTCAGTTTAATCCATGGATGTTTAAGGCATGATTTTTATTCTTCCTCGGTGCCCTCTTCTTTGTCACACCTCTCTCCTCTTTTGCATCAGACCCTCTCGGCTTGTGGTCTTGGTGACATTTTTGACACTTTACAGGCCTCCTCCTCCTCCTCGGTTTTCACAAGGATAGTTTTCAAATTCCTATCCCTTTTCTTCTCTACTGGGGTAACCTCCTACAATCATTCCCTTCTTCTTTGTTCCTACGTGTAATGTCCTGTTCTACAACTTCATCCTTCTGTATTCTCCTTCTCACGGTTCTGCCCTCCCAGGTCGTACAGAAGGTGAAAGTTAATCATGCTCTTTCACTGGTGGATTATTTTTATTTCATTAATGCTTTCTGCTAACTGTTCAGGCTCTACCTGTATTTCTGTCCTCCTGTTTTTCCATCATTTTTGATGGTAATCACTGTACTGTCCTCTACACTTTAATGCCCTGTCTCATTCTTTATTGTTAGAAATAATAAATATTTGGTACTATCCCAGCACCCAATTGGCACTGGGATTTTATTGTTCTCTCTAGACATGACACAAGACAGAGTTCTTTCCCTGATAATATTCATATATTTGGGGTGTATGTGGATATCTGTCCCCCAAGCTTATACATTTTTCTCTGCTTTTGTGTAATTGCCCTAATGTTGTTAGCAAGCCTAAGGCTTGCACTTGCCAAAATAGATTTTTTGAAAAGGCAGTATAAAAAAAAAAAATTAAAAAAAAAATCAGAAGAACTTAGTTACCATTTTGAGAAATCCTTTGTGGTGACCTACAACTAGGAGGAACACTTTTGTGTGTGTCTTATTCTCTTTCAAATCTCTGGTCAAAACTTGTCACTTCAAGTTGTAGATTCATCCTCAGTCTCTCCCTGACTAGGCAAGTTTCTCTGTAGAGAGAAGAAAGCTCGCACACAGAAAAATATATGAAGAAATATGATCAGGTTTTCTAACAGCATTTCTTCCTGACTTTTTATCTTAGATTCAAATCTTAAATATTTTTATTTAGTATATTCCAGAAATCTGTAGTTTGGGTGTCCAGGTGTGATATGTGCTTTAAATGTTAATCTCTTTGCTGTTTAATCTATCAAGACATAACTGATGGCATTAATGTCCACATCCCCCAATCTACCATTTTTTGGTCACACATCTATAGGTTGTAATGTGCAGAATCGACTGAGACTTTCTCTTTAGTGCTATACTGCAGTAGCTTCTAACGATCACTGTCTTATTCCCCAGAACTCAATTTTACAATATATTGGAGGAGACTCAATTTAATTGCAGTGGAGAAGGCTTTATTTTCATCTTTTTCAATTAAATGAATACCTGTTTGGGAGTGCTTTGCAGCTGCAAACTGGAGTTAGGTTCAGCTTGTAATACACGTTAAATAGAAAATGGTGAATAAGGTGCTCCTTGGTAAACTTTTGTTACAGATAGCTTTATACTGCCAGTCTTTATAAAGTTTAACAACCTGTTAGTCATTAATCTCCTGCTGTGACTTTACCTTCCAGTGTCAGGATTAGACATTTAATTCTCTACTAGACTGTAAGTAGCACTGAGACATTTTGGTTCTAAAATTGTTATATAGCCATGGAAAACATCATTTCAGTGGGCAGTTTAACCTCTTTGAGCTCAATTATAGCTGTGAATCGACAATGATAAAACAGCCCTAAATAGTGCTTAGAACAGTAGAACATGATGCTATCAAAACCAGCAGCTGACTCCGTGCGCCATAAACTGACTAAATCGACTGAACTGGAAAGGCATAAAATCTGCCGTGTGGTACACCATTCATATTTTTAAAAATATTTGCAGGTCTTGATATTTTCCTTTCATATCTTTGTGCTGGTTTGGCTAACTTCTTATTCTTTTAGCTATATGTTAATGAATTAAGTGTTCTCCATGACAAAATGAATTAAGCAAGACCTTTATTTAATGTGTTTTCTCCTCTGACAAATGGAGTTTCATGTAGTGGAAACTACCCACACTTTGAAGTCACCTCTAACTTAAAAATTCACTGGAGGGAAAAAACCCTGAAGCGTTGTCTTATGAGTAATAGTTTGTGTCATAATATTTACATCAGAATGCAGGGTAAATTAAGGCATTGCAAAGACGTTTTTTAATGTATGTATGAGCGCAATATCTCATGCTGGTTTTAGACTAAACCTTGACATGGTTTTGCTGCATGTTTTATGGCCATTTAAATTCAAGTCAGAGGCTTCTCCCATTCCCTTCTGAACAGAGGTTAGTTGTATGAAGCGGTAAAATCTGTGGATGCGTAAGCAATCTCTTTGGCTGGACTTTGTTGCAGAGGAACATACAAGATTAGTTTTGCAGTAGTTATTTACCTTGATGAATAGCTCTAATTGGATCAAACAGACTGGTAATGCTGAGCTAATACTTTTAAATGTCTTGTCTTGTGCAATTAATATTACCTTGTCATGTATCCATTTGAGCTATTGGATGAATGTCTTATGTTCGTACTCCTGGCACATTTAACAAATGATTTTGTCAAGTCATTCTTTATAGCTTGTGGTGATGGATAGCAAAATTTGTGGTCTCCTGTGTATATAAAACCCGTTAACTATACCTTTCAACTTCAATGCAAGGGCGTCCTAAAACTCAGATAACCAATTTCTAAAGACATTATAATGCATGTTTATAAGAGGGGTCAGAAATATGCTGCTGCCATCTCTGATTAACATAGCATAGGAAAATAGAATTTGTTAATTTTATATTTATCAAACCTGTGACAGAATTCAGATTTTTTTTTTTTTTTGGCTGCTGCAAGTCTGAACTGTAGAAGGCAACATACAGTTACCATTAGAAACAAGATATCCATTTTACTCTTCTATTTTGATTCAGATATAACTCTACTGTATATTTACAATCGTAAACCCCAAATTGCTGGTTAGCTGATGCTTTTACTGTCCTTTTTATTGATTTCTGGTATGTAGTTATAGGCTGAAGATATTTAATACTGATGAAAATAAACTGCATACTTAAACATGCTGAGACTTTTCTTACAGTTCTATAGGGCGTATTTTTATAATCCGATCTATAATACCACATTAACCTTGATTAGAAATTGAATTGCTTGTTCGTTGAGCACAACCCTTTGAAACAGATACCTCCTTATGGAATGATATAAACAGAAAAATGTCGGTGTTTATTTAAGAGGGGGTTTTTTTCAGTGTAGTGGACAGTAGGTTTTACTGACGCTTGAAATGAACTTGAGCAAGAGGATTTTTAAGGATTTTTGCTAAGAATGAGACGGGAAACTTATAACCTGTGTGTGTTCCTTTGGAAACGCTACCATTTGGCCTATTTCAGTATAATGGACATCGAAAGTCGAACTGTAGGTGGTAAAGTGAGGCGTCTAACTAGAGAGTAGAGTTTTTTAGCAAGTTTTGGGAGATGGACACCTGCAGAGGGTGATGAAGCAAATGTGAGATGAACCCTCTCTGTCAGTATCTCTCCCTTGATGCTGGCTATAGATGAAACCATTTAGTAGGGAGGGATTGATATACTATTCATGGATCAGAATCTCGTGGTACTAGATGCTGTGCAAACAGACCCAAAGGACGGTCTGAAAGAGATCTCGATATAAGGATGAAACAAGAGTCAGCAAGTGGATATCAGCAGATTGATGAAAGAAAAAAAGAAAGAGTACAAGGTGACAACATGATAGGTAGTAGCTACTACATGCCAGCTTCCCAACTGTTGGCAGGTCTCTTTGATATATTCTTCTTCTCTATTTTTGTCTTTTTTCCCCCTGTTTGTATGTATTACTGTGATAGCTATTCTGAGTCCTTTAATAACTTTGGAAAATGGAAAAATACTTTCCAGGTAAAATCTGAGTCTAATGAAATTTTTTAGAGAAATTAAGTATTACTGTTCTACATTAGCTGCTTTAGTTGCAATAGAAATAAAAGGAATACTGCATGCAAACACAGGTATGCTATTTTGCTTTGCTTGTTTTTACTGCGCCGCTCAGGGATTGAATGGAAATATTCAAAGTTAGCGTTCTCCTTATTCAAACAGAGCTGACAATTGCTGCTGTCAAACAGCAAATGCATCTTGGATCATGTATTTACAGTGCCTAACAATATAGCAGTTTTCAATATGATTGGGTGTTTTGGTGACACCTTGTCTAGTTAGAGCTTTCCTGTCTGGACTGCAAAACAGAGAAAATTACCTTTCCTGATGTTTCACCTAACTAAAAATGCATGATTTAAGGGCACTAATAGCTAGCCAGACCTCCAGGCTGAATAGCTCCCAGCTTGCATTTGAGTCCACAGTTTTTCATTCTTAACAACCAAAAAGCTGGAGAAAACATGCTAAAAATGTTTCTGATCCATGTTCCTATAAAGCAATTAAGTTTCCAGGAAGAATAACTTACGATTTCAGTCATCTTTCTGGCTGTCTTTCAAGTTTTAGTGAAGTTTGACATTAATTAGTGGTTATTAGCAAGGTTAGTGACATCATTCTTACAGTAGTATTGTTTCAAACAGATGTTTTTATGAAATAACAGGTGTTTAATCTTCAGTAACTTGTAGGGTGGTTGTTTGGGGTTTTTTTTCCTTCAGAATAAATTGTAGTGTATTTTCTAAACTGCCTGGAAAATGCTTAGAAAGGCTTTCTGTATCTACCTGTTGGAGATATTTGAACAAGAATACAAAGCACAAGGCATGTGCTAAACGAAATACTCATTATTGCGTAGAATAGTATTCAGTGCAGGAATTAGAGGAGGCTTAGAAATATTCAAGCTAATATTTTTAATGGTTGCTTGAAGTTAAGCTCCTTAATCCATATTTATCTTAAGTGAGCCGAACTGTTTTTTTAAAGTAGCGTGCAGCTTTCAATTCTCATCAATTTGCAATGTATTATGTGGATAATCACTATCGTCCTATATAGATCCATTCAGGCCAGTAGGATTAGGTGTGTGAGTCAGCACGAATCTCAGGAGGGTTTTGGAGAGCCTAGGTCCTTAAATGTTAGATATTTATAAGCTTGCTGCAAATATATAATTGGAGGAAAGGAAGAAAGAAAAAAGCCCAAACTCCCATACAATGCTGTAAGATGCGACAGATCAATGCTTAAATATAAGTAGCTAATGAATACAATGGGCATGTATATTGATAATTCTACTTTTATTTACTGGTCTGCTTTCTTTTGTCACAGCTACGGAAGGCAGTAATGGATCATATATCGGATTCATTCCTGGAAACCAATGTCCCATTACTGGTTCTCATTGAAGCTGCAAAAAGTGGTAATGAGAAAGAAGTGAAGGAGTATGCTCAGGTCTTCCGTGAACACGCCAACAAGTTAGTTGAGGTAAGTGACCCTATTGACACAGCTAGATTTCCATCTTGACTCTCTAGGAGAGGTAAGGAAAATGATATACTGGCTGAAATGTTCGAGGTAGCATTTCTGCAATAATTCTGTAATTTCAGGAGTTTTGGTCAACTTTATCCAGGCGATTGCACAGCGAATGTCTGGATGACTGGCAGAGAGGAGCACGTGCTGTGTTTTAGTAGCTTATTAACGAAATTGAGCATGTTAAAAATGGTATTTCCAGTATTTTGTCAAAAGTCATGTGCAACAACAAGTAAATTTCAGTTCAGTTTTACTAACAGTACAATAGATCTTAATCTTTATTAAGTGAAAAGCCAAACAGGTGTTTCATACTGTATCTGGTACTGGCCAAAGGCTGCTCTAGACTTAAGAGCTCATCATGCTGAAGTAAATTATGGAAAAGGGCATATAGAGAAAGCATAGCCTTAAGATCATATTTACTCTTGAAAGATCTGTATTACAAATATCTATAGTATCTTCTCTTTCTGAAGAAACCTACTGTCTAAAGTCAAATGATAATTTCAAGTCTTCAGGGATGACATTGAAATAACTCTGTACTACCATCGGGAGTATAAAACATAGTGATTGAAACCTGGATGTTCATTGAATGGACTTTTAATAAAATCATGATAATGCTTATCTCTGTTTGCCCTTTAACAGATCAAGAACAACGAAACATGCTTGTATTTCCTGAAGACAAATATAACTCAGCTTGCCAGTATGTGGCATTATTGACTTCTGTGTACTAGCATTATTTTGAAGAATATGTAGCCCCTTTGTAACATCCTTTCTCTCTAGCCATACTATGTGTTATTTAGCAAGGGAAAATGCTATTTGGGAACTACTGATGTGACAAGTATTGAACTATAGTTTTGAATGGCTTCTGTTCTTAAAGCAGGCATTGTCCTAATTCTTTAGTCCCTGAGCTGTAGCAAGGAGTAAAGGTTTCTCAATTACTATTGACTAGAGACAGACTGTTCCCTGACAAATGTGTGTGTTTGGGGGTGGGGTGGGGTGTATTTTTAGTGGGAGTAAGGTGCTGTTCTGGAGCATCTCACTCCTCCCATGTACAAAACAGGGAATTGAGGTACCTCATCCAGGGTCTGGGAGTCAGATGTTTCCTATAGCACTTGTAGGCACCTAAAGGTAGTTCCTGGGGTTTAAAAGCTCTGGATTCTGTAAAATGCTGAATACAGTAAGGTTTATTACTGTATGGATTCTGTAAAATCCTGAATACAGTAAGGTTTATTACTGTTATCTGCAAGAGGAGCACAGGACTGTCGGCAGCTTTCAGTTCCAACTCTTCTGACTTATGCAAAGATTTGTTACTGCCGCCCGGTGACTGGAGCTGTGGCAATGAGAAAGGAAATAGCCAGTAGGTATATAAAGAGAGGAAAAAAACAAACAAACATGGTTATATTGTAGTGGCAGTCAGAGTTGGAGCCTTATACATAATATGCAATGAACATATATGATTAGTATTATAGCAGTCCCCTCATAGCTTTGCAACAAAGTGTTGCAGTTACAGGTCTAATAGCATTACTAAAAAGTTAAAATTTACTAAGTAGATCTTATTAAAAAGATAATAAGAGATGATGACATAAAAGTTGGAAAAATACCTATTAAAGCCTATAGTTAAATAAACCAGCCCTCTTCCCAAAACAAAAAAAACCAAACCCACCTCCAACTGGACGAAACCTAACAAGAGAGTGGTTATAGTTATCTTGCTTTGGTTTGCAAGCCTAGCATCACATTAGACTTGTATTTGAAGTTGGTTATTCCTGATTTTTGAGCATTATGTGATCACTTTAGGTACTCCACCAATAAAAAAATGCTGATAGTAACAATGTCTTGGCCCTAATACCTAATATTTTTATTCCATTTAGGCTGTTCTAGACTATTAGAAGCAGATACTTAACTGATTCTTGTATGTCTGACATCTGGTACTAGACTGTGGGTCCATCCTTACTCTTTTTCAAGGATGAGTTCTTGTAGATGGATATTAGCTTTTTATTTGTAAGGATTCTTTATGTTTTGGGTAATCTTGAAGAAATTAATTTCTAGTGCAAGTTGAATTTTGAAACCCAAGTTTCAGGTTCATCAGACTGCACAGAAAAATAAATATCTGGAATAGATTTATGTCCCTTGTACACGAGATTTTGCACTTAAAATAGTTTCATCATTTTTACTTAATGATGCACAATGGTATCTTAGCAGATGGGCTTCTATGGTTTTGTGGGTCAAGTATTTTGCAAATAGTAAAATGCTGTTTAAAGATGAGACATAATCAAGTGACTATGGAATGTAAGATCCTTTCCGAGGCACAGGGCCAGAATTGCTTGCTAATATACGCGAACACAGTTCCATTGAACTATATGGAGTTGCCCTTGCGTATGTTAGAGGAATTTGTCACTGCAAATCCAATACAGTGAGAACTCTGTGATATTAATCATTATTTTAAAAACCAGAATCTGAATTTCTTGGATGTCTTACAAGGCTCAATAGAAAGTCTGTCAAGAGGTCAGGGAAAATAAGTGATGTTTTAATACTTCTTTATGTAAAAGCTACTTTTTACCTTTCTAAGAAAAAAATACATTTCTTGATATTTGATGAATACACATGGCAAACTTTTCTTTGCATAGCCAATACACTTTCAAAAATATCTGCTGTATGAATGAGGCTTATGGGAGTTAACTTTCTTTTATATAGTCCGTATTGCAGAATACCTAAATCTTCTCTTAAAAGCTTCTTTAATCATTTCTGTATTTTCCCTTCCCCACCTCTTACAACATTTTGGCTTTTGCTTTTCACTTGTTTTGCTATGATATTCCTTGTTTGAGAATGATAACCACAAAGATGAATTCCTATTTTTCTAGACGTTCATGGACAACCAGTTTTGTCTATGGGTTGTGTTGGAAACCCAGAGTAATGTGTCATCCCATGAAACTTGAGGCACTTTATATGTGACACCTATATTTAGAAGCCTTCTTGTCTCAGGGTCCCTCTAGAGTCCAAGAAGGCAGAGCACCTCATGAATGAGACCCAGCTTAATTATGATGTGAATCATCAAAAATAACTCAAATTGTCATACAGATACTTGAGGTAAAAAATAATAATAAAATAAAACGGAATTTAGATGGTACCATTCCAGACTTGGATGGCTAACTCCTTTTCTTCAAATCATATTTCAGCAGTCATTTTTCATCTTTTCTGCCTTCTGAAACTGAAGATAGAGAAGTGATAGTGCCTTTCCAGGTCATGATCTTTACCTCATGAATCCTTTTAATGTTTTTAAAAGAATTATCTCTAATGATTGCAAGTCAGAAAATGCCTGAGTTGTATTGCCAGCTTCAAATGTGACCTTGGGAAGTCATTTAACTTCTGTACCCAGGCACCTTCATTTGTAGCATAAGGTTAATGACAGATAATTCTAATACCTACCACATAAAGGCACTTGACTGATAAATCAGCTCAGATTTATTCAATGCATCTATCAAAGCACTCTATGGGAGCTAATTAATTTTATTATTATTATTCTGTTTAGTAAATCTTCCTTGGTTTAACTGTTAGTCCTCTGGACTGTTTAGTAGGGGTTTTTTGTTTTTTCAAAATTAAATTATTAAATCCAACCATTTTTCCTGGGACATGAAATTCAGCAGCCATTCTTAAAAGCCATGATAGCAAGTTGTTTATTGGCTTTCAATAGGAAACTTCAACATGTTTGACATTTAATTAAGAACTGAGAAAATTCAGATTATAGAGCCTTCTAGTTAAATTAGTGGATTGGATCAGAATTTCCATCCTTACAAGGATGGAGAAAAGTCCAAGTGAGTTCTATTAATCATTAAAGTTTTGGGGTTTTAAAATATTTTTACGGAAGGACTTCACAATTTGGTGATCAGTGAACATTTACCAGAGTTAAAACCAGTTGCATTATTCTTCCTTGAAACTTATTTCCAACAAAATTGGAATGAAGGGGATTTTTTTCTTTAGCATGAACTCATGCAGCACCAAATTTGAAACAGCTAAAAATAATCTTTTGAAAAGACAGTGCCTTACCAATTTTGTATGAATTAATTTTTAGAAGAATTTTGTGGAGGCTACGTGTATCTATCAGTTTCATCTCTCATAGAAGATTTCTGGAGACACCCAAAATAATCGTAGTTATCTTCTAAGAACACTTGGCTAGTGGAAGAACTGTTAGGCAATGGTTTATGGTGATTAAAATTTGATATAGTGCAAGCAAATCAATAGTATCACAAGGTTGGAGAGTAATTTGTAGCAGATGAAACCTAACAGCAGCGTTTCTGTTTTATAGTCTCTTTGTCCATTAGGCTTGCAGGAGTCTTTAACTTTCTCCTGACAATCTAATTGCCACTTTGAAGTGGATACTGGGGTTACTTTTAGGAGTTCAGGGGTGGTTTTTTGTTTTCTTTTTTTTTTTTCCTTTACAATGTCAAGCAAAAATAAAAGTTAGTGTTTGAACTTTATAAGATATGATGCAGGCTATCCTTCATTTTCCAAGCATTACTTGCATTATTTGTAGCTCCCTAATTCAGACTGATTTTATGTTTTCCCATCATAAATGTGGAAAGAGGCTTGTACACTGAAGACAAGTGGGGGGGGGAAACCCACTGCTTGCATACACAGCACACAAACCAAGCAATCGGACCTGCTCGGTGACCCCTGCTTACCTCATTTGGTAATGAGAGGAGAGAGGGGTGAGTGTGGAAGGAAATTTTACTGTAGTGGTGGACAATGAATTTAATCTAGATTTACATCAGCAGGAACAGAACCAATACCCAAGCCAGAATTTTTTTTCATTCCTGAAATATCTCTCAGAAAAACATGCGGAGCGTTTGTTCCCTAAGAAACACAAAGCTAGACTTTCTCGTAGGGAGTGAAGATCTTTGGTGTAAATCTGCAATGCACTTGAGATGGATGGAGCTCTGACCGTTTGCAGTGTGGCACTCTAGCTCACTTTCAGGATGTACTAGTGATCTTCATAAGGAATATATAATAATGTTTTGTTTGTGCTTTTGTAAATATTGTATAAGTTCATGAACTGAGTTGGATTTTCACTTAAGACAGACCAAACCCAGTCAGAAGCCTAAGAGGAAAAAGATTGGCTCATTTATTTCTGCACCGTTAGTTCAAGGAACAGAGCATGTTCCTACCGATATATTTCACGAATACCGTCCTTACTTGAAATGTTCTTTTTCTTTTTTTTTTTTTATTTAAGTGCACATCACTGCATTATCGGAGTATCAACTACCTGTTTGCTTCTGGTAATGAAGAAAAAGTGTCAATATTCTTTCATAGTTTCTATATCCAACTTCGCTCATGAAAAATGTATACATCCCTGGGTTTGCTCTTACAGACTGATCAGCTTTTATTCTTGTATTTTTCTTTTAGTTGACATTATGCTTGATAAGAAATAATATTTAGAAGATAGTAATCCTTGGTTCTAATCAAGGAGTGTTAAGAAGGTCATAGATTAGTTTAATTCAAGCCCTTCAAGTTGAGAGATTTTATTTGAAATTAAAGCTGTGGGCTACCTCTGTGTCCTAGTGTTTCATCTGCTCATTTTAGTTTTAATTTCCATCTCAGGTCTTTCTTCCCTGCGTGGACAACAGATGTTCTTAATTCCTAGTAAACATCATGAGTATATTGACGGTAGCTAAAACCAGGAGCCCAATTATGTGCAATGAGAGCGTGAAAAGCTTGAACTCTTTGCATTTATTTCTTCTCAGTCCCTGCTGCAGCCGGATCTAGTTTGTCCATCTCTTCACCTTCAAGGTTAAGAGATAAAGTGAACTCAAAGTCTTTCAGGATAAAACTTTCTGGTAATGCAATGTCACTGGTGAACTCTTTACACTGGCTTTTTTTTACTTACGTTAGCCACTGGATATTGGTAGTCCACTGGGATCTAGGCAATACATGCCAGTTTCATCTTCTGGCTTCTAGATTAACACTGAAATGAAATCAAATTGCCTTATTGAAAAGGTGAGGCACAGAAATGATTGCTGCCTTGTCACTTTTTGAGCCTGTTGTGTACTTCTTCCTGAAGAAGATAGGTTATTAAAGGAGTTAAATGATCAATGCCTACATTTTCAAGTTTGCTTTCATCCAAAAGCCATCTCTGCTGTAGCAGGAGGCAGTTGCAGAACCTGCCTGTGATCTGCAGGCTGTATTGTTAACAAGGAAACATGGGTGAAATGAAGAAAATTTGGCAGTGGAGAACTTGATTAGAGCAGATGCTGAAGACCCTGGATGCTGATCCCTCAACACCTGCCCTTAGTAGGTTTCTCATGAAACCCAGGAATCCAGGATGGCTGAAAGGGAAGGAGCTTCCTTATCTCACAGCTACTTTGGCAATATAGTCCTCTTTCTATAATTTCTTCCCACGAATAAACACCCAGGTAAACAAGTACCAGAATCTGTAAGGCTATTAGTATTATTCTGAGGAATAATTTTCTCTTCATTTGTCCCTTTTCTTTATTCTTAGCTTGCTAAGTTTCTGCATCTCATAGCAACACCAAAAGGGTTGAAGGATAATTTTATTTGTTCCAATCTTTTTGTAATGTACATAATAAGCACATGCTACATAAAGTTAGCAACCTGTGGGTAATGACGGTTCTTTTTTCCTTCCCAGGAGGAGAGTACAAGATTAAAAAATTTAAAAAAATAAGTGGTAAATTGCTGCAGAATTTGCACGTCATATTGAATGCATCTCTAGCTTTGGGACTGTAGACATAAAGCTAGTGCTGTGCTTGTTCTGTTATCTGATTTCCGATAGGTCCATCATTCTTTAGGAAATGACTGCACTATTTTATTATGTGGTTTTAGTCATTAAGAAAAATAGTTGGATAATCTTCCTCAAATTAAAATGTACTTTAGCCACTTCCTCACTTTTTTATTGTTATTCTTTAACATATCTTTTCTTTGTATACTCTATTAATTGTTTTCTTGAGAAATATCTGACTTTCTCCTTGCAGAAAAACTTATTCCTAGTAATTTCCCAATATTTTCCAGTTAGCTGATTTTTTAAAAAAGATAATTAACTTTTAACCATGCTTATTTGCAGCCTCTGTAAAAGAAATGAAGTCCAATTATGCCCTTTTTAATCACTGAGTAATTTTTTAGGAATATTTTCCTAGTGAATAACACCTGCTTAGCTAGGGACTCACTTCTCATGCTACTGTGCTATATGAATCATGTCGTACACTTTCCCAAAATAATACGACTCCTACAAACTCTAGTATCCATTTATGTCTACTATCTCATACAATCCAATCACGTAGCAGTCTATGTGATTTAAAACTTGTTAATAATACAATCAAGAGCTTTTGATACCATTTTAATTAATTGATTATATGAATTATGAGTTTAGCTCCTCCTAATCAGTTGTTTTGAATTTGTAACCTTAGTACACTAAGACACCATACAACATCTAGGCTGGAAATCATCCCCTAACTCTTCCATAGGAAGAAGTGCTTTGAAGGGAGTGGATATATGAACCTATTAGTAGAAGGGGCCTTCTGGAACATAAATGTCCTTTTACTTTGAACTTAAGCACTTCTGATAGACATGATTTTTATTTACAGACATGTAATCTCTTCCATCATGAAAGAGATGAAAATAAATAGAAGCTCCTGAGACAGATACAAGCCTTAATTACTCCCTCTTCAATGAGAGAAGTAAAACTAGTTATCAGAGGCATTGCTCTCAAATTGTCAGGATGAACCCATGGCATCTGTGTGCTGACATGGTGTAAAATTCCCAGCTGTACGACTGCTCAGCCCACTCTGTTTAGCAGCTAGAAATCAATACTGGCAGGTGTGTGGTTTACCTACCCTCTGTTTCTTTTAGATTTGGAGGTTTTTTATATTTCTTCTCACAAGTCAGAAAATATGAAAGCCTCTTCACTTAGCTGATGAAATTTATTGCTAGCATTTTGCACTGACCAACCTATTAGTTTTCTGGCAACATGGAGGAAAGTGATCTCTCGCCCCAAAAAATGGATTGTGATTGGAAGTGGGAAGTTCATCAAGTGTTATTAACCTCTGAGAGTTTAATAAAAGATGATGGTAACTGCCTGTCCTTCTGACAGTCATATGGCTTGACTTGTTTCATTCATGTGTCAGGAGGGCATCAGTTATGAGACTACCCTTTCCTCTCCCATTGACTGCTCTTTCTCGCAACTGGAAGAAGGATTTGTTACAAGAGGTAGGGTGATCTCTAGTAAGATACACAGCTGGAGCTAAAAGGGCCAAAGATTAATTTGAGCAAATCTATCTCTTTGGACTAACAGCATATCCTTTGATTAGGATCTATCTGGTAGAAATACAACTAGTGCCGCAGCCGAGTACTACTAGCTTCCTCATCTTTCAACCCATTTCAGATGTAGAAAGGGTACTGGGTAAGTTTTCAAGATGAACCCAGAGCAAGGCTCTTTTATTACTGTGTTTTTAATATTCAGAATGGCTTCTATCCATTAACTTCTTAATCTCGTCATTTCATTTGACTATCCTCAAAGTGCTGTGTAATGCAGACATCTTTCCTACTTGCAGTTGCCAGCTGTGGGGATCTGAAGGGAATATGTGCTTTTGAAACTTGGCATGTTAGTTATTCAAAGGTGATATTTTCTAGACAGCCCCACCTAGCTACCCTCATTCTTTGTTTTTACTCGCATGTTTTTGTCTTTGGTAACAAGCCCTAACCATGACAGCTGCTTTTCACAGTGTTCCTTTAAAAAGGGTACTTCAACCTAGGCCCTAGAAGCTGTATGTTTGGATTAAGTTTTGCTACTCAAGACAGGTTAATATTTTAATACTACGTAAAATTCTTAGCATCCCAGCTTTTGTTCCGTGATGTATTAGCACAGTTATATTTCAGTCAGTGAATATTAAGAACTGTGCTTTTGCATATGCATCTTAGGTTTCACTGTAAGAAAGAAGAGTTTAATCAAATAACCTGTCTTAGAGCATGAAACTTAAGAGAAATAAGGGGAGTTGTGGGGAATAAAAGAAAGGATGAAATACAAGAAGCTACGCTGGTATTCCAAACTCATGACAAAATAGGAAACAAAAAACCCCAGCTTATATTACTATAGAGAAAAGGAATTTGTCATCCATGATTGAGCCATTTCCAACATGCAGGATGGAGATAGAGCGACTAGAACTATTTAAGAAGCCAAAAAGTTCAGTACAAGCAGTAAGTACTTCTGAGCTCTGAAAAGTGCATTTACAAGAAAATGAGTCAGAAATAAAGCATTCAAACATGCTCAAAAAATCAGCAGAAGATGTACAAGGAAAAGCCACATCAAAGACTTGAGGACAGAATGTCATGGTTAATGATGGAGTTTTGAACTGATGTAAAAGAAGAAATTGTAATCAAGAAATCTGATGATTTTGAACAAAAGTCATGGCACCTTTGATTCTAAAAAAGATTACAGTTGAGATATATATGGCAAAATTTCAAATATAGACCCTCAAGTAATAAAGTTTATTAATCCAGAACAAAGTGTGAAAATGCAGAAATCGTTATCTCCAAATATTAGTATTTTAGGTACACTAGGGTTGTACAGGAGTGTCTGCGTTGCTTCAGCTTATGCAATATGTGGGTCATAGTGTATCTTATCCTATTGGTTTTTCCCTGTATCCCATTAGCTAGATTCTAACAAATATTTGGGTTATGATGATGTACACATCATAGGTATATCCTACTGCTTCTACTACAGTGCCAAGTCTGTAGGTGTTTACTTGGTAGCGTGTGAATGTCATAACAATCCTTATTGCCTAAATTTTCCGGTCAGTGTTGCTGGCTGTGTTGGCTTTTCGACCTTCCTGTTCCAGAGGGGTACACTGGGACCTTATCAAACACAGTTTGTTGCATGTTCATAGTGGCACCCACATCCATTTCCGTTGGGATATTTACAATACCCTTGTGTGTTTCTTATTTGAGAACACCAAAACTCCTCCATCCTAAGTTTTTATTAGAAACCTTTCACTGATACCAAATCCATAATCAATTATGCCAAGTAACTTCAACAGTGAATTCCCCTCAGTAATAAACTTTATTACTTTATCTGTAATCTAAAGAGGGATATTTCATATTTTTAGCCCTTACAATTTGTTCCACGTTTTATCTGCACCCTTGTTAAGAGGGACCTTTCTTATAATAAATCTATTCTCCACGTAGATACTTGCAAATTCTGATCCAACAACTCCCTAACTTTAGGTTGTTAAATGGAGTTCTTTGATCTCTTCCTATAAACCATTTTTTCCCCAAAAGTTTAATTACCTGACTCCTCTCTATGTCACCTGTTTTTTCAGCTATTCCACTAGTACGTCTATGTACAAACATAAAATTTCCTACTTTTTCTTACCACTTACTAGATGGAAGTAATATCTGTAGGCATAGTGTTTTGTGGCTTTACTTGAATGAAAAAATCTTGTCACATCAATATGTTTTCTGTCTTTTCCTGGAATTCCAGGTGTTTTCAGTAATGAAATGCACCTTTTGCCATTTTGGATAAGTTCAATAACTGTTGTTGTTGTGTTTTCACACCTATAGTCTAAGCCTTGGATGGCCTGTGCAGCCTTAAAATATTTTTCTGTCAAAATAGATCCTCAAGATTACCAGCAGAGTCAGATAAACTGTCTTTGTTTCCCCAAGGATAGTTGTTATTTGGGCAAAACTTACATCTTTTGCTGGAAGCTTTTGCTACAGAATTGCGTGAGGGAAATGGCAATGAGATCAGGGTGATGCTATGAATGGACACAGCAAGCTGTGAGAAACAAGAGTCTGGGAGGGCTTTTGGGAGAGGAGAAGGTTTTAGGGTAAATTTTCAGTGATGTTATTTAAATGTGTTTGTAATGCTGCTGCTGAATGTCAAGTACATATGGGACTAGATTTATTTTTTTAGAGTTTAGTCATTTTTATTTTTTTTTTTACTTATTGACAGCCCATGCATTCAACAAGAAAATTCAACATTTCATGTAGATATGGATCCAGAAAGTAAGTGTTCTTGGTCGTAGTCTTCCTAGGTAAAAACTTGAGCTCATGATGAGGGAAGAGACACATTGGAAAACCTATAGTGCTGCAACCCTGTTATACCTTATTAGTTAAAAAAGTACTAAACTCGTTCAGAAAATAACTAGATATTACTGAGTAAAATACTACAATCCTAATAACAAGTTTTCTTAGTGTTTGAAAATAGTTTTTGTACCTTAATTCAGAGATGTTTCCAAACAAAAACCACAATAAATAAAGACTGACTTAATGGCTTAGCATGCGAAGTCATTGGTTTTATTGGTTTATTTCCAAGTTCAGAGTTCTGAAAATCAAATAAAATAATTAAATGGATTTCCTTCAAAGTTCCAGAAAGTTCTTCCTATTGTCTCAGAGCAAGCATGAGGAACTTCAACCTGAGGACAACTTTGTAAGAAACTTATAAGCATCTGAGAAAAGGATTTTAGCATGAAAGCGTAATCTCAACAGGAAGTTTAGTTTCACAGTACACAGGCTATAAAAATCCAGGTAAAACTGTGTTTTGATGATCCTGAAGTGGTTTCAAGACTTCGAAAGTTCAGTAAAAGAGGTTGTGTAAGCCTTAGTCTCTTTACAATATATTATGCTTGAAAGCACAAGATAGAGAAGGAAGGAAAAGTCAAGATTTTATCCATGACCATACTTCTTGCAGTCAAAAGGATTGTGGAGCAGAGACCCTGCGTCTAAAAGATCAGATACTTACAGGCTAGTGATATCACCCTAATGTCTGGATCATTACACCTAGGTAAGAAAGTCAAGTTACTGTTTTATAATATGAACCTATTATCATTGAGCAAAAAATGGTGATGTTACGTGTCTCCTTGTAGTGCATAATTCCTTCGTCATACCCTTTGAGGTACCAATTAAATGACTCAAGTTTTTCTTGTAATGAAAGTAAGTACAATTCTTACTCATGGGTATTGCAGAGTGTGTAGCAGATCATGTGTTACCTTTCCAATACACAATGCGTACTGTTGTATAACTTAGATGGATTTGTAATTTTTACCATGCCCAAGGAAACAGTTAAGAGCTGCTATAAGACCTTAAACCACTGTTTGTGACATGACTGAAAAGTCCCATGGATGTGTTTTTGTTACCAAAAAAAAATATATATATATATGTATATATTCTATTGCCATAATGTCAGAAGGAAGATGAAGGTGCTCAGCAAAGTATGTTAACAAAAGAACAAGGAAATTATTTTTAGACAGGTGAGAGGGGGAATAAGAAAGAAGCAATAACGATACCTTACTTGTCTCAGAGTGTAACTTCCTCAGTGGGATAATTATTTTTACTGGGATGCCAGTATAGCTGAGTACAGTTGATGTAGCAGCAGCAAAGAGCTGAGGCTTTGTGTTATCCCTCTCAGATAAGAGTAGCAAAGGACTTCCCTTTTAACAAAAGAATGTTTGTAATAAAAATTTGAATGTACACAAGAAATGGTAGGAATAGCTGCTACTGACCACGGTACTTACAATATTGTATAATATTAAACCTCTAATTGTACATAGTGTGGGAATTAATTGCTGAGTTACCTTGACATCCACTGGTTTAAAGAAAGCCAAACACTTAAATAACACAAGTAGGAAGCTGTAACATTTCACGTTCACAGTCTGTGTAAGAGAAAGGAAGAAGAGATGAAATTTTGTACCTTAGGTTGTACACAAATATCTCAACATTACTGTAACTTTTGCCCATTTCATTGAATAATGGTAAATCTAGATAGCATGAATAGATCACTGGCAACCTTATACAAAAGGTTCTACATCAGTGCAAAATATCTATTATACTAATTTGTGACACATGATTTTCAAAAGCCTAACAGATAAAAGCATTAAGACCATAAATCATTAATTTAATCTGATTATTTTCAGTCAGTCTTTTATTTATTGTCTGCTCAATTGAAAACTGAGGTTAATGAATCTTTCAAATGTACTATAATATTCTAGAACTCATTATTTCCACACACACCCCGCCCCAGGTATCTCCTCTTTATCCCTTTTTGGATTAGAGAGGAACTTCTGAGTCACGCCATATATTTTTGCTTCTGAAAGTCGCTGATAGCAGTTTTCCCATCTGAAATGATGTACAGAGAATGAGATGGCAAAAAGCCAGAAAGCAGTAGGAGCTCTGGAATGCAGTGTGTAAGTATAGTTTTATCTTAAGTCTTACCTTACATCTTTCTGTCTTTGCTATTTTCTGCAGAAGTTACCTTCATCTCATCCATATCATGGGAAAAAAAAATAATCGTCTTTTACTTTTATTTTTAGTAAAACTCAGAATTCTGCTGAGAAACTTGCATCCCTTTCCCCACTTTTGAATTTGCTGATTTGCAAATGAATAAGGTGTTATCTAAATATACCCAAATTTGGTAGCAATCATTAGAATGAATCATCTTTTGTATGCATTAAAGTTACAAATACAAAAACTTCTTCCTCGATATTTTTGCTGAATACAATCACATTACTTATCTATACCTGCCTCTTTACCTTCACAAAGACTCTTCTCTTTCAGAGAAGAATTCTTTCTTCTAGAAGAAATTCTTTTAGAGAAGAATTCTAGTTCTTCCTGTTCAAAATAGGAGAACAGCGAACTTTATTCCTTCACATTTTTAATGTTTAACACAAAAATGTTTGGTATATTGCTCAGTTGGTATAAAATAAGACTTCCTCCATCTTCACAAGATCAATGTTGGTCTCCATTAACCAGTTGTAAATCTAAGGTGTCTAGCTTGACTGAACTTAGAACTAAGAACTCAGGTCATCTTAGGATTTGAGTGATGCTTCTTGCCTCAAACACCTCTTAGTGCTTAAGAGCAAAAAAAGTCTGTATTACATGAGAGATTTGTTGTTGTTATTGTTCAATTCAAAATGCTTTTTAAATTTAATCGTTAATATTATCTACATTTGGTAGGTAACATCCTAGAAGGTGAAATGATTTGCCCAGAGTGTATTAGTGGAAGTGTGGCAGATCTAGAAAAAGAATCTGATTACTGTGATTTCTATCAGTGTTTCATCAGTGAGACTTTCACACTCCTTGTTCCAGTTTCTGGATTTTATCTGTACTCTCTTTTGAATTTTCATTGGCTTGTTATTTACATATCACTTAAAATACAAGTGAGCAAAAAGCTTCGAGCATTTAGAAGCCATTACATACAGCCTACACTTTACTATATATAAGCCAGTAAAAGTAAACATAGTATACTTCCAGGATTAATGTTAAATAGCTAGAACCTTTTAAACATAGAAGATGAAATTAATTTTGCCTAGCTTTTGCCTTAGACTAGTTTTTTAGCCTAGCTATTGTCTACGGCCTCTGGGTCATCACTGCGGAGAGATGTACTTCTAAAAGATGTTTCTTACCATCAGAAAGTAGGGTTATCAGTCAAAATATGTGGGATGCATTGACTCTGAAGATACCTTTGTGCAACTTTCTGGGGATCCTATGCAAATAGGTGGTAATAAATGCCTTTAGACAGCTAATGTTGAGTTACGTATGGTGAACCTCTATCCGTAATGACAAAAGTGTCACGTCTGTGATAAAAGATTTTTAACTCAGAAGTCACTGTGGTGTACATCTCATTCTGCCCTCAGTTACTTGCAGTGAAGATGTTATGTTCTTGTAACTACCTTCTTGTGAAAGTCCAGAATGCTTCATTTGCATCAAATTCTTCCTGTGTAATAACACTATAATACCAAGTCTCTTTAAAAGTGAGACAACCAGTGGCACGTATGTCTAAGGGGAGCATCAAGATTTCCCACCTCATGCAGGCTAAAGATATGTTTCTCTAATATTTTCTTTTAAGAGGCAGCAAAAAAAATAATATCCTGAAGCCACTGCCTGTGGTCGGCTGAATCTTAACCTGTTTGAGCTCTCTCAGATTATTTTAGTCTGCAGTGTCTGTCAAAGTTGCTCCTGTTTCATCTTATGTGCATTGAAAACTATCTTGGCATGTAACTTTAACACAACAGATGGGACACAGTGCAACTTGGCTGACCTCTACTTTCAGCATTTAAATAGCTAAACTGATTTTATTACCACAAAATAAACTTCCAAGAATTTCTTACACTGTGGACCAAGCTGAATAGCTAACAAGTGCCAGTTGCAATCCTGTAATTGCAATAGATGAAGAGGTCAGTTTTCATAACGGTTTCATGGGATTGAAAGATGCTTCCATTGACTTTAATGAGAACCATAGGGATGAAATGCCTAGAAAACTTATGTTTTTCTTCTGACTAAGACAAGGAAGCCAAAATAACATCGGTAGTAGTGCACACAGGCTTCATTAGTGTGTGTTTCCAAAGTCAGACTCTTATTTTTCAGTATCACTGAAAAGAGATTGAGACAAACAGGGCTTGCAACATGAGGAAGTAAAAAATTGTGCTAAAACTGGTCAACACACTTAATCTCAAGACTATCACTTTCTGGAGAAGGTTTTCTTTTTTAGTGCCTTTGTTCTGTTGTTTTCAGTTCCTGATGCCCCCTTTTCTCCAGTTATTTACCCTCCTTTTAAGCTGTGTCGTAACACCAGCTCTACTGGCTGTAGCTCTAGCACCAGCTACCACCTCTAAATCTTTAGCAGGCCAGGTTTTATTTTCTGCCAGAGACTTCCTGGAGGAACTCAAGAATACCATTGCAAAACTCAAGGATACCATCCCCTCAAGATAAATAAACACTATAAGTTTTTATATATCTATACAATGTGAAGATCAGAAGAGAATAGTTATTAATAAGCAGTTAAAAAGGATGCTTGCCCCGTACACCTTGGCTTCTGACAAAAGGATGAAGGTCTCATTAGCAATTTTTACACTTTGTCAACACTTTTTGATCTTTAGAGCTTGTTATTATTACACCTTTTCATGTTCAGGATTCATTTTTCATACAGGAATTTAGGCTCCATCCTTCCAGCTCCTATCCCATTTGTCAGACTGAAGTGCAGATGCATTTTAATTAACTCACGCTTTGGCAAACACTGATTGGGGTTTCAAATATTTTAAAAATGACATAATCAAATCAATGAGCATATATTAAAAATGTGTGACACATTCTTCACAAGTATGCAATATTTATGGAATACTTGGTTGTAAAATAAAAATCTGAAAGACTGATATAACACAGCAATGTATTTGAATATTTACTTTCTTTGAGGTGCTGTGAATATATAATGTGCTTTGTAGAAGGGCCTTTGTCTGGTGGGGTTTTGTTTGGGTTTTGGTGGGTTTTTTTCCAATTATACCAACTATAAATATTGCACACATAGTTACAGATGTACCTGTACCACAATCTAAGACACAGACATGGTAAAACTGATCTTCCTTAACCAAATGTGAGCATGCTTTTTAAGTTTAGTTCTAGATGGCTTAACTTTTTTTTTTTCCAGTGTTTTCAAAGAAAAAGGACAAAACAACTTTATGCAATTAAATAATAAAGATGACATTCACAGCAGTTTTTATAGTAGGGAGGCAGAAATCTATATTTTTACTTACTGATCCTGTTCTCTAAAGCTTTTTCTGTACAGATTTTTGTACTTGTTTTTATTCTTCCTGCTTGCCTTTTTCTTCAGTAATATAATGAATAAAACCAAGCTCTTATGTGTTGTTCTTCATACCCTATACTTTAATTATGGCATTTTTGTTGTAATATTGATTTGGAAAAAAAAAAGCCCATCTTTATTTCTGTGCATAAAGTAATGGAAATCGGAACCTTACAAGAGGGAGTTATTTAATCTTTATTGAGGTGATTTGTAGAAGGCTTGCAGGGGAGAGAGAAATAAAGGAAGAGTATTATGATTTGAAATTCTACTTTCATTTTATAAGAAACTATAATACAAAGTAAGAATATGTATATTATATAAATAATTAAATAATCATCTTCAAGATCATTTTGTGATCAAATTAAATTTCATGTTTGTACCTCATTCTGCAACTCTGTCATACTTACAGGATAATTATTTTTTCTTTTTTTCTTTTTTTTTTTTTTTTTTTTTGGTCTCGAAGTCTAAGAGACCCTTTCATTGTTTTAGAAGGCAGAATTTTCTTAAATTCTTCTCATAGGATGTATGACGTCCTGCACTTACCAGGAGAGCAGAATACCTGCTATGAAGGTGCAGGAGGCTGCCTGTAAAGTCAGGGAGGGGAGGGAGAAGCCTTAACAGGTGATGTTGAAAACCCTGCCTATGTGCTGAATGTTATAGAAATGAAGTGCAAGAAAGATCATCAAGAATGGTAAAACATCGGATCAAATTCTCTAAATATTCCATATTCTAATTTCTAATTCCAGTCCAATTTCTAGTCTGTAATTCCAGAAACTTTCAAGCTCAAAGAGCTATTTGTAAGGTGAATTTAATTCCCATAATGATCACAAATCTTCTAAATTTCATTTGGAAAATCTTTCCAGAATGTGAAGCTCTAATTATTTTTTCTCAAATGCATTTGTAAAAAGCTATTGTCACTTCCTCTAATGTCCTGTTTCCCCAGCCTTCCTAGAAACTCTTTATACTTGTGCAGTTCACACTCTTTTTATGGATATGAGTGTTCTAAGTGAAGCTTTGCAATGGTTTGTACTAAAAACTTAATATATTTTCTTAAATTATCACTATTGACTTTTTCCCCTAACATATTTATCTACTCCTGTGTCTTGGATACTTTATCTCTGATCTGGTCTGTTTAGTCTTTAAAATTGATTACATAAGTATGGCTCTTATGATAGATTATCATCTGTGTTTGTAACCTGTCAGAGTTGTTATAATTCCTTATGATTGATCAGGCAATATAATTTCTATTTCTGCTTAATCTTTTCCGTGCTCTGCAGTTTCTTGCTCTGATGGACATTGAGGTAATCCATGTTCCTTTGGCAGTTCCTCGGAGAGTTAAGTCCAAGCCTTTTGGCTTTGATAGATACATCTATAATTCTGAATAAAAGAGAAGCAGAGAGTTGATGCAAGAGCTGAGATCATTCAGTAGAATTATCTTATTTAACAATATAGACATAGTATAACATCTCTTTCTCGAAGCAACCATTTACATCCCTTGTAACATAAGCGAGTTACGCTTTAAGGCAAGAAGGATCTATCAGACACATATGTATAATCTAAAGGGACAGAGAGACAGTGTTTAATCATTTGTGGAAATCACTTTGTGCCTGGAGACTCTGTGAGACCGTCCTTCTTGAAAAGAAAGGTTCCTTCCCAGAGTACTGTTTGAAGTCTGCACAGGCAGAATGATAATGGCAGCAGCAAGTGGTACTTAATCTGAACTTTTTTTTTTCCACATCATTTTTTGGCTATGCAGTTTCGACTATTTAGAACATACTGACGTGTATTTTGTCATGTCAGTACCCTGGAAAATCTCGGGAATTCATAAAATGTCTGTGAAGCTCGAACTCTCAGGTAATCGATGATAATTGTTTGATAAATATACTTGCACCTACAGTGTGTGACTATATAAGGCTGAAAAATGGCAGGATGGTGCAGCAAAATGTCAGTTCCCTGAAAAATTTGTGGAAATTTTCAATGAAAAGGGCTCTCAGTTGAAAAATAAGACAGCTTATTAAATTTTGTTGGCGGTGTCAGATGCTAATCTAAACACAAAGAGAATAGCCTTGATAATAAAGGGTAAAGCTTGTACGTGGCAGGGAAAAGCAGTGGGTTTATTTGCATGGTAACAGGTGGGGCCATTCTAAAGCTGATGCAATGAATCTATACAGCTGAACACAAAGTCTTCCGAGCACTCTAAACAAATATACGTTGGGGATGTGAAACACAGAAATGCATACTGTATAATTATGGATTTGAGTTATTCTGGGAAAACCTGAAACTAGAGATAAGTGGGTGAAATTTTTCATGAGTTCTTTCCCGGTAAGAAATGCAGTTTTAGGACAACATAAACTATTTGTGAAAATTTACTGAATTTGGCCACTAGAAATATATGGTATCGACCTGAGACCATTTTTTGTAATTATTTTTCATTGCAGCCACTTAACAGAAAAAGGTATTATTTAAACAGTTCTAATTTTTTTGGCACATATTTCATATACAGATAGTCTGTCTGGCACAGTTTCTGTGTTTTTATTCTCTTACTAGGAAAGAATTTTCCCGAATCTGTCATATGTTCATAATAAGTCTCAACCCTCACCCATGTATATATTCTTCTTAACTAACAATAATGATCTGGAGGAAAGATACAAGGATAAATTCATGTATTAATGATATCTTTTGAAATTGTGTGGGAATTCTCACATATTTTAGAAACATGGTCCTGTTTCCTGCAGTAGTGTGTACTATCAAACATAAAGCCCTGACTAATTACTGTTGAAACTATTTTACTCAATCTCCCTCATTTTTGTGTAGTTAATATATTCTTCATTTACTTCCTTAATCTTAAAAGTGAAATTGCCAGGTTTGTGGTTTTTTGGGTTTTTTTGGGTTTTTTTTGTAAGCAGCTGATATACTCCATTACAAAAGCCACCAGACTTTTTTGGAAAGACAAAAAATTATTAGCTGTGTTTGATGAAAAATAGCATATAGATATTAAAGACAATAAAATTGATCTCTACACTGTATTTAATGCATAGATTAGGGGGGAAAAATTACTATAACAGGATGATATGATCTTGGTTATTTCTTGATGTCAACTTAGGGTTTTTTTAAGGTGTTCAGTGAGCCACAGTTGGCCAGGAGCAACAAAATCATTACAAGGAAACAATTTATAATGTTTCATTTCCTATGTTTGTCTGTCTTTTTACTTGGAATTCAGTGGACTGAGACACATGATCTATCACTTGAAATAGAAAGGAAATCCTGTAAATATGTATTTTACTTATGTTGAAGTAATGGATTATCTTTATTTTAAAAAAAAAAAAAGCTAACGTTGTAGTGATTGGAAAAAGTATATATGTTTGTACTTGTAAACCCTGTAACAGTTTAATACAGGATCATATACTCTAGCCATAAAAGATTATGTGTAATTACTGTCATAAATTAAACTCAATTTCACTAACTGTTGGAGAAAAATGCCAATAAAAAAATGCTGATTTTTTTTTTTCCTTTTTGAGACATAAATGAATGAGTAGGATTGCTGTGATTTTCAACAACTAAAATTTCCTTGCCCTAGCAGTTTTAGCCGCTTTAGTCTGAGTTTTACCAAAGGATGACTGTTTTGTTCAAAACTCCATTTGAAGGAGGTTCTGAATTATGTGTAACTGACTGTATTTGGGTTCAGAACAAAACCTACTCTAGATTTTCACTGAATCTTAAAGGTTTGTCTGCTTAGTGTTAAAACTTTGGTGCAAAGGCAGCAAGGACAAGTGCTTTGTAGCCTGGTGGTTTGGGCATTGTCTACAGAGGTTAGAGCTGTGGGTTTGAGGACCTTCAGGCAAAGAATGGAAATAGTCCTAGATGTCTAAAACCTAAGTTGTTGTACAAAGATGAGACTATATTAACACTTCTTCCCAACATATTTCAAAATCAAGGAGACAACACTGCTGTTGGGAAGGTAGAATGTGAGAGGACATACGTTCTCACCTCCTGGAAAACGTTGTCAGCTGTGAGCCTTTGGTACAGAGGTTTTCCCTTGATTCGCTCATCTGTGCTATGAGAGCAAAACCAGGTTGAGATTCTGTAAAGTTGGTTTCCTACAAACTGCTCTGAGATCTTGAGGCCAGTTTTCACTGTTAATGCTGAATGAAAACCCAAAGTGTTCCTTTGGCTACAGAAAGCAATGGTAGTCTACCTGAGTTCTGAGACCCTGACTTAGAGTAGTTTTCCAGTTTTTGTTAAGCAAATTGGTAAAGGTGGAGAAAAAATAATGTCTTCTGGGTACACAAGTTTTTAATCAGCTATAGCAACTAAATTTCAAATTTGTAATATTATAGACAGAAGCTGAGCCCTCCCTGATCCTCCCTTCCAAACTTGCATAGCCCTTCATAACCACCTGACATGTTGAACTAACTTAGAAAAAATAATGTAGTAGCAAAAAAACCCTATGATAGTTATTGTCTCTGGTTCATCTTTGTCAGTACTTTCTTTTGTCTGTAATAAAAAAAAAAAAAAAACAAACAAACTTCCCTGTAAGGCAGAGTTGAGACATCACTGATAAGTTAAAATGCTCTCCAGATTAGACCAGTTAATTATACATTATCTACCTTTTTACAGTGGACTTGAGGTTTTAACTTGCTAAGGAAGAAAACTGCTTGATAGCAGCAGCAGCAGCTGTGCTATCAGTGAATATTAAGGAAGATGATTATCTTAGTTAATTTGAAAACCACCTGTGTGCCAGCAATCTAGAGAAGAAACCTCTAGTCCCACAAATCCTTGCAAATTGTTCTCAAGTTTGATACAATAGTTATTTATCTGGCTTGGGTAGGAATTCTTTTCTAAATGGCTTATCCACTGTATAAAGAAAAGTTTTCCTCCGAATTAGAGTGGAGAAAATAAGAGAGTTTGTGTTATTTAATAAAGAGCTTCTATTCTGCCAAGTAAATGCTAGACACCTTATAAAAGGTAGACTCTCAGGGACCTGCTTGATGCTTGTGATGTTAGTATTTCTTCCATCTTCACCCATGTTTAAGGAGCTTTATGGAAGCCTGTGGTCTAATACACTAGCTTTTGTCTGGAAAGCAAGCTCATCATTCTGTATATGCTCATTAGGTTGATTTTGTGAGTGATTAGCTTTGCTTTTCTCCAGTGAAGACCAGTTGTTCTCTGGGTACCAGGCCCCTGAGCTGGAAGACAGGGACAGGGAGCAGAATGATACCCTCAGAATCCAAGGGGAAATGGTTAGAGACCTGCTACACCACTTGGATGCACAGAAGTCTATGGGGGTGGAAGAGATCCACTCAAGGGTACTGAGGGAGCTGGTGCAAGTGCTCATCAAGACACTTTCCATCACTTAGCAGTTCTGGCTAACCGAGGAGGTCTGTTGACTGTAGGTTAGCAAATGTGATGCCCATCTAGAAGGGCCAGAAGGAGGATCCAGGGAACTACAAGTCTGTCAATCTGACCTTGGTGCTAAGGAAGGTTATGGAGCAGATCATCTTGAGTGCCGTCACACAGCACGTATAGGACAACCAGGTGATCAGGCCCAGTTAGCATGGCTTTATGAAAGGTAGGTCCTGCTTGACTAACCTGATCTCCTTCTGTCATGGTTTTACCCCAGCCGGCAGCTGAGCACCACGCAGCCGCTCGTTCACTCCCCCCACATCGGGATGGGGAAGAGAATTAGAAAAGTTAAAGTGAGAAAACTCATGGGTTGAGATAAAAACAGTTTAATAGATAAAGCAAAAGCCGCGCGCACAAGCAAAGCAAAGCAAGGAATGGAAAAGGTACCTGCTTAGTGGATGAGGGAAAGGCTGTGGATGTTGTCTGCCTAGAGTTTAGTAAAGCCTTTGACGTGGTTTCACATGGCATTCTCCCAGAGAAACTGGTTGTTCATGGCTTGGATGGGCATACACTTCGCTGGGTAAAAAAGTGGCTGGATGTCCGCGTCCAAAGAGTTGTGGTGAATGGAGTTAAATCCGGTTAGCAGCCAGTCACAAGTGGTGTTCCCCAGGGGTCAGTATTGGGGCCAGTTCTCTTTAATATCTTTGTCAATGATCTGGACGTGGGGATTGAGCGCACCCTCAGTAAGTTTGCAGGTGACACCAAGTTGGGCAGGAGTGATCTGCTTGAGGGCAGGAAGACTCTACAGAGGGATCTGGACAGGCTGGATCGATGGGCTGAGGCCAACTGTATGAGATTTAACAAGGCTCAGTGTTGGGCCCTGCACTTTGGTCACAACCACCCCACACAATGCTACAGTCTGGGGGCAGAGTGGCTGGAAAGCTGCCTGGCAGAAAAGGACCTGGGCGTGTTGGTTGACAGCTGATTGAATATGAGTATGAGAATTGCTAGCCAGGTGGGTGTCAGTCTCTTCTCCTGAGAAATGACTGATAGGACAAGAGGAAATGGCCTCAAGTTGCAGCAGGGAAGGTTTAGATTGGATATTAAGAAAAAATTCTTCACCGAAGGGGTTGTCAATCAGGCAACAGGCTGCCCAGGGAAATGGTTGAGTCACCATCCCTGGAGGTATTTAAAAGATGTGTAGATGTGGTGCTTAGGGACATGGTTTAGTGGTGGGCTTGGCAGTGCTAGGGTAACAGTGGGACTTCATGATCTTAAAGGTCTTTTCCAACCAAAACGATTCTATGATATCAGCATGGCAGGGACTAACTACTGTTCTGGTGGGAACAGAGATGTGCAAGTAAGGATTGTCAACTTTTGCCATTATATGGTCACCTTGCATATACTGAGATTAATATATAGAGAACTGGAAAGCAGACGCTGCCGTCCCTTGAAAAGTAGAGCCATTTATTAAGCCAGAAGGAAAAGCTGTACTTCCCTATAGGCCATTTGAGAATACAAGAGTGCAGTTCAAATGTGAAGAACAGCTTACTAAAGCCAGCAAGTGATTCTGAAAACAGATAAAAATGCTTCAAAATACTTTGGAAACTTTCACAATAATACTGCAACCTTGCATTGGCATATTTGGGTATCTTTTCTTAATTCCAATTTGAACAATGTTTCTGAGCAGAAAGAACTGTCACTTGAGGACTCTCAGTGGCATATTTGGCATTTATCTCAAGACTGAAGGGTAGGCTTCAATTACACGGTGTAAATCCAGAGTAAGAACATGAATTCAGTCCAGTATGTCTAATTATACCAGTATAGATGAATGCAATATCTGCCCTACTTTAGAATTTTTCAAAAGATTTATTCTTAGCCAGAAAGTTAGTTTGAATGTCAATGTTGAATGTCAGCTGGAGTGTTAAATGTTAGTTTGAGTGTTTGTTGTTTGAATTTGGGTTCCTTTAGTCCATGTAGATGAAACTAGCATTTCTCAGCCTGTTGAAACAGTATAGGTTTTTTTTCCTCCCATAAATCATGTGAATTCAAGTAGAACATTAAGACTTTCAACCTGACTGTGTTGGCATTTAAGCCATTCTCTCGAAATGAGATCGAGATATTCAATGTAAATCACCTCTGTGCTCCCTTCTCAAATTGAATGCTTGCCTAAACTGGGAATAACACAACACGAAAATCAGCTGTTCTTCTGTGAACTTCCAAAAGCAGTAAAGCTGATCTTAAGTACATCAGTGTTTTCTCAACATATGTTCTATCCAAATATGCTCGGCACAAGTCTATTTACCATTATTTATATTGGATTTTGAAACCTAGGAAAAGAAAATTTAGGAAACTTGGCCCCAATTGATAAACTGAAAAATATTTTTTCTTCAGATTTTTATAATCAAAGAATCCTGAACAGCTGTGAGCCCATGTGTGTCTGAGATGCTATATTTGTAATTTTAACCAAACAGGTGACCATGCATCACAGCAATATATTCACAACTAATTTGAATGGCACTCTTGTGTCACTGCACAATTCTGTATGATTTCTTGATGTATTTCTTAAGACTATAGCACGATGTTCGTATCATAGGCAGCAGGTAATAGCTTACAGACTATTGACTGTCATTCTCTCAGAAGAGGGAGTATTTCAGGTGGGAACAGCCTAGGGTGGGTCATGTTTCCACTGACTCAGAAATGGAATTGGTTTCCTTGTGTTTATGCAAATAAACACTTTCAACAGCCGTTATCCTCAAACTTCTGAGCTCATTTCTCCTGTCATTCACACTGATGTAAATCAGGATTAATTCTACTGAAGCTGATGACCATGTAATGCTAAATATAGGGGAAGAAAAGAATCAATGATTTGATAGCAGACTGTAATTTTTGAAGAAAGAGGTTTTAGCACTGAAAAGTTGCAACACGCGTTGCCATTTGGGAATCGCTGTCTCTGGGATGAAACCCCGTCATCTGCTGGGTTCAGCCGCACGCTGTCAGACCGCTGGGGCCGTTCCTTCCCCTGCCCTTTTGGCTGGCAGGAGGCTGTCATCGTGGTAGCTTCCAAGGGGTTTAAACAGCTAAAAAAAGTTTGTAATAGAAAGTAAGTAAGATTTTTAAAATCAAATAAAATAAAAGCATCAGTTTCCTGACAGTGGAAAAAAAATATGTGTATATAACAGCTGAAGCAAGAAACACTCACCTGACTCTTTGTCTTATTGTTATTCTGGCTTCATTCTCATGCAGTTTCTTCCTGTTCAATATCAGTTTATAAAACTGTGTTACATGTTCACTGACCCCTGATAACTAAACAAATCCCAGTGCGCAGCTAGATGAATAAATTCCAGTTTGTAGCAGTGGAAATATATGCTGATGGTTGTTCATTGAATTCATAATAAATTAACCATTAAAAAGATACACGTTAGAAGAATGAAAAGATAGAGGAACAATATGGGGTTTTAATACATTATTCATTATTTCTGGTAGCAATGATATGCACATTTTTATATATATATAAAATACAACACATTCTTCAGTCAACCAATTGTGTCTTTTTCACGCCAGTGGAAAAAAAAACTTTTGTGATCAATTGGCACATTTAGAAAATCCTATTTTATTTACCTCTTTCTATATGTGGACTGGTGCTACAGAGAAACTTCTATATAGAGTCCTGTAAACATTTCTGGAATGCCATTGTACACGTAGAGAAGTGAAAACAGAGCAACATCTACCACCATTTGTGTATCGTTGGTGGATTGATTGCGGAATTCATTTCTACCTTGGTTTGTCAAAGCTACGAAATATTGACCAAAGAGTGTGTTGTATGAGCCAAGGCAGTTGTAAATCGCTGAAGTGGAACAAAGCTGCTGTACATCAGTTGGGGATCTTCATCTCCATCTCATTGGAAGCATTGAATGAAGAAACTTGGTCATTTTATGTTACAGTTGGTGAGGTTTGTATTTCTACTTCAGAATTATATCGAGTGAAATGTTGAATGTGATCTGCAGTTCATTACTGTGCAAGTGCCTAATTGTTTGTTTTTATAGCTGCACTTGAAGCCTCTCCATCTCTTACTCTCACACGCACAATTTAAAGAATTTATATTTAAAATTTGCTAACACGTTTTAATATGTTGAGGACTTCTGTTGGTGTTTCTCACTGTGCAAACAGGGATTGGTTTTCAAATAAAGAGAACTGAGTTGACCATAGTCCATTTTAAATAACTTAAGTAGTGATCAAAACTTTTATCATTGTATTTGCATTATTTGGGGAGTCTAAGGCACTACAGATATCTGAGTAGAGACAGCAATAACAATACATTAAACAGTTCAGAGGAACCAGCATGTCACCTGTTCTGAAGATAACGTGTCAGAGAAAGAAAAATCCTTCAAAGATATGTTGTATTTTTTTTTCTTTGGTCTTCCAAGTGCATAAAGATATTGTAAAAGCCTGGGTAGTATGTGGAAATTTAATTTACAAGATGAATTCTTTAGACGCAACCCATAATCTTTTGTGGTGGTCTTTCAAGCACAGAAATGCACATGCCAAAAAAGACAGTATGAAGGGATGTGAATTTTTTTTAGCTAAAAATGCCACATACACTGATGTATGAAGCTTCGTGGTAAGGCCCATTTTAAGGGTTTTTTGGTTTCTATTTTTTTAAGGGACTGAAGTTCTGTGAATTTATTATAAGCATGTAAAGATAGTCCTAATGGATGCAAATAACCTTACTGCTGTACAGTAGATAAATGGGTTTTTTTCCTTGTTCTCTTCACTCACAAAGTCTAATAGCTCCGATCCATGTTTTAGCTAACATTGAGTCTGCAAAGGAGAAGTAGGCAGAGGAAAGAAAAAATATTTCGGTTTTGTTTTTTGTTTTGTGGGGTTTTTTTGTTGTTGTTTGGGGTTTTTTTTAACTTCTTGCTGTCATTCCTTAATCTCTTAATATGTATTTGAATGGGCCCTGAGCGCAGATTAGTGCACACTCATTGCAGTTGGCCTAGTAAATCTGACCTCGTCACACACTATTGCTATTTGTTTTCCTTAATTAAATGTTTCATGTACAGGAATAGAAATCCATACAACTGGTATCAATGCCGAATTGTGAGATTAAGTGAAACAAACATCTGCCAGGAATGGTTTAGCTACAGCTGATCCTGCCGTCAGACAGGAGCATCATCTGTCAAGGTTGCTTTCAGCTCCAATTTCCATGACTTGTAGTAATATTATATTAACATCAATGTAGTGAAACGGATGTTCCTGTGGTATCTAATCTCCTGATGAAATTAAGCAAATTTGGCCAGAATGTTCCCAACGTTAAAAGAAATTGATTTGCCTACACCTGTAGAACATCATAAGGAGGTGTTATTCCTCACCTGCTACATGGATAAGCAATCTATGGGTTAAAAATAAAAAAAAAAGGGCTGTTAACATCCATCACCTCATCTAGACCTATTCATGGATGCAATTACTGCTTCTCCAAACAGCATGGAATAGGCCTGAAAGGAGGGGACTCAGTAATGCTCCATTTTATTGTATATGTCCTTGCATTTCCAATGTTTTTCCAGTTTTTTCCTGTTCCAGGATGATATCTTGGGAATCAGTTAATATAAAGACAGCTCTTGGAAAACTGAATGATGACCTGTAATTTGATGAAGCTTCCTAATCAACACGGGGGGGGGGGGGGGGGGGGGAATCTCCTCTAATAACTCATTCATTCACCTGTAATTAATTTTAAAGGTGATTTACTGAAAAGTTCTTACAGACACAAGATACCAAAGTGAGGAGCAACTCCTCAGCTCAACCTAGAGTTTCACATGTCTGGAGTGATATTAACAGTCTTGGCTTAACCATATCACAAAGGTCAGGAGTCCCTATAAAAAAATTAATTGAATTAAATTAATTAAAAGCTTAAAAAATTAAGATGGACTGGTGGAGAGACTCTCTGCAGCTTTATCACGGACCCACTGGCCTCAGACTTTGAATTAGCAGTTTACGAAGGAGCCCAAATGCATACTGATATTGCCGTTAAGTCTAATAGCAAAGACAATGGACTACTTACACTGATCTCTGCATGCCAAGAGGACCATAAATCAGAGCACGGTGAATTAAAGATCTCTGCAGTCCTATTTAGAATTTTGACATCAGTTTTGATTTCTTAGATATACGCTTGTTCCCATTTTGTGTTTAACGGTAAAAGTCACATGAAGAGCTCTTGATATCAAAACTCATTATTAAAAACTATGTGCGTGTGAGCTGCATGCATATGACATTTTTTTCTTTTTGAAGAGTCAAAAAGCCAGAAAAAGCATTCTAAAACACAAGCAATAATCCTGTTTTTGTTCAAATGGGTTTGGATATTTATGAGCTAATGATGATCCTTTGAAAAGGTAATCAGCTTTCATGCACAGAACTGCAAATGTGTGAGAACTGGGATAAAATGTAAGACTGAGTCAGCAAATAACAGTTCTTAATCAAATAAACCATATGATTGTTTTTGCAACTAAGATGAAAATTTCCACATTTTTATTAGTACTAGAACAGAAACAAATTTCTATTAAAAAAACCCATAAGAATGCAGTCTTAAATTAAGAGAAAATATAATTTGAGGATATAAACTCCAGCACACTGAATAATTAATACTGCTTTTTTTAATGTATTCCCCTTTCAGAAGAGGAGTAAGAACTAAATATAAATGCAGTTTTTCTCACCTCATTGTTCTTTACTTACCTGTAAGAACAGATCGAGACATAAGGTTTCTCAGTGCCATCTCTTTTGCCCACATCTTTTTAATAGATGTACGCGAGACCATGTGTTATATGGACGGGGTAGTTTAGACTAAAACTGTGCTAAGGATTATGTTTACCGTTGAAAAATGTGGATGAGTGTGTGCAAATGCTCAGGTCTGTGTCTTGGCTCTGGTTAGCTCACTTAATTGCAGCTGCTGTTAAACATCTGTTTGGGTCTCTGTTTCTGATCATACAAAAAGTATGGCTATACAGTGATAGGACAAAAGAGGAAGAGTAATTGACTGACCATTTTTTTCTGCAACACAGAAATGGGAAAATACCTCTTACATCCACATATTGTTTTCTGTTTAATACTCTGGGTCTTTGTTTCTTGGTGTCAGACACTCATCTTGTAAAAAATAATTATCATAAATATGACTTTTCCAAGAGAAAAGGGGATGTATTAGCTGGGAAAAAAGCTACTCAGTAGTTAAGTAAACTAAATGCTATTTCGAGCCAGTATGAGCTCTCTCCATGCTAGGGTTAAAGCATACTGACAGCAGGAATAGAAAAGGGAACATCTAGTTCTGTTTCCTTGTCTACACATTCTGGTTCTGGGCAGATGACATCATTTCGCATTACTGTTCAATTGTTACTAAATTATTGTAAAAATATTTTATAGGCTATTATTGCACAAAGATTGGATACAAGTAAAATCAATCTTTCTCTGAATCTGACTTTGTAAGCCTTTAAAATATGTCCTAAATAAAAAAAATCTCTTCACTCGCCCCTATGAAGGCAATCATAGTATTTTACAAGGTTTTGTCTGTGAGCAAGGGGACTAATAAGTCTTGATTTCTTAAAAATAAATTTGCATTGCCACGATAATCTCAGATTTCTTTCGCAGTAGCAATCTTCCTTCTCATGCAATACCTACAGTTTTTCTCCAGTCCTTACGATGGTGTATCACCATCTCTACTTTTGCAATGTCTCCAGTTGCCATCTATGCCCATATTCTTTCATCCCCATTAACTTCCTCATCTTGTCTTCAAAGCTTCCTTCCATGTTTTCTATTTATATTTCATTTTATAGCTGGGCAAACGCAGCATGAGCTGTGGCTGAGTAAGTGTTTGAGCTTACCAGTACTTCTAGGCTGTCAAATAGGCCAAATAAGCAAAAAGCTGAATTCTCCCTCAGTGGGACACTTACTTCTACACAGATGTGGTCTTTCATGTCACTTAGGGGATGACCAGCACACTGGTCACAAAGCTTAACCTTGCCTCAAAGGCAGGGTCATGGATGAAGCACAAGGACTAGAGGTACGTTTCTCCTTAATGATAATAAAGTAATATTTATGTAGATAGCAATGCAGGATAGCAGAGTGACTAGTTCTGCATACCCAATTTTCAGGTTTTCATGTGAACAACAAGTTGCTATTGTTGGATGCTTATACAGAATTTAAAGGTGTCCCCACCTGTGCTATCAGTCACTAGCAGCTGTAATAGATTGTTATGGAATTCTTTCTTTATCTGCTCAACTTCAGCCCTAAAATTGGTTCCATCTAACTCACGAGTTATGTTTCTTTAGGGATCGTAATTATAATTTGTGATTTGTTTATACCCTGGGGTGTCTGATATCACACTGTGTTAATATCTTCAAAACTTCTGTTACTATCGTGAACTTTGAATTCCTACCACAACCCTCTGTTTTTCTTCAACAACTGTCAAAATATAGTGTCCTGATAATATAACTAACGTTTAATTAACACAGCCTAGTCAGTCATGCATCCCTGTTCTAGGGTCACTGAACAGTTTGCCAAAATAGTGGACTGTTATCAGGTAGATGTATTGCTTTGGTAACTACTTGCTATTAAAATCTATTAACGATAGCACTGCCAGGGGTACGTTGTCCACATTGCTTTCTGGGATCAACTCATACACATTGCAGTCTTCCAAATCTTGTTTCCATGGAACACCAACCTCCCTCTTGCCCCTTGAATATTTCCGTATACATTGTTCATAATTCATTATGAGTTTGAATCGCACTGGCCTTGATTGCAGATTGACCAGAAAGGATTAATACACAAACACCTTGAATTTCTTCCTAGTTTTTTGGTATACCAAACCAAGAAATTATTTTTGTGTGTTTTGGAGCATAAAAGTTACTGTTGGTTAAAGGTTCTGTTGTCTGATATTTCAGAGATGTTGCTATAGGTTTTGATGTTCCACTATATTCTTTGGTCACTGTTTTTTTTCAGAAATTAACAAGGTATGGAAGAATGGTATAAGAAAGCCTTTACCTGTTGTCAAATTAAATAGAAAATTAACCTGATCCTGCTAACAGAGGTAAAAGAGCACTGAGATGGGTCACCGGTCTCCAACCTACACAGCAGGAATTCTTCAAGTTGAACATGTTATGTTTGCTTTCTGTGAAAGGAAGAAAATAAATGTGTACCATTGCAATGTCAAACACATTTATACCTGTAACTCAGAAAATCAGTAAATCAAATTAATCAATTCTGGCTGTATGACCCAGACTCAGCAGTCGTGTTAGCTATGCGGTTTAGAACAGGATATCTGCTTCATGGCCCGCCTGAATAGATGGACAATAGAGAACAGATTCCCTACAGCTTTATAAGCTGCTTTCTTGTAGGAGGAAACTTGCTGCATTTTATCAGTGCAATGCTATATTGCTCAGGACTATTTAAAATTAAAGTAGAAATCTGATCTTAACTCTGTTTTTGAGACCGAGTCCTGCTCTTCTTCCTGGTTTATGACACCTGTTTGCTGTATATTTCTTCAGCAAATGGATGCCCATGTACACAGAGAAAATTCAGAAATTACATCAATGTAGTGAGCACATCATTGAAGGGACAGATCCCACATGTCTGAAGCTGAGTTCCCCACTGCACTTCCCAACTCCTGTGGGAGTGAACCTCAGGAGAAAAGCACTTTTCTGTTGTCCTCATCTCCCTCTGTGCTGCCCAGCCGGGAGGTGCACGGGTTCCCCACTGCTCCTGACTATCAGTTAATTGTATTCCAGCTGAATGCCTCAGAAACATGCTCTTATGAAAATGAGGGAGGATCATCTCTAATTCCTAAGGGAGTTTTCTGTCAAAGCAGAAAGCGTTTCTATTGATTCCAGCTCTGGGAATTAACATCCACACCCACTTTTTCTGAAGTCCTTGAATTTCAGGCTATTCGGAGCTGGTGCAACACAGAACCCCTATCAGATGTATGCCTAAACTTTTAGTTGTGGGATCAGGTCTTCGGGTATGGTAACTGGAACTGGTTGATAGTTCTGGGCAGTGCTCCACTCTAAGCGTCCTACAGCATTACTTGAATAATTTTACAAATGAAACTTAAGACATTTCTTGAGCTGTTGACCTGTTTATGATCAAGTCATAAACTTGACCTGTTTCAGGAAGAAACAGTTGTATGGTCAAATTCCATGTAAAAAGGGAAAGAAAGAAAAAAAAGGAGTCAGTATTTACTCCTGGAGAATATCTTTTTATTCATATCTAAAATCATTATTATTGTCTAATATTAAACTTAAAGAATCAGGCATAATACAATAACCTTTTCTTGTATTCTTTACTGGCAGGTCTGTAATTGAACATGAAACAATGTGAGTTGTTTTCAGTTATGAAAATAGTAAAGTAGAAGGATTTTTCAAGGTGTTTCACTTCTGGTCTCACTTCTATTCCATCCTATAGGCAATAATCATGGCACATATCAGAACGGTCCTAGAAAATGGAGGACATTCAGGTTACATTAACAAAACTTCACCGAAAATGTCTAAAGCTAGGATTTTTGCATTTTGAATTGAGCTTTCGGTACACATGAGGCTTCTAATACTCTTAAGTTTCTTTCAAAAATCTCAGTCCCAGACCCACTGAATTTATTCAAGTCAGAGTTACTGTGAACTTTACCAAAAGCAGAAATCTCTTAAGGCTCTTGCAACTAACTCTGATCTGGAGGAAGTCTCAAGGGAGTTTGAGTGAGTGGAAAAGCCTTATTCCTGTAGTAGGGATGAGTGAATATGCTGTTAACCTTTTGAGAAGTGAAAAGAGTTTTTCACAGGTTCAGTGGGCAGTATATAGGACATGAAATAAAACATTTAACTGTTGGGCTTAAAATTCTCTGTAGCTTTCTAACGTCCTGCTGTTATTGACCTGCTTAGATATGTGTAGAGTATTGTAAATGTCTGAGCAGTTTATATTAAATATGTTCAAGGTTTGGTATTAAAAAATTTTCAGAGCAAATGTCAAACTCAGTGAATTAGATCATTACTAATTTACAAAAGAAATGCCTTTTTTACTGCTGTGCATATAGTTGGATTTTTTAATACAGGTGAATGTACATACGTGGGAGCAACGTAAAGATACGTCTCTTATTTAGATAGGGCTATGTGACTAGTTAATATAAATGAGGGGCAATGGGCAATGTGATCCAGTATGAGGTTCCTCCCATGCTATATGGAATAGGTACTGAGAAAGAGACCACAGTCTAATATTTCATGGGAGTACAAACTGGCACTGCACTGCACGAAGAGGAATCTGCTGCAATATGTACTCGCAGTGATATTTTGACTTTTGCCACTTGTTTGTGTATGTGCAAAACCATCCCATCTAGTGATAAATAGGATTTTGCTCATAATCTAATGTTGGAGTGAATAGGGTGAGGATAATTAAGTTGAAGATCTTGGGTAACTTAGCTTCAACTCTGCGCTCTCCTTTAGAAAAAATGTCTTAGTTGTGGCTCCATGAATAATATCACTGGAGTGCCTACAGCAGTACCAGCGTTAATATATGTCAAAATTTTGAAGGATACAGAGATTGGAACAATATCTAGATAAATTACTAAGTGGATGCATAAATAATTACAAATAGCCAAGATACCATAGTTCTGCAAGTTACAACTCATCAACTGAAATATGGTAACCGATTATTTCCTTGGCTTTAGTCCATTCTGAATGTTTTAGAAGACTCTTACTTAAGCCACCTTCAAGAGTTTGTTTCTCAAATCCGTGGTGTAGAGAGGTAAGTTTGACGGTGTCTTGGATTTAAGTTATACTATATTTCCCTAAAAAAAAAATAATAACTTGCTGTAAATATTCTTCTTCCTAATATTTCAATCAATTAACTACGGTGAAAAAAGAAATTATATAAGTAGGAAAGATGTGTATAACAAAAGTAAAAAACCTCACCCATATTTACAAAGAATACACAAAACTAAGATATAAATAGATTGCATTCTCTACCTTCAAATGGTTAAATGGTTGGGGAAGCTGAATAGAGCTTTTTTTGTATCATTTCTTCTAAGCAATCTATGGTAGAAAAAAAGAATAAAATAAAAAATTTAAAAATAGACTACCTACAATAGCAATAATATTCTGCAGCTTTTGTGTTGATGTTGCCCCTTTGCTATAGCGTATACTGGTCCCTTTTTTTACATTTTTTGCTCTAAGCAATGGACTTCTTTTTTTGCACCTTTTCACTTACATTAAATTCAGAGTAGCCATGTTAAATCTTTGAATTTAAGGTTGAACCAGAGGACAATACATTTTGACAGTCATAATTACCTTTAATAATTCAAAGAGCTCTAGTCAAAATCGGAAATAGTCTAGTTTAAAAACACAAGTCAAGCTAACTACACTTGATTTTCATCAGTGTAAAAATTGGTATGAAAGATCCTTCATTACTTTTGTAACTTGGAGTGCAATTTTATGGCAGGAATATAGTTTTTCTGTCTTAGGTAGTATGTGTGGCAAAAACAGTGAAAAAAATGCTAATCTGTGCTTCAGTTGCTAGCTAGTGGAAAACTAGTGTAGGCACTGCCTGTCCATACAGTACTTATACTTCCAGCTGCCATATATCTGTAGAATAAATCCTGTCCGTAGTATGTCTTTTCAACAAGGGTAATAAAAATTTACATTAGAAACAAAATCCTTCACTACCCCCATCTGCTATTCAGCAGAAACTGCTTGAGGGTAAAATGCACCCAAATACATGCAAATACATTTTATTGGGACTGATCCTGCATATATTATGAACAATTGAAACTAATGGGACTATTTGCATGATTAAAGATAGATACGTAGCAAGCTGCAGAATCGCATCTTGAACTATCAGTGCCAGTGATAGGAAATTAATATAAAGGAGTTGGTAGGCACTTTTTCACCTCCTCAGTTCTAGGATTGGTTCAGTGGCTTGGGTGATTGCAGAAGAATACAGCATCGCTGGAGCTGGAGTGTTTAATTTCTTGCACATTACTTTTCTGTGCTCTTGCAGGACAGGTTTAAGGTGTTTAGCAATTGTTTTGATGGTGTAAGAGTAGCTTAGCAGACCTGAAATTCTGGACAATAATGTTTATCTACACAGCAGTTCCACTGTTATTAAGTTTTCCATGCATTTTGAGGATGATTCATAGTTCATTAATTTTGGTATTTAAAATGTATTCATTCATATAAATACTCTTCAGACAGTTCGCATTGATCTTAATACAAACTTGAGTTCTGTTTAGGCAATCAGTGAATCCAGTATGCTCAAGGAACTTAGTAAACAGAAAAAAAAAAAAAAAAAAAATTAATTACCTGGTTACTTCCACAGCCTCTCATGAAATCTCCTCTTCAATGCTTTGGTGGAGACAGAGCACTTGAAGCATAAAGGTAAAGGCTGTCAAATCAAAGTTTTGGCAAATTGGCAGCTACAATACATACAGACTTTTTATTTTCCTTTCCAAGCTATCATCTGCTCCATCTAACTCAAGAGTGGTGTGTTAGACAAATTCCCAACCTTGAAGAGTCTGGGTACTTCACAAAACATGTTATATTAAATGTGCACATGCAAAACAAGTTATAATGTACCATTAAAACGGTTTTTATTTCAGTAATACCGTTTTCAGCAATCGTCAGGGCCAGCTATAATTTAAGTTTAAATCGAAACTAGATACGTCTAGAGGATGAGATAGTCAACCAAAGACCTGAAAGAGACTTTCCAGTCTCTGGAAGTGCGTTTCTCTTTTTATCCATTATCCAAAGAGATCAGTTTGGCACCTACCCAAAGGGTCTCAGCTAAATGAGGGTGGAATTGGGTCTAAGATTTTTTGGTCATAGTTTAGGTAGGAAAAATATTTGAAGTTGCTGAATTTACAGTAGGCTAAAGCATGTTGAATTACCTCATGGTTTCTATCGACTGAGAGCATGCATATGGGCCTTGCTGTGCCAAGAATCTTAATTGATGGTAACTTGGTTGTGTATTTGATAACAAAGTCAATCAAAATAATTAAATAGTGCTGTATCTGGTGATTGAGTGCACTTAAACCTTGTACTGTTTCATAAATCTATGCTTACATGATGGCACTGAAATGCAGGCTTTAGCAAGCAATGTCTATTTCTTGCCATGTTTTAAAAGTAAGTTCTGAGTAAAGTCATAGTATCTTAATTTTATTCAGATTGCATCTACCTTTGTAGGATTTGCTTATCTCTATGCTTATTTGACATAATCAGATCTTCCCATGGTACAGGCTGGCATACTCCCTGCTGAATTGGGAAAGTAGTATTGCTTTCTGACTGCTGATGATACAGGACTATATTTATGCAAAACTTGAAATATACCACAGAAACTATTTAGATTAGGATTATACATGATATGTATCACTTTCATTTTTTTAAAATGATAACTGTAATGCTCTTTTGATGAATATATAATGTAGCCTAGATTACATTTGTACTCCTTCTGTATTGATAGTGACATCCGAAACAATGTACTACCTCTAAATTATTTTTTTAAAAAAGCAGAAAAAGTTTTCGCTGGTTATGTCTGTATCCTTCCTTGAAAAATCAGGACACTTTACAATATCCAAATATTATCTCATCAGATTCTAAAGCAAGAGTAATTAACAGAGACAGAGAAGAAATAAGTTTTATTTTCAGTGATTTTCCTGCAAAAATATCTTCCAAGAGAACTCAAAGACTTGCTTAATAGTTTGATTGCCATTTCATGACACCCAGCCCCTTTCAGTCACATATCTCACTGCTATCTAAGAAAAAAATAAGATATTTGGTGCATCTGAAGCCTTAGGACAGATTTTCATCACGATAATCACAAAATGAAAGGGCAATCTGAAAAACCACTTATTTAAAATGCAGGAAGATGGCTTTTGCTGAACTTAATGCCGTTTGCTAGTTTTAAAGGTCTGTAATTTTCACTCATGTTAATGCATTCTAATTATTATCTTGCTTAGCTTTTGTTTCTCATGAAGATTAAAGTGGTCTGTTTGATGTGTGCAAAGAAGTGACTACAGAAAATGGTAAATTAATTGGAAGATGTCAGCTTAGAAGAACGTTTTTGACATGAGCGCTGTAAGGCTGTTAACAAACAGACTAACTCATTTGTCTCACCATGAAATGAAAATAAAAATCACAACATTATGATAAAATCTTGACTAGGAAATGCCTGCAAGACTCTTTGAAGCCTTAGGTTGTTTTCTTCCCTGGGCTTTGGCGCTCTGATGTATGCAAACCACGTTCTGCATAACTGTGAAGTGAAATAGGTTCTATGCAGAACAGATGGACCAGGGCTAATGTGGCGATGTGCACTGGAGACAAGAACAGATTAATACCACAAGGGGAGACTGGAGGAAAATTGTAAAGATGGGGGTATTTGAACTAATTCATGAATCATTTCCAACTGATAGTTATGCCTTCAGGCACAGTGAATAATATCAAGGAAGCATATTTAAAATTTTATAAGTTTGTTTTAATGTAGATTAGAATTAAGAGCCATACTTTTGGATGATTAAAAAAAAAATAAAATCTTGTCTCCCCCCTCTCCCAGAATGTACCTTTGTGATTTAAATATCACTGATGAGCTTAATTATGTGTGGTGTGACATGAATTGCTGTTTGGAAAACCCATGGCAGAGTCATGGACTTGGCACAAAGCTTTTGGGCATGATTTTTTTCAAGCAGCACTGTATGAGCTAGGAGAACATTACTCTGCCACTTGCACCCAAGACGCAGAGATGCAGCTCTGCAGTGTCTGGAGGCATCGTCTGGTTGCTAGGTCTCATTCAGGTGTCTCTCTAAGTCTCCCCCGTCTTCATCTTATCCAAACAGCCTGCAGTCTTGTGAGGTTCAGACTTCCCAAAGCTGTGCCAGAGCAGACTCCTACACCTTTGAAGGAGATCTTCAGGCATACATTACAGAATGAGGCTTTCAACAGAGACATTTCACATGACCGAGTTATGATATTCTTGCTAATGGACATTTTGCTCTAGGGCAGAAAATCACATAGAAATAAAGAAGTTCACCTGAGATTTAAAACAATTTGAACATGCATAAAACCATCAGGATCTGAAACAATGACGATACTTGAGAAATATGTAACTTCTCAGTATCAGTGAAGGTATCAGAGTTTTGTTTATGGGTGGAAGAGCAGAATTCCGTACGTTAGGACATCAAAGATTCCTTATTTTGCAAAGCTCAGAGTATATGGATTAGCCCGATTATTAGTATTCATAATGGACATGGTGAATACAAGGAAAAAGAAAGTGTGAGGAAAGGAAATTTATAGATGATTGTCTGGATGATCTACATTATCTGTATGACTTCTCAGGAGGTTATTTTCATGCTTTAGAGGAGGATATGAAACACTTGACAGTGAGGGGAGATTTTTGATAAAAATCAAATGAAGATGGCTAGTTCAGTTTGCTAGTAAGGAAATAATCTGCATGAGTTCCTGTTCACCAGCACAAAAGATGCCGTTTCATTCCTCCTGTATACAATTATTTCATTCTAGGCAAGGCTCAGTAAGAAGAGAGAAAGGTATGAAATGGCCCGCTTGCCTAAAACTTGATTCTCATTCTGCTGATTTCATTGCAGGTTGCAAATCTGGCCTGTTCAATCTCAAATAATGAAGAAGGTGTGAAGTTAGTCCGTATGGCAGCAACACAAATTGATAGTCTGTGCCCACAGGTAAGTAAAATTCCTCTTAAAAAGTGCTTGAGAACTCTTTTGGCATTAAAAAGCATCAGTTAGCTATGACAGGGAAAAAAAGCCTAGATGAAGATTATAGCCTTTCCTTTGTCATTCCATTGTTGCCTGCTTTCCATGAACTGTGAAAAATACATTCATATCTTGAGACCTGCATATCGAATGGGGTGTAACGCTGTATTTTTGAACACATACCGTAATCTATCTGTTCTTTCCCTTGTGACAAATTTTGCTACTCCTTGTAACAAATGATTTTGAATAACAGGTAATAAATGCTGCACTTACATTGGCTGCCAGACCCCAGAGCAAAGTAGCACAGGACAACATGGATGTCTTTAAAGATCAGTGGGAGAAACAAGTGCGAGTTCTCACTGAAGCTGTTGATGACATCACTTCGGTGGATGATTTCCTCTCCGTTTCAGGTACTGGGATCAAGGGAGTCTTCTAAAAATATACTGCTAAATTAAAGTAATGGGTTGGAGCAGAGAAAAGCTATAATTACTAAAGCATCATTAGTCCATCCTTATTGGAATGCTGATCTTCTACACTCAGTAGGAGGAACCAAGCCACACCAGTTAATCCCTGGCAGCAATGGTTAGCTTTCCCTCTCTGAGAAAATAGCATCCTATTTGTGCTTCTGTTTCTAGAGAAGTTTTGTTTCAACTCAGGCACAAAGTAGGATTTTGGCCACCTTTTAAAAATGTTTTGCAGACCTGTGACAGGCTGACAGTATTTGCAAAAATTGTTTAAAGTCCCCGTGTAGCTGTGGGAAAGATGAACTTTCCTTTATTTTGTAGCTTTGCTCAGATCAGCTGTGTCTGATCAGTGGGACGGATGTACCACCCAGTCCTGGCCCCCTGATCATCCATCCTGGGTGACCAGGCCCTGGAGGGGGGTAGGAGGAAGGGAAATAAGCAGTCCCATCTAGGTATGTTGTCAGGGCATGCCCAGAGCGTACATTTCCAGAGAGCTGGGAAGCACGGCTGGGTCCCAGAAGAGAAGGACATTGACACCTTGTGTCACAGTCTTTTCTCCATCCTCCTTGTCAAGTGCTACAACTTGTGGCAGAGCGTATTGTTATCATATAGTCATACACAATGAGTACTGTAATTGCCAAGTGCTGCGTGTCTTGGGTTAATTGTCTGCTGCAGAAAACTCATTTTCCTATTATGGATTGAAAGAGGTGAATTTCGTTGTTGTGAATAAGGACATAGAGTGTGCCAAGTGTGCTTAGCTTATTCTAATGTTACAGAAGAGCCAAACATCAAGAAATAGTGTGGTCTTAATTTTATGTTTCGTTTTAAATTCTTTTCTTTGACATTTCCTAAAATTACCTAATAAAAATTTAAGATCTTTGGAGAAAAAAAATCCTTAAAATAAATAATCCTTAATTTTCTTTTTTGCCCTCCCCTTTGTTATGTTTGGTTGTATCCTGCTATTATTAGCAACAGGGAAACTATTTGGTTTAGTATAATTACACTCCACTATTCAACACCACTGCTAGAGTGTTTACTGCAAGCCATGATGAGAAAATGAAAATGAACTCTCAGAATAAAAGGGTACTTCAGAATTTGGTAGCACATCGATTTTCATTTGAGATTTGAAGCTGGCAAACACTTTTCAACAGACCTGCAACGGAAGGGCAGACCAAGCTGTAAAATGCAGACCGGGTCCACAAGCCAAAGAGCTGGCAAACACACTTAAATGGCCATTTGGTTATTTGTTTGAGGGCTTTGTTCACTCCGAGCACTTGTATCCATAAAATCAGAAGTTATTTGAACGGATGACACTTTTATTTTTTGTTTTTCTCAAATCATATTTTCTTCTAACATGTTTTTTGAGATAGTCTTGACTTAGATCCAAACTTCCCAAGGGAGATGAGAAGCAGTAATTCTGTTGGGTTTAGATTTCTTTCTAATACTGTCCATAGACATCTCTATCTATTAAAAATAGGAAACTATCTCATGTATCCAGAAAGTCTGTTTCTGCTAGCTGTAAGCTTGGAAGCCTCAGCTTACACAGGGTAGTTTTATTTTTGGATGTTAAACCAGTGAAGCGTTCAAAATGGGCTTGTGTCCGGTTAAACGTACCTCAGAAATGACACCTCCTCCTCTCCATGTTGAGTGTCATGTTGGCATGTTTTATGAATACAGGGGCTACTAAAAAGAGGTTGACCATGATTTTAATCAATTACTTTATATTCCAAATGCGGCGGACGTTTGTATTCAGAAGGTACTTCTTGTTGGGCAAAATTTGGTTATGCCGTGGTAAAGAAAACAGAGATTGTGAAGAGGAAGAAATATTTTAGCAAAGCAACATTTTGAAAATGTGGATAGAGAGTTTTTTAGACAAAGGATTTTGCCTTACAAGTTACTCTGATTCACAGCTCAGGGGACTTTCATTTTTCATTCAGACTTGTTACAGTTTAAAATTCAACATCATGTGAAACATTTCTGAAACCCTCAAATGATCTAACCTTGGGGTTTTTAACAGTGAAGATTATTGTGTCATTTTATTTTTGTGGCCAAGAATAATTAACAAAAAGCAGTTGGTGAACTGATTGATTTTGTTTTATTTATTACTACAAAGAACAGCATTTCATTCTCAGTTTCGATGTGTCTGTGGTAGAAAAGTAAGTTGTTGTTTAGAATCACTGAGTTTCTCGGAGTGAATTTGCTCAAATATGAAATTCAGTCATATTTTTATTATTGAAATGATTTTTAACTGTATAGGCTGCAGGGAAATAATGTCTGAGCTAGTCAAAATCTGCTTCGTCCTTTCACATTATCTCTATGTGAGAATACTACATAAAATATGATACTGCAGCACGTGAGAGTAGATGGCCTGAATCTGAGCTGAGAAAAAACAATAAAGCTCCCAAGATTTCAATAAACCTTCTTGATATTACATCATCTGAGCAGACTCGCTGTTGTCGACTCTTATTTCAGAATACGCACAGTCATATATGATTATTCTGTGTGCCATGAAAAGTTCACACCTTAATCTCTGGCTTAGAGCAAAGGAGATGAACTGCTTGTGCACAGGCTCCTGCTATCTACAAAGGCCATTTGCTGTTCTCTTTTCAAAATGATTTATTTGCTTTTCTAACTTATTTAGGCACCGTTGAACCAAATATATTAACCGTTCATAGGAATGTGTAAATTCATCTCCAGAAAATTGCCCAACTATTTAGTAGAGCATCTGCATAATATTTGACCACTTTTCTTTTGGGATTGCTTTTTATTACACTTTCTCTATAATAGAATTCAGCGTGATGTTGTGACTGTTTTTCAAAGAATTACAGGTTGCAACTCCCAGTATAGGTTAGAGGATGTAGCCCAGTCCCCTTTTAAAGATAAATATCACACTTGGGATTTTTACTGTTTTGTGGCATAGCATCACAGAATGCTATTTATTTTGCAGAACTGGGTAAGGATTGATATCAATTTTTTAATGTACTGACATTTGCCTTTTACTCAAATCAGTAAGCTTTGCTATGAGGGAGAACGAAATGAAATGAGCTTTTTTTGTGGGTTTTTTTTTTTTCTCCTACATTCCAGAAAACCATATTCTGGAAGATGTGAATAAGTGTGTGATTGCTCTCCAAGAGGGGGATGTCGATACACTAGACAGAACTGCGGGTGCCATCCGAGGCCGTGCAGCCAGAGTTATTCACATCATTAATGCAGAGATGGAAAACTATGAAACTGGAGTTTATACTGAGAAGGTACTGGAAGCTACCAAACTGCTCTCTGAAACCGGTAAGCTTACTTGAAATATTGTTCAATATTAAGTCACTTAAAACTTTCAGTTAGTTCTCTGAAATCTGTAACTCAGAGGGGAACCTGTGCTTGAAAACAAGACATAAACAATAAATTAATGACCATGAGTGGGTTTTTTTATTCTCTACTCAATGTTACTGGAGAAGTCATATTGACAAAAGCCGTAGAAGAGAAGAGATTCAGTAACCCATCAAGGCTAGTCTACTTCATCAAAGTTTCAATGATTTGAGTAAATAATACACAGCCTTTTCTTCAAGTTGATTGTGTATTATGTGTCTCTAGAAAATGATTACAAACGTTACGCTGTGGTCTGTGCAGGTGAATGTACTTGTCGGTGACTGAAGTTGTGTTTCTAAACAGAACAATTTTACATTGAAAATTCATTTGAGCAAGTGAAAATTTATTAACTGATTGAAAAAATATAAGAGTCTACTACGTTATATAAAAAATACAAAAACTGTAAAATAAACAGTTTCTATAGCAATAGAAAAGTCTGCTAGATGGCTAGGCTGGAAAAAACACTGATTTTATTTTATTTTTTTAACCTGTTTTTACCTTCACAGAGCAGGGGTTGGATTCATCTAAGTATAGGTGATTACGTCTAAGCTGGTCATTTTAGACTCCTTTATACTCAGTATTATCTGTTGCTATGTGCGTCTGAATTGTTCAGTGCAGGCAGTACTATCAAGTGCTCTCATCTTAAAGCAGTGGTCTACATTTGTTCCGATGAATCATGCTTTGAATTTCATTAACTTTACGGACCGGGTCTCCGCTCGCTGTACAAGTGACCAGCTGTGATATAGGTGTGTGTTCTGCAGATGTCTGAAAATGTCTGAGCTGATCCTCCCTGATCTGGCTGCTCTTGCTCATCTGGGCTTTAAAATCATCAAGATTATTTTCGAAGGAACAAATGAGAATGTACCAGTTCAGGACACGACAAATGCAACGTTCAGACGAAATCTCTCTGTGAGATAGAAAAGCAAAACCTGTTGTAGCTCTGGCAGCCCTTGTGTTAGCTTTGAGAACAGAAATCAGCAAAATTGGCTAAAAAAAATGTTAGGATGATTTAATAGAACTTGTGTTATTGTTGTCCCCAGCTTATTATTTTTTAGCCCTAAGAGGGACCCCAAACCCTAATTGCACAGATAAATCCCAATGTCCAAAATCAAGCATTTCTTCTTTTTCTGACCTTTCTTTATGATTTATTGGAAATTATAGCTGAAGGGTGGATGCTTGTGATGGCGATTATGACTAGAAAGTTGTGCTCGAATACCCAAAGTCCTTGCGAATTTATGCCAACGATTTGACTCTGGTAGAAATTAACTGTCGCAGACTCTTTCCTGGGAAATCTGCAGAAAGACGTTTTTGTAGAGAGGTCAGAAATCAGGACCATGATCTTCAGCCTATGGTACGCATCCCATTTGGCGCTACGCAGCCATTTCCTCCGCAGCATCCACGTTCCCTTTACATCTGGCTGAACCCATATAAAAATATGCACGTACTCCTAGATACCCATTGCTCTCTATCCATAGGTACACTGAGGCATATGTAGACAGAGACCAGCCCTAGGGGAGAGGGCAGAGTATAAACGGGCATAGGGTGAGCTAAATACCATTTTCACCACTTCATTCTAGGTTGAAGAAATGAGTCAGTAAATTCTACCTTTTTTAATCAACAATCATAGAGAAATAATAATCAATGCCTTTGTAAATGGCCTGAAAAGCTGCAGTCAGAAATTGTGCTGTAATACTAATGATCCACATTCACATCTGGCGTAAATTGTTTTAGCTTCATTGGCTCCATTGAATTTGGGCCCATTCCGTCTTCTGAACTTCTGCTGCACAATTTGTACATGACGTACAGTCCTTAACATTTAAAACGTGATATTTTTTAATTATTTTTTTTTATTACTCACAAGTTTGCTTACATTTTACAAAATACAAAATCAGTAATAACTTTGACTTTGAGGAACAAAGGCTCAGTCTTAAGTACTGAATCTCAGCATTAACAAGTTGATGTTGTTAAGATGCACTTAGTCCAGAGCTTCTAGCACTTAGTTATATTTCAAATTATATCAAAAAGTGCATTAAGTACAGGATGTAAATATTTACTGTGCCTATTATTGATCTATATGACTGTGCTTTATAACTGTCAGTTAGTCTGTTGAAAAATTATTAACAAAAAAAATTTACAGAACACTAGGTCAGAATTTTAGCCGAATAAAAAGCCTGAAGATAAGTTTTGCTTAATAAAGAAATCTTAGCAATAGGAAGAATTCTTCAAAATCTCTCTTCTACCAAAAGGAGGCTTTAACACAAGATTACAACAAAATATTTTACCATATCAAACTGTACAGAGTATTTTCTTTCTGTGAATTCATAATACCAGTTCATAGACTTTTTAACTAAGCTAAAATTACAGTACTCATTCCATTGATCCCTTATTGGGTAGTAAAAAATAGGGGGACTAATAAAAACAATTTTCATATCAACCCACCTAAAAAACACATGACACTAAACTTTGAGGAAAAAGCAGCAGCAAACCTTATTTCTTTACCTTTGAGCTGCACGGGGGCAAACCCCAACCCTCTGGGTTTTCATATTATTATGTGAGTACTGGGTTTGATTCACAGAACACTATTTTGGAAAGAGAAACACCTTGCTAATGGGATTTTTGGGGGGCAGGAGAAAATACATCTTTAATGAAAGTAATAATGGTAGGTTCTGAGAAATTGAAACTATGTAAACCTTACTTCAATGACTGATTTCACCTTAAAGTTTTATTTGTTTATTGTTTTAATTTACAGCATTTGGAATACATGGGCTGGTTTGTTTCAGTGGTTTAGTGCTTTCTTGCCTGTGCTTGACTAACCCACTGCCTTTATAGCCAAGTACTTGGTAGAGGCTAGATTCTTATCTCTGACAGCAGTATTAGTAGTGACGTATTGGTTAATGGCTTTTTAAAATTGCGCACTTTACTTTTTCCTTTAAAACCAAAATGAAAACTTGACTCTCGCTTGCTGACTTTCTTATAAATCCAAGATGAAAACCATAAAACCACAGAGTCTGTGAGGCTTACTGGGAACAAAGGCAAAACTCAGGGATTTTAGTGGATATTAATTGTGTGCAGGAGTAAACCAGAGCTTCAGGGTTTATTTTTTTTATTTGCTTTTTTGGGCACTGTGAAGTTTTACTAAGATCTTTGGCTTGGTTTCCTAAAGAGCAAGGGCCAGGGTCTCCCTGGGGCAGCCCCAGCCCTGGGCATCAGGCACCTCGGTGGGGACAGGGATGGCCTGAGGCCAGGCTGGGATGTCCCAGCGGTGGGAGTCAGGATCAGGCCCACTGGGGTAACTGGGGTCAGACACAGCCCAGGGATCGGTAGGCAGGGCCATGCTGATGGCTCCTGTTAAATGTTATGTTGGTCTTCAGCACTTCTAGAGAAGTATACAATTATCCTAGTACAGATGGTCCATGAAAAAAGGACGGCGAGAAGGGTGGGAAGGAAAAGAGAGGAGAAAGAAAAGGTGAAGAAAAAAGGTGAAAAGCAAGGGAATAGAATAAGAGAAAACAGAACACAATTTCTGTTTGAATATTGAGATCTTTCGTACCGCTCAGCACCCTGTCCTAGCAGTGACCGAGGCCAGCTGAGAGTGTCCCATGGACTCTCGTAAGGAGGAGACTGAAGTCTGCTCAACCATTGTTTGAGAAGCGGTAACAACTGAAGGGAAGAAGCATGAGATTCTAAATGGGTAAAAAGAATTGTCCATAGAAATAAATCAAGTAACAGGCAATGAGGTTGAATGGGTTTTTTTTAAGATTTCTGAAATGCAGGGAAGAGAAAAAGCTGTGACATTCTTTGAAGTTCAGAGGGTTGAATTTAAATTAGTAGGCTTTGCAGGGTTGTACTGAAAGGGAGTGAATGGGAAGCGAAGGAGAAAAAGCAGAACAAATGGGACCACAACTAGCTGAGAAGGGTTGTAAAAACTTTCCCCTTGCCTTTCCTTGCCTTTCCCCTTGCCTTTCCCCTTGCCTTTCCCCTTGCCTTTCCCCTTGCCTTTCCTCTTGCCTTTCCCCTTGCCTTGCCTTGCCTTGCCTTGCCTTGCCTTGCCTTGCCTTCAGTTTGCATTGGGATGTCTCTAACTGATCCTGGAAGAGCCAGTACCACAGTACTTGGGTTACTCACTCCTGGGAAGGATGTTGGAAATTTGAAATAATCTAATTCATACCAGAAATTAGAGTTCCAGCTTTAAGCATGTTTTTAAATTATCATAGTAACTTTGTAACTAGCTGTTTTTAAGTAGGTCACTCTCTGACTTCTGTTTTGACTAATTTTTTTTTTATTTTGTCTTTATCAGAATGGACTAAAGTTCAAAGTCAGCACTCCTGGCAATTCAGCAGTAAGCCTGTGAGAGTTTTATCAGGAAGAGTAGGACAAACTTTAAAGATATTTATCACTAGGAAAAGGCAGCTCAATGATATTATCAAAGCTAATACTAAAATGTGGTAAAGATGGATTTTTTCAGAAGTGATGTGAAGGGAAACAAAATGTAGAAGCAAGAAGATTAATTTAAGCATAGCTGTAACCAAAAAAAAAAAAAAAAAAAAGCATATTGAATCAGAGGGAAAGCTAAAAATTGCAAAATGGAGCCTATTTAAAAAATAAATTATGTTAAATTCATGTTTTATGGGCATTTCAGGTGGTTATAGTACAACTTATGGGCACCATCATCCTGAGAACATGAGATCATTTATCCAATGGTTTTGATGAAATAACGGCTTTCATTCTGCAAAGCACTGTAGCATTTTCTTTAAAGTTTTGCTAAACTGAAATCCAAAGGTCAAGGTATCACAAAAAAGACCCCACAAAACATTTAATGCATTATTTAAAAAATTGGTATTTTACAAAAGGACCAGAGAATACCCAATATTATGTTCCACCAGTGCTTGGTTTGATCCAAAGAATTTTTAACCAGACAGACTGCCTTCGATATGCAGAGGAATACAGTAAGAAATCATGTAAAATATATTCTCAAACAATTAAATGCAAGACCATAAGAGATGAATAAATCACCATGGTGTCTAAAAGCTTAAATACTATTTCTTTTTCTTTCCACTTTTAGAGTTTAAAAATAGAATATAGTACTAAAGGAGAATATAACGTAATTGATTTAGATTTTCAAAGGCTTTTCATAAAGTCCTGCACACACAGCTGTTTGGAAAATGCGTAACCATGGAGTGAGTGTTAAGGCCTTTGATGGATTAAGAACTGGTTACAAGGCACAAGCAAGGCATAAATGACCATAGCTCAGCAGGCAGAAAGGATAAATCCTGTGATGCTTCCGAGGTCAGCGCTGTGGTTGGTGTTGTATAATGTATTAATTAACAGGTGAATAGACAGAAGCAAAATTTGCCAAAAGGAAAATCCTGGTTTGGTTGGTGGGAGTAGGAGAGTTTCCTTATCAGAAAGAAAATAATAAAAGATAGTCTTATTTAATTTCTCTAGGTAAATAGAACAATTTTTAACCCTATTGTCTACACTGACAGGAAGGCTCTCAGCTAATACATATCCTCAGAAAAAAATATGGCATCATTATGGACAACTGGGCAAAGATACCTCTTCCATGCACAACAGCCCTCTCATCAGTGTGTAGGATGTTAGCCTGTACATTAAGGAGGATATGCACTGAATGCCCCAAAGAGTTGTTTCAGTTTTGATCTCCACAACCTGAAGATCTTCCAGAAATGGAAGAAGTTCAAGATATGAGGATGACAAAATTAAAGAAATATGGGGATTTGGAGGTAAATTAACTCTACTAGAGTTTAAAAAGACTAGGAATATCTATTTTGGATGTGGCAGGCACCTTGGATAATGAACAGTAGATTAGTATGATAGAAGTGCCCATTTTCATAGACCATTATTATTTAGTTGTGGTTCAAATCTTTTCTCAGAAAAACATCTTGTGTTCTTAAGAGCCATTTTTTAAAGTAAGGAGGGTGGATGTGGAGGATACCGAGTGTAGAAAATATAGGCAGAAAAATGCAGTGCATATTGACTAGTTCCACCAGAATGTTTTGTGAATATGTGTGAATTGTACAATAATCTTTTAAAATAAAAACACTGGCATTCCTTGCGTTCCCTTGCCTACGCACACCTACGAACAGATATACACAAACTTACAACTAAAGCCAGACAGAGTGTTTTGCTTGTGTTATATAAGCCATTTTTTGTCCACATCATGCAACTGTTTTCTTAAGGGGATTTTTTGAAGAGCTGCAGCTAGGTTTATTTGAAGTATTAACCAGAAGGGAGTTCCGTTTAGTAGTAATAATATTTTGGGGGTGCTCACTGTATGTAGTCTTTATTTGCACAAGTAGGCAGGAGAATGAGTGAGACATCTGAAATTGGTGAGACATATATGTCCCTGCAGTCATCATTGGTTATCCTTCTTTGTATGCTTTGTGATGTGTAGGCTGTCGTGACGTGATTGCCTACTCTGCTGGCCACGAGGCACCTCCCTGCAGACACCGCTTACCTTGGTTCTCCCCTGACATTTTATCTTTCTGCGAATGACAATTCAATCAGGACAAAGTTTGAAGGGGTTGGTCTAGGGATATTTTTTTGTTTGTTTTTTGGGGGGTTTTGGGTTTTTGTTGGTTTGGTTTGGTTTTTGTTTGTTTGGGGGGTTTTGGGGTGGTTGTTTTTTTTTAATTTTATGTGTGTCCATATCTCACAATACTTGGTAATGTAACTCCAGCCATCTCATTAATTTCTATAATGTGCAGCTCACCTGTACTGCACATGAGGAAATCAAAGTGTTGCATTACTATGTCTATATTGCATAGTTGTGTATGCCCACAATAAAGTAGAAGCTTTCTGTGAAGTGCCAGAAGACTCACTTAACACATATGGGCCAAAGGGTCAGGACTTGGCTGTAAATTCAAGGCACCTTGAGAACATTGGTTTTATGGTCTGTGACTAAACCAGTGGTGCAGTATATTGGCAGTGAAGGCTGATTCTTCCTGAAAGTCTTGTGTTTACTGCAAAACTCTATAGGGTATGTGGTTTCATTATTTTACATCTATCCTTTAACCATTTCATTGGGAAGAAAGTGAATCAGTAAACAGCAAGAAAAGAAAAAGATGATCTTGTGCTTTGGACTGTGATGTTTCATCCTTTTCCATGCCATAGCACTTAAACCAGCATGCTGCAAATTTTACCCTAATTTTGCTTTTCCTTTTCCCTGAGTGACCAATGTGAGATGCATAGGGTTTGATACCCAGAACTGGTGAGGATTCACATTTTTACTGATGAGTATTTAGCTGTAACAGAAGTCAGTGACTGTTCTCTGAGTGATAAACACTCTGAAAACACAATCCAGCGATGTAAGACACAGACATAATTATATATGGGCATTTCTTCATCCATGACAACCAAAATATTATTAATATATGTACGTGTATGCATGATATGTCTATGCACAGTGTGCACTACAAAGATACATAGATGGAAGCATACATCAGCCCAAGGAACAAAATATTTAAATCAAATCTACTTCTCAGAAAACCAGTTGGTCTAATACTGTTATATATTGTTTAATTTATAAAACTTTTTTATTTTTAATTAGCAATATAATAATCATGAGTGAAATGTTGTAAATTATGATATGAAACCAGGGTTTAATAAACATTTTGTGAAATATTTAGAATCTTCTGATAAGGAATTTATAGTTCTTCTAGAAAGAGACTTTGACAAACCTTTCAAGCTAAATAAGGTGTCATTTTTGATTCCTTATTCATCCTTCAAACTAAATTGAGAAACTATGCTGTCTTCAACAGAGTATGTCAGTTATCCCATAGGAATTATTTTTAAATACCTGTTTAAAATACTTAAACTTTCCAGTAACAGACTGTATTCTTTCCTCAATTAAGTAAAAAAAAAAAAACCCACAAAAAAACCCAAAACAAAACCCAAAAAACTCCAAACCCAAAAAACCAAAAACCTAAACACTAGAAGAAATTTCATTGAAAACTCTGAAATTTTAAGCTATAGCTTTGTGAATTTCCTGTACTAAAACCTCTTAAATCTGGATAATGATTGGGTTCTTTTCCTAACAGAGCATCATTTTTTAAATGTAGCGCGTCATTCATGGATTTTTGATTTACTAGTCTTCCTTGATAACCCTTAGCTTACAGTACTGCCAATCATTCTGGATACGTGACATACACAACTGTGATGTTCAGTAGAAGCACAGATTCTCTGCAAGAGATTTTCAGGGATCCGTCCTTCATCTTTTAGCAGTGTAGCAGTCCAAACCTTTAGACTGCCACCTCATTCTCGAATAATCTTACCCAAATCAGACCAGATTTTTACAGGCACTTAAGGGCTATTTCGATCAGGTGATTGGCACCTAAAATTACATGTCTACATCTCTATGAACGTGGCATAGGGAAAATCAAATTTCTGAATGGCAGCTACAAATGTTTAAATGAACGCAGAGCTACCGAGACTGAGCCCGAGGGCAGAACTGAATATACAGGGGTATATGAGATCAGTCACTTCTCTGGGGATCAAGCATCTGGTTTGTCTGAGGCCAGTCTGGCTCCAGAGAACAACCTCTGGTCTTTGAGGCGGGTGATTCCCTTAGATCCAAACCCCTGGATACTAGAGACTCGATTAGGTGCTTGTCAAAAATAGTCTTCCGGATAGAAAAAATGCCCCAAAGTTGAGACCTTTGGGAACCGTTCGGTTCCAGTGAGGTTTGGATGAAAAGTAGCCACTTCTTCCTCTGCCAGTGCCCTCCTGGGCACCCTTCTCGTTTAGAGCCAAGAGTGTTCCAGGATTTGGTGCAAGAATGGGATTTATTTATGCCTAAACTTGGTTGTCCAAAGCAGACATCTGGTCAAAGCCAGTCGTCTGACCTCCCTTTCTGTTCAATGGGCAGAGGAATATCAGAATGTGATTCAGCTGAACTTGAACTGCTTTCTTAAAATCCGCATGATTAATAGTCTAATGGGAACATCTATTGCTCTCCATTTGGTATAGGGAAATGCAGATTGCTGACTTTCAAATGTTCGCAGTGAGATGAAACCAGGCCAAGGTTCCTAACTCCTATTGATGCTACTGGGAATTAGAAATCGGTGCACTTGGAGACGGACCTTGACCTTTATCGCTTTTTTGTCTCTCAACTCTCCCTTTCTAGGTTACCGAACTTTCACATCTACTCAAGTTTGTAAGGAATTTGCATTCCTCAATAATAAGGCCATAAAAGTGTTAAAATTAGCTAAGCATTCATTTAATCTTGTATATAATGAAACTTAATATTCTAATGCTATAAACAATAAAGCCCAAACTTTTTTTTTTAACAATATCAATAATGTTATTATGTAACTTTTGCCTGTCTATCAAGTGATCTTATTGTTCCCATATCATTAAACAAAATTTGTGGCTATGTTTTTAAGTACAAACACTGCAGTACAAAGTGATTACCATAGGAGAAAAAGTCAACAGAGAATATATTTTTAGCAAATCAATAATTAGTTGATAATTTGAATATGTAGGAGATACAGGTGGGGTGGGAGAAAAACAAGAAAAGCTTTAGAGAAAATATTTTCTATGTGGAGCAGGATGGTTCACAAGAAAATACAGGTTGTTATCAAGACATGAATTCACCCATGGTGATATGCTATTTTTCTATTATGCTGGTAATATTTTTTTTTTTTTTAAAATAATCAATAGATGAAATGAAAGTAATTTTAACTTTATTGTTTCCCAGTTTTTCTCCAGCAGCAGTTCAGCCGAGATTTTGTTGGCAGTGATCTTACTTTCAGTGCCATTGAAAACTCATTTACAGAAAGGCTTTAAAATCTTTATTTGTTAGAATGACAAAGTCAGTGAATTAGACATGTTGGTATTAACTTGGGACCTGATTCTGTCAACATTTATGCAGGTGCCTAATTAATTCATGTAGTTAGACTGAGAGATGTTAGTGGATCACATTATTCAGTCTAAGTGTATGCATAACTGTTTTCAAGACCACAGCTCAAACTAAGAAAACAATATTTAATTTTTCCCCCAAGGTATTGATTTGCTTCTGAATCTGAAATTCATAGCCAATCTCTCTGTACATAATAAATGAATCATCCTCTTTCTGATCCAGCTACAAGTTTCAATGCCAGATTCAGATTTTATGCCTTTGCTTGTAGCTCTTTCACTGTCGGCATAAGAATATCCTTCTTTGTACAGTAAATGACAGAAAAGATAGACTGAAGGTTTTGTGGGTGCAGCTGAATTCGGTTATTCCCCATACGTAACTGTAATGGAGCTCCTCAAGTGTGGCTCAATGACCTTAACTGGAGAATATTACAAATCTTAACTTAATTTCCAAAAACTTTACTGCATTAAATGACAACATATGCTTAGAGAAACTATAAGGAATAGTATCTTATTAGTTTAAGATGTTTTTTTCTTGTGTAATAAGAAATGAGCAATGATGTAAAAATGTAATTGGCAAGCAAACAATTCATAATATGGTTTAATAGCTATTTCCATTTTGAAACAGCAGATAATGTTATTGTTTACTAATGTAAATTAAGGACTAAATTATAGCCAGGTCTGCAAGGTCAAAATTGTTGAAACGAGTTTTCATACCCAATGGGCAGTCCCCGTGGTAATACATGTGGTCAAGAACAAGTACCTCTTGTTCACCAAAACAAGCAAAATGTAACTTTCCATATGCTCCCTGTGGCATGATGCTTATGAATCTTCTACTGCTGCTGCTTGAATGAAAGAATGGAGTCATGACTATTGACATCTTTCCAGAGCTGTAGTGAGAAAAATTGCCTGTGGGGCTTCAAGCCAGAACATTTTTGGTGTAAGGCTTCATTGGCTGAGCTGAAGAAGGTCTTTAAAATTTAGGTGGAAAGGGAAAAATAAATCCCATAGAGAATATGGAAAAATATCATAGAATCAGAGTATGGTTTGGGTTGGAAGGGACCTCACAGCCCATCTAGTTCCAGTCCCCTGCCATGGGCAGGGACACCCTCCACTAGCCCAGGTTGCCCAAAGCCCCATCCAACCTGGCCTTGAACACTGCCAGGGAGCCAGGGGCAGCCACAGCTTCTCTGGGCAACCTGGGCCAGGGCCTCAGCACCCTCACAGGGAAGGATTTCTGCCTCCCATCTCATCTCCATCTGCCCTCCTGCAGCTTCAGGCCATTCCCCTTGGCCTGTCACTCTCTGTCCTTGTCACCAGTCCCTCTCCAGTTTCCCTGTCATCCTTTGACAACTGAGCTCTGCTTTGTCCTCTACCTATGTGTTCCTCGTACATTCGTTCCAAGCAAAGGGTGGTTGTAAGTCCAATAATGTTAAGTAATGTATGAATTTAAAACAGCTCTCAGAAATTAAATGTTTATTTCTGGTGAGGAGCGTTTGTTGTGTCACATTTTGCACGATCTGGTGCAAAAACCCTGTAGCTGCCTACTATATACTTTGACAACAATTTCCATGATACCGGGGGGAGTTCTGGTTTAGCAAGTAAATAATGTCTTAAAATATTTCACTTCTATATCTCCCTTGTAGATCTTTGTGCCTAAGACTACAACTTCAGAGGGTCTGGTTGTAGCCAGACTAGCATAACAAATGCAGCGTGTATCCCTGCCTGCTTTTGCTGTGTGCTTTCATATTCATAGGTCAATAATTGTAGCCTGAATAAAATGTTTAGGTGTTAAATGTAAATTACAATATATATGGCAAGAAGAGAAATTAATTGCACTGGTCAACTAAAAAAAGCGTTTTTATCTTTTTTTTTTGGAAAAAAATCTTTGCAGTGAACTCTATCAGGCTATGAAAAATTTCCTTGAGGAGTTGGTGGAAATTCCTTCATTTGAGTATTTCAAACATGATTCAGAAATAGCTTCTAGATAAAGCATATAGAAGCGTTTATGTCATTTGGACTAAATTATGTTATCAAAAAATAGAAATATATGTCTGGATACAGCCACAAAATATGGATTTTTAAAAAAAAAACATTTTCACATCTGGTACACACACTACAAAAATCTCAGTTGGGCACTCAAAAATGGGCATAGTACTCCAACTAGAACCTCACTGTGCAACTTCACAGTATCTTCTCCCAAGTCTTTTTTATATATTGTAATCGATTGACCTTTGCTAATTTTTACAATAGCATCCCATTGTTAGACACATTACAAAAATCCATTTGACTTGTCTTTCTGGTTTGACAACATACCACAGAATTATTCCTTGAGATGTTTTTTCTCATGAGTTCCATGTCCACCTTATAGGAGTTTAATTTACATTTCCCTTGTTTTGCTCCTAAGAATGTCATGTGTGGCCATGTCAAAAATCTTACCAAAGTCAAGTTGTGTCATATCTACTGCTTCCCCCAACCCACTAGTTAGCTGCCCTGTCAAGGAAAATATTGCAACAGCTTGATGCAACCTATTTTGACAAGTCCGTTACCTGTCTAACATCTGCTTATTGTTTACAGGATAATGAAACATTAATTGCTTTACATCATGTTTCATTTTCTGTGTACTGAAATTAGGTCGAATATCCTATAATTCTTCCTTCTTTTCTTCCCTACCTTTATAAAAATAGTTATCTGCTTTTTCTTCTTTTTCTAAATCTCTGGAACTTTTACTGTTATTGTTTTTCTTGCATTCTCAAAGATGGTTCAGAAATTGTTTTGATTATTTTCTTAAGAACCGCAGTGTCAATCTTACTATGCTCTGTTAACTTGAAGACATATTTAATAGATACATTTCTTTATGTTTATGTAGATGTTCTCCAAACTGACCTTTCCTAATTCAGGTCTGTTGTGCTTACTATTAATTATGTTAAATACCTGACCACCTCTGCTATTTCTGAAATTCTAAACAGAAATGTAAGGACCCTAAATATTAGGGCTCTTTGCCTCCTTTTCTGTTGCCATTTTTTGCATCTCTAGCTTTACCTGTTTTATCCCTATGACTCTAAATAACTTTTCTTTTATTCTTTATGTTTAGTTGTTTTCATTGTATTTTTAATGATTGCTTTTTGATTTTCAGGCTAAAGACTTCCTTATGCAATCATATTACTCTCCTACTACGCTTTCAAGTGTTCCATTAATTAAGATAATTTGATATATGCATTTATGAATACTCTTTCCAAAACTTCAGCTCTCAAACTCCTTTTTTACTTAAAATGTTTCCCTTCTGCCTAACAATGTTTTGTTAATGTTTACTTTTCTTAAGTCTATTGTTGCTGTCACTTTTTCCTGTTTTCTCCAATATATCTCAAGGACTGACTGCGCGTATTGAACATTATCTACATGAAAGATACAATTCTGTTCTTTCATCTGTGTTCATGAACAAACATATATATATATATTTGTATATACATAGGCAGAATAAACAAGATTTGAATAGATATATCCCTTTAAAGGGTTCCCTTTTAACATCCAGTGAGTGATACTTAAATGCTGGAAACAGGAATGTTGAGCTCATTGTTGCTGTTAGTTATTCTTCAAAATGTAAACTATTCTTGAATCATATTGTTTTTGTGGGTTTTTTTACTTTAAATCAGATACTAAGTAAGATGCATAAAACATAGTTTTCATTATGAGTAAGACACATTTAAGGATGTTCAGTGAAGAAGAAAATGTGGTTTCCTGCCACAGTGACAGTTTACTTCCTAGGAAAGATTATCACTGCTCTTGATGAAAATGACAGTGGGGATTTCTCTTTGTATTCATCAGGCTACAAAAAAGTGTAGTAAAACTAGGGTCTAGGGAAAAGATGATAAAGCAAGATAATATTGTAACAAAAAAGGCAACTGAGTTAGGAATCATCTTTTCTTGATCTTCCAATTAATGTGCCAAAATTATAAAGCCGATGGTACATGATCTCGATACCTAGATGCTAGCAGGTGGCAAATAATAAAAAAGATGTAAATATAATGAAAAGATGGTTATCTATAAAACTCAAGCTTGACACAAGTTCTTTAAATTTGTAAGAAATAATTCCAATGGATTTTGTGTCTAGGTTTCTAATGAAGCATTGATTCTATTTTTTCCTGTGGTGTATGAGACCCCAGTCCTCCAATGTTGATGTTAAAATATTGAAGAACAGGAGTAACTAAGTACAGGAGTATAGGTGTATTGTAATTATCGGCACCTGATGTTCATGTTCCTGTTTGTAGGATTTGGGTTTCAGTTGTTAGAGGACTGATTTGGGGAACATTTATCTTTCGGCATATGTGATATGCAGAAAGTGATTACACCTTCAAAGGAATCCTGTATAAAATGTGAAGAAAAGCCTCTGGTTACTTCAAAGAATTTTACATATGTAAATAATTGCTTTAAGATATGTATTCATGAAGGACATAACACAGCTTATAATACCATTAGCTTATATCTATGGTTATTTTTTATGTTATATACACGATGAAAGTGAAGAAACAGGATGTTAGTTTATGTGCCTTCACAAAAGTCATTTACTAGACTTTGCATTCTAAAGATATTTTGTCCCTTATACAATTATTATTATCCATTATGAGCTAGATTGAAGTTAATTATCTAAATTAGTAGGCATAATGGCTACTTTTTGCTTTGATTATTTGGTATAAATATGTACTGTGTTCATTCCAAGTTGTAAATGTTTTAAATGTTCTTTACTGATAGCTTAGATAGCTTGCAGTCGTTTAAAAGTTAGGAAATCACACTTTTCAAAGGAAGCTTTACGTTCTTTGTTGTGCAATTGGCAGACAGAATATGAAGATGGCTATTTTCATGCTTTCAGACAGTGTGCTCTGCATGTGTCGAGTCGGTATAAACTCACCCCATGAGCCTTCCTGGGTCTTGAAATTGTAACAACAGTATGTACCATGTCTACTGGAAGGTATTTATGCCCAAGGGCAGGGGAAAAATGCTCACGAAAGAAGGTGTCTAATCTGACTGCCTTTCATTTTGTTTAATCTAGTCATGCCACGTTTTGCTGAACAAGTTGAGGTTGCCATTGAAGCTTTGAGTGCAAATGTGCCCCAGCCATTCGAAGAGAATGAGTTCATAGATGCCTCCCGCTTGGTTTATGACGGAGTTCGTGACATCAGGAAAGCTGTTCTGATGATAAGGGTATGTAAGGTACCTGGGAAATAAAAACTGGGACTTACAGGGAAGTGTCACATTGGATGAGAGGAACATAAAAGCTTCTTGGAATCAACTTTGTTTCAGAATAAGACAGAAAACTTGACACTGAAGCAAGTATGAAACAGAAGTATGTGCAGCAAAAAAGAATTTGTAAGTAAAGAGATGAGGGTATCTTAGGGCATGAACTATGGTTAATTTGTTAATCACCTAGGAGAAGATTTGATCACAACTGCCAATAGATGGAAACTTCATTACTGTTTCCATAGTAATAGCATTAATTTGCAAAGATCTTCAAAGTTTGTGTAGAATTTTGTTGTTTGTTTTTTTCCTAATGTATGTGTGCTGCCTAGAATATGAGGTAAGTCTGGTTAAAATCTAAATGAATAAATAAATTTTCTTGCTGCTCCAGTGAGCCTCTGCAGGGATGGTTTTGAATGCTTACTGAGGTAAAGAATGTGTCATTTCAACGTCGACTAACCAGTTGATTCAATTTGCTTAGGCATCTTTTTAAAAAACCAAACAAATAAATAAAAACCCCCACAGAACAACGAAATTATTGTTAGAGTAGATGCATGTCTTGCTTTTCAGTGTAGTCTGCAATCAAAGATTAAAAAAAAAAAAACAACAAACCCAAAACCAACAAACCAAACCTGGTTTGGACATCTCTTCAGCAATTGAAACTTATCTGAAACCTAAATTACCGTATATCCACCCCAGTGAAAGTGTCAGCCCACCACAGAAAGTCACGTCCAAATAAAGCTATGGTGAAAATCACAGAGAAAACTGATGAAGCAAACAACAGTGCTAAAATAACAGCTCATCGCTTTGGGCAAACAGGTACCACACACTTGTGGTTGTGAGCGTAGTATGGCAAGTAGTATGTAAGTCATGTATGTAGTATGTAAGACTTCAGGCAATTGGAGCACTCCTCCAAAATAGCTTCATTTCAGTCATCTGTCACTATGTATTAACATTTACCCAAAAAGCTTTTTGACGGGCTTAATTTTATAACTGCGAAACATAAATGCTGTCCCCTACCCAGTGCTAATCTCAGGTAGCCTGAATGATAGTCATGACTGACGATGGGGACAAACCCACCCTGTTTTCTAGGTTTGCACCACTGGGGTATTTGCAACTCTTCTCGACTGCGATGGAAACGAAAGATCTGCGTAGGAAAGGATCTCCGTTTTTCCTTTGATTACCCAGTCCCTTAGTCAGTAACAGCAGTTTCCAAACTTCTCTTAGGACAAGAACCACTTCTAAGCACATTTTAATATTTTTATAGTCTCTCGTGAGTCATTTTAAACTGCCTCATGAGACACAACCATCAGGTGGGCTCTGCTATCGCCCCATGCTTTCCCATCCCGTATGCAGAGTTCTGGCTTCCAGCACCCACCTGTACATCAGAGCTGTCCCAGAGAGGTTGCCATGACACTGTCCATACTGGGTGAGATGTTTCTGCTGAGCACAAAGCACCATTTTAAATTCTGGAGGCACGTTCACTTATTTCATTGCTGTCTTATTGTTATATTAACCACTAGCTTGGAAGGCTGATCAGCATGCAGGCTTTGCAGTCTCCTTAGAAACATCCCAGGTTGCTTTTGCCATTGTATCACCACCACTTTCCGCTCCTTGTGTGATATGAGTTAATGAATTCTGCTTACTCAGATTAGGAAGATGCATTTTTGCATTCAGACAATTAACTTATTTATGGAGCTAAATGTAGTGCTCCTTACCCAGGCAGAGAACTAAAGGACATAAATGGACTCATTATCCTTGTGAATTAACTGGGAAAATCCACATATATAAGCTTACATAGACCAGAGTTTGCTGAATCAGAACTTTATTTTCTGTAGAAAACAAAATTATTTTCAGTTTGAGACACTCTTTAGTATTCCCATCAGAACATCTCACATTGAAATGGAATCTATAATTAAAGGGTGAGCATTAAGTTGTAAAAGACAGTCTTTAGAATATTTTTATCTAATAATCCATTAAATCTCATGTACCGCTTTAATTCATGCTGTAAAGCTTCTTGCAGAACTATAAAAAAAAAAAAAAACCACACAAAAAAACCCAAACAAAAAACCTCAACCTTGCGAACTTTTTAGAGCATCTGACATAAACAATTATTTTCAGGCAGTAATTGTTCATGTGCATGCCATGAAAGATTGAATTTATCTGAGATGATTCCCTCATTCCATGGAGGAAATAAAGCCACTTCTTAAATTAATTTTTGTTGGTATTATTACTTTTAGTAAGCTGAAGGAAAGGGAGATAATCTCTGTTCTTCTCTTTTCCCTTGAAAAGGGGAGATTTTATTGTCGTTTTGGAGGAGAAAGGAGACTCATTTTTGCATTGGGGACTGTTATTATGATCTATATAGAAGAAAAAAATCTCTTTCACAACTTAAGAAGTAGTATAAATAAATTTAGGAGTGTAATTATAGAACCTAAAGATAAGATAGAAAATAATAACTTAGTACCAACATCTTTTATATTACTGAGTCGGGATCAAATTACACTTTTTTTTTCCATAGGTACTTATGAAATTCTCACAGTTATTAGACAGAAACCCTCTCTACACTTAGGAAGAATCACAATGGCACCTTTTCTCTTTCTTATGTATCTCCAAGGCCAGTCTTCTCTCTTCACGTATGGTCTTTGCTATTGGCAACCTCACAGTTAGTTGCATCTACGTTAGCATTAGTGTTACATTTGTTTGGATCAGGAGTGCACTTTTGGAGCCAATCTCCAGTTGTTCCCTCTTGCAGTGCTTTAGTTACAGATTAGTCTTGAAGTATATAAAATTGATTCTTTGGGGTGATCCTGGAAGATGTGCTCTAGGAGCATCTTAAATGCATTTCTATTCTATCATTCAGGGAATTTCAGTCCATGGGAACAGACTAGAGTGAGCCTGAATAAAAATTAAATGAGGGCAGTGCAAATGTGGGGTCCTTAGCACCAGCGGTTTGGATGTATAAATCCTCTTCTACTCTTCCACACTTGTCAGTGTAGGCTTAGCCGTGATCACCCATGGGGTAGCCATTGTGGTGAAATCCAAAGTGCTGTAACGTCTCAGATCCTCTGGAAAATTAGACTTGGTGCAGAATCCCATCATCTTTTTAAATAGCTTACCTCCAGTGGGTGCTACGGGGTCCCTTGTCTACATCGACTGCTTGTTGCTTCTCAGGTTGAATTTAGTGTTCAATTTTACTGTGAATCGTTAAACAGCTGAAGACCTGCTGTGAGAGAGGTTCTCTGGCTTTGCCGCTCAGGTGTTGCAATTGCCTTTTTGTACAAAAACAAATTAACAGAATAGCATGGAGTTGAATAGAAGTGCATATTATAAAGGATTTTTTCTTCTCCGTCTTTTAGAATTAGAGGGTATTTTCATGGTAAAAAAAAAAAGGGGGGGAATATTTCTTAAGTCTTTCTTTCCTCTCATTACAAGGTTAGCTTGACTTGGTGTTTATGGTGCTGAAATTCTTATAATTGCATCTTACAATTTTAAAGTGCATATAGCAGTATAACATAGTGGGGTTTCTATTTCATCAAGTATATTTGAATTGGTGAAATATTAAACAAATAGCATTTAGAAATCCACATATATATGCCATATTATGACTTATAGATGCATAATTCACGTTTTTATACTTAGTTATAAGAGATAAATCAAAATCATATTGATGGAAGATATTTTGTTTACACCAAGATCTTCAGTCTAGCAGCCAGAGAGCTATCATAAAAAAAAAAAAAAAAACCCAAAACAAAGCCACATATTAGAAATAAAGCATGCATCTTAAAAGAGAATATTTACTGGGTGATTTATTTGAGATTGTGAAAGGTTCTTCTTCACTGGGAGAATTCATCTGAATTAGATGAATGAATTAAAGAATATGCTCTATGTGTAGTAGAGATAATGTATTTGACAAAAAAATAGTCCTGGGAAGTCTTACGGCCTGTGCTACAGAACAGACAGACTAAAAATTATGAAAATGGTCCATTTTTCTGCTGAAACCAATGAGTTCAAAATCTATTAATTTTGAAAATTACTCTAGCTCCTTCTGCCACTGATGGTTGTCTTAGTTTTGTTTGGAAGCTGTCTCCATGTTTCCTATGTCTGTGTGACCATCGGTTCAGGTGTCTGCAAGACTGATTCAGTCCTTCTGTCTTCCAACTCAGATAAATTAATTTCCAGACTTTGTTGTCTTGGAAACTGGGTTTTAAATACCAGGGACCAGTTAGTTGTGCACAATTAGAATTATTATGGTATGTTTAGAAGGCCCTGCTAAAAGTAAAAATCTTCAAGTCAAGGTACTTCAATATAATATTTCTTTTTTTATACCTTTGTGTCCAAACACATAGGAGACCCTATTATATATAGTATAGAGAAATTGGATAAAACAAACAGGGCAAGAGTGAAAAGCACACCACATGTTTGAAATGGCAGCATACAGATAACAGTTGACTATTGTTCTTCATGTAGCTATTTCTGGAAGAAAAGGAGGGTGTTCAATTCACCACACTTGAAAACCTGAAGAGCGTGAATCTGAAAGCGAGTTTTGAATTAGATCTCACTTGTACAGAGGGGAAATATGAAGATTTCTTGTGCTTATAGTATTATTAACAATTGCCTTAACTTGTCCTTTTGGTTTGCACTATATTTTCTCCAAGTTCAACATCTATACTCATTAAGTTTCAATCTTTAAAGACCACAAATTTTAAGATTATGAATGTCAGGCAGTAACGACAATCAGTTTTTTTCTGAATGTTTCTTCTTCTTTAAGAATAAATCCCTGAAACATAGCATTTTCAGAATATTGTAGCTTTTCAAGAGGCATCCTCATGTCCTTACTGGTTATAGTGTTGAGAGTTGTATGATTAGTAGCTGGTTTGCTTATGGCAGATTTTAAAGTCCTATCCTGCCCTCGGGAAGCTGAGCAGAGAAAATAAAGTGATTAAAGGCGATTGGAAATCAAGACCATTAGATATTATAATGACGGGTACCAATCTTTCTTTTTTTTCCTGTGGCAGTAGAGAAAAGATAAATTCATTTTTTCACCTAACCTTCAACTCCTGTCTATCCTGTTATGTACACTATTTGTACATGCATCTCTGCAGAGATGCAGCCTGCGTTTCATTACCATACTGTCATAGTTGGTTATTTCTTCCTCCAGCGCTCAGCATCAAAACACGTATTTAATTCATACTCTTTCAGCCAAATGAAGATGGCTGTGTTTTGCTCTCCCCATCATGTGCACTTCACCATGTAGCTAGCAAAGCAGCTGGTTTTCCATTACAAACAGGGATGTGCACTTCATCTCGGAAAACCAGGCTGTAACATAAACGGCGCCAAAAGACTTCTCTACATTATGTTAGAGGGTTTGGACCAGTTCCTGGTGACTGAGCATCTTCAAGACAGAGCCGTAATGACAACTGGCAATGATTAGCACCTCTGCTAGCAAACTTGACGTTGCCTCCAAGCATGAAATGCCAGCATGGATGATTTCTTCTGTAATGGTTGGCCCTCTAGGTTAACACTGAGGCATATGGGTACCCAGTAAGGTGAGGATTTCTCTGCACAGTCACTGTGATCTTTTTTTCTATTACCACTATCATGTGTTATACCTACAGAAGTTGTTCGTGGCCAGATTGTTGTACTAGATGCTATTCAAGCACACAATAGACTATAATCTTCCTTCTAAAGACTATTTCTGGTGTTGCACCATCTGTATTAAATTTGGTACTAAATAGTGAATTTAAGGTAGGCTGTCTGTACATACATGAGGAAATTTGGGGGTTTCCTCCTAATTTTTTGCTAGAAGGTGAAAAAAACCAAACAAACAGATCCATCAGTTGTGGTTTTTGGTTTTTTTTTTCCCTCTAACCTTCCAACATTTTAAACAATCTGAAGCCAACATATACATGTCTAGATTCAATCAACCTGCCCAGCGACCCTTACACCATTCGTAGCACCAGCAATGGACATAATGTGGTTTGAGTTTAGGGGATGAGGCAAATTCCAAAGGTCTGTAACTGAAAAGAATCATGTGAGCCAATAAGAAAAAGCACATTATAGACTTTACATTTGCTTGAAAACCAGTTGACATCATTTATGTTTTCTTTCAAGGGGAAATTTCTTATTTGCTTTGATAACTTATTCCTCCAGGATGTTAGTTACTTTTTCCCCGGTGTTTACTTTCTCTTTTGAAGATAACATGGAGATTCTGGTAATATAATAGCATTTAGTGTCCATTTATATATGAAATAGCATTATTTTGAAATACTGCATTCCGGTTGTTAGTGTTTCCAAAGGATATTTGTTCCTGGAACTGTATTCATCATGTTAACAGAGTTAAGAAAAGTTGCAGCAAGGTAATGATAAAAGCCATTTGTAAAGAAAACTAGAGTTGAAACAACTTAATTTTTGAGACAATTCATTTTCAGTTCTTGACTGCTTGGGCAGAGAAGTTAATTTAAAAAGAAAGAGAAAGAGCATTTCCTGGGCAGGTAGTCGATGAAATAAGAGCTTACTGTACATAGGACTTTGTATCCTCTATAAGCTTGTCATCTCCTCTCTTTTGCTTTCTCTGCCTGTGTCTCTCTCTAGACCCCTGAAGAGCTGGAGGATGATTCAGACTTTGAGCAGGAAGATTATGATGTTCGCAGCCGAACAAGTGTTCAGACTGAAGATGACCAGCTTATTGCTGGCCAGAGTGCAAGGGTGAGTATAAAACCCACGTACTACATTAAGCATCTGTATAGCTACAAATAAAGAGCTATGCCTCGGAAAGCAAATGCAGTGACTTCAAATCTTCAGGGTCACTTAAGAAAGGATAGGAGTAAGTTGACCATGGTGTTTAAAATTTTTTTATGTCTCACCTATTTGAAAAGCACTGACTTTATTGAATGGTCTTCCTTGGGCTTATGGAATGCCTTGTATCAACCTTTTGCTCCTGCTAGTGCTGTAGGAGAAGACCTTGCAGGTTTGGAACATGTTGAATCCGTAGGAGCAGTCAGTAAATTAAAATAAATAAATAAATAAATAAATCCCATCAGGCACCATGTGCTGTAACCAGAGAAATCTTACATTAGTCATGTTTCCCAGCGTACAAACCTGTCAAGAAGATCTGTTTAAGTTACCGAGTAGTGCCTGTAATTTAATTGTAATTGAAGACATTTGTTACTGAGTCAATGTAATTTTACCAGGGTAATTACATCATGATAAACTCAAGTCATTGTGATTTGCGACCTCGGCTTGTGCATGGGGATTGCAAATTAAGTTGATGAGTGCTTCAGGGGTCACAGGTGTTGGAGAAATGAAGTTTGTTAATGCTCAGGATTAAGCCACCATCTGATGAATGTTTACCTTTTGTTAAATAGGCTGCTTGGCTCAGATTATAAAAAAAATCAACATCAGAATATAATTTGGGGGGGCAAATGACATCATGAAGATATATTTGACTGGAAAGAGAGTTTAACAAAAAAGAAGCCTTAAAATTTTCCAGCAGAGAACCAGTGGGGAACTGGGAATTACCTGAATAATTTTCGTGGCTGTGTTGCACAGGTCTGCGGTTTCTTCTGATAAGTGCTAAAAGTGAATACTCAAACACTATAGGAAAAGCTGGTAACTTTTTGTATTTTAAAGAGCATAAAGTCCTGTTTGATATATTCAAAGAATTGACTACTAAAGTAAGTCTCGGCTGCAAAAGTATTGAGATACAGTATAGTTATTTCACAGTCTTTTTTATTTTTTTTCAGTTACATCTAGGATTGGGTAGCATTATCATCTTTTCTTGATCTGAAAACCAAGTAAACACTGCAGTAATATTTTTACTCAGAATCTAGTTCACCTAGGGACTTAGGAGTCTTAAATTCCATTACATTTATTGCGGTTATTATCACTGCTGCACTTAAAACCTTCTACTTTGATCAGCTACACACTGTATAAACATAATACATTATAAAGACAGTCCCATTCCTGAATAATGTAGAATGCAATATGTCACAAGAAGCAACAAACGATGAAAATCTAGAATGAAAACACGTTAAGCAGAAGCTACCCAGTCCACACTCTTGAGTGACTCATTGAAATGAGTCTGCTAAGCAGAATAGTATCTTATTTGAACCTTTTCTACATAAAAGCTACATTTTTATGTGTGGAATGTAATGGATTTGTTTAATATGCTTACTCCATAAAGCTATTAGGATTTCACTAGAAAGACTTGTGTTGGTCTTCAATACAAATAAAACTTGAATATATGAGCTGCATTTGCTATAGAATATAGCTCCTTTGAAAATACATCTGCAGCTGGAATAGGAATGTTAAAACGCTGTATATATAAAGGGTGTGCAGGTGAAGCTGCCCACAGAAAGAAGCCACATGCAAGACATGCGGATCAGCTTTCCAAATTTTACTACTCCTATCACATTCTCTTAATTTCAGTTAATTCATCTTTTCGAGTGTTTTATGTGTATTTCGTATGTTTATTAGCTTGACTTCCACTGCATTTTTCTGCGGAAAGACTAGAACGCTAACATTTGAAACTGCTGAGTTACATTGATAAGGCCTAATTAAAACTCATGTGTTGAATTTTAATTTGATTAACTTGCAAATTTCTCATTTTCTGATCTACTGTTATAACCTTTTTTAATTTCAGTTTTGGAAAAGGTCAATTATGAATTTTTAAAAGCCAAGAGCATTTTAAGAATATGTAGAGAAAGACTTCGGCTGATTGAAAGTGACATAAACAAGAAAAATTTAATGACACTTAAATATATGTCACACCCCATTAAATGCATAATGTGGTCTTCAGAACCCCTAAAGCCAAATAGTAGCTCAACTTGGAAAGCATTATTGGAAATGTCCATTTGATCTTCAAAAGTAATTATTATAATTTTGCAAGGTTTTCTTTTTTTTTTTTTTTTTTTTTTTTGGTGGGGGGGACAGGGAACTTTCTGCTTTGTTGATAATGTCGAGGCAGATTAGTATCAACCTGTGTAGTGCCTTTTTGCATAGCTTCCAAAAGACAATTAGACCACTAAATATCATTGAAAGGTACATTCATTACAATTCACTTCAAATGTATTGTCTTGCATGTCATAGCTTATTTTAGTGTTGAGTTAAGCAGAAAACCTCTATTTCTGACAGAGAATGAAACTGGGGGAGATACTGGCAAATTAGTCTGCCTTTTCCCATAGATGTCATTCATTTTCCTCTTCCTAAACGTTAAGATTTAACAGGAATTTTCCCCTATCTTCTGGTGAATAATCTGTCTATTATAGCTTCATATATTATTTTTTTTAAAATTATTGAAGGTATAAGAAGAGCTATAAACATCCTGTATTTTGTCTGGTGGGTTTTTTTGCCTGTCCTAACAGAAATCAAATACCTACTGGATTTTGCTTGGTATCTTCAACTCCCATAAAAAGAAAGTAGAAGTTGAGCATGCTCTTTAGACCACCGGCAATGTATAGTTTCTACCTTCCTTTTTTCATGTCCAACTTCCTCCTTTTCTTCTCCAGGCTATCATGGCTCAGCTTCCCCAGGAAGAGAAGGCTAAGATTGCTGAACAGGTAGAGATATTCCACCAAGAAAAGAGCAAACTGGATGCGGAGGTGGCCAAGTGGGATGACAGTGGTAATGACATCATCGTGTTGGCAAAGCAGATGTGCATGATTATGATGGAAATGACAGACTTTACTAGGTAAGGACAAAATACCCCGTGCTGGGGACTTCTTCAGACATCCCACATCTTTTTGTTGCAATTTATAGCCTATTGAGATGGTGTGCTGTGTGTTGGGGGATGCAAAGCCAGGTGACACACATCATGCATAAAGGGATGAGTTGTACAGTTCTCTACAAATGACTGCTCTGGAGATTTCCCCAAATGGGATTAATCACATGAAGTTTTTGTCCTATTTGCGAATCTGTTTTATTTGCAGATCATATTGAATTTCAGCAGCAAAGATCGTCTGTGACCTTACAGACACTCAACTGACATTTCGTTTAGTACCCATCTAAATGCATGTGCCTCTCTGAACTTTCAACATTTCAACGTAATTTGTGTCAATCAAAAATAATGGCAAAACTATTTATATCATTTTGAACACTGAACTTCTTTCCAAAAATATCGCAAATGAAATGAAACTATTTTGATCTAATACTCTACTGGAGCCTGTCAGTAATGATTTTTTTTTTTTTTTTTTGCTTTCATTTCTTTTTTGTCTGTTGATGTCTTGTTCTTTTCTAATCGCAAAGCATCAAAAGGCCATTCATTAATGATATCATATAAACATAATTATTTTGTTTAAATATAGTCATATTGTTAATCACACCAGGGAGAAAATTTTTGCAAGATTCTTTGAATTACAGATCACCGTAATAAATTAAAGGTTTTTCAGTGTTTATTTTTAGTGAGAGTTTGAAAGTTTAAATGGTATTTATCAAAATGTGATTAGACAAAACTGGACAAAAATCTTCATGTTTTCCTAAAGAATTAAAATAAGACCTCCATTTATTCATCTCACCGAGATGCTCAAATAGATTTCTTAATCTCCAACTGATCACATGCCCTGGGTCTGGAGCCATCAACCCCTTTCAGAGGAGACAGTCTCTGCATTGACAGTACAGGGCTCGCACATACCTCGTGGATGGATGGATGGATGGATAGATAGGAGAGTGTGTGTGTATAAATACTGTTAATTTGCAAATAGCTTGATTATTTGCACTTGCATAGTTAATTGGTAATAGGTAACAGCAAACATTTTTATCCATTTTAAATTGTTATGCATATAGAAATTTGCTTACTTTAATAGATTACTACTGTACTTCTTTCCAAGTAATTATTCTCTCAGCTTATTTGTTTTTCTCTCAGTTTGTGCTTTTACAACTGTTCTTTTTGCAGTAAGCCCATCACTCCTGTATACCAAATGCCAGTGTAGAACCTCCTGTGAAGGGTGATATTTTAGAGGAATCTGAATTACTTTTGCATTTGAATTGTCTTTGGGTCTCTGATCCTTCTGCCCAAAACCAGAGTGAAAGTCTATCCAAACAGTGCCATCATTTCATGGAAGGAAGAAATAATGTTCTAAAGCAACAGCCCAGAATATGAACACTTGCTGCAACCTCACGGACAACCTTTGATACATTGAACATCAAATTGAAAGTTTTGTAATTACATTTTCTACCATCAAAAGAACAGAACTAATATGAGAATGAGAGAAAACTACGGTTGCATTTGAAGTAAATTAAAAAAAAAAAATATATATCAAAGTGCACTTCCGTCTACATCAGATTCAATAAAAACTTGTTTAATATATTCCATTAAAACAGAACAAAGCCTTTCACACATTTTTAGTTGACTGTAACCTCAGCAGTGTTAAAATAGAATAATTTTTCAAATGCATGGAACTTGTGACAGTCAGGTCTGCTGATGTAATTAATGTAGAAGCATACGAGGTCACTGTGACGGATTTTTGCTACAATTTAAGTTCAGCACAAGTGGGATACTTGTATTTCAACATCTGTTTAAGGTGGAAGTGAAAGTATGGAAAGAAGATAAAAATGGAAATATGTTTCAGTATGTTATTCTTGGCATTACAGATGAAAAAAAAAAAAAGGAAAAAAAAATATTATGTTGTGCTTAGCAAAAATGCCTTCAGTTTTAGTTTAAAAAACCCTAAGTTTGATCACACAATGATTTTCCATCAGTCTTGTCTGAAGCTATATTTCTCCACATAGTATAAAACAAAAAAAGCCAAACAAACAAAAAAAGGAAAATCAGCTCACTTCCAACTGAGCCAGTCTCAGGAGGAGTAGCAAATTTATTAAATTTAAATTAAAGTTTTGAATCTGAAGCAAACTCAGAAAAGCCTGCAGGTTTTTTTTTTTACTTTTTGTCTATAAATGTTCTGGTAACTTGAATGACTAAAATCAGTTTTGTGCAGCATCTTAGAAGTATCAGTCTTAAGGCGAATTGTACACATTTTAAGTGTAAAATTTAAGTGTTATGTATATAAGTATTATGCTTATCTTTGTTTTCTTACAAAAATCTACTAACAAAGGTTTTCTAAAATGTGACATCTTGCTCTGGACGTGACAGGCTTAACATCTAGCACTGGCTTGGGAATAACATAATTTTGAAATAGTCGTGTATTCCAGAAAGAATGTTGGCTTAATGAGCACTTAAAAATGCATATACTATGAAGTATGGCTCATGTGCTTGAAGGCGCCATCAGACTAAATTGCTAGTGAGGCATTTTGTGAGAGAGAGGAAATATAGCAGACCGATTTCTTAATCAAGCTGTGCTATAAAGTAGTTAAAAGGTGAAACTGTAATAAATTAAGAAGTCATTTGTGTTACTATTTTAAAATCAAACACTAAACAGGGTCACCAAAACTGTTTCCTTTCATGATTTATTTAGATTGTGCATAATTGTATTGTATTTCGCAGAGGTAAAGGCCCCCTGAAGAATACATCAGATGTCATTAATGCAGCCAAGAAAATTGCAGAGGCAGGATCGAGGATGGACAAATTGGCACGGGCGGTAGCTGATCAGGTAACAGCAAAAATGAGCTGGAATGTAATGTAACCTCTATCAATGAGTTGCCTTTTGCAGAAAAAGGTTATCTCTACTTGGCAGAAAATTACCTGCTGAAAGTCACTGCCTGGATACTGATCTACCCATTGAATACAAGTTGTTTCTTTACCAATCAGCTTGAGTTTCGCAGTACAGGAAAGTCATAAATGAATCTCTCTAAACCTCAACAATATCTGAATTGCTCCGCCGCCTCACTTTGGGGCCCAGGTGATTGTATTAGTACTAGGCTGATATATTTGCTGTCATGAAAGCAGTAGAGACTTGGATGCTCTTCTACCCTTGCCATACGCCTAGGAATATTCTTTTCAGCTCATTCTTCTAGCAATTTCCCTTGATATGACACTTTTCTTTTTCAAGATTCCCTGACTCCCTTTCTTCTGCTTTGCATCAGGGTATTGTGCTTTCACCTTACAGTCCCCTGCTCCGTGGTCTGGGGTCTATGGCCTCAGTCCCCTTACCAAATTCATGTCACAACTGGAAAAATGAACCTTCTATATTCAGCCCCTTTCTTTCACATTGGATTCTCTATCCATCTGGAGAGCAAGAAGCAGCATCATAGTAGAAATCAAGAGCCAAATTTCAAATCCAGGTTCTACATAGCTAATTATAGATTTAGGAAATTAAATTTGACTATTTTTCCCCTTGTAAACTTCCTGTAGTTTCTTTCCTGTCATTGTCATCAGGAGAAATTTTGCTGGAAGTGGGAACTGATAACTTCCTTGCCTCTAGTCTTTCTCTTCAAAATAAGTATTTCTATTTCTTCTTCAAGTAAGCATGTAATGTTGTGTAACACATTGTGCTAAAGAATATGGGTCAGAGTGGCAAGAAACCTGAAGTTGCCCATTTTCCTATAACCTCAGAAATTTTGGGTTTAGGTTTTCTTCATTATTAGCAAGCATTTTTTCCTGTAGTTAACCCATTCCAGTCCGTCAAATGTAGCATCTGTTCATTTTAGCATAAGAAAGAAGAAATCCATCTGTCAGCTGACGAAATTCCGAGTCTACAGTATTCGCAGAGGTGGAATATTTTAAAGAAAGAAACACAAAGAGACTTGCTATGCTTAGAGTGAATTGGCTTGAGTCACATTTTAAATTTCACATGACTCTAGCATCCACACTTTAATAACTATGAGAATGAAGGGTTTGTTTTAATGCTTCCACTTCGATGATACTTTACAGAACTTTGGAGACACTTGTGCAATATAAACTTTTTATGGACAGTTGCATTTTTAATTACTGTTCCAATGAAAGATATCTTACATTTTCATTTGCTCCAAAGTACTTGTATTTAAAGCCTTGTCAGCTCTCAAGAAGTATTGCTTTAAAGTTCGTTTCTGTCAGTTCATAGACTTCAAAAGTAGGGTAAATATTTCTGTATTAAATTGTCACCAGTAGGGAGAAGAGGTCTTTTAGGGCTCCATGCCTGAAAGATGTGGCAACTGTCTGAGCAAGAAGAGGCATTACAGCACTGCCATAAGCATAGAACAGATTAAACCTAAGAGCCACAATGAACCTCCAGCTTTGTTTATTGTTAGCTTTAAAAGGAGAGAAAAAAGCAAAGTGACTGCTTTCAGGGTTGTAGATGACAGTATATGCAACTACTTCACTGCAAACATGTTCCTTGCCAGCAGCAGCTGTTGGGGCTAGAGCAGTCATCTCAAGCCAGAGGCTGTGATGCTGTTGACTCACGTGTGTTCAGTTCTATTGGGTTTTGTTGAAGTGCTCTGACAATACTTTACAAAAGTTGAGCATAAACTTTGTAAAATGCTAAAAAGAAACGTCTGGAATCTTTGTTCCCCAAGCTATACATTCAAAGAATATTGTCAGTCAGATTTGATTGGGTAGCCCCAAAGAGTATTTATTGGAGACAAGCTGTTAGCAATGGACCCTTTCAGCAATGTTTCATCAGTGTGAATTACTGAGGTCTGTTCTCTTGAGGCTAGACTTTGAATATTAACTACAAGAGTGTTGTTTATTATGCTGTTGATATCGTGGGGGGTGATGCAGTTTCTATTGAGTCCCAAAGACTATGAATAAATTGTACTTGGGCCTTTTCTAGTTATATTGATTATAAAACCTTCACTGAGTCTACCATATTTGACCTGATGTAATTTTATCAAAATACATTTAAGATGCGCAGCATCCAAAACGATACAGGACTGTAGACAGCCTTCCCTCTGGTATGAAGAGGTATCCTTTAGATGTGCAGAGGGACCAACTTACCTCATTGTGTTCTTGAGAGGGCTGCAATACTGATGTCATCTGCTGAGAGACTCTGTAATATCTCACTTACACTTTAGTAAATAATTGTCTTCTGGCACAGATTAAGGTATTTATGCATTACCAATAAGCTTGCCAAATCTGTCAATACCAAACCCAAGCAGCCTCACATCTGCCTCGCGAGTCCTTAGTGTGTCAGTAAGGGGCCTGGCTTCTGCCAAGTCTGAAGCAGAGCTGTGTCCTCTGAAGGTCTGCACAAATGCCGGGGAAGCTGGCAAGACAGACAAGAGTTGTCATTAGAGTGGATGTCATCAGTCAGAACTGGGTTTATGTGGACTTTAACTAGTCCATGTTGTACCTTAACCTGGACACCCAGCAAGCAACCTAGAGTGTCAGGTCAAACTTGGTCTTTTGGCTGCTCAGTAGATTCTTCTGTTTTGTACAAACTGGTATCGTAAGTGAACCTCCCCCACAAACATAGCAAGCATATTATTTGTCTTTCGTTAGTGATTGACAGGGAGGTTTCTTCTTTTTACAAAAAGGTATAGTGCATCTTCAATTAGACAATTAGAAGTTGAGTTAACTGAAAGGTAGAGTTTGAATTTTCACATTTCATCAAGTATCTCATGTAAAGACGAAGTGAAACGGATCCACCTAATACACACACATTGCCACTATCTCCTCTGATTACCTCTCTCTAATCATATAAAGTCAGCTACATCTAATGACATATTTCTTTTGTCTGTAGTGCCCAGACTCAGCCTGCAAACAGGATCTGCTAGCCTACCTGCAGCGCATTGCCCTCTACTGCCATCAACTCAATATCTGCAGCAAAGTGAAGGCAGAAGTTCAGAACCTGGGAGGAGAACTTATTGTATCAGGGGTAAGCTGGTATTTGTATTTAGCCATTTATGTTTCCCATGTAGCACTTGAAAGGGAGCATTTTTGATGGCAATAATGTACAAAACAAAAATACAGTGATTCATAAGCAAGCTTTTTAAAATGTTATCGCCATTATTCCAGACCTTACAATAACTTGCATAGAGCAATTTGGTTTTCCAATTACCCTTTGTTTATACTAACCTTGTAAAATCTTCATTCTTCCAAAAGAAAAGTAATTTCATAGCCTAGAAAGTCATTGCCAAGCTGTGAATATTATAATTATTTGGAGCTTTTGTATATTTGCTCATTATAAATCTTCTTTCCTTTGTTAGTACTGGTAATTTCCTTCCTCTGTGCAGAAGCCAGCTCTGTATGAAGTGCATATTGTTAAGATGGTGATGACTAATGGGATTTCATTCACTCAGGTTCCAATGCACACTAGGTTTAGCAAAAACTCTGGAAGGCCGGCAAAATATTTTATTTTATGATGCACGTGCTGTTTTCAAATACTATTGGCAAGCACAATGATTATATACTCTAATTCCCGTCCAGTTATTTCAGTTATTTTCAATGAACACTACAAACTTTTTACACACAATCTTTTTTAGAAATCGAGACAGGAATGTGCAGCAGCAGTAATGTTATAAAGGATGAGTTTTCTACATTTTTTAACTATTTTTTCTTTCCTTCTCCTCTGTGCCTCTGGGAGATTACTAGATCCAAGCAGTAGCAGTTGCTGCTCTTCACGATTTTCTTGTTTTGTTCTTTTAACTAATCACCCTAGTAGTAGCCCCACGACACCTTTGTTGTATTCTAACTCAAATACAGACCATATGTATGTAAATGTATAATATGTTTCACTCTCCTGAGTGTGTTTTCAAAATGATGACGATTTGTGAGACCCAGGATACTTGAAACAAGATTGTTTTCAAATGCGGTTTTGAAAAAGCACCCTTTCATTGTTTAAGCCCAATCAAGTACGAAGATTGTTAGGACAACTAACTTGTGCCCTTCATTTCATCCATAAGATTCCCCAGTGAAATCACTGGCCTTCCTCACACGTGTCAGAAGTCAGAGCAAATGTTCTCAATTACATAACATTTTGATTTTTTGCAAAGTACTATAGAAGGTCTTAAACATTTGCCAGGCTTTCTTGGATCAAACATTCTCAAGTCATATATGCAATCCTAAAAGGAGCTGCTTAAATGTTCCTGTGTCTGTCCTGCAATTGGTCTTCACTTCTTGACGTATGTACATATGTAATTTTAATACCTTGATCTTCCCACAGCAATGAAAAGATCCTCTTCCATTTTCCTGATAGTAATGGAGTGATCTGTCCTTGTATCGTTGACAGCTATGCTGCATAGTAAACGCTATGATCTTTTCTTACCTACTGCCATCTGGGTCCAGCTTTTCATACCCATTGAGTTGTCATATTCATCTATCTACAGCAATTACCCAAATCAGTGCTTCTACCAGCTTGGCTTTTGTGGTTGTGTGTGTTTCTTTTTCAAGTCTCTTTATTCAGTGTATGTGGATGCTGAATAAGCCATTGTGAATCTCTAGCATCTATTCGTTACTGGAACATCACCATCCGTTGTGAAATTTAAGTGGCCGAATCGCTTGACTTCATCATTTCCAGTCTGGCATTGTTAGCATCTGCTGCTTACCAGGCTTCATCACCATTGTGTTTCTGTTTGGTTGGGTTTTCATAGTCAGTAGCAGACAAAGGCATAACTAGCTTCAACCACAGAAATTATTTGGGTCTGCTCCAAAGACTCAGTAGTACTGACGTACAGAAAAATTTAAGATTGCCCAGCTTGCTTCTTCACTGTTGCTCTGAACAGGAGGTGATATAGAGAGTTGAACTCCTGTGCATCCCTTTTTGAGAGCATTATCTTGTTATCTGGTATAACACAGTCAGCAGAGTGCTTTCCTGAAGCTGTTTATCTTCAAGGTGCTGGGTACTGTATGCTCCTTTGCTATCCAGAGATCTGGTATACAAGTGCACATCTACATCTGCTTGTCTACTTGCTGCTTCAGCTTCCATCTTCTTCTTCATTTTCTCTTGGATAGCCAATTACAAATAAACAGTATTTTATTTACATTAAAATGAAATACCATTATTTGGCAACTTGCATACAGTACAATGTTAGAAGTACAATACAAATCCAGAATTCAAGCTCCCAACCTATGACTACAGAAGTAAGTTTATGTGAATTCACCGTATTTAAGTGTTTTGATGCAAATATCAAGCACCAGAATGATTATTACAATATTGTAATTTACTACTGTGTTTACAAAGAACCGCAATATAATTAAGATTGATCCAAAAGACGAGTTATGATTCAGAACTATTATGTGGAGTACAATCTCTGCTTAGAGTTTTGCATTATTAAGAATATTAATATTTATAAATGAAATGAATGTATGCTTATGTATGAATCCATGTGTGGACATATGTATATTTATGTAAAAAGGAAAGAGACATAAAACCAATTAAAACTTAAAAGACAGATGAAAGCCACCCAACAGTTCTTATAGTTCTGTTAGAGAAAAATGTGTTGCAACAACTTAAAAAATACTGTGTACGTAACATATAATGTGCTATATATCTTTTGGTGAAAATTTGATTTCTTTTTTTCCCCATAAGATTCAGTAGTTCAGTATGGTTTATCTCTGCAAATAAGTATGAAGCTGATTTTGTTTGCTTTTTCCTCTATAGATTGATATGATACTAGCATAGCATATGAAGGGGTTCTTTTTGGCATCATTGACTTTGCTGCAAGTAGAAAAACAGATCAAAAAGTAAGAAAATGTCACATTCCTGAAGTGTAAATTATTTCAGTAAAGGAGAGAACCCACTGTTGTTTTTCCGTCTTTCTTCCATTCCTTTCCCCTCAGTTCTTTCTTTGATCTTTCCCATCAAATTCCCTGCATGCAGATAGCAAAATTATTTTTACCAGATAAGTAAGAACTGGCAGATGAGAGTTAGCATACATCAGCCTAACCTCATTAATATCAACGGAGCACGGCCAATTTAGACTGTTGACTTGGCCCTTTACATTGCAAGGTGAGACTCTTAGTTCCTGATTCCAATTGAATTTTGAAAAGTAAAATAAGGAAAAACTATGCGATACCAGTGAGAAGCCTTGTAGACTTGAAGAAGATTATAGAGAAGAAAGAAAAGGGATGAGGAGGAAGTTAGATTAAAAACAAGAAGGAATTAATATTAAAAAAAATGCAAAAGATTTTAAAAAATATTTCTAATCTGTGTAGATGATATCCTTGTTCCTAATAAAAGTATCTTTGACCTTGGTCCATAAAGAGATATGTTTCTGTAATTTTAAATTTGAATATTCAATTTCTAATTCCCCTCTAAAAATAAACAACCTCTTTTAATAAAATCACAGACTAAAAGCACTTCAGAATAATTTTCTTTGCCTCTTGCCTTAGTTTATTTAATGTAATGTATATTTGCGTCAAAATTAGTTGCACCATTGTATTGGAATGAATCCTCTGAGGTGCTGAGCATATGCTACTCTCAGTGAAGTAAATACCATTTACATATACTTAGCTCATGCTGATAGATGATAGCCATTTTGTGATTGTTGAATAGAATTGGGTTTAACCATGATGTTTGTTATTTGGATAAAAATTCAAACTTCTACTAACTCTAGGGCTGCTTTATTTTTTTAGTATTCCTGTCTGACTCTTGTTAGCTAGGCCATTACAATAAAACAGATCTATATATTCATTTCTTACTCTAGAATAAATACCCACTTGTTCTGTTTAGTGCTGCTCCGAAGCTGATCAGCTCATTTGCCTACTATCCATTTAGGCTATGAGCTTGCATTTTTTAAAGTTCTTGTTTATGTTAGTAGCTTTGCTACAATCTTCCCTGCAGGATTATATTGAACAGAATCTGAGAAAATCCCTTATCCAAGGCAGCCCCCTATCGTGTTCAGGTTTGATTTAGAACTCTACAGATAAAATCAGCTGTATTATCAGAAAATTTGCCCAAAGAGTCTTAAACTTCTGAGCCGGAGAGATATGCAGTGGCGTACAGAGTAACAGCCATGTACCTTTGAACACCGTCCAAAACCACCGAATCAATAGCCAAAGCACACTCAAACGCATACTTTAGCTGGGTCCAATTTCCAATTATTTTCAAAAGCCCATTTATCTTAGCATAATAGGCTCAGCTACAATACTAAGAGAAAGATTCTTATGACATCTTGAAGATACAAGGCAGTTCAGTTAAGATTGTGACTTTATCTAAGAGTTCTTGCTTGGTGAATTTAAGTGAGGACTTTGGGGGGAAAAAGGAAGGTAAAGGGGCCGGAGCCACGCCATTAACTTTGGGTAGGACATCATGAAAGTTCCTTTAACGCCTGGACTGGGAGGTTGGATACATAAAAATTTTAACAGCTATTGGATATACCGCAAAATAATTGTATGTTTATTCTTGATCAGTGATAAGAATAAGGGAACTGGAAATAGATAGTCCTCATCAAAAAAGAATGAGCCTGTTATTATTTATGACAGAATAACAGTGTGCATCCAGCAGTTCCTTCAGGTGAGCTGGCAAACAGGTTCCCTGTCAGTTCTGCCTATGGATCTCACAGCTAGTAAACCAAAATGGTTGAAAGGTCCTACTTTTCTTTCATTTAAGGCTGAATCACCTTAAACTACCTCACGCTGTAAAAGCAAGTTGGTATGCATATGGGCAGTGGAGTATCAAGTTGCTACTTATGAATTCTATAGACTCAAAGTCAGGTAATTTAAGGTACACCTGCTATTAAAAGCAAGTAAGGCTGTCTCATTGAATTGGGATTAAGAGCCTGTGCATAAGCAGTTGCTTAAGAGCCACTGATGTGGTATTTCATTTCCCTGCATCAGAAAGCCTTTCCGTTTTTTTTTTTTTTTTTCTTTTGTTTGTTTGTTTTCAAGTAGGCGATCGGAGAGACCCTTTGCATTTAAAATGCTTAAGACTACAGAGAAAATGTTGGTTTGGAGTTCGGTAAATAAAGTAATTTAATTCCTCCCGAATCAGGCAAGAATTTAGCACTATGTAAAAGAAAGTTTGCTGAAGGGAGAGTTGGCAAATTGACAAAACTGTCGGGTTCCTTTTCTTCAAGATTCTCAGGAGTGCAAAAAGGTTACTCCTGTTATTTAGCTAGCAACAAAATTAGTTTTACTATTGATTTATAACAGCAATAGAAGAATACTACGTGAAGTATACTCACAGAAGCAGTGTGACAAAACAGGGGTTGTAGATATTTCTGGGCTGGGCTGCTTGGCCTGGCAAGCTGTCAGCGTTTTCAGTAGAAAACACCTGAGTGAAGACCTAGCTATACTTAATGATTAATAGATATCACTAATAGAAATTTTGTGTTTTGTCTGCTAGTGATTCAATTTATTTGGAGCTGAGAGTAAGAGCAGTTATTCCTAAATAACTACTGTGTTCGTGGTTATTGGACAGTGGGTGCTCAAAGAGTTACACACCGCAAGGAAGAGATGTAGTCCTATGTCTAAGCTGACACCATTGCAAGACTAGGGTTTGGGTTGTGGTAATACATGACAAGTGCCTATAACGCAAGTTAATATATTCAAATTGGTAAAGGGAAGTGAAAGACAGACCCAGAGACCCTACAGATAATTACTAAATTGCTTAAGAATATAATTTTACTTTTGTGATTTTCTTTTTTAATTTAGGGGATTTTTTTTTTTTTTTTGCAAGTTGCTTTTCATGTTTATTCATTGTTTCACCTACAAGATTGTAGTAAAAAGTTAGAATGGAAAAAAAGGGAGTTTGCAAATATGAACAGTATACCGTATGTACCAATGCTGTGAAAATAATGTGACATTGGTCTCATGGAAAGATATTTGTTTAGGATGGCATTGGTGGAAATAAATTCTGCTTTGAGACTTGGAACGAAAGCAGTGGGTAAAGGAGAGGACTTTGGAAATAAGAAGGAAGTAAGCCAAGACACTTGAAATATAGGAAAGGGTCAGGGGAAGAAAAAGCCAACCCAAAAGCAAGATAGGAACATGAAATCAAAGAATTGCAATGATGGGAAAGGACTGAGAGAAAGCCAGGACCATAAAGCTGGTTGGAGTCCACAGTAATCTCTACTCTCCTAGTAGAACAAGCAAGGAGGGAAAATAACAACTCGGGGTCTTTATTTTGGCTCTGCTGTAAAAACACAGCTTCCAGGACAGGAAGGCTGGGGCTAGGTGCGGAAAGTGAGAAACCTTGATTTACATTGTGTATTCAACTAGCTCACATCATCTGCTTTGGAAGAAATTAAAGAAATGAAAAATACAGGGAGATGTTTCAGCTGTGCCTTTTGGGATGGAGATGTATTTAAGTAAGCTTTGCACGTGTGTTTGAATGTATGCAGGCATACTGATGTAGGAGAGGGGGAAATAAAGCCATTGTAAGTGTACTCTGTTCCAAAATATATGGCTATATGAAGCACATGATACTTATAAATATACAGGTTTTGATAAGCCTTTATATGGAACAAATTGTTTGAGCTTTTCTATTTGTGACTAATACAGGAGTCTCCCAACTCCTGCTGGCACAGGCTGTATCCCGCAATACACTGTCCAAGAAAGGGACTACCGGGTGATGGGGTAACATAAAAAATTTATCATCCTGACACTGAGTCAATTTACTACTCCTAAAGGATAAAGGCATCAGTGAGTTATGCAGGTTAATCAAAATGAGTGCTGATAAAATCCCTCATGGTCATATATTCATTATATATGATGTATTTTATGGAAACACTGTCTTAGGGCTTTCTGAAAGTTAAAACAGTGAAGAATTCCTAATTATCCTATGAAGCAGCTCAAAAACAAACAGAAAAAGAAGACATAAATAGATGTATCTATAGCAGCTTTAAAGCCATTTACAATACCTCTTTCAAATATACAACAATACTAAAGATTTAGTTCATTAGATGACGCTTACCTGTTGCTTCCCAGGAAAGGTAGTGCGGACCAGGAGCCCAGAGAGTTTATGCAGTTGGCATCCTTGGAGGGCTTCAAGCCCCAGGTAGACAATGGAGCAGCTGAGCGGATCTAATGTTGGTAATCAACTCGTTTCAAGTCAAAAGTTGTACAAGAGACCTCCAGAGGTCTCTTTTAAGTGACACTTGTATGGTGGTTTGATTCAGATAAGTGAAAGATCCCATAGGATCTTATTTCTACATCTCTGAGTTCACAAGATTTTACCTTGGTAACTGTTGCTAGATTGGGCAATCGTATATATCTCAAGCTTTGGCATCTGGGGGGTCTTAAGTATGATCCGCATAAAGAATAGCACAGAAGACTTTAGAAAGGCCGATTTGTTTTTATTAGTGTTATGGTTATTCAAAGCAGCTGAGTGAAGGTGGATTGGTGGTGGGCCGAGCTTGCGTTATGTAAGGAAAAGTAGATGAATGAAGCTTAAGACATAACTAAAAAACTCAACAAGAAAATATTTTTTATGAAATAATCTCAGTTCCTTTGAAGCGACAGTGTTTTGATATAAGGCTATTTTCAGGACTAAGAAAATATCTCATTCTATATAAATGCACATGTAAACACACGTACATATAAATATGAAACAATGTAACCTGCATAAATGGAAAGATGTTATCTAGAGCTTCATTTGCAAAGCAAAATCACACCGAACTTGTCTTCATTAGAATATATTCATGGAGACAAGAAGCACACACACAATCTATATGTCTACATTTAGTAGGTTAAAATTTAGACAGGTCAGACTTTTATTCTTGTTAAGAAGCATTTTGGCTACAGGGAACACACTCTTGTGCTTTATCAGGTAACAAATATTCATGAATTTCTGAAGATTACATTTATTGAAATTTCTCATTAGAAGAGTTTTCTGCAAAGAAAAGCATTTCTGATACCAAATAATGTTAAGCCATTTAATTCCATGAGAACCAAGCAAAGTGTTATGGATTCAAGATTGAGGCTTGAAACAAGTATGATCATAGAAAAGATCAGAGAATCGAAGGAAATATTAACGTATATGCTTCATTACATGCAGCATTTGTTTTAAAAATAGTAACCGCTCTAAAATCCAAAGCTCGCCTGCTACAGCAGTGATGGCTTCAGTCCAGCTTGTTTTCCTATTCCAGGTCATGCTGAATGAGATGGGAGACTTTCCGACACACAAACTGCACCAGCCCTGCAATAATTAGCAAGGCCTAGGGACCATTCTGTCATACCCTAAGACATGGTCCTGAAGGACTATTCCTATAAAAATTGCTGTAAAGAAAGAGAGGACTTCAGTGCTATCTCAGGTTCACTTCTTTTCCTGTCTTACTGCCTTTAAAGGAGGTGGTTTGGGACCAAGCTTCAGCATTTTGTATTAAATAAGAATTCCTTTCCCCTGGGGCATTCTCAGATACATCCCGAGGTTTTAAATAAAAATTAGGTTTGTTTCTTGAGCATGGAATTATGGAGAACTGAATTTACATAATGACAGATTTCGAACACAATAGGAGATTTTGGACTGCGTTTCTTATACAGAAGTACATCTTTTAGCTCTTGCAATTATTTAACTTCTTGATTTGGATAGTGGTGACACTTAATCTCACTTCTAAAAGTACTATCAGGTGTTGCTTTTGCAGATACTAAAAGAAAACGTCAGTTCAGACTCATCAGTTTCTTTCACTTTAATTATAGTTCTTGACAACCTGAGTTGCAGATGAGTAACACACACACAGAAACACTCACAGACAAGAAGACATACCCTCAAGGGAAACCATTACAGGTTTTCCCAGCCTGAGCAGATTCAGTTGGAAATACTGAACAAAACAGCTTACAACAAAGTATTTAATAAAACTCACACTAGGATGTATTTCCATTAAATGTGGGAGGTCATAATAGCCTTTAGGAAGAGTTCAAACTGAGTGAGGAAGGTTAAAATTTCCCTTATATCTTTACCCTCTGAAATATTTTCTTCCACATTTGGAACAGATTATTATTACTATTACTGTTATTATTTCTGAATCTCATAGGAGCAAAGGAAAAATATGTCTGTTCTCACATCACATCGTTAATCTTACACAACTGATAAGCAGTTGCGTCAACAAAAAGCATTTGTTTTGTATAATGTGTTTAAGGCATTGATATGGAGTCAAAATAAAAAACTACCCAGTGTCAGAAAAATCAGTCCTAACATTTTACTGTTACATATTCTCAAATGCTTTCTTTTAACATCGATTCTTTCTGATTTTGCTAACACATCATCAAAACACCTTGTGAACTCAGTTGCCAGGTAGGTAATATTATCACTAGAAAATGAGATGCAACATACAAGTGATTTGTCCTAAATCTCATTGAAGACCAAATTAGAACTTTATAAAATTGGATTAGAGCATCAATACTCCATTCAAAAAAATGCAGAAACATTTTCATCCTTTTTTTTTTTTTTTTACATGCAACGTTCCCATCGTCAAAAAATTAGAGAAGTTACAGCTTTACTCAATCTCAGATGGGATGTTACATATTTCATCATTACTTAGCTATGACAAATAATGAACAAAAAAGATTTTTCTGTTCATCCCTCAAGCTGATCCACTACAGCAACAGGATATCTCTGGGTCAGAGGCATGTCTGTGTTAAGGTCTCGATCTTTTATATGTGTCAGCATGGCATTTTTCCATGGCCTTTTCAAGCTGTTGTTTCAGTTTCTTAAAATATATAAAATTTTAAGTTGTGTAGGTATACCAGTAGTACGTATCATGTTTCTGCGCGGTTGGTACTCCTCAGCTTTTCACTGTCTTGCTGTATTCAAACTTTATAGACAGCAGCTACTGGTACCTTAGCGGTACCTGCCCATTCCCCATCATCTGTCCATCTTTTTAAGTAAGAAAGCAAGCACTTTGGTGTTTTTCCAACAGCTCTTCGATGTCAAACTGAACATGGACCCTTTTTTTAACTTGATTTCTAGTGCCTGGGTGAAAGTAATTAAATCATGACTTGATTTGTGTTCACATAGTTTTCTTATGCTGTTAGGCTTAACTTACGTCCCTTAAGAAAATATTTTAGAGTATTAAAGTCTTCGCTTACTCTCTCTTTGCATTTCCATGCAATCATTTAATTAATCTTAGTTGTATTCCTTGGAACGCTTGAACGATTCCTCTCCTTTCTTGCATGTATACACATTTTTAAAATGTTTTCCGTTAGGTATATTCTTTTTCTGCTTTTGTTCACTGTTTAGGCAAGTAATGTGTTCTAGCATATGTTGACAAATCAGTCTTGTCTTTTCTGCTCCTCCCTTAATTTTCTCTTTATCAACTACAGATATCATACTAAGGAGGTCAAAACAAGATTTCAGATTTGAGCAGTGCTAACCCCAAAATACCATCTGGGATATTATCTGCCACCTAATCTATTGAACTGTTTATATTGCATTATCATGATGGAATCTACCATATTTCTCCATACTTCTCATCTTGTGTTATTAGTGGAGAATTTTCTTGGCTATACTGTCTTCTGGAATTTAATCGTGCTGCTTCCATAAGTTTCTATTCCAATAAAAGACAATTTATTTCTTTTTAGGAGATCTTAGAACTGCTACTACAAGTGTAATATTTCTCTTATTTAAGGATATGTCATCTGAACATCCTTCTCTTTATCAGAATGAGCAAGCTTGCTTAGGCTTCGTAAGGTCTGGTAGTCACAGGAGTTTGAAATATATTCCTACTTTATTTGGCAAAAACAACTGTGGTGCAATAGTCAAGTCATAGGTTACCTAAGTTATGAATTAATGAATTCTACTTGGTACTTTTTACCATAAAAGCCTTTAAAAGTTCAATTTATCTTTTCTCTTTGGCAGACTAGTAGACATATATGTTAATGAGGAGTAGATGCAATACAGGGTACCAGAGGTGTTTGTCCTCCTCTCTATCTTCATACATGCAAATAGTTTGAAATCAAGGTGAGGTAATGAGAAATCAGAGAGACATGTATTTAATTCAATTATGAACTGAAATTCACAGCACTACCATCACTTTGCATTACTCAGATGCAGCCTAGTTTTGCATTGTGTTCCTGAAGTTATATATTAACAGGCACAACAGCTCTTCATTTAGTCAAGTAGACTAGCCCATTTGTTGAGTTTTTAAATTCTCAAATATACTGGTTTAAAGTAGCATCTGCAGATCCTACAGGATTACATTATGACAAAAGTTTTGAAGGTTAAGAAGAAAAATACTTGACTTCTGTGGTTAGGTGAAGTGACTGGTACTAGACATTAGTCACACACTTTCTTTTTTCAATAGAAGGAAAGGAGAGAAAAACAAAGAGCACACAAACAGAGCAGGGAATACACATTAATCATTACAAAGACTGAAAAAATAATCATGATTACAATTTACATGATCCTTGTAGCAACAAAAAGCCTACAGGAAAACATCAATATTAACTCTGTGTGCTTATAATGCATACTCTTAAAAAAGATTTAAAGAGCATTCATTTTTTCCTCTTCCAAAAGGCAGGATCTTACGCTAGCACTCTTTACTGGCACTGAATAGTCCCCCATTCTCTGAGCAGTTTTATTTAATGGAGTTACATTTAGCAGCATATACTATTTTTTTTTTCAATTTTAGTATACAGCTAGGTTATTAAGAAAATCCCAGTGGATAATATAAGCAATTATGTTTACTTTCAAACCTGCTTTTCCAGAATTTGGATGATAAAGATTCCATTTACAGTAAATTAGAATGAATATCCCATTTTAAGCCCTCCAGTTTCAGTTCTTGGGAATTTGTTTGGAAAAAAAAAAAATGAGCTTCAGCCTGTAAGGTTGTCGTTGTCTAAAAATGTACAGTCTTTAAAAGCATAACCTCTTTGCAAATTTGTTGATATTTTCTGGAACTTTAAAGTGTGCTCTGTAAATAAATGTATGCCCAGAATTTTTATACTTCCCTCACTTGTTCTTTCAGCACAGTTTGTCATTTCTCATTTTCAATGCGAGAAAAACATAATTCTTTCCTGACCTCCTCCATATAGTGCTATAGGTGACCTACCCTCTGGCTCACTCTATTCAAGGGTCAGCCCAGAGGTCTGGGCCTTGTAATGTTTATTCAGCACTGGTGGACGCAAGTGTAATTCCAGTTTTAGACACTGGAATTTCAGCTGCTTGCATCAGTGTTTATATTTTTATGCAGTTTGGCTGTTCAAAACCATACACAAAATAATGCTACTTGGAAGTCTATCAAAGTCATGCCCGATCTGATGTCAGTCACCTTTTACTGGGGATAGAGCTTTCTATCCTCTCTGGTTTTCATGAAAAGGTGCCAAAATTTATCCCCTTTCCCAATCAGCAAACCCTACGGGGCTTGCATGCCTAACCTGTGCTATGGGAGCAAGTGAAAGGAACCACCAGACAGCGGGGTTACTCATCGTGGAAGAGTCCCTGTTTCCTTGACCAAGCATAGCTCCGTCAGCACACGTTTTCCTCTCTCCTCACCTCTACGCTACGGCACAATATTTCTCTTGCTCTCTCTCTCACTATCTCTTTTCTGTATCTCTCGGAAATCAGACTGGAGTTCAGAGCACTTTCACTACCTTTTATGAGGTAGAGTGTGATGTCATAGATGGGGGCAGGGCTAGTCAACTTTCTACCCACCCACCCACCTGTGCTGAGGGAGCTACGCTTGAGACCGGAAGCAGTGACTCCTCGACGGTGAGTAACCTCCTGTCTCATCTCTATCTTTAACTCTCTCTATAGATCTGGGGGTGGAGGGAAAAGACATGAGAATGGGAGATTTTGTTGTTAGCCTCTTTTTTTTTTTTCTTTTAATTAACCATAGGGCTCACAGAATGAATTGCATGTGTTGTGTTTTAGTCACCTGGGAAAAAAATAATTTCCTTCCTATTCTAAATCCTAGGGTTAACGTCATCTATAAAGCAATGATCATGTTTCTTTGCAGAGGTGGTCCATTTACTGGTGGTTAAACGGATCCTTCAATGTTTATATTGCATTGTGAAAAGGCAGACTCTGGTCCCCTTGAACTCAATTGCTAAACTGCCATTAATTGAATTACAGGAGTGCTGGGCCATCATTTTTCTAAAGTCCTTTAGATTAAAAATAGATGGTGTTATTTATATATTTATCATTGCTGACTGTGGATAACGCCTGTTTATACAGGACAAGATTTTTATTTTCTGTATTCTCTGTTACTGTTTTTATTTGCTTTATCCAGAATGTTTATGAAGCCGTGTATTGACAATAGGCCAATTATAAGACCTATTTTATAGATTATATAAAATTCAAAAGTAAATTGTGGAAGATGTGAAATTAAGCAGGGAATCAAATCCCAGGAGGCATAACTGAGATTTAACCTTTGAAATTATAAATCAAAGCATTTGATTTTTTCTGTGATAAGAATTTGAGATGGGCAGGGATATTGCTAACTGAATTTCTTGGTGTTTTTCTTGTGTCACCACCTATACATTACTATTTCACTTTAAAACACTGTCATGTTACCTATTTCCCTTGTCCCCAAGTATTGCTACTTCACTTTTAATATCCCTCAGCATTTTAAAAAAGACAAGATGGACTACGAAGATCTTCCTTTCGTGTTCTGCCTCTTGGGTATCTATTAAAACTGTCAAGATGTCAGAACTTTCATACTAAAGCGCAGAAGAAGGATCATATGAAGGTTTTGACCCCTAGGGATACTGCAAATCTTGCTGTTCTTGTTCAGTTAAAGCTCTCTACCAGCTCTGTGTGGGGTCTTGTCATATCTCAGTGAAAGACACTAAAAGGCAGCAATGCATACTCTATGAATCAAGGGCAAAGAGAGTGCAATCACAGCCCTTTCAGCAGAGGTGGTCCGTAGGCTGATTGATGAAGTACTTCTATCTTCAGGTGACTAGGTGGCTTTGAGGAATTGGGTATAGGATGCAGAGCCTTCCATCTTCTGGTCAGTGGCACGTAGTTGGGATTGGTCAGTAGTGATGGATAGATATTTCTCCCTGATGATGCAGTGATGCTCTTTGTGTCGATGCATAGGAGATCCGAATGAAATTCTGGGAGAACAAAAGTCTTGTTTACAAAGCTACCAAAACTCTCACTAATGACTGTTTCCCTTCCTGTCAGAGAGAAAACTAAGGACAAAGAATGTAAAAATTGGCTCCCTGACAGGTGGTAGCTTTTATTCCAGCTTTGAATAATGTGTGCAAGGAGTTTTATAACTACTGCTTATTCCTTTAGTGAACCAAACAGTGAAGTCCCAAATCTTCCTTTGCAAAGCCAAGAACTTGTCTGGCAAATTTAGCTTCCCCAGCAAACTTTGATCATTAAAGTAGGAAGGGAAAAGCAGGTTAGTCAATCTCTAATGTTTCATTGGGAAAACTTTATAGAAATTGCTGTTGTTAGAGAGGGTTTGAGGATGTTCTTTTCAGAGGCAAATGCTTTGGTATAAAATTTAATTAAGATCCTAAACACACCTTTTGCTGATGTGTTTATAAATTGGTTTTGCACATAATTATATTTGCATAATGCAGAAGACTCTAATTTTTTTGCGCAGAAGAAGTAAAACATAAGGACCAACTGCACAGTGCCTCTAATCTCACTTCAATGATATGAAAGCATTTCAGTGGCATAGAGAGGGAAATTCTTTTTAAAAGTCATATAAGGATTGGGACCAGGAAGTCAGAACTGGTATAATTCAGTAATTAAGGTGAATTAGATATACCGATCCGCGCCTAAGGAAATATTATGGAAGAGAGATGTCAGTGGATTACTGTAAATCCAGAGAAATTTGCTCTCTACATTTATCTTTTAAGATGAGCAAATTAGCAGTTGACTGACTTATGTATAAGGAGGAGTTTGGAGAAGGAATGATATTCAAAATGACATAAACTGTTGTGATAATTAACCTGGAATCTGCCTGTGCCAAATCTAATAAATTTTTGTCCATGCAACCCCAGGATGTGGGTTTGCCTGAGTAACCTAACACTGGGAGAATGAATAGCCTAGTTTTACATTTACTGAGCTAATTCCCCTGATAAATTATTTTACTGGCAGCTATGATTAAAAAAAAAAAGAAATATATTAAAATGTCTAAAATGCACTGATTCTTGTATTTTACAGCTTTGGCTTGAATGTGTATTCAGTCAATTGTAACGTTTGTTTTAACTGTATTTATTTACATGTACATAAATTAAAGTAAAATATAATAAGGCCTAGATTTCAGCTGATTTTATTTAGTGTGTAATATGAAAAGTTATGAAAGCAAATATCTGAGTAACTTGTTCCAATATATGCTAATTTAAATGAGTTAAATCTCCACAAATATTTTGCAAACTGAAAGTTACTTTACAATAAGGCATTCTTAAAAATTGTGTTGGTTTATGTTGGCAAACACATTGTGTATTACTGACTCGAAGCAAAGACAGGAACTAGTATATTTATACCTATATATTTAAGCAGGCCAGCATTTAAATTACAGATTTGTTCCTCACTCATGCTGGCAAGGTGTGAGCAATACTTTAATGATGTAAGGTCATAAATAGGGATCAAATATTTTTTCTGTATGATTAAGGTAGCTATGTAAAATTCCCATTTTCTGTATTTGCCAGGCTGATTTCTCTCACAATTTGAATTAAAACTTCGTGGGTTGGTTCTTACCTTCTTCTTTTTCTATCTGAGAAGTGAGGGAGAGCTGTGAAATGCACCATCTGTTCACAAACCGTGTCAGCTGGCAGATAGATGCTCATCACCCTGCCCTCTCTTACTGCAGTTTTAGGCTGGTATAACACCACTGACTCAAAACGAATTACTTTTGATTTATTCTTGTTTAAGCAAAAGAAGTCATAACGATGGTGCACAGCATTCTAGAGGACTGTTTGTGTTGATTTAAATTGCGATCCTTTTAAACTTCGACCTCAGCTCATTTGAATTGTCAACAAAAATGCTTAATAGCACTTGGACTGAGTTGGAGTGGTTGGAGGAAGCTAGGACTGCATTAACACCCCGGACTTTCTGTTTCCGGGACAGTTTCATCTCAAAGATATTAAACACGATTCTGTTCAATCATAATCCTTTGGATTTTTATCAATCCCATCTGAGCATCTCAAAGCAAAGACAGTGTAAAACTGGAAACAAGCAAATATTGTCATTATTTCCCTTCTGCTAATGAGAATGCTGAGCCACACTCAAGGCAGAAAAGATCTGTAGAATCATGATGAGTTTCAAACACTACATCCTTCTCCAAGACTCAGATAATTTTCAAGACCAGCATTTCTCTGTCTTCCCTTCTATATTCCATTTTCCACTCTGGATGGCCAAATAACAATTAAAAAAATAAAAACAGGAGAAAGAGTTCACTTACCTGGGCAAGTGAATTAAACCATGTATTCAGACAAGCACAGAGTCAGGGGGTTTAGCCTTGGGTCTTTTGAGGGTATATATTCATACATAAGAGATGTAAACTTTCTATGAACTTAGCTGCTGCAGAAAGGAAACTGCCTATTTTTATTTTTTTTCTGGACAGCAATATTTAAATTCTCTTGTAAGGAACATTTATCTTATAAAGTAGCTCTCTTGGGGCCCCAATCTCATTAATTTCTGTGGGCTGGAGAAATTGAAATGTTTTGTAGTATGTGTTTTTTCCCCCATCTGACACTTTTGGGAATCAGAAGAATTAAGGAACGCAATCTCAAAAATATTCATGAAGTTTGTTTGAATTCTTGGACTACTGGGTCAAATCCAAGGACAATTTTTTGCAGATGTTGAGCATCTCTGCCCAGATTCACTGTACTGTCTTTAGGATTCTAATGCAATTTAATATATCTCAGTATAATAAAAAAGGTGGGGTACTCTGGCCCATCTCCATAGAAAATGAACCCATGAAATATCTCAGGTGCTCCATGGTTCCTGGTCTTCTCCACCAAGCACAGGAGGAGCCTGGAATGCCTTGGTTCAGCACCTAGAATTAGGTAGGATGAGTGCAGGATAAGACTTCATTTATAGAAGAAATGGAAACTCTGAAAACCTCACCTAGGTCACTGAACACATCGTCTCAATGGTTTTTATGAGCAGCCCTATTTTTCATGCCCACATTCTTTGAGAAATTGTTCAGTTACAGACATCTGAAAAAATGCTTCTGGGGGTTCTAGTGCACAAGGTATGAATAGTTCTTGGATCCTGACTAATACTAAGATGCATTCAGTCACAATTTTTCTGATGCCGAGTAAGTGCAGACAAGTCTATAGATAATCATGACTAACGTACGATATTTAAATTAGGTAAGAGCTTTATAAGAAAAGAGCTAGTGCAAATGCTTTTTCATTTCACCATTCTTCTAAATAACAGCTGAGTTTATACCTTCATCTCCTTTACATAAATTCTGGATTAGAGGGAAGATTTGGAGATGTGGTTGAATTAATTTGTTTTTGTGTAGGGAAGATTGTCCTGAGGTGAAAAGCACAGAAACCATTTGGGTTATGTGAATCATTGAGGCTATAAGTACTTCTGCATTTGTTGTTCAGGGAAAATGCTATCTAAAGTACTGAATCGCAAAACAAAACAGAGACCAAGTAAATTAGGATTTCCTAACACGAATATTTTCTGAAGAGAGTAGTACAGGACTTAACCAACTTGAGTGAGCTATTAAATATTTTTTCCTCCCTTCTACAGCTATGCAGTTTTTCCCTTTGGGTAAGACATTTGCTCTTGTAACAGTGAAAATGACATCGCCAACATCATCTACACGACTCTTTTAGATACATTTGCATGTATACAGAAGAGAGGCTGAAGGAGATATTGTTGTCCAGAACTACCTAGCAAGAGGATCTAGAAGAGCCAGATACAGACTTGTCAGAGGTACATAGTGACAGGAAAAGGGCAACAACCACAAGTTTTAACATGGGAAATACCAATTAGATATAAGGAATAAAAGTTTTACCTCAAGGGTAGTGAAATTCAAGTGCAGGGTGGACATCTCTAGTCCAGAGATGTGGGAGACTATCCATCCTTGAACATCCTCTGAAGTTGAGCAAAATCCTGAAAAACTTCATCTAATTCAATTTGTTGCAAAGAGGGCATTGGACTAGATGACTATTTGCATAATAAAATGTGAGTAATAAATGAGCCTTTACAATTCACAGCAAGATTTTACTCATTCTGCTTTATTCTTAATTTGCTGTTGTCTTTCCTTGTTCTTTCCTTGTGAACTGCAACAGCCTTTACAATTGTTTCTGTTTTGTTCTGTTTTCATTTGTTTGCAGTCTTCAGTAATTCTTACCTGTTTGGCTGTTTTTTAAATAACATCTAGTGTTAGCTAAAGTTAAAAATGTAACAAACAATTGCATTCACAAATTTTATATTCAGTAATTGACCAGGGGAAAAAAACCTTCTAGTAAGGAACATTACTAGAATTACTGAATCTTATTTAACCATTGATTGAACTGGTCTAACAAATAGAACAGTTAATTGTGAATAATGTATTTGGAATAAAATGTTAGAATTTCCTTTGCCAATTATTTGCCATATATTATGACGCTAGCTCTGTCAATGCTGGGAGTTTTCTGAAAAGCTGAAGTGGGTCTGTCTCTTGAAGACTACTGTGGAGATTTAATTTTGTTTCTTTATTTCATTGCATACTACTGTAAAGTCCTAGAAAGTGCTCAGGGACTCAAACGGAGAAAGGAGTGTTTTCACTGACTGGGCTGAGTCACACCCTCAACTCCAAGGAAGTAAAAGCCTTTTAGCACCTCAGAAGTGATCAATATCTTGAATGAGCGAGCCCTTTGTCGGCTTCTGTGAGACATAAAATATACATGAACAACAGCAGGCAAACTTTAGGAAGCAAGGAAGAATTGCCCTGATACTATTTTCCATTCTACAAGAGGATTTTGTTTTATTCATTTTGACTCTGTGTGATGCGTTGTTTCCAAGCCCTTTCCTGAGAAAAGCCAGCTATGCCCATAGAACAGCTGTCTTCAAAGTGTCTCTGTGATGACCTGGGCAAGCGTAACTTTAGAGATATGAAGCTAGCTGAAGGAGCGAATTTGCCTCGAAATGTGACAGATCCTCACAGTTGAAGACACAGAGATAACTCGTATACAGATACCATTCTGACACTTTTACAAATTAAAAAAGAAGTTGGGAAAATAACACATTTCTCAGCATTGCAGTCTGAAATCCTGCACTATGCTGCTTTTCTTTTTGTTTTCATTGTGACAAAATCAGGACGAATAGTAGGAGATAGCACATTCTCATGTAAAGAATATAGTGTTTCTATGCTTTATTGATTTTCTTTTATCTAAAGTCTCCTGCATTTTATCACTGAGAGTACAATTTCCAACCAACCAGACATGATTTGGACTCCCTTCAGGTAAGACTGTAGGAAAGACACGCTTTTCCTGTTATTATACCAGTTCTCTAGACAAAGAACAAAAGGTTTGCTTCCAAAACTCAATTTGAAAAAGCACTAGATTATTTTGGGCTTTTAAAAATCATATCTATCTTCAGATTACATACTAGTCAGAATTCAAGTCAGGAGGAGGGAGGTCCATAGCACAGAGTAGTTAGACATCCTATATTTCCTCTTTCAGATTTAACTGCAATTGGATATGAAAGTGGAAATTTGTACTGAGATGCTTTTGACAGAGTCCTGTCTGCGCTTTTCACTCTGCGACGTCAGGTTGAGACAATGCTGTATATTGTGTAGACTTCTGGCATATGAATCTCTGTGTAAAATGGTGTATACAGTCCTGGCGATACACAGACTACTTACATAAAGTTTTGATTAATGACTTTTTTTTATTGGTCCTGATACTGAACTTCAACAGACTTACTCTAATTTTCTTTAGTAACCCTCCTGGCAATATCAAAAAAATCTTAGTTATAGTTTGAGTTAGCCTATCCTGTCAAATATAGTTTGGACTTGATCTTTGTTGCAGACTTTTTGTCTTCTCCTCGAAGATTAGGTAGGAGCCTATCTTCAAATCAGTCATACGTATTGGAGTGCGTCCAGAGGAGGCCACGAAGGTGATCTGAGGGCTGGAGCACCTCTGCTATGGAGACAGGCTGAGAGAGTTGGGCTTGTTCAGCCTGGAGAAGAGAAGGCTCCAGGGAGACCTTGGAGCCCCTTCCAGTCCCTACAGGGGCTACAGGAAAGCTGGAGAGGGACGGGTGACAAGGGCAGGGAGTGACAGGCCAAGGGGAATGGCCTGAAGCTGCAGGAGGGGAGATGGAGATGAGATGGGAGGCAGAAATCCTTCCCTGTGAGGGTGGTGAGGCCCTGGCCCAGGTTGCCCAGAGAAGCTGTGGCTGCCCCTGGCTCCCTGGCAGTGTTCAAGGCCAGGTTGGATGGGGCTTTGGGCAACCTGGGCTAGTGGAGGGTGTCCCTGCCCATGGCAGGAGGCTGGAACTGGATGATCCTTAAGGTCCCTTCCAACCCAAACCATTCTAGGAGTCTATGATACGAAAGTCTTTTTCCCATTAACCACACAAAAATTCAGATCAAACCATTCCACAGGATAGAATGATTTTGAAGTCGTAAATGTGATTGTACTAATTTTGCTATAATTAATAATGCAACTGTGGTGCCATTAAAGAATCATTTTTTTGTCCATGACATTCCATCATTGGCACCATCCTCCGTCATTAATTCTATATAGAAGGAGGCAAATATAGAAGAAGAAAACCTTGAGCCATCATGGCAGGAGACTCATTCACGTGTTTGTCAATTGTGGATTGATGTAGAAAGTGTTTCTTTCTCTACATTACCTTAGCAAAGAAAATGTGTAGTATATGCCACCATAGTGCTGGCAAAGTTGCAAGGTGAAATCCTGTTCCCATCTACAAAACTCCTTTGACTTCGTTGACTGAGGATTTCTTCCTTGGTCTGTGGAATTGTTCCAGATGTTTACGCAAATTTTTGGGGCGTTATTGTACCATGAAAATTACTGATAAAGCAAGCTTATTAAAAAAATTCAATGCTATATACGATTTCTTGTCCTTACAGTGTTTCTGGTGTATGATTTTCTTTTCATTTTTTTCCTGCTCTGCAGTTGCAGATAATGAGCAGAAGAAAAAGAACTGATTCTGAGAAATTTTTCATTATGTGTCAAAATATTTTCCCTGATTAAATTCTGAAAAGAATGCAACAATATATTAACTTAATATTAAATATTGAGGAAATAATCTACATTAAGTATTTACAAGAAAAAAATGTAAATTTTGTGTTATTACAGTAATGTCACATTGGATAAATAATTTATTGACTGTAAGTACAATTGAAGAATAGAAAACCTTTAATATCTATAAAATAATTCCAAAATATATTTTTCACCTTTGGACCTGCCAGATGGAGAGAAGTTAGTAATAATATTTCACGAAAAGAATTGGATAATGTTAACTTTTAGTTGTTTCCAATTGTCCTATTTTTCATTTCACCATTTCAAATGTTAAAATACAAGCTTTCATGCTAGCTCATTAGGACAAACACTGACAATATGGAACATCAGACATTGATTTAAAAATATCATTTTAATAATGTCTAAATCAGAAAGGTGTTTAGTGATTTCCACCAGTACAACAAATCATATGTAAAACTAGATGGAATAAAGTCAAAGTAAGTGTCTGAGCCTTGCCTAAAATTCAGTCTACGTATCTCATCAGGATTTACAATTGAGTACTTCACTATGTTACTGGATGACCCAGTAAGCAATTTCAGTGCATACATAACTTATGAGAGCTGGCTGGATGGCAGAGTTGGAGATGTCTAATATCTCTAGTGGTGTACTATGCTCTTGGGCCAAAACCAACTGGATTCAGTATCCTTCAGACTATAACCTGGGAGTGAGGATTTTTGCAAGGCCTCCTGTTAAAGATCCATCCACTTGTAGCTAGTGATGAGGGGAGAGGAGAGGACAAAGCAAAGACGGGTGAATAGGCAATTGATCATGACGTTGAAGCCCATGTTTTGGTCTCTCAACTGAGAAGGCAAAAAAATACTTTTTTTCCTCAAAAAAAAAGAAATATGTGTAAGTTTTCTGGCACCCACTGTGAAATTTAAGTACGGTCTCTGCTAGCTGAGCATTTCTGAGTTACTGCATGACTTACTATTTTGGATGCTGATCCAGAAACAAAAGTTATGCTGGGCTCCTGGTGTTTCAGTGAAGTCGCCTTTATGTATTGCTACTTCCAGATACATTTGAGGGCATTTAGGTGGTATTCCTTAACTTTACAGGGTTAGTATTCTTATTTTATCATAAAATCAGATTACTTCTTCAAACCTCTTTATTGAGTGAATGAAGTAGAAACTCACCCTGACCCCCAATTCTAGTGACATCCAGTGGTGAATTGTATTTTATGATTATATTTATATCTACATATCGCTTTTAGTTTCGTATTAAGTTTTCTCCTCAAAGCAAATGAATTGGGATATCATTATTTATCTTTTTTCTTTTAACATAGCCTGGGATAAGTAAATCAACTGTATAAATGCATCTCTACAAATTCTCTGCATTATGTCTCTTTGACATCTTTTATTGGGAACGCCAGTACTGGGAGTATTTTTATATGCTTATATGTTTTCAAACTGGCACAAAGCAGTTGGTAACGTATTGACCTTGTAAACTAAATGTGTGTTTGAAAATGGCAGTGGTCCAGAGAAGACAGAAGATACTCATAGTCCTTGGTACACTTGTGTGCTTTCTGTTGGCCTAAGAGATGGCAGCCTTTCTTAAATACAACCAAATGGTCTTGAGAATCCCTGTGGGTTTCTCACCTGTAACTGTAGAAATGCAGATGAGGACAGTTATTCAGTGGACTGGCCGCCTATAAAACAGAACTACCCCCAGAATGAATTAAATACCCAACATGTATAAGGGGATACGTTAATTGCATTCAAATGTGAAAATAAATAGCTAGGAAAAAAGGAGTAGAATACTATTTTCTCTGCATAGCCACAGATCCCTTTTTAACACCATTGTAACCACATTACATTCCAAATAATGACATTTTGTTTGTTATAGAATTTCAAATAGGTAGGATAGTTTTCTCACAATGGATCAATATCTAGCAAAACCCTTATGCACGTTTTCAAGTAAATGACTGAAATACGGCTTCAGACATTGCGTAGTAGTGCTGATAAATAGCAGATGTCTCCTACCATAGGGATGAGTGCATCTGAATAGCAAATAGGCCATTCTTGCATTGGCTGTCACTAATAGTATCATGTTTTATGCATGAAATGTGAGACATAAGTATTATGAATAAGATCTTTTTCTTACATATATCTTACTTACATATGTAGGACTGGATTTACTATTATGCACAGCTGAGAGGAAAATGTTCTGTTGAATAAGAATATAATCTGGGAAAATGGTATTCCTGATTCACCCCCCAGATCCATAATTGCTTCAAGTAAATTCAGTTGCTCTAGAGGCAAGTTAGTTGACTTTTGGTTTGAGGTAACAGGAACTGTACCTGTTCACAAAAGTTTGAACTTGCTTTGAAAAGGAGGAGAAGCAGGGAATGCACCCAGAATTCACAGCTAGCCTTGAGAGCTTGGCAATGCGTAAACTACTTGCCGAAGGCAGACAAATCAAGTCTTAGCCAAGAGTATTCAAAGGGTTACAGGTTCTTTTTCAGCATGTTAAATAAATGACGATTGCTCCTCCTGGTCTGTACAAAGTAAACCAGACTGAACTTAATAATCAATAATTACTAATAGTAATTTTTTGTATTTTTACATTTTAAGGTCAATATGGGCCATTGTTATCATCTAAGCTGCTTTCCTACGTAATTGATGCATAGGCTCCCTGAATTAAAGTGCATTAAAAATGTCCAATGGTTACGTTTAAACTAGAATGTACATATTAAGCAAAAACATCCAATATTGATTTCACATTTTCTAGAGATAGAATCGCTATCTTTCATGAGTTCTTGTGTGTAATTAATATCACTGCTAAAAATTTTCAGCTAATTAATAACTAAGATGACCTGCTTCACCTTTCAGCCATTAAGTTCTGTTATATCTTTGTCTAATCTGTTGAACTTGAAATATTATCAGCTCTCTGTTACTATGTGCTTGCTAATTTCAATCAACTAATTTTTTAATCATTCACATTATTAATGGAAAAAACAGAGCTGACTGCATGTTTCCTGTAAAAGATGTTTTTTATTCTTGAGGTTCTTTAAATTCTTTCCAGTTCCCCTGTGTTGTTCTTGCATTGAGAAGAGGACTCAGTATTCCATAACCGTGGACACACAAAACCTGAATGTGATAATTTAACGTATTTCATCAGTGTCCTCCTTTTTTTATACTCAAGGAGTGATTGCCTACGAAAAAGTTCCTTATTGTATAAGTAGGTATCATCTGCGATTAAGCTGGCCAAACTGAAATCTACATTTCTGACTTTTACCAGCTTATTAGATATCAATCACATGCCCTGTCTATGACTTACCACTTTCCCAATTCTTATGTTATCTGCAAAATTCATTAGTTAATTCTTTCCAAGTTTTTAACAGAAATATTAATATTGTAATGCTGACAAATGGTTTCTCCAAGACCCCACTGCAAAAGTCACCGTTTAGCAATGATTTTTTTTTTTTTTAATATATATATATATATATTTTTGGAAACTTAGCTATTAGAGGATGTGGAATCATTCTGTATGTGCCTTGTTAATTTTGTATCATCAGCTGAGTTTTTAATCAAACTGTCATGAAGTACCAAGCAAAACACCTTTCAAAGGTTCAATTATATCAACAGCATTATTTTAAGCCATCCAAAGTTTAATCACATCAAAATATGATGTAAGTTACTTTGAAAATATTTGTACCCACAAAACCTTTTGGTTACTATTAACTGTATTTCTTTCCATCCTTTATTTATGCAGTGTTTCATAGACATTGCATCATTTTATTTGGGACTGCTGTCAGCTGAACTGGCCTATAATTTCACAGGTCATTCTATTTGCCCTGCTCAAATATTTCCAGACTAGGAACTATCTACAATTCTTTTGATGTCTTCCCTCACTTTTCAAGGTTTATTAAAATCGACAATAATGATATAGACCATTCTTAAACAACCAGCTCTTTTAAAATCACCTATAATATATCTTTGCTCACTGGAAATACAGGGGTTTTTCCTCTATTTTCCCTACTGTTTATAGTATATTTCTGACTATAAATATGAAGAAATCTCTGGAAATTAAATTTTCTCCTTTCTGAAAACTGGTATAATTCTTCCCCATTACAGTGGTGTGACAATGCAGGGAGAACATCTCATTTTATTTGCTTTACTATCAAGGAGAAAACCCCCGTTTTATTCTTTCCTGCTTCTTCAGCTATTTTGGTATTGTAATTGCTGGTTATTTTACTTAGATTATGTGTATACGTAAAAGCAAGAGATCTTAATTGTCACAAGATTCTGGAAAATTCTGCATATAGTGTAGGAAAAATGCAGCACAGTTTATAAGGAGATCAAAAACTCCTCAAAGCCTTATGCATTTTTTGGTGAAGAAAACCCTGAAATTATCTTCTTGGCAGATAATAGGCTCTGCTGCTCCAGTGCTCTACCCTTGCATTCACTAATTACAATATAAGCTTGTAACAAAATCTTTTTTAAATTTTTTTTCTTAATGATTTATGCCTTCCCTGGGTAGATGGCAGTTTTAACCTGGATAAGTGTCCGACTCCAGTGCAGTGATTCTTAGTTTCTTTATGGATTTTGAATTTTCACCAGCATTCTCTGTTCTTGGAGTTTTATGGGCCAATAACCTAAATTTATCTCTTATGTTTAAGAGGGCTTTTTTTCCTAAATGGAAGGAAATGTATTTGTAGAGATCTAAGTAGCAGAACATTATTACTTTGTGTAGCAAGTCAAAGGCTCTGTTAGCTGTTAGCACGGAAAGCTATCGTTATATTCATAATTCCCTAACTATTGCTAGGGAGTGAAGTTTGCCTTCTGTACTGTGCAATAATTTCCTAGTGGTACTTTTATTTGAAATGTTAATTTACCTTCTTCTTTTTTTTTTTTTTTTTTTTTTTTTATTAACATTATCTGTTTGGAAAAGTGCATATGTTTCTGTGCCCAGATTTTGTAAGGAATTAACGCGCTAAGGGCTTGATTCACTGCTGCCTCGTTCCACTTTTATGCCACTGTAGCTCTGCTGATTACAAAGCACAGCTTAAAACTGAAGTAACGCAGTGGTGTAGTAAGATCTAAATGTTAATTGAATGATGTTCATTCAGTTTAATTCTTCTTTACTGAGCCATAAGACAAGCAAGGAGCTGGAGGCAATAAGAAAATCACTGGAAGTGCTTAGGTAGCCAATTTGGATACATGGGATGGCTACCAGCAGATTTTGGAGAACACTCACAGCCTAATACTGTTATGGGAGTTTTATGTCTCTTTTCTGATTCCAAGAATTGAAAGCATTTTACAATATGAATGGATATTAAGGGCAAGGACTAAGTATCTGCATGTTAAAATGTGATTAATAATGGTGAAAATCGAGAGCTCTTATGTACTGTAACAGCAGATTGAAACTAAAGGTAATTAAAGTGGCATCAAAATATATAACATGGTTTTCTAAAAGACATCATTGCAACCCGCATCCAGTCTTGCAGTACGTGCTTCTGCACAGCTTTATTGATATACTCCATAAAATTACTAATGTGTTTAAAGACGTAGATTGTGTCCTTTGTATGATTTTAAGCATCTAATTTAGGTGCCTCCTCATTTCAAAATGCTTCCTTTAATCATTTTGTTCCTTAATATATGTCCCATCTAAAATAGCTACCAGAACTCTTTTCATAAAGAAATGCTGGAAAATGTGAGGCTATTAGAAACCTTCAACAAAAAAGAATTCATTCAGGAATGTGCAATATAGGCTTGATCCAGTCAGTTTATCTACATTGATTATGAAGAAAACACTATTTGATGGTACCACTTATATTCAATATCAATCCACCAGTGTTTCAAAAAGAATCGTTTAACAATGAATAATGCTTGATTGTAGATCTCTGCAGTAAATTAGAATATCCTAATTTAATAGAGTATGATCTGTTATTTGCCAACAAACATACAGATTGCCTTATAAATCATGCAGTAGTGTGGTTATAGAATAACACTATAGTGAATTATATTTCATTACTCCCTATTGAACAGTCATGTTTCTTCTATATAATGTAATTTTCCATCTTTTAACTTAGTTTCTATTACTAACAGAAAATACAAATTAGTCCTGAGGAAAAATATTTACTGGGGGCAGGCAATTAACTATGCATTTCAGGGAATGACACCAAGTACGTGAAAATCATTAAAATGCTTTTTTGTTTTTCACCTCACTGTATGTAGCTGTTTATGTATTTAATGAATCATAATGAGTATAAGACTACAGCTGAGGAAATAAAAAATAATAGGTAAGTCTACAGATTAATGTCGTTCTAGACACAGGCTTTCTGTAATGTTTGTTCTTGTTCACATCAGCCACTGACACTTCAGAAAGAGGTTTCTTCTGAATTATTCTTCTGTTAATGATTCAAAACACTTGAGGTGAAGTATAATATGGTTTTTGTTATTGCCTTATCAGTATTTATCCTGGTTACCTTGCTTAGCATTTATGTTAAGGAAACACATATGTTCCCCAAATATGGAGCAGGAAAGATTTGAAGGGAGGCAAGACTTTTATACTAATTAAATAATAGCTAAGAACTTACTGAGCGAGTGGGGTGGCATTGAAGAGTAATAATATTACATCCAAAATTGTTCCTACAAACTGGACTTTTGAAAAATTTGGCCAGGTATACGTAATTGATTTCAGTGTATGATGGAAGCTTGTTGACTGGAAGTCCCAACGGTTTGATGTTCAACAAGTTCTTAAGGCCTCTTACATCCAAAGGACCCAGGAACCTCAGGCAGACTCTTGCATGGGAGAAACACAAAGGTATATGTACGAAAAGCCTGCTAATCATAAAGTAAGATTCCTTGTGAACATAACTAGCTCAAATATTACAGTAGCTACAAAAACCTGCAGTTAACTGTTTCATCTTTTTATTTCTTTAGGGGTTTCAAAATCTCCTTTCATCTTTTCAGATGGAATTCTCTAACAAGCTCAGCACTGGCCTCACACTGTTCCTGTAGACATCATTGGGGGTGTTATTCTGGGCTTGATAGGAATAATTAGAACAAACTTGAACACTTGGAAAAATCCCTGTTGACCTGTTTTGCAGTATCTGACATGTAAAAGTAAAATTTTAAAGGTTTATGTGAGAAGTCATCGGGTTTTTGTGAAGAAAGAGGAGACTTCTTCACCCATAGAAAAAGAATCAACAACAAAAAAAAATAGCCAACACAAGCTTTTCCTTTGAATTTAAAAAAAAAAAAAATAATAATGTGAGGTACCACAGTCTTACCTTTACTGTTAGGTACATGATGTTGCTGGTGCTTGTTACTACAAGCTACTTGATTAATCCTGAGGGAGAGGATTCATTTCATCTTTAAGGAGATCTGAGAGTATCCAGGCTTCAGTCAGGAAATGGTCCAGTGATCCAGTCCTGGAATAACCTTGCTGTATTTCATTTTCTTTTCTATTTATAGCTGGACAGTGCCACTTCTCTCATCCAGGCAGCTAAAAATCTGATGAACGCTGTGGTCCTTACAGTGAAAGCATCGTATGTGGCTTCTACTAAATATCAGAAGGTCTATGGTACTGCTGCAGTGAACTCACCAGTTGTATCTTGGAAGATGAAGGCCCCTGAGAAGAAACCTCTAGTAAAGAGAGAAAAACCAGAAGAATATCAGACAAGAGTGAGAAGAGGGTCCCAGAAGAAACATATTTCCCCTGTACAGGCCTTAAGTGAATTTAAAGCTATGGATTCATTCTAAACCACTAAGCTTTACCAGGAGGGTTTTATATTCTTTTTGTATGCATACCTGCCGACTTGTATGCGTCTGGCATGGGGTGGGGGGAAGCAGTGTCAATTTGCATGCGACCTGGGACTCTATTGAAGTAACTAAACTTTCTGCAATGCCAAAATTTAGGGCATTCTCTTCTGATGTTAAATGGACTTATTCCAAGCTTACTTTTTAAACTAAACTATAGCATTAAATTGGCCAAAGAATTTGCATCACAGGGGTACGTGTGGATTAACTAATAAATTCAAGTCTAAACCCAGAAATTTTTATGCATGCAAGAAACATTAGGTTGGCAGGTATATTAAGTGACAAAAAATGGAATTGTAATGGTAGACCATAAAGCTTGTATTGCTTCTGTTCCAGTGCAAAAATGTACTAGCCAATATGCTTAAATGTGTGGCCCAATAATTAAATGATATAACTTTTAAGTCATCTTCATTATAGTATGTGAATTTTTAAAACAGATACAAACTAATTAATCTTAAAAATGCTTCTTTTAAACCATATTTTGTTCTTTATATTCTAGTAGTGTTATGATTGCTCACATTTCGATTAATCCCATTAATATGACCAGAGGTTTACTTTTGCCAATTGAATTCCTTATGGTGGAGTATGAAGCACAATATGGTGATTGACATTGCCTTTTATATTATGATTATTATTATATTAGTAATAGAAGACCTGATGGTGGAATGTTTAGAGACACGGAAACTGACAGTGTGAGAATTTAGAGGCAAATATGTAGGTGTAGCTTGGATTACAGGTATCTGACATACCATTGTAACCACTAACTCAATAAACTCATTTAACCTTGGATCCTCAATACGGCTCGTCTCTTTTAATGCGCAGCTATCTCCTGCATCAAAGTTGATCTAGACAGTGATTAATTTTGCCTCATGCTTCCTCTTTTCCTTTTTTTTTTTTTTTTTTTTAAGGAAAGGCAACATATTACATTCATTTTCTAATTTTTTATAACAAGGATAGCCAAACATGATCAGTGGGTCAAAACCAGAGTTTAAATCTGAGACAGATTTAAACCTCAATACATATGAGATGTACGTGTCAAGTGTGGGAAGAAATTATTTGTTTGAATACAACACCTCGGAAACAGCGTAAAGATAATTCAATTTATTAAACTTATAAGATGGATATCTCAGAACCTTGGAAATCATCTGCTGTGCCACACTGTATAGACCTGTATAAAAACCGCTGCACAAAGAAATAAAGTATCTATTTTTATTCCATTTTGGCCCCAACAGTTGGCTCAACTACTGAGATTGTATTATTGTTATAAAAAGGTCTTGGTACATATGAAAATAAAACAATGAGCATGGATTTATTTTTCTTATAATTAAATACTAACAAGAGAACATTCACGACCTCTTAAGGGATTTGAAACACTGTGAGAAACAGTGAGGTTCACCATAAGTGATCTGTAGATCCCTTACAGAGTTTTTTAAGAGATATTTGGATGCTCATCTCAGATATGCTGATTATTCCTCAGAATAGCAACATACCAAATTTTGTTCTATTGCCCTCCTACACAGTCTTTATAAAGAAATGTACTCTCAGAGGCCTTTTAGGAAATTACTATTTTTGCTTTGTTTAGTTGTACTGTATAATAAAAAGGTCCTCCAATCAGAACTGGTGAGTGTGCATGTGATCAAAACACATTAGAAGATCTGGGGAAGTCCTTGAAGAGCTTTTGCTATAACACCATGTAGTCTGGCATAGGCTGGCACTACTTGTGGTACCAATAAGCTACCTAAAAGTAATTGGGATCTTTACAAATGAAGTTACAGAGACAAAAGATGGATGCTGAGTTTAAGGAAAAAATTGCAAATAACAGACAAATAAAAATGGCCCAGTATGGTCATGAAAAAAGAAAATAGTCAACTGGCCACAAATAAGTTCTTAGCAATTCTTTAGAAATGTTTTGGTCTACAACTGTGATGGATGGTTGTTTTAAAATTATATTGTTGCTGTAAGAGGCATCTCAAAATTAGAGATGTTTAGAAGAAAGCATACAGACAATGAGATCTATGAACATGTCTTGTAGAGTCTCCCCTGATTAAAGGTCCATGGCTAAAGAGGAAGACTGTAATAAAAGGAATCCATTATCAGTTACTCAGTAAAATAGTGATGGTGTCTGCAAAATGATAAGGAAAATTAGAGTTTGTGAAGGTAAACCCCAGAATGATATTGGGTAAGTTAGTTCACTTGAATTATTTGCTTTTTGAGGGAGCCCATCTATGATTGATAAATGAAGAGTAATGCACATGAAAATAAGAACAAAAACAAAAAAAAACCCAAAACAAACCAAAACCCAGAACATACCGGTTCAGTGCTCAGGTCATGTAGTAAAGCCAATAGAATGTTATGATCGATGAGAAGAGGTTTAATAGAGACAGAGGAAAATACTGGATGATACTATACATCAGGGATGTGCCTATGTTTGAATATGTCACATGTTTTTTATCGACTCATCTGAAAGAAGAAATGATATAAGATAGAAATGTACATGGAAATGTGAGAAGGATTACCGAGTCTGACATTACTTTTGTATAAGGAGAGACTAAATAAGGTAAGAGTCTCCAGTTTCCTCAGAGTCATCAATAGTGAGGCTATGAGATGAATAAATAAAGAACAAGTAATCACTGATCCTTATAACTCAAAAATTAGGAGTGACACAATGAACTATCAAACAGCAAATTCAATATAAAAAAATACATTATTGTTTTAAATAAGTAAATTGTGGAATTCATTTTCACAATGTCACAGTTGCCGCAATGATAGTAATTCCATTGACTACATGAACCAAGAATTCCTCCCACAGACTTTCCATCTTGAAATCTTTCAGATCTTAAAGATCTAGAAGACCTTTAAGTCTAATATAAAATGTAGATATAAAATAATGTATGTGGATTTTGAAAATGCTCACTACAGCCAGTCCTCCACTGATGTAGGGGAACTCATACTACCAGCATAATGTAATGAAGAACTGATGGGCCTCCACAACCTTCAATCAGAAGGTCACATCTGATTCTCATGAATATCACCTTGGTTCACAAGCCAAATGTATGGGTACCATACATATTCCTGTATACATACAACCTCGAATATTTTCTTTTCAAATTGTACCTACAATGCAAGAGAAGCAATTACATTGCATAAAATTTACAATTTTATCCTTCTTGATGACAAAATTTAGTTATTTATAAATAATTATTTGCTTCCAGCAGATGAATGTACAGCGAATGACTGGTTTGAAGATCAGCATGGAGGTCAGGCAGGTATCCCTGAGCTAGGGGCAGTTTCTCTTCTAGTGTAGTCTTCCATGCTGTGGTCACTCTTCTTGTTATTCACATGCAAGGAATTGTTTCTTCTCTACAAGAAACTAGAAACCCAAGCTACCAGAGTGAGTTATATGCTTCTTCCAGAAACAGCTGTGTCTTTGACCTGTGGCCATGAGGAGAAGGCTAGAGAAAGGAGTTTGGCTTATTTCCCATCTTAATAAAGTATGGAAAAAGGACTAGCAGAATATTTCCATTTATAATATACTTCTTCAACAAGAACAGCAGCCAATTTCTGAATTAAGAAGTCAGAGAAAACAGAAAGCCTGACAACTTTTAGATAACATTCAAAAGAAGATATTTTTTTTTCCTTATTGATTTACTTCTTAACTTAAGAATTTGAAAGTGAGAAGAAGGGTTAAAATAGCTGAGTATGTATTTGAGGTCAAGGAGCCAGTAGTCAAGGAGCTACTGAGCAAGGCATATTACTACAAAATAGAGGTTTTGGATGGGGCAAAGAAATGAAACCTCAGTGTAGTAAAATAACTTAGTACATTAGCCATATATAGCACTTTCTTATCCTTAATCCCCGGTGGTCTCAATTACATCATTAAACTTATACATGAGTTTAAGTGCTTGGCTGCATATAAATGGTAGTTTTCATATGCTTAAAGCTGAACAAATGCTTTGATAATAAGGAAGCAGGGGATAAAGCTCAGCACAGATACACTTTGATCCAGTATTTTCTTGCTACTGTGTCCTTAGAGTGTGAAATACCGATCAATAGTTCAGTTCTTTTACATTTTAAAAAAAGAGGTGGACAAAGGTGTGGAAGTGCAGTGGGAAACAATCCCACAAACACAAAAATACTGGGTGGATATTTTTATATCTAGCACATTGTTTTATAGCTCCACATGAAAGCTGGCCAAAACAAGTCTCTTGTGTCTCTACGAAACTCAAGTTTAATAAAGAGGATGTATATATAGGCTTAAAATGACATTTCTGCATCTAAAAATGTAGTTTTCAATGGATTTTTAGAGCAAAAATCGTGTGGTGTTTTGTGGGTTGTTTTTTGGGTGGGTTTGGGGTTTTTTGTGTTTGTTTTTTTTTTAAATGAAGCCCCCTGTATGAATCTAAATTAAAGGCTTATATTGGAAATAAGGCAGTGTATCTCCTTTCACTCTGTAAATATGCCTTCAAAGAACCTTTCAGATCAGACCTGATTGTTGAGGTATTTTTCCAAGGCAGAGGATGAATGCATGTGTGGAGCAGAAAGGAAGCTGGAAGAGAGAAAGTGGAGAAGTTTTTCGGTTCAAACCTCATCAGTAGTTTGTCCAGAAGAGAAAGGTCACAGCTGAAGCTGTGTCCAAGGACAGACAGATTATCCCCCGTCATCTTAGCAGTGAAGTCAAGCATTTATTTGGAAGTTAAGCACATACCGAGCTTGCTGCTGATTTGTACTTGCAGAAATCAGGAAGAGTCAAGAATTTTTCTGGTTTCTCACTGAATGACCAAGTGCATCCTCAAGCAAGGGTTCACACATTTCTTCTGCTTTAGATATTTTTCCCTTTATGACTCAGTTAACACCAAGCTATGGAGAACTTGACAGCTTGATAAAAGCTGTGGGAGGTAGAAATATATTTTCATGCTCTAGTTATACTTTTAAAGGAATAAATATTTAATTACTTGAGCAATGTTTCCTCCTTTTGATAATGTCAGGTGAGGTGTCACAGGTGAGTAGCTGCTACCTAATATTAGCCTCTCCCTTCGGGTAAAATTTCAAAGTTGCAGTGTTGTTTGGCAATTAATTCCTGCACAATAATGGCTTGAAGAGAGGTGCAGCTTTGCAGAATGTGAAATGTTTATACTTACCTGCTTTGTCCCAGCTCGCTAAAAATTAAAAGCAAGGAAGAAAGAGAAATGAAGTAGTGCTTCCAAAGCCCCCTATGATATTCAGAGGTAATGACTTTGCTAGAAGGAGGTATTTGATCTATTATTTTTTCTGAAACATTTCATGCAGAAATTTTAAAAAAATAGTTCTTTGGCCTGCATTTCCAGGAGGCCATATTAAATTGTCTTAATGGCTCTAGCTCCTCACTGAACCATAGATTTGGCTGCTAACAGGAGGATAAATGGGTAAAAAAAAAAATCTCTTTTTTTTTTTTTTTTTTTTTAAAAGTCAGGTGTAACATTTATTTAGCTGGAATATCACAAGAATGTCACAAGACCATCTGTATGGGATGTATAGAGTTTTTAAGATCTCTGAAGATCCCAATGCCTGACTTTTCAAATACGGATATCTCTATGTATGTACGCCCATATACATGTATATATGTATTCATATATGTATGGGTGTGTGTGTATGTGTATATATATATGTATATTTGGCTATATGGAAGTCAAGCCAGGTTCAGGTAAAGCGTTGGCTCCTTGTTTTCATTAGCTTGCCAGCAGCGTTACGGCCCAGCATTAGTCAGTGTTACGAGCCCGGTGTCTGGAACCTGCAGGAGCTAACGGAGACCCTGCTAGTTGTCATATACAATTTTCATTATTAATTAGGCCCTGGTCTACAACTGAGACCATAAGGAAGATCCATTATTTGGGCCATAATTGTGGAATAAATTAAAATCACTAGACTTTGTCATAGAGCTATGTGAAGCCTATGTGCTTTTAGTTTCATTTGTCCCTTAAGACAGGGGTTTAAATCTGCAGTACGCACAGCTAAGAGCTCGGAGAAGCTCATTGGTATTTCAGCGAGTCATTTATTCACCCTGTGAAGAAAAGCTCCTCCAGCTTTCCCTAGTGCTCTGATCTGACCTGATTTGGCTGCTCACACAATTGTCTATGTTGGGGGGCAAGGGGACATTTATGATCTCTCTTCACTGGCAATGATATCTCAAAAATCACATCAGCTAGATGTCACGCACTGTGGGAGCTGCCTTTCCCTGAGAGCAGTTTAAACTACAGGTTTATGTTTGTATTTAGGGTTATGATTGGTGGAAACATTCCTCGCCTGAGATCATAGGGTGTGCTACATGTATCTTACACATCAGCTATATTGCACATTGAATACTTGTCACCATTCCACAGGAAGAGATTTTAGCTTTTCTCAGTGTGGGCATCTTCTATTGCTCATAGAAATAATCTTTTTTCTTTCAGCTACAATAGTGACTTGTCAAATGATCAAGTAGGAAGAAAAGCCAACTTACATCTCAGCACCTATTTTACATATACACAATATGAAAGAAATACCTACGGGAAGGGGAAGGAGGTACGTAAGTTCATAAATCATAGGTATGTTCTTGACTCAAAAAACCTGCATTGGGTTAGACCCTGCTGGTTGCTTTTTCTCTTTCTATTTCTTGATGGTTTTCTTCCCTGCTTTGACTGATCCATCTCAACCTGTTCTTTCTCTTTTACAGGTAAACTGTTATCCCTTCAGCATGAAGAAGCTGTAGTGCAAGTGTAAATACAAGTGTTATGGACAGGAGAGCTCATTTAAAGGACTGAAACAGTGGAGAGTCTTATGATTGAAGGGGTCTTGGATAACTCTCACATTAAAATTTTAGGGCTGGTATTTGTGTTTTGCGCAATCAACGCAATCATTTTTCTGATTACATTTAAAAGAGTCATGAAAAGGGTCTTATATGCCATATCTGTATGACAGGCTTTGTGTGAAAGCCATTATACTTTGTACCTTGAAAACTTTTAAATGAGTGTCTTTAGGAGGAGGAGAAAAAGCATTTTGTTCTAGCATCTCTGAAAAGACACTCTGGAATGAAGTCTGAAAAACCAAATCCTGAGATAAAATAGAAAATAGACAGACATTTTCATCTCAAAGCTGTGTCAGGGTGAAGTAAAAAATGCCTATTTCCTTGGAAATAAATGAAGAAAAAAAGTTAAATAACTTTAAAGAAGTATTTATTTGGATGCAGCTTAACTGATGATAAATTTTAAAAAGAGGAGTGTATGGAGGCTTTATAATTTAAAATTTAATAACCCTTAAGGAAGAATGTAGGAAACACAAGGTTTTGATGAATCTTCAGTGTCTCTCTCCACCCTTTCTCACTGTCCCAAGGATTGGTCATGGTGGTATCAGCATTCAGATGAGCACATGGTGCTTGCCCAGGCTGATGCAATGTTTCCTCTCCAACTTGGCGTATATACCACGGGTCCACAGAACAGTGTTTGGACAGGTGCCAGCATCACTACTGTAAGAGTCGTCTGTAGGAGTTTAGAGCTGGACCAACCTTGTTCAATATAGACATCAACAGCCGGGACTCCTATAGCTGGCGTGTGGCCGTGTAGGGTCAGGACCAGGCAGGCAGAGGGCTGTAACCCCTGCAGAGACCTGGGCTCTAGCAGACACAGCGTCGCTTACTCTGTGATCTACAGACAGGGCAAATATGTTTTACCATATATTCAAGAAGAAAATTAAAGTTTAAAAAAAAAAAATTGTCTGCAAAGGTTTTGTATAAATTCTTAGACTAAAAAAGTCCCAAACAACGACGGCTGCTGTCTCCCTTGAATGAGAAGTAGATAATGGAAACTCCCGCTTAACCCCCATAACCCAGTTGATGGTAAAAATCCCCAAAATCAAATGTCAAGTATTAATCTAAGTCTATACCCACACAGATATTCACATGTAAATCAGTAATCTGTGTGAAACATGTTTCATCACTGAAAAAATTTTTTTTTCGTTGTGGTGGGTTGGATTTTCAGACACGCATTGTTACTACATCCTACTTTATCACAATCCATTTCATCAACTGATTTTTATTTATCTAGTGTGATTTCTAAGAATCTTAAAAAAAAAAAAAACCAAACAACAAAAACTTATGGAGTTTTTCCTGTCAAGCACAAGTCAAGAGAAAACACTTAAAAAAAACCCTCACCAAAATAAAACAAAAAGAACACCTTGATACATATTTCATTGTCTGTTGATTCTTCCAGATATCAGATCTACCAGTACTGTACCATAGACCAAACACATAACACCTGCAACTCACCTCCTTAAAGGGATACACTCTGTTCTCACCATCTTTCAAAGTCAAACTATTTTCAATTTTCTAGATATGAATTTTGCAGATTATGGGAAATTTTCAAATCTAGGTCTGAAATTATATGATACGTGTAAAGTGACTTCATGGATAAAGATTTTCATATTGGAGTTGTATTGGCCAGGCTGAATCTAGGTGAAAATATAAATTAGACTGAGAAAAAATGACCTGACTCTCAGCTGAAACCAGGACACTCCTGTTCCCATATCATGTAGTTGTGTATAGCTAGTCACAATGATTTTTAAGTTCTTTCCTTCAGCTACAGAAAGATAAAGCTGAAAAGCTGCTTCCAGACTCAAATATAACTGTAAAAGAGTGACATTGATATTTTCTCCATTTCAGAAGCTACTGCCTTGGTTTAATGAAGATGTGAAGAAATCACTCCTTAAATGACTTTTTTTTTTTCTTAATCTCCTTCTCAAATGCTTTTCAGACTTAAAGAAAAAGAAAATTACTAGGGCAGTTCCAAAGCCTGTTAATTTATACTGTTCCTACTACCAAAAATGTCTGACTGAGAATATGGTTTGTTAATTGACCTTATAATTGACCTGTAGAAGATCATGTGTTGGGCATACTGAGTTGTCTCATGATAATGCCTGCCTCATCAAGGCTTATTGCTTTAGTGCAGCTCATTAGGAAATGAGGACATAAATTAAACATGGAAAGAGAAATGGAAATGCTGAAGTTGATGTGGGAATGTCTCAGAGTATCTTGCATGCTGCAGAGGGTAAGCTAGACTTTGCTTTCTGATGCCTTGGCTAAGAGATGGATTTATTTCGGAGTTACGCCTTCCATTAAATTTAATTGCTTCCCCTGAGGCTCTCCTGGTAAAAGCCCACTTAGTTGAATGAGAGGTGCTTTCTGTATAGGAAAGAGTGGTAAAGGTGTGGCTATTGGCAAGGGAGACTTTCACATTAATCTGTTTGGTATGTGGACTTGCTTGCTGCAAGGGCGATGGAAGAGGCTTCAAAGGCTCGTAATCAGGTTGTGAGATACAGCTGAACTGGAAAGCAGAATGCAGCTTTTGTGATATGACAAAGGTTACTCGTATTCACAGCATTTCTACAGGAAACAATGAGCTAAGAGAATTCATTCAAAAGTGAATTTCATTTATTATTGATGAATTATTTTAGATTGTAGAGAAGTTTTCTTTTTTCTTGCAGGATTGGTGTTTCTTATTTGGGAAGTCTTTTCTACATTATTAATTCCATCATGCAGAGCACTTTGCTTTCTAATTTTTTGCTTTCAGATTCTTCTCATTCCTGCCAAAGCCAAGAGATTTTAGGTTATGCAGTCAAGCTACTGAAAGGTCTGTTCTTGCTTAAATAAAGACTTGATTACTGATGATTTTATGGGTTTAAAACTCTCTAGCGTTTTGTCTGGAGTATAGCCACTATGACTTTTTTTTTTTTTTTTTTTTCTCTCCCCTCCCCAAGCATTTTGTGTTCAGGAGGAAGCATCATTATTTAGATTGACCTAATTGAGTGGGCATCTTATCATATCCCACCTGTGATACCATCAGGAAGCTTTGTCAGTAGCTGGGGATACAGGAAAGTTTGTTGTCAAACATCTTTATCTTTCATCATACATTTCTGCAAGAGAAAGCTTGGACCAAGTACCTCTACAGCACAAAGGTTTCAATGACACAGGAGATTCTCATGGATCTTCCTCTTGCACCATTCAGATGGGTCCAGGCTCTAGACTAGTTTCTCTTTATTTTCTGTGTTGTTTTCTACGATTGTGTCTATCTTGTGCCACGGAGCATGACTTGAAGTTAACCAAATTGGTTGTGCCTGAAACCTGAAGCAGTATAACTGCATCACAAACATATTCTGTGCAAGTAAAACCCTGCTAAGCAGCATTATTAGACTGGCTGAAAGAAGTCAAAGTTATTCAGAGTTTCAACACAGAAATGACACGATTTTTCTCTGTAGTATTCTTTCCAAAGGGGATCAAAACAACAGTAAAAGTCAAGATTCATTAAGATGTATGCCATAATATTTCTTAACATAACCAAAATGCAAACATGCCTTCAGCAAACAGGATATTTATTTTATATATATATATATAAAAAAAAAAAAAAAGCAACTTTACCTTTTGTCCACTCCACTATTGCAGCTGGTTCCTTGCATTCAGGCTTAGTTTCCATCAATCATCAGCTTTCTGACTGGCAGCAAAATCAGTCCTCCCCATCTCCCTCCCCATCTCCTTCAGTGCCTGGACTGCACATCTGGTACCTGCATCACACAGATGCCCTTCTCTGAACTACATGCTTCCCGCTCCCTTGTCTTTCCCCTTTGTTCTGCCACCCTTCTGGAATCTGATTTTCCCCTTTCTCCAAGGAGGACCTACTTTTCCTAACATTTCTCTCTCTACTCGAAGATGACTTGAGAGTCTCTGCCCCAGGCTCTGTTTTAGGGCAACTTTATTTTCTTTTTGCACATGGTTGATGTCAAGGTGAAATTTCTCTAAGTGGACTTTGATGAGAGAGATTAGTTTCTATGTTTTATGTGACAGGGACACTTGTGTCCTACTGAACTGAAATTGTGCCTTGCATGGCTCAACTTACTGTGTGCACCAACTACTCAGCATTGGCCTTCTTAGCAAGAGCTTCCTTTGTCTGTAAATCTTTTTTCTAGGCTTTTAATCTCTCATCAGGACAGACAGACCCTGAAGTGGTGTTTTATTTGTCGTAGTCACTCGATTTGGCTCCATTTTTAGGCTAATACCTTTGTCTGTAAGACTCACAAAATTTGCTTGCAGTTTGCGGTATAGAAACATGTATGCTGAGTAACAATAAATCACTGGGTTGTTTTATGCAAGTAGGGCATAAAAGACAGTATTGGGGCATCTAACATAATTATTTACATGAGGTTGGATTTGGAGGTGCAGCTAAGCTTCTGTTTATTTTTTAAGCAATATGACACTTTAGGAAAACATATAGAAGCCTGGCAGACGTGAGAACTAGTGGTGGAGGTGGTGAAGAAAACCAAACCATCATTGAAAAGTAAGGGTGGGAGATATAAGTTAATCTCATCTCTTCAAAACACCCAGGACTTCTAAATGGAGGTGGTTTGGGTTGCCTTTCGTGGTCAAGTTTGGTGTTGAAGTTTTTCATGCTGCCTGCCTGTGTGTTCAGAATAAATCCATGACTGCGTAGAGCTAGCCAAGCAGGTTGGGGACCAGAAGCAGCCTGTGTGCAATAGCATGAATCTCAGTGAAGATTTGTTTAACCTGTTTACTTTGCTTTTATTCTCACTTCTGCCTGCCTGTCTCATTAACCTGCATGATCTAACTGTATGTCTGTACGAGGTCACTTGCGTACAGAAGCTCTCTGCCTGAGGAAGCTTCAGAAACCAATTTAAATTTGACAATAAGTGATCAAGAAATTGCAAAAGAGCAACTTCTGAAGTCATACGTATATATCAAGGTAAAAAAAAAAATCACAAAATGAACAGGAACTTCAGAAATATGCTATGTAAAATCTTCTATCCGCAATTAATTCTATATTAAAATCCATACATTGGCAGATTAGGCGCTAGTAGAGAATGGCTAATACTAAAGCAATGAGTCATATCACTAATGCTGCAGCCCCTTGTGAAGAATTTTATCGGGAGATTATATTAATCTTATTTGAAATTGTCACAAACATCCTTTATTCTAATTATCTTTGCCTGAGGTTCTGTTAAGAAACCGTGTATCATTTTGTAATATAAATGCTTCATAACTGTGGATTCTTTCAGTAACATTAAAGTGACTTTATATCCCTATGTATACAAATTAAACAGAAGAAAATTAAAAATACTCTCTTTAGCATAAATTGCCTGTAATTATTTTGTCACAATGACCCTTCAGTCATAAGTTAGCTTAGCTTATAATATGCTGATACTGAATAAAGATCTTGTTCTTATACATCTATTTTCTCTTAACAGTAGTGATTTGACCCAGATTTAAATTTGCACTAGCAAGGACATCTTTTCAAAGAGCAGTGTTGTGTTTGGATTATGTTTAATTTTAAAGAAGGGAATGTTTCTTTCTTTACTTTAATCTGTTTAATATCAATCAATGGCAGCTTGCTACCTTTGTGGAATCCGGTTGCAGTTTTAATGGATTTTTTTTTTCGGCATAAAATTTAAAATGCTAGCCCAGGTTTTCCTTAAACATCTTTCACAGGTAGCTCTGGGAATGCTTGGCCACTGAAGCTTGGCTGCTTGCTCTTACTGGGCAGACAACTGTGTTATAGGTTTAAGTAACCTAATGACTAATCCATATTATGCAAGAAGCCAAAGAAGCACCAGAGTAAGGAGGTGGGAAGCTGTTGGGTAGGAGTAGCTGAAGGACTGTTTTGCACCATGGCAGGCATTCCTGGCATGTTCCAAATGCTTGCCCTGCCTTTTTTTCTGGCAACATGTCTTTGAAGAGATCACCAACTCCATAAGTCTTATGCCTTTTGAATTCTCCATATGTAAAACAGCTTAAGAAATTACTCAGCCCTGTTGATGAACCCCTCTCCAGGGGAAGGAGGTAACTACTGATATTTAACTAGACTAATGCAGCATCAGACCCAGATTCATCTATACAGTTTTATGTACTTTTTTTTTTTTTTTTTTTTACATTTTGTAAACTTCTACATCTATACAAATTTGTGAGACTTCTCTTGATGCAAGCAGGAGCAGAATGTGGTCCCACATTTAGACAGCTCTGGTTTCAGCAGCAGGCTATTTGAATCAGAGAGTTCAGATAAGCTAAAAAAGACCCCAGCATTAAAACCCCTAAAGTTTCTAGAGGTGAACTTCAAAGGCATTCAAACTGCAGGAAACAGTATCTATTTGATGAAATCTCACTAAGAATTCTAAATAATAAGATCCTGACAAACAATCTTATGCAAGCACAAGGAGAACATTTCATCAGTAATTGATGGCTGAGGGTTTAATGTTGACTACAGTTGTCCTCATGCACGTATCTTTATTATTGCACTGTGACTTCACCAAGATTTCTGGTTTTATTCAAAGAGGTCTTGCTGCTGGCATTTAAACCTACTTTTACAAACATACCATGAACACAAGGCAAAGCGCTGTCTCTGATCATAAAACTAAAAAGGAAATCAGAGAACCGTGTTACTAATGAGTACGTGTCTGTGTTAAAGTTGGAGTATTTAAGAATAACTCCTGAAACACAGAGCACCTTGACATCAACAGAGTTAAATGTCAAGTAGGGGAAATGTACAGATAGGTGGAGAAAATGAAGTCTGGAAGCAATTTGCTTTCTGTATTTTATAACATTTCAGTGCAAACTGAGGAGTCTCTTGCCACTCTTTGTGTTTCTAAGACAGAGAAGACTTGTGATGTTCCCTGCAAGAAAGAGCCATTGGCAGTTCTGGTCTCTATCTAACAACCTCTGACTCTTACTGGGCAGAACCTGTATATTCATTTTTCTAGAGGAGGACAAGAAATGAGGTATTATTCAAATTATGTGCCTTATCAACACCTCTGCCATAGAAAGGAAGAATAATTTTGCAATAAGTTTCTAAGAGCTACTGGTGAAGGCTTTAGTTTATAGAATATATCCAAGGCTTGAAAGATTTTTTGCTCCTTATCTTCCTAGTAGAAAGTGTAGTACTATAAGTGAGAGTAAACCTCTTTATTTTGATGCTATATCCTTAAGCAAAATTCTCCCTCTGTCCTGTCAGTTCTACCTTAAAATAAATATAAGAAAAGACAAACATCATATAAAAAATATTACTTGCTTTGAATTGCATTCTTTTCAAGCAGACCTGGCTAGGAAACTGTCAGTATTTACTTTGAGGGAAAAATATTTATTACATTACTTCATAGATATTTTCTGAGCATTTAATTTAGGGAAAAAAAAATCCAATAACTATAGTTTCCCAAAATACCTAATCTATTTCCCCTCTCAGTTAGAAAAATCTTTACTGAGGCATTGAAGGATTACAGTGAGCAACTGATCTTCCTGCTGTCAAATTTTAAATCAAACAAAGCTTTCTATGAAAAAAGAACTTTTTTTTCTCTGGAGGAGAAATTTAACAATGTATTTCCAACTAGTTCTGTTTTCAAGAGAATCAGAGACTTTGTCACAAAGAGCAGCTTCTTCTGATTTAAGCACGAATAGCCACACTGACATCAAAAGTTAATCTCTTTAAGGTCTTATAAGTTATTACCTGGTAAGATTTTAACGACGTGATAGTTTACTGTACTCTTCACTTGCAGTATTATAGGCAGGATTCACCAGGATCTGCATACTGGGACAGTTAGACAATACATGCCTTTAGAAGACCCACTTTTCGGATGCTGGCAATTTTACCAAACTATAGCCTTTAGGACTGACAGCTTCTGCACTGAGTGTTTAAGAACCAGCTGGAAAAAAAATTAAAAAAAATTACCTTGACCAATTCTGTCCCATATGAGGATAAGAGTAGAAAAAAAATGCATTGCTTTGCTCTGGGTAAATACAAACAGTGTCAATCTCCCTGGAGAGAGGGCTTTTTCTCCACTGTCTGGAGCCAAACCCACCACCCTTGGTCCTGCTTTGCCTGTGCAGGTATCTCTGAGGACCACTGCCTCGTGTCAGCTGTGTTTCCTTCACCGTGTAAATGGAGCATTGCAATATGTCATTGGTGTCATTAATGCAAATGGCTTCTAGGGTAGGTTTAAATAGCATAGCTTTTGTAGGGATGCTCACATTGGCTCTGAGAAAATATGTGTAAAAGAAACAAGAGCATCTTTCTATTAGGGAACATCTTTGCAGTGACGATTCTTCATGTACAATTGCATTTCAGTACAGAGCTAAGCAATTGGCTAGTTGTTTTTTCATCATGTTAAATATACCTTCTGTGATTTAGAGATTATTCTGATTTATTTTTTTTTACCCAAATGGTGTGTGATCCCATGAAAAAGGCTTTTAGAAATCTCAATATGCAAAAGTAACACCATAAACTTTTACAATCACCCAAACTTGCAATTTCATAGAAACATAAAATCACAGACTGGTTTGGGTTGGAAGGGACCTTAAAGACCATCTAGTTCCACCCCCCTGCCATGGTCAGGGACACTCTCCACTAGCCCAGGTTGCCCAAAGCCCCATCCAGCCTGGCCTTGAACACTGCCAGGGAGCCAGGGGCAGCCACAGCTTCTCTGGGCAACCTGTGCCAATCCCTTACCACGAGTGAAGAATTTCTTCCTAATATCTAATCTAAATCTACCTTCCTTCAGCTTAAAGCCATTACCCCTTGTCCTATCACTACACTCCCTATTAAACCAGTCCCTCTCCAGCTTTCCTGTAGCCCATTTAGGGACTGGAAGGTGCTCTAAGGTCTCCCTGGAGCCCTCTCTTCTCCAGGCTGAACAACCCCAACTCTCTCAGTCTGCCTTCAAAGGAGAGGTGTTCCAGCCCTCTGATCATCTTCGTGGCCTTCTCTGGACTCACTCCAACAGCTCCATGTCCTTCTTGTCCTGGGGTCCCCAGAGCTGGATGCAGTACTGTAGGTGGGATCTCACAAGAGTGGAGTAGAGGGGCAGGATCACCTCCCTCGACCTGCTGGTCACACCTCTTTTGATGCAACCCAGGACACGGTTGGCTTTCTGGGCTGCAAGCGCATGTTGCTGGGTCATGTTGAGCTTTTGGTCCACCAACACCCCCAAGTCCTTCTCCTCAGGGCTGCTTTCAATCCATTCTCAGCCCAGCCTGTAGTTGTGCTTGGGATTGCCCCAACCCACATGCAGGACCTTGCACTTGGCCTTGTTGAACTTCATGCAGTTCTCTCCAGCCTGTCAAGGTCCCTCCGGATGGCATCCCTTCCCTCCAGAGTGTCGACTGAACCACACAGCTTGGTGTCATTGGCAAACTTGCTGAGGGTGCACTCGATCCTGCTGCCCATGTCACCAAGAAAGATTTTAAACAGTGCCAGTCCCAGTACTGACCCCAAGGAACGCTACTCGTCACACGTTTCCACTTGGAGGTTCTCTCCTGTTGACCTGTGATGCTTCTCCCAGCTCTGGGCATCTATTGCTGGCACTGGCATCAAACTGGTAGGAGTGGGATGGATTGAGGTTCCCCTCCCCTGGCAACTTTAGTTTAAAGCCCTCTTCACCATCTTAGCAAGCCTATGACCGAAGATGCTCTTCCCCTTCTCTGACAGATGGTCCCCATCAACCCCCAGCAGACCAGGTTTCTCAAAGCGAGTCCCACGGTCTAAGTAGCCGAACCCCTGGCGGTGCACCAGTCCTGTAACCGTTTGTTGACTCACCAGATTCAACCAGCCCTTTCAAACCACTTCCCTTGACCAGGAGGATTGATGAAAAAAACTTCAGAGTCCCTTACTGCTGCTCCCAGGGCTCTGTAATCCTTCTTGAAGCTCCTCAGACAGCTCCTGGCTCTATCACTAGTGCCCACATGAAACCTTCATGATACCATGAAACCATGTGAAACCTTCATGAACGATCGTATCAAATTAGCTTGATAGGATTTGCTCTCAGAAGAAAATGTGAATTATAGTCCCTTCCTTTAGGTTTTTTATCTGCTATATCCTGTGTCAACCATTATTTTCCTCAGAACCACTGTCAGGCTGATGTGGCTGTAATTACTTTGTTTATCTAAATACTAACACAATCTCCATTTGAAGAATGTGGATGCAGGGCACAGAGAATTGCTGTGGGATTGCTGTGTTCTCAGATTTATTTTTTCAAAGATTGGAAATCAAACACATTCATCTGGCCTAATGTGGATGTATAAATCTTGCAGTCAAAGATGACACTGCTAGGTTCAGCTGAGCTGCAGTTCATTACATCCTAACATATAATCATGAAATATGTGAGATTAACTGAGCCCTCGGAAATGCATATTTCTCACTGTTGGTTATGAAGGCAGTTTAGGAAGATTTGCTCATAGGTGTCCACACTGTCAACTTCTCAAATTAAATATTGTTCGAAGAAAGTAAATAGGACAATGGAAGAAAACCAAAGCCTATCAGCTGAGCGATGTTTCTTAGGGAAGTGTGGTATGATTAGTGACTGCCAAGCAGGAAATCGCAATCCAGATGTACGCATACCACACATAGCTAACACATCCTTAATATCACAAAATTAGGCAAAACTCAAAGTTAAGATGTCTCACTATCTGCTACCTTGCACAGCCCGATTTCTGTTCCCTGGTTGGTCTAGACTATGGCACTATCTTTAATTATTTAAGTACAGACAATTTTTTTGCACAAAATCCTGTCTTATTCCACATGTGGGATGGACTTGTGGGGGTATATCATGACTGCATAGTAGAGGAGGCTGTCTGTCAGACTTCATGCTCACTTTCTGACAGAAATAATACCGGGAAAGCCAAAGGCTTGCAGAAAGAAGAGATGGCCTCATGGTGAGGTAGCTGCATGCTGCTCTAGGGAGTTAATTATATTTCAACCTCTGCCTTCAACTTGTGTGGTACCCAGCAAGTCACTTGAACCAAACTTTACACAAATGGTCACTGAGTGTCTCTCTTATCCTGGTCTCTCACCTTAAGACCCTGGGTGATCACTGGCAGGAGTCTGAGCTCCTGCAGTAACCAACGAAGTCATTGAGTATTGTGCTTGCAAAAACCATCATATATGGATACGTACCCTGAAAAAAATAACATTCCAGGTGTTTCAGACTGAACATATATATTTGATTTTAATCTCTTTGTGCTTCAGCTGCCCGTTGGTAGAATGGAGATATTGTTGCTTCCCAGCAAGGGTAACTTAATATTTGTGAAGTTCTTGGTTTCTCTAGTGATGAGCACCCTAGAAGGTTCAGGAAGAAATTAATAATTATGTTTTTGAAGCTGAAGTTGACTAGGGCAGAGTAAATAAAGGAAGGGCCAATAAACTAAAAGATGAGAGTATCAAGTGGCAGTTGATTAAGTGAGCGTTGTCCATCCAGTTCTGTGAATGAGGTGTGAGACAAAATCAATTACCTTTCTGTCTGTCCTGAGCCCCAGGAAATCAGGTAAGTGTAAAATTGGACTACTTTTTTTCTATGGAATTTTATTGTGAAAGCTTTTTTTAGAACCTTTTTTACCCTGTGAAAATAAATTACTTTCCCTTATTAAAATAATTTGAAATTTTTTCAAATTGTCCTCTTTCAACTGGAAAAGGAGGAAAAAATGAGCAAAGCATGTTAATCAAGAAAACGTTTTAAATTTTTTGAATACTGGAAGGAGACAAAGAAGTATCAAAGCGGAACATCAGCGCAGACGCACAGTTTACATATTAACAACATCTGTGTAAAGCTGACCGCCTGACTTTCCGTCCCTAAGAAATACAAGTTTCTTTGTCAGGTCATTATTCCTGTGATGTAAGGAACCAGGTTGGGTCAGCTAGTGATGGCCTCATGAGATTTAGCTTATGATAAACTAATGGAACATATGTTGAGGGATATCATGAAGGAAGATGTACTTCAAGTCCCCAGATTTCATGTATTCAGTGTGCTTGTGAAAATAATCCTGTCCCGCAATAATTGCAACTAATCATTACAATTTTTTTTTAACCAAAATGCAACTGTACTGAAAATGTTTCAGGGATAAAAGCTTTGATTCTCACATAGCACTTTTCATCAGTGAAATTTTATTTTTTTAAAAAGGGTAAAAATGTGAGGGGAAAAAATAAACACAACCATTTTCTCTGTTTTACAGATAGAGAAATTGAGGTCAGTTATATTATAGACAACAGAAATTCACATACCATAAAATGCCATTTCCCCAGTATTGTGCATCATAGAGGTAATGTAAAGAAAGTAATGTTCATTGCTAAATAAAATAAACTAGGAATTGTTAAAATATACAATAGATCAGCCATTCTCCTTGTGCCAGATAAGTTATCATTCTTCAGTGCAATATCTACCTGCAAAAAAATAATGAATAGCATGCTGTGATCATACTTAGTAGTGCTGCTTGAAAATGTTCTATTGGACATTTTTTTTAAAAGAAAGTTTTTTTTAAGCAATCTGACAAAAAAGAGGGTTTGGGTGTTTGGGTTTTTTTTTTTGGTACTGACAATTATGAAGGGGGTTTTTTTCATCTTTCAGAAGAAAATCTGCATATTGGGAAGAGCCACATCTGAACTAGTTAACATGGAAAAGCACTGATTTCTTATCTCCCTTCCCTGAAAACATCTTTTTTTTTTTTTTTTTTTAAGTTCTGGTTATAAGCGAAAAAGTTTGTTTCATCTATCAAAATTTAGATTGAGATATAATTTTCCTATTGGCTATGAAGACCACCATATACAAGAGTAATCTTTTTTTTTTTCTATTGACCCTAAGATGAAGCAAATGACTTGTATATGGCAAAGTGTTGAGGGCAGATTCTACCACCTTTACCCTGAGAAGCACAAGGCATTATCTGAGGGTGTAAAAACACTGCTCAGTAGGAGCAAAGGTTGAAGAATCTGCACACTAGCAGAGATACCCATGAAATGTCGTGACTAATTGGAAAAGCTACTCTGAAATTAGCATTTGCTGAATGGTTTAATAAAATCAGCGTGGTATGAAAAAAATAACAGCAATTACTGTGTTACATAACTCCCAGGAAACATCTATCAGACATCACAGACTAGCTGAGGATGTATAATTTAGCATTCCCCTTCCTCAGAACTGCTTGTTCTTGCTCAAGATGGTCTCTTTCCACCCTATCCCCCATCTGCTCCACCCCCGCTTCCTATCCTGTCTGATTGCTTGTACACTTTTCTTTATTTTTTATTACTGGTATTCATTTTAAGGAATCAATATCAGTTCTGGAGTTGAATCTTCAAACTGCTGAAGGCCTCTGCCAGTTAAAAAGTGATTCCACCTCCCATTAGCTTCAACTCCCTGGTTTCAATTTAATCTACCGGTTTATCTATCCAGGCTCTGATAGTGTTGTCTACCAGCACTAGCAGTGTTCAGGTTGCATTTGTGTGTTGGCAGGGAAATTTCACAGAGGAATCCCTTCTCAGTAGCGCTGCTTTTAATTTCCTGTGTACCGTGCTGACTCTAAACTCATTTGTGATCATGGGAGTAAAATGTCACAATTTAGAACCGCCGAAGGAGAATGGCTGGGAAACAGCAATGTGCTCTCAAGTTAAATCCACCTCCATGCAGAATGATTCTGATTGTATTTCTTTTTCTTTTTCTTTTTTTTTTTTTTTTTAATTATTTTATTTCTTTGGCTATGCCAATTTAAATTAGTGGTGTTTCTGGCCAGGATAAGATGTGTCTGATTCCTGAAGAGAACTTACAAAGACTTCAGTAGGGCTTCACCACTTTGGGACATCACTCATCACCAGTGTCAAGGCCTGCAGAGGGCACTGAGGACCTCTCCGAGATGCAGTTCATGCAGGTGGTGTTTTCATGAGGATGAACAGTTTAAGGGTCCCTGATGCAATACCATTGCAGTTACACATGTGGGCAGGTAACGTAAAGAGAAGGGCACAGCAGCCAAATCCCTGGTTCCTAGCAATGTGACCCTTAACTCCAATAGCCCCAAACCCTCTGCCTCCCCTTAGCCTTTCATACCCTTCCAATATCTTCTACATCTCACAGCTCCTGCCTCTGGCTTTTGCAGATCATTTGACCATGTAAACTATCTGAAATTTAATTTCAAGGAATGGTGCTTATAAAGATGTATAAATCACCTAAGATGGGACGTTTAAGTTTGAAAATTTAGTAATGGCTTTGCTGGCTTGAAGAGAGAATGAATCTTTTAGATGAGATTCTGATAGAATTATCTGGTGAATTTAGATACTTTTAGATGTATTCAGATTTTTTTCAAATGGCGACTGACAATCTGTGAACACATAAAAAACTCCTTGCATAGCTTCAGAGGTCTCTGTTACCAACATTTCTAATTTGAAAGCACATCTTTCCCAGACCACACAGCCTCCTCTTTAAATGTCAGCAACTTATCAGCTTCCAGCTCTTACAGGGAAGAACACCTTTTACAGTGCATGGATACAGCATGTGATAAAACAGACGGAAGCTTATAACTGGCTGTTTTTATTTTATTGACACTTCTGATGTGTGTAAAATTACTGTAATATAAAGTGAGTTAACTACAGTCTTCAGCTGAGAGAACACCAAAACAGTGACTGAAAGTAGGTGGCTCTCTAATAATCATAGGCAATTAAAAAAAAAAAAAAAAAAAAAAGTAAAAGGGTAGGAATCTTGCTTATTTAATAAATAGGTCATTAGAGAAAAGCCGATAACAGAAAAAAAATTCAATGACTTTGACATGAATAGAAAAGTAAAAGCCACCAAGGACTAAATTTTCAAACCTACTCTGACAACATCACTTCCCTTGTTGGTGTCATAATTGTTTGTGCAATTTTGTGTGACAACAAAATTCTAGTTATGCTGAAAGAAGTTTTATGACCTGCTATTACAGATTTAACTTTCCATTAAACAGTCACTCCTTGAATTCTCCTGCAATTTTTAGCTCATACTTTTGACCACAGAAAGACCTCTTTTTGTTGTCTTATATTCCATTTCTACCCAATCATGAAAATCTTAAACTTGTCAGTGGCAATGAAACAGGATTCATCTTTGAGGACAATAGCTTGTTCTGCTCAGCTTTTTGTTGGAGACAAGGAATACACAGAAAATCTGAATTCTCTAGGGAAAATATTGAAAGAAACCCCCCATATTCTTACAGATGGGTTTTTAGACATGAGCCACATCGGAGCTTGTTTTTGTGGGAAGAAATAAGAACAGATTATATGTCTATGTAAAGCAATTTGGTGAAACTACATCCTTTAATGAAGTTGCTGTACAATGAGGAGTAGCTAATAACATATTGAGAAAGAAGGGGCTCTAAAGAGAATAACCTCGCTGTGCTGCTCTCATGGGCTGCACTACGAAGAAGGTGTTTTTGCCTTCTTGTGAAAAGTTCTGGCTATTCTTGTGTACTGTGGTAATGTGGCAGCTGCTATTATCTCATGTTCCTTGGGGAGATGAACAAGTGTTGGCATCACTGGGACGCATTCTGCAGAGCCCTTCTGTCCTCTCCAAAAATAAATCCTATGGTATTTTGGGAAAAGGAAGCTATTGTACATTCAGATATTCTGTTTTACCTGGGCATTTAAGTGGTTGAATATATCAGGATACATGTGCAACAGGCATTGCACAGAATGCGCAGTATAGAACTGGCTGATTTGTGTCTGACATACTAAGTCTTGATGTCCCCAGAGGAAGCCCTAATGATTGGAGATTAGATGCTCAGAGTTTAACTAGCTAAAAATGCATTGTATGAGTCTCATGTCAGGGATAAGATTTGCCTGAGCAAAGATAGACTTCTACAGTGCAGATATTTGAATTATTGCAGTGAGTCACTGAAGACTCCTCTTATAGTAAAAAAAAAAAGCAAGCAACTGTAAGGTGCTCTTAATTCCATCCTAAAGGTGACAACTACCTTTGGTCAGGCAAACCTCACTAACTGTTTTTGTCCTTTGGCAAAAAAGGGAACCTGAAGTGACTTGCTCAGGAGTTATATAAAGTTAGGAGATGTGAACCCTAATCTGCACCCACCAGAAGAGAGAACATTAGAGAATGCATAAGCAGGTGAGGGACTAACACTATTTTCATAATGAAAATAAGGAGACAATCACAATGCTTTATCTTAAATAAGAGAATAAAAAAACCCAAAAATTCTTTCTTGTGGTTCTTCCTGACTGTCAGGGTTGTTTTGAGATGAAAATGAACTTTGTATCAACTCTTCCACTGAAGGATAAATTAAGCTTGATGAGCGCATAGATGAGTAAAGTATGTTGCATCTTGTGAGAAAAGTTTAGCTTTTTCAAGCCTTTCCACAGCTAAGGAGGCCAGGATTAGAACTCCTGCAATGTTTTTTTATGAGTAAGTCCAGCATTTCCTAGTGCAATATTTTCTAAAAGATGAGAGGAGTGTGAAAATTAAAAAGAAGAGATTTCTATGCCAGCATTTAAAAGCTGCTTACTTTACCCCTTGAAAACAACGTATGGTTCCTAGTATGTTTTCTGCTTTTTTTATAGGACAAATATGTCTCCGTCTGTAATCTAAGTTGGTATAGCTTTTCTCTTCCTGATTGTATCTATTCTTCTTTAACCTTTAAATATTAGGAAAATAAATATTTCGTGTTATTTATAACAAATACATATACAAATATTTTTCTGTTCACTGCGTTATTCAGTAGTATAACAGTCTCTCAACTGGAAGTCAGATAATACTGAGATGCCATTTGAAGATTGGTTGTTTGTTGAAGTTATTGTTACTGGAAGATTATTCTGGTCGTATGGAGGAGAAGAAGAGCATATATTAACAGATTATGCTGCAATAGAATATTGGTAGGCAGGTATTCTAAATGAGGCATAGCAGGAAGTATAAGGTTCTGCTTTATCCATACAGTATGTCTGAGGCTGAAATTTGCCATACGTCACAAAAAATACAACAGAGATGTGAGGAATTGTCTGAAGATTTAAACTAGGTATATACATCTTGTATTGTTTTCTTCATTCTTACCTCCATACACTGCATTCTTCAGAAGGGAGGTGGTAGAGGAATAGTTCACGAATCCAGAAAAAGTGGGATTCAACTTTTCCAAAGATTTCCTGGGTAGCCTTAGGCAAGGTCTATCTCCCAAGGCTCAATCCATAAAGGATTTCAAGGGTCTACTATCTGCCACCAAACATCCAAATGCCCAGGCCCTACCAGAAGTCAAAACTGAGGAGGAATTCCATTGTCTGTTTTGCTTGAAGGCCCTGATAAGGTCACCCTGTAATGAGCTCGCTTCCTATCTCGAGTTCTAACGAAGTCACAGTAGCTAGCATTGCGTTCACTGGAGGAGAGGAGACAAGGTGAAGCCCTTGCATATAGCTTGGTGCTTAAGGTATTGTGGAAGAAAGGGAGTTACCCCCCTTCTGTCCTTCATCTTCATGCCTCCATGACCTAAACATAAAGTCTTCTTGAACCTTTTCCATATGATATACAGAAAGCAGTGATTCATCTGAGAGGTAGGGGGTGAAAGTATGAGAAAAAAATTCTGTAATTGCACTATTGTTTATAACTTGGTTTCCTCTTCCCATCAGTACCTAAACACCAATGACTGATGATGTCTTCTCAATGAAACAGTTACTGTATAAAATATAGCATAAGTTTTTACAGCAGAAAACACAAATCAGAGCTTTCCCAGATAAAGTAATCAACCACTGGGCTAGAGATGTAAACTCTCTCTCTCTCCCTCTAACATAATGAATCTTTAATTGTATTATATGAAGTGGAAAAGGAAGGGGTCAAGGATTTCCTTCCTGCTTTTCACCCTGGAATAGTTGTAGTCTGGTGGTTAGTGCATTCTCCTGGAGAAAGACGTGCGTTTGAATCCTCTCAGGGAAGGAGTAAATCAGGCATGTATTCCACATCCTGGCTGAGTGCGCTAAGTTCTGAGCTGTTGAAGAAAATTGAGACAATCTTCTTTTCTGGGTAAGAGCAAGAGCTGAAGAATAAACTCAACATCAAAGACTCAGAGTCATGCAGCCTGGAAGGGACCTCTGGATGTCATTGAGACCTGCCTTCTGCTTAGACCAGGCCATCAAAGTCGCATTTAACTTTTAAGTTAGACCAATTTTTCAGGGCCTGGTCCTGGGATTTCTCCAGGGATGGAGATTCCACAGCTTCTCTGGGCAACTTGTTCCAACGTTTGAATATCCTTATGGTGAAAATGTTTTCTCTAATATCTAATTGGAATTTCCCTTGCTGCAATTTATGATAATCACCCTCAGCCTGTAGTTTTGAATATATTTATATTGATCCGCAGGATAATCTCTAATTTATAAGATTAGAAACCAAATCAGTGACAATCTTCCTAATTTATTCTCCAAACACCTGAAGTCTCCCAGAGGTTGTGATCTGATGAAGAGATATCTGATTCATGCCTGAAGATAGATAAGCAGTCATTACCTGCAAAAATCATGTAATGAAGGTATGCTTACCCACAGGACCATCTCTTGTTCAAGAATACAAGGCTTGCTAGGTTGCACACCATCTGGATCCAGCAGTGTGCTTCATCCCCTGTAATTCTTATCTAAATGAATTCAGACACCTTTACATGTCATCTGCATTTATTTATCTCCTAGAGGATTACAGAATTTTTCAGTATTTCCTCTGTTTCCAGGCAGTACTATCAAAATGCCAAATAAGAACTGAATATAATGCAAACTTTGTTTTGCACATAATGCAGAATTTATTTCGGAGCAAATCTTTGTCCAGAGAAGACCCTTACAACTCCTCCCTCCCCAACCTCCCCCCCACAAAAAAAAACCCCAACAAAAAATACCCCAAACCAAAACCACCACCATCAAAACCAAAACAAACAAACAAACAAAAACCTACAAAAAAGAGTAAAACAGAGACTCATCAGAGCTGGCTCTTTGGAATATCGTAGAGGCTAAAGATTTCACTTGAAGTACAGATTTCTATGAAAGAAAAGGTAAGACTTCATTAAATTGGATAAGCTTGAATAAATGTCCTAGCTTTTGAACTTCACCTGTACCAGATTTAAAGTCATAGAAAAGTGAGATAAACTGATATACTGTTTACTTTTAATCTTTCTTGAAGAACTTTGAAGAGAGATTAATATTCATACTTACTCTCCAGGATCCATTTCTTTTTTTTAAAGTAACATTGTTGAGATTGCTCTGGAAATTCATCTTTCTGGTCACTTAATCATCAGTGTCTTTTTCATATACTTCATTATCACAGTATCTAAAATATTCCTTTTTGTCCAAAATGTCCAAAATGTCCAAAATTTTTTAAATTCAACAAAAATTCTTTTGTGAAATCTGAAAAAACATTGAATATATAACACCCAAAGCATTTAATTCTTCTGTATTCTGACAAATTAATCTGTGAATAATGCCTTCACAATCAACATATTTAACTGGCTTGGGCTAGTTTTATAAAGTTAGTTAAAAAGAGTAAATATTTTTTTATGATAAAATTTAGTCACCTTAGTTATTGTGGTCTATGGTTAATTAATGATTTATATTCATATAGCAGCTTCCAAACATGCAAATAAGAGGTTTGATTAGTATCAACAATCTCACAGTCTACAGAAAACAGTTGCAAATCTGCGTATAGCTAATAATACAGCAGAAGACATAAACAGAGCATGGCCAGATAATTCAGATCTGGGACAGATTCATGGGTCATAAGACATGCCTTTTTTCTTTCTGCTCCATTTTCTGTGCCTTTGGTTTTTGTATTGGAAAGCTGTGGGCATAGTCTTCACAATTTGTGAAGTACCTGTCATCACTGCTTCTCCTGATTGAGGACTCTAAGTGCAGCTGCAACATAATTAATAACATGAAAACAACAGAAGAGGAGGATCAAAAGAAGCAGTAAGAAGGTGGGACAAAACCAGAAACTGATTTTATACTGTCCAAAATGGCCAAGTTTCAAAATGAAAAAGAAGAGAGGGAAAAAGAAAAAAAAAAAAAAAAAAAGAAGAAAAGAAAAAGATGCAGCACAAATGCTCATTGGAAAGAAATACAATAATCTTGTTTAATCCTGAATCATTGTTGCAATCAATTCAATTTTGTAGGTAAGCTCCCATGACACATCTATTCCAAGAGCTAACAAGAGACAGACCTGAAATACCAACAACCCCAACAGGAGACCAAATTTTCTCTTATGATGAAAATCTCTGCTTGGAGAGGTTTCAGATCTGCGTGATCAGTGTGAAATTGAAATTACTCCAAGTGATTTTGATGAGTGACTGTCTTCACAGATGAACTGTTTGATGTTAATGTAAGAAAGGAGAGAGAGTGATATGAGAGCAAATGAAAGCTTGGGGGGGGGGAGAAAGAAAAATTCTGATTTTATTTATTTTTTTTACTAATTACCATAATTATATGTGATAGAATAAAAAAAAAAAAAAGAAAAAAATGAAATAAGACTAGAAAGGTGAGCAAGGTTAGGCAGATATGCAGGGTTTATTCTTTACACAACAAAAGAAAGAATGAACAACAGTAAAAGATAATGTTCAACAGCACATCAATAGCTGAAATACGTGTGTATCAACTGAATCCTTCATTTTGAATTAAAGCAGTATTAAAATAAGAGGGATCTCATGCACTTTCTGTAACCTATAATAAAGTTTCTGCCTTTAGCAGGGATGAGACCTTTTAATCCTATGAGACAGTCATACTGACAAAGAAGCCAACCTTTTTACATTAGCCAACTTATTCATCTCCTTATTAATTCGCATCACTAGCAACTCTGCCTAAAATTGGGCCATTCTGAAATCAGGAGCTGGTGTTGTGCAAGGTGACATATGGTCCTACTTTCCTCTTGCTGTGGATAATAATACTTATTACGCTGTAATTAACCCTTCAGTCTCTTCCATGAGTTGCCTGACTTCTCACTGGGGAGCTTGACACTTTAGTGCAAAACTTGGTGTAAATGATGCATAAGGAAACCAGTCTCACCCTCTGAATGTAGGTGCGAGTATATGCAAGGTGGGTTTTTTTAGGATCAGACCTGAGCTTTCCTAAGACTGAAGCATTGCGTTGTCTCTAGTCTTTACAATGTAAGGTCCCAGAGTGTTGGAAACGTGCAATAAATCTTCTGGTGTTTATGTATCATTTTCATCTCGATTTGTTAATATAATACATATCCTTTCTCTAAGATGGTATTGCCTACTGGGTTGTAAAAGTACAAAAACGCCTTTAAATACTGCTAATCAAACTACAGGGGCAGCTAATTGAAGTCATTTTAGACTTTACTGAGGGGCTATGCACAGTTTTGCTACCTGGCAAGCAGAGCTGCATCCAAATTGTGAACTTCGGGAGTTCAAACACTGGTCCTTGCTTCATCCTTGCTCTGGAGGATAGGAAGCTGTGCCAGCTCTTCAATGTTCACTCAGGTTGGCTTAGCTCCACTAGCTGATGTATTGGCAAGATGGAATCAACCCTTCATGTAGTTGGTTTTTTTAACAAAAACCCCGATTTTTATGTTGTCCACTATGTTTAAAAAAAAAAAAAAAAAAAAGCCTCCCACTGCTGACATAAATACAAGCAATACAAGGCTACCCAATGTTTTTATTTCTTCTCTGTATTGCTGTGCAAGTGACTTGGAAAGAAACACTTACCTGTTCTCATCAGGCCAAAATTGCTGAGCAACTTAGTCACATAATAGAAGTGCACTTGAGTTGGTCTGGGGCATGGGGGGTTTCAACTGAATTTGGGGAAGTAAGAGTTTCACAGCTATATGTTTTGGGAAATGGATGGCCAGGACAAATCTGAAAGTGTATTCTTGCTTGCAAGAAAATCCCTAGGTCTGATTCTTAAGGTCATGGGTCTTGAGTGATTTCTTCCAAAGCAGTTTATCTTCAACATTGCTTGCATTTAGTATGGTGTATTATATAATTATAAAATAACGATGTCTTCTACTTTGAACATAAATTTGCGGGGGGGGGGGGTGTTTGTGGGGGTTTTGTTGGTTGATTGCTTTTTTTTCTTTTTCTTTGGGCCCAAAAGCAAAATAAATTGTAAATTCTACATCCCTGGTTAAGCAGGACAGCAGTATTTATGCCATGTAATTTATACTCTGGTTGGTCTGGGTGAACTAAAAATCAGAGTGCATGGAAATTATACCTGTGTATAGTATCGTTACAGTTACATCATACCATGGTATTATCTCTTATTTTGTTTCCTATTTGCAATAGCAAAGGACCTGAATTGTCGACATGTGTGGGTGCCTGAAGATACAAATAGAAGTCTAGAAAGATGACTAAAAGCAGGTAGGTGTCCATGTTTCAGGAACTTTAATGTTATTCCTTCTACCAAGTCATACAGCAAGATGCAGATACTTCTGAAAAATCTCTTTAGCTCAATATGTGCCCCATTAGACAGACATCTTCAAAAATCTGGTAAAAACTCCACAGTGAGCTTCATGCCTCTCAAAGACCATCAAATAAAGACTTACAGGGATCTTATGATACTGGTGCTATGGAACGGGAAGTATAAACTGATGGAGAGCTCTGTGAAATAGGATACAATGGGGCTGGTTTTCAGATATCCTCAGCACTGTCAACTCTTCTCCTTGAAGACACTGTGGTTTCTCTTTGATTTATATTCTCCTTATGACATTTGTTGAAGGAATTAATGTCATAACTTACTGATATTTCTCTTCCCCAGTGAGGCATGGTAGGGACGATGCACATTTCCTAGATCTCTCTAGTGCCAGGTTTTCTTCTAAAAAGATTTCAGGTATTAAAGGAATTTAGAATAAACCAAAGAGAATAGATGTCCCTTAAAAAGGCTGAGCATTTATATTCTAGACCCTCTGTGTCCCATGGCTGAATAATTCTAGGTTTGGGGTTTTTCTTTTATTTTTTTTAGTAAAAAGTAGATTTATTTTTAAGAAAGAAGTAGATGTTTTCTTTAAAAAGAAGCTATATTTATATGGTTTCTTTTATTCTAATGGGTGTGAAAATGTCTACCAGATTGTGTCTGTACAGATGTCATTCACACAAGGTTGATGCAGACCTCTGGGCTGAAGCATCCAAATGTTAACACAGGAAGCTATTCTGTGGATGTACAGGAAATTTAATATGTTCTTCTCCTACACACGCAGAGAGAACCAGAAGCCATCTGATCTTCCTAAAATATGTTGTGTAAACCAGGGAATATTTTAATGTATAAGTTTCTCTCTTAAAATTGCCTTTGAATCAAGACTTACCTGTTCAATGTGGACTAACATTCGGGGATACCTTATCTCCAGGATAGTACCCATAATTACTGGTAAATTTTAGAAGAAGGTTGAATGGCACATGCTGCATGAATCCTTGGTTTCTACTTACTGGTCTCTGCAGCAGTAGTGGAATCAAGAGATTATTGAAATAAATTACTGAATCAGTAGACACGGAATCAGCAACTGGCTTTCTTACCCAGGGTAAACAGAAAATCCCTTCTGTCAGCTGCAGACACCACAGTGCTTGGAAAAATGTCACATTACCCTTTTCACTCTGTTAGATGTACTCACAGGGCCACCCAGCTTAACTTGTGAGTGGTAATGACAGCCTCGGACAGTTTGGCCGTGTGCACCTCATCATCCTCTGTGGGACAATTACGTTCATCAGAAGAGAATCCCGTTGCTAAAAGCACAATCCAAATCTCTTTGAAATAACTGGAAAAGCTGACGTAGGTTTCAGATCAGACCCCCTAGTGCAAGCTGAATGCAAGAAAAGCCGCTAAATTCAGCTGGTATTCCTTTCATCCAGATAAAAGATAAGCTTTTACTCAAGCTGTGAGCTCCCAGGGGGAGAAAAATGAATACAAGAGTTGTTCAAACACAACAGGCTTGATTGTGCCTTACCATGTGTGGGTGCTAGGGAAACGGGAGACAAGTGCAAACAAGCTTTCCCAGCTCCCTCGGGAGATCCTACTCCAGGCTAGACACGGGTGTGCTCCCTGAGATCAGGGAGCCCGGGGGCTAGCACAAAAGATAATGCCTGGAGCAGGGAAGAGGAAAGGGATGATAGGATGCAGAGCTGTTTACCCCCGTCGGCACGTTATGAATCCTTTAAAGTGGGGCAGCTGCTGCCACACGCTGGGTGAGATGCTGGCATCAATAAATCAGGTCAAATTAGCACGTGCTTGGAGTTGCACATAAACTGATCTGCTCAAGGAGATTTGTTTCTGCGCTCCCAGGAAACCTTGCTGGGATGGTACATGTTGCAACTGTGCTTTCTGCACAGGGTTAGCACTGAAAAGAGATCAAGCAGTTGTATATATATAAAAAAACCCCAACAGATAAAAGCTCCACAACACATTTTTAAAAAAATACACAATCTTACATGGCCTACCAATATACATATACTGCTGTTCTGTGAGGATATGTCGGCTTCTCCAGTACAAGACAAGGAGGCCCAATTAAATGGTCTCAAAATATTAAGGACAATGTATGGTTCATATTTATCACAGTGGCAATTCCCAGCTTGTCAGACTGGATAAAGAGGCACACCAGGACTAAAGTGCAACTGTGGAGATGCAGGTGGCAAATCCAGGCAGGAGAAGGACAGCCAGCGTAAGGACTAAGAGTCAGTTACAGAAATCTGTGCTAGAAGCGTTGTGGTGGTTGAGGTAGTGGGCAAAAATGATGGGAGATCTGCAGCCTCGAGGACACTTAAAAAGCCTGGACTCCAGTGTGTAGTCAACGTCCTCCCTACTGCAACGCTGTAGGAAAAAGCTGTGAGATCAAAGGACTGTTGGTTCTCCTTGGGAAAGGAGAGGATGGTCATTCGCGCCTCGTCTGGTGCAAGCAGCAAGAGGCCATCACAGTCGGTCAGAAAGGACCTGGGGAAAATCCAGCGTTATTTCAGGACACAGTGTTATTTCAGACCGTGCTTCCTGTTGCTGCATTTCTGCGCTGATGTGTGGAAACAAGTTCTGGATGTATTATTGATCCAAAGGATCAGATTAAGGCCCTCAAATTTGGAATAGTATTTGTAGCAAGAAATGAGTCAGTGTCCTTAATATATCGCTACGGTTATTGGGTAAATAAGGGCAGGGAGAAGGCGGTTAGGGAACTTCGCTGAGCATGTCAATGCAAACTAAAGCAAAGCATTCGGTGCCAGGGATAGCTCATGGGCTCTTTAGCAAAGATAGTTTTTCTCTGTCCATTTGCTGTATTTTTCCTTCAGACTTTTGACCTTTATAATCAACAGGAAAAGGTTGTCAATTCTGCCTGTTACTGAAAGAACCTTTCCCTTTGTCACTGAAAGGGAGAAGTCAATGGGCCATTTTTTTCTGAGCTGGCATAGCTCCACTAACCAATATTTTCCAATGGATTCAGGACCCATGATGACTGATTCACCCCGTTAATGACAAAGCAGGCAAGTACTGTGTAGACGATGGCAGTAAAAGCTTCTGTATACTTCAGGAACGATCTGGAAGGACCACGATGAGGAGGTTGGTATTTCATTCTCCGTTTTAATTTCTTTCTCCTGCCGAGCCTGCTGCTCAGTGCCGGCTGAATATGCAACTCATACCTGGAGCTGTGCAAAAAAAAAAGAGTTTCACTTTGGTTCCAGCTGACCCCCTCAAAAAATCTGGTTATGAGTAGCCTCTTTTTAACTGTTTCATGTTGATTTTGGACAGGAATATTGTTTCAAGGTGCAAAATTGAATAAGTTTGCTTTGAGTACACCAACACATAATATTTTGGCCTTTCTGAAATGTACTTTATCTTTTTCCTACTGAAATTATTTGAGAAATGCGATGTAACTTTTCAAACCTTTGGAGTTTAATATGATCAGAATTTTTTGGAGATCGTACCATTTAACTCAAAACTTATTTAGGATAAACAATTTAAAATCATTAGAATAATTTCAGTAAGCTTAAATTAGTTTAAACCTGTATCCTAATAAGATGCATCTTTTTATTGATTGACCCACTCTCTTCTGTGCCTAGTGCATACTGTTATGAAGTAGTTGCCAATGCTATTAGGGCCTCTTTTTTTTCCCTAACCTCAAGCCAGGGCTTAGTCATCAGCCATAGCGATTTGCCTTCAGTCCTAACTCTCAAATGCAAAGAAGGAAGCTTGGCTCTGTGTCAATACACTGCAAAACTCCTTCTGACTCCAGTGCAGGCAGATTTTCACTCTGAAATGTTGGATCTTTATAGAAGCAGAAGACTCAGTGACATTTTGCTGCGTCACTAAATCCATGCAAGCAGAAGTAACTTTTGCCAAAGTGAAGAATACGAAGCTTTTACACACAGTTAAGCTTTAAGGGTTATACCAGAACAATTTCTTGAGTCTTTCTAAATCCAGCTGAAGGTGGCATCAATTTTATCTTCCTAGGCCTTATGCAGGAGGATAAGACTAAAACATCAAATCTGTCTCTGTACCAAGTCTCTGTTTAGCAACCAATATTCTGGCTATCTGTACGAGGTGTTTTATACACATGTATATACATGTGTATGTGTGTGTGTGCATATATATCTTCGCTGAAGTTAGTGGGAGTTTTGTGATTTATTTCACCATGTATAGGTGGATCATATATCACAGGTTATTGAATAAATGGTACAGCATACAGATTTCATCTCCTATATTAGAATTCATTACTATACACAAAAATTAGATGTTTTAAAACAAAGTATTGTAGCTTCAGCAGTCACATCTCCTTGACTAATTTAGGCTACAGTGATATAATTTAATAACAGGAATATTGTAATTGCTGCTATTTATTGTCTATTGTCCCAGATAAATACTCTTTTAAAGGTCATTTATTTGTCATCCCCCTTTAGAAAATTCTGGCAGAATGGCATTTAAGTTATTTGAGGAACTCTGGTTATGTGCTGTACGCCCAATATTTCTGCAAAAATAGCAAAATTTTTTTGATTAACTGTATTTCAGAATTTCCTGTTATAGCTCTTGTTTTCCCAGTTATTGTACTGTTTGTGTAATTTTTGCCATATCTTTAGAAAACACTTATATGTTTACTTATACTTAGCTCTCAATATGCATTCATTATGTTCACAGTGAATATCATTTTTCTGTGTGGGAATGGCATAAAATAGAAGTAGAACAAGTTAACTGAAGCCTTCGAAGAGGAACACAGTCCACTGGGTGTTTCTCTTGCTACACCAGTTGGCTCTCTCACACCTTCCCCTCCTCCCTGCCCCCTTTGAGACCAGTCAGTACTGGTACTTGGAGTCCCTTGGAAGCACGATGGCCGAGGTGCATTCCTCACCTACAAACCCTTAGGGAATAGTGTCTTCTTCTGCATACTGCAAAAAACCTGGCTGTTCTTTGGCACTGCATAAGACTTAGAAGGTAGTAAGTGGTGCCAGATATTGAAATGATCTATCAGCACTGTTGGTAAGGATGTAGATAGATATTCTTTTCAAGCCCTTAAAAACAATAGCCTGAATGTGTATTCTTAGATCAATGTATAATGAATTTATAAAGTAGCATATGAGAGAAACAGATCCCCCCCTTCTATTTTCCATTTTCCATGGAGGTTAGGCTGTAACAACATACTCTCAGGACATCATTGGCTGATCTGACCCACGTAGAGGGTCTACACTATCCATGTCAGTTGTAATTTCTGCTGTGACTTGTCCTTTGGAGGTACCTACCTCTCCCCATTGACTACATAGAGAGATAACACACCATTTTTATTTTAGAAAATCCACAAGAATTTATTAGGAATATGGTTAGGTGGTTTATTGGTTAGGTAGTTCATTTGGTTTGGGTTGGTTTTTATGAGTATTAATGAACATTGAACAACTAAAGTATTTTTGAGTTGAGACTGAAATAGAGTAATTTTAACCAAAATAAGTTTATAAAAGACTGTAAAAATCCCCAATGATTGGATTTGCATAGGCATAATAAATTAATATTAATAATTCATAGTTAATTTTAAGAGGAAGTTGACAATATGGGAAATGGGAAAAGAAAATAATTTTTAGTTACATGACCACAAAACAAGTCTATCCTATTCAGTCCCCAAGTGGTTTAGTCACACCTCTAGAAAATTCTTTATTTGCCTACTTCAGGTTAGGTGTCTTCATCTGTGGAGTTCCCTTTTCATTCATAATGGATAGCTGCAGTTCTCAGATCACAAATTTCACTCCGTCTTTACACAAAAATAACTTCTAATGTCATTTAAGGTTTTTTGGAATAGATACACTTTGATTTAATAAATGTGGTCATGTATCTGACAGTAACTTAATTTGGTAAACTAGGTTTCTATGCGAGATGCAAAAGCTTTTGTTTAGTTCAGATAGATAGTCAAGGATTCTGGCTGAGGTTGTGAAGATGCCAGTTTTTGACCTATTTGTAGTCAAGTATTTAAGAGTTTTAGAAGTGGTATTATATGATGCAAAAATTTGCTGGCGAGATCTATGAGGCTTTCTCATCCCTACATTATTGCTTACTGCTAGGTGATAATCTCCCTCATCAGATGATTTAAAATGGCTACGTGATTTGGAGCTTCCCATCAAGGAGGAGCAGAATATGCCTGGTTATACCTCCAGATCACTGAGTTTCTAGTGGTTCAGCTGGGATGTAAATCTAGCTCCGTCTCCTAATCTGTTACAGAGGTTGTGTGTGAGTCATACACGTGCCCGAGTGATTAAAAATGGTCACATTCACTCAATGGTTTGAAATAATAGACATTTTCACAAAAATTACACTTGGGATTGTTTTGCTGGGTTTGACTTATCAATTCCTGACGCAGACTTTTGAATAAATAAAACATAGTCTGGTATTACTTCATATCATTTCATACAATTGGTGAAAACTAATTTGATGATCTTGTAGAGGGATTTCTTATTTCCCAAAAGAGCCAACAGATGACATCTATCTAATTTGCCAGTTAAAATTTGTACATGCAGCTTATATGAGAAAATTGATTGGAACTCACTTGACTATTGAATAAGATTCACATCAGTAAATATAGTGACTGCATTAGTATTAGCTAAACTTTAGAACAACAAAACACATTTTGTCTCATTTTATTTGTAGAAGAATGGCACAATTATTTTGTGAATAATCAACTTCTCAATTTAGTCACAATTACATCCTGTTATAATAATTAAAATTGTACTCTTCTATTTAGATTGTTTGAATGGAATAATTATTTCTCATCTTAAGATGTAACTAGATCTTTCTTTTTATCTCCCAACCTTCAGAAAACATGATTATGTTAAAATCATATGTGGGTTCTACACTTCTGTTCACACTTCATCTGGTTTGGGTCACAATGCCAAAGTACGGCTACTTGAATACCCACGACGGAAATTCAAGAACTGTATTATCTGGGTTGCTTTTTGTGGAAGAGACCTTTCCATTAGACTATTCATAAGAAAAAAGGAATTGCCATCAGGCCATGACTTGAAGTTTCATTTACTTCAGCATATTGTGCTTGGTGGTGGTTGGCAGATAATGCAAAATACTGTACAGCAGGCAGTTATTTTATGCATGGCATCAAGGAAAGCTCCTTAGGAAATGTGGAGGATTTATATATATTCTCTAATCCTTATATATATTCACTATTTAAAACTCTTAATTCTAAAGACTTAAATATTTGCTTTCTGTTCTTAAATGCACTTTGATCCACTTATGACTTTAGATACTTAATTGCTGTGTTGGTCCTACATCCTACATTTCGGTAGTAAATGAGGTCTGTGGAATATCTGCTCAGCTGCAGACTTCAAAAAAGATATTTTCCCTGTGTCCCTAGCCTGAAGGAGGAGGGTTTTGTCAGTAATCCTTTTGCTTCATCTATGGTTCTGCGCAGCATCTAAACAGGGCAGAATACTGAGATGGCATACATATGTCTTCTCTCCTTCATTTTTGGAGATTTTCTTCCTTTTCCTTTACCCACGAGTGGTCTTGTTCACTGCCAAACATCAGAACTGATATTTCACCTCTCCATGTGCAAACCAAGAACAGGCGGTCTGCCAACCCAAATCCATTATAAAACTTTAGCAGATCTGACACATATGGGTTGATGAATCTTCTGATGTCTTCTACTGTCACTTCTCTCAACAGCAACAGGACGAGATGATTGTCTCAAACTCCCCAGTTTCACCTCACACAACTACGCAAGAAATTGCCTGCCCCAAAAAAAGTGTAGTGGGTAAACTGATATTATACAGAGATTTATTTGGGAATGTTAATGTTTAAGTATGTATGAAGTAACTAAAAGGTCACCTAGGAGGTCAGCACCAGAGCAAGTAATCTGAATAATCCCCTGTTCTGTGCTTTGGACACAGCTCTGGCCACCGCACAAAACTCCAAACGGGAGTGACGTTTCGTTCTTTGTAATGAAGCTGTGAAGACATTTTATATAAGGAGAAAACATCACGGCAGAAGGGGTGAATGCCTACCACTCGGTGAAAATGGTAGGCATAATACTGGATTATTAAAAAAATAGACCTACCTTGAGAAGGTGATGCTTTCTGCATCAGTAAAATCAGTGCCTCTCTAGTAGTAAATTTATTTAGTAATAAAAAGCTGCAGGGTACACTAGTATTCTATGATACCACAGAGCTCTTTTCACATGCATATATATTATATTTCTGTGTAGATGTTTGCACAATTATATAATTTATAAAGGCACATTAGAGAAGAAAGAAAATTAAAAATATGGGTATCCTTAGCTTCACTGTATGAAACTGCAAGGAAAAAAACACCCAACATAATAGCTAAGACATTAAATATTCTTATGAGGTTCTCTATACCTGGTCATCCATTTTATGAACGATTTGAAATCTAGTGTGTAAAGTATCCAAACATCTGTAGCACATTAAAAGCAACATCCAGCAGTACTGCGTAATCAATTAGTACTTCATGAAAATGTTTATTGTCTAGCAATTTGTATTTGAAGCATAGTTTTGTGGTTTGAACAACACCACTGTTTTAATTTTTGACCTACTGCAGATTTAGAGTACGATGATAAGCTCTTCTTTCTGTACCTCAATCCTCTATAAAACGGGAATAATAAAGTTTGTCTGTCTCAAAAGGGGTTTTTAAAATGCATCCGTAGAATACATATATGACATCAATGCGGTATAAACACATTCTCTTGACTAACCTGGTTTGTTACAATTCTTAACCAGTAGAAACTGCACTCAGTTTCCATGTAATTTCCAAAACTTACTTTCTTTTTAGAGAACTTTTGAGCCTCAAGCCTGCAAGGACTCAAGTCTTTGCAGTATCCCCACGTAATTCTACAGAATTCCAAGAAAGCACAGGCTTAGCCTGGGTTTATCTAGACTCTAACTTTGCTCAGTAAAAAAAGTCATATTTTTATATGATCATAGCTAGTCCAAAAAATGAAAATAATATAGGATACTACTGCATACATTTATTGCTGTCCTAAATAATGCCACAAATTCCATCCTTAATTTCTTTTCAAGTCTGAATGAGCCTGAAGGCTTTTCTTCCAGGACTGTTCTTATTTTCTATCCTGAAGTACTCCTTTTACGGCTCGTGTATTTTGTTATGTTGTGTTATAATTACCATTAAAAATATGGCATCTAGCACTAAAGTTTATGCAAAACCAGAAACATTGACAAAACTTGTACTGAAGAATTGTCGCCCAAATAAACAAGATGGGCAGAGGATATAGTACCTAGCACTTGAATGAACAAAGTGAATAGCAAAGTTAATGTTAAAGCTCTGGTCATAGCAAGAAGTAAAGGCATAAGGAGCAACAATGGGATTTTCCTTCCTGCAAGAGGAATAACTTTAAGAAAAAGGAAACTACATGAGCTGAGCAGGATCCCACAGGGACAGTAAGATGGGCATGGAGTGGCCTTAGTGAGAAAGGACTAAGACTCAATTGCATAGACAGTAAATTAGCAGCGGAGACAGAAAATTCAGCCAACACTGTAGATACAACCCTGGAACGGAATAAAATATTTACCTCTTTTTTAGCTACCTTTATGCTAATTTTTCTACTGGGTGCAAGCTCTTTTAATCCTCCTCTTCATGTTTTTGTTTGCCTGTGACAATGCAGGAAGAAAAGATGCCATAGAGGCTCTACTGTCAATAAGGCATGTGTTCCGCACAGTCTGGGGTATAAGAACCCCCAAAAAAGGATTTTATTCTGTATTTCTCTGCTCCTACTGCAATGATATCTATTTTACTTGGTCCTGCTTCTTAGACTCTCATCAGTATTTAATTAATCTGCTGGCATTATTACTCAAAACCACGAGCTTGTTGTCAGCACTTCGAGAAAATATTGAGGATGTCGTCAGCTATTTCTGCTTCGGTTGCTAAATTCTACCAGGTTGTTTGCAGAGACATTGCCTGCCTGACCCAGCTATACGCTTCGTGCGAAGAGAGGTGTTAAAGTAGGTGGAATTACTCTTCGTATCCCGGTGAAGTTGGTAGATGGGGAAGAGCAAGTTGTAGGGATTTGGAGCTTCCACTGTGAACGTGGGCCTGCTGGAAGTTGACGTGGTGGTGCCAAAGGGGGGGTGTTGAATAGCAGCTAGGAAGTTACTGGAAAGATCTAGAAAGAAAAATAAGAATTTAAAAAGGAAAAACCTGAGTTTTTCTGCTTATTGTAACTGTACTTTCAATCTGGCACCAGCATAATTTTGAAAAAATCATACGAGTGTGCCTGTTAGGATACAGACTCCCAAGAACATGGTTATTTGGCTATCATTGTTGATATAAATAACAAAATCGGAAGTTTATGATAACTAATTTCTTGCTTTTTCTGAGGGTTTGTTTAATGATTTGAACTCAATGGGACTAATTTGATGAAGTAGTTTGCTGCCTGCCAAATGGCTGGAGTTGCATGACACTGGCAAAGCTTTGCCAAGCTGGAAAAAGTCAGCACAGCACTGGAGCTTGCTTTATCCAGGGGCTGCTGGCTCTGAAACTCTGACCCCAGGCTGGAAGCCTGGCTCTGGCAGTCCCTGAATTGGACTATTGGTGTAATACCGACTGGTTTTATCTCAGCTGTGATGTTAGGCAAGACAAAGTTCCTTAGCCCCTAAAGTTCCAGCTAGAAAAGCCAAGCTTTAGGCAAAAGCTCATACCCCAAAGCTTCTTTTTACCTTTGAGGCTCATCTGGTACAAAATCCTATCCTAATTTAGAGCAGTTGTAACCTAACTGAGGAACAGGCTACTATGAAACTGCTTTAGCTAAATGCTTTGTGAATTAAACTTTTTCTGCATGTATTGGACTCTAATTTTTAGATATCTGTTTTTCAGATTTTTCCTCTTTTTAAAACTTCTATTTGTCTTTGGGCTCTTTCTCCTTCACAGCAGCTGAGCCTATGACCTCCAATTCAAATGCGATAGATTGCTGTGATAGGTTGGCATTCTGGTGCTGGTGTGCTTTGAAAGTAATAATCATGTTTCTACACCTGGGATTCAACAATCTGGGGGAAAAAAGGCAACACCCTCCCCAATTTATTTTTTGTCTTTTTCTTCTGTAGCAGGTATTGTTCTAGCACTGGGTCTGTATGTTGTGGGTTGAACAAGAAGTTCAATGCAGAAAGCAGAGACAGAACAGGATAGACATTGGCTTAGTCACGTGAGAAATGCACTATAATACCCTCTTCAATTTTGGTAAGTGCACTGTTTGCACCTAGATGTGTAACCCATTTACCAATCAAGAAATGCATTTAATAAAAGTAGTATCATTTTATATTTTAGTGACTCAATAACATTGTTTCTTCACTCTCCCTGTTGTAAAGCTATGTGTTCAGCTGTTTACAGCTTTACAAGATTTAGCTTTTTTTTTTTTGAGCTGAAGTTTTCTATTCTTGCTGACTTCTCTGTGCTGAATTTTCTGGGCTGGTTTTGAAGAAGAAAGGACACTCACAGAAGTCTCTGCCTTTTTTCCCTACAGTAAATACAAAATGTAGAGATGCTAATTTAGAGAAAACTATCTGGTAAAAACACCTTAATAAGATTACAGCTTTAGGTTTAGGGATTAATAGATTAGGATGAGCATCCTGAGAACTGGAGAGCAAGCAAGAAAAATAAAAGATCTGGGACTGATTGGTATTAGGCTTGGGGACTGACTGGTTGGACTGAGAGAGAAGGGAGACTGGTATCTCCTGAAGAGCTAAAGAGGGGCACTTGAAAGCAGGAGCTGGCTGGAGAAAGGGAAGATAATCAGTCAAGGATGATGAAAGAGAAAATCAAAATGGAGAAAATGGGAATGGATGGTCTGATTACTGAACAGGGTATCAGGAAACTTTCAAGCAGGTTTAAGAAAAGGGAGGTCATAGAAGAAGAACAACTCAAGTCTGGGAACAAGCACATTTGTATCCAGGGGTGTAAGGCATTTTACATCTTGGTATGGTTTCAAACCTCATCTGAGGAAAGAGTTCTGTTTTCAGCAAATACCTGAGAAATGCACTGCGTCTGTTCTGCTCTTCTATTGATTCCTGTAAAGGATGAATGTCCCCTAACATTATCAGTAACTTTGCTAGCTTACTTAGCAAAGAGTTGTCTGATGGAAATGAGTCACCAAACACACTTGTGAACCATGTGGATGTCAGTATAATTTCTTATACTGGGGTTGGATGTATTTTTTGTTTACAGTTAGCTTTAAACACTAGAAAACTGCATTTATTATCTTAGGAATCCTGCGTCTTAGTTCAAGCACAAAAGTCAGTAATTGTCAGAACAGTGGTTGTCTCTGCAACCCTAAATTAGTTTCCGTGCATTTATACATCACAATTACAACAAGTGAATATAAGACATGGAGATACTCCCCTTTACACCTTCTTGGGACTACTGTTTATTCACTGTGTGTATGGAAAAGTCTTATGTGCAAGACATAACATTAACCCAGAGCTGTTCTTGGATGGATTTACCAAATGAAATGCAGAGCTGATTATATTGTTTCATGATTTAAAAATGTTAGAAACTCCTTGGAGATGGGTTCACCCCAAAGAAAATCTTACGAACTCCTCAGGTAATGCTAGGAAAGGTTACTAGCTGCCCCCTCTGTGAGTGCTGGTTCAGCTTTGAGACCGTCAATTCTTCGGCTCTCGAGGAAAAACTCTGTATCTCACCTGCAAAAATACTAAGCTAAAGATGGAGAGAGCTATTCTTTGAAGAGACAAATGCAAATATGCCTAAAACATTATACAGAGGTGTTTAGAGAGGGAGATCCAAAAAGAGCTGTCTTAATCTCCCTCTACCTTAGTTCCCTTTTAACAAAATTAGGGCAATAGTATTTTTCACAGAATCACAGAATGGCTGAGATTGGAAGGGACCTCTGGTCACGTGGTCCAAAAAGGGCCACCTAGAGCCAGTTGTCCAGGACCATGTCCAGACAGCTTTCATTCCACATAAATGTTTTGAAAATGAACTAATGTTTATGGAGCATATGGCTACTATAGTAATAAGCATCACTGAAGAAATCAGGGGGAAACTGAGCACTATCCACTCTGTGGAAAGCAACAAAAAATAATTATCATGAGCTAATGTAATGAGAAAATATATTATAATGCACGTTGAAGTACTTTGGCTGATTTTTGTGGTTTTGATTCTGTGACCTTAGCAATCCTGTGGTGCAATTTCTATGTTTTTGTTTTATAAATGCTCTAGTAGCCAAGCTGGCTAGTCCTGACTATAATATATTTTATTTATTATGTGATTAAGTTATCTTATACTAAGGCTTTGTGAGAATTCTTGGAGTGCCTATGCATAAATAGGAGACAATGATATATTGGTTTCCCTTACAGCTTATTTGTTATGTGTGTAGCATCAGTATTGGTCAAGTGAATCGATAAACACTGAACAAATTAGCTGTTGTATGAAGAATATGAATCTAGTAACCATTCATGGTCTGTTATCTGAGATTTCAATCACTTTGACTCATTCCCTTTCTCTTTTGTTTGGCAGTATATTTCTGTGACAGCAGATGAACTTTGTACTGAGGATGTGATGGGAAAGCATTTAATTAAGATCAAAATATACACTGTACTTTATTTATGTTCATAGTTTCCACTCATTCAGTGCAAAAAAAATCCACCAAACAAACAAACAAACAAAACCCAAACAAAAAAACCCCCAAACCTCTGGTATTTTAACACCTTTCTGCGAATGAACATAAGGAAGGAAAGAACACTTCCTAATCCCCCCGTCATGTTAAAATAAGGAATATAAAACTTGAACTTCTAGCACCTTGCCCTCTCAGACATTGTTCTTGCTTGCTGCTTCTAGTCATATTTCTGGATTTCTGGATTTCCAGGTCTGGATTTTTACATCCCCAACTCCAATTTATCTGTTTAGGAAACAATGATCTGAATTCTGTTTTCTGACCCTGAACTGAATCCTTAGTCAGCTGTAATAGTTCTTTAAGAGAGTATTTTGTCCATTTTATCTTTCATTAGACATGTATTGGGTTTAGTAGGTCACATTGGTAGACTTGCTTTAACATTTTGAAGTGCAATGAAAAAGTTAAACCAAATAGGACCACATACATCTCCATTTTTTTCACAAGTTTGTTCCAGTTCTCTATATTTGCAATAGCCTTTGCTGGAATATCTGGATGGATCAGGAAAATGGGATAGAAGAAAAGAAGGATTTTTTTTTTTTTTAAATGAGTTTTTTTTTGTAGCTCATGGGGAACTGAGAAGCAAAGCTATGGGAGAGTCACTGGCGTATGAGGAGTGACACTTTAATGTGTAGGTGACACACTTATTTCCTGTGGGGGATTGTGAGTTTTTTATAGACCCAGAGTATCACCAGATTGCACTTGATGTTACAATCTCTGTCATCGTATCAGGCCAAGGTGCACAACCATATTAAGGAGATGATACTTTTTCTTCCCTTTTACATAACAGTGTAAGAGGGTAATGGTCAGTGCAGGTGGATGGTCACTTAATGGAAATCCCAAATGAAGCAGAAAATTGAGGGGGTCTGGGTTAATTTGCAGTCTTTTTCTGGGCACTGAGGCAATCAAAATAGGAGTTGCAGAATCTCGAGGTCATATTTTCTTCATGCAGCTCTACCCTGTTTAAGGACCAGAATAATAAATCTCTCTGATATTCTAAAACTCTAGTTTTGGCTTCCACTCAGCAGCCATCCATCTAGGAGATGTACAGCCCACATCACCTCAATATCTGAATGCCTTGCATCTTTAGTGTATTGATCCACCCAGAATTCCTGAGAGGCAGAAAAATGCTATTATCCCTATTTTTAGAAATAGGGAACTAAGGCATAAGAGATAAGAACTTAAGTCACAGAGAAAGTCTGTTGAGGAGCAGAGAACTTGTCTTAAAACTTGTAATGCAAAGCCCAAACCATCCTCCATTTGTCCTAAAGGAACTTCCAACCTCTACTATGGTAAAAACTCAATTGTGCTTTTAAATATTTGCTATGCTTCAAGAAGGCTTTAGGTTATTTAAAAAAGTGAGTTCAACTACTAAATCTTCACACCTTCTTCTAGCAACGGTATAAAGATATTCTTGTTTTCCCTGCTTCAAAGATAGATCTGAAAATCTTGCATATTCCTTTGCAGGCTTTGATTTTTGTGTGTGTATATTATTTCAGAGCTCCTTCACAAATTAGCTGCCACTGATATAGTATAACTGCTCACAATTTCCAAAGCAGACAAAATCTTGATCACACAGAATGCAATCAAAACATTTTTCTTTTAATTTGGTAATGTGTCTTGAGACTGTATTCATTCAAAATAGTACGTAACAGTTTTTACATCATTCTAATCTCCTCTTCATTATACCCCGTTATTTGGACACCTACGTACATTACTATCAATTTATTATAGTGTTCATACTTAGAGATAAGGCAGTCAGTCAGCTGTGTTTGTCTGAGAAGGCTTAAAATACAGTTCTTCATGTGACTTGAAGATTGTATGGACTTACTATGAGTCTTGTTTTATAAGACAGACCGACCAACTTGTGGAAGGGACCTCCTGTCCATAGGCATTCTGGTTTGATAATAATTGTCAGTTAATTTGGGGATAAAATTAGAGGCATTCTAAAATTGATCAGGAGTAACCAATGAAGACTAGATTTTTCTTCAGATTATTATTTTTGCTCTGGACTGCACAATTAACATTTATGGTGAATTAGTCGAGGTGTGTTAGATTTGGACTGGTAGAAATGGGAGCTGGATTTACTCTTTTGAAATGAAAGATGGAGTATGCTCCAGACTGCTTAGCCCAGTTTTACTTCCAATGCCTAGTAGTGTGCTATGGCATCAGCGCTTTAATTTAGGGTTTCTAAAAGTGATCGAAGAAACCAGCTTTCTGCCATTTTCTTTGTGCTATTTACTTCACTGTTTTTACATATTATGTATTTTTTCTTGATGGTCAGATTTATTCTGAGATATTTATTTGGTGGTTGCATTTTTTTTCATTTTGAGTTGCAGCTTTCTTGGAGGAAAGAAAACTCTAAACATTATGTCCAGCTCTAGCTGTGGTCACTTATGAAGACATCTTACTGAAATGAAAACAGAACTTTTAACCTCATCAGCATTTCATGGTAAGCCAAGTCTCATAAAGCCAATGCATTTATGTCTGCATAACACTTGTGTGCTTGACTGGCTGTGCCCTGCACATGATCAGCACAGTCTGACTTTTTTTCTCATTAAACTCAATTTCTAACTATTTTACTGGGTAAGAGGGTGCCTATTCTGTGTGCATGTGCCTGTAAGGGGGTGCTGAGCGCCAGCAACTGGAGTCAGACCATGGGTCAGAGGGGTCCGTATGTCTGTGGTGCCAGCAGCTGGAGCAATTGGGGTGCATACGTTTAGTGGAGGTGCACAAGTCACTGTATAATTGCTAGTGAACATCAAGGTGATCCATCCTTCAAGTAGAGTAAGAGGCTTGGGAGCCAGATATCAAGGAAAACCTAAGTCTGGGACAGATGCTAGAGAGACCAGAGGGTCTGCAACTTGACAACTGGGGGGATCAGAAAGATCAAAACCAAATACAGGAGGAATTGTGAGGCCTGCGAGTCAACTGTGAGACCTGTTTGGATATGGGTTTGTGTGCATGCGGCAGGGAGAGATGGAGGAACAAGGGACCAGTTACTGAACAGACTGTTTAAGCCAGGAAGACCTGGATTGTATAATGTATGTATTTGCCATTGATGGATCATCATCCTCATCAGCCACAGGGGGAAACAGCATCGGCCTGTTTGTGCCATCTGTGTTTGCATGAGAGTTTCCGTCTTAATTTGTGTGTCCTATTGTGTTTACATGTGCACATAGTGCATTGTGTGTGCATGTATGCCTCTTGGGAATGCATGTCTAGCTGCTAATTTGGCCCTTTTGCATAACAGTTCTCCATTCCTAAGAAAGCCCTCTATCACAGGCACATCAATGAAGTTATTTACGTCAGCTCTTTTTTCTCTCTCTCTCCCTCTCTCTCTCTCTGTCCTAAATCATAGGTTCCAAAATTATAAACATATAGTTCTATATTAGGTTAGGGGGGAAGTATTCAGGCTAAATAGCTTTAGATTCCAATCCTTACTCAAAAAGCATTGTTATTCTGGAATATGCTCAAGGCTGGTTAACTTCAATGGGACTAGCACCAGATAAAAAGCAAACAAATATTGTTCCTTATTGAGTTAGGACCATTATCTGGTTTTCCACTAATGCAATTCCACCAAGTTAAACTGATTTCTGACAACTGAAGGGAGAGAAGAATCAGTGCCAAGGTCCCACATTGCTCTCCACAGCTGGTAATTTACAGGAGGATGAGTATTAACATGGAAACTGCCAATGGTGTTAAGTTCTTTTGAGATCATGGTCTAAAAGTGAAACAGGACTTCCCATGGGTGACTAATGCATATGGCTTATGGAATTAAACCTGGTGATGATGATAAAGTCTGTTTGTGAGCAGACTTGCTAACCTCACATCTGCAGTAGGCTATCCTGGGAAAGATGTAGTCAGGCTGTGTGATTTTCCGGTTGTGTTTTCAAGATGACTTATGATAAAGACCTGAGAGATTAAGCAGTTGTTCCAAAAACTGGAGTAAATGCCTTATTTTTTTTTTGTGGGAAGGAGACTAAAGTTTTGAATTCTTTCTGTCCTACATCTTTGCAGAAAAAGGCTATGAAAGGAGTCCCAGGAAGCAAGAAAGTAACCACAAAATGGGAGAAGAAGTCTCTCTCAGCATATAGAAAGGAGAACTGGAAGATCTAAGGAGCATATCTGAAATAAATTTGCATTGATAGAAGGAAAAAAATTGGAAAGTAATGAACTTTTCTCAAAACTTCAATTACAGGAACCAATGTAGCTGGGTAGCCTGAAGATAAGAAGATGGTGCCATAAAAGAAACTCACTAGTGACAATACATGTCCCTGAATATAAAAACCCCTTTGATATAATTGATTCAGCTGAAGAGAAGGTGTTACTAGGAACAGGACTGGCTACGGCCCAATAATTTCTCATCAGTCTTTGGTGGTGTTAGTTAGCCAAATAGTCCTTCAAGTGGATGCTTTTCTCTTCCTTAATTAGGTTGAGAAGACTAATGAAATTGGATGGATTCTGTCTTGGTTTTGTTGCTAAAAATAAAAAGAAATTTGCAGATTTAAGACTTAAGCATTTCACAAATGTTTTAAAATTCTTTTGTATGTTCTTGCTCTGCTGGGTGTATTCAGCCCTTCCAAGTTTGATGTGTTTCAGCAGTATTGGCAAGATGATTTTTTTCTTTTTTTTTTCCTTTTTTCTTTTGAGATTATGTAATGAAGACAATAGAAAATTATTATTATCTCTAGAAAATAGAGCTGGCCAAGGAAAAAGGAGAAAATCATACGTAGTTTAAAAATGTTTGTTTACCCTCCCCTCTTCTTTCTGAATTTTTAAAGTCATCTGAAAGAAATATAAGTAGCTGAAAACAAGAAAGAAAATTTTACAAAAGTATCATCAAATTCTTTCCTGCCAATTGAAAAGAATGATTTTTAGTGCTGAAATTTCATTATCACTTGAAAATCTTGAGTAATTCTAAGATCTAGCATAACCCAGGTTTTTAGAGTATTGTATTAGAGGCTTTACTCCTACTGTTGCACTCCTGTTTAATATATTCTTCTTATTTTCCCTGTTTTCTCAGATTATATGGCATGGGTATATACGCTAGTATGTAGGTTGTAAATAAAATTTCATGAGATGTTACGTCAAATTTTCTTCTGGTAAATTCCAATGGGGATGTGAGATACAAAAGAAAAAATCATGAATCTCTCTATGTCTTTGTTAGTGGAACATAATTTATCCTTCATTCCTTTTTTCATGAGTTCAATAATGTTTCACTAATGGTCATTTAGAAAAATATAAATAAATTACTCCTAGAGAAGAGAGACTGTAATCATCATTTGTAGCACAGAGGGAGAGCAATTCTAGACTTCACTGTGCTAAGTCCTGTGCAAACCCAAAGAAAAGAGACGGTGCCTTCGCTGAACTTGAAGATTAAGTATAGCAGCGTATAAAATAACACCTGTGTTACTAAATGTTTGAATCTCACTAATTTTGAGTGAGAGTTGGAGGACAGCATTTTCAAGATAGTTTTTGACAAACTCAGCCTAGAGGGGTCCGTTTTATTTTTGGTTTGTTTATGTCCTTCTCCTAATAAACCACAAGTAACATTTTCTGTGAATTTGTTCTCTGGAGCTTGGTCATTTGTGCTGTCTTTGTTACAGTGGCTACAAAGTGTCACACTGAAGGTAGGTTTTGATGAGAACATAGTAAGTTTTTTTAAAAGAACTGTCATAGACATTAGAGTGGGAGAGGCTCGAGACAGATGAGAGAAGGACAAAAAGTCATTAGAGAAACTTCATAGAAAAGGAAAAAGAACCCCAAAGCAGTACAGATAGGTTGGCCTTGCTCTAGAAATGGAGAGAAGTGGGTTAAGAACGAGTGGGGAGAGTTGGCTTTTTGGCAACACAAATACAAACAAATAAAACTCTAACTATTAGGAGGGGATAGGGAGTGAAGCTACCCAGAACACAGGAAACCGAGAGGATACTCTTTTGCTACAGCTGTAGCATAGCCCTTGGTGAAATACATACTCCTATCTCTGATTAAGAACTTCTGGATTCAGGTTGGGAAATGTTTAATTAGGGCAGTAATTTAAAGATCATTGCCATCAGGAAAAGCTCATTTTCTGCCCCTTCTACAACCATTGGAGAATTTCTGACTCAATACTTCTGAGGATCTGGCATCTTTCAGTGCTTTCATTTTTGTTCTCTGTTATGAACCTATTACCCTATGGAGAGAAGACAGAAGAGATTATACAAATTTGCCAAAAGGATGGAATGTTGGCTCGTTTCTTACAACAGGTGCAATATATTGCACATAACTGCAGTATGTAACACCCACGTGGTAGCCAGGAGAAAATAGCTACTCAAGCAATCGGCATGGGCAGGCCTGTAAATAGCCCATTCTGTCCCCTAGTGAGAGGAAGGGGGAAAAGGAGGCAGGTTGGTGGCTGTTATGCTGAGAAAGGTCTATGCAAGGAAAGACAGAAGAGAGGTAGGTTTTGTTATTCAACTGTTAAATCAAGGCTATAGATAATTAAGCTTTAATAGTTTTGTTTTTCATTGAACTGCTTGTTGCAATGATATTCAATGTTGGAAGTTAAACTGTAAAATTTGTTCCTATAACTAAGACTGTAGATGACAAGTTGGACCTCTTAATTTTCGGAAGATGCTTACAGCTTTATTGTCAGAAATAAAATCCTGTGCAGTGAGGGGAAGGTCTAATTGCAGAGAAGTTTGAGTTCTCCTTTCACTTAGATGTCCTTGCATATGTTCAGGTTACTTCTGCTAAGTCACTGGCTATGCGTGCTCCCCTGTGGTTGGCTCTCTGTACTGGTGTTTCTGTATGCAGAGTATATATATATAACATCAGGTATTCTGTTTAATGCTAAACATCAGATTGGAAAGCTATGTGTGTGACTATGACTTGAAGTATGGCATATGATTTTTCAAGTGATGGTTGTTAGAGAGTTGGGTTTTTTTGTTTTGTTTTTTTCTCAAGAGTGCTCGGTTTTATTACCCACACTGACGCTGCTGTGAGTCCTTTACTTCTCTGTAATTAGTGTCTGAGGGGCAGCCTTTGGAGAACACGCAGGGCTATATGCTGATCTTGGTCATCTAATGTTTGTTGCCCCAGTACAGGTAGAAAATGTGCTGTTTAGATGCCTTCTCTGAAGGCAACTCCTTCCAAGGCCTTGAAGGTGTTCCCATCAAGACACTAATATGTTTTATATTTCCAATGTCCCGTGACTGCTTGGCCCTAAAATCCAGTGAGGGCACGTAGCTGAATTTCTGAACTTGAACTCTTAGTGGTAAACTTTCCCTAAACTAAAGGGACATCCCAGAGACGAGTTTAGAAAAAGTGTAGGCTCTATTTTGGATCAAGACTCATGTCAGATCTGGAGAGGGGGAGTTGGTGGGGTGAACGAGGAAAATGCAGCATCAATATATCACTGTACTGCTTGTGATAGAGCCCCATTTTGAAGGCAGTAAGGAAAGCAATACATCATGAGCTGACTCTTGAATTTTCTCTGTGTCTCTTGTGTTATATTGCCTGACCCCCAAAGATGCTGATGTATGCTCTCCTGAGATACTGTTTTCTTCCCCAGTTGACCTGCTTTCCACTAGCAGTTTAAAAAGTTGGGGAGTAGTTCAGATTTAATAAGAGCTTGAAATTCAAGCACAGAGATTTAGAAGCCTGAGCTAACAGTACTATAGACTATTTCCACTAAGCTTTTGTCTGAAGGTTGATGGGGTAACGGTATAGTTGACAAAGAAAAATGTCATATAAAGCTAACTCAAATAGGCTTATGTTTCAGTCTTGAAACTAGTACTGCAGTTCATAGTTTACAACTCAACTAGTAATATTAAAACTGAATATAATAAAAAATAGGAATATCTGTTTATCAGGAAAAAAATCTGAGCATATCTATTTCTAGGGATCATTTAAATAAGAAGTAATCACTGTGGTGACATCAAAAGAGGACACGTAGGTAAAGGAGAAAAAGAACACCAAAAATTATTAGGGGGTTGGAAAAACACTCACTATACGCAGAGACGATGGGAATGGCTGCAACAGTAAGATTTAAGAAGCCACAAATATCAGCACTGCAAAATCAGTCAAGAAGCCAGAGTGTCACTCTCTTAAATCTTTCACCTATACTTGTCATTAGTAGCAGGACTTGAAATGTTAATGAATATGCCCTCATATAGCAGCCCTGGGAATTGCTGCCATTACCAAATTAAAGGTGTAGAAAATGAGGCAGAGACACACAGGTCTTGCAACTCTACGCATCTAGTCTAACCTTGTCATCTAGCTTCCATCTATAGTTCCTGGAGAGACAGCAGCACTTGCAGAGGGCAATTCAATTTTCCTCTGTTGGCTTCCTAAAGCCATTGAAAAGCTTGACTATCAGTTAGGTTTCAATGAATCCTACTTTAAGTGATGCTTTCAAGGACATGTAAACCTTATATGGCTATTTGGGGAATTGAATGCAAATTTTTTTCTTATGCAACTCAGGAAAGCATATCATTTTTTATAATAGTGCCATAGATATCAGAAAGGACTAGCACCAACCTCTGAAAGCCACTGAGGGTTTTGACGGAAATGAGGTAGATACAGAGAGCATCTCGCTGTCTGTACAGTTTACATAGGCTCTCAAATGATTGCAGTTCAGTATAGGGATCAAAGCAATCCCCACATGGTTAATGAATTTTCCAAAATTGGAAAAAAATCAGAACATTCTTTCACTTTGTTGAGGGAGAAAAATTCCATCTCTACACGAAATACATGCATTTAATCTGATTTATTTTCATTCCAGTGACTGAACCAAAAATCTGTTATTTGTCTCTTTCCTTTCATTCAGTTCCACCAATTAAAATAAATAAATAAATTGCTACTCTTCTGCAATCATGGACCTCTTTGATCAGTATAAATATTTCTTAGCATCTACAACCCTGCTAGTGACAACTTTGTCTCTAGTGTATTATGGGACATAAAATTCTGTAAACACTAACCCAAACTGGTCAGAACCAGTAGCTGTCGTCTGACATAATCATCTCTCTGCTTGAAACCTTTGCTCTGTATCATAATTAATCAAAGCTTTCAAAAGTCAATGTAATTAAGAGCAAGACTGTTCTAATGGACAAACTGCAAGCTGTCTGCACTGTGACTTAATAAAACAACAGTTAGTGCAATCATTTCCTTGGCATAACAGAAAGTGTCTGACCCTTTCCTATCTTGTCTCCAAAAATTTGTGTGTCTGTGTGTTCCCACTAGACATTTTCCCCCTTTTTTAGAGAGAAAATAAAATGCCAAAGTGCTGAATCACTAGGGAAAACGATCTTGCTGGAAAGATGAAATCTGAAAACTAACCACCTTGCCACTTGTGAGTGTAGAGAATAAAACCTGCTATTTGTGAACCTCTCAGGATAAGAAGTACTTCAGCAGGAATGGTTTTAGCAGACTGCAATGTTTCTTAAAGAAGAGAGGGAAAAATCATTGTTGTGTTTTGATCACTTGTTCTTCTAGCACAGTAACGCATTCAGCTCAGCAGTCAATTTTACATTAATAAACTTAACGCAAGTGAACTTTACTCTTCAAGTGTTCTTAAGGTGAGCTGGTAGTTGAAATCTGTACGAGGATCAGTAACACACACCTGACGTAGCTTCCTCTGGCTGAAAGCATGTCAGCCATTAACCACTTGCTAGATCTCGCTCTATTGCAGGATTTGGGAACTGAAGTGAGGAAAAATGAGATATGAAAGAGAAAGCTAATTGGGTGAAAGCTAGTGATTAAACTTCATTGAATTTGGCAGGAAATACTGTTAACATGTACGCTTCAAGATGTTTCAATTTAAGATCTTGATGTGTTGTGCTTTTCTGTATTTCTTAAAATTAGATTAACTTGTTTAACTTTTTCTTGAGCTTGCTTTAAGTGACCAGCTATACCTTTGCTCGCTATCACCTCCTATAAATATCCAGGTCCTACTGAGTCTGCTCTACCAGACCACAGCATCTCATGTCAGACAACAAGCTTTGTGTTTAAAGGCATGGCCATGATCCAAAGTTGTCAGTCACAGGTAGGACGTGCTACGGTGCAGGGTTCCCCACGTGGTCCTTGACAGTCAGTTGCTACAAGGACCGGCTGGAGGATGCTGCCCAAATTATATCATGCTGCTTTTTCATGGTAGGTGGTTCTAATCAAAACTGAGCTAGGTAAGGTTGATTCAGCCCAGGCAAATGGCAGTGGGTGGGCTGGCATTTTATGCCTCTCTGAAACCCTATTATTTATGATACGTGTTTAAAGATGAGCTCTCGCAGCAAAATGGAGCAAAACAGATCATTCCAAAGTATTCTGAAGTCCAAATGGATTTGGAATCAGTTTAAATCAGATCTGTATCTCTTCTGCACTGGAGGTAATGCAATAATCTTCTCATAAGACCTTTATAAACTGTGATTTTTGGCTGCTTTATTCCTGCTGCTGATTTTGATCTTTTCAACTTGCATAGCTGCACATACAGGAAAGCTGTTGAGTTATATCTTATTTTTATGTTTCACTATCTTATCAACACACTCATGCACACAGACGGAAACTAAAAATATTTGAAGTACAAAGTTACATTCTATGCTATAATGTGATCATAGAGCCAGTTTTTCAAAGAAAAGTACGGGACTATATTTTTAATGCCTTTGGCATTTATTTCCATTGTGCTGTATGGCACAAGTCTGATAAAGCTTCATGGGACATATTGAGGCTTTAAGATATTGCTGTGAAATGTTGGCCTCACTCAGACAGCCGGATGAATCCAACAGTTCATTTACTTACTCTGTATTGACAACAATAATTAGCAGTAAATATTAATGTGAATGCAGAAGTGCATGAATCCATTAGACACAGTAGCAGTGAAGCCTTTATGCTGTTTAAAGCTCCAGAACGTGACAATTGTCAGCTGCATAGACAGAAAGAGCCACAGCAAGATCACTCTTGATGCGAATGAGACTTGTATGGTTTGTGACAGATGAAGACAAATTGCTAATGATTATGTACCAGTATTTGTATAAATCTCTTAAGGTGCACATGACCCGGCTGAAACAGGAATAGGATACCTTAAATCATATTATGGCTCAATATTTAATTACTGAAAGTTGGAATAACTAGGTGTGTAGTTTTTTCTTCTTCTCCCTCCCTCCCTCCCTTAAAATTAAATCCAGTAATTAATTCTTCATTTAAAATCGAGTGTCTTGGATGCAGAATTTGTTGCCTGGGAGTTGCCGACTGACGGCTAGAGGGTGTAGTCTGTTACACAATTCTTTCTCAAATGCTGTTCCCTCTCCCTCTTCCCCCCTCCCCCCAAAAAAAAGAAAAAAAGAAAAAGAAAAAAACCCCAAAAATCCACAATAAAACACCACAAATGAAAAACCAATATGTGATGGCCTCAGTATGGACATTGTATGACCCAAAGGATATTAAGGGAAGTTGCTGGTTTTTTACTGATGAAAGTAAAAACGTCCTGGGCTCTTGGGAAATAAATAAGCAGCAAATGTGGAAGCGCACCGACAATATGATATTATAGACTCTGTTCTCTTTCTAGCTCACCAATAAAAATACAATTTAGATTACAACTATGAATTCCACTTTCTCAGTACAAAGAGACCTGTTCTAATACCACTGCAGTTATCAGAAAAAAATTAAAAACTTAAATTTAAGAGTACAGCACAGACCGCTTCTTTTATTTGTTAATACAAGCTCATTAGGCAGAGTTCAGATTGCTTTTTCCTTTATCTGCCTTTCCAGAACACCAGTAGTGACACTCAAATGTTTGAAAAAGAGAAAATACCCAAATGATAAATACTAATGGCAAGCAGACTCTTTCTACACCCAAACTAGTGTTTGGTGTCTACCTGCAGTCACCAACCTGCTTTTGCTTTGCCCAAGGTAGCTGTGATGGAAGCAGAGGGAGCAGCAAACAGGGATTGTGTGAGATGAGGAGAGGTGTGCCAGCAGCTACTGGTGATGCTCTGCTGTTGCTGTGTGATTGAAGGTCCTTGTCAATACTGGGTGGCTCAGAATCTGTGTCCTGAGTATTGCCGTTGAGACGGTAAAATGTGATACTCTTGCAGACTGTAGCTGCAGTGGTGGGCAGGAGAGCACAGCATGGGATAGCAGGGAATGGGTTGCAAAAGAGGTGTGAAGATGATCCTAGGAGAAAGCTAGGGACTTGGAGTGACAGGTACCTTCTCTAGTAGGGTTCAGCTAGACAGCTTCTCCCTTTTCAAGGGAGAGGGAATTTAAATAGTAATCAATAATTATCATGGACCCTCCATTCCATAAGAAGTGTGAAATCTGCAAGAACAAAGTGTTTGAGCTTCTCAGGAAGTACAGAGTCAAGATTTCATTGCCATATAATTTGTGTTCCCTAGCTGGCAGAATACTACTTCCAACAATCTTGGAAGAACATAAGTATAATCTTAATTCCATATTAATAAAGCATCTTTGTTGGTGCCTTTTCCAGGTTATTGTTGTTCTTAACAGCAAAAGAATATTTGCTTTGGGAGATAAGGGTCAGTTAAGTAGGTAGCACTACCTGGCTACATGACTTCTGCAGTTAAAGAACATCTGCATCTCTTGCAGCACTTGCTGGAAACAGATAATTTTCCTTTGCAGAGGTGGGGAAGAAGCAAAGTAATTGTCCAAGGCTACCCTGCAGAGGAAAAAGTAGAACTTGAGGCTCTTGGGTCGTGACTCAACAGTCTGTTCACTGGCAAAGCAGTTATTTTGTGATTGCAGAATATTATCTGCTTTACCTCAGTGGTCTTACCCAATTGGTTATGGTACAGTATAGTTAAAATCTGTGCTTTGAAATGTTTGGAGCCTTATTTGACTGCTGGAACAGAATGAATGTGCAGGAGTAGGACAGAATTCAGTTTTACTAAACTTGGCCAGAAAAAGAAATGGACAACGTATTAATCATGAGTACAATAATATCAAGTGTGTAGAAGAAGGCGAGTATATTCCTCACCATCCATCCTCATGCCCTCCATCACAGTTCTAATATTACATGTAACTTTGCCCACTTTCATTTAGAGGGCACTTTTTCCAGTCAGCCAATGGCGTCATTTACATATTTAATGGTTGCTAGCAATTACCTTCTCTGCTATGCACATGCTGAGAGTAGTAATTTCCTAGACAGTCGCATAGTTCCTGACCATCACCGTACACCGGGCTGAGCATCAACCCAGCATCATCCATCCCTTGTAGTACCCCTGAGTGCCTTCCCTCTCCCTGGACTCATGGCTGTGCCTGATAACAGAAAACTTAATTTTACTAGTTTCATTTGTTTGCAATAGTCACAACAATTTTCAGGATCTTTCTGCAGCCCAAGTCACTGGTGGGGACTATAAGCCCTTGTGTTTTCATCCTTTCCCTCCCGCTCAGGCAGTGTGTGTCTCTGGGGTGGCTGATTCGGTCCCCCTTCAGGGGTGCCCAGGGCAGGCTCTCGTGAGTAGCAGAGCATTAAGATATGCTTGGCCAATTTGTCTCAAATTCGGGGAACTAATTCTTTTCCCACACTTCATTTGGAGAAGTATTTTAAATGTTCCTGATTCTTTTTTTCCCCTGTATTTAGATATTACGTTATGGGTTTTTAAAATAAACCTTGGCAGCAAATTGTTTACAAATCATTCTCAGAACTTCTGTAAGTCCAAAACATATCTTTGGCAGTGTGTCAGACAGGTTTATTGATTAAAAGCATGTTCCCTTGACTCTCTTAGGGTTGCATGAAAATTGGCTGCTTTAAAATTGTCCTGGCTGATCATCTTGATGTGCAACTTGTAATATATTTTCTATGTCCTGATCCATTTTTTTAAAGTTATGTTTCAATATTGTTTCTTCAGACAAGCACTGGACATAATATACCAGAATAGATTACTATTGAACAACTGAAATAATTTGGAGTTAACCAGAGCCACCACTGTAGCCTGAAGTGTAAAGAAAAAGTAGAACCTCTGTGAACTCAAGGAAATGGCGGTTTTGGTTAGGAGCATGCTAGGATGGCATGTGTAGGGATTAGCCTGTGCTAAAGCAAATTGTAAATATTGAGAAAACCATAATTATACGATGCAATCCCTAATTCTGATGTAACATGACCACAGTACTCACAAATTAACAGTTGTATGGACTCTCAGTTTTGGATACTTAGTTTTCACTGTACAGCCTATTCATTTGGACACGACTGCAATTTGCTCCAAACTTAATTTTGAAGCTTTATGTCTCTGTTCAGGTCTCATAGCACCATCATTCCTTTGCTTACGAGATCCTTTGGGTTATTAAGGATCATATGAGTAAAAGTTTACTTCAATTCCAGGAGACACAGATCAGTGTAAATCAGTGCAGGCAGTTATTTAGATCTTGGTATGTTTATGGAAGACATCTAAACAAAGAGCTTTCTAACCTCTCTGTAGCAGAGCTGTTGCTTCTCTCAGTGCTATCTGCTGAGCACCAGAGACCTCAGTGTGTTTTTTAAATGCCAAATGCCTACCTTGAACAACTATGGGAGCTGTTGATAGTGGATGCCTATGCTTGTTTTCCTACCAGAGATGTCAAGGTCTGGATGGCCATGAACACTGAAGAACTGCATAACTCCAGAAATGATCCCTCTAACTCATGGCTCAGTACCTTTATAAGCATCCAGAAATGTTATATGATCTTTTAGGGTTTTCTAATTTCATTTATTTATTTTAATTTTTAATAACTGCCATCAGAACCTGAAGGAAATTTTACACTGCTACTTGATGCTCTGGTGGAAGCAGTTGATTCCTAGGATATAAAAAATTATTATGCTTTGTTTTATTCTCTTTCAATACATGATGGTATATCAGTTGATGTGTTTGCATAGCTGCATGTAAATAGCTACGCTTCTTTTGATGATCTGGTCCCAGTAATTAAACTGAACTTCAGTGCTTTTGTTGTCATGAGAATTTGAGACTCAGAATTTTAAAGGATAAGTGATATAGTTCGAAAAGATGTTGAACACACCGCCTGCCACTAAAATAACCTGATTTCATACAGTAAAGCTTGAAAATATTAGTTTTTATCCCTTATATTCTGTCTCTGAGAAAATGGGTAAGGTAATCAATATTCTGCTTGAATTATTTGGAAATTAAAAGGAAAAAAAACAACAAAAAACCCCTTGGAGCATCTTAAGATTGTTTTAATCTCTTGTAATAGTGAAGTAACAACAGACTCTTGTTTTCAGTCAGTTTTTGAGACTACAGTCCTTTCTCACTGCAACATGGTTTATGGCTCTCACTCAAATTGTGTTATCTTTCTCTTCCCCCCCCCCCCCCTTTTTTTTTTCTTGTTCCAAAGTGTAAATTGTTTCCTGCCACTCTACAGGATTTTTCTCCCTTAATGATATGGAGGGAGATAACTACTCATACTGCTGACAGAGGTAAGAGTACTAGAATAAGTAATACTTCAGATACAGAATGATATACTGCTACTGGGAGTAAACTCAACAAAGATTCATATCCCAAAACACTAGTTAGTCTATCAGCACTTCTGCCATTATTTCTTAGGCCACAAATCTGAGAGAAAGTTTCAAGGTCAGCTGTAACTATATTAAAAATCTCTAGATCTATGAAAGGCCCAGTGAATTAGCAACCTTTTTCTTCTTGGATTTTGTTTCTAATGTGAAGCCACTTAGATGCCTCCATTTGGCTGGATCGGCGTAATAGGACGATAAGGGTAAATATAAAAGCCTACACAGATAAATATATATTTTTGGGAGGGGAGAAGTAGTATTTGACAGAAACATCAGGTACTTTAGCCCTCAGAAAGTATGAGGTCAGAAGGCATTTTATGTTTACGCTTATGTAATTGCCTGTGTAGATAAAAATATATCATTAATACTGGCACTATGCTAATTTGTCCCAAACAAAGACTGATTGAATCAGCTCATCTTAAACTGGTTGTAATTGTTTAAAAGCCTTAAAAACAAAACAAAGCAAAAACCCACAACAAAAAAACAAAACAAAAACCCCCACCCATGCCTAAATTTAAGGCAAAGTTGTAATTTGTAAGCCACTTACCTCTCAGGAATATTAAGTTTTTCAGTCTCTATATAATTAAGCTACAATGATTGGTCAGATAGAAAAGGAGTGTTCCACAATGTTAATTTGGAGCCCATTAATACTATTTTTCACTGACTGGTGTGAAAAATTTACCATCCTAATCCTTAGTGGAAGACTTTTCCACTCTTCCCCTTCAGTTCTTGGCATTGGCGGTATTACAGACATAAGTACAAGCCGCTTAAAGCAGTGGAAGAACACAAAGTGTAGTAGAGATGAAATTAATTGAATAATGAAACTAAGGAAGAGCTCATATGTATTATTAAAAGACAAAAAAATGGAAAGTAATCTTGTTGATTCAAGACAGATTGTAAGGGTAGACCTGGAAAAGCTGAAGCCAAAAGAAAAGGTATTTTGTGGTCTTTGGGTGTGGTAACAAGACAACGCTCTAGAGAGGTTCATTACTAGTAACAGGAAAAATGAATGAAGCTGTTGGTCCACAACTGGGAGAGGAGGAAATGCTATCTACAGATAGGGGAGGTGGGGAGGAGAAGGCTTAAAGGACTAATGCTTTTCTGCATCAGTCATTCTGGGAAGGAAAACCGCAATTAGATCAGTTAGCATCTGTAACAGCAAGTTCTCTTTCTGCAAGAGGGATATGAAGAAAAAAACACATATTTAGATTGGCTAGGATTGGTGAACTTAGGCTGCTGTATGCTTCATTCTCAAATTTTTTTTGTCCTTTAGAGGAGCTATCAGGAGGAAGAAGCAGCAATATTTAAGACAAAATATTCTCATAAGCAAGTCTGATCCAGGTCACTATCAGAACTGTTGCCATCCACCACCATTCTTTCCAATAGCACTGTCTTCCAGGACTCATACTTGTACCCAGGGGAAATAATAATAATAAAAACCAAACTTGTGAATTCCTGGTGCATATAAAATTACTATTGATGGGGTGCAAATCTGGTTAAAGATCAGTTTTCAGAGAGTATTTAGAATGAGTCAGACAGAAATGGAATCATGAATCAAGTGAGGCTCTTCAGGGATATGTCCCAGTGTGGTACTAATAAATATTTTCATTAAGATCCAAATGATGGAATAGAAACTTCACTTATTGAATTTCAGGCTGCACCAAGCTGGGAGAAACTGCAAGCACTTGGGAGGACAGGATGAGAATTCAGAATGATCCTGACAAATTGGAGATATGGCCTGGAAAAAAATGGTTGAGATTCATCAGGGATAAGTTCAAATTTCCATACTCAGGTAGAAATAATCAATGGTAACATGGATCAACTGAAGAAGAAAGCATTAAGAGTGATAAGGAATCTAGAAATGTTGTCTCTGAAGAAAACTGGAGGAATCTGGGTAATCTCTTGCAGAAAAGAGGAGACATAATGTGCAGTGTAGGTGCTACTATAGAGAGGAAAGAAAAGGGTAATGTAAGGGAAGCTGGTGACAAGCTCAAGGTAAGAACTGATTTGTTGGCCATATTTTCATTGTGAGCTCGCATATGCACAATCTTGCAAACTCTGTGCTTCGCTGACTGCATGGTGTAACCTGTCTAGAATAAATTGCCCACTGGTATCAAACCTTATGTCTTTCAGCAAAGTAGATCATCTTTTACTTTGCTTTTGTTTCTCTGCAATCTATTAGCATGAGGTTGGCACTTATGCTTTTTCCTACACGTGAAATCAGGAACTGTAAAGCTATTGTGTGAGTAAGCTGTTCTTCTATTTGTATCCATCAATGAATTTGAAACTGAAGGGTACATGCTCAAAGTAGGCTTTAACCTTCATCTTAACTGTTTGAGTAGCTTTTTACATTAACATGCTGTAGCTGTCTCATATTACTATCTGAATTTAAAACTGAAAGTACATCTAACTTCAGCAATTGCTTGTCACTCACCTGTTGAAATCTGCATTTATATTGCTAATTACAGTGAGTGATTTCTTGTCCTTAGCACTATGCCCACTAGACTACTTACCACTTACCTGAATTTTCAGAAACCATTTTCCATAATAGGTCAAGAGAACTCCAGAATAATATCCTTTCTGCTAATTCAAAAAAAAAAAAAAAAAAAAAATTCTTTAAAACTGCAATAGTTTCAGCACTTTCTCCTTTTTGTGTTTGTTCATGCTCCCTGGAGCTTAGTTTTAGATGAAACAGAAGCATGTTAGATGGATGCCGCCTTTCTTATGACCTGAAATTGGCTTTAAACAGCCATTTAGGAGCAGTTCTTGTTCATTCTTATGAAACTTTAAAGACCATACGTGATTATGTGCTCATGTAACTTCTCAGACTAATCATTTATACCATGTATTATTGCCTTCAATGTTTCTTTGGACACGCTGCCGTACACAGCACACGTAATACTGTATTTTCTTAAACTTAGTTTGTCAGGTATTGTATAACTGTAATGAAAACATTATGTCTTCTTTGAAATTAAATAAATTTTGCAACTATTCATGGGATGTTGCCATGGGGTTATTAAATTGTCTGATAAGTGTTGACTTGGGATGAGGTGCTTTTATGCTACCTTGCTGCATGAACTGTATTATGGAAATCTTTATGTAAAGAGAACATAAGCAAAACCTTGAGTTAGGGTGAGTACAAGACTTGCAAAATGTTTTTCATGCTAGTTCAAGAAGAATTGGAGATGAAGTAGGTTTTATCTTGGTTTAGGTCCCAAAATGTGCTTTTTAGGTTGCCTATAAAGTAAATGGGGACAAGTTGCACGAGAAGTTGTGGACGCCCTGTCGTTGGAAGTGTTCAGGTTAGGGTGGATGGGGCTTTGAGCAACCTAATCTAGTGAAAAATGTTTCTGCCCATGGCAAGAGGGTTGGACTAGATGATAATTAAAGGTCCTTTCCAACCCAAACCATTCTATGATTGTACCTGCATGGGATGACTGATCTGAACTTAATTTGGCATTTCAGATACAGGGCCTGAATAATCATCCAGAAGATTACTTCTCTGCCAAATTTTCCCACTGTGCCACTTTGTATTAGAGTATGTATTGTTTCTTTTGATTTCTTATTTTCAACTTTTTAACACTGCTTATTAACACTATAGACCAGCTTGTTGTCTCTCCTGAGACAGTCTCCAAGAGATTGATATATTTAGCATTCACATGAATTGGAAGAATCTTGATCTCAACCTTGAACCCTCTATTTTAGCTGAGTTTTGAATGACTGAAGCAATGCCTGGGAAAGGTATGGGTTTGTTATTTGCTGCAGTCCTCCAGTGCTCGGACAATCCTTCAAGGCAGTAGAGTTGTCCTAGAGTTGTGGGTAGAGCTGGACATTTAGCACACATTTCAGTGTCTGGGCTTTTCTCTGGGCATCTAAAGATCAGAGACTAGAAAAATAATAATTTTAATTTTCTTTCCACTTAACTCTAGTGTTTCTTTATAGCAGCTGACATATGTAAAGCTGAGGAAAAAAAGTGTTTTGAAATGTAAGTAATGTTTGTCAGAAATAGAAACCATGTAATGATATGACAATAACGAAAACAGTTTGCATGGCCTCTTAACTATATTATTTGTTTTGATTTGACTGCAATAGAAAGCATCCATCCACAGACTCTGCCTGGCTTGTCAGTTATTTAAAATCATGAACCTTAAATCAATGCCATCAGCTCCTTCTTTCTGCTAAATAACAGCAGCACAATCAAACACTACCACCTGCAGACACTGGCCTGTATCTCAGTCCACCTTTCTGTTGAAGCCAATGAGCAAGAGCAGTCTACAGAGTTAACTGAAAGTTTAAAGAAGCTGTTCTATACATTTGTGGGTTTAATTTGCACATACTTAATCCCATCTCTGGTTGGCACAAATAGTCTATGTACTATAATACAAATATTAGGTTGTGAGGGACCTTTGGAGGTCTGTAGGCCAACCTCCTGCTCAAAAAATGACTAACTCCAAAGTCAGAGCACGTTCCTCAGGGCTGTGCTCAGCTAAGTCTTGAAAATCTCCAAGGGTGAAGACTGAAACTGCTCTTTTGGCCCTCTGTTCTGGTACTATTTTTCCCCCCTCTTACCAGAGTTTTCCTTGCACGATTTTGCCTCTTGTGCTTTTACTGAATTCTATTTTCTTGTACCTTCCTTCTTTTAAATAAAGACAACTTTAAAATTTAATGAAGTCTTCTCTTTTCCAGGCTAAACAAGCCCTATTTCCTCATCCTTTTGTGTGCATCTCTCCAGTTTCTTCATCTGTGTTTTACTGCAGACACAGTCTCACAAATGCTGGAGTAAGGACAAAAATAATTTCCTTTAATTGATTGGTCAAACTCTTTCGAATGCAGCTATTCAGTTTATCATTGCTGTGGTTAAGGTATACGCTGACTCATGTTCAGCTTCTCTGCCAGGATACCCAAGTCCTTTTTGACTCTAGTCCTTTTTGACCCTCAGCCTGTGCAGTGGCATGGGTTTACTTTTGTCCAAGGCTCACATCATCTGTCTGTCTTCTACTTTGCAGTCAACATATTTCTCTAACTTCTTAACCTACCATATAGGCAAGAAGGCCAAGAGCATCCTGGCTTGTATCAGAAATAGTGTGGCCAGCAGGATCAGGGCAGTGACCGTCTCCCCGTACTCAGCACTGGTGAGGCTGCACCTCGAGTGCTGGGTTCAGTTTTGGGGCCCTCATGACAGGAAGGACATTGAGGTGCTGGAGCGTGTCCAGAGAAGGGCAACGAAGTGATGAAGGGTCTGGAGCACAAGTCAGATGAGGAGCAGCTGAGGGAACTGGGGTGGTTTAGCCTGGAGAAAAGGAGGTTGAGGGGAGACCTTATCACTCTCTACAACTACCTGAAAGGAGGTTGTAGCCAGGTGGGTGTTGGTCTCTTCTCCCAAGTAACAAGTGATAGGACAAGAGGAAATGGCCTCCAGTTGTTCCAGGGGAGGTTTAGATTGGATATAAGGAAAAATTTCTTGACTGAAAGGGTTGTCAATCACTGGAACAGGCAGCCCAGGGAAGTGGTTGAGTCACCACCCCTGGAGGTATTTAAAAAGCATGTAGATGTGGTGTTTAGGGACATGGTTTAGTAATGGACTTGGCAGCCTAGGTTGACGGTTGGACTTGGTGATCTTCAGGGCCTTTTCCAACCTAAATGATTCTAATAATTCTTCCCCAAATTGATTTCATCCCATCATGAGAGGTCCTACAGTCACTAGGGGCATGAGGTAAAACTCCTCCCCTGCTCCTCCATTTCTGGGAGAGATGGGAAACTGTGGAAAAAAAATCAAATTGCTATACCTGCAACGACAATTGAAAGGCACGTGTTGGAGACTTGGGGTGCAAGCAGAACAATTTTTGTGTCCAAATATTGTATTGGTACCAGACTATTAATAAATACCATATCAAGGGACAGACAGTATTCAAATATCCTGCACAGATAACTACATGGTTGAAAAACTATCTGGAGGTGACGTCTGTGGAAAAGATTAAAAGAACAGCTATGAAGGAAAAGCAGCTAATTTGGAATGGAAGCCACAGTCAAAGTCATCATGTCCTGGTAAGTCTGATCATGATTCTCCCTGCTTCAGATCTAAGGCTTTACGTCTGAGCTACAACAGAAGCTGCATTTACTTGGAGAGAGGGAGATGTACTTAAAAAAAAAAAAAAAAAAAAAGGCAAATGTGTTTAAGATGAGATATATAGTTGGAGTGATTTTTCTGCAGAAGCTGAGAAAGCAATGGCTTTGCCTGATAGATCCTTTGAAAGGAAGTATGGCTCAGAGCAGTATCATACTTGTCTTCATCTTTACAATGAAGCAATCCTGGAAGCAGATAAAGTGCACAGAATGAACACATAGAAGAAAGGCATAAGTTCGCCAGTGAAAAATAGCATTCATTCAAAGCCAGAGAGAGTTGTTTCAGGAGGGTTTTTCTTTGCTTTATTTTGTTAAACTTCAGTCTGATCACAGCTCGACCTCAACAGCAGTTTAAAAGCTATGACAGCACAAACCCAGTCATTTTATTGTCCAGCTTATATCAGTTTATTTTGATTCAATAGCAGCACTGGACCCAGGCCTGGGTACTGCTGTATGTACTACGTGGGTGCAGTTTAGCGCTCAACCTTCCTCTATAATGCCCAGACTTAAGAGGTTAAAAGAAAACCCTAGCAAAAGGGAAGAAAAGGAGGATGGAGGGGAAAAAAAAAAAAAAAAAACCCCAACCAAAAAAACAAACCCAAACAAAAAAAAACCCAACAAAACCCACAACCTTTTTGCTTGCTCTGTGAATCCATATGGTTTCTGAGATAAAAACATGCAGCGTTCATGATGGTACATTTTGATTTCTGAAGAAAAACATCTCCCTCTTGGATTGATCACATGGTAGAAATAAGGCACAGAATTTATTTTTAGATAGAAAGCGAGTGACTCGCAGACACCTCATTTAATGAGTTTCTGTTATATACTCCAACAGGGGCAAAAATCTCAAATGCAGGGCTGTAAATGAAGAAGTCTCCCAGCTGAGGAAGTAATACTGTCACTATGGTCCTCATGTAGGTTAATTCCTAAACCCAAAGCACTGAGGGGTTTTCAGAAGTGGATGTCTGCAGGAGGGCCGGCTTTCAAAAGCAACTCAAGTAACCGAAGCTGCAAGCAACTCCCTGTTCACTTTCCAATGTACTATAAAAGATTTTCTAACTATTGTTAAAATCATTAGCCATTATGTGCCTCCCCTTTGCTACCTCCAGGACCTAGACCATAGGTTACATCCACATGGTGACCTGAACTCACTAACAAGCTTTCTGTGAAGCAAATTCAGAGCATGATTTAGGAGTCAGGACATTGCAGAGGTCGTTCCCAACAGTTTGCAATCAGCTATTGTTTTTTAAGGCTCTAGAGCGGCGTATCCTTTCCACTGCAGTTAGCTTTTGGGGCTGTACGTGTTGGCAGGAATACTGAATTTAGAATATAGCTATAACCATGGTCTCTTTGACTATGTCTGGGGCTCATGAGACAGGTCACTACCAGTCTATAATCATTTGTAGACATTTTTTTTGACTGAGATTCAGATTATAACTGCTTTCTGCAAATTTCAGCTTGCTGTACATTTGTTGGCTAAGCCTCTTAAAACATTTGACACATCAGATGGGTGATCGTGAAATCTAAAAAATATGAATAGTACCTGGTTGTCTGAAGCCACAGAATAATGAACAGACTTTTGTAAGAAATAGAAGGTCAGAAAATGCTCACTGATATCTGATGTTTTATACATGCAAAACCACAGGCATGACAGAATTAATTTCTTTGGGCAGCAAGGCAAAGAGCAAAGGAAAGAGGAGCTTAGATCAAGAGGGATGAGATGTGAAAGGAACAAGCTTTAAAAAAATTGTCATGGAAAAGGTATTAATTTTAACAATTTTTAAAAAGCATACAATTAATAAATTTCAGTATGTTGTAGAAGAGTGCCAGTACTGCTACAGAACACTATAACATCTTTCTGATTAAACGCTGACTCTTAAGGTTAAAATCCTTTTTTAAATAAATAAATAAATCTGCACATTTCATTTTTTTAGATTGTAGAAATTACAAAAATTAACAAAATGTTACCAGCCGAGCTATCTACACAAATTTAACTCTGTCATCCTGCACACACAATGGAAACTTAACTGGCATTTCCTCTTGAGCCCTGGTTATATGAGTATTTCTTTCTTATCTTATACAAAAAAAAGTAAGAACTTCATATTCGTAGGGAGCAGAAAATCATGGATGCAACCTGTGTAATATTCTCCTCTGTTTTGATCATACTTTAGCTTCTATAGGTACTACACATAGGGAAGAAAATAAAGGCTCTGCATAGCCCCAGTTGTTTGAATCCGTGTTCAACAGGATCTCTGATATCAAATTCAGCAGCACAATGTTAATCAAGGTCAGCATCTTTTTTTGTGTTTGGGGTTTTTTTTGCAGTGATTAAGGGTCATGTCAGAGAAGACATATTTCTTTGATTATTTGTTATTCACATCTGATAGGGATTGAAATCACTCATGACCAGTTAGAGGCTCCAGCCTGAGGCAGTTTAAATGGATGCTGTGACTTCAGCAATGGTTAGAGTTCAGCTTTAGCTGCATGTACATATTTTTTTGCGATTTTCTGTGAGATACACTGGAGTTTTAAGAATTGGATGTTGTCAGTGAGCACACTCCCTTGATTTGTCTGTTTTGATCTTCCCTGTCTGAAACACATCAAAGTCAGTTTGAGGGTGAGAAACAGAGTTTTCCAGGTGCCCTTTTCTCTACCCGGCCTTTAAGGAAGGTCTCTGTTACACAGATTGGCTGAGAAGGAGAAAAACCATGGTTGGTAACTGTATAAGAAGCTTATTATTCAGACTTCAGAGATAATTGGAAAACAGCACACCAATGGACAGTAATGTATTTTATCTGTTACTGAGGGGTCTATGAGACCTTGCAGAAGTCCCGCAAAGATGAGAAACTGGCGTGAGCACGGCACAGAGTTGGGGGCTGGAGCACAGGATACTTCTGGATGGGATGAGAGAAGTTGCAAGGGGAATCACAGCAACCTTCCACTGCCTATGGGCACGCAGAGAGAAGAAAGACGCAGACTCTTCTTGGGGTTGTACAATGAAAGGTCAAGAGGCAAAGGCCACAAGTTTCAGCAATGGAAACTCCGACTGGATATTAGGAATTTCGTTTTTACCCCATCACATGGTTTACACACAGGAACAGGGGCCCAGTGAGGGGGTAGTGGAATTGCAGACCCTGCCGATTTCTCCAAACTCAGCTGCACAATTTCCCAAGGAATCTGATTTATCTTTGATGTTGCTCCTGCTTTGAGCAAGAGTTTGCAGAATGGACCTCCGAAGGTCCTTCCAGACACAACTCTTGCCCAATTCTGTGATTCTGATTGTATGTAATCTCTTCTGGGGAAAGCGAGACCCCCTCTGAAATAAAACGTGACACCGGAGAAGCAGTGACTGCCATGGTTTTTCTAATTATGAGGATGAGATCAAAGGGCTTTTGTCAGCTCAGTTGAGAGTAGTTATGTACGACGTAGTACAAAAGTCAAGAAAACAAAAGTTGCAGGGTTCTATAAATAATTTGGTGATCTCAAGGGGCTTTCCAAAGTGTATATATCTTCTGTTTATAAACCAAGCATTTCTAATTAGTGTAAGTGACCACAAAACTCTAACCAAAAAGCACAAATTAGAGAAAGCGTAGCCTAATTTAATGACTCTAGAAGTTATTACCTGGCTACATGAAGTCTGACATAAGGCAAGCATGTGGATTGAATTAGCAGTCTGATGGTTTTGTGCCAAGTGGAGGAACTGGGAGGGGGATGAAGGTGGAAGAGAAGGGAAGTTCTGGCTTGTGACGAAGAAGATCATTTACCCCAGATCTGAAATCCATATTCTTGTTAACTAAGAACTGGCTACATCCCAACATGAAAAATGAAGTTTACATTGTGTGTGTGAACCAGCAATTTGCATTGATTTGCACATGATTTGTGTCTAATTTGCTAATCGTTAAACTCCGTGTGATATGTAAATAGGCAGAAAGTTAAAACCGAGGTTTTAAATTCATTCACTTCGACGATTTCATCTCGTTGGCAGGAGTTGCCTGCTCTCACGCGGTCTGAGTACATTGAAGTTCACCCTCCATGAAAGACTTGCAAAAAGGTCTTTCACTCATATTGTTTCCTTCTATTGCTACTGTCCAAAGGTAGATTGAACTTAGCAGTGACTTGGTTTTTTAGGATTTTTGAGATATTTAGATTATTCCACAGTCATTTATATGACTCGTGGTCGATCTACAGGTGAGACTGACCAGTACAGCTAATTATCACTTTGAGATACCTGAAATACAGATGGGATCCAGAGAAGGAATGGCAGAAGTGAAAATAGCTGCCTGCAAGACACTGCAAGGCTGGTATTAATGTGACCACGTTCAGGCCAAAAGTCTGCAAGCAGACCTGCTAGTATTTCAGATAAATAAATACTGGTTTATTTTTAAGTAGGTTTAAATGCAAAAGGATGCAACATTAAAAAAAATAAATAGTAATTCGGTCTTTTTTGACTGTAATATTAATGAGAGGTGACTAAAATATTGATATTATATGTAAAATTAATATATTATATTAATATATTATATATAATATATTTATTAATATAAAATATTGATATTATATGTAATTATTAATTATTATGTTATTATTGTTATTATGTTAGATGTAATTATTATGTTATTATTAATTATTATTATTATGTGTATATTAATTCCATGACAATTAATATATTAATGAGAGGTGACTAAAATATCTGATATTATCAGTGCCTCAGCTATCTTGGGTGATTTCAGGATCTTAAGAAAGGTGTTATTATCAAAGCTGTAAAAACCAAAAAGGAGCAAGTTTCAAAGACCAAATGGGGTTTGACCTCCTGTTAAAGAAGGTCTTGTCAGAAACACATGCAGTGCTAATACATTTAGTTAACCGTAGGAACATGTTAAGTTTTCCTGATGTCCTAGGAGACAAAAATGGTATGTAACTGTGTGGGTCGTTTGTTTGGTTTTTTTGTTGAAAAAATTAGTCAATCAAAAACATTTTAACAGCACAACAATTCACAAATCAGTGTGACTCAGTGAATAGAACAATGGATTATTAAAAAAATAATAATAATAGATTGTCTCCAACTTGCTTCGCAATCAAGGCAACACACAGTAAAGAGGTATAGGGAAATATTCTAACTGAAGGATGCCAAGACAAGACAGAGCTTATGTTGTGTGATGTATGTATGTGAGAGCCTGGGAGCCTGGACTTGTTAGAGACGTCAAAGTTCAACAATGATGTGTAAGCAGATACTGGACAGGATGCAATGTAAGAGACATGTATTCCATATCGAGCATACTTATATTTTATAAGGGCTTGTACTGAATATGCAGCAAGTAAACACATCTTCAGATAAAATCAGTATGAAAACAGTCTGAAGAATTAGCATAGACCATGAAGTAGGTTAAGTTTACTCTTTCAGTCAGTAGTCACCTGTAGGTTTTGAGGTTTTTCTCTGACATGCTGATTCAGAGAAGGGTACAGAACGTATGAGGCACCTCCCTTAGGGAAAGATGCTCTTCAAGGTTAGCTCACATAACGTGATGCTTCCTGAGGAGTTCTAAGGCTGAGTGACTATGTTTCTATAAACTCTGGCTGGAACTGAGAAACTGAACTGAACCTCTCTCCCTTCACTCCCTTTTCCCCTTATTGCTGGGAATACCCATGCTGTCATCCAGTCCCTAGTTGCAGCATACCAGATTTTGCATCCAAGCTGTGGAAGATCTTGTTTCTCCTCCACCAGCAGCTTTCCAAAATCTGGTTTGTTGATTCAGAGAGCAGCTTTGGGTTCTAGTTGTCTTTGATAAAATTAATTAATTATTAATTAACCTGCTCCTCAAGGATCATTTGGTTTTCTCCAGCTACTGTTGCATTTTTATTGCAATGTTTAATATGGTCTCCATCCATACAAAATAGACATTTACTCTTAAATATAGCGATGAACATTTTCAGTAGGGTTGCAACAGATATGAGCAAAGGTCCTTTTTTCAATGTCTTTAAAAACCAGACTGAATTATTTATGCCTTCATAGCATTTTGAATTGAATTAATTTATGCCAAAGGAAAATATTTGTTGGTGAGGTATAGATGTTTCTGCAGAAAAAGGGAATAGCTCATTACCATCCATTGACATTTACTTCATCATGTAACATTTTTAAAATCTTTACTGAAGACCTAAAAGCTAATTTTAAAATGTTGCAGGCTTTGTTTTGCAAATGACAGAGAATCTACTTGGCATAACAAACTTACTTAAATATCTAACTCTACTTGAAATCAAGAAAGCTAAGAGGACCCTTTTAAAAATCCTTTCTTATTCATAACACGTCTTAATAATAGTCAACATAGGTTTTCTTATGTAAGGCAGAAGTTGTCACTGAATAATATGATTTGGTAAATTTATCAGGAGAGGGGGGAAAGGATTATTGATTTATTTTGAATACAGCGATATACTGATCTTCTCTTTAATGTACCACTTTCTGTGCACCTGAAGTAATCACTTCACGCAAGATGGAAATATTCAGGTCAGTCTTCATAATGAGGAGAAAGTATCTCAAAACAATTATCTGTTCAGCTTATGTATTTTTTTGTTAGTTGAAGGCCATATTTATGCTTTTCAATAAGAATAATTATTTTTGAAAACTGTTGCCTGGCCCAATCAGTTTATGTAACTTTTCCTTTTTTCCAAAGCATTGCATTAGGAAGACAGAAGGATTTTAGTGTGCCTGTTACCTGTGGGGGTGATCCTCCTCCCTCCAAAATTATTGCAAATGTGACTGCAGAGTGGTTATTACTGGAAAAAACAGTTGTCCAGACCAGTAGAAAATTTTAGATGCTGTTGTGGTTTAACTCCAGCGGGCAACTAAGCACCACACAGCCGCTCGCTCACTCTTCCCAAGGCGCAAAGGGGGAGAGGATCAGAGAAGTAAGTGGTTTTGGCAGGGATAGAGTTAATTTTCTTTCTAGTAGCTGTTATAGTGCTGTGCTTTGGATTTAGGATGAGAATAATGTTGATAACACACTGATGGTTTTAGTTGTTGCCAGCAGTCAAGGACTTTTCAGCTTCTCATACTGCCCTGCCAATGAGAAGGCGAGGGGCACCCAAGAAGCTGGGAGGGGACACAGCCAAGACAGCTGACCCAGACTGGCCAAAGGGATATTCCATACCATATGACATCATGCTGTGTATATAACTGGGAGAGGGGGCAGCTTGGGGTCTTGTGGAGTATCAGCTTCGGGTGATGAGAAATTGTGCTGTTCATCACTTGGTTTGTATATTCTTTATGATGACGTTGATTATCATCGTCTTCCTTTTCTGTCCTGTTAAACTGTCTTTATCTCAACCCACGAGTTTTACTTTGACTTGGTAGTGCTAGGTTTACAGTCAGACTCGATGATCTTAAAGGTCTTTTCCAACCTAAATCATTCTATGATTCTGTAACTCCTCAGAATGAACAATAGGAGTAATTATGTATGATAGACTATGAACAAGAGGTTTCAGAGTGGACTCTGCATAGCTAATGAACATCAGTCAATAGGTAACATTTCAGTGGACCTAATCCTGCTCCAGTAAAGTCATCGGAAGCATTTGTCTTTACAAGGGTGCAACACCAGACCTTTGAGTCTGAGGTCAGATTGAATCCTGCCAGCAATGCCTTATGAGTCCTATGGTTGTCCTTCCATTTCACTGCCTCATGCCTTGCAGCCATTGAATATTGGACTATTTAATTGATTTAACACTATTTTGACTGTCTTACAATGCAAATGCTGACCTTGATAAGGGAAGGCTTTTACTTTTTCACTTTTTTTTTTTTTTTCTGTTGCAAGCATAGCAATTAATACATACTTAATAGAATCCAAAATTAGTCACTCCTGAATGTAATTATGTGCTAATTATGCAATTATTTTATTTTATATAGGCAGCAAAAAAATTGTAAAGTACTTCAATTATAGGGTCTTTTTGAAAAATCAAGTCAACTACTACTTGACTTAAATAGTCATTTATGAAATAATTTGTCACTTGACATTTTAAGACTTCAGGGTTTTTTACAGCATTGTTATTGTGTACCTAACAAAACTGCTTTCTCTTTATCTGAGATCTTTTTTTCCAGTATTAGAAATTTGACATAGAGTTATCTTACACATTTGTCTGAAATTAGCAGATTACATGTTTGCAAAAATAATTGTTAGCAGATTATTATATATTTGCCTGTGTCTTAGCAGTTTTGGTTGAGTTTGAAATAAATCTTTTAAAAGTAAAATTTGAAGAAGGGAGTTAGAATAATTTTGTGTGTAAACGAGGCTGATCAGATCAAGTTATTTGTGTATCTGATGCTTAATTTCCTCTTTATGCTTTTTGAATCTGTTGACCATTATTGCTCCATTTGTCAGAAGTGGCAACACCTCCAGACAGATAAAGGTTAGAATGTTTTGTGAAAATTCGGTCTGAACATGCAAACGACCCAAACTAGTGTCTCTAACCTTAGAGAAAATATATAAGCTCAGTCTATTCTCTTTAGCCAGCCAGTGTATCAATCAGCACACACTTGGTGCTTGCTGACTGACATATCGGTAGCTTAAAACAGGTACAGCTCATAGAATCACAGTATGGTTTGGGTTGGAAGGCACCTCAAAGCCCATCTAGTTCTAACCCCCCTGCCATGGGCACGGACACCCTCCACTAGCCCAGGTTGCCCAAAGCCCCATCCAACCTGGCCTTGAACTCTGCCAGGGATGTGGCATCCACAGCTTCTGTGGGCAACCTGTGCCAGTGCCTCACCGCCCTCACAGTAAAGAATTTCTTTCTAACATCTGATCTAAATCTACTCTCCTTTAGCTTAAACCCATTACCCCTTGTCCTAGCATTACAGCTCCCAAGGAATAGTCCGGACCCATGACAAGGCAGATGGAGCATTGCGGTGGCTTGCCCTGTACTCAGTATTGCCACAGGAAAAAGGGTTTGGGAACAGATGATGAGGGAAAGCAGTAGGAGATAGGACTCAAATCCACAGGAAAGCAGGCGGCTTTATTTCAGCTGCTTATGAGTTATTTTAATTCTCCTCTAAAAGATGTCTCTACAGTGCTTTATCTCCATAACAATATTGTTCAAGACAGTATCTGCTGTGCTCAGAGGGAAACTCTCATTTGTGTACAGGAAACAAATAGCGTCAATCAAATAGCACTTATGACCCTTTCTGCATAATACTACAATAATGTGGTTCTGATTTACTATTACTCAGACTACACTGGTAATTAGGAGCTCAAATGAATTTGAAGCCTTATTATTGTAAACAATATAGGAAGACATTCATAGAAGATTTACAAAATAATGTTATGCTCTTTGATAGCTGGGAGTCTAAGGCAGAGAGGGCTAAGTTATAAACCTAAGATTTTAAGTGCTTGTTGACTCCAGCACATAGTAAGCCTTTGTTGATGCTAAATGAATTTTTGTTAATATAAAAAATAAAGCAATATTAAGGACTTCACATTCACTAACGAGGATTTTGCCAAAGCCTTTGTAGTTCACGGATAGAAAAGCAGGATTGAAACTCCAGCCCATTTTTACAAGAAGGCTGGCTATCTTCTCTATTCCCACATGAAGATTTTTGATCACCCTCTTGAGATATGGCTAGTTGCTAGCTACTGTTTGCTCTGGTTGTGGTCACTCAGAAGTTTTAGCACAAAAAGTTTTATGCCAATTTTATCAGTAAATGTATGGCAGGGAAGAAAAGGGAGATGTTTAGGAGTCCCTGATCCCATCCAGCAGCTGTAGGTCTAGATGGTGGTCTGAGGGGCTGTCTCCTATAACCCAGTATCACTTCTCGCTCTTTTCTAAAGGAGGTGGGGTGTATGTGTGTGTCTCATGCGAGCTTTAAGTTGAAAGAAATAGGATATAGGGTTTGGCTCTTTATCAGCTGCTGCATGAAGAGTTATATTGTAGGGTGTCTGATGATACTGCTAAATACAAAAAATATTCTCTGCCATCTATCTTTTCTTTCAATGCCTTCCATAATCATCTCCCTTATTCTGTTTTTACCTCCCTAACTCATACAGCTGTGATTGACTGGCAGATAGAGACCACAGCATTGCCAATTTACATTTGCAATCAATAGAGCACTTAGATTTCCAATGACATTATTAACATACATTTAATAAACAACAAAGTTAACTTTCAGCTGACACTTATGACTACGTACTGAAGCAGAAACACTTAAAATGTGATTACACTGAATTCCTCCTGCACGCAACTGTCTTATACACCTCTGCTTTCCACTTTCCTTCTCACATACCATTCAGGACCCTCTCCTGATGAAAAGCTCTAAAATGTTTTGCCTTCTGACATCAGCAAATATATGTACACTATTTTAATTGAGAGCTAGTTAGCAAAAAACCCCAAGGAGCTCAGATATAAACAGACATAAGGATGTGGTGCAATTTGCTTAGTTTGCACTTTCTGGGAGCTTTGTAATGTTTATTTTAGGGTATGTTTGCCTTGCAAAGTCAGTTTAAGTAATCACCATCCAGATTTGAGCAGCAAGGTTAAGCCAGCCTGTCATTGAGCATTTACACTGTGAAGTTGACTTGGTTACACACCAGGAATTTGCCCTTCCTTTTGTATTAAGCCATAATGGTGGTGTAAGCCTCCATCTTCAGTTTGTTGGGTCAAAAAGGGAGGGAAGAGCTGCTAGGCAAGTCTAACTCAAGACAGCACATCTGTTTCAGAGACTCTCTTGGGTGTGCCACCTTGATAGGAGATGGATCGGGAGGCAATGTGCCTGGACATGAGAGCACAAGGAGAAAATGGAAGAAAACAGCTGGAGAGCTGTCAATGCAAGGGACTCATTTTCCCTTATTTCAGAGTGGGTATTCTATTGCTTTGAATTATAACGAGCTGTCCCAAATTCAAGCTTCTAGCTAGGCCAAGTCTATGAAACCGGAAGTACAGGCTGAAGGCCATGCTTGGTCATGGGAGGTGAGAGTTCTGACCTGTGAACTGTTGAGTGTAAGACTCAAGGTACACACAAGAAATGCTCCGTGAAGCTCTGCAGTGAAAATATAGCTTTCCTTTAACATCAGGGGAATGGAGGGTGGGGGAAAGAACAAAAGAAAAGCTGACAGGCAAAAGATCACAGGATGAATGTCTCCTTTGTTATAGGTTGCAGAAGCTGTGAGAAACAAGGGGATGGTGCAGTTGGCCCAGGAGTTCACGGAAGTCTAGCAGTGAATTGCATAGTAGCTATTGTGACCTCGTAGCTTCGTACACCTATTTATAATCAGTCTCAGATAATCTGCCACTGTACAGAATTAGCGAATATATTGTTTGTGCTAGAAAGTCAGCGGAAACATCATTTAAAATGGTGGAAAGCTAAGCAGGCATGCACAAGTTGAATAGGCACTAAGATAGGCCTTGTTTTGTAGATAATATTTATCTTTTTCTGTGTTTTTGGTTTTGTGGTTGGGTTTTTTTGGGTTGTTTTGGGTTTGGGGGTTTTTTGTTTGGTTGTTTGGGGTTTTTTTTGGGGGTGGGGTTTTTGTTTGTTTTTTTGTTTGTTTGTTTGTTTGTTTTTGATGGAGAAGCAAGATTTCCAGGAAGATTATTTAAAAAGCAAAAAACTTGGAGGCTTTGTCAACTGGGATGGCACATCTGGGAATGCTTTCTTCTGAGGGATATTAGAAGCAAGCTTGGGATGCAGTATGCTTACTAGCTCTTATTAAAATATGACCAAATAAACAATTAAGGTATTTGTATCGCTTTTTTTTTTTTTTTTTTTAAAGTTCAGCATTTACCTGTAAACTGTAGAATCACAGAATCATAGAGGTTGGAGGGCACTGGCAATGGAGACCCTAAAACATCTCCAGGCAACCTATTCCAATGTTCAATCACTTTGACAACAAAAAAGGTTTTTCTTATGCTTAAATGGAATTTCCTGTGTTTCAGTTAGTGCCCATTGCCTCTTGTCCATTCACTGACCACCACTGAGAAGAGCCAGGCTCTCTTTCCTTCGTTACCACCCATCAGGTGTTTATACATGTTGATAAGATCCCCCTGAACCTTCTCTTCTTCAGGCTGAGCAACCCAAGTGATCTCAGCTTTTTCCCATATGACAAATGCTCCAATTCCTTAATCATCATTGTGGTCCTTTGCTGGACTAGCTCCAGTATATCTGTGAGTCTCCCTAGTGTTGAATAGAGGAAAAGGATCAAATGTCTGATCATTGCCTTCTCCAAGCTGTGTTTTCAGGTTTTTTGCATTTTGTGGAAGACAATTTCAGCTATCCTTTATTTCATGTTTTGCCATTTCTTTTTCTTTTGAAAGCATAAGGAGAAAAAAAAAAAATGTCTGTATGTAAGCAGCTGTGGAAGGAAGGATATGGTGGGAGGAGAAGCTTCACCTTACTGTAGCAAATTTAAATTCCAATCCTGGGGAGGAAAAGAGTCTATTTTTATGGCAGAAGGAGGATTGGATTTCAAGGTTGTAAAGCTTTGGGGAGGTCTTATGTGTTCAAATATTTAAACTTTTATTTCTTGTAAGGGTAAAAAAAAAAGAAAAAAATAGGGAAGGAGAATGAAAAAACCAAAAACAAACCCAAAACATTTATAAATATGAATTTATGGGTTTTTTTAGGAAATGTCCGAAGAAAGTTTTAAAATAAGAAAAAGATAATCCAGAGGAAAAGAAAAACAAGCAAAGTTAGCGGCATATGTTTTAAAAATAGTTTCCTTCTTACATCAGTAAACATGTAGAGTTGTAATGAGTATCTGAATTTATTTTGAAGTTTGGTTTTTTGGGACTGAGAGTTACTCTCTGCCAAATAAAAACTCAAAAAATTATGGATGTACGTTGGAAATATTAAAACAATGTTCAATACTAAATACACTTTAGTGAAGAGCAAAATAGATTTCTATGTTATTTTTCTGCTGATATTATTTTCCAAATTAGAAGTAATATTAAATGTATTGAAAGAGAAATCAGAGAATACCTTCATAATACATATAATTTTGTGTTAAGAAGTTATACGCTTACTTTCATGGTAAGAGTTTATGGCAGGTCCAAAGAGTTGACCATCTGAGTAGGAAGGATGTACGCTATTACTACTGACATTTTGCATTTGGGAATGGCATCATGGAGTGATTAGATTGGCCGAAGGTCTCTGAAGAAGTTGGTAATAACCTCCCTTTTGCTGAATGTTCATCCAGTTCCCCAGCCGCAAGATCATCTCTCATCTCAAGAATAAAGAAATTATCTCTTTCCATAGAGCAAGAAACCAAAGACATATTCAAATGTGTGAGGAAAAAGACGCTCCTTTTTTGTACAAAAATAGGTTTTCTCCCCATGATCAGCTGATCTCTGAAGCTTTTTTTTTTTTCTTCACCCACTGTATTTTAAATTAAAATGTGGAGATTTAAAATTCATTGTAATATATGGGCTTTTACCTTCAGTGAAAGAGAAGAGGAATCAGGGTGTCATCCTTAGACAGCATTCTCTCCCAAGAGGTAAAAAGGCCCCATGCTTTCATGACGAATTATAAACTTTAAGAAGTATGTCTGTTCTGCTGAGCAACTTCTGATTTCTTTAGTTTCATCTCTTTAATCTATTTTTTACTGAATATTGATTTTGGTTCACTGCTTTTCTGGAAGTACTGTACCAAAGATTATCTTTCAATAGACTCCAAGCATGAGTGGCTTGGTAAAAGTCTCTCATCTTATTAGAGGTTTTTATTCTTACAGCAGGCTCTCTTTCTCTTGTAACACATAGGCTACTACTGCCGACAGGTATATCTACAAAGTCTTTCGTAACTCTTTAGGTAACTGCTTGCAATGACATTGAAACCTGTACGTTTTTTCAGTAGGAGATATGGATAATATCTTCATGTTCATATTTTGTTTCAAATTTTGCATGCAAGTTTTCATTAAGATGATTTCTATCAGAACAGTTTTCAAAAAGATTTTATGCAATTCTTGTTTGAAATCTGCTGGGAAGTGTTTTTTTTTCCAAATAGAGTGGGGTGGTGGACAGTGGAAAATTAATTAAGTGGATTCAATTAACTAATCAGGCAGACTGATGTGTGATTAAGCAGATAATGTCCAGGAAAGCATTCTAATTATAACAAGGTATTTCTTTAATCCCAGATAAATCTAATTAATTTTAGCTTACTTCAGGCTCTGATGTCATATTTCAGTTTTGTGTTAGAGTGACTCTGTGATTGTCAGTCCTAGACTGGTGACAGCCAGGTTCACAGTATCTCCAAAGCAAATGAGCAGAGATAAGTACTTGAATTAAGGGTGAAGGAAAAATCCATGAGACCACCAAGGTACTTGGTGTGCGCTTTAGCTGCCTGAGTCTGACTGTGATCCTCAAAACTCATAACCAATTTACTAAGATTCGTCTACGTAGCTCAATGCAGTATTGCAGAGAAATGCCTGAGCTATTTGTGAATGTGTCCGTAGCTGTTCCACTATTCTTACGTACAACCAGCACCGGTCCCTCTTGGTGGGGCTGGTGATCTTAGTGCTTGAGCCTCTGTGATATTCCTTCTGCCCACGTCTGCTGTAGGGTCTGATCCTGTCCCTCTGAACCTGCCTGTGCGCTGCTGGAGTAAACGCTGCACACCTACCCCATATTGCAACCTTAGCCCCCTTCAACTTAAAAAGACTGCAAAGACTAAAAGGTTCATTAAATCTAAGTAAAGTGAAGAAGTGTCACTATGCAAAGACTAAAAGTTTCATCAAATCCAAGTGAAGAAGTGTCACTATGCAAGAGAGTTTAAGATTCTTTAGAGGTATTGAAGCATGACCTTGCTTCCTTGGGACAGGAGAAAACCTGAATTCAAACTCTTTCTTCCAGGAATTTTATTTTTCTGTGTTTTATAGAAGAGGTCATCACTGGGCTTCCTGAAGGGTGATATAGTGCAAAGATGCTTCTATTTGGCTCCCAGATGGTTTTGGCAATTCTGTAGCTAGCCTGTACAAACAGGAAGGTTTGGCTCCAAGAGCTGAGACCTTTCCAGCTTGTAGCTCCCAAAACTCCGGGAAGCAGCAACTCACACCAGGGAAAAGTTGGATGTCATTGTGGGACAGCATTTCTGAGAACATCACCTAGATGGTAGGTCTCCAGTTTGTCACGTGGGCACTTGAGTCCCAGAGACAAACAAATTTATACATATCAATTGTCATAGTTGTCTCTCTGTTCAACCTGGTAGGTATTAAAAACCCCGTAGAGAGGTGATTTGTCATTAGGAGACAGTGGGAGTGTGATAAAGCACCTGCACTAGTATTAGTCTGAGTAAGTAGTCTGCATGTCTGGACGTGCATGTAGCCTTTACACTGCTCTTATTTCCACTTAGAAAATTTTCTAGAGCAGATGTGAGGATTTCCTACCTTGGTTTGAATTATTTGGAAGTCTGATAGTCTTGACAAAGAAAGAGCTACAGCAGTGTGATAACTGTGTATCAAGAAACTTCAGAACATTAACTGTCATGATTAGTAAATCTGATAGGGAAGAGAAAAGCCACCATGCACCTATGAAGAAGGCTGGATATATAAGTTAAACACCGTCACTACACATGTGCTACGTATGATGTCTTGGGCAATTATTTCTGTTCTAGAAATCCCAGGAGTAGTGTGGGTATTTTGCTCTGATTTACAGCTGCATAAGCTAAAAAGAGCTCAAATGCCTGTGCAATGATACCTCTCCTGAAGACCCTGGAGGATGTTAAATTGGATTAAATTGATTTAGTTTTGCCTATAGGCCTTTTATTCAGTCAGAGACTGAATTCTTGTGACAATACAACTGTATAGCAATAAGCCCCCATTGCAATGCAACTGTCTTGAAAGACTTTTGGGAATGGCTTATTAAGAAATAAGAATATAAATTTCTTGAGAAGGAATAAAATACAGTTTACCTGCTTAAAAACCCAAATGCTTAAAAAAATCCAAAAAACCCAACACCTAGAGGTTTATTCAGAATTCATGCAGAATCTTAAATTTATTTGATCAAAGAAATAGCAGTTACTCTTCCTTCTCACAGCCCTCCTCCCCCGTAGAATGAAGGCAAACAGCGGAGAGGAAAATCCTCATCTTTAATTTGAACATTACAAAGCCCCGACAGATCCATCTGCTTCATTCTTTGTAGGAAAAAAACAAATGCTAATGATTCTGACTTCATTAATCATTAAAAAATAAATTATCTGAATTCTATCACATCACAGAATATAATACACAAAAGATTTCTACATATACTGTCTAGGTCTTAGTTAATATTCCTGCCTTTTGTGGAATTACACCAATCATGTATTTTTCCCTTTGCCAGTTTTGGTTATGTTTCTTCATTTATAATTTCATTTTATTTACCTTGTTTATTGGATTTATTTGGGGGAGGGAGTGCTGGTTTTTTGGGTTTTTTTTTTAGTCTTCCAGCATAAACTCTGATTGCCTTTTAACAGTCAGCTTTTAGTAAGGGTCTCTATTAAAATCGGACAAATGGTGCCTGGATGAAATATGTCCATTTTACTAGGAACCAACCATGGTTCTTAAACTTTTTTATCAAGCCCCTAGTTCTGATGCCAACTTTCTGAAAGATTATTTAACTCTTGTTAAGTATAACAAAAATTGTGACGTGAGAGTGTATATAACATGGGGATTTAGAATGAGACTAATTCAGATTAAACTCAGATTCTCACTCTGCTCCACTCTGGAAACACTGTGGTAAGAAAGCAAACAATTGTGTGCTATTGTTCTGATTTCAGAGTTGGTACTTTCTCGGTTTGGGAGATCAACCATAAAATAGTTAGGTTTGGGGGGTTTTGTAGTTTTCTCTTTGAGAAAGAGGACGTTACAGTAAGGAAACAAAGCACATGGCCTCTCCTACCCACTAACCGTATTGCAGTATCTATTAAAGGAAAAAAATACAGTCATACCATAGGAGAGAAAAAAGAACGTGCTTCCAAACTAAATTGCTCATATTCTTCTCACAGATCATAGCATTTGTGCTAGACCTGATCGAAAATTGCAAGTAACATTCACAATACCTTATTGTCTGGAATCTTCATTACTACAACCTCCTCTTTGTATGCCCTAGACAATGTTTGTCTTACCCCTACAATTTACTTCAAAGGCTCGTGTAAGATGTTCTTCCTACCTCATTGCTCTGATCATATTATCCATTTTTCCTGGTTGTCCATGAGTCCTCCTTTTCCACATCAAACATAACATATTTGTTTGTTTGCTTTCAAGTCCTTTCTGATTCAACTTCTGTTGAGCTTCTTAAAATTTTTAATATGGTGCAAAGTAGTAATTCTGGTCTAATTCAATTTCCTATATCTTCTTTTTTAGTTCTTAGGCACAGACAATTTGCAAACAGAAAGCCAAATGAGCAGAGAAAATGTACTTCGGACTGTTCACTCAGCACTAAATCATCTCCAAGCTAATCCACATAGTGTTCATACCTGTTCATTTTTTTGTCAACTAAGTCTTATTTAGTGAACATAATGTTCTAAAGGTTCAATATTTTAAAGAAGTTCAGATATTTTATGTTCTTGATCATGTTCCATATTCCCTATCCTCTGGATTGCTCATAAATCTCGGCTGGTTGGTTGCCATTTTCTCAGTGTTTCACTCCAGTACTTCCTGTAGCATTTGTGGGACAAAACCGGATAGTTCATCACATTTCCAGTCCATTTGAATGTAACATCTGTCACTGAACATAAGACTGTTTACTGTCCTCAGCTGAATAAGACATTCATAATGGGGGAAAAAAAAGGTTTTCTTGAAGCTGAAGGACCTTTTTTTTTTTAATTAATCACATTAATCATAGACTTGGTTTTCATTTCCTGATGGACTGAGCCTGCCTTGGGAGTAATAGCATCAGCTATTTCCCCTTTACTCCTGCTCCTTGGAGGGAGAAGGCTGGGGAGGAGGGGGGAAATAACAGCATTAAGTCATGCCTGTCTCTAACAATAGTCTGAGTATGGGAAAAAGAAACAGTGAATGAAAATGCTTTACTGCCCTGGATAAAGAGAACAGGGCATTTACTGAAACACTATTCCAGCTCTTCTCCATGCTGCCTAGCAGTATGTGGGGATAGATATGCTCCATCCAAGAAGAAATAGTTGATTGTTTTCAACTTCCATTGCTTTTGAGGCTCCGTTCATGAACGGTTTTCTTCATTTGATATGGCCGTGGGATGTAGTCGGAGGCAGACATTTCCTGGGAAGTTGCAGCAAGCCCTCCTCTTTCATGGGCAAACAAAAAATTAGCAAATTCCATTCTGAAATTAGTGAAACTCTTTATCCGTGCCAGGTCAAATTTTCGAATCTTTTTACTGCATGCTCAAATTTATGATCTTTTAGGTTTCACTTCAACATAATTTTTATGCCATTTATTTTGTTTAAAAGCATATTTTTTTATATTAGAATACAGTTCTACTGCCCGCTAGCACAGTTAATGAAAGATGATGTCTACTTTGGTGGTCACAACTGCTATTTAAACTCAGTTTTAAATGTTTTCACTTCTAAACCACTTAAAATGATGTCAAAACTGTGCTTAAAGAAGCCTGAGATCACAGATTTGTATGCCAGGAAAATGGTTTTGTGGTCTTCTAACGTGATCTTTTTCATATCACAGGCTGTGGACCCCCACATGATAACAACTAAATCACACTCATGAGACTAGCAGGAGGAATTATCGTTCTCACTGCCCAGACGCTGACCTTGCTCCTGGCACAGCTGCCCATTATGTCTAAGATGTATCCAGACAATCTGGTTTCCATGTTCAACAAATAAACCTTTGGGTTCTTCTCAAATACTTTTTCTTGTTGACTTTTTAATAGCCAAGGTCGCAGAGATTTCGGGATCACTTTGAGAAGTTTAGTTTGCAGACTAATAGCCATTTCCTATTGACCTCAAACTTATCTTTACTGAATTTCCAGCTGTGGGGTTTTTTGGGGATTTTTTTTGGTTGGTTGGTTGGTGGTTTTTTGGGGGTTTTGGGGTTTTTTTTAATGAAGTCTTTCCCCTATCTGCTGCCTTAAAAATCCATAATCTTTTCTTTTCTTGGCGCTTGGTTTTCAAATACACTGAGATAGTTATCTTTTCTCTCCCCCCAGCCATCATTCAGCTATGTTGTACATAATTAGTTCTTTTAATCTTTGCTAATAATGCATCATCTGATTAAAAGCTAGCAAGGCATTTATTATAAAGTGTACTTTCATTTTAAATCAGAAGAGTTATGTGATATCCTAGAAAAGCACATGTCAGAGCAGCCTTAAGTATTCTCCTTGCCAATTTTTAAATGGGCAATAGGTCCTGCAGGTAGTAGAAGAGATTGTGCATAATGATAGTTAATCTGCAATCACTGCTTTTGTTCAGTTTAGATATCCTCCCTGCTTTGTCCTATAGCTCGATAGAGAATCTGGGCAAAGAGAATGAACACTAATAAGGTGCTTGGTCTCCTTTTCTGTTCAGAGAAAATGAACATACAGCCAGATTTGGTGATATTTATGGTATGAAGTTTAAGACTACCTACACTGCTTTTTGCCCTAGACATTTCCTCATGCCTCTTTACAGAAATACACGCTATGCAATATTGCATCTGTTTTCATGGAAGAGTTTAACATGTAATTGAAAGACACATGTGCAGTACTCTTCTGCATATACATTGAATGTACATGTAAAAAAAGAAAATAAAAGATTATTATATGTGGAATCCGTTGTACTTACATGCAGGAAAAAAAAAATCAGGTACCACAGAGACAGGTTAACTGTAAAATTGAGTCAGTTACTTTTGTAGGTGGACAAATGACAATTCTCTTAAGTCTCAAAATACATGCCTGCATTCTTTATTTAGTTTGTATTTTGTTCAAGATCATGATTTAAACAACCTCTGGGATTCAGTGTAAAATCATAAAATCACAGAAGAGCACATAGAACAGATTGGAAAGGACCTTGAAAGATCATCTGGTCTATCCTTTTGTGGAAAGAGATTATCTAGCACCCTGTCCACTCTAATCTTGAAAACCTCCAGTAATGGGGACTCTACCATGTTCGTGTGGAGGTGGTTTCAGTAATTGATTGTTCTCACTGTAAAAAATTTTCTTATATCAAGATGATTTCTATTCTGGTACAACTTGTATCTGTTGCTCCTTGTCTTCTCCATGTGGCTCCTTGTGAAGAGAGAGCCTCCACCCTCTTTGTAGCCACCTTTTAAGTACTGGACTAGTGTGATGAGGTCCCCCAGAGTCTTCTCTTCTCCAGGGAAAAAAAACCTACCTCCTTCAGTCTTCCATCATAGGACAGATTCTCCAGCCTTTTGATCATCTTTGTGGCCCTCCTTTGGACTGTCTCCAGCCTGTTCACGTCTTTCTTGAATTGTAGGGACCGGAACTGGACATGGTACTCCAGGTGTGGCCTGGCAAGCCCTGAGTACAGTGGGACGATCACATCTCTGTCTCTGCTAGTAATGCCTCTGTGGATGCAGCCCAGGGTCTGATTTGCCTTTGTTGCTGCAGCGTTTCACTGCCGACTTATGTTCAGCTTATTTTCCACCAGGACCCCCAGGTCCCTTTCAGAAAGGCTACTCCCTAGCCACACAGATGCTAGTGTCTCTAGTTATTCCATCCCAGGTGCAGGACTTTGCACTTGTCTTTGTTGAACTTTGTACTGTTCTTGCTAGCCCACTCTTCCAGCTTGTCCAGGTACTGTAACATGCATTTGTCTTGTCTATCTGACAATAGAATACACAATGAATTGCTGTTTCTTTTCCCAATCACATTAAAAATTGTTTCGTGTTTCTTTATGAAAAGAATATATGGGGTGATAGTATTGCAGACCTAATAAGATGGATTTGCTCACAATATTTTTAAGTTTTGGTGGGTTCTTTATTCAACATCACTAATCCTTATTTTTTCTTGGTTAGTGTGGTTCAGTATTTTAAAGAGAAAACTTCTCTGTTGGCTTCCTCAAACTTTTTTGTCCTCAGGGAACTATCTCATTTCTGTGTTTTTCTAGCCTGCTGCTAAGTGGAATATAAGACAATAAAGCCTCTGTGAAAATTTGCCTTCTTCATTATTCATTATCCTTGCCACTGCTGATAGTGACAAATGTCATTACTTTAATGACCATCGTTACCCATTGTCATAATTAAGGGAGATCATTTAATGAAACTGAATATAACATTGCTTAATGCATCAAATTAAGAAAAGATGTCATGACTAGGTACACAGCATCACCCATCATTTTTAAAGATGAATCAATAAATTAAACAATTCCTCCTTATTAATATGACAACGTTGTCTTTTTAGAGTTTCAGAGGGGCAAGGAAAAAGGGTGCCAGATAGTCCTTTTCCCTTATTTCCACCCAATTCAGTGATGACATGGGAAGCTGGATTCCTCCGCCACTTTCTGGGGCTTACCCAAGAATGTTTCATGATTGCAATTTTATGCCTGGCTTGCGTATGGCTGCACCTCTCTAAATAGTCCATTAGGCATGTCATCCTCAAGTCATTGCAGCTTAATATTGCTATAGCTAACAAATGTCTCCCTAATTCAAGTGACAAGCATCTGTATCTCTGCAACAGATGGCGATGAGCTCTGTACCATGGATCACTGTGGGTGGTCTGGCATATGTTTCAGAGGGCTGAAGTAGTCTCTGTACCACTTTTTTTGCAGAAGCCGTGCTGTATGGTGTGCCAGTGCTCCATGATAGGAATGGCAATAATCTTGCATTACGAGGAAGTTAATGAAGGTCCAACCATAGTGTCCATTCCTTCCATTTCAACAAGTGGAGTCCACAACTGAGAAAGCTCTTCCACCTTTGTTGGGTGGATGTACTAGATGTGCAGGACACTCATTTGGGCTGCGTACTGATGTTCTAGCCAGTCTCTGAGATCTTGTAGGCCATCTGTGCTGACATGGCAAAGAATATGTGCTGACCATGGGAGTTTTGATTTCGGTTTGATGGTAGGATCAGGATGAACACAACAATGATAAGGGGGCACAACAGAAGAGAAATTTAGAGACAGAACATTAAAAAAAGGAAAAGATCGAAAGGGAGGGAATGAAAAGATCCATACAGCGTGGGTCAACATATGAGGAGAAGCATTTGGCAGGCGTTGGGGAAGGAGGTTTAGCCATGGATGATTGTGGCTTTGTGACATATTAAGGAGCTCTAGAGTCACTTGTACAGTCCACGTTTTGTCTAAGCAATTGAGGACAAGTCACCTCATCTCTTTGCAAAAAGAGAAGACCTTCCTTCTCAAAGGGTACGAGGTTCAGCCGGCAGTGAATATGTGCTATTCAGATCTTGTTATCACAGAGAAAGAGCAGGAGAAGAATGAATGATATAGGATATACTCTAGTCCAGGTCTTGGCAGAGGAATCCCTTACCTCCGAACTAAAATAATTATTAAAACAGCTACATTGCAGGCAACTCTTATAGATGTGCATATGTTAATATGCTGGAAGTCTTCTTACTAAATATTAACAGGTACTGACTTTGTTTAGCTTGTGAATCCAATGAAATCAGACTAGTAGCAGAGCTGCAAACTAATTGGTGACCTTGCAATCACATTTACTGATATGAGAGAAAATATCTGCAGGTCTGCAACTCTGATTTAAGACTGAGCATTAATGCTGACAGTGAAGAATACACCACAGTCTAAAGTATTAAAAATTATGCCCTTCAGGACTGAAAAATTCTGAACAGTAATATTTTTTTTTTTCAGGACATGCAGTCATTTCTTAAAAATTTATTAGGGGCTGTCAGTAAATCAATGGACAGTTAGCCCCACTGATTGGGATTGATAAACTGTAAAAAGCGTTACACTCTTTAAGGGGTTTTTTTTCCCCTCCTCTTAGTAATAGGAACAACTTTGACAACACTTTCAACCTCAAGGGCAGAATACATAATTGTGTTCATGAGGTACATCTATCACAACAGGCAAAGAATTCCCTTGTATTAAATGTGAGATATAGAGAAAGAAATCCTTAAAAAAAAAAAAAAAAAAAAAAGAAAAAAAAAAGATTAAAGCACATTCTACCTTCCCTTCACAACCTTTAGATCTCAGCTTTCACTATAACTTAAGTCAGAAAGCTGCATAATGTATAATCTGTGTCCAGCCATTTTATACATCTCATTGATTCGTAGTCCATGCTAAAGCATGACAAAGTGTGTGTGTTTCTGGTGCCCAGTAAGAAAGTATGGATCTCATTTGGAAAAGGAAAAAAAAACCAACCCCAAACAACAGAGAAAAAAAGCCAAAAACACGCAACCCCACAAAAGTATTTACTTCTCAAGAAACCCATCCCTCATTTTCACTCTCTTCTTTCTGAAATTGAGGAATAGATTAGAGCACAGCCATATAATTTACAGTTAGCCTTAGCTGGTTCTGAGCTATGCACTGCTCACACCTAAAATAGCACAAGGAAACAAGAAGCACTAGATCAAAACATTCCTATTTTTCTTTGCTTTGGTTCAATTCATGAATACGTACTTTCTGTTGAATTAATTTATCTGTCCAAAGAACAGCTATGGGACAAAAAAACCCCAACTGCCAAACCAAAAAACTCCACCATTGCTGATCAGTGAAAAATTGCCTTTGGTGACTATGTATATTGCAAGCTTGAAAATGTTTTTAGTGTTTTAACCATGATTGAGAGTGAGTCCTGTCGTTAATGTTCCAGTTCCAGTTAAAGACATGGGCATCAGGGCTATGTATCTGCAAAATGCATGAAGAGGCTGTCCGTTTCCTAAACAGCTACTGTCTCATTAAACAAAACAGGCCAATACTGATGGAAAAATAAGGTTCTAAGATTTGCTCATGTTTCCATCGCATTTGCAACCAGCCACCACAAAACCATGTCTAACTTACTGTTCTCCATAGTGTAGCATATTCCATCTTTCTCAGTGGAATTCTTCCTTCTTGGGTTTCACTTTTCAGTACTTCAAAGTTAATGCAAGGGTTTTGGCCAAATTCTGCTCCATTACACTGAGATAATACAAAGGAACTTCAATCAAATCAGTGGAAATATTATAACGTTATCCCAGTCTCATTCCATTTCAGTCAATAATTTCATTTACACATTTTGTTTCGGAGACTGATAAAGAAAATATCACCCTGTGACACTGAACATTCAGTCACCTCTCTCATTGTTTCTGTGAATCTGTACTGAAAATTCTATTTAAGATGAGGCATTTCATGGAACGGGGTATATACCTGTTCAGTTCTGAGAACTCTAGCACTTAACTGACTCTTCAGAGTAGAGAAGGGATAGCAAGACAGAAAATCAATTAACGCAAAACATGTATTTTTATAATTTAATAGACAATATAAATGTGTCTTCTCAGAGCTGCCAGGGTGTCTCTGAATACTTGCCATTATACACAACTTAGGAATTTTTTATTCAGAACTGAAGGGAAAGTGTTAGATGTGTGAAATTCTTTTCCTAGCTCTAGTGCTGAGTTGGCTTTTAATTTCAGTGCACCACTCTTTAAAGTGGCAACTCATGATAATATGCCTCTCAGGAGTGCTGTAAGATTTCATAAATATTTTTAAGAGTTTTGAGATCCTTGGATGAAGTGTGTGATAAAGTGAAAATGAAAAAATCTACAGAGTTCAAGAGTGCTTCGTTGGTGATGTTTGGTTTTTTGACTGCTGTTTAGCTTATCCAGTATTCTGCCCGATTTGTGTACTGGAACCCACAGCAACTAAAATACCCACTTCAGTTCACTGCCCAGTGCCTCTGTTTCCCTTTCCAAGATCATATGGACTGTGTACAGAAATAACATTTTCTTGTTTATGAGCAGAATCCTTTTATATCTAAGGAAAAGGGGGAACCATGTGAACAATTGGGAACTGAATGCCGGTAATAAGAAGTAAATGAGTAGAAGTGTAAAGACTCTTATGTGCTATGAATAGCTCTGGACTAGAAGACAAGTTTAGCTTGTAGATTTTGGAAGCTGGATGTCAGTTTCTTGCCCTCAGTTTTGAAGTCGTACAGAATTCAAATGTGTTGCATACCTAATCATATGTGATGCTGCTATGGTAAAGAGAAAAATCATGAATTCTCTTATTTGATATATCGGAAAAATAAATATCTGTTACATATTCTATAGCAGAGGTTGTAAATTGCATTTACTTGTCTTTACCCTCATCTTCCCCACCTCGAATAAGGTGCTTAGGAGTTACTCCATGCCACTCCATTAGTGCCTGGAGTAAGGAAGGACACAGGAAACTCGGCTCCTTTACTTGTCTTTACTACATAGATCACTACATTTCCTAGTGCCTCACCTGCGTAGCCTTGGGAATATGCTTCATGATTCTGCCTTTCAATTCCTCTTACATTAAATGGAGATAAGATTCCACTAAGCTTTGTTGGGGATTTTGTTTGGTCTATTTGTGTTGGTTTGTGGGTTTTTTTGTATATTTAGATGTCCAAGTTTATATTCTTCCTAAATAGTGTTTTTCCTGAGGAAGAAGTGGTCTTCTTGTGTACATCAGGATGCCGCCTCAAAACAGAAAAGTTCTCATTGTTTTTCCTGATTCCATCATAACAATTGTGGGAAAATGTTAATTAATCAACTCAGACAGTATGAAAAATTTGTCTGCTAAACTGGAAGATTTCCTTTTTTCCTGAGTTGTGTTCCAAATTTTATTATACATGTATTTACATCAATGTTCAGATCAGTTTAATTTTTAATGGCTGGAGGGTTCAGATGTATTTTCTCAATTTTTCTGTCTAGGTATTTACAGTCCTGTGAGCATAAGGAACCTAACTAAGAAGGTAATGCCAACATTTGTATCTTTATACATCTATCTGCTTTGACCTTTTTTTTTTTAACCTCTTTTCCCTGCTTGAATACTTTAACTTGATGCCAAGTTTGTAATATATTTTATCTTTAGCTCCAGATAAATTTATTCTTGAGTGCTAAGAGTGTGATCTTTAAACACTCTGAATGACAGACCTGAGAAATCCGGTTAGAGTGGTTCTGTCACTAAAAGTGAAATCGTGAATAATAGGTTGCTCTTAGCACTTAAGAGTAAGATACATGTCCAGTGATATTTGTGTTTGAAGTGTGACTGTGAACTGATAATTACAAAGCTGCAGGTGCTTCACATTTACAGCCTGATATTTTCTTTCTGAAGGTTTAAAATTTCAATAGTGATGAGCTGTATTAGATGAAATATTTTTGGAGGCTACTAGCCTTATTTTGATCCCACCCCTGTAAAATACTCTGCACTTTCTTTGTCATTTTACACAGCTGTTTAGTTCTTTTTCAGAGAATAGCAGACTTTTTTTTATTTTTTTTTTTTAAGTTGATGGCATACTTAGGACAATTCAGTTTACATGGCATAAGACATGTTAAAAGTTGGCTTGACATTGGACCTCAAGGTAATTTTAAAGAAAGTGATATATTACCGTGTATTAATGATGGTCTGTCCTTTTCAGTCATCCAGTGAGTAGTTATAAATCCAGTTTTATCCATATCTTTTATGATAATATAACCTGAAATTGTAAATTTTGTAGTAACTGTACAAGTACAGGTTTGAAGATTTCATGAAAGAGATACAGAAATTGCTCAAAAGCTTGGAGAGTTTTATAAAATCAGTATAATTAGCTGTTTAAGACAGAACAAATGAGAAAGTATCTGATACTGGGGTCTGTGAAATAACAGAAGCATCTTAATTTCCAGTAGCTTAAAGGCAGAAGCTGAACAAGCCACAGAGAGGGTATAATACAGCTTTTGAACAGTCCAAGAAAAAAATAATATCCTCTCAGGCCATGTTCTGAATCAAGACCAAGTGTCTTTCTTAAAAGAGATTCCACCATTCAGCTATAACTTACTGAGGCTGGTGTTAGAATTGGATAGACTCTGAAACCTGTACTACTCAGAGTTATTAATTATTGACTGTCTACTTGGAACTCCTGCATAAAAAGAAAACCAAATAGATTATCTAGTGTGCTCATAACATGAATCGATCTGATTTTTAATAGGTTTATCTCAATATACCTTCTTCAAAGATTATACACAGATTTGACACGCTTTGAGACTTAAATTACTACTTCTCTTATTTTAACAAATTTCAGTAAGAAACCTTGCCTGTTGGAGAGTTTTTCAATTCGTGACAGAAACTTCCATACTGTATAGTTCCAAAGCAGGTGACAGCAATTCTTCTACTTGTTTATTGAAGCTGGCACCAAACTTTAAAATAACAGTTGTACCAGCCATATAATGCAACCCAGCACACAAAAGGGTGTTCTCATTCTTCATGAAAGATTGTATAACATGTAGTAGATCTTGGGTTTTGCACATTCCATTGATGAACCACCTTCAGGTATGAAGTGCAGCTCTTGTACTTAAAAGTAGCCAGCTGTTACAGTTTGGTGATCGTGATGGTGACTCATTTTAGATGGATGAGGTTTGTGAGCACGGTGATTCTGATGATCTTTCATCTCCACATTTCATTATTTTATGGAACCCTACCAAGTGTCTGGACCACAGCAGTGCTTGGATATCTGTATTGTTTTCAAAGACACTCACATATTTGCAGAACCTTAGGCAGATTTTACAATCCTGCTTTCCCTCTGGATTTGTGGGAGGACTGAGGAAAATGCTGAAACTATCTCTCTTTCACACAGAATCATACTCCACTCTTTCTGTAGAACAAACCTTTTGAATATGTTTCCTATATGATTTCACTTCTTCACCCGTGATCTGTAATTTTGTTAAATTTCCTTTCTGTCCTGGTGCTAAATGCCATTCAGGATTTCAGCATTTTAAACTACTGGGATGATAAATGGAGCTGAACAGAGGGGCTAATACTGATTTTTTAAACTGGTTTCATGCTTTATGGGTAATTATACACTTGGTTGAAACCAATAGACTTGGAAATAAACTGTCGGGAGCTCTGTGCCCTGACACATTTTACCATTCCAACTTTCTATCACCAAATCACTGTTTTGCTCACTGAGGCTTGTGCCGTTTCATGAAAGTTTGAACCTGATGAGCTACTATCAGGTGCAGCTCTGCTATGAACCGGTAAGGACCTCACAGAAGGGCGAGTTACACATTTGTGGTCACTTAACGTTCAGAGTTTGAATGAAACGGATGTCTGTCAGATCATGGACTCTGATGGATTTCTGAGCATTGAAGAAAAATATTTGAAGGTTATTTTTCTATAATTAGAGAGACAAGCAGGTACAAAAATGCCAGAGTGCAAAATATAAGATTTCAAGCTGAGTTTAGTTGGTTAACTATAGTAAAATCAAATCTTTTTTTTCCCCTCCAGATTTTCGTATTTTCAACATTTTCTTCATTAAAACGTAGTTTAAAAATTCAAAATACTTTCAGCTTTTCTCAGTTCACTCTGATAACAATGGCTCTAACATTTAAAAGAGAACAGTGCTGCTTCACATAGAACTCTGTGCCAGTTGTGTGCAACAAATGTAGAAAGTAAATTTAAAAAGGAAAGTTCACTTGCAAATTTTAGCTTGGACCATAAATACTTATATCCAGATCTGAAACAGTAGTTCCTTGAAGCAGGCATAAGGCAGTGCTACCTGAGCAGCTTTGTGTAGCTTCAAAAGGGAAAATAAGGACAACATGGTCCTCAAGTTACAATATAGCATACACTACAAGGCAGGAAAAAAAATTATTGCATTAATGTCTAGTACTTCAAATACCATTTTCCTTATTTATTTTCCATTGCAAAGCAGCAGAGAAATAGCTCTTTCTCCTACCCTGTCATTTGTAAATCATTACAATTTAGCCATTTCAGACGGGGTTCAGCTTCAAGATTTAGACACCTAAACCAATGTGCCAATGTGAGCACATCTGCCAGTTTGGGCTGTCTAAGCTCGTATTATAGTAGAAGGAGATCTAATCAACACAGCCAGTGCAGGTATTCAGGTCCCCCGCAGTAGATGTACGTTAGTGAGCTCTGCAGCTTTCCAGATTCCACTGACTGTATTGGCTCAGGGCTTCGTTCAGTTCTCCACACATAGGTTCCTCGTGTCACTGGTGTCCAGTCTGATCCCCAATTATTGGTCAGAAGGGACATGAGTCTTTTCCAGATCCTGCATCTTATCCACCAACCCCACCACAAAGCTAAGTTTTGAGCACGTTAGTCTGTGAGCTAAATCTCACCGTTCGTTCCCTTAATTCGGTGTTTATGTATATCTTTCTATTGCTCTACATTAGGGAACTTTGAAACTTCAGAAAATGTATTTCAAATTGTCATGTGATAGAGGAAGTGGGTTAAATGAAAGGTGTATATTCTTACAAAACATTTCTTGTCTTTGTGTGATAAGCAATAAGGTTTAGAGGATGAGGTCATCATTAAATTACCAAATACAGTGCCGCGTGTAAAATCAGGGCAATACTGGCTAGCAATACAAAAGAATTATTTCTTATAGATAAAGTGTTAAACTGTGAACATTGCTGAATTCAAAAGGTTCAGAAAAAGAAAAAAAAAAACAAAAAACCTATAGTTCTGGAAAATCAGCCTAACAGTAATAAATTAATAAAAACATAAAACGTTCAAGTATTTAACTTATCAGATGAAGGTTAAGAGAGGACCTACTGATGTTCTATGTAAATTCATCCACATGGGGAGCAGACTTCTGAAACTAAAGGGCACTTTAGCCCATCAGGAAAAAAAAACCAAAAAAAACTATAAGAAGCTGTAGAATGCACAATTTTAACAATTAGTATCATTAGTCATTACAACAACAACTCTATCATTTATCTTCTTTGAATTGAAAATTAATGACTTTCTAAAAGACATTCTAGGTCAAGTACAAGTTTTTAATTTTGATGTAGCAATAGCTTGGAGAAAATTTCTAGTAAAATATTCAAAACATTGTGTTAATGAAGTGGCTAAACTGTGATAATTTGCAGATAAAAGAGTGAGAAAAGATACTTTTATTGTCAAATAGTCAGATGATCTCCTCTGCCTGGATCAACACATGACAGAAATATGCATTTACTATATTTTTAAGAACTAGATAAGATTTTACTTATTGCCAAGATCTATCCTTTCCTTGTTTTCCTCAGTTTGGTTTTTAGTATTTAATATTTCAATTTAAAGTTAATTGAGAACAAAAGATAAGCAGTGACTTACTTACCCAAATATCAGACCTGGAATTGCATGTATAGTCAATAATTATACATATTTCTGGTTTTGAAATAATTTTGGGTTAAAAGTAGGAGACGGAGAGACTTACTGTAACATAGTATTTTTGTTATTTGCATATATACATTGACTACCAACGTATTACTTTGGTTATTAGCAATTACAACAGCTAATTTACTATTTTAACTTATTGTTTCATAAAACCACAGTCAATTTGTACATTAAGAAATTGTAAGACTGGCATCAAATTTATATGGACCGGCAGACTATTCTTATCAATTTTCACCTTCCACCTTGTAATTCAGTGTAGGAAAAATGCAAGAAGGAAAGAATTAAGTAATGGACTTTGTCTATTTTTTAATTCCTGTGTACAATAAATCACGTATAGTGAAGCCTCTTACTTAAGAGATAATTAAAACTGGAGTTAAGAAGTATGAAGTGCCACTTTGAAGAAGAAATGGGAATACTTGGAAAAATAGTGATTCATTACTGTGATCCATAAGGCAAAGTGAAAAAAGAGGAAAAAATAAAAAAAATCTCAATACCCTATTTTGATACGGGACTTATAAGAAATCTACTAACTAATGGTGGTTCGTGGGACAGATGGATGGAATTCACTTGCTATATTTCTTTCAATTATTAAATGTCACAGGCATATATAAATAGTATATATTTATTTTCCCTCCTGCTATCTTTCCTTCATTCATAAGCTCCAGCCCACCTCCAGTTTTGACTATCTGAAACCAAAACTGCAATCCTTAAACCCCCTCCATTCGGCTGTCACTTTACCCCAGATGCTCTTAAACTCTAGTTTTCAATGTTATTTTCCCAAGCACCTGAATTTCTGCTTCTGGATATGACCAGACCACTAAAGCTCTCATGTCATCAACACCACAGATGCATACATCACACCCTTGGGATACCGTCCCTTTAGAAAATGCTACTGCTGGCATTATTTGGCCTTTTGAGTCTGAGTGTGGCATAAAGATAAATATTGGGTTAATGTTCATGAATCCATTTCAATACAGGCTGCAGAGAATATAGCCTCTCTTTGCTAAACCTGTATCTGATAATCTTCCTTCTCATCCTGTGTTTTTGGTGAGCACCTCACTCAACAGGATGTATTTAAGCCTCATCAGGAACCATGAATTAGACATTCATTCATGTCACCACAGGGGTTAGTTGGCTGAGTCAGAGAACATACATGTTCAGTTCATCACCTAAGGGTGAGAGCTCTCGTTTTTCTGGAGCAGAGTAGGTGGATATCTTAACTCCATAGGTGAATAACTCAGCAGATCAAAGAGGAAAGCTGCCCTTCACTCGATTTTAGGTACCCTGTTTCCAGTGCGGGACCTAAAGTAACCCAGTCATAGAGCTGGCAGGCAAAGAACTAGGCAGAAAAGCTTACACTATGACAAAGCATAACTTGTATTGTCTCACTGTTTTTTACATAGCCAGAGCATGGGGCTTTGGAAATAGAGGGGAAAAAAAACAACCAACCAAACCAAAAACAATCCAAGAAAAAGGAGCAGGTGATATGATGATCAAAACCACAAGAAGTGAGAGATAAGGGATAACAAAGGTGAATTTGAAAGTGCCTCTATTCCAACAGAGAAATTTGTTCCACAGTTGCAACTAGGAGTCTATAAGAAATTAATAATTAGAGAAGAAAATGAAGAAGGAATCAGAAGGAAGCAAGTTCTGACCTAATAACATCAAGAAACAAGGACCCACAGTCCCCTGTGGTGATGCAATACATTTGAAGTACCTCACTTAATTATAGCTCTGCTAATTTGTAGTAGTTGCTAAATAAATGTACTGTATCCTGTAGTCTTTGATAATGAAATACTGGTGAAATGGCATGCTACTCTATCTGTGCTTCAGAGTCTCACAGTAAGCTGGAGCAGGTATTTGCCCACATAGCTGAGAATGCCCTGCTTGCTTTTCTTTAAGCTCTCCTTGGTGAACATATCAAAAGTAGTGTCTCAGTTGGCAGTCCGAGTAGATTCCTTATGTGGGTAATGAAGGTGAAGTCCCCTAAAATGAGGTGTTCTAGTATTGAATATGATGGTACGTAAATCCTTGTCTGCATTTGAGATTTCATTCTCCAAGATAAGAACTGTTTTGCAGTAGTCGAGTACTAATTTTGGAGTCACTTTGGATACGCCCTGGGGTCATACTTGATAGCAGAATTTGATTGCCAGTAGCACAGGCTTAAACTGTAGGAGTTATGAATGGGAACGTGCAATTAGGTCATGGAGCAGAATTGTTCCCACTGGTCTCTCCTCATTTAAAACCAGATTCATTTAAGATGAAGATATGCCTCATTGTACTTCAGATATTCTCAAGAGGGTCTGGCAGCTGGAGTAAGCAGAAATTCATCCTGATGGTAACACAGTGATCAAGGCACTCTGGAATGGCTGCACAGTTACTGAGTGTATTTCTACAAAGCATTCTGTATATATTTTATAACCAGAATAAATGTGCTGGCAATTGAAAACTGGAAGCCTGTTACTGGAAATTATTTTTGCAAACTGTACTTATCCAGTAGCAATAGTGCATTTTAACATCTGCTGTTACCTTGCTGAAGCGTATGGATTTAGCTATTACTAGGAGCTTAATAAGCCCAGTGCCTTCATCAGCTGCTTTCCAAATCACTGTATCATCTGAGGAATTCTTTAGGGAATCGAAGCCATGGTGTATCATAATGCATTTAGCAAATGACAAATGCAAACACATTGAAATATATATGCAGGGAAGGGAAAAATACATCTCCTGGGCTGGATACTTATTGAACTGTGAAAGCAGTCGAAAAATCAACTAAAGACCGAGAAAGTATCCAGTATATAAAAAAACCCCCTCTGTCTATGAAAGCAGATGGACTAGATGATAGTTGTAAAATATGTAAGAAATGGGCTAGATTCATCAATGTACTCCAGCTGTTTTACTATGTTGGTAAAAAGCAGCAATAACAGTGAAATCAAGCTTATGGCTGATTTGTGTAGTTTGACTGAGTCAAAGCATCTAAAGCAGACTAATATTCCTAACAGTTTGTGCCGTGCAAATAATGCCTCCTTGCTCCTTGTCTTGTGTTGTCCATCACAAAAGTTCCGGAGTTTTGCTCTTTTATAAATTATGCCCAACACCAGTGAACAAAGGCAAACAAGTTTCACTTAATTCTGAAGCTGATCATTGCAGCTCTTATCTGAGAGAGATTTTTCTGGATTATGGATTTAGATGTGCCCCATTGGTGTCCTGATGCCCCATTAAGATGAGTCTTAGGAGGCTTTCTGATTTGTTGTAAGGGAGTCTTGGTTCTCATGTTCTTGCATCCTAGTTCTGCCACTTGTGCTGTTTCTTCCATTTTTTACAGCTGGCTGTCTGCTGTTTTCTTCACCTCTCCTATGCCTCATCAGCCATTTTAATAGAAATATCAATAACAGGGAGAACTAATTTCATCTAGAGACTGTATCACATCCTCTGTGGAGTGTTAGCTCTTGTTCTATGTTTCTCCCACTTGCTGTGGCCTTCGATATCGTTTATGTTATCGTTGAGTTAGGTAAATACACCTAACACTTTCTTTATTACAAAGTCATCCTCTCCTTGTGCTCTTGCTTGGCAGCTCTCTGCCTGGGCTCTTTTGGGGCCCACCAGACATGATCTGGTGGAGGGTGTTGGTCTAGAGGAGGGTGTCCCTGCCCATGGCAGGGGGTTGGAACTAGATGGGCTTTAAGGTCTCTTCCAACCCAAACCATTCTATGACTCTATGACTCCTGCCACTGCTTATAAAGAGCATCTGCAATGCTTTTGAGGAATCTCATCTACAATAATTTTTATAAATAGTTCATAGGTGGTGTAGAATGCACATATTTTCACTGTCTTCCATTGCCTGTTTATCTCGTATTAACTTCCAACTTCAGCTTCCAGATCTTGACACTGTAGCTGTTTAGAGCAGAATCTTTTTAGAAGAGCTTTTAGGGTAGAGAGTCTACTCTCTTTTCTGTAAGGCCCTGAATGTCCCTGATATCAGAACTGCAGCTTTTCAGCAATTCTCTGCTCATTGCAGAGATTCTGATATCCTGCAGTTACATAGAGACTACTGTGGAGCTCTTTTCAAGAGGGAAGGAAGGAGCACTGTTCTCTAAACCTCGTTGAGTTGCTGCTTTCATGACCGGTCCTGTTGGTTTGGAAGAATCAACAGAGGAATAAAAAGGGGAGAAAAAAAAAAATGGCTCCGATCTGCCCAGTTTGCTCAGTGTGGTTGGGCTGATCTCCCTTGGCTAGGCACCTTCCGAATGACTCCGGGAGAAAAATCTATGGCACATATGACCATGCTGAAATATATAGCAACCCAGGCAGAACAAATGGGTTTTATTATGGAAACTCCTAAAAAGTAACAGGATACAAGTCCGCATGTGAATTACAAAATGATAATATACATAATAACAAAAGTTTACTGCTGTACTGCAAGGATAAATGTGAAATAGTAGCTGTAGCATATTATGCACACACTAATAGGAGAAGAGTGCACCTATGGCTCTAAATACAAGCTGAAGTAGCTTTCAAATATTTACCAATGCTTATAAGTCTATGGCAGCATTTCATAAAAAGTGTTGTGTCGTCCTTCTAAACAGAGAATGTAACTGATTATCTGCTGCTGAATTCCAGTTCCCTGAAGAGCCACAGTTGCTGCCGATTTCTGAAGACTGACTTGATTTCCGTTGTATAAGTAATTAGCAAACTGTTTCTAGATGACTGAATTTAGACTTCTGACAGTTTATATTTCCAAACATCAGTCTTTCCTTGAAAGATACTAATGTGTTGTAACCTGTTTTAACTGACAGTAACTGGTGTAACTTGCTTCTACCCTTCCGATTCTCTTCCCATCACACTGATGGGGAGTGGGCGAGCGGCTGTGTGGTGCTTAGTTGCTGGCTGGGGTTAAATCACAACAAAGATTTAGGATGTGTAGCAGGAAGAAAATGTTTCAAGAGGCGGGTACAATGCAAAGTTCTCTACACAATGTGTTAAACATTCTAATGAACTTGAATCTTTGCTAGATTTTAACTTGAAATAGTCAAATGAGTGTGAAATCACGGGAAAGTAATGCCTTTTTGAATATCTCTTTTCACAACTGTTATTTTTTTGAACAGACACTCTCAGCTTGGCCATGGGAATTAATGTCTGGGGGCAAAGAACTGTGTTGGGGAATGGTACTTTACATGAATGAGTAACTGAAGGCTTACCCATGACTCTGTGCATTGCACAAAAAGGAGGTTTGGGACCACCTTTATTTTCCAGAAGAGGCTCCAGGAAGCCAAAACCTTTGAAAACATGAGGAAAGTATTTACCTACTCGTTCATATTGGGTTTCTGGGGGTCCACTATAACATAGCTTACCCAGATAGACAAGTACTCAGAGCAGCAAAGGTATGGGACCTACTCCTCCCTTCCCATTTCCTACTGCTAAATGTATAATGTTACCACAGTTTGCAGAAATGTCTGCAAGTTTACACAACAGTTGCAGGAAGACAAACACTGTCACCTTACTGCCCAGTCTCTTTTGTCCCGTTAACCTATTAGAGGACATCAGCAGTCACGAATTTGAAGCCTACAAACTCACAAACCTGATCACCCTGTCCATCCTGAAGGTTATACTCTCTGGTATCATCGGGTCAGGTCCTGTTGAGTATGCCTCTGTTTCATGATTACTCATTTCATTTGACTTCCTGGTACTTGGCATCTGCGTTTGAGCGCTGATGCCTGTCAATACTCTTGCAAAAGACCACAGGTCTGTCTCACACTTCCATGCTTTCTCTAGGCGATGCTCACTCCAGACCTTCCCAGCATTGTCTGCATGTCCGTGCACCAGTGCACATTTTTGCTCAGTGCAGGGAGACTTAAACTTGAAAGCACATTGATGTGACAAGTCCTCCTGTAATATTAGCACCAAAGACACGGATTTAAATATCAGCATATGTGAGGGAAAGACGTAATTAATTAACTCCAAGTGAATCAGAGTTGCAGGTTTACCCAGCTGGTATAAAACATGTTGTCATCCTTTGTCATAGATCATGAATCTACTAGCAATTTGATATGTCTTTAGGTATGCTTAATTCAGAGTGACAAGTGACTTTAATGAAGAGAAAGATGAGGTGCATGCTTGAGCAACTCTTTATCTAGGAAATAATACCTAGATTAGGTTAGAAATAGAAATACTTTAATTCATGATACAGTTTGTTCATTCTCTGAAAGCATTGACTTTTAAAGAGGTTAAAATCAAACTACAAGGTAAAATGCTTCAGTTACTTAAATACTAATAGTATAAAGGGATTATTGTAGCAATAGCTACTGGTCTCAATAAAGTAACATTTTGCCGGAAACTGAGAAACCAAGCTCTGCTATCACATTTTTTTAAAGCATTTCTGTGATTTAGGGATCAAAATATTCAGCTTTGAAGTTGCTGTAGCTCCAAAGTAATTTAGATGTGTTTGATAATTTGAGCATTCAAATTTGCATTTTGGGTCTGTTGGGCCACACAATCCGATTGTGGGCAAGCAAATAACAGAAAGTTGATCAAGTTGAACAAAGCTGAACAAAATAATATCCATGGAAGAGCTTTTGACCAGATCAACAGACACCTAAGTACTGTGAAAGGTAGTGAAAAACAGAGTCCTAGACATAAACATTCTTTCCCCTACGTGTAGAATTTAAGCAAGCAGCTTGTATTATCCATACCTGGTAAGATCTAAAAGAGCTACATTATAAAGAATTATATGACAGTTAATATGACAAAAAACTAAAGACAAGACGGTGCATATACTTTCACAGATATGGAAGAAATATACTTTCTAGAAGCTTTTAATTAATTATATGATAAAATTATGATACATGTACGCAGACAGTCAATGACAGTCACACAGCATTTTACCTGTTCTTGACTTTCTATGCCTTTGCAAATATAATCAAGTGTTTTGATGCGACTATACAATCAATGCAGATCATAATTGGGAAGATCACAGTTAAGAATTTTACTAATGCCTTTATTTAATGAATGGATACTTAACAGAGATTTTAATGTCATCATGTCATTTCTAAATGTGAAGATTTTTTAATGTAAATAATTTCTTAAATATCTCCACTTCCAAAGGAAAAGATATTTTCCCATCTATTTCATCTACAAAATAAATGTAAAGGAAAAAAGAAGGAAAAAAATTATAAAAATAATGTCTGTGGAGCATATAATTATTAGCTTTGCATATGTTGTGTTCCTATTCGGTCAAAAACCATTGCAATGAAAACCTCTATTGACATTTACATGTCAAAAATTTTTTCATGTCAAAACTAGCAGCCCTAGTGACTTGTTACAGTGCTGCATTTCACAAGGATATCATAGGTACTGCATCTCAAAACACTTTGACATAAAACTCAGTTGCAGAACCAATGTAAATGACCACTTCCATCCTTAAATATCTTGGGAAAAAATCTTGGTAATGTGTCTAATAAAAAATTAATTTCCCCCCCCCCCCAAGATATTCTGTCTCACTCACCTTGATACAAATAATGAAAAAAAAAATAACATTGTATTTTTTACTGTTTATTATTTATGCTGAAAATTCCCTCCTTCATAGATAAGCTTGCTTATTTATTTTTTTTATCAATGGCTCTGGTAACTTTAGAAAGAGAATGGATGCGTGTATGCACATTTTATATTCGGTATGCAGATAATCATCCGCTGAACTGATGAGGGAAGGAGGATGCTTATTTAGTTAGACTACTTGATTAACAGCCGGAACATATTGCCTCCACTTTCTGCTTTGTCTGAAGTTTTTAGTGTGACTTTTGCCCAGTTTCTTCTCTCTGTACATTACATACTTCATCCTCTAAAATGGGAAAAACGTAGCTTGATTTCTTTCAATCTTTTTATGTCTTGCCTGTTTAAAATGTGATGTCTTGTGATAACATTTGCAGTGATGAAGCTCCTGTGTTTCTATTGCAAGGTAAATGACAAATATTGTTTATCTGCTGTGGGAAATATGGCATAAAATAACGAATTACGTACACTTTCCAACCACCGTACTGTAGCTACAACTATACTCTTATTTCACCTTTGTTCCCTCTTGCAAATGCTTAAGAAGGTTTACCTTGGAAATTGGCAGGATGAATAATATGAGGAATGGACTATTAGACAGAGCTTCAAATTAGGGATAGCGCTAAGCATATTGAATTCTTTTCTTTCATGAGAGCACATTAGTAAAGAGTCAATTATTAACTCTGCTACTTGATTTATTCCAACATTTTGAATGTATTAGAGGTCAATGTATTTAAGGTTGGTTTTTTTTTTTTTAATTATTATTTCAAGTGGAAATTAGGTTCTCAGAGGGTAAGTAGATTATAATAGATCCCAGCTCCTGGGCCCATGCACTGGTATGTCAGTAGGATTTATTATAACTCATACCTTCAGAGAATAAGAATTACATGTAATTTTCTCTTTTAGTTAATGAGATTATATGCTGTTCAATAGGTATTTTCAGTGTGATTTGATAGTGAATTCTTACTGAGAGATTCAAGCCTTAGCTTTATCAGTATGGTTTCTTAATTTCTGTTCACTTATTTTTGTACCTTTCCAATTTAAAGTTGCATTCACAATTTAATATGCAATTATGATCAGGTTCAATCATACTGCACCACTTCTGAGAATATTAAGCTGTGCAGGCCCACTGAAAGCTCATTGAACAGTTAAATGAAGGCAAAGAGTTTGTAAAATATGAGTTTTATTTAAGAGCTAAACAGGTGAATTATGTGCTGCAAAAGGGAGGGGAATGAGAGACCACCATTTGCACTGCTGGGACAGAAGCTCGATGTGTAAATGATCCTGACAGTATCTAGAACATGGTGTTACAGAATGTATTGTTTACTAAATCAGACTTTTGTAACCTTAACGGATTTTTAATCTCCTGATTTGATTAAGGTGCTATGATGAAAAAAAGATTAATTTAATTTATTAATTGATTTACTATTTACTTAAAAACTGAACCCATATGATTATGTATTGAAATATCTGGAGGTTTTTTCCATAATTCAAACAAACACAAACCAAAGTAGTTGCAGGATCTATTGTATCTGCTGTCAGAAAATGATATGATTGTTCACGCACAAGAAGGGATCAGATTGTTCCTGTGTCTTGTTTAAGCATGAAGAGAGGAGAACACAACAGCAAAGAAAAATTCTAGTTAGAGATTTTTCCATCTGTAAGGTAGGAAGCAATGTTACTTTCCTTTCCCACCAGTCTGAAACACGTACTGTACTTACTACTTGCCGTTGGGAAGCAAAGAAAGTTGCTTTCTAATTTAGGTGCAAATCATTATTTGATAGAAAATTCCCCTCTGAGTGTAAGTGGTAAATCTCATTCTGGTCATTTTTCGGGGAACAAAGAGTTTGTAAAAGATTTCTGCGTTCCTACTTAGGTAGGTCCTTGGAGTAGGGGATACAGTGAGAAGTAGAAAACTTCTAATAAAAAATCCCGTTCTTCAAGATGTCTTCAGCTGGAAATGCTGAAGTGGTGATTTGTGTTTGTCTGAGGCTGGGTTTGGGGTTTTTTTTAGAAAAGAGCAAGATCTTGAGGACATGAGTAGGAAATTTTTTTTTTTTTTTTAATTTATTTATTTTTTCTGGCCGATGAGTCCCCATGCAGACTTTGGTATTGTGACTTTTATAATCTCTGAACTGCTCCTCCTACTGCAATTTATTATTTTTTATATATATTTGTTTTTACTTTCAATGAGAGATTTTTCCCTCACAGTTTTCCCAGACACAGATATATTATAAGAAAAATAATCAGTATATTCCTGCAGATGCATGTAGAGTTCCACTGCCAGAAGAATATAAGAACTAGAAATGTCTTCCCACTGGTTTGTTTTGTCTTAATACCTGTTTGGTCAGTGTCTGACAATCTTAGTATTACAAGAAACTGCAATATTGGAAGATTTCAAGATCTTCTACCTGCTGATTGGTTTTAATGTGTAAAGGAGAAATTGATTTTTCTCCACAGTTATAAATTATTTTCAGGACACTGAAAAGACTGTTTAGAGAATCAGTGCATTATTAGAAATATTCTGACAATCCATGAGTGATTTTTTTGAAGTAAATATAAACCTGCAACATAACGGGGTTTTTGTCTTTGATTGAGACAAAAATTCCAACATTAAAGTAAGAATCAGTCTTATCTATTTTCCTGAATCAGAACCTGAATTCAAGAGATGAGTAAGTGCATTACTGCAAAGGTATAGTAGAAAACAAATTCCTCATGATAGATTTAATTAAATTCATTCTCTAGAGACAGCAATACCAGATTGTCTCAGTTTAGGAAGAAATGAGATCTTCCTTCTGAATTTCTGATTATACCTTTGCCTTTTAACTTTAGCCCTAGAATAGAATTGCATGAAATCTAGGAATCTCAAAAATCCACCTTCCTTATGAGAGTAAATTGTCATTATCCCACAGTTACTCAAGGTAGTGTACTTTTTTCTGTACCAAGAATTCTCTGCAGGGAAGAAAGAAATCTATTGCTTCCGACACAAGAGGTAGGTTTCTTACAATGTTGGGTTCAAGCCCTACTAAAAGTGTTGGCTAGATCCTCATCTAGTGCTATCCAGTATTAACCTCAAAGGAGAAAGAAATCTTAAATTGCATCAGGTAAGGATCTTTCTTCAGGGTAAGAGTAGTATCTTATAAGCATCCAAGACACTTCAATTTAAATATTGTAATGTGATGCAAATGGCAATTTCATCATGTAAGTGGGATCTGCAAAGGAAAATGCAGGTTGCTACTTGACAATTTCACAAATAATTTAGATAATTATTTATTGCTGGAGAAGTTAATGTCAAGATTGTTTGGTGAATAAAGTGGTTTCTTGTGTTGTTAACAGCTTGTGTCACAGTTGTCAGCTCAAGAAAAGTGCTTGGGTAATGGTGGTGTTCTTATTATCAATACTTATTATTTATTGAGACTGTCACTGCAAGTGGTGCATAACAAACATAAGTCAAGGCAGGTTTTCCCTGGTAAGCCTTGGATGAACTCATTAGACAAACCCTGCCTGAGCCAGAAATTCAAAAAGAGAAAGGAAAATGGAAGAGAGGGCAGGCATAGTTGATAAAATTGTTTATTCAGAGTCTAACTAGCGTGTATGGACAGGTGAAGAATTTCTATCTGGGCTTGAGTGGGGGCTGATATCATCACAGGTGATGAAGAGGAGAGATGAAGGAACAAAGATGATAAACCAGGGTAATGATGCTTCTTCACGGTGTCCTGAATTGGCTGATGTGTTACAACATGATTTCCCCATTAGCCATAAATAAAAAAAAAAAAAAAAAGAAAAAAAAAGTGTTGCTTCAGTTTATAGGAACAGAAAAAAAATAAAAATACTTCCACTGTTGTCTGATGGAAAAAAGAATTAAAGCCATAATTCATCTGCATATTGGTGGTGATTTAGCTTTTTTTATTGCTGTATTTCCTACAGATAATATTAAGACTGAACTCTTGGATTCATCAATTGAAAGCTTTTGGGAACAAAGTTCCCCGGAAGCATTGTTTGGGGTAATCATCAGACTCTATTATCAGAACTCTTTCATAATGAATTCCTGTGCCCCATATAATTTTGAATTCATTTTAATGGAGAAATTATTCTTGAAAAAGACTGTGAAATGAAAATCTTATTATTATTCTGAAATAATTTCTGAATGATGGTGACTTTATTAAATAGATTTAATGCAAATTAACCAAACCCAAGTATTTTTGAACTTGTATGACCGCATAATGCAATGTATGTGCAATTCTCAAATAACATTGCTTGTCATATTCCCTATGAAGACAAATCTTGTGTACAGAAGAAAGGCCATCAGAACAGCTCTAATTATTAGCAGATTTTTTTATCTATTATCTTGGAAAAATAAAATTGCCAGTCATTTAGAGTAGAATTACTTCTAACCATATAGTGGTCTGAAAATATTGACTATTGGACTCCACTTTCCTCACAGGGGTGGGTAGATGCTGCCAGAATTCATGGTGTTTAGAGACAGCAGATTTTTTAAGGGAGGGCTGGCCACAGCATATTTGAAGGCGATTGTGAGTTTCTTTTCAAAAGGCCCCAGGGAAGCTTGCAAAGGACTTTAAATAATTCACATGGCAAAAATGCATCCAGAGAGCTTAAAGTCAATAAAGCCTCTAGCTCTTTATAGTACGTTATGACTGAGTCCTAGTATATTAATTCAAGCTGTCAGAGGCAAAGACACCATATTTGCAATCTGCTTGGGTGCAAATGTGAGATACCATATGGGACTTACCCCCAAGAGGGAGGACGCAATAAACCCACAGTCAGAAAGCTTGAATAAGAAGTGGGATTGGTTTCTTTAGCATAAATAACACTTTTGCTACCCTGCATTTCATGAGCCTACATTTCTGATGTGAATAATTTTGAGTCAAAAAAGTGTGATAGAGTAGAAATCTGTGTGGAATGGAAGATAAATTTAGGTCTGTAATGAGGGACAGTTTGAATTATGTGCCCAGTGTATCAGCTGTTAGAGATATTTTTCTTTGCTGCTTAAAATGCAGAAGTTTCAATCACTATTTCTTTCACTTCCTATGGATGTTGTGGGTTTCTTAAAAAGAAAAAATCTGCAAATAATGTAAAAGGCTTTCAGCAGAGCCCATGACTTGTTTCCTACAGCCTATACTCAAGGGAAATGAAATCCAGCTCTAACACTTCAGCAGATGCAAAGAATGTACAGGACAGATTTGTTAACATAATTGAAAACAATTACTCTTGTTTGGGTTAGAATTAATATCCAATTTTATTCATTTTAACAAGCTTTTTCAAATTCAGTAAGGAAAGATGTAACTTTCTGACTAATTTGAAATATAATTGGAAGATATGGAGCCTGTTTATCCATGGTTTTTACCATGCTATCTGTACAATCTAGCAAAGTTAGATCTTTGAACACAGATGTAAGGGTTTTATGCTACCACTACTGATGTCGATCATCCAGTTACCACCAAATTTTAGGAGGAAAGCGTACCCCAAGAATTAGGGAGTGGAAAATGTTTGTCATTTAAGTTACTGCTTTCTGTTAAAGAATTTCTTAACATACCGTACACATTTGAATACAAGAGTGACTATTCCATGCTCATAGCATTCAGGTGAAGAAGCAAGAAGAATGGTAGCCAGGTTAAATAAATAAAGGCCTTCAAGAAAGCAGGGTGGAATAAACTTGACATGCAGTTTTGGGGAAAAATAGCTCCTCTGCTCTGCCTCAGTCTGCAAGTCCATAACAATAAGTTAATAATTATTCATTTGCAGGGATGACTGGCTCAGGTTAACTAAAATTTTCAGGAGTGCAAAGGTCTTAGCTCTAGCCTTAGCTGTGCAACTCTTGCTGTTGAAGTCCCAGGGATGTATGTGATACAACTATCTCAGTTGTCTAAACGATATTTGTGAATAGCTTTGAGCAGGGTGTCTATCCAAGTCAAAATTATTAATCTTTGAGAAATTTTCCTTTCATGTCTCTAAACCTTTTATATTGCCTCCCACTTCTACATCCCTCAGATTTTGCAGTTATCCAGTGGCGTTCTGAAAAAAAAAACCTGTGATTTGACCCCTACCTTTCTTGGTTTGAGTCCTGGTCCCCTAAAGGCAGTATCTTCTAGGCAGAGACTATAGAGAAATTCCCTTTTAAAGGAATTCCCTTTCCTGCTATAGAGAAATTCCCTTTTAAAGCCTGCCAGTGCTGTTTCTTAAGCAGCTGGGAATATTTGCTATCAATCAAGTTAACAAGGCAATATAGGCTCAAGCCTGAGATGCCCAGTACAGAATCCAGTGTCCTACAGTGCATGGTACAAGATTTCACAGAAAAAGGTACATTAGGCAGAAGTGTAATAATCTGTTATTTACATTATTTCTTCTGTTAATCTCTAATATGCAAAGTCTGTATTAAAACTGAACCATGGTGCTAAATAACCTTTCAGAACTTATTAGCATTAGCTACTACAGCTCTACATATTTTTTGTAGTCTTATTGATGTCCGGTCTTTCTTTCAGTCTGTTAAACTTTGTGACCTGGAAGTGGTTTTTGTTTGGCTGTCAGTAACGCTCTGAAATGTGATGCTCTGTGTTGATTAGAGCTGAAGTGTACTACTCTCCTGCTTGCAGAAAGTGCCATATTTCACCTTTCAAGCGGCTGTTATCCACCACCCTCTTCATAATCCCTTTTAATAATTATAGTGTCTTTTAATAATGGGAAAAATTCATACACTTTGCACAAGGCTCTACTATCCTTGTGTCCTACATGCTGGTCCACACTGTTGTGGGAGGGTAGAGAAGAGAAAGTCTGAGAACAAGGAATGTAATTTCTTTTAACTTCCCATTGAGCTGTGCCAGGAAAATGTTAGAAGCAAAAGAATTGTGAATGCCAGAAGCCCCACAGTCTTGTTCTTCTTCTGTCCTTAAACTTCAGTGTGAATGTGACATATTGATGGGTCAGGTCCACAACTCAGCTGCCAACGGAGGGTATGAAAGCTGGGAGATGGCGTGTTCAGAAGTTGTCACTGGAACTGAAAGACTCCTCTGTCTGTTTGGCAGGTGAATTCGGAAAGCTTTGTCCATCCACCCACCCACCCATCCATTCAGATCCCCTTATGGTGTCAGCAGATGCTGAAGTGAGTCACAGCCTGTTTCCCCCTCCAAAGGCACAGTTGTGTTAATGAAGGCTATGCAGAGAGTGCTCTTGGCAGAGGTCTTCGATGGTTGATGTAGGCAAAACAGCCCAACTCAAAACAGAATAAAGCACAGATATGACTAACAGAGTATCCATAACTGGCAATTGTCACAAAGCAGAGAATGCTAAGAGAAGTGTACAGGACTTAGCGTAAAATTGGGAGGATATCAAGTCAATTTGTTCCCTTTCGGGAATGAAGGCAAACACCATGACTCAGGGATCAGCAAGAATTTAGGACTGAAAATTGAGGCTACCTTTGGCTCCATCTCTATTGGCATCAGTGAGACAGCATCTGGTGCTGTGCCTCAGATTCTGGAAAGCTTGAATAATCTGGGTAGAAAGATAAAAGTTAAAAATATCCAGGCTATCCATGAATTTCCCAGAAAACCTACTATCCTGCAGTATAGGGAGAAAAAGAGTTGGGCGATTCTGAAACAAAGTGTTTAAAAGGCACCAGACGGATAGTTTTGACCAAGGAATATTGGGCCAAGTATAGGGAGAATAGGTTGTAAGAATATGCTGGCCTTTTCACAGTCAAGAGACATTTAAACAAACAAACAAGAGAGAGAAGGCTAAAAATGGACTGATCATTTCTGAATACTCAGGCATGAAATCTGAGCTGGGAATCCTTTACGTCTGACGAAGTCAAACCCCATATTGCCTACTAAGAACAAGTATATATGCACTGTTGCCAACACTGTACTCAGAAAGGAAATGTGATGGAGCTGGTGATTCTCAAGAATCAGAATGCAAGGAGAATTGCCGGGGTCAATATCAGATGCTCCTAATTGGAGACCACTGAGAATTACAGGACTCTAAATACTAATTCATTAAAGTTGTATGTAATGAAATTGCTGGGCAGGAATTTATTACACACTACCTAACCTCTCTAAAGAATGACCTGAACTACATCAAAAATTGTGCTACACCAAGCAATTTTAGCTGAGGAATACTAATCAGACATTGCAAAAAAAGGCACTTAATTCTCAAAACATCAGAAATACAGTGAAGTCCTGTAGCAAGGGATAATTTTTATATTCTGAATAAAAAGTTAATCACTAATTTAAAATACAGCAACTCTGAAAGTATCCCATGATTATTGCCTGGTCAAACTTGTTTTGTGGAAAGAATTTGTGGCCACCAAAATGGTGGGAATGCTACAAATGAAATCAAAGGAAGCGGTGAACTACAACAGGCATCAGCATTAAAAAACTGAAATAGGACATCTTCTAAATAGATTTACCTTCCCCAAAGTCTGGGAACAATAGGAAGGGGAGGACTGCTCGGCTCGTTTAGAAAGTAAAGAGGAGACAACTGCTGATGCAGAAGGTGAGGCTGCAGCTTATGTCAAATGCAAATGGACTGCAAGTGATGACGGCAAGTGCAGAGAGGGGCTGTTGCTCTGTTTGGGAAGGGGTAGTCCATCTGTCCAGGCATACCTTGAGAGGTGGAAGTGGGAAAACAGATGTCACTGCTTATGTAGGTAGAGTGGAGAGCTGCTCGTTAATGACAGAGGCATATACTGCTACCACCCTAAATAGTGTGAGGAAGAAAAATAGGCTGCTGGTCCTTTGTCGTGTGTGAGCTGCAAGCTGTTTATCCCCGCTGCAAGAGATGATCGAGCTTTCTCGGGTCTTGTAGATGGAATAGAAAACTTGCAAACCCTAATAGGTTAGCAAATCAAGGTAACTTCTATCAGTTAGCCAAGGGACCCTCTGAATCATGAATGTTTGTTAGTAACTAAGTTTGGATTCCAAAGTTTGGAAGATTACTAATTTCAATAATGCAAAGGCCTAAAATGAATTAAGTAGGGAAACATATTGCATCAATCAGTTGTTTTATTCTAGATGATTTAATATAACTGGTAAAATATGGAAGAAGACTCCAGCAGCAAAGGGCTAGAAGAAAAAAACCCATGAGATTAATGTCAGTATAGCTTTAAAGAAAGAAGTTTTTGTAAAACAATAGCATGTTTTATTTGACAGAATTTCAGGTCTAGCTGAAAAAGTGTTTGTGATAGAGAAACTTTGGTTTTCTCTAAAGCATTTGACATATGACTATCTGACATTTGAATAAAAGAAACTTTCCCTACATAGAATGAACAAAGAACATTAGGTGGATTAATAACTTTATAACGGACAGATCGCAAATTAAGTTCTTAATGGGAAGATGTCATTAAAGAAATTGTTTCTCATGGATTCCAGTCCTATATCCAATGACCTATATCTTGTCAAATCACAGTACAGCAGACAGATTGCTGAGATATAAATAATGTTGGCATGCCCTGAGATGCCTGGGAAAATGGTCAAAATTCAACAAAATATATTCTGATATATTTGGGATACATGATACATTTGGGAATACAGAACTCAGTTTTTCCTGCAGGATAGGAAAGTCTCCTGGAGTTCAGGGACCTATAGAAGATTTGAGAGTTATTCCAAACGGTCATCTCCATTTTCATCTACTGATGTTTCAACAACAGAATGCAACAGCTCTTCTTTTCTGGTTTGTTTTGGTTGTTTTGTTTTGTTATTCAGGAAGTTTTCAGTCATCAATGAGTTCTTGAGCCCTTCGGGTTTGTATTTAACTATCCAGACAACATTTAAACACCTTCTGTGCATTGGATCTTTACAGTGTCTTAGCATTGAAAAGTTCTCAAAAGGAACTTTTCAAAATTAGTTCTCCTCCATTCAATTCTGTTGTGCTCTGTGGTATTTTGTTAAATTACTTACTTATGTGTTAGAGAGAGGAAGGGAAGACTGGCTTGAAAATGTTTTACAGCTAAAGAGAAGCCCCCCCTGAATAATTTTCCTGCGTTACTCTTTATGCAAAACAGGGCTGATGAAGGAACAGCAATTTGGCAGCCTGTTAGAGCAGTGTATATGAACCATATTGAAATAATGACCAGTTAAATTACATGAATTGTGCTTTTATTTCTACAGACAGGTGACTGCATTATTCCCTACCATGCCTAAATAATAACCTACATACTCATTTAAAAGGGAAAAAAAAAAAGAAAAGAAGAAAAGAAAAGAAAAGAAAAGAAAAGAAAAGAAAAGAAAAGAAAAGAAAAGAAAAGAAAAGAAAAGAAAAGAAAAGAAAAGAAAAGAAAAGAAAAGAAAAGAAAAGAAAAGAAAAGAAAAGAAAAGAAAAGAAAAGAAAAGAAAAGAAAAGAAAAGAAAAGAAAAGAAAAGAAAAAGAAAACCTGTATGTCATGCAAGCAGAAATAATACTAACTGTCACAAAAATTGAAAAAGAGATACCAAGCAGAGCTAAATCTTAGTCAGATGTGAGAGCTTTTTGGCTGGCAGGCGAGCTTGACTCATATCTACTTCCTAATGGAAATGGTATTTATACTCCATCAGTCCCTTCCGGTGTTCTGGTAGACTTATTCCAATTATTCTACCATTATAACAGATTTGGTGAAATCCTATTGTGTCCCATCTTTCTTGCTGAGAGATGCAGAATGGAATAGTTACTGCTGAATGGTGAGCTACCAACTGGAGCTCCATTACGGTTAGAAGGAATGTTTTTTTCTGTCTTCCTGTATTTGTCCATGAAGGCTGAGAGATTCAAGGGAATATGACAGTTAGCTATTCAGCTTACAAATCTGTGGGAGTGAAATGGGACAGTTTATGCTTTCAAAGATTTGTCTTTTTAGGGTATCTAAATAGATATCCCAATGGGAACATTATTACTAAGATATCCCAAAAAGACAAGAACCTCCAAAGGTGTTTTACAGTTACAACCTGCCAGTGCCACTTTTAATTGCTCTTGTTCGGTCTTATGCTGAAGCTCGTCCAGCGAAACCACCTAAACCCCTATGAATATGGCTATTCTCTAAGCCTGTGCACTTGCTCAGAGCATCTAATAAAGCGGATACCATGTTGGTTCAGTTTTTTATTCGGCTTCTTGCCAGAGGCAGCTCAGGGCTGAAAGATGTTTCTGAATTCTTTCCCTGAGCATCCTGACTGTTTTCAACAGCCGTGGGTAAGTGTGAGGACTGAATGTGCTGAGGAAACCTTTCTTTCTCCCTTCTCCTCATCCTGTAAGGCTGGGGCAATGGAGAGAGACTTGTTTTATTTATTCTTTAGAAAATTAAGTGGTAGACGTGCCTGACCCAGCTATATGGCTGATGGGTGTGGTAGTCTGAGAGGCAAAGATGATCTCCAAGAATGGTGCTGCAGCTCTCCTGGTGTCAAGGCTAGACCGGGCTACAAATGGGGAAGCAGAGATGAAGATTAGAGCAAACTAAGAGAGTAGAAGGTGCATAAAGGACAGAGAAATAATAATATGGAAAACAAGATGAATTGGTTTTCCCATAACCTCAGTCAACCTCTGGAGGTGACTCTCTATTGGCGTCTCCATTGATGTCTCTACACTGACGATCAGGCTTCCAGGTTAGACAGTTCAAGTTGTTTCTCAGGCAGAGGGACCATGGCCATTTGACTTTCTAGCTGAAACTCTCTCCTACTGTCTCTATTGCCTTCCACACTGCTGGCTAGGAGGCAGCAGGAATTGCAGCTCTTCTCGCCCTGAAATAGGGGAAGTGAAGTGCACATGCAGCAGCCCAAAGAGCATGGTGGGGTCGGCTGAAAGTCTAGGCAAATCGTACCACATTTCCACTTGCAATTGCCCAAAAGCCACACTGGCCTTTGAGGACCAGTATCTTTTGAGGACCGGTATCTTTTGAGGACCAGTATCTTTTGAGGATCAGTATCTTTTGAGGATACTGATGATAAATTCAAGAGATTTGGCAAAGTGACTGTAATGACTCATACTCCCCCCACCACACCTAATTAGAGTCTTTTACAATCACGTAACATTTTAGGGTAATTTTTAATGGAGATTTGGCAGTCAGTATTTGGTAGTCCACAAGCCTTTAATTGTTAACTGCTCTTTTATACTTCTGGGCATTTTTTAAAACATCAGAGGTGAGATTCCTTCAGCTTTTTCTCCAGGTTTGTTGCCTGAACTTGACATTTTGATTGAACTTTGCTTTTTTTTCTTTATTCCAGCTCTCCCTACAAATAAATCAGTTCAGAACATTTTTAATGTTATTATTATTCACTGTATGCCAGTTGCTATATTAAATCTGGCTTCTGGCACCATCCTGCTTTTATAGAGCCCTTTTCGTCACCTATCTAACACTACAGTTTAATTGGTTTCCAGCTCGCTGCACATCTCTCACTCACAGGCACACACCCAGGCACCGACACACGCACAGCACTTCCCTCCCTACTCAGGATGCAGACGGAACGTAAGAAATCAAAGCCTGCAGCAAGGCTGAGCCTGTTAGAACCAGTGGGCCTGGTACTGATGGGTATATTGATTTTCTACAACTTCCAGGGAGGTAACAACAAACATTTTATCATCGACTGTACTGTATGTTCTTCTTAAGTCACTTCTGCATGCTGCAGTCCAGATAGGCTCTTTGCTCAGCGTGGTACTGCATACTGTGTTTTCATTTTCAAAATTCAGTATCTTACCTGGAGTCTGAAGAATAATGTTTGCTTCTGCTGGAAATACAATGGAGAGTTTGTAAAACACGTTTTTCAAGGTTTACTTGGAATCCACTGTTGTATTGCATGATTTTATTTATAACCTTTATTACAGTTATCCTCACAATTTATGTGGCATAGGACATCACCTTTATTCTCCAGTTTCCAGTTAACAAACAAAGGCCTGTATCTTCAAAGTTACACAAGCATCTAATTCCAGTGGGAAAGCCCATTTAGCTTTAAACTTTAAGATTTGGGATTAAATGATATGTTCAAGAGCAAAATAGTAGCCTGTAGCTATAAACTTAAAGCTATAGCTACACAAACTATAGCTTACAAGTCTTATTTTGAGTTTTCTGGTTGTCAGTGCCTTAAAGCTGCATTTCTATAGAACAGATAATTTCTAAAAATTTTATCTTAAAATCATTTATGTCAGTACACTCCCAAATTTTCTCACTTATGTTGGGTCCTCACCCTGTTATCACTGAAATGCTTTTTAATGTTAGAAGTAAGGAATCTGGGAACAGAGGCTATGGGAAGGCTGCTTTGTAGCATTCTCATTTTGCCTAAGCCCCTGCAGCATCTCCCTTTCTCATTCTCCTCCTGTGTGTAATCACTTCTGGAGTTTGGACAGCTCGGCACTTCCCTCTCTTGTTGCTCATCTTTTCTTATACTTATGTGCCCTGGGGCTCAAACTGTGACTAATCATTTTGTAGTGAGATTTTTGTATTATTCTGCAGGCCCTGGGTGCTGGTCTGTCATACCTTCAGACACGCTTTTCCCTCTGTGATGCCATGGATGGAGAGATTCACATGGGACTGTTCCTGCCTGGGTCTGAGCACTGCAGAAGCTTGCAGGTTGCTCCTTGCACTCACTCCTTTCTTTCAAGGTTATGGCTTTTTCTTTTCTAAACCGATAAATCACATCTGGAGTCTGTTGCATTTGCTCAGTGCTCTTCCTCTATCATCTTGGCTCCCAGAGCATCTTTGATTTAGTGGAAGTTTGAGGATATTTTATGGTTCTGGGAGTCGTGCTAGTCACAGCTTTGCTGGCAGCACATCTCCCAGCCCAGACAGCATGAGGGCTGGGGTTGGGAATGGGGATCAATGTAATGCTTCTCCACACCGAGCATGAGCTCAGCACCTTTATTCCCTTGGAGAAGGTACAACCCACAGCTGTTAAATCACATTAGTGAAAACCTCAGTATTGTTTGAAAGGCTCTAATACCAGGGCTGGAAAACACGGTCAATACCCTTTCTCTCTTATTTTGCGTGGTTTTGAATTCTGCTTCTGCTCTACCTCAAAATGATAGTGACCATGATGTAAAGCTCTTTGAATTAGATAGCTTTTCTTACATACTGGCAAAATATCAGACTCCAAGGATTTGGTTTCTTTGCTGTATTCTTTTTTCTGCATATGTAATACTGGTTGTTAATTGGGAAGATGAGCTAGACTGACCAGAAGCTGCAGCACTGGTAGGCTTTTTCTTCTTGTACATTTTTGCATAGATGTGTGGTATTTCTGTCTGATGCTTTCATGTTTGACTTACCAAATTCAGAATATAACTATAAGTGTTAACTTCTCAATCATTGAGATGGGTGTGTCAGCATGCATCACCATTTTTAATGGGGCAACTGAATCATAGAATCGTAGAATCACAGACTGGTTTGTGTTGGAAGGGACCTCAAAGCCCACCTAGTTCCACCCCCCTGCCATGGGCAGGGACACCCTCCACTAGCCCAGGTTGCCCAAAGCCCCATCCAACCTGGCCTTGACCACTGCCAGGGAGCCAGGGGCAGCCACAGCTTCTCTGGGCAACCTGGGCCAGGGCCTCAGCACCCTCACAGGGAAGGATTTCTGCCTCACATCTCATCTCCATCTCCCCTCCTGCAGCTTCAGGCCGTTCCCCTTGGCCTGTCACTCCCTGCCCTTGTCACCAGTCCCTCTCCAGCTTTCCTGGAGCCCCTGTAGGGACTGGAAGGGGCTCTAAGGTCTCCCCGGAGCCTTCTCTTCTCCAGGCTGAACAAGCCCAACTCTCTCAGCCTGTCTCCATAGCAGAGGTGCTCCAGCCCTCTGAGCATCTCCGTGGCCTCCTCTGGACTCGCTCCAGCAAATTGAACATGGGTGATCTGAAATCAGTAACAAGAGATATTTCAGGTATTGACCTATATCTGCAATGAATACACAGAAAGACATGGGGAAAAGAAAAAAAAAAAAAAAAAGAAAAATAAATTTTCTTGTTTATGTCCTATTTTCTTTCTGCTGGAGGATAAGACATTTCTGCAGATGTACACAGAGGGGAAGGTGGTACCATACATACAACTAATAATCAATTTCTTCCTCCTAGAGAGCAGGTTTGGGCAGTTTGTGGGGGGAAGATAGTTGGACTCAGTAGCACAGAAGTTTGGAGAATTTAGCCTTCCAATTTTATATCCCTTAAGCATGCAGGCTCCCTTTTCCTTTCGTGCAGGGGCAATCACAAGATGGCTGATTCAGGAAAGTGACAGTCTAATCTAGCTAATCACTGGATTCCAGTCAAAGGATGTATGGGTTAAAGGAGGACAGTTGCTTCTGCCAAGTACTTGATGAGGAAACAGTAACAATTAGAAATGAATGCTTCACTTTTGCAAGTCAAATATTAGCACATTTATTACTTTCCAAAATTATTATGAAAAGGCTGTAATAATTGTTATTAATCAATCCATTAAAAGTAATGGGGCATGATACCTATTACGTTAATGATAAGTTTTACTGTCAGAGAGCCCATCCATATTGCTTTTATGTGTTGAAGTCCACATCCTTGTTTAGTGATAGTCTAGGCTAGAAATGAAATCCTTTGCCAGGAGATGAATTCACTCAGAGATGATTGCATTAGCCCTGATTTATTTTAATAAACACATGGAACAATAGCTGAGAACAAACATTTTTTGTAGCAAATGTAATTACCCAGCAAAGTTTGTCACAGAGAGTATTTGCCTTTCATTTAAGGCAAAATGAAAACACCAAGGAAATTTTCATGATGGATTTTTTTTAAGGTTAGGGTGTCCGTTCTCCCAGCCATGTTTGTAAATACAGAGAAGTCGGAAGAGGAGAGGTGGCCAATACGTTGTGATACTGTTCAGGGACACCCAAATCCTTGCTGCATGCCATGGAGTGGGGGTGCTTCTAGGTTCTCCTGGTCTCAATCATTTCTTCATCTGTAAAGCCAGGGAACATGGATACTTTCCTGTATCACTGACATAGTGTGGGCTTCAGTTCATTAACATGCATTATGAGATCTCAGACACTGATGTGGAACAAGGAGTATATAAGAACGTGGACAGATCATTCTGCAGAACGATTATTTTTCAAGTGCAAGTTTTCCTCTGTCCAGCAGGCGATGAACACGCATTTCCTCTGCTTTAAATGTTTTCAGGGTAGTGAAGCTAGACAGTCAGTTGCTGTCAACTGTGATGCCACAGAAGTTTTCCGAGAATTCTTTGAGGTTGTTTTAAGGAGTATTTCTGGGTTTAGAGGTGTAATTAAACAGGTGACTAGCATTCTACAATGTGATACATGAGAGACAGTCTTTCCTAAAAATGACAGGATGCAATTATTATCTCTGGCAGGATATGCAAAGCCTGCAGGTGTTACAGTTAACTCATGAACTCTTTTTTAGGATAATAGACTTGTGCTTTGTAACTTCAGGAGGGAGAGTCTGATGAGAAGATACTTCAGACAGCTAATGCTAATGTTGCAATTGCACATAGGTTTTGTACAGGTCCTGATGTAAAGAACTGAGAGACCTGGTTTGTTTTTTTTCCTTAAGCAAATTGTTTAGTCAACTTTACTAAGCCCTACTTCTATCTTTTTGCTTTCAGTTCTGTCTCAACCAACACCCACTAATGAGCTACCAGCATCAATTCCATTGATGTATGATTAGGAGTTTACACGTTTATATGAAATATAAGGCTCAGTGTATAGAAAAACTTCACAAGGAGATTTACTCATTGTCTGTCCAAGTGGGGGAGAACTGTTAATATTTTTCTAATGTCTACTCAAGTGTGAGAGATAGCACCTATTTTTCTGAAGGGCCATTATCATTTCTGAGGCAGTAAGGGCAGTCAATACCTGGAAGAAGGAGTGCTGAAACTGCCTCCTAAATAAATTAAGGATCAATAATGTTTGGTGGGAGGAAGGAGGATTTTAATCCAAATGGAACCCCAGGGAGATTTAAGAAAAGGATTGAACATAAAAACTAGCACACTTTGCCAAGAAAAGCCTGTTTCCTGTTATAGCAACTCAAGTTGCACACAGAATGGGCAAGAGAACGTGTCGCTGGCCATGGGAGTAAAGCAAAGGTTGACAACACATCAGACAGACACAAAGACTTTTGGATTTGATCTTAGGATAATTAGATTAAGCATTCTTAGTTCTCTTAATTTTCTTCTGTCCCCTCCCCCCCATATCACCTACCTGTGTCTTCATAAACCTTTGTTGTTGTGTTATTGGTTTGATGCTGGAGGTAAATTTTAATTGCTTTCATGAAAAATGGCTCCAGGTGGGTCATAAGTGGAGATTTTTATGGTCGGGAAAGGGATGGATCTCCTTGCTCACACAAAGCCCAGCACCCTGTCCCTCTTCTAGAGGTTGTTCAGTGTATGTCCACCTAACCCATGCTGGCCAGAAAGAGACAGAGCAGGAGCTGAAGGTGGATATATCTTCCAGTAATCAGCTTTACAGCAAAAAAAGATTTCTGGGTTTGAGGACACATTAGATAATGTGGTTGTGACTTATAGATCACAACTGAGTCTGTAACATCTTATAGGAAAATGGAGATGCAGAGAATAAAAATAAATATTCTCACATATCTTTCCAGAGTGAATGGCCTTGAAATAGACCTTTGTTTTGATCTTTCTCATGGATAAAGTGGTCAAAATCAGTCCGAATACTGCTGAAGTTGATGAAAACACAACAGATACAAACAGGTCACTAGAGAAAAACTGAACTTCATATATTTTGTGCCCATACTCTGAATCATGAAATCTACCCGTTCCAGGAAGCTGTGTGATTAATAAAGGGATTTACAGAAATCCTTGAATAAATATAACCTAATTTAAAATTTGAGAATAAATTTTACGAACATTTGGACCAAACTTGGCCATGTACATGCTTTAATGAACTTGCATTATGCATTCATACTTTCTTGAATCTGACATTTTAAGTTACACCTATTAAAGTGAAAGGGTTTGGGTTTGGGGTTTGATGTTTGGTTTGTTTTTTTTTCACTTAAAGTCACAATCACTTTCCTTGCAAGGTTTCTGTCAATTCCTTTGATCTTTACATATTTTAATATGTCTAAATTAAGAAAATAGTATCTTGATCTTTCAGATTTTTCTTATTTTCTGGGGAAAAAAAAGTTTCATTTGGAAACTTTTTTGTTCGTAACTAACTGATCGTTAAAAATGTACTTATTACTGAATAGCAGCTGGAACTGTGTTGGTAACAGATTTTTCTAATGTTAATTTAATTGACTAATCAGGGTTGTAGTTTTTTAATTTTAGATTAACCTATTTAAGCAGAATATTAAGCTTTAAATAAACATTTTCATAGGTAATTTGAAAAATTAATTTTACTTGTTTATTTTAACAAAACCCTAATACTTTCTACTCAGATAAAAACTGAGACAAAAATATATGAAGATAGAGAAATGGCACTGCTGTGTTAAAAAGACAGAATTCAACTTCTGAAAGACAATTAAAAGACGATTTTAACTAAGCAGTTCATCAGTAATTCATAAAATTTCAATCAATCCAAACTTCAATTTTCTCATTAAAACCTTAACCAGAAATTTATACCCAACTTTATCAGACATTTCTCTTCATTCTTTTTATTTTATCCTTTGATTAGTCTAGAGAGATTACAAGCATCCAAAGCAAAACAGATTACGTTTCAAAGAAAACACCTTTGTAATCAAAGGAAGAGAAATCATTTTTTTGCAAATGTAACAGTGCTATTTGGACAAGCATCCATCCTCTCCCATCAAGGCAATTCAAGAAATTGAAAGGGGGATCAGAAGATCAAAGAAAGTAGTTCTTCTATACGCTGCATAGAAGAGAAAGTCTGTAATACCGGTGAGTTAAACAAACCTATAAATTTCCACCAATACTCTTATCTAAGTAGCTTGATTGAGCCAATGAATGGTAGCACAGTGAGATAAATTCTCATGACCGGTTTGAGTCATTCTGGGGAACCAGAACCTAACTGAAGGAGGCCTTTTAGTATCTTTATGTAGGGCTGACCTTAACACTAAATTGTGCATTTTATAAGGCAAGTAAATTTTCTTGAGTGATTCCCCTCAACATACAAGTAAAAATTCTGTTGCCCCTCTTGCAAAGTGTCTGTAAAAGGAGAAACCCTCAGATCATCTGTCTAACATGAGTTTATCTTTTTTTACACAGGTCTGTATAACACAAAAAATCATACAGTCAAAAATTGTCACACTTTTGACTTCACACTGACAAATACCCTGATGAGATGCTAAGTTTTCTACCAAACATTTTCTTATCAGAAATTGTAAATGTTGCTAAAAGTATTCAAAATGAGATATTTCCTATTAGGTTACAATATGAGACATCATTCTTTTTTGCCAGAACATTTCCATCCCATGGAAACTAATGCAGAAGTTGCATTAAATCTCTTTCTTCCAGCTTCCAGTTATATATCAAGCTGTTCTTCAGTTTAAAAAATTAGAGGACAAAGATATTGTTTCTGCAATCTGAAACTGTCACTTTTCTGGCAGTTTATGATGAATTAGTACAGTATAATATCATGTAGTATAATATTTATTCTAGCAAGGCATGTGATTTTTCATCTGTTCTTCTGACATTCTTATAGACCTTGATCTTGTGAAAAACAGGAGCGGTAGATTCTCAGAGGAAGTCAGGTATCTTGAGGTATAAATATTTATATTTATATAGAGACATATATATAGCCAACCATGTCCTGGGCTGCATCAAAAGAAGTGTGACCAGCAGGTTGAGGAAGGTGATCCTGCCCCTCTACTCCACTCTTGTGAGATCCCACCTACAGTACTGTGTCCAGTTCTGGGACAAGGAGGACATGGAGCTGTTGGAGCGAGTCCAGAGGAGGACACGGAGATGATCGGAGGGCTGGAGCACCTCTGCTATGGAGACAGGCTGAGAGAGTTGGGCTTGTTCAGCCTGGAGAAGAGAAGGCTCCGGGGAGACCTTAGAGCCCCTTCCAGTCCCTAAATGGGCTCCAGGAAAGCTGGACAGGGACTGTTTATCAGGGAGTGTAGTGATAGGACAAGGGGTAATGGGTTTAAGCTAAAGAAGGATAGATAAAAATACAATACAGGACAAGCATTGGTCTCTGAAGTACAAGGCATTTCAAACAGATGTTAGGTCATTTTACTTCTAATTCTGTAATTCTACTTCTTACTCACTGTGGGTCAGTGATAAAGTCAAAATAAATTTTGACTCTTCTGTAGCTCTCCGTAAAGAGGCTCAGAATTTAATACAAGTTCTAGGGAAGAACTCTCTATGCATCAAAGCAGCACAGTTAGGGTTGGCATTAATTTCTATCAATCACAAGTCTTCTTTTCTAGTCTATGGATGTTTCTTGAAGATGGAAGCTGAAGGAGGTGGCAACATAAAATTCACTGTATCATTTTGTGTTGTTCCCTCCATCCATTATAAATTTCTGTGGCAGATGGAGAAGAGGGTAAAAAAAAAAAAAAAAAAAAAAAAAAAAAGAAAATATTAGATACGGTTATCCTTTTTTCAAAATACTTTATTCTTTTGAAGGATCAAAATTAAAATCATACTGTAAACACAGATCAGTTTGTTTTCCTGGTACATATTTCTGAGGTGACTAATAAAGGAGTTCCAACTTATAGAAAAGATTGCTTTGTTCCTAAATGAGACAAAAAAGTCAGAGTTATGTATCAAATGCTAACTTTGAGAAGTAGAAAGGATGAATGCCCCTTTTTTGCTAGGTATTAACCAAAAAAGTAAACTTTTCCTCTCATTCTCAAAAGTAACTTGCTTTTATTTTAGAGTTACCACACCCAAAAAACTCTGATGAAATCTTGATAAATACCACCCCAACATGTACAGCCCTCAAGGTGAAACATGATTCCTACAGTTCCTCTCCCCACCTACCCCTGGATATCAAACAAATAATTTAATTCATTATAAATTTGGTCTAGTGGAAGGTGTCCTTGCCCATGGCAGGGGGGTTGGAACTAGATGATTTTTAAGGTCCCTTCTAATCCAAACCATTCTGTGATTCTAAGATTCTAAGATATACTTCACTGCTAATAGTTCAAGCATATAGAGATCAGTTATACGTTGGACTCCCCTAGCATCAGTGTGAAGTATTTTTGTGAAACATTTGGGTCTTTTTGTCCCTGGTAGTTTTACAGTTATCAGTCTTCAGAAATCCCATTTGTATCTACCAGTAGAGCAAGATGCCTCCATGAAAATTTCTCAATCTTTTCATGTTTCTGCTTCTCATTTAGAACTGCCCAGGCATGATCATATCAACTGATTGATCGGTCTTGTTCCTTAAATCTTTGGGCCCTTTTCACATCTAATTCTTTCCTTTTAATAAAGGAAAATGAGCTGTCCTTATGGTATAACCTGCTCGGTTTGCTTTAATGATTACTTAAGACTCAATATTCTTCATTCTGGGCAAAACCAGAATGAAAACTTCATTGTGGATCTCACCCTATAAATCTTTACTGTGATGTTAGTCCCTTTTTACTTGAATAGGGACCAGCTGCATGAGAAACCTCAATTGCCATGAATGAGGATTTGCAGATGAAGGTTCACTGTCATTATCCTGATGCTGAGGTGGTATTGATTTCCTTCACGAGTCTACTTCAGTTTGCAGCTAATGAGGGTTCTGATTAGCCAGTGTATTTCTTACATCCCTGCTCAGTCGATCATCCCCTACCAATGGGGTGTAAAAAATTATTCAGGTGGCATAAATACATTATGTAATTTGTATTTCATACCCTACTGTGTTAGTTTGGGACTAATAGTTTCAGTTTCCAAACTCTGTCTTACTTATGTGCTGATGTGTTGAGCTTATATTAATATAATGAAATGGGAGACATGTAGTATATTTGCATTTTTAAATATTCTGGGGAAGTATTAGCTTTGTTAACGCAGTGCATTTCAGTGTCTCACTGAAGTATTAGTGTGAGATTGAAAAAAATCCAAGTTCTGCTTCTGTCCCTGTCAATGATTTACAAAACAATCTAGCTTTGATTACACTTTGATGACATACTTTTCTTTCATTGTTCATTAGCATGAAAAAGGAGGAACTCCATTGCTGGAATCTAGGAACAATTCATTATTTTCCATTATATTTCAAGCTTTTGCACAATTTTAAGAAATCAGAACTCTTCTTTCTGATTAATTGTTATGTGATATATTTTTTTTATTCCAAGTACAATTAGGTTTATAAATTCCTTCCCTGTCAACTTGATAAACTATTTTTCTGCACTATGCAAGTAAAATTACAGCAGTAATTAAATAGAATTGTTTTGATCCCTCCTTACCTTTTGAACAAAAGAAACCCAAAGTATTTCCAATAACTAACAATGACATCTAAACAAAGTTGTCTTTTTTTAATTCCAAAAAAGAAAACAAAGAACTTAAAAGAGCATCGTTCCTTGACTTTGTCCTGTAATTGCCTAGATGCATGAGAGAAAGCTGAAGAATGAGAAGACACTTTGGTCTGTTCTTTAGAGTAGGTGGTGTGACTTGCCATCCACAGTTTCTATTCCTGTTTCTGCCAGAACTTGCCCTGTGACTTTGGACAAGTAATTCCTTTCTATACTTCAGTTTTCTGATCTGTAAAGCTGAACTCTCTCAGGTAGCGGGAACATAGAGAAATCAGCTAGGACTTAGGGGGTGTTATTGCATTGATATGAAATTGGATTCTCCAGGGTTCCTGTCAATGGAAACAAGATGCAGCAGTCCATCCCAAATTAAGATGCTGTTGGTTTATCTTTATTAGTAGACTTTATTAACAGAAGGAAAATGCTCCCTAAGGAATAAAATAACATGTATTCTCCCTGAAGAGAAGTTAGTCACCTTTTTTTTTTTTTTTTTTTTAATTGTAGAAACTGTGGTATTTAGTGGAGTGTGATCATGGTCTAGGACTAGGATTTCCAGGCACTGTGATAGCCACAAATATTAGCAATAATAACAATACCATATTACACAGAACTTAGCTTTTTATGTCCAGAGTCTCCTCAAGTGATCACTTGTTTCCTTATCCTGTCCTTATACTTTGGCACACCACCAGATTCAGAATCAGCCCTACTAGAAAGCAACTAGGATTAAGTGCTGAATTATTTCACAGCCAGGTGAAATGGAGCCAACCTCTTCAGCTTCAGACACTATAAAGAGTCAAGATGAGCAGGGCTGGAGAGCTCCACTCATCAACTCTCTGTGGCCCTAGATAAATCCCCTAGGTTCTTTGGGAAAAAAATAATTGGAATTGTTTACATTCCTACAATATTTTCTGAACTTTCATTACTTTGAGGGTTGAAGGAACTGCCCAGCATTTGGTAAGACCTGATTCCATATGAACTTACTGTTGTTTTTATTATTTTACCTACATCTTCTGCAGGCAGAGGGCGAGGAACCCTTGCTGTCCTAGGTGCAGGATCCAGAAGGGTTCAGTTTATATATGGGAACCAAACCTCAAAAACTTCTCAGGGCTGGGTGGGAAATGCTGGGAGAGAGTTTACCATAAAAGCATACATGGGTTTAGCATCTGCTTTCAAGTAAGAGCAGTCTTTCTTTTTTGCAATACTAGTCCAGAATTTCATACTCTTAGCCAAACTGAATTGTTTGCCCTGCTTGCTGTGATCAGAAATAGTTCTTCAGCTATCACTGTAATTCTCAGCCACTGAAGGTTGGTCTCTGTTGCTAAATAAAAGGGAAGTATGAACAGACTGTGATTGACCTCACAGCTCACTTCCCCAGTCCTCTAGTCCCCTAGTTGTCCCCCAATCTGCTAAAGATCAGGACAGCTCTAAGGAGAGAAAAGAAATCTGTACCACCTCGTTCCACAGTGTGGATGGGTCCCTTTTCTACTTAATCATTATAAACTTCATCTGTGTGACCCACAACACAGATGGACATCTTCCTCTGCTCCTCCACAGCACAAAGGTGACTTGCTCTTTCACTTGTCCACAGCAGCTCCACAGTATACAGAAGACTCCCAGAGATGTATTCCAAATATGAAATGACCAGGTACTGCTTTTACAATTCGTGTATACCCAGACCAATATGTTGGTCTATTATGTTGTTTCTTGTCCTGCTGATCCAGTATTTCATAATAAATTGTGCACCTATGTGGTCTGGTTTACCATCCCACAGCTCTGCAGCAGAATCTGGCAAATATCTGAAAGCTTATTTGCCAAAAAAAAGAAAAAAAAAGTAGTTTCAGAATAAGTGGAACTAATCACAAATTCCCAGTGAATTAATCTAATTGTTTCAGCTTGGTAGCAGGGGAAGGGGTGGAGATGAGGAAGTCAAAAGGTTTTATGTCAACAATTCTGAAATTAAAGGTTCTGAAGCACAACACTTGTGTTTGGAAGTTTATCTGGATTTAATTAAAATAATATATAAGTATGCATGGAAAGTATGAAATATAGTATATTTCGGTGCCACTCCTTCTCTTCTGGTATTTGAACTAAAATCAGGTTTTTTTGAATAATCATAATATGAACTGAATGCCACAATGTGGAATTAGCAAAAAGATCTCATGCAGACTTTTAGAGTGAAATCAGCCCTCGGCTCCCGTCCCAGCCTGGGCACTGATTCAGAAAATAGCTGTGGGCAAGTTTCTTCTCAGCCCCGCACCAGTGGGGACTCCCAGTAAGGAGGTGATACCTGCTTGGCTTCTGCTGCCAGGCAAAAGCACCATCCCCCAACAGCAGAGGACCACTGATGGGAATGAAACCGCAGGTTCAATGTGTCGGTATCTTCTGACAAGTAGCGCACAGTAACAGAACTAGGGAATATTTTTGTCCCATCTTAATGCTTCTGCCAAGCATCTGCTGTGAAAATCAACATAGCAATGGGTTTCCAGTGGTCAATTCAGTGAAAGCTGCAATAAGCCTTGCCCAAAGCCACACAACTTTAGTTTTGCACTCAGTCTAATTATTTGTGGGAGCTGGCCCAGCTTAGCTGTTGAGATCCCATCTAACCTGTGCTTGAATTACTCCTCACTAGTTTGGTTTGGGTTTTTGGGGGTTTGGTTGGTTTGGGGTTTTTTTTGGGGGGGTGGGTTTTTTTGTTTGCTTGCTTGGTTGGTTTGTTGGGGTTTTTTGTTTGTTTAAATATATATATGCATAGACATTTATTTTTTCTGAAAAAAGACCTGGAGTAAGGATTTCACTATATACCTGCCAGCCTTGTGCTTCCCTTCAGTAATTATTCTGTTGTGTATAACATTTCTGGACTGGACTGCTGTTAAAAAATGCCTCCTAAGGAAGTTGTCTTCCCTTTTATGCAGAACTGCTATAGCAGGTAAAAAATGTGAGGTATAAGGAACAAGGAAGAAAATCTACCTGAATTTCTGATTATTCTGGTTCCCAGTTTGTGAATGAATGTTTGTGTTTGAATGTTGATAAAATAAGTTTATTTTGTTTGTTTGTTTAGTACAAGTGAAATGATTCCCTGTAGACTGTAGCTACGCTTTTCTTCCACTTATAATTGCTAAAAACATGGGTTGTTCAGACCTTTTCTCTATTTATCTACATAAACAGTAAATTAGAGATATCCATGCACAGAAATAAAACAATCCTTCAGTAAATCTTTGTTAAAGGCATTGCTAGAATAGACTAAAAAGAAGTTCTGCAGGCTGCTATGTCTGAGCCTGCTGGTATGGGGCCAATAGTTATTCATGAGGTAGGACACCTTGCACTGTGAGCAAGCTTTTCTGAAACTGTTTTTACGTGGAAGTCACTATCTATCACTCATCAGACACACAAAAGTTAATCTGTGTTTGGCAGAAAATTAAAAAATTAATGACAGGAGAAAGAAGAGAGAATTGAGCAAGTGAACGGTGACCCTTCAATTAAATAACGGTCCATCCAGGAATCTCTTCAACAGTCTTTGCTATTAAGAAATGGTCCTGCTGGCCTTGTCCAATGAAAAATGTTTTCTCTGCTGGAATTAAGCACGTAGAAAGAAGTTCAACAACAAGCGATTTACTCAGCACTGCAGTACGGTTAATTAACTCAGTTTCATACAGTGCCCTGCTAAAGAGGTTCAGATCCAGTGTCATACACATAATGGTGATCATCTTCCACTGGAAGACTGCAGAGGCACATTTTCAAAGAAAATGAGAATTGGTGCCTGACTCAATTTATGAGTTTTGGGGTCTTCTGTGGCCATGATAATTTTCCCACTAAAATATACAAATACCAAATGCATATTCTCATGGTCAAAACCCAGATACGGGAATGAGATATTCTGGGTTCTGTTCCTGTTTAAACTTTTTATACATTATTTGATCTTGCATAAATCATTCACTGTCTGTATCCCATTTTCTCTGTCTGTAAAATGAGAAATATGAAACTACAAGCTCCACAAAAGCTGCTCTTTAAAGCTCACCGTTACTTTTATTTGGTGCTACAGAATTCATGAACTACCAACATACATTTGAGCCATCTCATGGTACCTTGTCTAGTAATAATTTATGATCGCAGACATTAGAAGTCTTAGTCACCATTTCCAGGGGAGAAGACAGAAGGAGTCTTTACTACCAGACAGCTACTGCCATATCACCAGAGCAGTAACGTATTGAGTGTACCACAGAGGTCCCACTGCATTTTCCTAAAATCTCCCTTTGGTAGGGGCAGGATGTTCTTGGAAAACCTCAGAATTAAGAGACAGAAGATACATAAGGTGACTCCTGTGAATTAATTCCCTCTGAAGGAGAATGATTTTAAATGGGTGGTTTCCTTTCCTGTATATTTTATTGTAACAAAGAGAAGCATGTGAAATAAAACATGTATGGCTTCTTTAAGCTGTAGGTGGTGCCCAGGCAGAAGAGAACTGAGAATGGTTTTAGCATTACAGTGAGCAGAGGAAAGAAAAGCTACTTTGGGGAATAGTATTTCTTAATTTAATATAATAAACTTACTATTCAGCATTAGGAGAAAGTTGCTTTTCCTTTTATCATACGGCATGTGGCACTTCGTTTGTATGGGGAAAACATTTAGGGTTATTCAGTGCTTTGCCAGTGGGCTTGTGCTGATTTGGTATTCAAATTTATTTTGAACCAAGTGATACCTTTCCATTAGTATTAATCAAATTTCTTTCACAGTACCAACAATGAAACTGAGAAATAACTTTGACAAAGTACATTTAGAACACTAAATGTCCAAAAATAACTGTCACTGCTTCCTCCTTCTCTTCAGTTGCCATCATGTCATCTCCAATTCTCCCCACATATGCAGTTAGGGAAAACATTGCTCTCTCTCACATTTGATATTTTGCTACCAACTACTTTGTCTCATGTCTCATCTAAGGGTAAATAACAATACAGGGGCTTGTGAATAACATTACTCAAAAACCCCATGAAAATCTAAAGAGGTAACCGTGGTATTTCTGTGTCTTAAATTACACCTTCTTTTTCTGCTTACAGATCATGGTTGAAACACAAAATATTTTATTTGTTTGTTAAGGGGGAAGCAGCCACAAATGTGATAGCATAGCTGAAAACAGGACCCATTCTATCCTTGTTATCTCTGCATGTGTTTCAATATTGGATAAGATTTATGATGTGCTGTGATTTCGCATTCACAAGGCAGTTTCAGGAGTAGCCCATAAGACCAGAGCTGTGATTTGTACTTGCATGGAGGGTTGTGTTTATGATTCAAATGGCAGCAATTGGAAAAACCCACTTCAACATATGTATTTTACTAGGCCTAAAAAAAAAAAAAAAGTGTGCGACCAGGCTGATTCTTTAAAGTGTGCAATCCATGGTGGATGCAGAGCAGCAGGCGTTATTGTTGCTGAGATGTCTGTGGTTATTCAGAGAGAGCAAGGTGATAGTAAACGGTTCGTTGAAACTCCATTGAGAACAACTAATCAGCTACATATCATCTAAAGTAGTCTGTCTTCCCAAATAAAGTGGAAGGGATCCAATTAAGAGTGGGGGAGGCTCTGCTGAGGTTTCTTTAGAACAACTTTATAGTAGAAGGAAGCAACATATGGAGTTAGAGCCTATTGCCAAAGAAGAAAAATAGCAGAAAAGAAGAAAAATTCTGATGTCTTGGAAAATATACCAAAGTGCAGCCTTCAGGAACTCATTTTATGGGTTAGAAAACACAGGCAGGCACAGGATCCTGCTTAGGAGTGAAAGAAGGATTAACTGTGATCAGGTGTAGAGATGCCATTCAAGGAAGTAAATGCTCCATTGCCACCATGGTGCTTCAATGGCTGCACCAGACGGTATCATGCTTCTGGGCCACCAAATTGTATCATGCTTCTGGGCAAGCATAAAAGAACATGCTTTGTTTTACTCCATTATGGTGAGGGGACCAGTGATTTGGAAGCTTCAGAAGGTGCTTTTGGCATCTGTCTTTAGCAGAAAGTTTCAAAGATTTGACTAATAAGCGATATTGGGATACAGACCTCACAGTCAGAAAAAAGAATTGAGTTGAAACTGGAACAATGATCTGGACCATCTGCTTGCCCCCAGCCAGGCTACACCCCTTCCCAGAATCAGGAAGGGATGTATCAGTGGGAGACAAGGAAGGATGGCAATGGAGGGTATGATCATTAAATAGTTGGATTAAACATTTGAATTATCCGGTCTATCTGTCATATAACACAGACTGAAGCAAGTATTGCCTAGACCTGAAGTACAGGGAGGGGCAAGCCATACAATCTCTGCCTCAGTTTTCCTCTCTGTAAGGTAGGGATAAAATTATTTTCTGAAGTAAGTATCCTTTTCTCAGAAAATTAACTTTTAAATGGGTTGTTAAAAAACATAACAAAACAAACAGCCTACCAATAACCCTGGGCTGCGCAGATTTATTATCTGTCTAAAGAATTTGATGGGTGAAACTGAAAAAAAAAAAACCAAACCCCTGACAAATAATACTGTTATTAATGGGGCTTCTCAAAGTATATTTTCTTGGCAATATAGGTATGCCAATAAAGGTTAATTAAAATAGCAAGGCAATCATGATCAGATTAAATGGGGTGTACACTAATCTCATGCACTTGCATGAGAAACTAAAAAGCATATGACTTGAGGATGACAACTGAACACGGGGTATTTTTAGCTAGAATCAACAGAACTTTCTTCCACTCAATTAATCTCTGCATAATATGGAGATGAAACATTTGTTTTTCTTCCCATCATCTCTATAGGAGGAATGAGGCATAATAACAACACTTTTGGCACAAAAATATGTGTATGAAAATTTGAGAGTATTTCAGAAAAAAAGAATGCACCTATGAAAGATACAGTAAAGTGTTAGTAATTTTTTTGCATTTTTTTCCAGGTTTTCTTGTGTAGGCCATACTACATATGCATATATATAAATATATATATCTTTGTGTGCATGTGTGTGTGGACAGTGTGTGTGTGTGTGTGTATGCACAGACAGACACACTTGTTCTTTTCAGGAAAAGAAGGAAAACATACGAGAGTGAATTATGGCAGACTGTTAAACCACTGTTGTGCTGCAGTCTGGTCTTCTCTCCAACAATAAAAATAAGACTGCATTGACTGTTTCAATCTTACTGCGTGTTACAAGAAATTATGCAATGATGTATAAGTACATACATTAAATAATCGTGTGCCATGCATACCATCTATGATGTGCACATTCTTCTTAGTTGGAGTGAAATCCGCCTTGCAAAGCGCAGATCTGGCTGTACAACAGAAGCTTTTTATGGCAGTATTTATTACATTTTTGATACTCTACTAGAGAGCTGAGCCTGACTTCAAGCAGCAGAAGGTAGAGGATGATATCCTTCTCCCTTTGACATCAGGGATAGTTTAACCATTAATTTAATTATGTTTAAAGCATCGCTCATAGACATTTGGATGTCACTACACATTTTTGGGGGTGCAGGGATATTTCTGGCATATTTTAGTGAAAAAGTTCTGGTAAGACTTTTATCATCTGCAGGTATCTATTTCGGCAAAGAAGTGCTCAGACTCTAAGGAGAGCAAAGAAAGGTGCAGAATAAGGACCTAGAAAGACTGGTATCTATTAAAGTGTGAAATGCTAGTTCTAGTCACTCATTAAAAAAACAAACAACAACAAAGCTTTCTGTCCTCATCCTTGATGCAGAGAATCTAAGAACAGTTCTAGAGAAGGCAAAAAAGGATAATTTTTCTGATCAGATGATTTTGCTCTTTGAAGACTATCTATAATAATACACTGAGAGCACTACATGGTTATTAAGGATGTGAAATTATAATTTTTAACATCTGAAGTGCAAAACATCATAGTTTTATGAATAAGCACCCAAAGCCAGGATTTATTTTGTTTTTTCAGGCATATTCTTCATATTCCAACTATCTTGACAATAAATGAGCAGCAGGTTTCAGATAGATTCAGTCCATCCCTACCTGTTGGCAGGGAAAAACTCTGTCTGAACGGTATAAAACGACTTGAAGGGAATTGGTTGAGATGAGAAAACATAGAGGATGCTGTTCTGTCTTTTTTTTAGTTTTTCCCTCACCATAATAGTTTCAATGAGCTGATACCTCAAAATACCAGGGAACCTACGGGGAAGGAAATGCAAATGAACTACCATGAAAACTGTTGTGTGCTCACATTAAGCTAACACATTATAAAGATGTGGTAGTATTTACCTTAAAACATGGGTTTGTTTTAATTTATAGACTTCTTTAAATCCACACTCCTGCATCCCTAAGGGCCATAAAGCAAAACACGAACAGAAAATACAAAATGAGTAAAATATATCTTGGCTTCATTTGTGTCAAAATCACAATAGAATGAGGAAATATAAACACCTTAGATGCTGGTTTGCTTTTATTTATAAAGGTTACTATTTCAGTCTGGTTTAATTATCATCATAGCAGTTACTAAACTGTGACAGCACAGAGAAGGCTGTATCCCACCTTGACAGACAGATTAGTATCTAGTTCTAAATGAAGGACACATATTTTAAACCTAGTTCTATAAATCATTCCCCAAGTCTATGTTTTTTGTGGCCTCACTCCATCATTATTTTTTTTACAAGTGCATTTCCCTTTAATTTCATGGGTCTTAGTGGATAATTCTTTGCAGCTGGATGAAAGGAACCGAAAATTTTGTGTACAATGCTGTATAAAGCCATCCAGTTTTGCTTCTGTATGAATGGTACGCGGAGCTACGTCTTCCCTAGGGTAGAGCAAAATATGTTGAACCAGATTCAATTGTTGAAAAAGAGTAACATTAATTTTTATCAAGAAAATTGGTGCAGAATAGGAAAATGGAGAGGGAGTATTAGAAAACCCTCAAAACAATGCTGGTATTTTTGTTTTATCACTGCCACATATCTAAGACTTTCACATTTTTAAAAAAAATCAGGGAAACAAACAAACCAAAGTCTTTTCATATTGGAAAATTCTCTATCTATAACTCTCTTAAGGACCATACAAATCTTGTTACAATTTGATGTAATGGCCATAGTTCGGTGGATTGTAATCTGCTCACAGGTTTACAGTATGTGGTTTATTGCTGTTTGCTGTGTTTCCATGAAAAAATGTCCAGCAAACAAAAATACAAAACACCTTAATAAATTCTCTCTGAAGAAAGTAAATAGCATACTGAGACTTATAGTGCTACACAGTGAAAAATGCTTTGTGATCAGGGCAGAGTTGCAGCTTCTCAAAGTTTGGTTTTTTTGTTTTTTTTTTTTTTTTAAAAAAAAAAAGGAAATAACGTTATACAATGCCCCTTTGTTCTTTTGAACTAACAAACCCACTCTTGTGGTATGTATGGGTGATGCCAGAAGCAGCTTTATCATTGTTTAGCACTAATTGAATGGATCAATTAATGTTACATTAATAATGGATAGTACAATCATATATAACAGCGATTTTGATCTTTTATAGCATAAAACTATTGAGGTTACTAAAGCTGTGATTTTGTTTGGGTTTTATTTGTTGGGTTCTTTTTAAAGAATTGCAGGTAAAGTAAATGCCTCCTCCTGACCCCCAAATGAACTATGTTTTCTTCTTTTAAAATATTAACTGGTAAGTGAGCGCATTATAGACAGTGTTATTTCATAAGCATAGAAAATTTGCATCAGTTATTCAAAGAAGAAAATAATGTGATCACAAAAGCCTGTTGTGCTATTAGTACAGTAAACATATATTATATGTTAACTGCATACTGGTTACATCAGCTTGTGAAATATTAGGGTTTTACTCTTATTTTACAAATCATTCCATATAAAAAAGAGAAGGGAAATGATCTCAGATAATTCAGCTGGACAGAGTAATAGCCCACATAATTCTGGGAAAAGATGTCTCTCTATCACTAAAGTTCATCTGTGAAAGGGGAAACAGTCCAGATCTCTCCTTTGTCCCATGCACTATATGTGTCTTGCAATATGACAAACAAAAAGATAAATTCAGTCATGTCAAGACATTCAGTTTGCCCAGTTTTGATTCAAAGGGTGAAGGTATGGATGAATTTAATCAGAATAATTTTCCAAATTTTAAGCCTAGAATTACTGTGCTGTACCAGTTTGGATATTTTTTTTATTATTTTTTTTTTTAATCATTTAACTGATGTAGTGCAGATCTGGGAATAAAAAAAATCCACTTTTTCTGAGTGTTAGACCCAGCAGCAGACAACACAGAAGTCCTAATGCCTTATGTTTATAGATCAGCAAGCACAAAGAAGAAGAAATTTCCCATTCAAGTATACATCAGAAAGTTTGCTTAACAGAATGTTTTCCTTTCCTTGCATTATGTTTGGGTTCAGTGAATAACAGAATATTTCCATTTGCATTGCTGATTTGAATGAATTCAGTTCTACCACAAAAGACTAAGAGCTTTTTTCACAGCAAGGAATCAACTGCTCCAGCACTAAATTATTTTTTTTTAAACTTGACTGGTTTAGCATAGTCGAAGAGACATTGAAACTTCTAAACTTTACTCAGCAGTCTGTTGGATATATAAACTCAGTTTTCTCATAAGAAATATATTAAGTGTGTTCAATGACCTAAAATGACCTCTCGGATTTGCAGAAATGTATGGTAACATGCAGGGTGGTTTGCTTCCGAATTATTTTGGGGTTTGTAATAGAGAAACATCGGAAACATCTGATCGTATAGTGCAGATGTAATGCTGACATTTATCAATCTCTCTTTAATCAAAGGATTACCTAGTGCTTAGGAAAGGCCTACTGAACTGCTGCAAATCTCAGCTGGGCAGCACATAGCAGATTTAAGATAGGAAGGAAAATTTTAGAGATCTCAAATATGCCTGAACCATGAAAAGCCAAATGCATCTGATCCTGTATCAACGTCTGTTCATGTTAGTTGAATCTGTTCATGTTAGCTTTTAAAGTCGTTTCACGGATCACCTCTGATCTTTTATGGATGAGAAATGCATAACAGTCCTTTGTGCTGTAAGACACTCCTATCATATCTCTATGAGTTGCTATTTGCCATAGACTCACTTGGGGTCCTATCCTTGATTATTACATTGATATAATAAATACCCATAATGTGAAGCAGAATGATAGATCTAAAGGCTTTCATAACCATGAATTTGCTTCATTCCTAGTGCAAGAAATGAGGGCAGAAAAGCAGAGAGAAAGGTAACAAATAAGTTATGGAACTCCCTGTTTTAGAGCATTGTACTGCAAAATTTCAGCAGGTCTAAACACTGAAATATAGGGATTCATTTTTATAGGGCAATTTTTTTTCTTATATTTATAACTATGGTATTTAAACAATAATGCAAATAATATGACTATAAAACAGAGCCTTAATATTATTTTTTCTGGCACTGTTTACATTTCCTACATATAAGATAGTTGACATTTGAAACAAGCAGATATTCCTCCATCTTGAAAAACCCTACTTCCTCTAAGAATTTAATAAAAATGAACCTTCAAAACCAAAACATCTAGAATCAACTTTCTAGATGAAGATGCAAGACTTTCTTCAAGAAAACACCCCCCTTGACCTGATGGCCACACTTCTTTTTATACAGTCCAGGGTACCATTGGCTTTCTGGGCCGCAAGCACACACTGCCAGGTGATATCCAATTTTTCATCTACCGATATCCTCAAGTCCTTCTCCTCAGGACTGCTCTCAATCCAGTCATCCCCCAGCCTGCACTGATACTGGTAACTGCCTCGACCCATGTGCAGGACCTTGCACTTGGCCTTGTTGAACTTCACAAGGTTCACATAGGCCCAGTTCTCCAGCTTGTCAAGGTCCCTCTGGATGGCATCCCTTCCCTCCAGGAAATCAGCTGCACCCCTCAGCTTGGTGTTATCCATAAACTTGCTGAGGGTGCACTCAATCCCACTGTCTATGTCATTAATAAAGATATTGAACAGTACTGGTCTCAATACAGACCTCTGATGGACATCACTTGTTACTGATCTGATGCAGCTGTTGACTGCAACTCTTTCATGTGGCCATTCAGCCATTTCCTTATCCATAGAATAGTCCATCCACCAAATCCATATCGCTCCAATTTAGCAACAAGGATGTTGTGTGGGACCATGTCAAAGGCCTTGAAAGACACTCAGAGAGATTTCAGATAGACACCCTGAGACATTTAGAGAGCTGGAAGACTTAGAGAATTCAGCTGGTTTTGGATATGTACCTCAATTAATAGTAGCTATAAGCACCTTCAATACACAATACACAAATCTTAAAAAGCTTTCCTAGCTTTTCAATGATATCATCCTTGCATGGTGCTGAAGTGAGTATATTTTCTTATCTTTATTTTACAAATAAGGAAAACAAAGGGACAGAATGTGAATTAGCAAGAAGCCAAGTATCCTCAGCTCCCACTGATTTCAAGCGGGATGTCTGCAGAATTGAGCTCGAAGAATCAAAGTTACAAAAGACCTCTATGCTGGATTGTTTTTTCAAGTGTTTATAGCCTTCCATTCACAAAGCACTTCTGAGTGTCTGTCCTCAGGTTTTGGTAGTTAAACACTTTTAGAATGTCTCATTTAAAGAATTTGCCTACAGGAATGTGGCCAGCTTTTAATAAAGGGGAAACTGAAGCTGGATGTCTCAGTTGCTTCCTGTGTTCTTGTCACAAGATCATCCTTTTTATGTTTTCTTTTTTTCCTCACCAAGTCGGACCTTTTCCATGACCCTAGAAAAATACCCATGGAGAGATGATCAAAGAAGAACAGTGAGAATAACAGCATGTTGGTTTGTGTTTGTTGTTTTTTTTTTTTTAATTCCACATCTGCATGCTGATTTCAAAACAATGTGAAAACATGTTTCAACAAAATCTGTTTGATGGCAGAAATGAGCAGCACAAAATGGATGGAGAAGATACCTATTCATCAACAGGTTGATGAGAAGAATTTTTTTCCATTGGGGAATCCTTAATTCCTAAAATTGAAAGATAAGGAGAGGAAACTGCTATTGATGGAGATTGCATTTCTGTCTTTGATTGATTGAATGTTCTTAGTGGGTTTGCAGATATGATTTTTACTAGCCCTAGGAGACGCTGAAAGCTAACATTATTTCTATAATACTTTAATGTAGCACTTAGTTGCATGTATTTAATGCTGTTTAAATGAAGATTTCAGATTGTCTGTACTTTAAGCCTCACTATTCTTTAGTATTACAGGGCAGGTAAAGCAAATACTCTGGAGCCCTAACTCTCCCTCAAGTCATATCCGTTAATTTATAGGCTGGTCAAATAATTCTGTAGTCTGCACGCAGTTTTGATTTTCTTCATGTGTTCTCCCAGTTCAGTTTGCATCGCTCCAGATGATAGATTAATTTTAAATATTTATAATGTGTTATGATGCTACTGAGAAGCCCGGCTGGGGTAAGGTCCCCCAGAGTTGGGTTTGTATACCATGGTCCCATTCTACTGAGTTTCTATGACAAGGTGCTGGGTTCATTCACTTGGAGACCTCTCTGAGTCTGAAACTTAACTGATGTTTAATGGATCATAATAAAAAAATGAAATCACAGGAAAATTTGGCTTGTAGTGATTAGTTTAGTTTACTCCCGCTGAAGTACCTTGACATTTTTGCATGCTGCTGTGCATCTTGTAAGACCGAACATGCACATTGGTAGCAACAAGTTAGGTCCACTCTCTCACACAGAAAAAAATCCTCTGATGTTTTTGCATAGTTGGCAGCTATCTCTGCAACTCTGTTTTGCCAAATTTAGATTAACTCAAAATTATAGATTTTCCATTTAGAAACTTATGGTTTTCACTTCTAGTTAAATGATCCTTGTTTTCCTTGGTCTGTCTGTTTTTCATGACCTATTTCCCTTTTACTCCAGAGTGACACACTGAAGTAAATTTGCTGTCATAATAGTACATACCTTAAGTAACACTCTCATCGTTGGCTGAATCTGCAAAATAATAATGCAAAATAGCAAGGTGAGAATAAAGGGTATGAATGTAGGAGGAAGGGGTCAAAGTTTGCCATGCTGTTCATTAACATAGCACTGCATGTAGGCATTTTACTCAATAGTAGAGAAAGGAAAAAATACGGGTTTTTCCATGAAAATTAGTGATATCTTAAAAACAAAAATCCTTTCTGCACTGAGATAAAAACCAGAACTTGAATGGTTTAACACGGATAAATAAGAAAAAATATGTATCATACAAGATGAACTTATCTCTATCCTGGATATTTGTCCTGGAATAGGTAGGTCTGATTTAGAATAAGTTTTGAATGACAATTTTCATAGCCCATCATGTTAGTATGCAAAATACCAAATCACTGATTAGTTGGTTTCTTTATTTCTTTTCCTCTATATATATTAGTTTGATTATATGTTGACACATTTATATCTATGTATATAGATAAGAAATAAGTGCACTGGCATGTATATAATATATATTTCTATGCATGTATATATTTATATAAGCAATGAATATTTTGACAAAAAAATGTATCTCAGCCTGAAATGCTTTTCTTAAATAAAGTTCCATGGAAACTGCTATTTTCTTGTGAAACATTTTCTTCTTAAAAGAATTGCAAAGAATTGTAAATGAGTTTTTTACCAAACTTATCTGAAAGACGTGACCTAACTTCATAAAAATGAGAAGAATACATAGGCAGAGAAATAAGGCAGAACTTTACCTTTACCTATTAATGAGCAATAAGCAACTAGGAAGAAGGAAAAAAAGAAGAAAAAAAAATCTGTTTGGAAACCAGATATCTGACAAGGGCTCAGTCACTGTGTCTTCCAACTGCAATTGTAATCTGCTCCTATGAAAATAATTTAGTGAGACGTCATCTGCTCAGCGAGGACATGTCGCAACAGAAGAGGTCTCAATATGTGAGATCTTAAAACCAAACGAAATTAGAAGAATACTCAGTACCAAGAAGCTTGTATTTGCAATGATCTAATGGCATGGAATGGAAAAGCACATGCCTTTCCTGGAAGAAAAGCATTATAATATTTCTATTAAAAGCCTAGTAATATTTATAACTGACTGATCGGGTGCCTTATGGTGTTACAGAAGAAGGCAGCTTACTGTAAGGCTAATCAGGAATAAAATGCTAGTGGCCTGACATATCTGCCACTGAAAACATATATCATAGAGACAGTAGGCAGATAGGGATAGATTCAAGTGTGGCATTCAGAGTTTTGTCATTTAAGGTATATATACATATAGTCCGTGATGATAATGCATTGACCAAAGTTTGAATACCTCAAAGACAGTCAATGTGGACATAAGATCTTACCTGTTCTCTGAAGAAGACTTCGATACTTCCGGTCTGCGTAGGTCGGGGGGGTTTTTTGGCCATGCTATGGACTGTTAGAAACTGTCTCTTAATTTATTTCATCTGTTCTTTCTCCTGAAAGTGTTTTCTTGCCCCCAAGTCTCACATTCAGTCTGCCTTCTGCACGTGGCTTGGTCAGCCCGGAAGCAGATAAGAGATTTACAGCGTATTTCATTTTGGAGGTCAGGGGGAGGTAATAACAATTCTTTATTCGAATTTATAAAATGCATCAAATCCTGGTTTGGTATTAAAGGCATTTTATCTAATAAGAGAGGTGATCAGCTCATCTTTTGTCACAAAGCAACTCAGCATGAACTCTGACATGTGAAACTTTCCTAGCTGTGCACTGGTTTATCAATAACTAGCATATTATTGAAAGGTAAATATTTGAAAGGTCCTGGCGATTTGTTTTAATCAACCATTTTTTTCCCTTCTTATTCTTAATGTTTGGCTACAATATAGCTACAATGGCCCTATCCAATTTCTTCTTCTCAGCAATAGGAAACTTTTGATTCTGGCTTTATTCTGGCACCGCAGAATTTAGACTAAGGCTTAAACTCACGGTGCCTAAAATCCTGGGGTGTGCTTGCAACTAGTAAAAGCGCATGCTTTGTTAGCAACACAGTTTTCTTCTTGTGGGTATACTCAGAATACCTTTGACAGGGATTTTTTTCTCTTGATATTTTAAGTTTAAAAGTTCATGGTCACCAATACCTGCTCTGTATGCAGAGAAGTCAGATGGAGCCATGACTCATTCTAAATATTTCTTTTGAGGTTAACATAAGTGAATTGCTTTTCAGGTGGAATTCATCAGGTCCCTGGAACATGTTCTTGTCTACAAATTCTTCCTGCTGCATTGTATTGCTCATGTTGAAAATGTTAAATGTCTTGATTTGCATTTGCATGAGTTGATTGAACCCTTGTTCTTGTTTGCATGCATAAGAGTTGCATTTTATCCTCCTTTTTTTTCATTTTAGTTCTTAGCTCATGTTTTTTTCAGAGCCATTGTTATGTGTGCTTAATTTCCAAATAATTTTACATATATTTTCCATAACATCTTTTTCTATTGTCACTGTGAATTGTGATAAAAATGTTGGCTGTATTTTCTTTCTTTCTCATTTTATACTCTGCTTACCTTTTGAAATCTCCAATTGCATCTTCTGAGGGAGACTGAATGAAATTCTATCTTCATTTAGAAAATTATTATTTCATGCACTAGCTATGTCACATTGGGTTTTCCGGGGGGGGGGGGGGAAACAAAGAAACTCACATTTTTATCAAAATGTGTTCTAAGCAAAATTTCCAATGGTACCACTATACTGATCTGTGTGGGAGATTTCAGGGTCCTAATTTTTAGTAAAAGAGCCATTTTCTGTTCTCCTCTATGCCACCCTCCTTAAAGATCAGTGAAATTACTTAAATAGATACATTTTAGGAATAACTCATGTTTTGATAAAGTTTTCCTCATCTATATTTTTCTTTATAAATTGGATATTTTACTGTGCTGCATTGTTGAAATAAGAGTGACTAGAATGGTTAAGGGTTAAGTGGGAGAAGACACTTAGGTCCTTTCACCCACATGCATACATATACATGTTTTATGGTAGAAGAATGAAGCTTTTTTTTTTCTTTTTGTTGATGAGTAGTAAAATCATCATTCCAAGCTCAGAGAGATAACTAAACTAACTAAGTCTTGGCAACTTGCCAATGTGATCTGATGTATTTTTATTCTTGGAGACGTTAAGTGCTAACTACTCTTACTGATAATTCCTCTCTGAAAAGTAGGCCATGTATACGAGTGCTTAATGCAAATGTAATTGCAGATTTTGATGTCCATCCCCACACTGGGGATTTATGAACAAGTCTTTATACCATCATCTACCCCACCTGAACATACTTTATAAACAGGAGTGTTGCTATCCTAGTCCGTCTCTACAAGCACCAACCTCAGACATGGTCAGCAGACCAGTCACATCATCAGTGGTCTGACCTGTACCATGCAGACACCACTTCTCCAACAGCCACCACCTACTAATAGCCTGTGATGACTAAGATCGTAACTTATTCCTTACACTTAGGGGTGGAGGGGAATTCAGGGCCATGAGCATTGTGCTGACACCATTTGAGACAAACCTGGACTTGGAATCACTTCACAGAGATGATCAAATGGCTCATTCTGATTTAGACCTAGTCTGGAAGCAATATAATCCCATTCAGGTGATGCTGTGCCAGACAAACATAGGTCTGTTTTGGACTGGACTATGTGTGACTGTTATCAATATCTATGATTCATCATTAAATGAATTCTGAATGCAAAAGTCAGTGTTGAAACTACCTACGGTCCCTAAAACTCTACATCTTACCTGCTACTTCTCTATACCACCTTACCTTTCTCTACCTTTCCGTTCATTTAGCGAGACTGCAAAGCAAGAGGGAAGATAAATTATCTTCAATGGCTTATATATCTAAGATACAGGGCCTTGTATAAAAATTATGGTGGATGTATACGTGATTGATTAGAGCATGTTGTTTGTATTGTATTTGGAAATGAAAATGTAGGAAGGAGAGAATATCAATAGCAAAGTGGAAATGGTTGTCATCAGGATTAATGTTAAATGATCATTCATGTCTGCCTTATCTCACACTAAGTTTTCTTTAGTGGAATTTTAATAATACAGACTTTATTGTGCATTACGGTGATAAGATCCTTCCAATGTTTAGTTGAGCTGGTTAATTTAAAGGAGCTAATTTAAAAGGTAGCTATTGTATTAGGGAATCTGTCCTGCTGGATTGATAACCCAGCTTTTAGGATATTATTTCCACAGGAAATGGATCTTCATCTTTTCTTCTCATCTATGCCCTTGCTCTCCAGCTTCTAATTATTCAAGTGTGAAGGGAATTTCCTTCGTTTGTAGACACAAACATCTTCACCACACGATTTATGAGGTCGTCTGTAAAGCAAACTTATTATTTTGGCTTGTAAGTACTTCTATAGAACTTTGTAATATATTATGTTTGCATGTAGGGATAAATATAAATTCTATCTGATATAATCCTCTCTTAGACAGAGATTTTTCCCCTGCAAACATTTAATGTATTTACTCACAAGTTTTATCATCAAATATAATCATTCAGCACACAATTCATGCATGCTTATAACACTTCACAAACGCTTTTCTCACCGCTGAAATTGAACCACTGAAGCTGAATGCAGCAGCTATTTAACAATTCTCATCTGTGCAATGTGAGAGTTTAAACAGAAAATGGCCTTACTACCTTCCCAACTTTAATGCATATTCAAACATTTTCTGTAAGCTCTCATTAGGTTCATAAATTCCTTTGTGCGAGGCACTGACTGCCATCTCTGTTGTCACTCTGAACTGAAGCCTGGTATCTTCTTGGAAGATTTTATTCTATATTGGCCTTCATACAGTCCTCAGCACTCTAGTAGTTAGCGAAATTTCAGATAATCCATTGAAAAAATGTGACAATATTAAATTCTCTGGCTGGTTCCTGTAGCCTCATATGAGCATCTGCAGAAGGTGAGATTTCAGTCTGCAGAGGAAGGCATCCTGTGGGAAGTCCTTCTGTGTTCATCTACTCACAGAACAGGAAGACAGGAAACATGGCGTATTTTCTAATCGAAAGTGATGAGCAACACATGTTGAATTTCAAATATTTGCACTCAGTCCCCGGGGTAAAATACTGGAAGATGACAATGGTGAAATAAATTCATACAGCATCCAATCTAATGCTCATTAAAATAAATGATAAGACAGCTTGAAATTGGACTAGGCTGATAGGTCCCAGTCTAGTAAGGTACTCAAGCATGTGAGAAGTCTTACTGTCTTTAAGGAGACTAAGCATGTATTTAAAGTTATGCATATGTTTAAATGCCAAGTAGCTTTGGGGCCAGAATAAATTCAATTAAGGAAACCATTACTTGCCCTCTGGGTAAAAAAAAAAAAAAAAAAAAAAAAAGAGGCTAAATTTGCTCGATACATTTTAAATGTTTAACAAAACATATCCTCCAGTTTAATAGAGATATTCAAAGAAAGTTTTCTACAGAGTTTTCATTGGCAGAATGTTAAATGGTTTACCTTTGTGAAGTGGCAGAATACTAGATGCCATCAGATAATTTCTCAAAATCCTCTGGTTCTTTTGCAAATTATTGTTCTCTATTACTCAAGCATGCTGTTGTGAAAAGATGAGAATTATAAACCTTGTTTTCCCTCTTTCCCCTTAGAAATACAGAGTAAAGCACTTTAACAAAAGTCTATGGAAAAAAAAAAATACTTAAAAGCTTCATATTGCATAACTCCATGTTCCACACTGGATTCTGAAGGTAAAACCTATTCAGAACACATCCTCCAAACTTTTTATTTGCCCAGAGCCTTGTGTTTTTCTTTAAAACATTTTTATTAAAATATTAACCAAATCTGATGGTTTTCTTTCCATAAGTTAATCAGAGCTATTTGTTATGGCTGTGGATAAATTTTGCTGTCTTTCTTAGGTTAAATATGACTTTATCCTGAATACAATTCCAGTAATGCTGAGTGTAACTACTGGCACAGCCAACATCAGTAGATGCGATGTTGTCTGTACACACTTTTGGAAGACTGATTATTCAAAAACTTTTCAGAGGAGTGTTGCATCTGAGACTATAAAAGCTAGGTTGTGTCTGGAATACATTGCTGAACCTATGCTTTAAATTACCTAAATATGAACAAAACCTGCATATACAAAACCAATAGAAAATGGAACTTGGTAGGTAATAATATAAGGAACTGGCAGAGGCAATGGACCATATTAATATTGTAATTTTAATTTGAAGTTCTAGTTTTCTCTAATTGCAAATCATTGCTTACTTTAGTACTTTAATATCTTTGTACATGAAATGTGCCAATTTCCAAGTTGCTCATCAAAGAAATCATATTTATTCTCAGAAATATGGAATGTACATTATTGGAATGTTTCATTTTGCTTTGTTATCAACTTTGTCATGGAATGAAATAAACTCAATTTGAGATTGTATTCAAAACAGAAATTATAGATACTTCATCTGCTGTTGTCATGACAGTTAAAGATCTTTCCGTATTTCAATTCTGAAATCTTAAATTTGATACCTTACCTCTCAGACATCTAATAAAAAACAAATTTTTAGCAAACTTTAAGTTGAAAAATGGCATCATGAATCTCAGCTCATTAACTTTTCTCTAACATGCTTCCTTTGCAACTTATCACTGTGGATGTGCACATCCAAACATTATAAATCAAATTTCATACCTGCATAAAACACTGAAATAAATGGCTTTATACTGGAGTAAAAATCTAGTGATGAACTGGGCTCTGATCCTGCTTATTTTGTTCTCTTGGGAAATAAGAAAGGAAGACAAAGACAAGTAAAACGTCAAGAAGAAGATCAAATGTGAGACAACATAAATGGCCTGAAATTGATTCCTTTTACTTTGGTGACATTTCATTAACTTCAGTGAAGTTTTGGAGGATTTTTATAGAAAGGCAAGTGAGAAGAGAATAGGGAGAAAGGAAAGAAAGCCTTTTCCTGCAGACCCCAATAGCCCGATTTGCTGAACTGTGATTTTATGTAGGGAAAAGCAATACACTACTTTCAAGTCTCCAAAATAACCTTGTCTCTCATCTCTTTATTCACATGTGACTTTGCAGGTCATTTGTATCAAGAATTTCTGAGGAAGATCCTAGCCATGCAGCAGTCCAGAAAAAACTGCTAATCACAACTCTGGTATTTTTAAATGAAAGTTCTCTTCAGCTTTCTTACTAGTCACAATAACAGGCTGTGACTACTTGATTATTCAGAAATGTTCCAGGAAGATGGTTCATCTAAGGAAAGCAAATAAATTGTGTATTCTATCTACTGGTGACTATATTTTTAGTTACATTAACCGGAACAAAATGTACAGACACACAGCCACTGTGAAGTGGAGCTTCTTAATTGAGATTAAGCAATGAATAGCAGTCTGTATTTAGAATATCCCATTCCAAATATTCAGTGGGGAAAAGTGAACGCTAAAACATTTCCTGACTTAAAAATCAGGCTGTAACCAGAATTAGGCCAAAAGTTCCTGTTATTTTTATTGTTGTATGGTTTAGTACTTCTCCTGGTTTAGGAGGAAAATGAAAATTCGGGGTGGGAGCCAGCTTGCAGATTCTGATACATCTAAATGTAGATGCCTATATGTGAGAGTCTTGACTCAGTTGCTGAAAACCAGCCATCTGGAGCCATGCAGCAGATCTGTGGTGGCATCTCCACAAGTTTGGAAGGTGTGACACATGACCGGTGAAAAACACGTGTCCTCTGGACTGGCGGTTGCAGATCATGTAGGATGTCCTAGATTGTCTCAAATGACATGAGATGCTTTTGGCAAATGAATCGAACCCTAAGCTCCCGCAGTAGCCAATGGAGCTCAGATAAAACTGTTCAGTAGACACCTTCACTGAATACCTCTTAATGCTCTGTTAAGTTCACAGCCAGGGCAGATCTAATCATTATTGTAAATACCTGCATACAGAGAGGTAAATTCAGATGTCCTTGTCTGACAGGTGCTGGACCCTACTTTTACTGGACAGACCAGCGACACGACAGTCAAGAGAACCACTCCACTGTAGCAACTTCAGAATTGCTCCGTGATTGTAGAACAGCTGATAACAAAACATTAATAAATCACCATGTCTTGAAAACAAAACAATAAAATGCCCTGTAACTCAGGCTTTGTGATGTGTACTGCATTTAAAAACTTGTCCGATGTCAATGCTTACGTACAAATAGTGCTCTTGTTCTTTAAAATCTGTCAATTGTATTTTCTTTTTAAAATAAATATAAAAACTCCTTCGTGCCAGTCAGTCCACATCGGTATGAAAGCAAATTTTATAGCTAACTAAAATCCATGCAAATCTGTATTCCTTATAGAAACATCAATGCAGCTGCTGGTGCGAACAGCAGTGCCCTAAGGTATGCCTATATTGTTTTGCGAATGATGCATGCTGTGAAGGGTGGTTGAGCACAAAGCTGCCAGATGCTCTCTGTGACTTGCATATTTGTAGGTCATTTGTGCATTCTGATGGCTGAGGTATAAATGATAAAATTATGGAACAAAAAAACCCCCAAACCCAACAAACCTGTATATCAGGCCTGAAATTTACCTTCTGACTGCAATGATATAGCATTAGATCAACTTTTAATGCGACTAAATTTAATTCAGAAGAAGCAGACTTGTGTCACGATTCCACCTGTTGTCAGCTGCTGATAATGCAGTTTTCTCTCCCAAGCTTTCAAAGGTTGCAATTGTGAAGCAAATGTGCTTATGCGTATTTACTGATCTCATGTGTAATTTCCAGCTTTATTCATCCAGGATGGTTTGTGAGATGAGTGCCATGTGGAAAGGACCAAATTCTTCTTAGTCTTTATAAAAATGCAAATGTGAAGTTCTCTGTCATTGTGGTGTTATCTAGAGAGAGACCTCAACAAATGTTTAATCCCTTGTGTTATTCTCCTGTCAGAGTAGAGGAACTCCTGAAGATCTTCTAGGTTAATTTTACAGTCAAAAAGATTGAGGTGAAAGGAAACACTGAGATGGAGATGTTTACAGAAAATATTCCTATATAATGAAATATGTTGATCAATCATCTGGAGGTAGATCTGAAATTACTCCTGACAGAATTTAGAAATAACCCAAAGATTTGTGTTGTATTAAACAAAAAGGGGGTGCACCAATCACACAAAGAAGTTTGTTTTACTTGGTAACTTTGGATCTCTCTAAGTATGTGTCAGCACAGCTGAATAAAGCATTAGGGTTGGTGGAACAATGGATGCCAGTCATGCAGAATGGGAAACTGCATGCTGGAAATTTATAAGGAGATATAAGGATTTAACTGTTATAGTAGTCAAGAAAATCAAGCTTTTTGTGCAATGATGTGACTGTGATTCCTGATGTACAAAGCAGGGAGTAGTTCGTTAAAAATGGAAGTTAACAGTATGTGGCATCTGTGAGCCCAGTATTGGAATAGTGTGTATTCAGTGAGTGCTCAGTGATTTCAGTAGGATATTAAAAAGATGAAAAAAGCATAGATAGGAGACACAAATAAAGGGTTTTGAAGACTCAAGAAATGCCTTAGAGTGATAAATGTATTAAGTTCAGTCTGTTTGGTTTTTCACAAGAGGATTGAGAGGTGACTTCATTAGAGCACATAAATACTCTCACTGAAGAAAATGCCAAGTATTAAAGGACCTTTAATCTAATCAGGTATAATGGTTGGAATTTAGAAATAGATTAATGCACTTCCAAAACAAAGTACAAATCCTTAACATGGAAAATAATTGCGGCTAACTACAAAAAAGAGTGACAACTTCTCAGTCTCCCAAAATCCTCTAAATTGGGCAAGTGTATGGAATACAAAGTGATTGATGTCGGTCAAAAGATAATTGAATGTCACTAAGTTGCCTGTGGTATGTAGGAATCTGACTGGGTGATCTAACAACTTGAAACTTTTAAAGCTATGAACAGAGTTTGGGTAGGATCTTCCAGGGTACTACGAAGTAGAGGAATCAGGAAGTCTGAACGAGGAGGCATAGTGTGATGAGGAATATGGAAGATATTCAGGGTGGACCGCAGAGAAAATCAGTAGCATAACCAAAATTTGAGGCAGGCTGAAACAAGCAAGTAGATCTGTAAGAATACAAAAGCAGCTTTGAATTTAATCCCAAAGCCAAAGAGCTGCTATATGAGTATTAGAAATTGTTGCTGAATGCTCACACGCATTTTATAGTCAAGACTATTGACCCTGCCAGTTTCTTTGCTTTCTTTGTACATATCACGTCTAGCAATCTTAATTTGACTTTCTTTCAGGAGCAAAGATAAGCTCAAGAAACCAGAGTTTCCTCTGAGACTTAAATGACATTTATATAGCTTTATGGCGTGCATCTGTAATAATACCAGGGGGAGGAATACAGTTTCCATGTCCAAATAGACCAGTCTGTTAGTATATATCAGAAAAAATACTCTCTAGAAGTACTACTGTTCCATCCCTGGCAGTGTTCAAGGCCAGGTTGGATGGGGCTTTGGGCAACCTGGGCTAGTGGAGGGTGTCCCTGCCCATGGCAGGGGCAGGTTGGATGAGACGATCTTTGAGGTCCCTTCCAACCCAAACCATACTGTGATGCTATGATTCTATACTAAGTTCAAAAGAAAATAAATGAAAAATATTTTGAATATTAAGCATTAAAATGATATCAAACAGGGCATGGCAAAAATACTAGGAAACTAAAATCTAAAACTCTCATGGGATAGCTTGTTTATTGTGTTTCCGACGCAGTTTATGGATCAGATAGTTATGGATATGTTCAGCTAGGCTCAAATGCTTTTGCATGCTTACATTAGTAAACCTTCAAACCTTCTCAGATCATCATTAATCATAGTTTGAGATAGACAAACATAAAAAGCTACAGCCCACTCATTCTGACTGTATTCAGATATGCATTAAGATTAAATTTTGGTTAATTAATTCTTATTTCTATAGCTTATGAGTACTTATTTATGAATTGTAAAAGACAGCACAGTGAGGAGATGTTAATGCAGTTTTCCAAAGCAAAGACACCACTTAGGCAAATATTTGGCAAGAGCTACGTAATATTTTATGCTTGCAATTAGCTTTTGGGGTCATTTTCCATATCAGTGGGAGTCTTGTTTGACAAATCATCCACTATCGTTAAGCCTTTTCCTTATATTTATAGACTCTAAAGCCGGAATGCTCTGCTCATTTTATCCAGTGATGCCTATATTAATTCCCTGAAATCTTCTGCTTAACCTAACCGATATCACTTAAAAACACTTCTAATCTTGATTTGGAGACTTTAGCTGATGGAACTGATCATGTTCTTAGATAAACTGTTGAAATGGTTAATTAACCTTCTTCTTAAAACGTGCAACTCATTTCTTATATAAATTGGTCTATCTTTGGGCCCCAGAGATAACATTTTGTTTGTTCAGTGGTTTCTATTGTCAATGTAGACATTTCCTCTTCATCCATATGGTGCATATCCATAAGACGTGATCAGACTGAGATCACTCAGTGCTTCCCTGTAAGACATTTATTTGTCAGTGATAATCCTGCATGACAGGGGAATTGTGGACTTGGCTCTTGTCGTTAGAGCAACTTCTTTTTTTTTTTTTTTTTTGCATAGTGGTTTCTGCAGTAATAGTAGCTGAGGTAATGATGATTTCTGATGATGAAAGTTTTGCTTAAAAATCCCTTGCTTCATAAGCTTTACTGTGCAGTTGATGGCATTTCTTACCAACCATCAAGAGAAAGGCTTTAGCCATTCCTTTCCCTTGTCACTCCATTTGAGAGTAAAGTTGTCTGAAGTTTTGTGTTAAGTATGCTATTGTATTCCAATGCCCCTTTACTTTTCTAATTAACCCAGGCTATATTCTTCTTTTTTGGGGGTTTTCTTTTTTCACATTCATCCCATGGTAGCACCAGAGAGCTCAAAATCTGTTAGAGTCATACCTCTAGTGAATAAACCACACCAATGTATGGAGTAGGATTTGGGTACTAGAAGCTGATGTCTTGCTTTCTTAATGTTCTTAATAATTTTTGGCAAACATTCTTAATTGTTAAGTAAAATGTTCAAAGTTAGTCAAAGTACTCTAAGACATCCGTGTTTCAATGAGACATGTTTAGACAGTGAACTTAGACATTCTTGTTTCAATGAGGTATGTTTTGATTGAGCACAAGTGTGATGGGAAGAGGGCATTTCTTCCTGTCCTTCCTGAAGGTAAAGTGGTAGTCTTGACTTTTGCATTTACACCGACGTGGGTACAGGCACTTGAATAAATATACTTTTGAACTTGTTAATGTTACACACACGTGTTTATATGACTAAAGACAAGTAGGCCTGCAGTATGCAATGTGAAATAGTAAGAATTTTTGCTTAAGATTCCACTACATTATTTTAATTATTAAATTAATTAAACAAACAAATGAACAAAAACCTCAAAGAAACAAAGAGTTCAGGTCAGAAGAAAACATTATGATTAAGTTCGTGGATGCCACAAATTAAAGCATGTCCAAGTCAGCACAGTCCACGTCTGTAGCCTTTAAATTGGTTTTAGATTATCTAAAATATTAATTGTCTCTAAATAAAAACATTTCAAATGATAAATTCTACAAAATCTAAGACTAATTTCAATTTAGTCAAGGTGGTGTGGTTTAATCTGACAGGCAGCTAAAACAACCACACAGCTGTTTGCTCACTCCCTACCCCCCAGAGGGATGGGGGAGAGAATCAAAAAGAAAAAGTAAAACTCATGGGTTGAGGTAAAAACAGTTTAATAGGACAGAAAAAGAAGATGATGATAATAATAATAACAACAACAAAAACAACAATAGTAATAATAATAATAATAATATACAAAACAAGTGATGCACAGCACAATTTTTCACCATCCAGAACTAATGCCCAGCTAGTTCCTGAGCCATGCTGCCTCCCAGTCAACTCCCCCAGTAATATACCGAGCATGACGTCATATAGTATGGAATATCCCTTTGGCCAGTTTGGGCCCGGCCGTGTCCCCTCCTAGCTTCTCGGGCACCCCCTGCCTTCTCGTTGGCAGGGCAGTATGAGAAGCTGAAAAGTCCTTGTCTGCTTGGCAACAACTAAAATATCAGTGCGTTATCAACATTATTCTCCTCCTAAATCCAAAGCACAGCACTATAACAGCTGCTAGGAAGAAAATTAACTCTATCCCTGCTGAAACCAGGACACAAGGTAAACCCAAAACAATTCATTACGTACATTTTTTAAAAGATTCCTTGTTTCCATACTGAACTAACCTAACACTGTCTGTACAGTGGACTAGATTTTTTTATTATTTTCCTTCAGAAATATTACTAAGGAGACATATTTTGTTCAGTTTCTTATTCTTCTTTATTTTCCCATAATCTTAAAATGTACCCCTTTACTCCCAACTGCTCCTCTTATTGGGCATATCTACACTGGAGACCGAGAAGGGTTTCTTAGCTCCTGGGTGCCTGGCCAGCTCGTATGTCCCTCGTATGTCCTAAGTACATCCCAGAATGGCATGCAAGGATGCACTGTTATCATTCCTGTCCTCCCAATGGCTAACAGGCAGAAAGCAGCCTATGATAAAGTCTGCAAACTATTGTCTACAAAAAACACTTAATGGCCAGGAAGAAATCAAAAAGTGAGTAAGTTAAATGGGGAAACCTTGACTTTGTTTTATCTGGGATGATGGAAATTATACTTTTTTCTAGATGTCTTTTTTCTTCTAGCTGCAACAAAACACTCCACCTGAAGAATGAAGACCAATTATCTCAAACCACTTCATGGTGATGGAAGTTACATAAGGATATTTCTGCTGCATAGACCTTTTAGTGTTAATTTATTGCTTTTGATTATTTGGATTCATAAAGTAGTTAATAATTTATACAGTACCTATTTGCACAGAGAAATGTACTTCTTGCCATTCCAAACTGCAAGATATATTTAATTCTTGGATTAAAAATCATGTTGGTGAATGATTTTATGTAAATGTAGAATTAATTTGCATTTTTAAATTGATTCCTTTCCTACCAAAACAGAAGGAAGGAGTAAAACAGAACAAATAAAAATGAACAATAGCTTATAATTCCAATAATGGATATTTACAAACTACACAGTTATGCCATTTCTCACTGAAAGATTATTGTTCTTTTTATAATTCAAATAAAAATGAAGAAGCCATTTGCTTTAAGCTTTATAAAATAAGTATCCTACTAATGTCTCAGCCATTAATTTTGGTTCTGATCCTTTGCTGCACAATTTATTATGTATGTTTATTGTATCTTTATGGAATAACTTTTCTTTCATGTCGCAAAGACTTTGTTAGCTATCTGGACTTTGTTATTTATCTGCTTGTAATAATTAGAAAATATCTAAGGAATCATTTTTGTTTTCTGAGGGAAGAGATGGGGAAAATTTAAAGAAAAAAATATATCGGTTTATACTGCATGTGAGTTCATCTGCTCCCAGGGTCAGAAGGGTAAAAAGCAGAAATTTGTGGACAGAAGGAATAGGATAACATCTACTATATAGGTTGAATACCAGTATCAGTCAGGGTCAGTGTTCTAGAAAAAAACAGTAGCAAATATATTGTTGGAGACAATCTAGTTGCCTGGAGGTAGGGGCAAAAATTTAGCTTCATCTGTGTTTCTTCAGCTTCTGTATTTTATGCTTTTGGCAACAGAATAATCGATTGCACAACGCTGTGGTCCAGGAAGTCCAAGAAAAGTATTTCTTTAGGTCTCGTAAGAAATTGCCCTATCTATTGCTGATTGAAATGTTTCTGATACACATACCCAGATTGTCAATATTAAGATGGTTTAAATTACACTGAAAAAGATCAGTGTACCATAGAGACAAAAGGACCATCCCCAGTGTACCATCCCTGAGAGCATCTTTGTCGGGCACCAAAAATCACTGTCACTCCCAAGATACTTGTGAAAATCTGATTATTTTTACTACTATCTCATGAAATTCAAAACTTATCTATTTATCGGGGGATGAACTCATTGACAATTTCTGTTTGCAATCTTTAAACATGCACAAAATTTCTCTTAATTCCACTCTTTAAAACCTGCTTTGTTCAATATCTTCCTGCAAATTCTAGGCTTATTTCCATCAACCTTTTAATAACTCCTTTTCCCTTTTCCTTGGAAATAAAATGAATGAATAATACTATTCCCAAAATAATATTTCTATCAACTTCAATTCTGATGGGTCATTTTGAAAATACAAACAAATTCCAACAAGACTGAAAGTTATTTTCCAGGAAGTTTTGTTAAATATATTTGTAGTTTTTGCATGCAGTTTTCCCTGTAGCAAATTTTGCCTTGTTAAATAACAACACTCACAGTTTTGTAAATTTAGCGAAATAATTACTCACAGTTTCAAGCTGTAAAAGGTACCATCATGTGATTATTTACATTTTTGCTTTTTATGGTGAAATGTTAAAATTTGAGGTGTTACCATCAATAGAATCCATTGAAATGTCTTACACAAGACTGGCAAATAAAATTAATAGGTAAAGTTAAACCTGTGTTTTTTTAACATAATCCCCATACATCTTTATCACACTGAGAAGCTGTTCCCCAAAGCTCCTCCTAGATAAAGTCATATATTAATTATTATCATTAGTGTTGTTGTGATTCACTTTGTTCCTATTTCTGTGTACCTGGACAAAGGTTTAGCAATCCCTAAGCGACGTGAATCTGTGCAGTAGGATGCAAATAACCACCACCCATTACAACTTGAAGGAGACTTTATATGACATTAATTGGTCATTCCTAATCAATGTCTGATAGATCCAAATCGCCAAGAGAAAGACTGAATGTACCCAGAAAACTAGCTACATACTTTGCCCTTCCTAAGGCCTCCCTAGACCAGCTCTAATGCTCAGTGATGGAGAAAAACTCTCGCACTTTTCTAGTCTTAACGTCCTTTTCACAGACTTCTGCAGAACTGTCAGTCTGGTACCTCGAAACAGAATTTAGCTCACTTAGAAGAAATACATATTGCTCATTTTTAATTCATTATCCTACATTTCAGCTACGAGCTTTTAGACCGCTTCACTGTAGTTAGAGTACTTCTTTTTCTTTCTAATATCTCGCTTCCCCAGCTATTCACCCACTGCCAGTTTCATTTCTTTATAATGCCATAGGTGAGCTGTTTTCATCTACCGTGTTCTTAAGAACATTAGTTTGCAAAAGGCTCCTTGCAAGACAGAATTATACAGACAAAAAAGAAGTCAGAAGCACTTACAGGAAGAAGAGATTACACTAGATGTCTTCATCTTGACACTCAAATGGAGTGTGACATTCTTAAAATATTAGTAGAACATGGGACGTCAAGAAAATAGTAAAATATTTGTGTTCTATTAACACAAAAAGATGTGTAGATGCATAAAGGAAGATTCAAAACCAGAAATGACAGGGTGGGTTAGGAAAAAAATCTAGTAAGGCAGTAATACTATCATGTGGAGAAAACAGTATTGTACTTTATAACAGATGAAAGCTTCTGTCTGTTGTATGAAAGAGATAAAATAGAAAAGCAATAAATACTGCATAATCCAAACTCATTGTTCAAGTCATACACTGCTCATTCTCTGGCAGCAGCCCAAGGATAAACATCAGTGGAATGTATGTAAAGGCTTCTTTCATAAATATTTAAAAAATATTATACTGAGTCAGAGCAGTAAATAATACAATTTATTAAAATAAATAGAACATGTGAATTAAGGTCACTCACTAGCGCAAAGAACAGAGGCATCAACCTAATCCTGCTCAACCCTGGGATCGGCAGACTCAGTTTTTTCTCACTCAAAGAAACATTATCTGAAATATGTAAAGAGAAAACATTTCAAGCTTGTGACCCTCTCACGAGCTTCTAGTTCAATAATAGTTTAGAGGGGCAACTAAGAAACAAAGCAAAACAAAAAATCCTTCCCGAAATAAGCAGTTCCACATTTGGTCCTAATCTGTTTCTTGTCTTGTCATCTTTAGGGAATACTGAAAATTTCTATTTCCCTGTGACACATGAAACTCTTATCAGATATGTTACTAAATAAAGCGTAATGTCTCGTCTTTTGTGATACTCAAGCTGAATTTAGCGATTTTTAGTGTTTCTTTATCCTGATGAAAATGCATAGGGCCTTGTACATGGGGAAATCTACTACAGGCAGCTTTAAGGTCCTTTTTTTGATGAAAACAGTGGGATTTCTTTAGCATTGGCCAGTATCTCAGTGCAAAAGTAGAGAGAAAGCAAGAAAGAATAAACATCAAAATAAATATTTTATTTGTTTCACATGAATTTTCTTCTGTGAATAACTTCACAGGCTGCAAATGAAAAGGTTTCATGCTGAGATTATTCAAATGTTCCACAGCGAGATGAGCAGAGGGTCTTCAGAGGCAAAGAATTTCACCAGTTAGCCATTCTTTGAGAAAAAACCCCAATTTTTCAAAGCGATTCTGCTGGAACGGTATCCACACTCCTTAATTTTAATTACTGCAGGTGACGTTTACCATATTTACTAATGTCCCTATCTCCCAAACCTATACTACAGGCTAATTACTCTCTCCTCGAGACAAAAAATGCATCCTTTAAGGTTTGTGTATTGTCACCACCAGTCCTAAATGTCAGTTGCTATTTTTGGTGTCACGGATCTGCTCCTACGGATAGCTGTATCCCTTACCACAGCTCTTTACCTACTGATGATAGAATATCTTCAAAAGAATTAACCCTTCTTCTGTTGCTGTGTTAATTATAGGGAGTAAGGAAAAAAAAAAAAAAAAAAAAAGGCGGTTGTTCTCATCACTATAATAAGGAGAGTATACAAGGAAAAAAAATGCATTTGATTAGTAACAGGATACTCTATCTCTGAACAGACCTCTAACAGATACTCTGCATCTGCCTTTTTTTTTTTTTTTCCTCCCCACCAGGATGATTCCTGTATTGAGCTCATAAAAACTTGCAAGTGTACTAATGTGTTTCTTTTAGAAAATGACTGATTCCAAAATGTCAAGTGATGAAAAATCCACTATGCTCCTAAGTATAATGTTCCAACGGTTAATTACATTTGTCGTTAAAAATGTTTCCCTTATTTCTGTTCTGAATATGTCTACCTTCAGCTTCCAGTCAGAGCATCTCATTATACTTTTGTCTGCTAGATCAAAGAGGTCTCTTCCCTCAGAAATCTTTTTGTCTTAATACTGATCATCCAAAGTTCTATAAGTTGAATTTTGATGTTATTGAAGTTGATTTGATTTTTCCTCACCTTTTTGACTCTTACACTAAATGAATACAGGAATGTAAAGTTGAAATGCCTGACATATTTCATATTGCTTTATTTTAGTCTTTGCATCTGTTTGACAATCTGAATGACTGTTGAAAGTTTGGGGGATTTGTAAGTGTCCTTGACAGAATAGTTGTTTTTCTAAAATGTTTTCCAGAACCTGCAAGACCCTGGAGACTTTTTTTTTTTTTTTTTTAATTGCCATAGCCAATGATCTTGTCATGGGATAATGTTTAAAATCATCCTTTTTCTGCCTGAAGTGATATTACACTCTGAGAAAGGGATGCACTTTGGGGGGGGGGGGGGGAATCAATCCTTGGGACTTGGTATGTAACAGGATATGGAAAATATCTTGAAGTAAAATCATATTATAAAATTTAGCTAGTCAGTATAATTTTAATTTTAAGAAACTGCTTTAAAGCAACCTCACACTGACCCAATTTTTGTTGTCATTTCTTCAATAAAAATTGATAACACATTCTTGTCCTTGCAGAATTACTGTATCGACAGAGGAAATTTAACTCCATGCATGATTAATGACCAAGGTAGCGCTCTATCAAACATGCAACATGCACTGGGATATCCGACGCATCTGACAGTCCAAGAATGATTATTCTTTGGAGGAACGGAAAGCAGACCGTGACAAAATTACAGTTGCCAATGCATCCTGCCGCATCAATAAAATGGTACACCACAACAAATGGGACTCTTGACCTCATCACTTGCAGTGGAGCAGATCATTTGTATAAACAAGTTATTTACGTGCTTAGACGGTTTTCTTTAATGTACTTTGTGGTTGATTAACAAGGCTTCCCTCCGCCTCTTGCACAACAGATGCTAAAGAGTGTTTGAGACGGAAGAGAAACAAAGCATAGTCTTGGAGACGAAGCAATAGACTGGAAATTTCGATTCCGCGCAGAGCTTTTTTATAGATCTTTAATTCTAAATTGGGCAAATGACATATTTGCTAAGGCTTTACCTCAAGAAAGTGTCATGCATGAGCACGCCTGTAGATACTGTGTATGAACATAGAAATAGCCCAGAAATGCCAACTTCATTTTCATGGCAGACCTTTTGTATGTGTTATCATGAGAGTTGTGCCAAGCAGCACATCATCCTAATTTTTAAACCAACACAGCTGGTACTTTCTCTCCTAGTACAGATTTCTGTTCTCCTAGCAGACTATTAATTAGTTTTCATCATACTTTAGGTATTTTTTCTCTTTTCTGCATTTTATTTTGGAATTTGAAACATGGGAGAAAACAGAGCAGTTTCTGTTACAGACAGAGAGCTTATCTGGAACGTTGTGCTGTGTATATTCATCGGGAAATGAGGATTCGCTATAAAGGCAATATTTTATTGAAGCATCGATTTAAACTAATGTTTTCAAAAATAGCAAGTTTTCTACACCCATCTGTTTAACTTGTAAGGAATGAATTATCAAAGGTCATTCCAGGTATCCTAGTATTTCAGGTTGTGATTGGTATCTGAACTATAATGCAGGGAAATGAATCAAATGCAGAACTGTCTGATTTCTAGGGTTTTTTTCCCTTTTGCAGGGAGAGTCTCTAACTCCAGAAGACTCTATATAAGCTAGCTATAGAGTCTCCATGCATCAGGCAGCCTGTGGCTGTTTCTTTTTTCTTGAAAATAACAAAACTCTGAATTTATTTTACTTTTCTAAAGCAATTTTTAGTTTTTATTTGTTTGGGGTTTTAGAAATGTTGAGTTTATGCTTCAATTTAGAACAAACCTATTTACATAATTTCCAATTTTATCTACAGAAAGAAATACAGAATTAATGAGTTAAATAAGACTCTTTATTCACTTTGCAGACTTTATTTCTGTTCTTCTCCATAGTCTCAGATTTCAGAAAGTCTGGTTAATACTCTTGCTTTTGTCTGTCTTGTTATTTCTTGGCACCACTAATAATCAAAAGAGGACATTACTGAACAAAACAGTAGAATCTGTGTTTAAAATTCAGTTCCAGCTAGAGAGAGTCAGATCTTAGAAATCTGTCATTAATATCTGTTCTTGTCCATTAAAAAAAAAGAAAAGAAAAGAAAAGAAAAGATATTAAAAAATCAGATCTTTACCTAGACAATCCAAGGCATGTTGGAAGGCTCTTTATATCCACATCTCTTAAAAGAGCCATAAGAACAATTAGAAGTATTCTGCAGTTATATATTAAGTATTGTTTTACATATTTTATTTGTTTTTACTTATTTTCATATTTTGCTTATTTTTTGGTGCATTAGCCATTCTATTATAGCAAGAGTGAAACTCGCCTTCTTCACAATTGTTGGCTCATATGTGAAGAAATACTGATCTGCAATTTAACGTACTCCAACTCATCCAGACTTTCATATTCTCCTCCAGTAGTTTACCTTTCCTTCCACAAACCATACAATCTGTTATGTATCCCCCAGCAAAAATTCTCACTCCACTCCCCCCACACATAATTTTCAAGGAAACATCTCCTCACCCAATAGAAGCCTTACGATTAAATAACGAACCAAACTAACCAGAATATGTTCAGTGCTTCACAGCAATGCAGGAGGAGAAAAAAAAAAATACACGCTGCTTGGTTGAGGGAAGGAAAACCACTTCTGGGAAAGGCTGTACATTTAGTGGTCCACTTCTCTCCATTAAAGTCTGTCCTTATTTCCCCACTGGGACAAAGTAAAGCTCTCTCTCCTGCTGAGAGCGTAAGATATCTTGCATCTACAGCTCACAAGGAACTTACTAATTACGTTGGTTGGCAGAGCTGTGGAATTCAAATGTATCAACTTTTGCAAGCCCTTTGCTCCATCTCTAGACGCCAACGAACCGGGACGAAGAACTGAGCGGTGCTCAGTGTTGCACTGAATCGTTGCTGGTTTTGCTGCAATCCATCCACCTGCCCTAGGAGAAGGCAGATGAGTGACTGATGTACGGCTAGCATTGGACAGGACTGACTGCTAGTTACTGTTTTGCTGCTCCTAGCCTTTTCCTTCAGAGCTGTTTACACAACCTGTGCCTGACACTGGACTAAGCAATGCTGACCCTTAGTGTTCTGCATAACTATACAGCTCCGTATTAAGCTCTTGGAGACTTAGGTATTGATCTTCGCATCATCGCAAATGTCTATGCTTTATCAAATGGTAACATCATCTGTTTAGTATAGCTCTCTGTCTTTTCTAATAGTCATGTTTCCTCACTCTGTTGCAGCTAAATCACGACAGAAACAGAATATTATGATTACTAATTGTATGATCGATATTAATTTGCAGAGTCAATGTTCATTGTACTACTGGAGTCACGGGTCAGTACCGTGATCCTTGCCTTATGCAGCTTTCAGCACAGGAGGGGTGTTGCTTTCCTGGAATTGTCCTTATTCTTCTCTGTAATCTTCTTCTCAAGAAACTGCTATGTTTCATATGTTCCTGGTGATGTCAGCGGAGAGGAGCTCAGACCAGTACCTTGATGAAAACACAGCTTGACTTTGCAGTAAATAATATGACTGGGACTGAAACCAGAAGCTTGTACTCTCTTTAAACCCTAATCCTAGCTCCGTCTTTAGGTGGATCTTCCTATTATAGTATGAGTGAATCTGTTAATTCAGTTGCTACAGAGAGCGGGAGATGTCTGTCAGCACAGATGAGTTACTGCAGTACCCAACCATTTTAACTAAGTACTAAGTATAAATTAATATTTCTGACTCAGTTATGTAATCTTTGTTGACAGGTGTTGTCTCCTTTGGGATGACACCTGCTTTGAAAAAGGAGTACCTCTCTACGCAGGGATGTAGTAAACATGATCTTGCTATCTGGGTGTAGTTTAACAAGATATGACTGATTCTCTGTGACTACAGGTTGATGAGAAAGAGCTATCAAGACTACACTAAAAGTATTTGCATCTAAAGTATAATCCATCTCACAGCCACAGGCAACTATCAGTTTATAATACAGTCATAAAGATTTGTTGGAAGTATCACGTGCTTTGGTACAGGAAAAGTTTCGGCTGCACTGGAACTACTTGCACAGTCAAAAATGTACAGTGTTTCCTGGTGGAAAAGGAAGGGGAAATACATCCAGCAGTCTTTCAAAATCTGGCAGGGGAATTTCAGTATGTATTGTGCTGCCAAGCATCTTACTGGTTTGCAGCTGAAGTGGTATTGTGTTGTTTAGAGAAGCTTCTTGGTGAAATCATTCCTAAAGATGGGGTGAAATGTCATTTCTATCCTTTGATACATGGCTGTACGTCTCTTGCCCTGGGGAACCTGCAGTTCTTTCTGTGCTGTGAAGGAACGATTGATACGTGTACCAGTGTGAGATGTCATGACCGTGTCATCCTAAACCCAGAAAGTCGAGTGATAAAACTTGTTTCTCCACCATGACCCTGCATTTGTGACAATTTCCTCTTGATGAACCTCCATTTTTCCCAGAGATGAGGACACACAGTGGTTTTGCAAGGTCATGACCACCAGGATCAATAATTGTTTTTTCTCTCTGGCCTATTTCCACAGTTTTCTTGTTCAATTTCATTAACCTGGTAATGAGTGGAAGAAGTAAGACAGGTTTCAGCGTATACCAGCGAGTTTCAGGCAGACACTTCTATTTCTAACTCTACCTCACCTGTAACATCTTGCATTGCAGAGCTCATGTGACTTGAGTTACGTGGAGGAATTTATTGTGCCACAAATTCTGTGCAGCACTGTAGATGAGGAGCTAGAAAGGTCAATAAAGCTAACCCGCCCTTTCCTCCCAAAAAAACCCCACAAAACCAAACCCCAAAAAAACCCAAAACGAACAGAAGAATTGGAACAAAACTGGAAAATTAATTCTGTGAACATTTTCAACTCTGCTTGTTTTTACAGGGAGTGTGAGCAAACAAACTTTTATTTGAAAAAAAAATAATTGGAAAAGCTAAGCATTAGGATTGTATGCACAAATTGCCATTTTATTCTGTATTCCCACAGAAAGTGTTGCAGACACTCTGAGATCTCACAGCAAGCACTTTGGGAACTACCAGCCGCAGGGAAGAAGAGATTTTACGTATGAAGAGGGGGGACAAACTTAAACTCAGATGGAGGAATAAATTGATGATTGCAATAATGTCAAAAAAACCCCAAGAGAGCAGAGGAATGAGAATTACACACAATGTTTTTTCATGTTGACTAAGAGGCACATCTTATGGTGGCATTTTGACATCTATATGCCAAAGATGTCAATAAGAGAATTCCTCAAAGATATAGAAAAAGAAGAGAGAATTGCCCTGGGCTATGGTCTGTCTGAAGCTACATTTTAGATATTTACAGTATTTATTCATAGTCCAGTGTTGCTTATATACAACAGCCATCATAGAATCGCCCCCGGGGGGGTGGGGGGCTAATTCAGGAAAGAGAAAAGAAATTCTCTCTACTCTGTCTCTTTGAAAGGCAGGACAAGCGTGTGTCTGATTTATAGCAAGGAAAAATTCAGGTTAAATATTAGGAGCAAAAAGACTGTCAGGGCTGTGATACACATGGATATATTGACTAGGTAAGCCATAGAGTTGCCAACATGAGAGATCATTATGAACAGGTTATATAAACATCTCTTAGAAATGACAAGAACAACTGAACCTACTTTAAAGGAGGCAGAAAAACTGTGATTTTTGGCCCTTCCAGACATATAGTTCTATATTTCTGGGTGATCTGGAATAAAATAGGAAACCATCTGAGAATTTTATTTCTTTTTTTTTTTTTTTAAAAAGGCCAACAAAAGCAATATAATTTATTCTCAAGTACTTTCCCTCCCTGTGTCTTGTATTTATCTTCTGCTGCCAGCCAAACTCCTTCACAGCCCGGGACCATCTCCTTTAGCAGTCCATCTCCATGAAGAGCCTCTCTGCCTCATTTCCTGCTGAGGAGTAAAACATTAAAAGAGAAGATCTGTTCTCAAGTGTTCCTACAAAAGGAACACACAATCCATACAACTGAGGCTTCTGGCATCTTCCTACTGTGTTGGCTTTTTACCAATTCTATTTTACTTAGTGTAGAGGTATGCCATTTTTTTTTTTTTTTTGGTTCCTGCTCAAAGTTTGAAAGATATACCCCCCCCCCGCCCTCCCCCGTATCATGAGTCCATTTACTAACCATTTCTCTTTAATGTTCTATCTTCATTTTCTGTGTGTATGAGAGCAGATTCCTCTTTGCAAGGTAGTTGTTGGGTCTTGGTCACTCTACTCATACACATTAGCAAATATTAGGTGCTCTGCATTGCAGTATTCCCCTCATAGCCTCTCTCTTTTGATTAACTGCATACAGAACTTTCGCACTTTGCAATATATTTAAATTAGTGATCTATGGTATTTAGTGTGATCACTTATCTGGGTATGTTTATATTAGAGACTTAGCACATGACATAGTTTTGGGTTGTTTTTTTTAAGAGTTCTAGCTGTTGATTTAAGCCAGCACTGTGAAAGCAAGTACTTTTCAGCCTAGAGAAGAGGAGCCTGAGGGGAGACCTCATCACGGCCTACAACTTCCTCACGAGGGGGAGCGAAGGGGCAGGCGCTGATCTCCTCCCTCTGGTGACCAGTGATAGAACCCGAGGGAACGGAATGAAGCTGTGACAGCGGAGGTTTAGGTTGGATATCAGGAAAAGGTTCTTCACTGAGAGGGTGGTTGGGCACTGGAACAGGCTCCCCAGGGAAGTAGTCACAGCACCGAGCTTGACTGAGTTCAAGAAGCGTCTGGATAACGCTCTGTCATATGCTCCAATTCGGCTGGTCCTGTGTGGAGCCAGGAGTTGGACTCGATGATCCTTATGGGTCCCTTCCAACTCAGGATATTCTATGGTCCTATGACTTTCAAAAATAGCTATTGGACATGCAGTTCTACATTTGCCAGCTCAATATGCTTATGCTCCCCAAACCACTCCTTGTTTAACATTATTATTGTCTTCCATGGGACTACCTGAACGAGTAAAAATTGCTCACATGAGCAAGTTCCATGTCCCAGATGGTATTCAGCCACACCTGTAGCTTTCAATTTATTCTTGGGGCAGTATTGCTGGACTTCACTATTTGCATTGCATGTTTCCAAAGGGCAAAAAGAGTGGGGCTGTGATTTGGCAGTTCTGAATTCTCTAACCATTTCTGCCCCAGTCTTCTTCTATAGCTTGAGGAAAGATTTGCTCCTCTGTTTCTGCCTTTATACAACAGTGACACTAGTATTGATGTAGAGCAGTTCCGTGGTAAAAATACGTCTATAAAATATTTCCCAGTCTTAGGATAGCAGAGACTAGATCAAGTCTAAGTCACTAATTATAGATAAGCTAGAAGCAAAGATTAATTCCATGTAAGTTGGTTTTTATTGAAATTCACTCTGTCCGTTGGGTGCATGAGGGGAGAAGAAAAGCAAGAGAATTTCCATCCAGAATGTGCAAAAAAAGTGGGGTTTTCTTCCCAAAAAATATTGAGGGCATCTACCTTTATTCATCAAGATTTACTGCCATAGTTAGAAGTAACGCACAAACTTTAAAACACACTTATTGTTCACAAATTGGCTGAGTGTATGGCATATCATGCCAACATTTACGCTCTTTTACTGCAGCGCTTTAAGGCCAGGACCTGGCTATATTTCAGAGGAGTAAAAAAAGGCTTGTAATTTCATCACTCTCCAAGTAATACGGTAGTACTGCAATACTCATAGGGGGGATATTGACTCAGTACTTACTGGTATTCAGCCCTAAATCACTACCTGTATGACTGATGAGGGAACAATACCTGTGGGCTATATTGCAAAGAAATGGCATGCCTGACTGCACATCACTAAACGTATGAATTCATTGCATAGAGTCTAGAGATTTTACCACTAATTCAGAAAGACAACAATCTATAGAAGGAGTTCAGGCTTGAAGGTGAGCAGTTGCCTGGTCAATTTGTAAAATCACAAATAGGTGAAGAGAATAAAACTTTTGTTTTCAGGGTATTTTGTTTGGATTTGGATTTTTTTTTTTTACTTGCTTTATATACCAGCAAATCTGTTCTGATCACATTCTGTCTATGAATCCGTTCTTCCCTGCAAACACTCTATCTGACTGCTTGCAGATTTTTGTGAAGAATTCATCTAGGAAAAAATGTCAAATGAATGTGACTTTGCAGCTAAAGCTGTGTGAAAGTCAGCAGGTTTTGTTCAATGGGATGTGTGCGTACGCTGTATTTTGGTTTTGGATTGCATGGGTTCATCCCTTCTGAGCTACAGGTTCAGACAAGTCACCAAAACCCACTCCAAATCCCCCCATTTATTCTGGCTTCATGCTGAAACCACAGTAAACACTCGGCTCTTGTATTTGAAAATAAAAAGGTATGACTCACCCCTACTTTCTTCCAGCTTTATGCCATTTCTAACTCCACTGATTTCAGCATTAGCCTGATTTCAGAGGAGTTAAACTGACATAAACTTAAAATGATACAACATTGAATCAGTTCCCTGAGGCTTAAAAGATGTATCACAATGATATCTGTTCACTGACCTTTGTGAAATGAATATGGAGATTTCAGTTCAGCTCCTATTTGCAGCACATAGTCAGCACTGAAGCCACTGTCATTAATACATCTCCTCTCTGCAGTGCAAGAGCTCTGCAGAAATATAGTCCTCTACTCCGTTAGGACAAGCGTAAGAGACAGTGTGATATATCTTAGGAGGAGAGGGCATCTCTGGGGTCATCAAATGCTGCATTCTGCATGCATACCACACCAAAAAAAAAAATCTCTTCTATGCATTGAAAACTTTTCTCTTAAAGACATGGGAATTTTTGTTCCTTCTCCTTGCTTGATAATAATCTGCTTCACCTATCAGATTGGACAGTGAAAAAGCTTCTGCCAGCACCTCAGTGAATGGCTTTAGTTTGGTCTTTTTACCTTTCAGCTCCCTGATACGAAATAATAAAATATTCAGGCTTTAAATAAAGAAACAGTCTTTCACAAATTGCAGGATAACCCTGCCACTAGAACTGTCCATGCATTGGGAAAGACGCAAGCATCTAAGGATTAAGGTGATTTTGCCTCTTCAATAGCTTACTTTTAAAAAATTTATTCCCCTCTTACCCATGGGACCTGATAGTGACCTTTGTTTATCCTCTCCAAGCAGTTTTGTGACCTGGGCATGCCCCTCTTATCTTTCCCTACATTAATCACTGTGATCTGCAGTCAGAGAATACCTAGACATGTAAACTCCCTAATTACAACCATACACTGATCACTTTAAAAACAAGTTATTTCCATATAATTTTGTTGGATGAATAGCAATTTTAAAGAAGTAGTAAACAAATTGCAAATTCCTTCTCAAACAACGTTTCAGGCAATTGAGGTATCTGTGCCAACACAAAGCATCGCAACGTATAAAACTCAGATGTAGTTTGTACTTTCTATGAAACATCTACCTGATGTCTGGGAAAATTGGTGGAAATCAAATTGGGTTTTGTTTTGTTTTGTTTTTTCTTATGCAAAACCTGATGAAAACATGTTTTAGCTGAAATTTTTCCAAACCTTTCTAAAGATTACCCGCTTTGAAAAACACTTTGAAGTTTACTGATGAAAAGCACACTAGGTAGTAGCTGAATATTATTATAAACACATCAGACAGGAGATCTGAAAAACTTTTATTATTATTATTTCCTGACTTATTCTTAAGGTGAAGAAGACCACAGATTTCTGTTTTCATTTATCCTCTATTGCTTGAAAATGTCAAATCACTGTTAATAGTGAGAATGTGCAGTTTAATAGTTTTCTTACCTATGTATTTATCTTGGCAGACCACAGAGAACCTTGATTATATTCACTGTCTCTAGCCCATGAAAATTGTCACATTTTTTTCCTTGATTTACACACAAGGCTTTAATCATAAACCATCTTAAAAAGAAAATGTGTGAGGCTGTCTGCCAGAGCTTTCAGAAAGAGCTTGTCATAACTCAACAGCCATTCCAAAAGTAATTTCCAAAAACTTAATTTTGTTGGCCTTAAAGATGTTTGTACTTTAAAACTTAACTATTAGTTCCACATCCATGTTTGAGGATGGGGGGGAATATAGGATATGCTTTCTGTAATAAACTACTTCTTCAGGAAAAAAAATGAAAAAAAGAAAAATAAAAAGAAACTTTCAATATTTCTTTCATATGCAAATTCTAATGCAAAAGTACCTAACTGCAATTTACTTGGGCGGTAAACTATGGGATGTTATGCCTGAAATTCTGTTCTATCAGGAGAATGAGTGTGAATGGGATTATCTACTGAAAATAAGATTATGGACATATTTAGATAGTAAGAGTTGTATCTACAAAATTAGTATCCAACTTGAAAGGTATGAAAAAGATTAATTCATCCATGGCTGTTTTGAAGAATCCATAATATACAATCTTAATGCCAGTAAAGCATATTTCAGCTTTGTAGGTTTATTACAAAATAAGTTGTCTCTTTAGAAGGGGGCAAGGAGCTGAGTTTTCAGAAAACTTTTATTTAAGAACCCATATTTCCTCAGTGTTCCAAATTTTATTCACAAGTATGTTGTCACTTATGCTTCCATTATCTTCTGACCTTTCTCTGACTGACTTTTTGTCCAAAATAGCTGCAGACATACCCCGGACTCAGTCTTATCTGAGCTCTCCTTGAAATGAATTCGAGGTATCAGGCTATCGGCGAAGAAACTTCCCTTGTATTCTTAGTTTTGCCATTAAGTCCTCAGAGATATGTTTTGCAAAGGGGGGATTTTTGCGCTTGCACAGCTCATGAAAATCCTACTGATATTACAGTTTCTTTGATATTAATAAAAAATAATGTGTAAGCTATGTATTGTGCCTTTGCAGTAGCTAATGAGTTTTTAGTCTTCAATAGAACAATTAATTGATAGAATGATCTCTACTTTCATGTTGTAAATAAATACTGAGATGAAATAAGCCACTATTTTAGGAACTGGTTGCTAGAATTATGCCACTTGGTAATTCAAAAGGGATTGAAATCTTCCGTTTCTTCGCATAAGAAGTGTTAGGAGTAATTAAATATTGAGCAAGTAGAAGATGGAAAGGAGTATATGCAGTTACAAAACTTGAATTTATTGAAGTAAATTCTTTATTCATGACCATTGCATAAAGTCATGAGACAACATAAACAAGTGGGATAGGACCTATTCAAATTGCCCAAATGAACCAGATGTCCTAAGAGCTGGACAACACTTGCTCACAAAATTTAATATAAGGCCTGGACCGTAAAACATGAGATTTAACTTTTAGTGTCACAGAATAATTTATGTTGGAAAGAATTCTTCATCTGTCTACCTAGACATGGCTTCCAGGAGTTTTTATTCCAAAAGGATTTTCTCTTTTATAGATGTCTAGCATTCTTTGCTGACAGATAGTGAATCAACAAAATATCTTTCAGAATTTAAAATTTAGATTTCTAAAGACTGAGATTTGTACCTACAAGCTTTTGAAGACTTTCTCTACTGAAAGGTGAGGACCTGAGAGAATATATCTAATTTATCCTGACTCATGGATTATGCAAAGCTCTTTGAAGTCAAACTCCCGTTCACTTGCACCATAAATTAATATTGTTCAACCATGGTGTCAATGTATATACATGTATATATATATAACATTACCTCAACCTGGATAAATGGCATAATTTCAGTGTGGATGATTTGGTTTCAGTGTCCAAGTTCAGTTCCAGAGATTAGGTAGGATTTAAAAATATCTAGAAAGAAATTTGACAATTCTATTGGACGTTTTTCACACACCCACCTCTGCTTACCTATCATACACACTTACAATGGGTGCATGTCCTCGGATCGCCTCTCTCCAGTGATTTTCCACAGGCAGCTCTCAGTATTACCTTAGACTAAACTCTTGACATTTGGGCAAAATGAAGTCTCGGTTTTACAGAAATTGCCAGTAATTTTATCTTTTTGAAGAGTGTTTTAATATAATCTCATTTGGAAATCACAAAGAACATTAATTAGTCATTCAACATTTTATAGATAGGCTGTTAACTGAGCTTTAGAAAACCAAAATTCTTGTTCTGCCACAGATTTGTTGTGTGACACTAGAAAATGCAATTAATTTCTGTTATCAACAGGAATAAAGCCTCTACATCACTCTTGGATGCACTGTATCTTTTTAGAATATATGAATGGAATTGTGTTCAAAGTTTAATACAGAGGATTTTGATAGTCATCACAGCCTTAAAGCATTACTGTGATGGTGCGAATTGACTCTGCATTCCAGTTTACTCTTTGGGGTTGTGTCACAAGCTGTTTCAGCTGTATCTCTGTTCTTTCCCTCTGACCTCTTTGAGATCTTAGAATCATAGAGTCACAGAACAGCTTGGGTGGGAAAGGACCTCTAAAGGCCATCTAGACCAACCCCCTGCAGTGAGCCGGAACATCTTCAACCAGCCCAGGTTGCTCAGAGCCCCGTCCAACCTCACCTTGAATGTTTCCAGGGATGGGACATCTACCACCTCTCTGGGCAACCTGCTCCAGTGTTTCACCATCCTCATCATAAAAAATTTCTTCTTCTTCTAGTCTGAATCTCCCCTCTTTCAGTTTAAAACCATAACCCCATGTCCTATGGCTACAGGCCCTTCTAAAACATTTGTCACCACCTTTCTTATAAACCCACTTTGAGTATTGACAGGCTGCAATAAGGTCTCCTCAGAGCCTTCTCTTCTCCAGGCTGAACAACCTGAATTCTCTCAGTCTTTCCTCATAGGAGAGGTTTTTCCATCCCTCTGACCATTTTTGTGGCTAATATTTGGAGATATCCATCTCCAGATTAAAGTTTTACTTTTTGTCATTTTTCTTGGAGTAAATCCCACCCTCTTCCCCTCCAAACCAAGGATGTTAAACTACAAACTTCTCCAAATTACAGTAAATTACCTTTTTTTGATCTGCTAGTTTTAATTTAGGGGGAACCTAACAGAAGATTCTGCTACCTAGGGAACAACCAACTCTAACAAGGGACTTGGGTAATGACATGTTCAAAACAAAATATTTCAGAGAGGACATATTCAGAAGGAAATTCATATAGAAGAAGCACCTCTCTCTGCTGGCCATGTGGAACTTATGTCACCCATCCAGTGCACTGAAATGTAAGTTGTCACAATGCTTGTCCTATCTTTGATTAAGGTTTTACTCAGCCTCAGGTCAGGACTGGCATTTGAAATAGTTACAAAACCTTTGTCTTCATAGTCCTTTTGAAGCAGGCTAGACTATTTTGTTTTCTCCTCAGTGCTTTTAGATACCACATTTTTTTCTACATCAGATGAGCCACAAGTACAGTCACTAACCGGATCATAGAAAAACATATCCCATTTCAAATGTCGATACCATAATCTCTGAAGACAGCAGTATTTCATAGCCTTCGTCATATGAATCCTAAGTCTTTGCAGATTTCTTACACTTCCAGTTACTGCTGTTCTAATTAATAATCCTTCCTTTAAAAAAAAAAAACAAAATCCATTCAGCATAAGTGGGCTAAGTGCTATTTATCTAAAAGCCTCTGGCAGCTGAAGTCTGGATTAATCTTCTAACCCAAATCAAATCATGTCAACTCAGATCAGCTTCCTTGTATAATCTGATTTTTGAGGGAAAGTCAGCTTCTCTCTCTTTATGTGACCTAGGACAGCAATATGAAGAAGGAAACTTGGCATCTCTGTGTGAGTCAGATACTCAGATGGTGGAAATCAGCACAAATTTTTTCCTTTTGCTAGAACTTTATCATTTTAAATCACCTGAAGATATGGCTTGAAGTCTATAATACATTTCATGGATCATAAATTTGGAAAGTAATAAGTCCAAAAAATTATCTTCCTGTTCTATTGCTTTCTCTTGTGGTAAAGTTTGTGTGTGTCTATTCAAAAATCTTAGTTACCCTGCATAATTTTAGGAATGGCAACATAAATTCTCATACTTGTTCTCCATATGTATATTATTATATTTAGCTATCCTGTTAGCTTCTATGCTGCTTTACAGCATTTATTTCACAAACTTTATGCATAAGAAAACCTATGCAAATCTCCATTTAAAAAATGAAAAGTCAGTAAGAGGTCTGTGGAAATTACAGTAAACAGCAACTGTTCCTGCAGATAGATATTGACTTTACAGCGTGATTAAATTACATCCATCTCTCCTCTCTCTTTCGGTTCTGCTTTTGAACTAGACTTCAGTCACTTTAGTTTAAATTCCCATTTCCAAAGTAATGCTTTTTAGCAGTGACAATTGCTGATGATAATTTTATACTCTAAGGAGGTTAATGTATTAATTTTTTGCTTAAGTGAGTTGCCAAGTATGGTACATCCAGTGGCAATTTACGTTCTGATTCTAGTTTGGCTTCTGTGGTATAAAAGTCTGTTCTTAACCTTAATAATCTTGTTATTCGGAACACAGAGTTGCTGATCCAACCTATATTCTGGCCTGCAGACTCAAGGTCAGTGATATTGGAATATCATTAAAGTAAATTGCAGCCACACACACACACACACAAAAAAAAAAAAAAAAAAAAAAAAAAAGTACATGACAAAACACAAGTCTCAGTAAAATATCCAAGTCTCTCCAAAATACTCAAAAATCCCAAATGCAAGATTGGAGAGTGGGAGAATCACCGATAGGGGAGAATTTTGGCTCGAGCACCTATTTATGTACTGGGAGTTTTCTTTTCCTCTTTTTTTTTTTTTTTTTTTTTTTTTGTAATTCTGAAGGACAGTGTTAATTCTAAGTCAGTAATAAACTAGCCATAAGTTGCTTCACTACTGGCATTAATTTCATGTTATATGATATGGCCTTTCTGGCAGGGAGCTAAATTGGCTTTTTCATTATAAGTGTATTTTTTTCTCTCTCTTTTTTTTTTTTTAATGTATTCAGCATCTTTGACAAGGAGAGATAGTCCCGTCTGTAGATTACTACCTGCATACTATGTCAAATTCACCACTTTGCAACGAGATTCCTGTGAGCAGAACAGCTTAATCATAAAAAAAAAGAGTTATTTAAGGTAGAATCCATAAAGGAAATTAAAGTGTCAAGTCTGACTCTTGCATTCAAGACATAAACCCCAAACCGAGATATCCACACCTCCCTCTGACAGTCCTCCCTCTGCTTCCTAAACTGAAGATCTGCAGGCAACGTGACTCGTGATGCAGAGGTTCCCCAGAGGTCTACGATTTCCTCTGGAGTATTTGCAAAACCATCTTATTCTTGATAAAACTGATCTTTTGCATCTGTCAGATGCCTAATCCCTCTCAGAATCACAAACGGAGATTTGTTATGCCTGTCATTAGTGCCAGGAGTGACGGGAACGAAAACTCATACAGGATGTGGATTTATTGATTTTTGACTGCCATAACCCCTACCACCTTCAGGTTTCTTCCAATCATCAGTAAATGAGCTATTCCTATGTGTCAGGAGGTAAATATCTTTAAATTTCCTTTAATTAACTACTTTGACTTTGTGCAGAATAATTGAAGTTTCTTTAAGTTATCAAGCAAACAGTATTAGCATGACAGTGTAGCCTAAAGGTTGAGGTATGGAGCTTGGAAAGGAAGATTAAGGGATGCACTGTGTTCCAGTGTCCTCTAAATTATTTTATCTAATATATATTGGAAGGATTACTACAAAATAGACTTTTCAAATCTTTTGGTGTGATTAACATGACACTTTAGGACTAATATTCTGACTGGAAAGAATCTATTGACTGAGATATTATCTATATTTTCTTGAACAAATGATCCTGAACAAGTCTTTCGAATACCAGTTATGCAAATAAGACTTAAAATTTCAAGAACAGAGAGATGTCTGTTCATTTTTGCAGAGACATGAGCCTTTGGAGCTTAAGTTACTTGACATCAAAATTAAAGAATAGGTAGGAGTAACACTGTCCTTCAACACTTTCCTCTGTCCTCTACAGTGCTAAAGTGTCTTTTAAACTCATGCATAACTTTTCTCTTTATATACATGTTTGTATATGTATATAAAGATCTTTCATGTTAGAGATCCCAGATAATAGAGCATAGCATCAAATACTTTAGATTATTCTACTGTGAGGCAGGTGAGCTGGCAAAGCTGGAAATTACACTAACATGAGCCACTGAAATCCCAGTGTAAGCATCTAAGCTCTTCTGTTCTGGCTCACTCGTCCTCTGGGAAATTTTAGTTGGAGCTGTGAATCTATGAAAATAATGTCTCCACCTCAGAGAACAGTCTGTACATACTCAGTTTAGCCATTAGTTTCCCTGGAAACTTAGCAGAGACACCAGAGCAAAGTGCTTTTGCTAGGAAGTAGTGCTCAGGAGCTGAAATCCTGCTGTCTGCACAGTGCTTACCATCTGTAGGTTAGTACTAGGTTTCCTTTGGAAGCTCCATCTGCTTTTACTGCTTTCAGTGACTCATAACTACACAATACTCCATATTTTTAACATTAAGGTTTCCAGCTGGAGAGCATTGACTGAAGGAAAAAAAAAAAAAAAAGAAAAAAAGTGGTGGCATACATGGGTAAAATATACATTAGTGATTTATAAAAACAACCATGGGAAAGAACTGATGAGCTACTTGGGGAAGAAGAGCAACCACTACTTTGCTCAAGGACTTCTGATCTGCCTTTATTCCCAATTTGTCTACCTGCTTGCCATATTCTTGAATCTCACTCTCTTTCTGAAGCAATTGATACTTCTTTCCCCTTTCCTGAAGGGCTTCTGGCGTTTCACTTTACATTTCTTCTACTGTGTTGCTTTATACAATAGTTTATAGTGTTACTTCCAGTGCACCTCATACAATGAACTTTTATCATAATTTCTGTTGCTCCTTTTCTAGGCTTTGATTTGTTAATCTATCCAGATTTCATTTTGATCTTACTTACATACAATCAGTTATTGATATCAAGAAAATTCCTGTGTAACACTGAGATCATGGCAAGAAGAGTAGTAAAGCTGATCCGAAATGAAGGTACTCTTCTTCCAATTTTAACTTTAAAAATTACCTCCAGACATACATGGGAATCAGAACCAAAGACATGTAACCCATAGGTCCACAAGAAATCCCGGGAATGGTAGCTTGGATTTTTTTCTTGTACACCTGTAAAAAGGGGAATAGTTCCCCCTGAAAATCTAGAGTGAAAGTATCTGCATTTACTAATAACAACAGAAATGAAAATAATAATTTTAAAAAACACAAGAAAAACAGGTAACATTAATTGCTTAACCTTATCCAGGTTTCTACCACAGCTATGGTTATTTCCATTTTATTTACAGGGAGAAGCAATTGGATCCCCTCTTATTAGTCTTTGTAATTACTCGCCTCTTCAAACCTGGTGGAGTATCTGATGAAGCGGCACATATTCTATACAAATGTGAAGTGACCAGCGTGAAGAGGTCTGTCTGGAACCTGATGAGAAATGTAATCCCTGAAAAGCCCCCCAATCTATATAAATTAATGCAATTAAGGCTCATCGAACACTCCTCTGGACCCACTGTCAAAGCAGATAAACAACCATCCAGCAGTGTGTGAATATGTAATCAGACAGAGTCTGGAATTCACTGAGAGATGTGGTTATGCTTTGGACACAATGTCAAAATTACTATTTTGCTTTAGACTCTTCTGTTTCTTATACCTCTGCCTCCAGCTCAATTATTTATCCATCACACATTTAGAAGAACACAAGATAAACAGCAAAAAACTAGCACATAGAAGCTAGCACAGCTCTCCACAATGGGAATTTAAATACCGAAATAAAATAAACTGTATTTAAAAGCTGGTAGGAAATATAATTGTGATTCAGTTGGACAGATATTATCAACTTAATGGAATATTAATAGGATATTCCATTTATATCTCCTGTTCTGTCCCAAAGTCTCCTGAGATATTTTCCAATGAGTTTTTAATGATAATACAAAATGCAGCTACTTATGGGATAAACATCCATCAGAAACTAGTAACAAACCCATCATTTAAAAGTTGGGTAAGAAGAATTTACCACCTAATTCCATAAACTGGAATATAGCAAGAACACCAGACATGTTTCTAAACCCTCCCCATGTAATTGTTCAAAATTCACACACTATGGTAAAAGCACAAATCCTAAGGTTATATAATTTTCTATTTCATCTTGTCTTCCCATTGTTGCTCTTTTTCTCGTTTTGACTTAAACACAGAGCAAAAAGTCACATAGTCTATGGCCATATACTATAATAGAGAAGTCTTCCACTCTCTTCTGCTCACATTTTACTTTTCTGGTATGCTTTCTTTCACTAATCGACCAGTTTTCCTGAGGTCTGCGAGGAAACATAGTAGAAAAACATGAAGTGATAGCACAGAAAAGTGGATTTTTTCAGGGGGTTTTTGGCATATTAAAAAGGATAAAGCATTTCTTTCTCTTTTGCATCCCTTTGAACATCCTTTTAGCTTACATTATTAACAAGCCTTGTTGCTTCTTATTTGGAAATATCAGAGAAAGCTTAAATTTCTTAGGGTTAAAGTGACAGGCTCAACAGCTGTTGAATGTAGGACATAAATTTAAACTAGTTTTTGCTTTTTTAAGACATGCAGATATGACCCTACTGGATGTAATACATTACATTATATTTTTGTATTTAGCTGGTAAACACAATGTGTCTTCTAAGCACGTAAGCTTTTTGTCATAACTTTCAGTAAAAATATTTCTATGTCATGTTGGTCTAAATCAGATAACAATCAGTTAGCTTTTCATTTGAAATGTCAGGACTTCATATTACTTTCCTTCTACCCATTCCACTTTTTAAAAATCTTCAAAGAGTTTTAAACTACATAAAGGAAGCCCATAAAATGAGGAGAAAAACAGCTTTATTGGGTTTTTTGCAATAGCAATAAATGAGATTTTTTACCAGCTTTAGTGTGATTTACTAAAAGTGCCAAAACTTTTTCTTTTTTCTCTTGGACTAACTAGAACAGGATACAGAACCTCTTTCAAAGCTATCAGATGGCAGATAACAGAATCACAGAATGGTTTGGGTCAGCAGGGACCATTTAAGATCATCTAGTCTAATCTCCCTGCCATGGGCAGGAATATCTTTTACTAGATCAGGTTCCTCAAAGCCCTGTCCAACCTGATTTTTCATCGACCAGTATCCCCAAGTCCTTCTCTGCAGGGTTGCTCTCGATCCGGTCATCCCCTCCAGTCTGTATTGATATCGGGGATTGCGCCGACCCATGTGCAGGACCTTGCACGTGGCCTTGTTGAACTTCATGCGGTTCGCACGGGCCCACCTCTCCAGCCTGTCAAGGTCCCTCTGGATGGCATCCCTTCCCTCCAGAGTGTCGACCACTCCACACAGCTTGGTGTTGTCGGCAAACTTGCTGAGGGTGCACTCGATCCCACTGCCTGTGTCATTAATAAAGATCTTGAACAGTATCAGCCCCAATACGGACCCCTGAGGGACACCACTTGTTCCTGGTCTCCACTGGGACATTACTGATACCCCTTTGGACACTGATCTCCATTTGGACAGATATAATGATCTACATTGATGTTACCATAAAAATCAATAAATATTAGAGTCTGCTTGTGAAATGAAGCTCATGGTATGCTCAGAAGAGATGACTGTGGAGAAGGAGTAGTTCCATCTACACGGGCAGCAGGGTGCATGCATTTGAAATCAATTGCAAGAGGAACAGGGTGGTAAAAAAAGTATGTGCTTATTAATTATAAGAAGCATGAGAGCAAGGAAAGAAATTAGAGTAAAGAAACTGGTTACATTCTTTTAGATATCTGCAAGTAGTGAGTGCCACAGTGCTTTGGAAGAAGAGGTTGAAAAACATATGCAGACGTAAAACTTACAAAAAATACAATTTCCCTCAGCCCCCCTGTGCCTGCCTTTAGCCTTAAAAACATCAAGTGATGTTTTAGTCCTGGAGAAGGCTATTGGATTGACAGTCCTGGAGAATAAAGTCCTTGTTTAGTCTGTAAGGTTGCTAGAAAATAAGAAGTCACATCAACAAAAGCGGTTCAATTTATTCTGTGAAGGTCTTCTCAAAGAATTAGGAGCTAGTATCAACTAGATGACATATCAGTTAGTTCTGCCAACAAGGAGTACAAGATAATTCTGGTGTGATAGTTTTCTTGTGTAAAACCTTCTGCATTAAAATCTGTGGACTCTATGGTTTATCTTATACACAGCACAAGTTTCCTCAGGTCTTCAGGTTATTGTTTTCTGTCTGAGTATTTTTAATAAAGTTCTGCACATTTCTGAATGACATGTTATTTCACAGTAAAATCAAGATGCTAAAACAAACTATTAGATGTGTTTAAATTTTCTCTCAGACTCAGTTTCTTCTCCCTTCCCACTCACTAAACTAAAATATTTTGCAAATTAGCAATTTCCGATTAATAAATCTGTGCTCACAAAACTTTGCCCCCACACTGCTGCTAGACCTATGATTGTCTACCATTTATGTAAAAATGATGTACTGTCTTTTCATCTTAAAACTAGAAGTGACCTACTTTCTTAGCAAGGGACATACTTGATGCTTAAAAAAAAAAAACCTCGAGAGCTGAGCCAAGGAGGCCACGGTGCAGAAGATAACATTGCCTTTTTCCTGATACAGAAGGCAGGTGAGAGGGTGGGATCACTATCATGTGATAGTTTTGCCACTATTGTGGTACAACAAAACATTTCTGTGGCTTTTTTCTTTTTTTTTCATTTTTTAATTGTGTCTTCATATTTTTTTTTAGTTATTGAACCAGCGTCAGTTTACCGAACCGCATCCTCTGCTCTGTGGTGCAGCCCTAAAATGCTGCTGGAAGTGTCATCTTCTGCATGAGGTGTAAAACCAGGGTAGTAATGGTAGTGATCTACAAGATCTATGTGGGATCTAGTTCCTTGGGGTGAAAGGTAAATATCCAGTTCATTTCAATAATTCCATACTATTAATGTGCAAGTAGTCAGACCCCTGTCCTTATATTGACATACTGTGACTGCTGAAGGCCACCAAAAAGCACACAAAAGGCTCTCAGCCTCCTCAACAAGTTGCATTTTGATTCATTGCATTATATGTAGATAAGTTCCCCTGTAATTCAGTGTGATGTAATAGAATACAAACACAGAGAGGTTTCACAGATGAAAACCCGAAAAGCTTTATAAAAGCACAGCCAATGCTATCAAAGCCCAATTTCACTGAGAAATTCTCACTACTTTCTTCCCAAAGCAGCGATTCTGTCAGATATCAAAGCATACAGTTGACTGTGCTTTATATAAAATAAAGTAAGAATGTGGGGTTTCTTGGTGTTTAGTTTTTTACATTTTCAAGGTACATCTGGCTTAAAAAATCAACGAAATCTACTCAAAGACAGACCTTTTCACTCCAGGTTTCCCAAAAGATTCTCTGATATTATTTATGGGAAGTTGGTGCAAAAAGAGTAAAGTTTTACAAAGTTATGAGTAAGTATCAGAAGATGCCCTTACTTAAATAATAATAATAATAATAATAATAATAATAATAGTGGTGGTGGTGTTTGTTGTTATTAATTTATTGAGATAAATCATAGATGCTTCAGCTATCCATCTGTTCCATAGAATTTAGAAACATGCAAAAGAAGGCCAAAATGAATCCAAAATGCTTACAGTTGAAGCAGCAGAAAAAAATTGCCTCAAATTTTGGAGCTGGCATTGTTTATTCTACAATAAATACCTATGTCCACTTTAGCAAATGACTGTAAGATGTCACTGAAGACAGGTCTTCATGAGGTGATGTTCTAGTTTGCTGTTTCATGCTTTATTTTGACAAATCTGTCTGTTTTCTATTTTAAAGGACACTGTGAGCTGTATAATCTGAAGAGTGAAGTCCCTTTGCCTTTTATACAACACTGTACCTTAAAAATTTAATTTCCATTGAGAATGTATTATTTGCAGAACACTGAATAGCAAGAGATAATTAGCTGACGATGTTTCAACTCTCTCAGAGCTGAAGATACTGAATTGTGAAAATTAGGAATTACAATTAAATCTGATCCAGATGTTGGAGTGTCTGATGTTACCTTTTAATTAAAACATTTATTACAAAGCTAGCAAAGGGCTACGATGACATATCATCTTAAAGCATGTGTCTGTAGCGACTTCAGCCTTTGTGGCTATGTGCCAGATAATTTTAAAGGGGGACACACATGAATAACGTATGCTGTAAAACAGAGTTCTTTTCATAACAGATGCCGTTTCTCAGCGTTATCACTTGACTGCCGAGAATTAGTACAATAATAACAAAAATCATCCAGTCCTGCAGAAAAGTTAATTTTCATATTCTGATTTCCTACTTCGAGGGTAAATTACCATATTTAAAGCCAAACTAACTCCTTTTTAGGCGAGTAGAGTGGAAAAACAAAGTCATGTATGATAAGGAATAGGATATGTAAGAGGCCAGTTACAAAGAAAGGGGTTAAGTGGTGTTTGCCCAGATGTTTTGTGGTTTTGTACGTACCATTACTAGGGGTTTCCCTGTTGGGGACGCCAACAATAAAGGAAGCAAAAGAACATCTAAGTAAGGACTTGTATACAACATTAACAACTTTCCTACAGAAAAAAAAAAAAAATCATACATATTTCTCTGAATGAGAGCAGATCAGCACTCAGAGATACGAGGAAAGGAAGCATTGTTAATTCTTTCCTCTGGCCCCTGAAAAATTGTTTCCTAAGTGCATTCCTGACCATTCTCAGAAAAAAATCTTTTAATGTACTATTCTGTGCCTCTCCATGACTTCTCCTGGCAGACTGCAGTATCCCTGTCACTGTAGTTCCTACAGTTAATGCAGCACTCAGGTCTGAGTGGCATGCAATGAAGCCTGGCTCTTAGCAGTTCTGTTTGGCTCAAATAATTCAATTTGTATTTAATCTGTGGCAGAGACCCATTGAGTGCTTTAATTCCACTTTCGGTGACGTTCCTGCAGGAATCTGAGAAGGTGACAGTAGTGACCACCAGACAGTAAGAAGACACAGTTATCAAAACTAACCAGTGTGTTTGCTGGACACATTTTTTTCAGTGAATAACTTCAGAAAACTTTAATCAAGAAATTAAATTTTTCAGAAGGTTTGGTATTTTTTGAATTAGACACTTATAAGCTTTTTAATTTGTGCTCCCCAAAATCATGAGTCATTTGAAAACCTTGGCTAGAATCATAGAATATCTCAAGTTGGAAGGGACCCATAAGGATCATCGAGTCCAACTCCCTGCTCCTTGCAGGACTACCTAAAACTAAACCATATGACTAAGAACATCATCCAGACACTGAGATCTCTCTGTCCTAGGGATAATGCGTATATTTTAGATGCATTCAGGGATTTGAGGTTAGGAAAGGTATAACTGTGGAAATAAGATATACTGACCGTTATTTAAGTCATCAACAGGATGCATAACTATGCATCCTGACAAAGCCTTGCATTCTGAGGCTGGCAAAATCATATTTTGTTGGACTGAATTCAGGAATCAAATGTTAGTGGCAAACAAACCCACCAAAATGTTAACCAAGCAGCACCAAAAATTGAAAGTTCCAGGAGTTTAAAATGCCAATTTATGTCAGCCTTGAAATGTCTCTAATATTTAATAATCTTTTGGAAATGCAGATTCATATATCATTTACTCTGGTGTAAATTAGGAGTAAATTATTGAAATCTGTGATGAACAGATTTGTCCTAACAAGGCTGTGCCACTACACAGAATATTGTGTTAGACTGAGAATTCATATTGATTCCTATTGAATGCCATCTAGTGAACTGCTAAGTGTACCTCTTATAGGACATAAATATTAATCGGATTAAATGCATTTTGGCACATGAGGCTTGGTGACATCAAGTCATCCATCATACAGCAAAAGGATCTGAACAACAACTCAAGGGTTCTATTGGTCATGAAGAGAACCTTGAAGGTGAGCAACTTACTTATTATATACCAAGGGTTTACAATTTTACTGGTTCCGCATGCTAAGTCTAGAAACTTTCTGTAATTCAATTGAGATGATGGGGTCAACTTTTAAAGTCGAGACACAAATCCTATTATATCTTCCTGGGATTTCACAATCCATTCCTTTGAACAGAGTGCTTCTTCAAATAAACAAACAAGACCAGAAAAAGACCTCACCTTCTACTCAGAAAATACAAAACTAACAGAGCCTAATCTTTCCAGCATTTAGATATTTTAATGGTGTCAAGGGAGGCGTGTGTGTGTTCAGCTTTGCTGAAGAGGAAGAAATGATACATGTTAAATAGATACTCGGTGCTGCCTGCGGGGAGGATTGGATAGCAAATAGTAATGCTGGAATTCACAGCACTGAATTCACATCAATGGAAGTTGACAGATAAAACATGGGTAACTTTAATTTAAACCTATTAAACTGAGTCATAAAACAATGTTATCATTTGGGAAATTGATTCTGAAATGTGCACAGCTTTGCAGGAGGTTAAGGAAGGATCTCAAAATTAAAAACTTAAAAGTCTAAGCTCTCTAGGTATCTGTGAAAACTCAGTCTGCATGTATCAAAAAGGGGCAATTTACTTAATACTTAAACATTGATGGCACTTTTTGTGCCCAGGGGGTCCTTTGCATTCCTACTTCATTGTCCCTTGAGTATCTTCCCTCCGCCATTACAAGCATGTCCGGGAGTTACGGGTTTGCCCTTTGCCAAAATGACATAGATCATACCTGGCAGTATCTCTGTCTTTCTTTTCACGCTTGCCACTAGCCAATTGATTCTTTCCCTTTAATGAGAAAAAGACCTCTATTCTTAAGATATGACGATAAGCCAGGGAGTGATTGTCTCTTTATGCTGACTTATTTGAAATCTCTGCTTTCACGGAAGTGCTGTGCTGTGTGAAATGCACCTGACTCCACTTTAAACATTGTGTAAGCTTAAAGTACAAAGTAAATGGGTTTTATTGAAAAAATGGGAAAGATTACAGTTTTGTTTATAAAGTTGGAAACACATTTACATAAGAAACACATAAAACCAAATATTGTGTGCATACTGATATGGTAATCTGCTTATAGCTGTGATTTTAGATTTTTCCTGATGTGTCTAGCAGGAAGTTAAAGCTCCTGCTTGGTACAGCTTTACTACCTAATAAACAAAAGCAGTGTTTTTCAGAGTAATTTTCAATCTCTGAATTTCCATCCCTGAGTTTTGTTTCATATTTTTACTTTTATCTTGTCTGCTGTCAAATGTAAATTAAATTTCAGACCATGTGTCTCATTTTTCTGTTAATACCAGGGACCTTTCTTATTGTGATTTTCCTTCAGTTGTTGTGGTGTAGTGTCTAACAGAATAATAAATGAAAACTCTAGAACTTATCTGGGAGCAAATCCCTTACAGAAGTAGAGACCTTAAAGCACTTATTCTTGTACATTTACTTTCACTCTTTCAAAACAAGAAGCTGACTTGTAATTTTACATTTAATTCAATATAAGCCTTTTCGTGCAAACAAGTCAGGTTTGTATACCATACTTGATATGAATTTTTTGGTGCCATGGAACAGTTTGGTTTTTTGATTTAATAGAAACTTATATGTGTTTCTACGTGCCACTTCACTTAACCACATGCTATCCATGTGCAAGGTTTCATTCATTCAGAGAGTAGAACTGTGGACATGTCATCCCAGCACAGACAAATATTCTCTATCAGTTATTTTGCATATACTGTAACACACTCATGTATACACCTGAACTTGGCACACTACAGAGAAGCCTTCAGGCTGTTGTAACTGATGTTTATGAGCAGATGGGTGCTGGGATGGGACCAAAATTAAATTAGTACACTACAGGTGGTAACAGAACCAATTATACTTAGTGCTATTAGTGCAGAAATCTAGCGAGCACTGAACGCAATTCAAATGGAAGTCCATGTTTCCAACAATGTTACGTGTAGTTAACTCACAAATTGCTAAATGTAATGATTAAATGTTGAACTTTAAATATGTTGTCATCAGATATTTCTTGAACACATATTTCAGACTCTGAACTGTAGATAACTACGCAGTCATTTTTTTAGGGAAACGTAATTCTCACTCAAGATCATCCTGAACTGTACTTGTTCAGTGTTTCCACTTTCATGGTTGGGACACACCTGCCATGAACGATTGCCAAAGGAGGAGATTCAGAGAGTGATGCAGGTGCCCGAGCCGAGGGCTCTGGTGACATTTTAAATGTCTGCGGACAAGAATTCTGCATGGGCCTGGCTGGCGATATGGCACAGGGGCTGTGGGAGAACCAAGGTGCTTGGATTTCTCCCTCCACATTGTGTTCACGTGGAGATTTTAGCAAGGAACGTCTCAGAGACAACGAGGGAATATGGGGAACTGGCACTGGGAAGAAGCAGCTGAGGGACAAATAGGCAGAAATACATTGGGACTACCTGCTGGGATATATCGCTCTGGGGGAAGCAGACAGCACAATTTGTCTGAGGGATCGCACTTGTGAACTTGCTGGGGATAAGACATCAAAACTGAATTCACATTATTTTTCCCTCAGTGAATCTTTCCTATGTGGTAGAGCTGAAACAAATTTGCATTTTTCATTAGTTCAGTGTCATGTAGTATCGTGTACATAGGAATGACCTTCAAGTATAATATTCTCTATCCAGGTAATTTCACTAAGATAAAAAACACTGCAGGCAGAAAACCTGAGCAGTATAAATTTCGAGTACTGTGTCTTTTTTATCTAAGAGCAATCTCATTGTTCCTTTTTTTGAAGTTTCTGCAATGAGGGCACAGGCAGGAGCGCACTCGTGATGTTAGGAACTCTGATAAAGTTATTTTCCTCCACATGGGTCATCCCTGCTCAAGTTTTAGATAAATTTCTTTGAGATGTATTATTGTTCAGATCCATGTCTTTAAGTTAGTAGAACATAGCTGCAAGAGACTCGGAAAGAGGGACCTCTGTGCAGACAAGAAGTTGGATACTTGGTTGAAAACTTTGAGATCTCTGTCCTAGTCTGAGATTAGGCTTCCTTTGTGCTCTTTTTGTTTGTCTGTTTGTTTTCTAATAAAATGAACTGTAGCCTGAAGAAATTCTTTGTTGGCCTATAATCCTTCCTGTGTGGAGGTCACATCTTTTAATATATGTTTTGGGGGAGCAAGAGCACAAGCAAATGGATAAGCCTCAAAATTTGTAATTTGGCTACGAGATCATTTTAAAGCTCCATGTTTCTGCACTGTTAAGACCTCCAATTGTGAAAGACTAACTTAAACAGGGATAATATAAAATTAGGAAAAAAAGTGAACAAATATAAATATTGTACAAATTGAATTCCAGAATAATTGGTTTTCGTCACACCCCCACAAACCATTACATTTAAAAACCATATCGTTAAAAGCATTTGAGACAGGAAATCAAATGTGTAGCAAACACCTCCTCATATCATTACTTAAAAACTTCCTGATAAACAACATTTGTGTTGCCATATTTTAATATCAAAATAGCTTCATATGGAACACTGTCAGTGTCAGAACTCTTTTATCATCTAAATAATTTAATTACATCCTATGCTGAAAATCTTTTAGGTTTGTTAAGTACAATCTTCCTATGTGTTTGTCCTCTATGTTTGATTTTTTTTCTGTTAAGGGCTTAATGGTATTTTAAATGCAAGTTTTTAATTGAAATCTTTCCAATGGCTTCTGATGAAGAGTGGGGCAATCTGTGCATTAGGCTGATGTGAGCTCTATTCCCTTCAGTGGAAGCTCTTACTATTTTAAAGTAAAGGTTACTATTTTGAGTTCAGTTTTCATGCTGACTACAATTCACCTCAATGGGATTTTGGTCAAGTCCTAAAAGAAACCCTGGGCACAGAGACTTTTGTAAATCATCATAGTCTTACTAAAACTAGAATTTTTACATCAGTTACACTGCATCTGCCCCCCTTCCTTGGCATCTAGCTTTTTCATACTGTAGATAATTTGGCAGAGTTCTTATGGACATGTTAATATTAAAATTTGCTATTTCTCAGAAGCTCTGTAAAACCAAGCTCAAAACTACAACTGATAAATATTATTGTGGTGGGTCTAGTTATCTGATCTGGAACACCATGTTGCACATTACAAAGGTTCAAATCAAATGAGGCCAACGAGATCCTGAGTATATTAGAAATAAAATCACCACCAAAAATTCCCATGTGCATCATTACAAAATCATCTGTGAAGCTCCCTCATTCAGCTTTTAATAGGCAGAACAGAGCCTAGCAATTAATGTCACTATCTGTTATTTTCTTTGTAAATGATGTGTTTTTTTTCTTCAAATACTCCCTGCTTTGAACTAATCTACTTCAGTAATACTTAAATCCCTTTCCATTGGGATAAAGTTCAATTCAATTCCTTTGAGTGTTAAGAAATGTCATGAATGTGTTGTTCATCTTGTAAGAAAAGAAGAGCACACCAAGATGTTTTCATCATGAGCTCACTTAAAACTAGAGCTGTGCAAGAAAACAAAACTAGTACCTTTTATGAAAAAGGCATGAGATGCTCTGAGAAGGGTCATATTCAACTGGCTTAAATTAGTTGTCTGAAGTGTAGTCTGATTTCTTTCTCTAAGCTGTCTCTACTATCAATACACAACTCCAAATACAAAACTACTTTTTTTTGCCTCTTTCTTACAAAATAAATAGAAACTTTGTTATTCTGTTCAATCATTCGAATGTGATTTTTATTTGTTTATGGAATGACTTGTTATGTGGAGAAAGGGCACAGCTCAGCTATGCAGTCATCATGTAAAAAGGTACAGAGTGCACTGCACTCAACAAGACAGTTTGCAGTTTTAAGATTTAAAAATACTTAGACACAGTTCCTTACTATCTTGTCCCTTCTTGCTTTTTCTTCACTCTTCAAAAAAAAAACTTGTGTTCTAATGATTCACTGGTAATGTGACCATCTAAGGAACCTGAATGTGGACAAGTCCATGGGACCTGATGAGATGCATCCGTGGGTCCTGAAGGAACTAGCAGATTAAGTTGCTAAGCCACTATCCATCCTATTTGAAAAGTCATGGCAGACTGGTGAAGTTCCCAGTGACTGGAAAAGGGGAAACATAGTACTCATTTTTAAAAAGGAAAAAAAAAAAAGGAAAACCCAGGGAACTGCAGGCTAGTCAGTCTCATCTCTGTGCTCTGCAAGATCAAGGAGCAGATCCTCCTGGAAACTATGCTTAGGCACTTGGAAAAGAAGGAGGTGATTGGTGACAATCAACATGGCTTCACTGAGGGCAAATCGTGCCTGGCAAACTTGGTGGCAGCACTAGTGGATAAGGGAAGAGTGACTGATGTCATCTACCTGGATTTGTGCAAAGCATTTGATACTGTGCTGCGCAATATCCTTGTCTCTAAATTGGAGAGACATGGATTTGATGGATGGACCACTCGGTGGATAAGGACTTGGCTGGATGGTCGCACTCAGAGAATTGTGGTCAACTGCTCGACGTTTGGGTGGAGACCAGTGACGAGTGGCGTTCCTCAGGGTTGGTATTGAGACCACTGTTATTTAAGGTCTTTGTCAGAGACATGGGTGGCAGGATCGAGTGCACCACAGCAAGTTTGTGGATGACACCAAGCTGAGTGGTGTGGTTGATACTCTAGAGGGAAGGGATGCCATCCAGAGGGACCTTGACAGGCTTGACAGGTGGGACCGTGTGACCTTCATGAAATTCAACGAGGCCAAGTGCAAGGTCCTGCACATGGGCCAGGGCAATCCCAAACATGGATACAAGCTGGGTGATGAGTGGATTGAGGGCAGCCCTGATGAGAAGGAATTGGGGATATTGGTGGATGAGAAGCTCAACATGACCCAGAAAGCCAACTGTGTTCTGGACTGCATCAAAACCAGCATGACCATCAGGTCAAGGGAGGGGATTCTCCCCCTCTACTCTGCTCTCGTAAGACCTGATCTGGAGTATGGCGTCCAGCTCTGGGGTCCCCAACATAAGAACAACATTGATCTGTTGGAGCGAGTCCAGAGGAGGTCACGAAGATGATGAGAGGGCTAGAGCACCTCTGCTATGAAGACATGCTGAGAGAGCTGGGTTGCTCAGCCTGGAGAAGAGAAGGCTCTGGGAAGACCTTAGAGCCCCTTCCAGTACCTAAAGGGGGCCTACAGGAAAGCTGGAGAGGGACTGGTGACAAGGGCAGGGAGTGACAGGACAAGGGGAATGGCCTTAAGAAGCTGACAGAGGGGAGATTTAGATTAGATATTAGGAAGAAATTCTTTACTCTGGGGGTGATGAGGCACTGGCCCAGGTTGCCCAGAGAAGCTGTGGCTGCCCCTGGCTCCCTGGCAGTGTTCAAGGCCAGGCTGGATGGGGCTTTGGGCAACCTGGGCTAGTGGAGGGTGTCCCTGCCCATGGCAGCGGGGTGGAACTAGATGGGCTTTAAGGTCCCTTCCAACCCAGGCCATTCTGTGATTCTAAGTTTCTATGAAAAGTATGGATGAAAACCTTAATTATCAAGTTCTGAGAGAGACCAATTTCATTATCTTTCCATTATCCTTGCAGGGCTCAATTTCAAAGCTCAGAGTCACCCACTCTTTTTTCATGGAAGTGCAATTGCACTGCAGATTTATCTTGCAAGAGACTGCAGCTGTGTTGGAACAGAGGTGATCTGCTGTACAGCACCCTCTTCAAGGCTGATGAGAGAGGATCCACCCAACAAAGTGGGGCAAGACGATCTTTGACAAATAACTGCCCAGCCTAGTGAGGAGAGATTTAAACTAGGAATAATGGGGCAGGCAGATGATGACCATGCTTAAGTGAGGTAGCAGTGGCTGAGGTGGAAAGCAGAGGATGCAGGAGGGTTTGAACAAGAAGAGATACCTCAGGAATGATAAAACAGGGCATAAAGAGATCCTCCACAAGTATATGTACACAAAGACACATGGCCTCCGAAACAAGCAGGAGGATCTAGAGATTCACCTGTGGTCTCTGAGCTACGATATTGTTCAAAGGACTGAGATGCAGTGGAATGTCTTGCACAAATGTTTCGATGGGTGAATACGAGCTCTTCAAGAAAGACAGGCAAGGAACATATCAATGGTACCCATATGGAGCTCTTCTTGGGGACAGATGACAGTTTGAATGAGAATTGGTAGGGCAGGATCAAAAGCCTTCTTTAAACAACTCTATAAAGGCTCTAGATCACAGAACCTTGTTCTCATGGGAGACTTTAACCTCCCTGACATCTGCTGGAAGGACAACACAGCAGGACACAAGTAGTCAAGAATACTTCTGGGAGGAGTTAGGGATAACCTCTAAACACAAGTACTGAATGGGCCAGCGAGGAGGGATGCATAGCTGGATCTGCTATTAACTAAGAAGAAAAAACTGGGTGAGGATGAAGTAGCTTTGACAGCTACCCATATAGTAGCTTTGGCATTAATAAGACCGATGAAGAGAGACTGAGGGAACTGGCCTGTTCATCCTGGAGAAGACAGGACTCCAGGGAGACCTAATATCAGTGTTCCAGTACCAGTAGGTAGTTTACTGAGAAGATACAGTGGGAGGATGGGAGACAACAGACATAAGACGAAATAAGAAAGGCTCAGACTGCAGGAGGAGGTTGGGCTAAAGACCTCCTGAGGTTCCTTCCAACCTGAATCATCCTATGATGCTGTAGTGAAGGACAAAGAGTTAGAGATTGCTAAGTGTCAGCATAAAGACACAGATTTTGTTTTCAATAAGAAGACATGCCAGTGTTTTAACACATATGGCTTCATTGCTGTATGTGTTCTGCAACTGAATGCGAATGTTCTCAAGGCTATCCAAAGAGACTTGTAAAATAGACACACTGTCTTCCAAGGTGCTAGATTTTCATTTGGATAAGTGAGTTTTCACGAGCATACGTGGCTTAAGACATAGCCCAGCTGCCTCTATATTGGCTTATTCAAGATGTCTGCTCAATGTGTCAAGTTCCTGATTAAGATGGTATGTAAGTCTACAAATGGATAATTTTAACTCATGATGATTAAGCTCAAGAATTTAATCAGAACCTAATCTATGGCTATTTCATCTCACTACATGGTGGAGACTGAACTGAATGGCAGTTAAAGCTTTAGAAAGTAGAAATAATGCAGCAAATCAGAAGGAACAATCAAAGACAAAGTAAGGATTTAATCTATTTCTGAACAGAAATAGGAATAAGTATTATCTCCTGCATGTATTGAAATTCCATCTATGTTAGATGTTCATCTAGTTACCAGAAGGGCTGTTTTATTTTTAATTTTAAACCTGGAAGATTATGACAATGTTCTTGTACATAAAAGATACTCTGCTGTAGTGTGTTCTGCATACAATGGCTCAGACCTCAAATGATTTTAGAAACTGAAACTACAGCAGACTGCATGTCAGCTTTCTTCCTAGAGATCTCATGGGGTCTGCCTATTTCAGAAAATCCTTTTCTCCATGTCATAGTATAATTAGTATAGCTGCTCATTATGAAATCTCTCATGGTTATGAATAAAAGGAGTTAGATGGTGAAATATTTTGTACCTCTCTGCTTCAGTCCAATAGCTCTTATTTCATCATATTACTACTCAGATTTTTGGCCAAGGAACGTGACAGGTTTGGCTTTTGGAAGCTATGATGTATGGTCACAATGAGGTGTATCCTCTCAGTATCCTCTCAGCATGGTCCTTTCTTACTGACTTTCTGTATGAATTGCCTTGACTTTTTGATATAGCTAAATGTGTTGGGTTTGCATGGCAAGGTTTTGGTAGCGGGGGGGGGGGCTACAGGGGTGGCTTCTGTGAGAAGCTGCTAGAAGCTTCCCTTGTGTCTGACAGAGCCAATGCCAGCCGGCTCCAAGACGGACCTGCCGCTGGCCAAGGCCAAACCAATCAGCGCCTCTGTGATAACATAGTTAAGAAAGAGGAAAACAGTTAGAACTTTTGCAGCTGGAGAGAGGAGTGAGAAGATGTAAGAACATCTGCAGACACCAAGGTCAGTGCAGAAGGAGGGGGAGGAGGTGTTCCAGGCGCCGGAGCAAGATTCCCCTGCAGCCCGTGGTGAAGACCATGGTGAAGCAGGCTGTTCCCCTGCAGCCCATGGAGGGAGGATGAGGGGGTGTAGAGATTCCACCTGCAGCCCATGGAGGACCCCACGCCGGAGCAGGTGGAGGCACCTGAAGGAGGCTGTGACCCCGTGGGAAGCCCACGCTGGAGCAAGCTCCTGGCAGGACCTGTGGATCCGTGGAGAGAGGAGCCCACACCAGAGCAGGTTTGCTGGCAGGACTTGTGACCCCGTGGGGGACCCACGCTGGAGCAGTCTGCTCCTGAAGGTCTGCACCCCGTGGGAGAGACTTACGTTGGAGAAGGTCGTGAAGGACTGTCTCCCGTGGGAGGGCCCCCAGGCTGGAGCAGGGGAACGATGAGTCCTCCCCCTGAGGATGAAGAAGCGGCAGAAACACCGCATGATGAACTGACCGTAACCCCCACTCCCCGTCCCCCTGTGCCGCTGGGGGGGGCGGAGGTTGAAGCCGGGAGTGAAGTTGAGCCCGGGAAGATGGGAGGGGTGGGGGGAGGTGTTTTAAGATTTTGGTTTTATTTCTCATTCCTCTACTCTGTTTTGCTTAGTAATAAATAAGATGAATTTCCTCTCTAAGTTCGGTCTGTTTTGCTGGTGATGATAATTAGAGAATGATCTCTCCCTGTCCTTATCTCGACCCATAAGCTTTTTTTTTCGTTGTACCTTTTCTCCCCTGTCTAATGAAGGAGGAGAGTGATAGAGCAGCTCTGGTGGGCACCTGGCCCTCAGACAGGGTCAACCCACCACATTAAAATACTGAAAGCGTCTGGCAGACATTTTGTTAGTTTTCCATTAAGGTCAGGAAAGTCTGTGATGATTATCTAAGCTCACGTTCTTGTGTAGGACTGATTTTTGCACACAATAATTATTGTGCTAAGACTATATATAGAAATACTTGCAAATTTAAGTAAACTACAAATAGGTATAGAACATACCAGTTTCAGAACTGCATCAATCCATTCATCTGCACGTCCTCAGGACCATCATCTGTTACAGATCTAGAGAGTTGTCCATATAGAAACATATAAAAAACCATTTCCACGTACTGGGAAATCACTAGCTGAGTAAAGAGTTTGAAGATAGTAAATGTGACAGGGCTGCCCTCAACATATAGCTCTGGAAGTGGGCAGTACAGGCAGGCCTTCAAGTTATGCTCATTCCCTGTTGCATGCTGACTGTATGACCTGAACCATCTACGTGCTGTCCAGTCCCATGGGAATAACCGAAACACGTTACCCTTTGCCTTAATTACTATCATTGCAGGCTACAATCTGAAGTTGTCCTCAGGCTAGGGAAAATTAACATGGCAATTCCAGTCCTGTTCTTGTCCCACTAGAGACCCCTGCATAGGATTGTTACCCAGCCCCCCTTAGCTTCAAAGCTACAAGTGAGTGTCGTTATTATAGTAAACTCCTCACTTTGCAAATACTGGGGAATGTTTATGCAAGCTAAGTTACTGTCACTCTGCTGTCCACACTGCTCTAATGTGCTGCCGTGAAAGCAGAAGCTGGGAACAGAGGCCATGGCTCGAAACAACCAAGAAGTCAGTCATTAAACACCTCCTCACACACATTTCTCCCTCTCTCCAAGCACAGAGTCAGCACCAGCTGTAACCCAATTAAACTCAACAGTTCACAGGTGTTCATTGGAATGATTATAACACAGAACCACTTTTCTCTTTAAGCTTCCTTAACATTTTTACTGTGATTTAAGTTTCATGCCTTTAAAAAAAAAAAAAAAAAAAAAATTAAAAAATCCCAAGGACTAAAGCCTGAAGATGTACAAAAGGATGAAATGCTTCCATATACAGTTTGGGGTTAATTAAAACACCTCTGCAAACTGCCCCATACCTCCTGCTGCCTTACCCCACAACTCCCAAAATTTAAGAAATCTCATTTTGTGTATTCATCTTGAAGACTTACTATGAAAGTAGAGCATGTATTTAACCAAAGAACCACGGGATTTGGTCAGACAATATCACAGTCATTCAAAAGATTCTCCTGTCTCACGATAGCTTTCTCCTTCTGATAGCCAGCCTGTGCCAGAGTGATTGCAGATGCTGGAGTCCCTTTCCTTCCACTCCACTCTTACAACTATTCAAGCGAACCCAAACAGCTCTGTGGATGCTTCTTGACTTGTAGCTTTTGTCGCTCAGCTGGCTGTATGCATTAATTTCTTAGATAGCTACTTCCTTACTCAATTTTTAACCTCATATATTGAGTGTATTCACTCACACATACGTGGCGTCATCTGCTAGTTGATTGTAGGTAGTGGTCAGTTTTGAAGCGCGACAGTATGGGGTCTGCAAATTATTGTGGGATGATATTGAATAACATATTATCTGGGAGTCATGGGGCTGGGAGCCAGGAGGGAAGAGACTTTTAATGGTGGGATGAGATTATGGCTCCAGTTCCTGGTGCACAAATGGAAAGGAAGCTGGGAGACACTGCCTTGTAAAGCACAATTGCTGGTAGTCACTGGGTTGGAAAAGACTCATCTGGCTATGCAGCAGTAGCTTGACTTTTCTATCTGTGTGTCTGGCCAACCATTACGAATGTTACAACTGCATCCTGGTATGCCACCCTGGAAAGCTTCAAATAGTATAGAGGAGTGGAGGAAAGAAAATCTGGGTTTCCTTTCCAGCTCTGACAAAGTTTCTGCCTCTGATCTTCAGAAAGTATTTAAGTGAGAAGAGATGGGAGAACCTTTCCACCTAGCCTAAGGACCCAAGATACCCATGGGAGTTCATTATCCTGTTTCAGTCAGTGGAAGGGGATAATGAATTATCTTGCGATGGATGAAGAGGACAAAACAATAAAAATTCATATTTGGAGGGATACATTTAACCTAATATTAGATTTCAAAAATATAGTTATCTAGAAAAATGGATATTTCTGGAATTATTTGTTCCATCTAGCTATTTTCAAATTACTGAACTTCACTGACTGTGAGAGGGAGCCCGTATTTGTGTAGCTTACACTAGATGCCTTTTTGACAGCTTCAGTTAGAATCTAAACCTTTGAGATAATTTTTATGATACAGAGTATCTTTCTACAGAAGTTCTCATTTAACCTCGTGTCTTTGGAGTCAGTACGGGATTCTCTCACTGGGAGAAATGATTTGGCCAACATAGAAAGGTCAGTCTAGATGATCATGATAGTACCTTTACCTTCTTTAGCTTTACATTTTATGAAGATTTGGAATTACCTGCCCTTTGTCTCCAAATACCCATTGAGTCACTGACTAATTATAAAAGACATCACAGTAAAGAGAATTTATGGACTGTATCATAAAATTTATTTTGCATACATTAAGATTTTACATATTCCACAAGAATTACAGGAAATCTAATAAACGCAGAATTAAACTATCTCTGGAAAATAGTGAAACCTCCAAATAAACTGCAAATGAACATGATCTGTGTTATCTGGGTGCACAGAATTCTCTTTTGTCTTACATTTGGGCTGCACCTTGCACAATGAGAATCCTAGGTGGTACCAGAACACAAAATAAGTACAGATGACAGCATATGAACAGTATTAATTTTTCAGTCTTTTGTTTTTCTATATTAGCACTCATTTCAATTCAGATATGTAAATCAAATATGTTACCATGTTAACTCTTACTCCACTGTTTCATTTCATGCTGTTCCCATCATCTTATAAAGTACTGTGCTGCTTATCTTCCTTAATATCAAAGAAGGAAATTTGTGCTTTTAAATTTCTGAAAATATACACTTTTCAAAAATATGTTAGATTCATTAGGAAGAGAATGGGGGAAGAGGAAGTAACAAATTAAGAAAACACTTTAGAATAAATTTTCAGGAGATCTATGTGCTAACCTGTGCTTTGACAACATAGACATTTGACAAGAAGCTTTCTTTTAAACAGAGTGGGTTTTGTTGCTGAAATACATCTAGATAGCGATCCAGAACCATTTATAAATTCTATATTCATAAGAATCCTAATAAATAACATAAAACTTTTTTAAAAAATGATAAATTCACTTTAGACAGAGCTTTGCCAGCAGGTGATGGGAGGTGAACCTTCTCCTCTACTAAGCACTGGTGAGACTCACCTGGATTTGCTGTGTCCAGTGCTGGGCTTCCCAGTACAAGAGAGACCTGGACATACTGGAGTGAGTCCAGTAAAGTTCCACAAAGATGATTACAGGATGGCGAGTCTCAGCACACGGGAAAATCTACCAAAAAAACCAATTCATAGGAGAGTAATCTGAAAGATTGCAACATTGCTTTCAGGCTTGTTTCTGATAATGAGTAAATGTTCTACTGTGTATGTAGTATTTCCAAACAAACTCACTCTTTCATTGTTAAGTAACTACAACTTTCTTCAGAATGAAAAAGACACATTTTTGTACCTAATATATTCGGTCCTTTGCAAGTTGATATAAGGAAGGGAAACAGCTCTGTTTAGTTGCTGAAGGCATGGCTAGCAGGCATCACTGTTTCAATAATTGTAGCCTTGAGCCTGGTTTTACTTCAGCTAAGCAATTACCCTTTCTTTTTGCCTTCTCTAGCTTCAAAGAGTTCTAAACAGTGGTGTGCAGAGATTTTTCACGAGGTGATCCATTTATTATAACATTGTGTGAATGCTGTGTAGGAGAGACATTGCAGAAGTTACAGCTCTCCAAACTCACCCCATAAAGACTAGATGTTGGATCTATAGCTTTTGTTGTACTGCTTAAAATCTGTTTTTTCTCCAGGCAAAAATAAAAAAACCAACAAATTTGACCATGTAAGTGATGTAGAAATTTTTACTGATGATATTAGTTTAACAGCCACAAAAATGAGCATAATCATGGGAATCAATGGTAAGGGTCACTGGTAGAGAGGAGCAGGGAAATTCCTAAGTATCAATTTGCAAAGGAGTTTGTCCTTATTTTCAGCTAAGTTTAAATCCTTACCTGATGGACATAATTTAGTTAATGAACCAATATGGAAATCCTGCACTTGTAGGACCTCTCTCCATTGCACTTTCCATTGCTCCATTTCGCCATTTAGGCTGCTAGCCACGCTGATCTCTCACACAGACACTGCTGTTTGCCTGTATGCATTTGGCCATTTGCTTCTTTCTTTTTCGTACCTTTTCCATAGTTTTTGATGAAAGGAGAAGTAGTATTGAAGATGTGACCACTCCTAAGAAACTACACAGTTAATAACATTTTCTCTTCTATTTTCTATTTCTTTTCCAATAGCCTGGCGTTGTTTTGCTTTTTGGCTTACTGCTGCATATCAAGTAATATTTTCTCAGAGTTATCTCAAATAACTCTAAGATAGCTGTTTTAAGTGTTAATAAAACTCCGATTTGCATACTTTGGGCTGTTTTTTTCCTACAGTGCTTTTCATTTGTCAACCTCTAATTTCACTTTTTATTTGCCAGTCTCTCCATACCATGCCCTCCTCCTGCCGTTCCTCCAGTCAACTTTCCCTTTTACTCCCTTGGCTAACTTAGAATCGTCAGTCACATTTGTCAGCTCACTATCCGTGTCCTTTTCTAGGTTACCTGCGAACACATCGAAAGGCACAGGTTTTAGCAGAGGTCCTTTGGGATTACGTTGGCAACTTCCCTTCATTGTGAAAACTGTAATTATTTCCTACTTTTTTTTTCCTATTCATTAATCAGTAGCTAATCCATGGGAGGACTTTTCTTTTTATCCCATGACAACTTAGTTTCCTTTGAAGAGAAGTGTTTTCAAAAGCTCTTTGAAAATCCAAGTATACTATTTATATATGAGTTTAAGAAGTGCACTCTTACAGGACATTTTTTATGTACGGAAAAGTGACTTTCATGTATCTTTTTTTTCTTTTTTTTTTTTTATTTTTTTGTGGCTGCAATTACTTCTTTATGCTTTGTTTGACATTTTGATAATATTTCTATGAAACTTCATGAATATTATAATGTTTGAGGAATAAAATTTCATTAATATTCTATGCAATATAATGAAATAGTTCATGATGTATTTCAACATAATTTCATGGGGACCATTTTTGTGATCTTAATCTTATATTTTATTAAACTTATGGTTAGGATACTTTCTTTAATCTTTATGCAATATTCCATCAAAATTTAAGAAGATATTTCCTGAGTATTTCAGGAACTATTTAATTTTATTTTTTATTTTTTTTTTTTTTTTTACCCTATGAAATTCCTCTTCTCTGTTTGGAAATATGCCTGCATAAGGCACTTTATTTGAAGCATTTGTAAAAAACCTAACTGAACACATTTCAGCATAACCACTATTTATTTTTAAGTGAAAATATACAAATATTTAATGTAAATTACTCTATCTTTACCTTATTAATCCTCCCATTAAGTTTTAATGCATACTACAGCTAAGCACACAATTCAACAAAATTTCAAACCCACTCATATTTTCATTTGTGCAGGCTTTCAGCCCAGTTTGTCTTCTGGTAAGTTGTTGAAACACTGCAGTAGAAGATTGCTCCTTGACCTTGAGTATGATTTGTAAGCTTGCATAACTGCTTGGGTTGCTGGCCAGGGTTGTGTCCAGGGATGAGGAGTAGGCACCTATGGATAGGTTTCCAGAAAGCAAACTGCATCTTCCCCTTGACTGAGTTCTCAGCAGCTCTGCTGCCAGATGTTACCTAGAGATGTTGTCCTTCAGAGCTGAAAGATGGTACTGATTATCAAGAAAATCACAGAATTAAAATGTGAATGTTTCTCTCTATTGATTTTGAAATGCCACTTTTATCACTTTTTTTCACCAGGAACTGGGCAAAAGGGGGCTGAGATGCTTTACATACTGTGAGCTAAATTGGCCTTCTGGGGCTACGGCAGCTGGGACTTGCAGAAGAAAAGTAAAACTTTGTAGGTCTTTCTCATGGTGGCAAAGCAAATCCCTTATCAGTGGGATCAAAAAAACACGTTTGGGTTTTTTGTGGTTTTTTGTTTTTTTGTTTTTTTTTTACCCAGGCTGCCAGTAATCAAGGATATAGTTTGTCTATGCTGGAAAAACAACGAAGACACTTGTGTTTTGTAACGGACCACCCACTGCAAAGATGCAAAGAACTGCTCTAGTTTTTATTGTACTTCATATTTCCTGTAGACAAATGTCTGAAATGCATATTGTCAGAAGCAGAGGGGTTAGTGATGTTCTCAGATTCCTCCCTCATTCTGTTCTTTCACATGTGTTCAAGCTTGCACTCTGAAATATTTCCCCTGAAGAGTTTACCTGCTGCTACAAAGCTATGCTTTGTACTGGATGAAATGTCTACATAAATAGCTTTAAAATGCATATGCTGAGCGATATGATAAAATGCTATAAAATATACCCCACACAGTGATATGATGCAATAGTCTGAAATGTACTTTATCACATGCAAAGATAAAATACTGTGGATTACATCTCACACAGTTCTGTGATACGATGCTTTGAACAGCATCTAAAAAAAGAAATTCTATGAAACTTGTTACCTCAAGCAAAACACTGATCAAATGACAAGGCAAATTTATTTGGATGGTGTCTAGTCTTTGCAGTACTTGGTAAATGTGTTTCTGGTTCAGTTTTTATCACTAGAATTTCCAGGGACTGTCGGGGACTGGATAGTAGTATAGGAGAATGAAATTTGGATGTATGTGCAATGGAGTGGATTAGCAGGAAGAAGGACTCATGAGGGGTTACTGAACTGCTTATTCTCAAAGCAGTAATATTTCTTTGCAGCTGAGACAACCAGCATGTGGGCAAGGATGGCATAAAAATCTTTGGAAAAGTTATCCAGGGAAGTAACTTTTCTGTTTCTATTAGTCCCGAAGACTGAAGCCACTACAACAGAATTAACATTATCTATGCCTCTAAATTTAAAAAAATACCTTAAATTCTATTTAAAGGCCACATGAGAAAGCCTTTCTTTTTTAAGTGTCCTCCACAGGACTTCCAGGGTGGGTAGCAAACTGGTGTTTTCAAGCTGGTGTCTCCATTTGTCTCCCGCTCCCTCCTGCTTCAAAGAGACTGTAATGAGAGATGCATCTTCCTCGAATGAGAATCATAGAAGTCTCTCATCTTCATTGCCTTTGGCATTATCTTCAGTGAAATGCAGCTTGAACCACAGTCTTGACAGAATCTTGTCAAATTCTTTATTATAAGGGTAGTTGGCAGATGCACTGCCAGAAATGCAATTTTTTTTTCCTTTGGTCATTGACTTTCTTATAATCCACTTTCAGATCCTTGACCTAGAAGTTCTGATTTCCAGGCCTGACTCCTCAGCCGCTCCTTTAGTAATGGATGGATTTATATATTGTTATATTCCACTGGTTCTTTCTTAGAGCTTCCTATACTTTCACCTCTTCCCAGGAAGCAAGAACCTCTTCACATTTTTGGTCCAGTGCATGGAATAACACCACTGAACTGCAGGCAAGCCTTTAAACAACATTTAAGAGCAATATAAGGCAGAGTAGTCTATAGATTGGTTAGCGACACACAGGTACAGTCAGACTACAATGTCAGGTAGATGAAAATCAAATTAATGCAAACTAGAGATACATCTAGACAAAACCTTAACCAGTTCAACTCAATGAGAAGTGTACTTAAGGCAGTCAGGTAGAAATACAGCTAGCTGTGGTTGGAACAATGAATTTAACTACGATTCTGGTGTCATAGCAGTGTTTCAGAGAGTGATAAATAAGACCAATATGAATGAATGAGAGGGAATTAAACAGTGCCATAGAAATGAGAGCTTTGAAGTCTATGCCATTTATGGAATCACAGAATAGTTGAATTTAGATACCTTTGGACACTACAGTGCCGCCTGGTACCTATACCCTCAGTGAGAGTTGAAGGCACTGTCTTGAAGCTAGAGAATAATTCACCCTCAAGCCTAAGACCGTCCCAAGGAGACCAGTACCATTAGCTGACTTGCTTTTTTTTGGTGTCCGTACACTTTTACATGTAGTTCTTTTCATTGTATCCAGGTGTTACAGGTACCCACAGCGTAGTCGCAAGAATTCTAAATACTGGTTTGTACTTTAGCCTCTTTTGGTTCCACTCAGTTTCACATTTTTTGAGACGGAAAAAGATACTATCACATTTTTGTAGGTTTACTTCATATCAAATAGAATTTTATCTGAACTCAGTGGAGCTAAGTTCTGGTCCCATCAACTCTGAGAACCGCTATTTCCACATATCTACCTATGCAGAGGAAAGTATAATAAAGAAATACAAATTCCATTTTTCTTCTTTGCCAGAACTATCAGAGTCTTATTTCTGAAGGCAACGCAGTCGTTTTCATTAACATTTGGTATCACATCTACCAGCTTGAGAAAACATCTCAGGAACTCTAGGAAATCTTAGATGACAGTAGAAGCTGATGTTTTAGCAATGTTATCAAGCCCCTCGTTGATTTACCCACTCAGAAGTAGACAGCAATTTGTCTGACTGAATGAATGCAGGAATATACTTCAGGGTGAGCTGAACAGCTCTCTAACTCCCTCTGTGTGTACTACCAGGATACTCTCTATGTAGTAATCACCCAACCCACATATTGCGCCCACATGTAGATTCCTATGTTCAGGCTTTTAAAACAGCAAGCTGAATCCCGCTACTGAATTTTATAAAGCTGTCATGCAACTCAGTTGCCTAAACAGACATTTAATTCTAGTAAAGTTATTCTATGTCCATCTAAGTGGAGTTGGAAAATATGATGGTGGCATTTTTAAAGGACTTTTCTCAGCAACCGTTTTAAGTTCCTAACGTTAAAAGAGAAATCGTAGGGTTAAATTCCGTTGCCCGCTCAATGGCTGGCAGGGCCATTGAAGACTTTTTAGGGGATCTGAGATTTCCGAGAGGAGCTGACTGGTGAGAGCTGACATGATTCCTCCGTCTTTCTGGAGTGGCAGCTGGAGGTCAGACAGGGTACTCGAGGGCATCTCAAATGCCACTAAGCACTTTCCTTTAAACTACTGATCACTGAAATACTGTGTCACTTTTCTTTGTATATACGTGTTCAATTTTTAATAACGGGTAAGCTCCCAAATCCTGATTTCTGAAAATTTCATCCTGATCCTGAGAAAACAAGGTATTGAGAGTGCGTGTAGAGCAACAGGAACACTATCATGCACCTTTGTAGTATTTGTGTTGCCTCCAGGTAAGATTAGTAAGACAGCAGGTAACGGTATGACCTGTGTTACTGCACAGCTGGCCTCAAGGCTGCTCCCACTATACTGTACGGGTGAAAGCAAAGATGCTCAAGGACATGCCAAGGTCATCCAGGTAATACATTGCAGAGTAGGGAACTCCAGTGAGTTGCCACATATCCAGTCCCTCCTCTGTCTTCCTTCTATCCAAACGACACCAAAAAATCTTGGGAGCGCCAAGATTCGTGCACTATTGCACAGAAATTTATCTTTATCTTTTCATTATTATCCTGTAGAGGAGAGACAATTTATCTGTTTGGCAGCAATTGCATGCTACTTGCATGTGGTAATCCATTTGCTACTAATCAATACTAATATAATACTAATTTCTGTGGAAAGAATTATCACCTGTAAGCATACTTGTAAAAATATATCCGTGGATGCATTAAAAGCACAAACCACCCAGAATGTATACACCAAGCTAAACATTTTAATTGTTATTTCAATTTTTGAAGTAGTTGCAGTTAAAATCTGCCTATAGCTATTGCTTTTTGAATTAATCAATCATTTCTTGAAGGTAAATAAGAAAAATAAATGGTTTTGTCTTCCCCTTAAATTACTAACAACAGGCACAGGTGAAAATAAAAAAAATTCCACTCCTCCTCAGATCTAGACAGTAGGAATTTATAAAACATGAATGTGCCATCCAGTGTGAAGCTAAGAAAGAGGTGCGTTTAATCCTGGAACTGATTATTAACTCAGTATCTGTCTTTTTTCCCTTGCCAGACTGAATCAAAAATAGCACCCTAGCACCCTATTCATGCCGTGACAGCCAATACCACCATATTTTAGCACATGCTAGTGTGCTTTTTGACATGAAAGATTCCTAAGATGCGTTTAAGGTGAAGCACCTCAGTTTTAAATTTCCTCGTCAGAATGGCATGACAGCAGTGACTGCTCAGCCCTGCTCCCGAGGCAAGGGGACAGCAGCTTTCATTGCCCGCTGCCCTGGACTCTATTCTTCAACACAAGCAGTACACCTTAAATTTGAAACAGGCTAGTGAGACAGACATCTTCTGGCATTTCCCGAATGAATATTTATAGTCTTCCACCCAACTGTTTTCTGCGAGTCACTCCCGCAAAACGGAAATCTTTGCTTTGGAATAGCAGTCACGTAGCAGATAGAGAGAAATGCCAGCTTTGTAGTGAAGAATCCTGATTTCTGAAAGGCTTGCGAGCCAGTGATGCTCATAGTCACAGGTCACAGAACAGCCAAAGAGGTTTTTGTTTGGTAGTTTTTGGTTTTTAGTTTTTTGTTGGTGGGTGGGTTTTTTTTTTTTTTTGTTTTGGTGGGGTTTTGTTGTGGGTATTTTAAAGCCATGGAGGGGCATTAAAGTATGGTATTGCTTACAGGGTAGGTTTTGCTAAACGTAAGTGCCTATGAGCACATGAATGTCGGCTGCCATTGGCAGAGGGTGTCCTGCAGGCTCAGGAAACTTGACTACCTTCATGGAAGCGTCTGCATTCGAAAAGCTTTCAGTGAGTTTCAAATTCATCTTGAAGGCGTTTAAAATTCGTCATAAAGGTCCTTCCTGTTCGAACCTTGCTCCTCTGGCAGTTGCCTTAAGACTCTTCACACTGGGATGCTTGCAGTATCTCTTTTTTTTTTTTTAATCATGGAAAGTTGATTTTACTCCAGTTGCTCATAAAAATCTACACTCTGTCTCCTGCTTATAGGGCCAGGGAAGAGTGGGGATCCATCCGCATGCCAGTAGTTATGTTGGAGTCGAATCAGATTTCAAATCAGAAAAGGCAGCACTGCCTTCTGTACCAGAATATTTCCACAGAGACTGTGACTTGGGGATTATAAAGAAACACCAGCCGAGGTGAACCATGTGCTGTACCTTGGTGAGAAATCTTCGCGTGTCTCCCTAGGTGTCTGCCACTTAATCACATAACTGATCTCATTCTCTGCAAACTTGCCCAGTTTAATGTTGAGTTTTGTTCTGAATGCTTTCATTGAAAGCAATTTCACAAACTCCTCTGGCAGCTAAGTTCCCTAAGTGGAAATAAGATGTTGAACTTGGAGAGAAGGCTTTCTTCAGCTTCCAGACGAAAATCTGTCTTCTAACCTGAAACCATCGCATCACCTAATAGGAGCTGATACAACCAGGACTACAAAGTGAAATGTAATACAGAACAAGAACCCACCAATACGCATTTCTCTCAAGTAAGATCTTTTATTATGTATTATGTTTTCTGCATGCAGAAATTGTAAATACATAAGTAAAGCACTAAAACATTCAAAGAATATATTCCCTTTGTACTGATCTGCAAAAAATAAATAGCTATATTAAAAAAAATAAAACCAAACAAAACACCAAAACCAAAACACATCAAAACCAAACCAATAAATTAATGCCTGGAAAGAAATAAAACAGTTAACAGAATAAGTTACATACTTGCCATCTAGACACTTGTAGTGCAGTAATTAGTGAACACAGAACAAAAGTAATGTGGGTTTTTTTTTCCTTTCCTAGCTATGGACCAGGAAAAAAAGATAAGTAAATGTAAATTGAATTGAATAAGCTCTTGCTTAATTTATTGGGTTAATTTTAAAATACACCTCATAATGATTTTATCCTCTGAGAAGTTTCAGAAGCTTTTAATGCTTAAAAGGCCAGATGCTGTAGCGTGCTGTGTATACTCAGGCATAGCAGGTCTTACCAGATGAAGAAATAACATCCTTAAAAGGTTTTTGTGCCTTAGAAATGCACACACGGGTAATTTGCCTGACATTTTAAAAATTTAATTTAGGGTTCTTAGGAAAGAGACATAATCATCAAATAACAGCTCACTTTCCATCCATAGAAATTCCTTAATGGTTCTAAATATGATGCGTACTCTGAAAAATTACTTGACTCACAACCATGAACTTTTAACACAATTAATTTAATTCATAAGTTGAACAATATGCATCATTAATGACTCACAATTTCCAATTTGCTGGACAGTTTCTGCCTCAAGTCTCAGTCATTTCGGTCAAGCCATTTTCTGCAGCTTTGTGTTGCCTTCAGGTTTTGTGCAACTTTCCCACCTTAACTCCATCGTGTCCAGTCTGTGCTTTGCTGCTGACAGCTCTTGGCGAAGAGATCAGTCGTGTTCAGTAGCTGTTCACACACACTGAGTCCCGTGTTCTTCTCTCTCCTTCCAGGTGATGTGTGGGTTACGGTCTTTACTGAAAAATTGTTCCTGGGCTGCAGCAACTGGCTACACAAAGGCATTTCCAAACCAGGTGATACCAACGCAAAGTACACCCAAGGTTAACCGAAATATTCGCATTACACTGTATACAGCTTGGTGGCCTGCCCCACCACTGAATTATCATTACATTTGGGCTTGGTGTTCGAAGGTTGTCTTAGAGGAGGAAGTAATCCAGGCTTGGTGAGATTGGGAATAGCCTTTTGAGAATACAAAGAGTCTGTGAAATAAAGGAACCAAATGACTGCAAGCTTCTGTAATTTTGAAGGCATTAGTCAAAATTGCCTAAAATTGCCAGGTATTTCAGTCAGGTAAGAAGGGCAAGTGGAGGAGTTTGTGGTACGATCATGATGTCAGATGCTGCTGAACAAGCCCAACAAATATAATTGCTCTGTGCGCCGGGAGCGGTTATTTCTGCGCTCCAAGCAGGTGATCAGTGATGCTCAGGCTGTTACGTTTGGGCCACGATCACAGGCTACAGGACCCAGCTGGTCGTGGAAAGGAGAAAACAGTTGCTGCACGATGCTTGGATGAAAAAAGAAGGCTGTTATAAACCTCTTTGGGGGTTTTCCTCTTAAATGATGGAGCCAAATAATGAGAATGATAAAACTGTCCTTTGGAAAAATGTAGCAGCAGTAAGACAGTAAATTCTGGCTACCTTTAAGAATGACATACCGCAAAGCTGTGCAATATTTTGAAATTTTGAATGGGTGATGATGTTCTTTGAACATAGCATGGTATGGGATATTTCAACAAGATGAGGCAGATGGTGTGAGATGCCTGAGAGATTTTGATAACTGAGATTCCCTATTTATGAAGCAGCTTGTGATGAAAACCGTGTGCCCATTCTGAAGCCCAAGAGAAGATGAACAGAAAAGGTTTCCATTCAACATTGATGCAAGTGATACTAGATCAAATAATTCAGCTCCTCAGCATTTTAGGATGATGGACCAGCAGGATTTATTCCAGGAGTTTTAAGAACTTTAAAGTTTTTTGGTTTTTTTTTTTTTTTTCCAGAGGTCTCTGAACTAAAGATAAATAGTATGTCTATCAGTAAGGTGATACTTATTGTCATAGTCATATAGACTTGATATGACAAGACGCAGCCCAACAAAAGGTAATTTCTGTCTCAACTCACATAAAATGTGAATTATTAAGTACTTTGTAGGATGGAGGTATATGGAGGTGGTGACATCTGAGCTACGTGCTTAGCCATTGTAATACAGCCATGATAATATTTGTCTTTTGTATTTTACATAACATGAAAAAGCACAAGAAGGACAGATTCAATAGACTGAGGACTGAGGAGAGAGTAGGACTTGCTGCAAACTCTGCACAGTTGTAGATAATTACCTGTGTGTGACTTCAAGCTTCTCATAAAGAGCCCACATCATACACGAGTTGAATGCACATGACTACAACATGCATGTAAAGATTTGAGGGTTTGCATTGCTGAGGTGTGTTTAACGCAAAAGTAAGTGACAGCTAATAGCTGAAAATCTGGGAATGAAAAATAACCTCCATTTGAACAGGATTTTTTTTTTTTCAGAAAAATTATTACAGATTTTTAAATTATAAAACAATTATTATGATATTTAATGTAGTAAGAAAATCAGTTTCAGTAATATTTAAATACATATTTCAAATTTTAAAAAAACGAAACAGCCAAGTTTTGAACAAAGCAAAAAAAAAAAAAAGAAAAGAAAAAACACTGCAATTTTTTGCTATTTTTTTTTAAATCTTAAATGTTGCAACAGTTAATGGCCATCACAGCTTTCTATGCTTATGACAATCTAGCGTTGCTGTGTGCTGTTTAATTTTTCAAAGAAATGATTTATCCATACAGCAATCTCCAGCGAGAGCCTGTAGAGAAATTAATGGGGGCGTTGGTGCTGTAATAATACTATCAGTTGATCAGACAGGTTTTTTTAAGTTGCAGTTACATTTAATTTCCTGATCAGCTAAACTATTTTTATTTTAAAATATATTTATTTTAACATTTGCATATAAATTTTCTAAGGCAGGTACCTTGTGATAAAATTGAGGATATATTGATATTGAAATAAAGTATGCTTGATGGAGTCTACGCAGAACTAATTACTCACAAACTTTATTAAATGCAAATCAGATGTAGGCTGACTGGACTAAGTAACCTGGAGCATTACATATTTTGTCAGGAAAAAAGAATTATGAAGAGAAGAGGTAGGAAATTAATGCACTTGTGGTTTCAAATCTCTATCTGCAAATATCTCCCTGTTACAGGTGAGGGAATGTCAACACTGCTTTGATATCAACGTGCTTACCATAAGTTTAACCACTGTGAAGTTCACCACTGAACTTACTTGCACTAAGCATCCCCCCACCAAAACCACGGACACCATAGGAGGTAGAGGGTGTATTTCACTCGACCTCTGTATGGTTTGTCAGTAGATAATACCTTCTTGTACAAGGTGATAGAACCACTCAGTCCTCCATAATGTGAAATCCTTCATACTGAAATTTTAACCAAAATGAATATACTGAGTAAAGTTCACTAAAGCCTTTAGCGCAGACTTTTGGAGGGAAGTCCTGATTATGCTGTGTTTTTTGTCAATGCATCACATACACACTTCCAGTCGTGTAGAGGAATACAGTCACTGGTTTGCAAACAGATAAGAAGAGAAAATATGATAGACCTAACAATCTTACAATTTAACAGAACAAATCCCTGTGTATCTGTCCCACTTCCCTCATGGCTGTATAATAATTTAGAACCGTTGAAACTAATTATCCAGCTTCCTTCCTGTGAAAACATGCCTGCTTGTTATGCGTGGGTCTTCACTCAAGGCAAGATACTTCCTTGTCAGTCTCCGTCACTGCACTTCTAAACACAGATCTCTTGCTTTGACTAAATTCGTTTCAGTTTGATCTTGTTTGTAAAAAAGCAACTAATTTTGTAATTATCTTACCCCAATGTGTCAAAATTATAATGTCACTAAATACTAGTGAAAAGGTCAGAGGAAATAAATAATTACAACCTGGTATTATACTTGGCATTAGAAGAGAGAATAGCGTAAGTGTTTTAAGTTACATGAAAAACAAAGAATGTATTTTCTTTTATTTCTTATTAAGAGAAGACCACATTTAAGTTTTGTTATTGTACAATAACCTGTGGGCCACTGTCTGTGTTTTCTTTTTTCTGAAGACATCAGGATCTTATTGTGGAAAAAAATAATTGCTCCCTCTCAAAATGTACTAAGGCTCCGGAAATATATACTCTAAAAAAACCCCAAGTGTAATGTCTTTTTTTTAAGAAAACTTTTCAGAATTCTAGGGCAGAGCTATGATTCCCATTAGCATATTCTATAGAGTGATTAAGGTAAGAAAGGTAATCAGTCTCATTATATTCAGCGGGACTTCAATATATATACACAGAGAGAGAGAGAGAGTGGTGAGGGGTGCGCGCATCGATATACGTTAGGTCAAATTTGGGGTAACTTCAGTATCTAACATATCTTCATGGATCACAGATATTTTACTTTGTTTCTATGCAGCTTTGAAATCCTTTTTGTTTATGAATTCTATGCACACTGCACTGCTGAAAGCTTATTCAGCCCAGAATACTTCTGTTAAGTTTTGAGTAGCTTATACAACAGTAAGGCAAAGCAGATTGTTATTTATTCTTACTATTTATTGTCGTTTCAGCCCATTAAACGTATACTCCTCTAGTCCCACAGGACATATGAATCCTGTTCAAAACATCTTTTATTTTAAAATACAAGAAGGTATATTGAACTTTTAATGTACATTCATGTTAATTAGAAAAGAGAGACTGGTAAATAGAAATCGCACAGCTCAGCCCTCTGTTTTACAGATACAACACGTAGAAAATAGACAAATTTCTGAAAGACAGAGGTGTTCTTAAGTTCTTCTCCTTCTGTCATATATACAAATAAGAACTATATACTCAATTTATATGGGGTTTCTCTTAAATGATCAGCACAATTTGTATTTGAGTTTTGAGATCTGTTTCAATTCACAAACAGGTAATCCATTTGCACCTTCAAGAGTGTCTGCAAAGAAAGCCTTTGCCTCATACATGTATGAAATTGCAATTGAATGGACTGTGCTAAAATTAAATCAGCAAGAGAAAAGAAAAATCACAGAGTCACACTGAAATCTATTACATCAGACTTGACTAATAATACAGCAACGAATCATTCCCAGACCATGTTATCGTCAAAGTTTTATCTGCTTTACATGACTTTTTAATACTCTTTACCAAAGCTGGTCTAAATTTCAGCTGAATAGATGCGTTTACTGTAATTTCGGCTTCATGTTGAGAGCTTCCATATTTCAGTATAGAAAGATGAAAAATAGTTCTTACTTTCCCTACCTGCAAAAAGAAGCCAACCAGTTTTCAGTGAAATTTGCAATCTAGACTGTGTTTAAATTCTGGCGGCACCAGTTGGACACATGTAAGGAAAGAACATCACCTATTTTTCAGTCAGTATTCCACTGTTTAGGCAGTTGAACAAGAGAGGGCAGGTAATTCAGTTTTTTTTTCTACCTGTGGAGATTCAATCCCAGATCTCTCGTTACTCACAAGTGTATCCCAGTTAACTTGCAATATGCAATTATTCTATGCCTTTCTCTGAAGTTATCCCACTGACAGGGCTCCACTTGCTTTCAGGGTGCTTACATATTCGTTGAAATTAGGACTCAAATCCTGGCATTCTAGATTAGTTCCTAGTCCCTAATTTATGGAGTTCTTTTCCCTTGCTCTCTCACATTGCCTTAATAAACAGCACCGACTGGAAAGACTGCGAGTGCCCTATAGTAAAATACGCTTCACTGTTTGAACAGAGCACTCTCAGCAAGGTGAGAATATTAAACCTTGATCTCCCACTCCCAGGTGAGTGCCTGAATGATGGGGCTATGCAGTAAAGGGTAGTTAGTATTACTTCATTTTCCATTTCAGGACAAGTGCCTATGACAAGCCCTTCATTGTTTGGCTAGAGATCTACAAACATTCAAGCGTGAAACAACTCTCTATATTCTTATTGTGAAAATAATTAATCACTGGAAGAATTTACTTAGGGATATGGCTGTTTTACTATCATGTGAAGTTTTGAAATAATTTCTGTATATTCTTTGAAGAGATAATATTGTTTTATTTGAACGTGTATATGTCTTATTTGAACAACTTGTTGATGGTTCTGTGTAAGAGTCAGTAGGTGAAATTTGAAGTCTCATAAGCTGCAGGGCAGCTGAGATGATGTTATTGGTCCCTTTTGTGCCTAAAATCTATGAATTTATGAAAAATGCTGCCTTATGACTATTGTGTGTGGTTATTTATTGCCTACTCTTTTTGTCCCTGGCTTCATAATTCTGGAAAAACCCTACATTTTTATTTGGTGAAATATATATTTAAGGTCTGTGTCACGTCATGCATTCTTGTAATTAACATTTCAATGTTTGTTAACACAATGACACTTAACAGTATTGGAAAACACAAACTATTACTCTTAAGAGTTATACAAGCTTCTGTATTTGATTAAAATATTCTGTAAAGGGCTTTGGCACAACACTAAACATGAGAATGAAAAGGTCAAAAATATATTTTGCTGGTTGGTTGATTAGTAGGCATGTTCAATAAGTTAAAATTAGGGGTGTTTCAATAGAGAGTTGGAGGGAAATCAAGATTCTATAAAGCTGCTTTGCCATCAATAGATTGATATATATTAACTAAATCATGTATTAATGGGCAACACAAATAGATTATCTATTACATTTAGATTTCTAAATATTCAGCCTGAAGTAATTATACACAACGTGACGTGGTAGTCTACTAAAGGTGAGGCAGGCATGGGCACTGGGACCTCCGACAAGCCCAGCTGTAGTTAAACAGAACAGCAGTGCCTTGTGCTGCCCACTGAGCACTTTTCACACCACCGACAGTCACAGGGGTGTTTTCTTTTTTAAAATTCTGTATCTACTCTTGAACAGAGAAAGACCATGCAAAAGAAATAATGAGAGAGGAAAATTAATTCAGAAAAAGATTCTCACAGAATCACAGAAAAATTTGGTTTGTGAGGGACCTGTGAAGGTGTCAGCTTCAACCCACTTGAAAGCAAGTCCAAAAGCTGCACAGGACCTTGTCCAATTGAGCTTTGAATATCTCAAAGGATGGAGATTTGACAGCCTGTCATGAAGAAAAAACTTTTCCTCATACTTAATTGGAATTTCCCTGGATTTCAATTTGTGTCTGCTGTCCCTTCTCTTTCCCCTGTGCTCATCCAAGAAGAGTCTGTCTCTGTCACCTCCATATTCTCCCATCAGGCAGTTGAAGACAGCGGTATGGTTTCTTGTTAGCCTTACATTCTTAAGGCAAAACAAATCTGATTCTCTCAGCCTCTTGTACTTTGTCCTCCAAAGCAAAGTGCAGAGTATATTTTTTTACAGGGCTAAAGGATTTACTTCTCCAAGTCACTGCAGCTATGAAGCTGGGACAGGATTGGCAAGAGAATTAGAACGGCTGTTGTTCTGGAAGAATCTCAGGTATATTCACCCAACCATGTGTCACAGAGCAAGGGAGAAAATTCCCATTTCTGCCCCACCATGATGAATTGAGAGTTCTGACTGCACATTAATGAATTCTGGTCGGTCTTCTGAAGTTGCTAATATGGGGCTATTATAATCTTGGATACATCTATGCGAGTACGTGCCAAATACTGCTGATAATGGCTGTGCCACGTTATTGTCAAACTAGCAGCAATAGCTGGTCACTAAATCTTAACTGGTCATTTATTGCAGCTGAAACCAGCCAGGAACACTAAATTTTTCTTACCTGCCTGAAAAGAAGGGACTGGAGATCCAGAAATACTTCAAGTAGGACAGGGGGATTGAGGTGATAAGTGAAGAGTTTAAGAGTTCAAAGGATTTTAAAAAGAGAAAAAAAAAAAAAAAAATTAAAGGCACCACAGGGAGCTCTAGACGGAGGTAGAAAGACACAGAGTGTTTTGAAGTGGGAAAGACTGCTGTAGTGGCAAGACCATTCAAAGTTAGTGAAGGTACAGTTGAAAAATTCCTTGGTGAAAAAAGAAACTGCACCCTCCGAGCATCTCTGCCTTTAACTATGGCATAGAGGCTAAAAGAAGTTTATAGCACAAGCCTCCTTTAGATTAGGACCTCACACAAACTTATAGGAAGAATCTGACAGAAAAAACTTAACTAAAACTGTTACAATATATCCTGCCACCACTAATGGGCGATAATCAATGCCTGTAAAGTTGGGGGAAGGGAAATAATGCACTGGACCACTTCTCTGTTCCTACACTGCTCTTTAATCCACTCAATAAAGGGATATCTGGATTCAGTGGGTGAAAACTGAAGCTTGCCAAATTCAAGCCAAAGGATGCATTTCAACAATGACAGAAACTAACCACTGGAACAGCTTACCAAGGGATGTGATTCTCTCACCTGAAGTCTTTATGTCAAGACTGGACATCTTTTTTAAATGTATGCTTTAATTCCATCCACAACTAGTGAGGAATTGATAAAATTACATAGTCAATTTGAGGTGTGACTAGGTTATGGCTAGGGTAATGGATGTTCTTAGTCTGAAACTCAATAGATGAAATTATCTTCTGGTTTAAGTTAAAAGAGAATTTTTCTTTGACTTCTCCAGGCCAAGATTTCATCAGATATCTGCAAAACTTTATCCCTGAAAATGCTGGGCTGATTTTTATCACAAACAGAAACTGATGATGAAATTAAAGGAAAACGTGTACTCACCAAAGTAACTGACTTCACTGTTGAATGCTCATTCAAGAGCTTTGAAATAAACAGTGCTTAGTAACAGAGATTGCAAGGAAAGTCACAGAGTTAGAAAGACAGATTATTCTGTAAAACATGCCAGAAGAAAGCCACATAAATCTGAATGAACCACAACACAGAAAGGTATTTGTTTCATTAACAGATCTTACATATGTATTAAATGAAAGCTTGCAGTTTTATTAAATAAAGGCTATTTGAATGCATGTCAAGCCAACACTATTCCATATTTCCTACAATTTCACATCATCTTTATAAATATTTATTGATTTGAGGTGGTGGTTTATTAAATTAAATGCAATTTTTTAAAAAACCAAATGTCTAAACTGATGTTGGGTAGAACATGTTTTATAAAGCTCAGTCACTTAATTTACCTCAAATATGACTCCATCAAATTATGTAAGGCTAATGCCATGCTTTTTAATCATATGGAGAAAACACCTTTTTTAGGACATAATTCCCTTTTGTTTCAGTGTGTTTAAGAATTAGAATGAACATGTGAGTAGGAATTTAGAAAGAATTTTTTAACACTTCACTATAAGTGCTAAATTTCAAGACAATTTTGGGAAACAAAAAGCCAACCTGAAGTCAAAGATTTATTTTCTGGTTGAGAAGAAACACTCCCTAAATATGGCATATTTCATAACAGGTCATGATAGGGCTTTAATTGTTGTCAAATTTTAGTTTATTATGGTGCCACTGCATTCCGTGTTTCCAGACCAAAAAGTATAAAAGATTCATACCGGCATAATCTGAACCTCTGGTGCATTATGAAAACATTCTTCCCTGTGAGGGTGCTGAGGCCCTGGCCCAGGTTGTCCAGAGAAGCTGTGGCTGCCCCTGGCTCCCTGGCAGTGTTCAAGGCCAGGCTGGATGGGGCTTTGGGCAACCTGGGCTAGTGGATGGTGTCCCTGCCCATGGCAGAGGGGTGGGACTGGATGGGCTTTGAGGTCCCTTCCCACCCAAACCATTCTGTATATAGTAAAAGTTGACTATTACAGAGAAAAATTTGAGTGGGGGTGTCATTACAGACAAATAACCAAGTCATACACATATTGAAAACCTGAAAGGACAAAAAATACCAAAGAAATTAAAATTTGGCACTTCACACAATCAAATTGAAGGCCTTTTTGTTGTTGTTTTTTTTTTTTCTTCCTCATTTAATCGTAGCTTCAGTGATATCCAACAGATAAAAAAAAAGGTCATGACCAGTTTTCAACACTGAATCTAACGTTTATTATTAGGCCCTTTGAATGAAAGTTGTTCTATGATTCCCACTCCTGTACAGTGTTAAAAATTGATGATCAAGTTCTTGATGTCACAAGCACAACAGTCTTTACAAAATAATATAGACTATCAGTGCCTGACTTTTCTGATGTTCCCAGCTATATGACAGCTATCACAGATAAAACAGTATTAAACAGTTGGTTTGAGTTCCCTTTTGTTCTGCTGTGAAGCACGTAGCAGAAAGTGGATGACTGACAGGTTTCCGCATAAAATAAACTGGTACGTTGGCCAGTTTAATCTGTGAGCTGGACCAATGGTAAGGGTTACTTACTCAAAGTACCAAATAACTTTTGAGATATAGTTGAAAAAATATGCCCTTTAGTGAATTCATTATCTCTCTAGCCTTCTGCTTTCTTTTAGCATATATATGCATTTCCCTAGGGTTAAGCTAATGTGTTTCTCAATTGCTAGATTGCTCTAACAAGAAGAATCGAAGACGATAACAAAATGAATTCCCAAACCCATCCCGAAGCACATGAGTTTTGAATTTTAAGTATTTTGTTGTTTCAAGGTAAGAGCTATAAACAATATCTTCTGAATCAAATAGAAAAGCTTTGACTTGTGAAATGCCTCCATATTCTCTTCTCAGCTACCAGTCAAATTAAATAATTTTACGCTTGTGTCACAAAGAACAAATCAATGATGATGGTACCTTTCAGAAAATGAATCGAGAGCAAAGAACTCTGAAAGGCCACTAGTTATTTTAGCTGGGGCATAATATTAGGGAGTTTTCAATTTTAAAACTTGTAAAGGACTTTAAAGAACACCATTGAGAACATGAATTTAAACTTCCTGCTGTCAAATATTTTGGTTTCCTGTCAAGTTTTTGCCTGATATTTTAAAAACACAGAAAACCAAATAGTAAATGGCTGACTAACTTGTCAGATTAATGACACTAAGACTTGGTGTCTTGGTAATATAGATGGTATTACACTGCCTTAAAACTCTGCATTAAAACTCTCAAACAGTTCCAAAGGAAGTTGTAGTTCCTTGTATGAGTTTACAGACATGAGGCTTGATTTTCTTCTTAACCTGTCACAGACTCTGAAAAAGCTCCAGTGTTTCAGGAGGTGACAAAGTAAAAACCACTGATTTGCTCTAAAAACCCCATGAATTGAAATGATTGGTCTGCCTTGGGTGGTCTCTGGAATTCCTCTGACTTTAGGTGGATAAAACTTAGAATTTACTATAATCTAGTCATCTAGGCTCCTGTTACTTACAAGAAAAAAGAGATATTTGGAATGAAAATGTCTTCTTTAGGTTCCTAAATTGGACATTTCAAAGCCTAACAAATTAGATTGTGCTAAGACACCAACACACTTAGGTGGCTAAAGCAGGTGATGCAAATCTCACTGCTTAAGTCCCTACACAAAACTGCTCAAGATCTACAAAATCAGAATGAATTTACACTACAGTTCAAAAGCTTTTCATACAGGTAAAAGTCTTGAGCTGCTTTAAATTCCATGGTATCACAAAGAAAAACAGAATTTGCTTGGGTCCTCCTTTATCTGCTTATCTGTAGGGTGATATTTGCTTTGAAAAAACCTCTCACTGCTCCTGAGAGCTGAAAAAGGCACTGAAATTTTTGAGAGCTGCACAAATCACAAAGTCTCTAAAAATGACTAGAAGAGGCCCCAGCTTGTACTTTGAACAAACCCATGCACTATTTCTGTGAGGCAAATATAAATAAGCTTAACTATTTGTGCTTGTAACAGAATCTTGGATTCTTTAAAGACTTTCTTACTCAGGGTAAACAAGGCTTTGTTGAATAATATCATCTGCTACAGCATAGTTCCCAGTCCTGACAGCTGATGATGCTTTGAGACAGACTGTCTTAGGGAGACAACATGCAAAGATGGACGTATACACACACTACTCTACCTGCAAGAATGAGTTGGTTTTTAAGAGTAAAACCATAATGTGTTAGGGAGAAAAATAATTTCTTGGTTAAGGTGCTGGAATAGTATAAAAAAAATGACCTACATCTACATTTTCAGTAAATTCCCGATGATTTTGAAGACACTACCAAACAACAACAACAACAAAAAGAAAAAAAAAAAAACACACACACACAAAAAAAAAAAAAAAAAAGAAGGAAAATCTCCATCTACTGTGGAGATACGTTCTGGGACACCTTGGTTAACCATTGGAAAAAACATTAGATTTTTTTAACCTTACCTTACAGAAATCAAAATTCAGATCTGTAGCAATTCACCTGCCATCATAAGAAAAAAGTATGCAGAACCAAAAGAGATCTCTGGCTCCATCAAGTTTAGCACTCTTTTGTTTTTATCAGGGACAGCTATGCTACGCAATTTCTACCCTAAACTTACCAAATTTTATGTTAAAATTAGTTATGGTGTTTGCCTTTTATATACCTCAGTAAAAGCTAGAGACTCACTCTGTTGATAGTTAGAAGCATTCCTGTTTGTAGTCCAAATTATTTATAGCCAATTTGTGTGCTGCCAATACTGCCTGATTGCTCGTAGGGCTGTACATCTTGCTCAGCAGTTTGGGCTCTGAGTTGGGCCTGTAGGCTGGCTTTCTTCAGAACAAAGCTCCAGTTCCTGATCTGATGAAGTTAGAAAGAGAACTAGCATTTTTTTTTGTAAAGTTAGGTCTTTTGGAAGGTTATCATTTTTAGTGTGTGTATGTGTGTAAAGGATTAGATACTGAAGAAAAATACTTAATATAATATGGTTTATTGTCAATCCATGAGGTTGAATTTTTTTCTGTTTGCTTAGATAGATTCAATTGACACAATTAAACTTTGTACTAAAAACTTCAAAATGGGCAGATACACTGCTCAGAGTGTTAGACTGATATTACTGAATGAAGAAGAGTTTGGTCAAATGTCTGCACTTCCAGGTTATTTCCAAACAACAGCCATGCTACTGAGGTCACATTAACAGGCTAGTAGACCTCAGTAAATTATTTTCTCATGTGTTTGTAGACACTACATGTGCCAGTCTTTATTTATATGGAACTATCTCTTGTTAAATAGAACAATCCTGGCCAGTAGACGAGCAGTTTAATTTTCTTTTTTTTTTTTATTCCAAGATGCAAGTTATCATGTCTCCCCTCTTGAACACATTAAACACTTTCCATTAATAGGATATAAAAATCTATTATTCTGTGCCGTGTAACACCCTCTTGTTTCCACTGTGTCTATCCTTTAATAAGGTAATAAATATCAGTTAGTCACCTAACTAACTGATAGAGAGAGGCCAGATATGGAAGTCAAGCTGAGTTTCACTGTCCAAAGGGAGGAAAGGTGACTTGGAAGCAGAGAGGGTCAGACTCACGTGGGTCTTCTCAGTGTGCCTGTTTGATCTCCCTGATGAGGGACCTGGGCTCTCCATGTGCTTTGGGTTCTCTTCTCAGCAGCAGAGAACCAGAGCTGTTAGAGCAGTAGCAGCAGCAGGGGAGATGGAGAGATCACATGTGGCAAAAATGAGAGCCATGGAAAGTCTGGATGAGAGAGGAAAGGCCTGAACCTGTTTAAAAAAAAAAGAAAAAAAAAAGATAGATTTGTGACAAAACGTGTGAACTGACAGCAGACCAAGGGATACTTTTTGCTTTTACACAAAGTCTGTGCTATTTTCATTTTGAATAATGTAATCTTGTCATCATAATTAACTGATTTAAAAAAAGAAAATTACAGCTCAGAACATGCAGTTTTGTAGATCTTTTGTTTGAACAACAGCTATGGAAGTTTGCAGAATTTAGGGAAGAGGGCACAATTGCAAAGACATCTTGTGTCCCTAAACCTGTTCTTCATCACAGATTGAAATGTGAGGAGAGATGGACAGATGCTCTAAAGAAACTGGATTCTCCTTTCAAATGAGTTAGGATTCAGCACCAACTGAGCAACAAAACTGCATAGACCAAGTTCATCTCAACCACAAGCGGTGTATTAGCTTATACTATCTTCACAAGGCACTATGATAATGCAGTTGTTGGGGGGTTCTTAATACATTAGGTAAACCAGAAAAGGCTGCTGGCTGAGTTAACATCATTTAGGTGAGTGAGTAACTGATTAGACCACAGTAACTCAACCACTTGCAACTACTTCCCCTTATCCATTCTGAAGGTCCTGTGAGAGACTTGAAGAATAGACAGTAGAGCAAAAAAGGAAGGAAACGGAGGGTACAAATAATGCAAATCAATCTTAATGGGAATAAATGTCGTAAAGATGATTGTTGGGAAGCTCATACAGTGTTCTGGAAGTAAGTCCTGAAGTACCACACAGTAAATGATGAGTTAAAAAATATATCATAACAATCTATGTAATGATTTCCTTCCAGTTTATGAGGTAATAGAAGCAAATGTCTTGTGAGAAAAATGTCATGGAATTTTGTTGGGAGACTACCATAATGTGAGCACGCCAGTAGGTTAGATGCAAAAAGGCAACTGTCAGTTTTGGCATTCAGTAAGCTTTGAGTGCCTGGATTTGCAGCCTTAGAGAATATCTTGTAGAATAGTTTTTCATCATGAAATATCTGAAGGGATTTTTGTGTGTTATTGCATCACATGGCATCAGAATGGTTCCAGTTTGGGTCATTGGACAGATTGGAGACCTCAGATCTGTAGAACAAACATCTGTCATTTCAACTGCCTCAGTGACAGACAGCTGTAGGAGGTCGTTTTCCATCACATGGCCAATGATTAGAAAAAGAAGAAAAATATAGCTTGATGGTGGGATTTACTGATGTTGGCTGACAAAAAATGAAGGATAAGAAAAAGAAATCTGGGGTTTATTCCAATACAACAGTTCCTGTTGCTGTCTATGTTTGTACTTTTTCCTGGTCATGACAATTTATCTCTCTTCCATTCCCACCCTTTTCAATACTTTTTTCAGGCTACATCTATTCTTATTATAATTTTGGGGGTTTTTTAATCATTCTGCATGTCATTGTAACACTTCTTAATCTTTCTCATTGGTTTCTGGTTTTGCTTCACCGTTATTTTCTGTATACCTCCATCCACCCTTCTGTTTCTCACTTTCTAGTAAGCCAGTAATTTTTTTTTCTTTTTCTTTTCTTTTTTTTTTCTCCATGTTTGTTGAGTATTTATGTTGCAAATAGACTACCAATTCTGAATGTCAGTTATTCTTGTGATGAAAGTTAGTTGTGATAGAAGTAATCCTTGGACTGACAGAGCCTCTCAGCTTCGTATTAAGGTGGTAGATACAATGAATTGTGGCTCATGAGTATCTACATGATATAAGACGTTAGCCCGACTGGAAAGAATGGTTTGTATATATTACCAAATCCCAAAAGCTTACTCTGAATATGTACAATCTTTAATTTATATATATATGTATGTATAAAATTGTAAAGATCTTTACTACTGCCCTTGACAACTGGACATTTTTCAAACTCCTTGTCCTATTTCAAAGATTGGAAGCATTAGTATTCCTTGTGATTGGACTGTAAAAACTTTATTTAAAAAAAAAAAAATCCACTTCTCTCAGTCTTGTTGTTGGTGGAGGTTGAACTGTATTATTTTAAACTTTCAAAATCACATGTTCTGTGAAGCAGACATCTGTCAGAGGATAAATTATCCTGAACAGTTTAAGCTTTAGAAAATTATAAGCCTGTTTGAAAGTCTTACGAGTGAAAGTATTAAGCTACATTGTTTCGTTGTTCTCACCGAGGAACCCCATACCAACTAGTTGTGTGGGGTTTTTTTTCCCCTGCAACATCCACCTCTAAGGAATGCAGACAATATATTGCAATTGATACACTATGTTCAAGCAGTTCAAGCAATCTCAACAGAATGGATTCCTGTTGCTTCCTTGTCGATAAACCATTTGAATGCTTCGATACCTGTGCATCTCTTCAGAGCTTTAAGACAGACCGAACGACACATTTTGTTCCATGCCAGAAACTTAAGTTATTGTTTATAGTCAACTTTTTCATCCTGCTCTTTAATAAATCTAGTGAAACCAGTCATCTCCTATACATCAAAGAAACTATTTATCTTCCACGCAACCGTGAAAGCAGCCTCCAGAAATCCTATTTGAAGGTTGCAATGAGTCAGATCGCGCTTTTTTAAGGGAGAATATGATTTAGGTTCTGTTCACTGTACAGACAAACAGGTTTTAGGAGGACTTGTCCTTCCTGAATACAGCAGCTAGGAATTTTCATGTAAAATACTCACCAAGTTGACAAACAGAGCAGAGCCGATAAACTCTAGTTGGGACTCTGGGCAGTTGCAATGAAGCCTGGTAGATTAATGAACAAGCAGAGTGAGGGGAGTATTTCGTCTCCGGAGCATGCAGGCTACAGATTCGTCTCTTAGAAAACAGAGCAGTATTTTCCCTCATTCTCTCCCCAGCAGATATAGAGAAAAATATTTGCAGGCATGACTACATTAACAAGAAGGTATGAACTGATGACACTAGTAACAATACCCCTTTTCCAAAAAAGGCTGTGTTTCATCGCAAACTCGATTTGGGAGAAATATATATATTTTGATCTAGAGTCATGAATGCTTTTTGTTCTGATTTCTGTCCAAAAGCAGTAGGATTTCTTTCTTGGCACTGCAAATAATATTTGGATTAGGTTGAGCAACTTTGTATATACAGCTAAGGATGAAATCTTTAAAGAGGGATCTGGCAACTGCCATGAACCCATCACCCACTGGCAGTTAGCAATAATCAGTAGAAATTAATTGATTATTTGGGGGTCCGTGGCACGGTGTTGGTGGGGTGGGACTGCAGGCAAGCCCCTCTGAGGAGAGCTACGGAGCTGCCCCACGCTGCACACAGCCGGTTACAGACGGTTCTACAATGGCCCCCCCAAGCAGTTATGTCATGTTTTCCTCACTACCTGAATATATTTTAAATTACTTTTACCCAAGTTGAGTCTGTTTTGCCTACAACAATAATTTGTAAGTGATCTCCCTGTCTTTATCTTGACTCACAAGCATCTTGTTCCTGTTTCTCATCCCATTTTCTTGTCCTTTCCTACTGGGGAGAGGGAGGGAATGAGCGACTGGGTGGGAGTTCAGCTGGTGGCCAAGGGTAACCCACCATAGCTGTACTCCAGCATGCCGACTTGGAAATGTCAGCCTCTACTCTGAACGTATGCAGTGCTACTTGCCAGCTTTGCTGATTTGATCAAAATCAACACTCCAACACATTTATAGGTGCATGTGGGTACACCGCTTTGGACATGACAGGGGGAATTTCTCTTTATGCTTCTCCACAAAGCTCGGGTCAGTCTCACATGCTTTACACTTCATTACTCACAGAAGGGGAAACAACAAGGCATGGGCAGGCCGTAGCACTTGGGTGGCTGCATTGCCTCATCCTACAACAAAATCTTCATGACTGCAGGTCATGAGACATGAGCCTCGTTCCTCAGACAACTGAGGGAATGAGGAGACCTTAGAACTTGGCCCCAAGTTAGGCACCAAGACTGGATCTCACTAGTATAAGTCTCATTAGTCTGGATTGTTTCATCCTACAGCTGGGGTTCAATTACCTTGCAGCCAGATAATTAACCTTGTGTGTCAGCACAACCAGTGCACAAGTTGCATGATGTGGCCATAAGCAGGAAGAAAGACTTGAGCTCTCTGAAAGGCTCTGAAGCCTCTGTATGGTCATGCTTGCTTGCAGTGAGACAATCTGCCTGAGCACACTGGTACTGTTCACACCTTGAATTTCTGAACCTTGGCTGCTCCGATTTTGACTGGAAAGTTTAATTACAGTTACTTTTCAGACATGGCTGAATTTTTCCCAGTCAATCCATCAGTACCTTGCAACCCATTCTAATGGAAGTTGCTGTGAAGCAAATGCTGGTGGAATTGGTACTGAAAAGTATCAGTGACAATCACATCATGATGGAAATCTGAAGTGAAAAGCAGGTGGGTTTCAGGGAAAAAAAAAATCCACAAAACCTCGCTGTCTATCCTTGAGCAGGGATTTAAGGGAAGTCATATGTAGCATGGAAGTGTGTAACATTGCCCCTTTGAAAATCAATTAGAAGGTTCTCCATCATTCTGCTTATCCTTGCTATCACTGCATAACAAAAGCTGCTGGATTAACAATGTGGCTTCAAGAGGTGTGATACAGTAAAAACTGGTGAAAAAACCCAACCTCTGCTCAACTTGGTTCTGGGTGGATGTAATACTTTGTTTCTGGTCTTTCTACTGTATTTTATGTAATAATACCTCTTTATTTCTGCGGCAGTTGTATCTGCAAGTCTGTTTATGAACTTGGGCTATGTTATACACAAACAGAAAGAGAAAAAACAGGTTTTGTTCTCAAGAGCTTACAAATCAAACCTATAGGTAGATTCGATAATTGTATTTGATAATTATTTGGTAATTATAGTAAAGTGGTTTTGTTTCATCTATATTGCTTTGGATCCACTAGGTTTCACAACAGGCTATAGTTCTCGATAAGCTCTAAATAAAATCAAATTCAGCTGAAAGCTTACATGTTCAAATTTTATCTAAATTTAGCAAAACCATAATAATACAAATCTTTAAATTGCCATCAATTTTCCAAAAGTGGATAACAATATTCTTTGAATGCTTTGGCTAGTTTTTGACATATGTTCTTCAAACTCCACTCTGTCTGATCTTAATGTGAGTCAAAAGTATGACACTCATGGTGTAGCAAGAAGTTGTGACCCACGGTTTTCATTGTTTAATATAAGTGTACATGGCATAATTAAATGTTATCATAAGTGAGGAGGCGTATATTGGCTGTGCTATATTTTTTTCAGCCCAAAACAGAATCTGAACTGTTGTCTTCTGTGTAAAAGCTATTAAAATCGAAACCCTACTAAGCTTTAAACAGAATTGTTATCTTTTCACAGACATGACTGATTGGCCATTGCAAAGTGTTGAAACCCAACTGATTAGGCATTTAGATAATCAATTGCATAATGATCAGCAGCAAATGATGAGGAACCAATAAAACGCATATGCTTAGAAACAAATGACTTGTAAAGACTCTAACTCATACATGTCAGACAATTTAATCATAAGGACTGCAAGCTGTGACCTCTGAGTCAGATGCGGTAGTCTGGCAATCGAGAAAGTAGCAGAGGCATGATGCACTGGTCTTTCCACCAAGAAATGATAAGATTTCTTGTGTAACTTGCTGTAGCTTGAAGTCATAATGTGACTTAACTCTTTTGCTGTTTCAGGTTTCAGCAAACCTCTTCATTGTTGCCCAAAGAAATGCCCAGAATTTGTAAACCTACATGCCGTGTCATAGCATAATACCCCACAAAACCCGGCAAGTTTTCTCTTAGCCACTCTTTCTTTTCCTCCCACTTCTTTTCAAAAGAAGTGCCTGAACCTGTCCCAGCAACTAAGAAACATTTTCATTTTTAGAATGGAATTTGAGTGAAGTTTAAAAGTCTGTTAGAATAGTGGATCTTAAGACTGGGAAGAACTTCACACTTAACCTGGAGAAGAGAAGAAACTTCACTGTGAGGGTGACCGAGCACTGGAACAGGCTGCCCATAGAGGTTGTGGAGTCTCCTTCTCCGGAGATAGTCAAAACCCACCTGGACGTGATCCTGTGCAACCTGCTGTAGGTGAACCTAGCAGGGGGGTTGGACGAGATGATCTCCAGAGGTCTCTTCCAACCTCTACCACTCTGTGATACTATGATTATGTGATTCTGTGATATGTTAAGATAAAAATAATTTTCCTCCCAATAGTTATTAAAAGAAACAGAAGACAGATTTTTGCATTTCATTTTTTTTTTTTTTTTGGATGAACAATTTGTCTTTGCAAAAAGCATTCCATCAATAATCAGAGACAATACTGAAACAAAAAAGAAAAGTCAAACACTTTCCTTCCATCTCAACAGAGAAGCAATCAAATCCCTTTTTCATGATAAAATATCTGCAGACTTTGGTCACTACTGCTTTAGGTGCCTAAGCAACATGGCAGGCTGTGGCTAAACTTGTGGGGTTGGCTTTCACATCACCTCCTGTACACGCCCAACACAAAGGCTTCTATAACCACAAAGTCTGAAGTCGAGAGAAGCAAAAAAGCAATTCACTCTCACTCTCTCCTACCCAGGACTGTAAGACCTTGGCTTTCTGCATACTCCATGAAGAGAAGCAGCCAGGGTAACTGAGCTGGTAGCTGCTGCAGTTAATCTACCAACCTATTCACTACAGGCATTTTTCCATATAGGCACGTAGGATGTAGTTCTCCTGGACCATAAACAGTTTGAAACATTTAGAAACTATTAGAATCTACAGTAGGTCTGATGACTGACTTGTGGGTGAATGTTGCCCAACAGGTCTTTTCCGTGACAGATGCAGGAGCCAGGTTTTGGGTAAAGGTTGTGACTGTTGGTCTCAAACATCCAAGAAATCCTGAACATGATTTTGGAAGGAATGAAAAAGATGCTTTTTTTGGCATTGAATTTGCTGAAGTGACAGATTTGGAGATTTCGAAGTGAGAAATCTTTTTGACACTTGTATATGCCTATGTGTGTATGTCCTGGTTCTGGCAAGGACAGAGTTAATTTCCCAAGGAGCCAGGACAGGTGAACCAAGCTGGCCGGGGGCTATTCCATACCATGTGACATCATGCTCCCCATAAAAGGGGGCCAGGCGGGGAGGGGCGGGTTCGGCGTGTCGGCGTGGCTCCGGGACGGGTCGAGCGTCCGGTCGGTCGGTCGTCGGATCGGTAAAATCGTTCTCTGTTATCACCATTGTTACTATCTGTTATCAGCACTGTTGTTGATTGTTCTCCCTCTCCCTTGCTGTCCCAGTAAACTGCCCTTATCCCAACCCTCGAGGCTTTGCCGTTGTTTTTCCGTTCTCCTCCCCATCCCGCCGGGGGAGGGGTGAGCGAGCGGCTGGGGCTAAACCACGTCAGTCCTTTTTGGCGCCCAACGTGGGGCTCGAGGGGTTGTGATAACGGCAAGTCTGACCCAAGTGTGTTAAAACAAAGTTGTTAAAAGCATTTATGATGTTATTGAAACAGTCACTGGTTATAATGATGTTCTGTTTGCTCACATGGCTCTGTTTTGTAAACCCGTGTTTACTCTATGCAATCCCTGCGGTGCTGTTTATCGCCTCTGGGAAAGTTGAAAGGTGTAATGGGCTGCTAAAAACCACCCTGAGGGCAATGGGTGGTGGGACTCTCAAACACTGGGATACGCATTTAGCAAAGGCCACCTGGTTAGTTAACACTAGGGGATCTGCCAATCGAGCTGGCCCTGCCCAGTCAAAATTCCCACGCCCAGTAGAAGGAGATAAAGTTCCTGTAGTGCACATGAAAAATATGTTGGGTAAAACAGTTTGGGTTATCCCTGCTTCAAGCAAAGGCAAGCCCATCTGCGGGATTGCTTTTGCTCAGGGACCAGGGTGCACTTGGTGGGTGATGAGAAAGGATGGGGAAGTCCGGTGTGTACCCCAAGGGGATTTGATTTTGGGTGAAAATAGCCAATAAATTAAATTGCATGATATTAATAGCGATATACTGTATCAATGGTATGACCATAAGAATCACCCAAAACTAATGAAGGATGGACTTTGAAACTGAGCAAAGTGCCACGATGATGGAACTAGAACTGCCTTCAACTGGTGCCCAGAAACTTCATCGAAAAATCACATCTTTGGCATCCAGACTGTGAGCATGGACCATACCAGATACACCGGCTGTGAAGACTCCGGATGCAGCGTGCAACAATCCAGCTGCACGCACCATTGCTCCTGCTCTGAGAGACTGTAATGGCAGATGGAACCCAGAACCCTGGACTAAATGAACTCAACAGACATTTTAGAGCGATAGCCCATAGAGTAAGGCAATGAGATCTGTAAAATAATCTGGGCATGACGTAGATGGTATGGAATAAGGGGTGGATAATGTCCTGGTTCTGGCAAGGACAGAGTTAATTTCCCAAGGAGCCAGGACAGGTGAACCAAGCTGGCCGGGGGCTATTCCATACCATGTGACATCATGCTCCCCATAAAAGGGGGCCAGGCGGGGAGGGGCGGGTTCGGCGTGTCGGCGTGGCTCCGGGACGGGTCGAGCGTCCGGTCGGTCGGTCGTCGGATCGGTAAAATCGTTCTCTGTTATCACCATTGTTACTATCTGTTATCAGCACTGTTGTTGATTGTTCTCCCTCTCCCTTGCTGTCCCAGTAAACTGCCCTTATCCCAACCCTCGAGGCTTTGCCGTTGTTTTTCCGTTCTCCTCCCCATCCCGCCGGGGGAGGGGTGAGCGAGCGGCTGGGGCTAAACCACGTCAGTATGTCTCTATTTCTATATAAAAGGGAGAAACAGCTTATAGTTCACAGATATAGATAGGTAGGTCACAGACATAGATAGGTAAAGATTTACATTACTTAATAATTCTGCTCATTTCTGGTCAGTAGCTGCTAGACCTTCCTACTAATACTAACCAATACAACGCAGCAGATGAAGGTAAAATTAATGACACCCATTGACCCTTATATTTTTTAGCCTTTAAATTTTTATGAGAGGATTTCATAGTCATAAAATTTTATACTGTTTTTCATTACAAATTTCTGCTGCCTGATTTGTCAGCTACAATAAATAAGACTTTGGTGGATTAATATTGGTATGTTCATGAAAAGCAACCACATCGGGTCACGTCTGAGCCTAAATTATCTCTACTTTCACTAGAAAAAGGAAATCCAAGCATTATGAAGAGACTTATTAAGAAAAATAATCAAATAAAATGTATGACTAATGGTGTCAATTCCTTACAGTGAGCATCTTTGTTGTAATCATTTGGAAATTGAAAGTTGTTCAGATTCCTCTGAAATAAAACCATTTTCTTCCTCTCTTATGTGTCAGCCTTGGGTTAGTTATTGCATTCAGCTAGAGCCTAATAGCAATGTAGTACTGAGCAGAATCAATGTCTTGCTGTATATAGCGATTGCACAAGTTAATTGCTCTTTTTAAATGAAATATATTTCTTTACAGTAAATACACTGGGAAGCAAAGATGATTAGACAGCTACTTTTATAAACATGACTGTGGTATCCACTGATTACTTCACATCACCAGTGTACTTTCAATAAATAAAAATCCTTTGCTTTTTTTTTTTTTTTTAAAAAAGAATATAAAAAGTGAGAATGAAATTATTACTGAGTTTAAAGCAATATACATCCTGTATGAAACATCAGCTACATATTGGGAAGCCATTCATATTCAGTTGTTCAGCAACACACCTTATTGATTTGCTCCTGGAAGACACTCAACCAAATTTTAAAGAATGTTTTCTTTTGCACCAAAAGAGACCAAATGAAAAGTTTACCAGGTCAGTTATTTGCTAGTCAGATAAGGAGGTGGTAGGTTAGCTGAGTGTTAAAAAATATTTAAAATGTGTCATGCTTTGCCAGTAGAACTAACGCATGACTGTCACATTGGAAATAGAAGGCTCAATCCATTTTTTCCAGAATGTAGAGGTTAAAGGTAACTGTACGTAGCTTTCATACAGCACATCTCATCTATTGACCTTGAAGCACTCTTAGTGAAGATGCACACGTTCATGTCTATACCGTGAGGGCAGTCATGCTCTTTAAAGTCTTAGTCCAGGGCAAAGGGCTCATAACAGCACACACAAGTCCCCTCCTGACTGACAGACCTGCGGCGCATGCCTAGGACTTACCTCCTGACCAAACAGCCCATGTTTACAGGGGTTTGCATATGGGAAACGAAGCAAAGCAAATGAAGTGACGTGCCCTCGGCTAGGTAAAAGATTGGAACAGAAGTGTCCTGCCTCTAGGCAGTGTTGCCGTCTGCCTTCCTGAGGTTATGTTTGATTTATAACAACAGGAACTGTCTATTTTCAGGACTCTGGGTTGAGGGTGGGTTTTTTTAAGAAGTGCTGGCTGCTTTTTGCACTCTTTCAATTCTGAAAAGTGAATTAAACATTTACCTGGGTTATCGACTGCATCGTGTTAATCGTGGGTTTGTGAAGCAGCCCTGATATATTGAACAAGATGTTCCTAGGTGATTGCACCATTTTCACCAGCATGTAATCACAATTAAGATAGAAAAAGTTCATTCAAACCATAAAACTAATACTGAATATCCTGAAATTTGCAGTTGTGTAGATAGTTTAACTTCCAGATCGCAGATCCAGATCTTAAAAATATCCACATCTCACTAGAAAACTATGTATTCATAACTAAATTTGACAGCCAGGATGTTTGTTTTATCTATGTTAAGCCATTTTTGAAAGTTAATTTAAGTGTCTTTCAGAAGACTCAAGTTCCTTGAATAGTTAATGGAAAGCGATAAGCTTAAAGCCACCTAAAACAGCTTTCATGAATAATTCTGCCTGACCTCAACCCATAAGGGATATAAACATGAGCATATACAGAATAATATTTGCATGCAGAACTGGTTTGTCCATGGAAACGGAGAGCAGTGTCTGTATGCATGAATCCTGTGAATAAAATTGCTCTTTGCTGAGTTGTAAAGGACAGGGTATGCAAAATTACAGAGATATTTTGAATCATTGATCATCTTGATTATAAGAGGTACTGAAGTTTAGAGCAAGCTAGTAATTTTCACAATTAACTGTGGGTTTGTGATATGCAACCTAAAATTTCTTTCCCTTAATTCAGATTGCCTTGTTGCCTTCACATACCCTTGCAAACTATATTAAGTTTCAGAATACATTATAAAGATAAATATTGGACCTTTCTGCATGTGGTATTATCAATTAGGGGATAATTCATAGAAATCTGGTACAAAACTTTCCAAACTTTAGAGTTATAGGAAAAATAATAGTCTTTCCTGTCTCTGTCACCTGCATTTTGACAGGCTGTAAATATAAGACAAACCTAAGTCATTACACATATATCTATGTCTCTGCTGAAACGTGGCTGCAAGCCTTACAGACTTCTGTATTTCACATTTAGCTGCCCATCAGATGAAATCAGTGTTAACATAATAAGCTAGTTATTGCTGGTATTTAAAAAAAAAAAAAATTATAATAGGGCAAGTGCAGTAGGAGTTCAGCAGCTGCAGAGTAGCACTGAAAGAGCAGTAGTGGCCTGAAGCAAGAATCAAAGTAATTACATCTCTCACAGGAAGTGGTGAGCAGCAGAATTAGATGAGTTATAGGAAAGGAACGTAACCAGTTCACTTCGCCTAGTCGTTTACAAGAGAGATGCTTTCTTCTGCTTTAGAGCAGAGAGCTTCCAACCACAGCTCTTCCTCCTCCAACACCAAATAACACCGACTTTAGGTAGCCAGGATTCAAACAGTGGTTTAAATTGCCCACACAGCAAGCAAAATGCAAATGCATGATAGGCACCGAGTGCGGCGTACCCATCTCCATACATTAGCTAAATTCTATAGAGCAGCACCAATGTTAGCACCTTGTGTGCATGAGGGGGAGGGAAGGACTTCAGTACCTCTGTACTACCACAGCTTTACTGCTTATGAATAAATGCATTAGTATAAAAATAATAAGTAAATCAGAAATCCCGTTCAGCTCCTTGCAGTACAGATGCAATCTGTTCAATACATTTACTACCATTTTGTCCCATCTCATCTAAAGCACCTTGGCTGAGTGGGAGTGCTATGTGCGATGCGAGTGCAAGCTTTGAACGGGCACCCTCAGGAGTGGAGAAGGAAGCGGGACACGTCTGCGGAAAACATCGCTTAGCCGCTACTGGAACACCATGCCCAGTTCTAGTGTGTAACCTTTTAAAAAATCGGAGAAATTTCTGAGAAGTTGTATAAAGTTGTCTTGTATTCTTGAACATATGACTCACGGACAGAGATCACATGAGCTCAATCTACTTCAGGAAAAGATGGGAAGATAATTTACAATTATCCATAAGTACCTATTCAGGGAAAGACCTCTTCTACTAATGTTTCCACAGTATAAAAATCATTGGCATAAAAAGATCCAGCAGATTCAAATTCAAATTGGACTAACTCAGGCTAAGACTAATTAACAGGAGCTGAGAGCAGCAGCGGGGGGTCTGCCTGAGGAGGTAGCTGGTGCCTCCACACCTGGCAAAACCTGGCATCTACTTTATAAATAAAGCTAGTTCACAGATGTTTAACAGGCTCACGCAGGCGTTTCAGCATGGCCAGCGTCACTACATGAAAAAGGGGGTTAATAACTAACGAAAAAACAGAAAATAAAACAGCTTCTCACAACCAGAGGGCCCATTTGTACCAGCCTGGGTCATCAGTGGGAACCCCTTTCCCTTATCCCGTAAGTTCCTATCTTACTATCGGAGGTACCTCAGTGGCTCAAACAGCGCTTGTCTCTTCCTCCTCCTGCGTGTGATAAGATCCAGCTCACTAAGTTTTTTAAAGCTTTTTGTGCAGCCTAATTTTTCCTGCAGTAGGCTTTCCAGAGGCGCAGTTTTCCAAAGGTCAATGACAGCACAAGTCACTGCTCTCCTCACGGCATCCCTGCCTGACGGACCTTCTTCGGGGTAATCCTGTCGCGGAGGAACTTGTGCCAAGAGAAGGGGGAGGAGGAATCTCCATTGATGAGCTCTTCCAGCTGTGATAGAAAAATGCCTACTGAGAGAACCCGGTGAAACACCCTGTTGTGGACATGTTAGAAATGACGGAGAAATTTCTGTGGCTCTATTAACAGAACTGGAGAAAACGTGGAACCTAGTAATTCCTGTAAAATCAAAGTCTAAAATTCTGATCTTATCTCCTGCCCTTTGTGCCCTTCAGGCTATCACCTTCCAGCTGGGAATACTGGAAAAGAAGGGATTATCAGAGTAATAAGAAAATAATTGCAGGAATGTGCAGTTTCCAGGTGTTGTACAGTCAGTGAGGGAACCATAGCCTGTGGCATAATTTAGACCACATCCAAAGCCTGCAGTAATAATTTCCTCAGTTCCAGAGATTGGTCAAAGCATAATTTTAAAAATGAATTATTTATAACTGGCTCCTTGTTAGCCTTCTGACTCTCTACCTATAAGAAACGAAAGAAAAGAAAGAAAAAAACCCATGCCCCAGCTGAATAGTACACCACCATATTGGAAGACTCTGATTGTTTCAGGGAAATGATGAACTAAGAATTTTGTTACGGAATGTGACATTAGGGAAGTATTGTAGCAAAATATAAATCACTGTGGGGTTTTTTTCCCCAGTAAAAATATATTACAATGGGATTAAATACCTATCAAAAGGGGGTTAAAGAGTTAAAACATTTTTTGTAGGGTTTTTTTTCCAGTAAAGGTGCAATGAACTCGAAATGGAGAAGTTAGTGACAGTACTAAATGCTATATACATCGCATTCCTTAAATAACTGTACATTGTGAGTATATATGGAGTTATTTAACCTCACATATGTTAACATATATCTTTTAAAAATACAAACTATTAAGCTAATAACAAATAATAACATAAAAAAGCAGCCCAAAGGATCAGATTTGGTATATAAGCAAAATGATCAGCTTAAGAATATTCTGTTCCTTAGCATAAAATGATGACTTTTAGTTTGAAGGAGTAGGTATCACAAGAGAGAATTATTCGTCAGTGACGTAAACTTTTATGACTCTACGTAGACGTTTGGTGGTGCAAATGAGAGCCCTTCAGGAAAGCAGGCTTCTGCTACGGAGCGAGAAGCAGAGACTTATGTTGAAGACAGTCTCTTGTCCTTCAGACCACTGAGAGGTCATTCCCTCACTTCACTAACATCTTTCTCGCTGCAGATTTATATAGAATGTAAGATTTTGGTATATTTTAAATCTGCTGAGGTTTATGTATTTGGAAGTACATGTGGTTTTCCTTTTGGGTTTTTTGGCTAAGCAGAGATCACATCTCATCTTTTAAAAGTACCATCTAGTTTATTTGTATTTAATCTTTTAATATGTATTTTCCTTTTTGGGGTTTTGTTTGTCTCTTTGCTGTTTTATGTTTTCTTCAGGAATGACACTTCATAGAATATACTTATTGAGATATATATATAAAAATACTTTTATATATACGCACATGGATATGTGTTTCTTTCCAGTGGAGGTTGCTGGAAATTCTATAATGGCAGAAAAGACTAGGAAAAAAAATATTCAAGAATAACACTTAACATGTCAGCACACAAAAATAAATGAACAAACAAAAAGCTATTAAATTTTAAACTTATGCAACCACTTGCATGCTGGAATTTTTAAACCTCGACTGCCAGCAGTAACATTTTAGTTACATGCTAAAATATCACATTTCTGCTTTGCCTTTGTAAATATTGTTTGCAGGTTAACTTGAGTCTGAAATAAGCCACTTAAGTTGCAACTATGGATAGGTAACATCTATTTGCATGGGAAAGACAAGGTGATTGTGCTTCTAACGTTGGGCCAAGTACAGGAAGGCAAGAAGGTTATGGCCCAGCTGCTGCTGGGTGCACACCATCATTTTGAGAGGAACACCAAATTCGGCTGATTCACAGATGGTATGTGGGCGCTTTCAGGGATGACAGCTTTAATAGCTGGGCAAGAATATGTAATAAGTGTGATGGCAGAATGTAAGTAAATGGCAGATACATGAGAAATACATGATAGAGGGCAAACAAAAAGCAGGATAATGTGAGATGCAATTTTAGGAAATGGCCAAATACATTGGTATAGAAAGAACCACAACTCACTCTGGATTTCAGCTACCAAACAGCTGGACTTCATTATGCTGTGTGATCAACAATACATCATTTTACACTTATTGCAGAGCAGGAAAGGATTCTGAGTAATGAACTCAACAGAGAGTGAAGCTCTATGTCTCAGCAAGACAGAGTAAATAAGCATGTAGAAGAGATGAAGTCCGAAACACAGTTTGGAGTAGATAATTATGATTAATGGAGAAATAGTTGCATGAGACAACAGGAGCAAATTCCTGGAATGGCATCTGTGGACATTCAGGGAGAAAGATCCTGGGAACCAGAAGACAATCCTGGGGGTTTTGTTTGTTACTCCTTGTTTGTGATTGTAATTGACTGCCATAAAAAGAAAGGTGAAGCAATGGGGTATGATATGTACATAATTCAGACTGAACTACATAACTGGGGCATTTTGTGAGAGAAGAAGCAGCAAAACAAAGTCACCATGTTAGCACAAGCAAAAAAAAAAAAAAAAAGAAAAAGAAAAAAGATACAGATATCATCTGTAAGGTGAGCACTGGGATGGGAAAAGGTAAATGGTTCCATATGACCAGAACACCTTCTACAGTCAGACTTTTCTTACAGAACCTATCATTTTATTATTTTTTAATTAGGCTGTTTTAATTTATTCATGATTGTTATTACATTTACAATACTTTTCACTTCTTAAATAATTCCTGTATTTTATCCTGAGGCAAAATCTCTTTAGCCTCCGGCACTTAAACTCAAAGACTTCTCACTCATCTGCAGTAACTACACTATCTGACTTGAAACAAAAGAACAAATATACGGCACCACACAGGGCAGATATCCAACAGGGTTATAATTTAGTACGTTAGCCACTCACTTCAGGAAAATTGGATAATAGTTTGTGTCATTCATCAGTGAGGAAGTTTTACTTCACGCTGTCACTAGGGCATCTTGGTACTATCCAGTGACATCCAACTCAGATAGTCATGTTTGGGGACCAGTTCCTTGTGCTTCTGCCCATTGAGACAGGACCTTTTACAGGGCAGTTCAAAGCAAAAATCTACTGTAACTGCTTTGAATCATGTACCTAAAAAGCCTTTCTCTGTTCTTTGATTAGAGAAGAAGCCTTAAAGGGTATAGCAAATCATTCAGCCTACTTAAATGGGGTGATTAACTTTCTTCACCAATCTTTTCCTTTTTTTTTTTTTTTTTGGCTTCCTACAGTAGCACTGGTTTAGATAGATAAACCCTCGGATTAAAACTCAAGAATTAGCAACATGAATAAAACATATCATTTGCAGTTCATTTTTCTTCTTTTTTCTCAGGAAAAATTGTGGGTGCATTGTGGAATGCTTTGTTTCCTAAGGTTCAATTTGAAGACATTTCTTTCCATTTCTTTTCTTCTTTATTTTCTATTCTCTTAGAAAATATTTAGTCTGTGTTGGTGAAATCAGTCCAAGGTGTTAACTTGATATAAAGCACAAAGTGACAATGACTTTGATGACCCTTAGTTTGCAGAGAAAGCCCTGTCTCCTTATTGATGTGACAGAAAACTTGTTTTCATTATAAGAACAAAGTTAAAGATCATAGATCTCCTTCTATAGCTTTAGGTGTTCATTTTGTTTTTGTAGCTCTAACCCACTCATACCAAAATAATACTTCTCGATTTTTCATAGGAAATCCCTGAAGAAAAGAAAAAGCAGAGAATTTTCTCATTATAAGAATTTAAATGTTGGGAGTGGGGGAAGAACCATTACACCTTGGAGCTGTTTAAAGTGTTTATGACGAGCAATGACCACGGAGCAGAGGTAAGGGCATACACACGCCCAGTGACCACCCAGGGCCTCCCACTGAGAGGTGCAGAGTGGTTTGCGATGGCATGGTTGATGTCTATTGCTCTGCAGAAGAGAGTGCCTTGGTGGACTTCAGCTCCAAATTAATGATGCCAAAATTTAAATAGCTGCATGCCAATGTCTGCAGGCACTGTAGCTGTCTAAGCTCCTGTTTATATTCCGTGGAGATCTAATCAATAGAGTCAGTAGTATCTTGAAATCTGTTCAGATTACCCTGAGCTAGTTATGTGAATTCGATGAGTTGAGCTACCCTCCAGATTCCACTCACTATATTGCCAAGATCTCATTTGACTTTTGCCCAAGACTGTTTCTGCTAAAACAGAGTTTTTAGTTGTTTTTTCCATTTCCAGTACATGGAATAATGTGAGGGCTGTGCCACAGTCAGCCAAATTGAAGATACATTCCTTTCGGGACAGGAATGTATGTTTTTTTCAGTACAGCAGAGCTCCCGAGTGCTCTACCTGAGAACTGCACTCAGCTTTTGTTTCATAAGAAACCGGTTGGCTCATTGCAAAAGAAATTCTAGTAACAGAATAAAATACATTTCGTGTGGACAGTCAGAGGACTTAGCAGTGAACCAGGCATTTATGTTACTTGACCATTGTAAGGCATAGAATGACTTTTCAGGAAAACAAACAAAAGGGAAAATTGTTAGGCATCTTTCTATGGATGTTAAATTATTTTGCTTTATCTGTCTTCTGGCTTTAGTCTTCTGTATCTACAGTTTACTTTTTCCTATGTCATGTTCCCTTATAAATAATTTGTACAGAGATATTTTATGTTTAAGGACAGAATCAAAAAAGGTAAAGGAGCAATTTTTTTTGCCATTATTGTTGCTTTATTCCTTACAAAAAGCACACAAAATTCCTGAATATGGCCTTTCTGCAAAGTATCGTGCCTTCCTAAAGTGAGAATAAAAGGCATAGTCAGTTCTTTTTCATCTTTTTTTTGCCAGATCCTATTTCATCTCATGTTCTCCATTAAAGCAAAAGCAGCTTTTACGCCACTGTTGTGCTCACTTCTTTGGCAAATGCTTCCCATGGAACACACCTCAGTAAAGGTTGCAGCCAGTGTCACTTGACGTAGCTTTAGGATGAACGTCTGTTTTCTCTGCATAATGTACAAACAGAAGGTGACTGATCAGTTGGTGGCAGAGGGCTGGGCTCAATCTCCTTTTCTAGCAAGGTTTCTTGGCTATTATTGGACAAACTATTTCAGACTACATCCTCAAAATGACTCAAAATGCCTGAAAATTTCTAGAAGGGATTGAAATAGCTGAATTAGTTTTTTTTATGTTCTTTACCTCGTATCTCAGAAGAATTAAGTTCCTTTGCATAAGAATAGGCTTAGCAATATCGACTGCACTTCAGCTATAGGGGTGGCTAATTTAGGCTACAGGAAACACTAGAAGATAGGGTGGTTCTGTGACATTGTCTCTTGTCGGACCCTTTGCATTTATCTATAACTCTAAGTCTCAGGATCAGATGGGAACTCATGTCTGTAAAACTTCCCGTCAAATGTAAGCTTCTAAGACACCTTTTTAGACAAACCTGACTCATTTAGGGTTTTTTTAGCATGTGGATGTATCATTTGGTATCATTTAGAGACTGGATTATGAATCTGGGAATAGGAGACGTTTCTTCTAGCCTTTCTTCAGCTGCAGAGTTTTCTTATTTCCAGCTTCCTCTCTCCACAGAAGCCCTCTCATGAGAAGACTTGTGCTACTTTCACTGTTTGCCTTGAATTAAATGGAAAGTATTTTCCCCTGGTGGGAAATTTCACCAAAAACTATATGATTTAAAAATATTCATAAATTATAGTGCCATTTTTTAACATAAAACTATTTCCAAGCTGATGACTCTATTAGCTGAATGCTTCATGAACTTCAATGAATTTTATCCTTGCATGATTTTTGTGGTGCAAAACACTCAAAACTAATTTTTCCATTGGAGCACTACATGAGGCATACTAAATGTTTTACTTGACATCACAAACAAAGTGAGCTTGGAAATATCCAGCTCTTTTAAGTCCTTGAATGACACTGTCCACTTGTGGATCCTTCCCCTTTATGTGTTCCTGGAAATAATATTCTAAGCATTCAGACAAGATCAAGAGATCAGAGAAGGGAAGAGATAGACTTGTTTTAAGAAGGTCAGGCTAGGTTAAATGCTTGGCCTACACACTTTGATTGAGTTCCTTTAAATGTGCTGTTGGAAGCAGTGTGGTAACTTCAATGTAACTCTTTATTTGCTTTTCTACGACTCTCCATTTGTCATTTGTCAATAGGCTTCTTATCCCTCTGAAGTCTTTATCTTTTTCTCTTTTTCCTTTTCTTTTCCTTTTTTCTTTTTCTTTTTCCTTTTCTTTTTCTTTTTACTTTTTATTTTTCTTTTTCTTATTTTTATTTTTATTTTTTATTTTTCTTTTTTTTCTTTTTTCTTTTTCTTTTTGTTTTTCTTTTTTACCTTTTCTTTTTCTTTTTCTTTTTCTTTTTCTTTTTCTTTTTCTTTTTCTTTTTCTTTTTTTCCTTTTCTTTTTCTTTTTCATTTTTTCTTTTTCTTTTTCCTTTTTCCTTTTCCTTTGTCACTTTGTTTTTCTTTTTTGCTCTAGCAGAAGCACTTCTTAGGAACCAGAGAGACAAAGTTCCACCAGTAGAAAAGAATCGATTTCCTATGGGCAATGTCACTGCTAATACAAGATGTCCAACAGCAGATGTTGGCTGCTTCAAGCTGCCCCATGATATTCTTTAATCCTTGACAGTGCATTATGGATACTGGGTAAACTGGATTCATGCAGATACAGTTCATGAAGATTCGAAGTTGGTAACAACATTGCAAAATTCATGCTCTCCTAAATAAACTGCACAATAATAGCCTTACCCTCTGCACAAGGCTTTCAGTAGGGCTCCAGCTGAAAGAGCCATCTAATTCAGAACAGATGAAGCATGACGAGGCATAAATATTGCACAATGGCTCCAAAAAAGATCATGCATGACTGCATACATCCTAATTGTCCTTCGTTTGTATGTAGATTTAGCAGCGCAAACACCAGTGCTGTACCATTAGAACTACCAACATGCGTTTATAAACTAACCTCGGGAAACAGTGTAGGAAAGACACTTGATCATTAGTGCATGATTTAGACCCAGAAAGGACTACTGGAAAGGTACCCAAGTGTTCAGCTGGCAACACAGCAGGCTCATTATCTGTATTAAAGTCATTATTTCTGTAGAAGAAATAAAAATAAAAATACCCAACAAACCAAAAAAACTCCCAAACACCCCAAAACCCACCCAAAACAAATGAAGTGTTTAAAAGCAGAAGGTAAAGAAAACATGTGCTGCACACATGCAATGTGTAAGAGACTGCTGCAGTGAGGGTTGCCATGGAGACTGCTGGACGGCACTAAAAATGCAATAGGATCTACAAGTGAGGTGCTGAGAGCGTCCCGTACAAATCTTCAGCTCCCACCGAAGTTGAGGCAAGTCGAGATCTGTCCCTGTTTATTGCCAAAGCAGTCTAGCACTGGGCAAGACGAGACTTGGATGGGCAGCACTGGTTAGCAGCACGGGAGCTACCAGGAGATATTTCCTTCACAGGAGCTCTTCCCCGAGAAGCCACCATCCCAGGAAGAAATGAGGGATTTCATCATTGCTTAGCAAGAATGCTGCCTGTGAGACAGCTTTCCTTTGTCAGAGTGAGGAGTAAATTACTTAGCTGTTAAAAAAAAAAAAAAATAAAATCTTACCTCAGCTAGTCTGGCTAGTGAATCACGAGGCTGATGTCTTATTCCCACCTCTCATAAAACCTTCCCTTTCTATGACAGGAAATATTGAGTGGCTGCCTTCTTTCTTATAACTCCAACTACGCTGGAGTAAGGAGTGATAAAAAGGTAAACCTTATTATTCTGTACATCAAAGTACAGATGTGACAGCCCCATCCTCTGCTTCCACACAACCATCCCAAACAACACAGTAGTGCTATCATGAGAAGCACTTGCAGATTGTCACACTGGGTTTAAGCATCCATCTCAAAATACACGACTGAAATCCTGACCCTCCTGAAGTGATACGGGAGTCCTTCACAGAGTACAGTAGGGACACATTTGTTTCATAGAATATGAACTGTAAATAGAAGAGATGCTGTTTACACGGTCATCAGCGCTCACTGAGACTTTTGGGACTGATGCCGCTTTACCCCGAGCTTGCTTTCTGATGCACGCTCATGTCCACCATGACCCAATCGCCCTGGGCCCACGCAGAATCCCACTGGCCAAACAGTGCCCAACCGCAGGATTCAGTTGTACGTGAGGATCTCTCATTCCTGAATCAAATCATTCCTCCTTAGCCCAAATAGTGACAACAACTTAAAACTTATCTAATAAAAAGCCAAACTTTTTTCTTAAGGGGAGAGGGTCTTTTTTTTTTTAAATGTGTTTTGATTTTTAAAAAAAAATTTCTCTTTTTTTCCTTTTTTTTTTTTTTTTCCTTTTGAATACACCTCTCCTATTGTCCTGTTCCTGAGTTTCCTAGCACGAGAAACTAACTGGCTTCCTCCAGGCTAGACCCTGGGAATTAAATGATGTATTTATATAGAACAATAGTCTAGAAACTAGAACCCTGGACATAACAGGGAGCGAATCAATTTATCAGTACAGATACCACGGTAGGTTTCAGTGATGGCAAAACTATATTAATTACCACTAATTGCTTATTAAAGCAATTCTAAGAAAACCTAATTGCAATACAGTTTAGTTCACAAAGCAATTGCATGGTCCACAGTCCTTGAGAAATTCTCTCTCTGTACAAGAAGCTGAAGTTTATTCCACATGCACAGCACATTGTTCAGATCTAGTCTGGAAACAGTATTGAAAGAATTAGCTCTTATCAAATGAAAAATTATTGGGACCACTTTTGACCCAAAATTACAATGTATAGTTGATTAATGGGTCACGTCCATGATGGGGAAAAAAATCTATAACTGAAACCCTGAAACCTGAAAACTGCTAAAAAATTCTGAAAATGCCTAAGACCAATTTTTTCCCCTAATAGCTGTGATGGATGGAGGAGACCATTTATTACAGCCAAGAAGTTTATGTTGGTTTTTTTTGTTTGTTTCTTTGTTTGTTTTTCCTGTAAGAAAGTTAAATAACAGAGAAAACTTACTGTAGTGGATTGACCCTGGCTAAGGGCCAGGTGCCCACCAGAGCCGCTCTATCACTCCCCTCTTTCATTAGACAGGGGAGAAAAGGTACAATGAAAAAAAAAAAACTTACGGGTCGAGATAAGGACAGGGAGAGATCATTCTCTAATTATCATCACGAGCAAAACAGACCGAACTTAGAGAGGGAATTCATCTTATTTATTACTAAGCAAAACAGAGTAGAGGAATGAGAAATAAAACCAAATCTTAAAAACACCTCCCCCCACCCCTCCCATCTTCCCGGGCTCAACTTCACTCCCGGCTTCAACCTCCGCCCCCCCCCAGCGGCACAGGGGGACGGGGAGTGGGGGTTACGGTCAATTCATCACACGGTGTTTCTGCCACTTCTTCATCCTCAGGGGGAGGACTCCTCTCATCGTTCCCCTGCTCCAGCGTGGAGTCCCTCTCACGGGAGACAGTCCTTCACGACCTTCTCCAACGTGAGTCTCCTCCACGGGGTGCAGACCTTCAGGAGCAAACTGCTCCAGCGTGGGTCCCCCACAGGGTCACAAGTCCTGTCAGCAAACCTGCTCTGGCGTGGGCTCCTCTCTCCACGGATCCACAGGTCCTGCCAGGAGCTTGCTCCAGCGCGGGCTTCCCACAGGGTCACAGCCTCCTTCAGGTGCCTCCACCTGCTCCGGCGTGGGGTCCTCCACGGGCTGCAGGTGGAATCACTACACCCCCTCATCCTCCCTCCATGGGCTGCAGGGGGACAGCCTGCTTCACCATGGTCTTCACCACGGGCTGCAGGGGAATCTTGCTCCGGCGCCTGGAGCACCTCCTGCCCCTCCTTCTGCACTGACCTTGGTGTCTGCAGATGTTCTTACATCTTCTCACTCCTCTCTCTGGCTGCAAAAGCGCTCTCTAACTGTTTTTCTCTTTCTTAAATATGTTATCACAGAGGCGCTGATTGGCTTGGCCTTGGCCAGCGGCGGGTCCGTCTTGGAGCCGGCTGGCATTGGCTCTGTCAGACACAGGGGAAGCTTCTGGCAGCTTCTCACAGAAGCCACCCCTGTAGCCCCACCCCCCGCTACCAAAACCTTGCCACGCAAAACCAACACACTTACATATAATTTATAAATCACTGAAATTGTTTCTTGTTGTGCCTATGGAAAAGCAATTCCTCTCCACATATTACTAAGTTCTGCTTTCCTTTTAGTCATTCGTTTATCAACATCTCTTCAAGTAACAGATTATTACTTCTTTCAAATCATCCCATTATGCACAAATGAATAAAAGATAGTAATCACCTGCTACCTGTAAATAGTTCTACTTATCAAGCATTAGTTTGTTCTTATTTTTAAAAATTCCCATTTGGAATATTCATATCAGTAACATAAATTACCTAACTCTTCTGAAGTTACATATACAGATGTTTCTTGTGCCAAAATTAAGGTGGTCTATGCAATGTAAATCCTACTTCTTTTGCTCTTCTGTGCCTCTGTACAACCTCTAATTATGTATGAGTTTGGGTTTTTTTTTCTTGCTATAGGAATTCAACCTTATTCAGTCAGCATTTTGGATGGTTATTGAGGAAAGATGAGCAAGAAGCCTGGAGCTCTCACACAGAAGTTGGACTGGCTTCTGTAAATCTTTTTGAGTCCGGAGGTTTCCAGATGAACTGCAGAAGTTGACATCAGTGTTCTCTATATTTCTTATATTAAATTATAATCCAGTACTTTCATCACTTTCAGTAGTTTCCTTTTTCTGTTGGTGGAAATGAACCTATTGAATTAGCATAGCTAAAGTAGCTGCTTTAGCAGCTCACAAACCCTAAAAATTATCAAGCTGTTGCTTCAGTGTTTACTCAATATTCTGTTTCTTCCTAATGCATCATGTATTGTGCTGCTTCAAAAGAAGTCCATATTTTGATGACACAGTCGATTGAACCTGTTTTCACCACTCCTAAATGGAATCGAACATAATACAATTTCTGTACAAGTTAATTACCCTGGTTCATGTAGTGCCCTGTATTTTGTGGTTTAGATGGTTTTCCTTTTTGACCTCACACCACCTAATCATTACAGAAATTCTTGTCACACACAGATGCTGTGAAAATCGAGAACTTTGAATCTTAAATCCACAAAACTAGCTAGACTCAGAATCATGACAGTGCCCTGTGAAGAAACACATATTTTTTAAGAAGGGAATAACTTAGGATATAGAAAATTCACACATTTTTTATTCATCAGGTTGTCATTCCTATGTCAGACTTTGACAAATTTTCCTGGTATCTGACTACTGTATCATCACTGAGAGTTAAAAATAAATACACATGAAGTGTGGTTGCTTCTTCACCTTGATACTAATCAACTGCCCCACCTGCCTGGGATCTCAATCCATGCAGACATCACTGTTCAAGTTGTTGGTTTTGGCTTGATGCTTTGATCACATCATCCCCTTCATGACGTGTGGCTTGATCCTTTGCATAGGATCTGCTATCTTTTCTCTGCTAGCCTTTAAAAAGTCATTTACTTTACCCTATTCCTGTAAAACTTGTGATTTGAACAAGATATCAACCCTCAACTTTGCACTATTATTGATCATCTGCTTTTTCTATCAATGCTTTTATTCTTTACATCCTCTGCTGAAAAAGTCACTCTAAACATCTGTGAAGGAATGCTATTAACAGTTTTAAATCCTTCCTTAAAACCTGCCTTTTCTCAGACTACCCATCCCTTGAGTTTTGTACTGGCTACAGGGAAAGATTTTTTTACACAGTTTCTCAATGTCATTTTAAATTTGGCATCTGTGTGTTTATGCTGGGCTAACTCACCAGCTACTCCTTGTTGATCTAAAGACTATGAAACACCATAGGTAGAGAATATGCTTTTTCACCCTTGTACAGCTCCTTCCTACGCACGGATCTTTGCTTAGAGCTCTTAAGGCTACACGAGCAATCAAGGCTTGTGCCATGCAACGAAGACTGATATTAATAACAACATTGGTATGGTGATTCTCTAACAGAAACTTGCAATTGTTTTGGTAGAACACCAGTTACCTTAGATACTTAAATCTCAACTGCTTCAATGAGTGCAATAGCTACCCCAGGGAATAATGCATGTTGTTGTTGATGAATAGACTAAAAGTCACTTGTTAGATATGCTTTTATCCTCTCTATGCTCTATGAAACCATAGCACCACTCAACAACTGCTTGAATATAAAGCCTGAGTTTCAGCACAAGTACTGGCATCTGTCCTCTGGAGGGCCCAGCAACGCGAATGCCTTGCTGCGAAGGAGACTGCGTTCTTGCATTTCGGGCTAGCAACCTCCACTCGTACAGCTGCGCTGCTAAGAATTGTCATGGGAATCTGTGATGTGATCAGCAGGGTATGACAAAAAATGGCAACTGGAAGAAGAAAAGAAAAAATGGACTAAGGCAAGCCGAGAACTGTCGTTGAAAAGTATCCTGGTAGTAAAGGGAACTGTCATGGAATCCCTCGGTGAAGCTGGGGGACATGTAACAGAAAGGTTTGCGTTATTTGCTTGAGACAATAAATAAAGAAATAGGTACACAAGTAAAAGGACTGGGGAAGCATTCTGAAGATGAGTAGATAAAAAAATCACTTCAGAAACAGAGTCACATTCAGATCTGTGGGACGCATTTTTCAAATAAGAAACCATTGCTATTCCTTTCATGCAAGGGAAAATATATGTTTCCTTCTGTAAGTTGAGCAAATACAAAACAACTGCAGATTCCAGGAAGTTGAAGCCAGAGCAGAGACAATTGCCAGCCGGTCACTCGGGATTCATGTAAATACCTCAGGCAAATACATCATCTTACATGCCAGTTATTAGTGTTGGAGAATATATGTGGTTATTCAGTTTCTTTAACCATTCTATAGGAAAAGTACATACTTTTATCTTATTTCTTTTATTTTTCTTTTTGAGATGGTGTCTTGGTTTAACCCCAGCCAGCAGCTGAGCCCCATGCAGCCACGTGCTCACTCCCCCCAATGCGGGATGGGGGAGAGAATCAGAAGAGTAAAATTGAGAAAACTCATAGGTTGCGATAAAGACAGTTTAATAGGTAAAGCAAAAGCCACACACACAAGCAAAGCAAACCAAGGAATTCATTCCCCACTTCCCATGGGCAGGCAGGTGTTCAGCCATCTCCAGGAAAGCAGGGCTCCATCATGTGTAACGGTGACTTGAGAAGACAAACGCCATCACTCCGAACATCCCCCCCTTTCTTCTTCCCTCAGCCCTTTATATGCTGAGCATGACATCATATGGTATGGAATATCCCCTCAGTCAGTTTGGGTCAGCTGTCCCGGCTGTGTCCCCTCCCAACTCCTTGTGCACCCCCAGCTACTCGCTGGTGGGATGGGGTGAGGAGCAGAAAAGACCTCGGTTCTGTGTAAGCACTGCTCAGCAGGAACAAAAACATCCCTGTGTTATCAACACTGTTTTCAGCACAAAACCAAAATATAGCCTCACGCTAGCTACTATGAAGAAAATTAACTCTATCCTAGCCAAAACCAGCACAGATTGAAAGATTTGCTTACTCATGGAGGAAAAATAAGAAAGGAACATGCATAAAGTTCTTTATACATCAAAAAAGGTTAAAAAGTGCCTGTTCAATACAGGCATGAGCTCTATTTAGCACAACGTGGTACTCACTTTCTTAGGCTTATCTTGAACTGCTTCAGGGCACTTCCAACCTGCCTGCTTAAATTAAAAAATGCAGCATGCAGTAAACAAAATCACATGTCTGCTACACCTTTCATCGCCTGTATACTCCATGGAGCTCAAACGGGACAAGAAGAAGGAGTAACACATTGCTGAAGAAAGAGAATTCTCAAATTAATGATATTGATATGGAAATAGCTAGACCAATTCTAGTAGTTCACTGTAGAGCTTGTTATTTAAAGAAACTGGAGCATAGGTGCACCTGACCTTCCTTTAAATTAATATTGATCTCAAGTTAACCATTAACACCAAAGAGATCTTGGAGCTACAAAGTCCCCTGAAAAACAAAGCAAACTGTCCCATTCTGTACTCTCACACCTTTATGGATATGAACATCTGAGATACATAACTCAAAAATGTTTGTCCTACACAGAAGTACTGTGTGTGCGCTCAAGGCATACATTACAACTTGTGAAACTGCTTTGTCATATGAAAATCAGATTACAGCACATATTAATTAGATAATTTAGAGTGAGGAATGCATTCTTTTGGGGTTTTTTTCAGGATAAAATAACTTTTTTTTTTCAATTAAACAGATTCACAGATAACATGAGATATTCCATGCTTGTCTTTGTTGGGAAAGAAATACACAGAAAATTTAATGTGAGTGTAGCCTAGCAGAGAGCGGGAGGGTAACAGCCAAAGTTGGGGCCTCTGACTCCTCATAGAACTGCCTGCATTTTTTGAGATTTTCTGTGTCCTGTGCTGAACAGCTGTTTTTCCTGATCCTTCCTGCTCTGTCCTTCCCAGTATTTTTGCCTTGGGATCATTTCTTTCCAGTTCTCCATGTCCTGCCTTTATACCCTTCACATGATTTCCACTCCCTGTTCCCTCTCTCTTCTATTCCCATCTCCTCATCTTCTTCTGCCACCAGACAGGACACTGGCTGACATCAGACTGTTAACTTTACTTGCTTTATCATCCCAAGCCTCTCTGGCTTCCCTCGGTACACTCTCTTGGGAAGAGATAGTCCTGCATTGCCAAGCACAGATCCATTCTGTCCCTTCAGCATGATGCTAATAAAAAGGATTCATAAGATAGACAATGAATCTCAATATGCATTACAAAAATGTATTAGCATTGGATGTAATGAAAATTTAGATATCGGAAAACTACTAATTACTAGTGCTGTTGGCTATACACCTTGAAAAGTATCGGAATAAATGTTTGATGACCAAGAAGTTCCAGTGTGCAGTGCTGTCTTGTACTGGAGTGTTTCTGCCATCAGCAGCCTCCAGAGTACACTAAATCAATATCTTCTATTGACTGTGCGAAGCTATAAGTTTATGACCACTAGACATTGCGTCCTTGGTCATTTTATCACTTGCCTCCTCGTGCTTGGCCCCATTGCTCCTCTGACCCTTTCCTACCCTCACAATACTGTTGCAGGTTCCTTTTCCTGAGGGAGGCAGGATAAACATCTCTTCTGCGTCTAAACATTTTTTTTTTTAAATAACTGTATTTATTGATTTATTCCATCTTCCTTTTCCTCCCAGCCTTTTAGCCTAAATGCTAAGCATAGTAAAAGTTGGAACATGTGGTTCTGTGTCCTTTTGTATTGCAGAAATGGGCTTTGCAACAGGATCCTCTTCTTATATTGGATCTATTGTTATACCAATTACAGAGAATACAAGTTCTTTACAATCCCAATAAAAAACTCTAGCTGCAGTAAATTTTTTTTTCATTCAAAATACGCCCAGATACATTCTCATTTTGTCCGTTGAGGTGACAGGTCAGGTATCAAAGGAGTCAGGTGGACTTCAACCTGACTTCAGCTTTGGTGTATGAACTGAAATTCTTTTTCCACAAGAACCAGCTAATTCTCTGCTGACTGTAGACAGTACATCCCTGAAGAGGGAAAAGGGTTTGCGTTCAATTAGAATATCAATTTTTTAGTTTCATCTCATCTTAATAATTGTCTAGTTTGGCTGTTAATTTGTTAATGCATTTTGAAAATGAAATTAATTATTACAGACTATGTTTTGTTGGGGTTTTTCCCCTCCAGCTGCTAAGTTAAAATCCATATGTTTTACAGGCAGGATGATAATGATGCCAATTGCTTTTCAACTGTTATTATTTTTATACTGAGTCAGCAATGTCTGCAGCATTAAGAGGTATGATACCCAGATCACAGGAAGTGCAAACAACAATCAAAGGGATTTCTTCAGACAGCTTGATAGGAAGAGGGGAAGATGTAAATATAAAGGCAAAGGGTCAGAACAACGTTTCATACAATTCTTTTTGCTGTGCTGGAGACAGAGTCCAGCTAAAGCACAAGCTGCTTTGATACTTAGGGATTCCTAAACTGATTTAATATATACGAGTTGAACTTTGTGCTTTTGGTCCTTGGAATTACACCTACTGCAGGTGCAAAATTTTATCCTGAAGATTTTCTGGAGGTTGACATTAATTAGAGTGAAGTAAGGATTACCTGAGTTTAGCATCAGGGGCATATAAAACTGACTGTAAGCCACTGGTTTTCCCTCCATGGCCTTCCTCCCTCTCAAACTGCAGAGCTGAGACCCGGTATTTTGTCCTTTGAATTATTGTCAACCAAAAAATGGCTTGCCAAGTATACACTGACAGGTATTTTCAGAAAGCTTTTCATTAAAGAATAATGGGACTAATTCACTGTTCAGTCACATAAAGCTACAGCCAGCCTGTGTCACGGAGTTATTCCATATATAAGCTGAAAAAAACCAGAGCAGAATTTGGTCCATTATCTTTAGGATTAATGCCTGAGTGACATAGCTACAATAGATCTGACAGCTTTTCCTGCTAATGTAATTGTATTGCATTGTATTATGAATATTATTAATTAGCACTCCATTTGCAGGTGATCTAATCAGTTAATATACGCCTTTGAAAAATGTAATATTGCCCTACTGGAAATGGATATTTAAGCTGACTTGTGGGAATCTATTTCCATTTCTTTTCATTCCAGTATTCCTATTTCTAACTTCATTGCTTCAATATTTGGCAGGGAACGCTCAGACTGTGTGAGGCATCCCGTGATCAGTATCCATGGGCTAAAACTGCTGGTAGAAACCAGTGTGAAAACTTCAGAGTTTCCTCTGAAAGTACTAGCTCTCTGTTTGATCTCCCTCTCAAACAACATCTCTGACAAGCAAAAAGAAAATATAATTAAAAAAAAAATCAACAGTTTCACTAAAATGCATTCATGTCAGCATAAGTGAGTTCTCATAAATTTTGATGGGACATGTATGTAAATGTGAATCAGGAAATAAAATGAATAGGAAGCGCAACATAATCCATTTAAGAGAAGTTTTTCATTTATGCAAGAATAATAAAGTGTCTCAAATTCATGATTAATCATAAAAATTATGAGAGACCTTTCCTCCTCCTCTGCCAGTATTTCCACACTTCTTGCTTTGTGTTAAGCTATAATTTGTTGATTAAATTAACATTTTCTATAGGCATGTTCATGGAATGAGCAGCAAGGGTTATTATGGTCTTAAAGCAGTTTCCCTGGCATTTTACAAGGCAAGCATAAATCGCATTTTGTATTTCAGTGTTTCTACTTCCCTTGAGGGCCTTCAATGAGCAAAGTGCTAACTTAAGCAAAAGAAAATGAAATGCCTGTATTTTTGGAGCGTTATTACACGAGGAAAGTAACTATAGATGGAAGGAATATTTTGAAAAAAACAGCATGGACACTTTCACCCTAGTTGTGTGGACTAGAATTCTGTTGCTTCTTTGATGAGTATAGAAACATTGCAATAGTATTTATTGATTTACAAACTTATTTTCCTGGATGCTATACTTATTGTTTAGACAGAAGGTTGAAACATGTATAATTAAGGTTAAGGAAATGCATAAAATAACTACCTATCTAGAGTATGAATTCATCAGCCCAGATATTCTCAAGCAGTTGGAACTAATCAATAGCACATCAGATTATCAGCTAAGTATTACAGTGTCATTCCTAGATCGTTATCTATATAAATATTCATATAGAGAATGCAAAACTGTATAATCAGGATTGTTTGCTTACTAGAAAAATAGGGATAAAGCATCATCAACGAAAAAGGATAGTCGTAAGCATGTTCAGGTTATATAAGTGCTGATAAAAAACTCTGCATTTTAGATAGACATTTTAATGGCTTAACCACCACATATTTTATACTTCCTTAGTATTAACCATAATTAAAACATATTTTATACTTCCACCATGGGGAAAGCAATGTTTGTATGAGGACACAATTGCAGGCATTTCTATTTTCCCAGTTACGATCATGCGGGACATGCTTACGCTACAGAATGAATTAAAATGCAAGGACCCTGAAGCTACAGATCACTTGAGATGGTTGGCTGACGCAGTACAATACGGCATCACGAGTTGATACTAATCAACATCCCAAAGCACTAAATACCAACCGGTGTCTGAGCTCTGTTTCTCAGCATCCATTAAAATAATGCCAAGAGTATGCGGATGCAGCTATATTTCTACATCAACCCATAAGCATTATCTTGGCCCTCTCTGGCTCATTTTCTGTAATGTGATGTAGATATAGATATAGCTGCTTGTCTTCGTATCACACATTTGTTTGCCAGTCACAACCTAATTTATTCTGCTGCTTGAGTGTGTCTGTAGTCCATGTGGAGCGCATCTGAGATCATCTTTGAGAGTTAGGCTTGCCATACATGCAGACAGATGATTTGCAGCAGCAAAACCAGATTTGGAATAAGGCCTTAATGATTTATCCATAAGGCTAAGTAGGATTGCAAGTTTAAATCTACTGCAACAGCTTGCTGGTTTCCACTGTGGGATAAACAGCAGCACAGAAGAAAAACGAAGTAGTCCCAGACCAAGCTGCTCCCATCCCAGAACAGTCAGTCCTGGTTATTACTACACTTTGAGAACATGATATCTTCCAGAATGCAAGAGGAATTTACAGGCACTTTGAGTATCTCCTTGCGAAAAGAGAAGAAAATGTGTCTAGCGCTGCAAAGATTTACCTTGCATAACCTAGTGATTTTTCAAGTCTACTATAAAAGCCAGGTTATGCTGTTTGCACAACACTGTCAGGTTGATGAGAGGCAGAACTGTTCTGGAAAACAAAATGAAAATGAAAAAATAAAGACTATGCTGAAAGAGAAAACAAGGTAGAGTTTGTCCCAGAGGATAAAATAAATCCTACGTCAGTGGTCCACACAAACACTGAGGATACAGTACCAGTTCCATACCCAGCTAGTTCTGCTGCAACAGCCTTCTCCTTTCAGACTCTTGGCATGTATCTTACTATCTTCATTGCTCTTCATTTCTTTTAGCTTCATTGGGCCAAATTCCAATTACCTGGAGAGTGAGAGTGGGATGGGGGGCTAAGAACACGTACAGAGATAGAACTTGAATCTTGTTGGACCTAGCAACAGCTGCAGAAGCTTCATTCCTATAAAATATTATTACTGACGCTTTCTCATTTTTAGCTAGACAAATGTGATACGCCATGACTGGGGTTAGCTGTGGCAAATTGTTAATGGCTAAGAATGCTACCTTACTATATGCCGATTGATGTAACTGGGGAGCTTCAGCTTGGTCTTTTTTTTTTTACATATAAAGGATATTTTCTTTATGTCAGTTTTGGTCTTGTCTAAGATAATAAGTTGTAAATTTAGAAAAAATTGCTTTGCTTGACATTCATTTCTTCATTACCAGAATAGATTTGGAGTACTTAAAAAAAGCTTTCATAGAGTGACTGCTTGAATGAGTGAAATAAAAAAAATAGCAACAATAAGAAAAACCTAAATACAATCAACAGAGATCATAAATGTCTCACTAAAATTGATGACAAAAGCTCACTCCCCCTCATCAACATCCAAATGCTTTATCCCAAAAAGGAACAGGACATTAAGAAGCTTCCTTACAATTAACACATTACCAAATTTTTCCTTCCAAGCCCATGCAACCAGAAAGGTCCAGCTATTGCAGAATTATCAGTGTTTATTCACTAGGAATTACAACTGATTTATATCCATGCATATGAGAGAAACAACGAAACTACCAGTGAACTTTTCCATAATATCAACAGCGAAAAATCCTTTGTGTAGTAATATTTACAACTTCTCGACTTCAGCAGCCATTTCAAATAGTATAATTTTGCTAAGCAGCGACTAAGAGAACGTGATAACAGTCTGCAAAGGGTATTAGGACAAGAGAGTGAAAATTTACGTCCTTCAGGGGAGCATAACAAAAAGTAAGGGAATGGAATTAAAACTAGAAAAATCAGTGACCTGATCCTCTAAACACCCAACATCCGATATCACACTTCTTATTTTGAAAGCCCCTAATTAATTCCTATCTCTGTTTTTTTGATAACACTTGTCAGATATTTATAGAGTACCGTCTCTTCCTTGCTCATTGCTAAGTGAAGCAACGTTAATGGACTAGTTTCAATAGCGAATGTGACTCAATACTACATGTTTACACAAATAGTTATTAGGCTATCTAGCAGCTTAATAGGAAATGACTTTGAAATGTGTCATTTTGTGTATTTAATCTTCCAAGCGAAGTGTGAAAGCCACAGAACTGAGGCTTTTTGAAAGGAGTTGCAGTGAAAAAAGCATGGTGCCGTTGTTTTAAAAAGCTTTCAATCTGAATATTTTTCTATACATCCTCCAGGCCATTTGCAGACCACCAGGACCAATCATCCAATTTCCAGTGTGTTATTATAGCTTTTTTCCTGAGTGCAACTTGGGAAACGACTGCTGATTACAAGAATTTTTCAGGCAATGGCAAGAGGCTATTCTGTGTCACTGGCTTTCCGAGCTGCCCCACCAAGTGATAGATGCTCATGTGGAAATGACCCAGAGGAGATGACTAAAGGTCCCTGGAAAATATGGTTTCCAGGAGCAGCACCAGGAAAATTAATCTAGCCTGCCACCCAGTTTAAGCCTAGGTCGGAGGAACGTGCCTTGGACAGAGGTCTCCAAAGATCAGCTTGCAAAATAAGTCACTCTGGCAGAAGTCCATTGCTGGATGACGTCTTTCCAGGCTCTTCTCTGATATAAAGGGAGCAGTGAGCACAGGTTTTGTGCAGTGTTTGATTTATGCATGTGTGGTCAACTGTATTGGATATGTGCAATGCAAACATTTTTGTGGATAATAGTGGCATCTTCTCAGATTAGAGGGATGTATAAGACCTGCTTTGCCAGAGGTAGGGAAAGCACAGTTCAGGCAGAAGCCCATCAGCTGTAGCTGAATAAACAAAGTCTTATCATCTGCATTTTACTGTGGAAACACCAGATCAGAGAACTCACATGAGTTATAGAAATTGGAGATTAGATGTTAAAAAAAATCTCTTGCTTCTAATGAAACCTCAGGCCTTTGATTTAAGTCCTCCTCAAAATAGCATATTTTTTATCTGAATGATTGCAACTAAAATTAGAGTGAGATAGGTATGCAGTTCTCAGCCGCAGAAAACTGGGGACTACTCACTTTCTTTCGGGAAGTTTTAACTTTCTTTTTTCAATTGTACTTCATCTTTCTTTTTCCTCTTCACATATATTAGCTCCTACCTAAATCCTTCACACTGCATTTAGAACCAAATAAAGCATTAATATGTTCATCTGTGTGAAATGTTCTCTTAACTATTACCTCGGGCAGTCATTTAGTTGAATCTGATAGGGGAATGCATTGACATTGTTAAGGTTAATGACCCAATGATTAACAATACACATTTTGCAGCTCAATGCTTCCAGTCACTGTTTCACAGACTAATGTGAACGACGACATGTATATTATGCTACAATATCTGGAATGGAGTCTTTCTTTCTACATAATAGGTGATGTAAAAGAAATCACTCCATGCTCAAATTAGTAGTTCTAAAAGATGGTCAAAGTTTTATACTTATCAAAAACATGAGGAACTTCACTGAGCTCATAGATGATACTATATTAATTCTGATTAGCTCATAAAGTCAGTCAGCTTATAATTTGTGTCCCACTGCATTTAGCTAGATCATCCACAATTTAAAAAAGATACTTTTTATGCTCATAATTGCGCCTTACTAAAGCTGTAGCTATATTGGATCACCCACAGCGCAGACCTGATCTGAACTGATGATCCACTTGGTTGCACTTCTATCAATATCAATATTGAAGTGCTTGGTTGCACTTCAATATGACTTTTATGCTGACCATGGGCAGACAGTTGTGTTGGGCATAAAGGTAGACCAGTAGGGAAGAGCAACACTCAGTCTCACATACAGTCACCTAGATCGAATTTACCTTTTCAAAAATGTTGAACAAACCTGAAATAGGAGTGTAGGTTGGTAACGTTTCAGTGTGCGCACCATGAGGCCATGGTGAGTTTGATTGGTGCCATTCATGTGTACCGTCCTCTGGAAGCAGGATCTGTCCGAGTACAACAGTTGCATCTGAAATAGGGTTCCTTCTGCTTGAATACCATATTTTGTGGATATTTTTGATCCTCAATGTTATGTAGTTGACAAGAGAAATCTCATTTACTTGCCTTTAAAAAAATAGAATTTCCTCTCTTAGGTTCATCACATTGTTTTGAGAGTGCTGATACATAAAAATAGCATAACTGCAAGAAACATTACTATTATTATTTCAGCAACGTGATTCCCATTTGAGTATTCCAAAATAATTTATAAATATTAAGTAATTCACTGAGTTTCACAGCACCCCACTTTTGTTATTAGCACTGCATTAGCATTTTCAAATATTTCACAGGACCCAAATGTACGCTTGGACTTGCTCATAGTCAATAATTTTCAGGTTAATTTTAGGCATAACATAATGAACTGAGCAAATAAATAGAACAGGGCCAAGTTTTGCTAAGGAAGGAAAGGAGCAAAATAATATGTCCTGATGACTAACTGTCATTAAGGAATCTTAACAGATTAGCAATCACATTTTTTTATTCATTTATTATAAATTAAGAGGTGAGTTGAGACATAATCAACCTACAACATATCAGTCATATTTGTTTTCCAAATTTAGGCACTTAAGTGTTCTGATTTTCAGAAGGCCTGCTCAAGAACACGTTCTGTTTAATTACTGGAAGAGGTAAGTGTTCACAGTCTCCAAAACTTTTAACAGTTATTTAGGTGATTAAGCATGGACTGAAGTAACTTTCTTAATTATTTAGTTAAAAAATGTGGAACTATGGCCCATATCCTCATTTGCATTTAGATGTTAGATCACTGCAGCAAAATATATACACTTTAAATTACACGGCAGATATAAATGGATTAAATTATTAGTCCGGGAAAAAGGTTTTCAAGGGCAGGAGTCCATCTCAGAGGGGCATCGCATTGAAAAAAGGTACGTCTGTTTTCTCAACCATCTACATGAGCGTGTGCCACTCAGTACTCACCTTTCTCTCACATTGCCTCATGCACTACAGGCTTTTAGAGTTCTAAGACTTTAGGAAGAAGATTTGTGAACTGAGGCTTGAGCAATTACCATTCTTCTACTTCCCCCTTAAGTACGGTGCTGCATATGCTGCACCTGGTAGACAGGCAGTATGTTGAAGCATTCGAAAGCTGTCAGTGTCAGAATGCATTACAGTGCCGTGAAAGGTCATTTGCTGAACATTAGATGCAGAAGGTATATGCTAATCCATGCCAGTCACTCATATCAAGAGGAGAAAATTTCATGAAGAGAAATAGTTCGCTTTCATAAGAAAATAAGGATGAAAGCATACGACTTGAAGGCATGGATCAAAGAAGAGGTAGGAGGCAAAGTCTCTCTTCCATGCTTGACAGACGTGGCAGATGCAGCCAAGATAATGGCAGTAAAATATACTTAAAACATATAGTTGTTAAGCAAAAATGTCTTTTGTTTAATTCCCATGATTTCTATTCCCTTCCCTCTATAACCTTATGGAAATAGACAAGACCACCTGATTCATTCTTAACTAGTTTTGAAGTGATATCTTAATGACTTTTTACTAGCTCTGTACCTTCTCAGTATTTGTAACACTTTCTGCTCATGAATATGTAGCTTGTTTAATGTACATGCAGATTACCCTTGTTCTCAGGAAATTTTGAGTGTATTTTTAAAGGTTGTGTTTAAAGGAAGCTATGAATAGAAGAAACTTCTTGGGTTATCAGGTTCATAGAATCATAGAATTGTTTAGTTTGAAGACCTTTAACATGATTCAGTCCAACTATCTAACACTGTCAAGTCCACCACAAAACCATGTTGCTAAGCATCACATCCATGGGTGGTTTAGTTACTTCCAGGTATGGTGACTCAACCACTTCCCTGGGCTGCCTGTTCCAATGACTGACAACCCTTTCAGTCAAGAAATTTTTTGTAATGTCTGATCTAAACCTCCCCTGGCACAACTTGAGGCCATTTTCTCTTGTCCCATCACTTGTTACTTGGGAGAAGAGACCAACACCCACCTGGCTACAACCTCCTTTCAGGTAGTTGTACAGAGCGATCAGGTCTCCCCTCAGCCTCCTGTTCCCCAGGCTAAACAACCCCAGTTCCCTCAGCCGCTCCTCATCAGACTTGTGCTCCAGACCCTTCACCACTTGGTTGCCCTTCTCTGGACATGCTCCAGCACCTCAATGTCCTTCTTGTAGTGAGGTGCCCAGAACTGAGCACAGTACTTGAGGTGTAGCCTCACCAGCACCAAGTACAGGGGCACAATCACTTCCTTAGTCCTGCTGACCACACTGTTTCTGATACAAGCCAAGATGCTGTTGGCCTTCTTGGCCAGCAGTTGACCAACACCCCCAGGTCCCTTTCTGTCAGGTAGCCTTCCAGCCACTCTTCCCCAAGCCTGTAGCGTTGTATGGGGTTGTTGTGACCCAAGCGCAGGACGTGGCATTGAGCCTTGCTGAACCTCATACAATTGGCCTTGCATCAGTCTTGTCTTTCAGCCTAAATAGTTTTTTTTCCTATTGCTAGGAATTTATGCCACTGCTGTTTCTAGACATGTCATCATTGGTCAGCTTACGTTCGTGGGGCTCAGCAAGGCATCTATACAATTTCCTCTAGTAAATTGTCTTTCAACCTCTGCCAGAAGCTCAGTGGCTCATCTCTGGATCACTTCTAGTCTGAATTCTTCAGGGTGGGGAGAAGACAATACTCTAAATGAGGCCTCACTGGTCCTTTGAGTAATGGTGTTAATACCTGCTTGTAGCAGCCATCCCCATTCCCATGAGGAACAGGCAGTTTGAAGGAGTGACTCATCATCTGACCTATTTTATCCAGCTCCCTCAGGATGATACAAACACGTTAGGGGTAGGATCCAGATGTCTGTGTACAAGCTAGTCAGTACAGTACAGTGGCTCTGAATCCTACCCCTCACTTCTGGATGGTAAAAGTTATATGAGATTAATTCTGTCCCAAAAGCAAGACATTGCACTTTATTGCTCACCTGCACTTTAGATTAATAACTAAATACAATCAGTCTCAAGGTGTTCCTTTGGAAAATTCACCACTCTTCTAGACTACTACATCCTCCTTCAAATTATTCTTGCATTCATTCCAATGGGTGAAATAAAATTTCATCAGTGATTACTGGGTTCAAATCCCTTTCAAAGAATTCCAAATAACCATTCTTTTTTTATAGAATACTTTTTGCCTCTCAAACAAAGTTTCGGGTTTGTTTTTGTTTTATTCCCCCAACATTTCTTTCTTAAAGCTTTAAACTAAGGAGAGGGAAAAAAAAAATAATGCCACTTGCCTTTAAAACAAGGCAGATATATATATCCAAATGGCATATTGTAATGGCAAGGTCTGCTCTAACTGCAGATTTTTTTCTGTTTGGAAAAGTTCTAGTAGGCATGTCCTAAAATTCAAGTCTCAGAAATATTCTCTGTCAGCGTTTAATTTACTAGTATAGACACAGCCTCTGACTCTGATGAAGTAAGTGATAATGTGCTGCCAGACACATTTCTTCAATTAATAGTCATACCTTAAATACTTAGAGAGCTTTTGATATTATATTATTTTTGAAGTGACCTTCTTGGACAGTGCATAAGCCAGATCACTTTTCACATAAGAAAGTGTTAGGAAGATATTATTATTGTATAATGAGATAAGTATGTAATTGCAATTAAATTTTATAAAAGAAGTTTGTAATCTCAAACATTCAAGAAACACCAGATGCTGTACACTACAAAGGAAATGTGAGTCCCGTAACATTCTTGTGTGGAACTTCCGAATCACTAAGTTTTTTGAACTTCCAAGACTTTTGAGTGTTTATAGAATTAAAGATACAGTCCTGACTGTAACAGGTGAGATGAATATTCCCTCACACAGGCTAACATTACTAGACAGGGAAGTATATATTATATCAAACATGATGGCAGAGACCAACATTCGGAGGGTAAAGTACTTTCAATAATAATGTCCCTTGCACCTTTTGATGGGGTCGAAGGTAGAAACTTTTGTTTCTGAAAATTCAAGAAAGCCTTGCCTATTACTTGGCAGGTTTTATTGCAGCCTCTGCAAGTTCCCTTTCCTCATTTTTACTATTTTTATTTCTTTTGGAAAAAATAAATATCCAGTAACTCTTGATATTCACGCCGAACCAGTGTCTCATAGAAGAAGTATTGGGTTTGAATAACACTGTTTTGCTGCCTATTTGACTATCGACCCAATATATGTCTTTATCTGCAGTCCTGTTCTTGCAGGATCTGTAGAAGTTACTGAAGTCTGCAATGATCTAATGGAGTAATTTATTACACTTTCTCTCAAGATCTTTTCTTTTTTGTTTTGGATCAGTGTTGAGGTCTTTGTCCGACATTAGTCATCAAAATGTTTCAAATATTTACTTTGAATAATGAGGTATCTTGCAGGCACTGTTTAATTTTAATGACAGAACTATGAAAGTAAAATTCACATTAATTCTGGGTAAAAATAAATATCTATATATGGCTTTGAAAACACCTCACAAAACAGGAAAAAAATTGAACTTTAAAAAAAAAAAATACTTCCTACAGATTTTGCTAGAAAAAAGGGCAAAACTTCCTGACAAATCTTTTTTTTTCAGTTTCATATTTGTATTACTGTCTGTAAGTGGACTATTTTCTTTAGCAATGTTACATTCCCGCTAAACAAATTATGAAGTAGAAGTTCTTCTCTAATGCAGGATTAAAACAATTAACAGAAAAGACATAACCACAATTGTGCAACTTCACAAGAAGTACAACTTTGCACAACTTTGTTAAGTACCTGCTTGTCCCAGGACTGTTGCAGCTCTGACATATGTAAACCAAGTTCTCCCCTAAAATCTGAATGTTGGTTTGCAAAGAACTTTTGATCATCTTGCAGTTAAAACTGCTCTCACCATATCAAGTTATTAACAAAGAGCATTTTAATTTTTAGCAGTCCAGATTTAAAAACAATGGTGGTATCAGTGATTTTTCACTTGTGATCTTTCCTTCTTCATCCAACAGTATAAATGTATAGTTGCAATATAGGCTAAGTTACCTCTTTTTTTTTTTTTTTTTTTTTTAACATCAAAGTTACTTTTTCACGTCAAAAGTACACATTATTTTACCTACTGGGGAATTTTCTTAGTCCCTCACTTTGTAAAAGCCAAATACATAGCATATTGAACTGGTTTTTATGATTCGGTATAACATGTGACTAGGATATTGCTAAAATCTTTGCACTATTGGAGACTACCTTTGTCTAACAAGGTCTTTGCTGAAGGATGTGAAAAGTGGAGATCATTTATAGCAATACATTCATCAGACACTGCTGGTGGCAGCTGTTTAAACAACAGCGTGGCAGCAAGTCAATCTTCCTTCCATCACACAAGACACGTGATACACTTCACTGTGCTTATGGGAAGGGTTTCACTCTGTTAAAAAACCATGTATATCTTTAAAACCCATGTAATGTATAGCTAAAAAATGCATTCTATGGTTATGCCATTGTCTAACAGAAGCAACTGACAATGCAAATTTAGGACAATGAGCCTGGGTTTTTGTTCTCTTTTTTCCTTATTCCATGAGGTATCACATGCTCTCAAGGTACAAGGTACCTTTGAACAGCTAGTTTGGGATTTTTGTTAAAAACTCATCGTGATGTACAGTATATAAACTGGAGATCATGGTTCTACAGTCTCCAGAGATTCACGCTGTTTAGTCAAAGGCTGTTGACCATACTTAATTATCACTGAAAGTAAATACAAAACTTAATGTCAGCTACCTGAATCTTGCATTAAAATTACCTGCTTCTTGCTGATGCTCCACCTCTGCTAATGACCTAAAGAATCGGGCTTCCTAGATAAAACATTATTTAGTACTTTAATTATATCTCCTTACAAGTAAAACTGAGGAACTTTCCCATTTGTTTTACAGTGGCCATTGGAAGGTCAGAAGGAAGGTATGTTTAATCAGGTCAAGCCCCTGCTCCACCAGGCATTCAGGCACATATAGGACTCAACAAACATGGCTGCTTTGGTATCACTCAGGATGGAGAAGCACTTCTGCACTACTGACTCATCACACTGGCCAGACCCAAAAGTCCCGGTTCAAGACTTGAGGACTACAGTCATGGGTACAGAAAAGGTTATAGTGAAAAATTATAGGTGCAGGAACACCTAAGATTAAAAGAAGTTCATTGCTGGTGTTACTAAAACAAACAAGCAAACAAAACAAAAAGAAGGCAGCAACAGTTTTAGAAAATAATATACATGTGCAAATACCACATGGACTCACTTATGGATGGATAATGTGAAACAAATCCTACACCCCTGACCTAAGATGCCTTAGATGCTTCGCTATTAAATCCTTTGCCTAAGGGCTGAGCTCTTCCACCAAAGATTTTGTTATCTGCGTAGATAAGATAGACAAAGGATATTGAAGGTACACAAGAGAGAGTTGGCTTGCCCCATGAAGATACACTGCGAGGTACACTGAGGAGAAATCTTCACCAATACCATCCACAGCTTATTTCATGGCCAATGACGATTGCTCCTCATTTTGAAAGGACAGTGACTAGCACATCAGTCACACCAATTATTAAAACAAAACCCTGAAAAACTTTAAAGCAGTAGATAAGAACTCAATATTTGGAAGCACTCTCACGTTAGCACAGACAGTAGGGCTTTTACTCTTAATTATGGTTTTAAATGATCCTCTATCACAGACAAAGAAGTTGAACACCAGTGAATATCTCTAAGAAGCAGAAATGCTAATCATAGAGAAATTAATTCTGTCTTCATCAGAGCAAGTAAAATGCCACTTTTACTTTAACAAGACTGCACAAACAAATTAATTCTAAATGAGGCAACATCGTCCTGCCAATTCTCTTGCAGGGCTCAGTTCTACCTTCTGCTGCTTTTCTTACTCTGTTTAGAAATTTCCTTTCAGGAGGGAAGGGAAGATTTCCACTGTGTGAAAACACCACATAGTAAAATACATACAAAAAGGAGATGAAAAACACATTGGCCTGAATACATCTTATTCATTTTTAGAGAATTAACTCAGGCACCCATGTTTAGCAACTATTTACCCTAGGCTTTTGCTAGAAGATGATGTTCAGAAGAAAGCAAAATGGACGTTTCCGAGGTATGAATTACATCTAGAGGTATATCCACTGTGTATAGAAGGGGCCTGGGTTTCAAGGAACATAAACACTTCCTTGCAAAGGTCTGGAATTAGACAGGCTAAAGTTAAGTCCTCCTGCATTTGAAGCACAGCCCTTAAGTGTGGAGGATGAGATAGAATGTGAATGTGCCATAGCTCAACATCAAGAGCTCTAAGACGTTTTGCACCATCAGAGTGGGAAGGTGAGTAAGATGTGATGATCCTTATTTTATTACTATTTTCTATGCTATCATTAAAGCAAAGAGACCCTGAGACCTCACTGGGATGTTGAGTCAGTGCCTATTAAGAAGTGCTTATTTTGCAGTCTAAACTGACAAGACAGAAATCAGAGTCATTATTCCTATTTTAGAGGAATGAAATCAGGACAAGAGATTAAAGTTTGTCTTAGGTGGCCCAGAAAAACAATTGGTGAGCAGAGAATAGCTGACAGATCTCCTCAATCCCAGTCACACACCTGAACCACATAATCTCCTATTTCTCAAATTGTTCAATCATCTGGCCATGCAATACAAGCTGCAGGTGATTGGACGAGGTGAAGAAAAGGAGTGGACAGCAAGGGAGGAGATTTCCTCCATTTCTGCCTCTTGCCTTCACACACCTGAAGAAAAAGTTTTCCCTGGCTTTGATTTTCAAATCATAGTCTATGACATCCCTCTTTCTTTTCCAAGAACATCTTTCTTTTTTTACCTCTCTCTCGCCTTCATCTTTCCCTGCTCCCTTTCCCTATATGGTTCATTCGCAGTTGCGTAGCAACAGCACGTTCCTTAAAAAAGAGACTTGCTAGATATAAAAGACTGAATGAAAAAAGTGAGTTGTACAAGGTCTTAACGAGACCATACACCAACCACATTTTCTGACCGATTCCAAAGAAGTAACTAGTGAGGTGTGCGGGCCAAGGCAATGTAGGATTCAGAAAGAATCAGCATTTTTGACACTCGTTTCCAGCTGTCTTTTTCTAGGCCCATAGGCAGGGTCCTCCATAACTTCCTGTGTTTGGAAAGAACAGAGCAGCGTGTATGATAAAAGAAGGAATGAGAATTTAATGCCCAAATAACCAATGAGAAACCCATGCCAAGGAAATAAAGGAAAGAAATAAACCTGGTATTTTCTTATAGTCATGCTTAACTCCTCCAAAAGACCTAACTGTACTGCTAGCTCTGTAACTTTGAAGGATTCTTCTGCAAAGGAGAATTGATTTGTTCAAGGACACATGTGAGTTGAAGCAAGTCTTAAACTCAAAAGTTATTTATTCTTCTCAACATATAAAATAGTCAGTGGAGATCCCACTGTGATACATTACTTGCTATTGCAGTTTAGGTGCATTTATCGTAGACAACACCGAGTCAAGTAGGATACTGCAACAAAGGCCAGTCTTAAGAAAGTCAAGCAACTTAGACATGTAAAACAGAAGCCAGATGTATGATAGCACGTTGTTGAAGCGGAGCAGAGGAAGATCAATATTATACAGAGGGTTAACAGTGAAGAACAAAACAGTCTTCTCCAACTTTAAAAATTTTTTGTTCTGAGACTGAAATCTAGTGCCATGATGTGCCATGTCAAGCTGTTGCAAATGACAGAAACCTATCATACAGAACTTGACATAATTTCTTCTATCCTTAAGTAAGTCACAGGATCATAGACTCACAGACTGGTAGGGGTTGGAAGGGACCTCTGGAGATCATCTAGTCCAACCCCCCTGCTAAAGCAGGATCACTTAGAGCAGGTTGTCATGGGATCGTGTCCAGGCTAGTTTTGAATCTCTCCAGAGAAGGAGACTCCACAGCCTCTCTAGGCAGCCTGTCCCAGTGCTCGGTCACCCTCAGAGTGAAGAAGTTTTTCCTCATATTGAGATGGAACTTCCTGCATTCCAGTTTGGGCCTGTTGCCCCTTGTCCTGTCACTGGGCACCACTGAAAAGAGTCTGGCCCCTTCCTCTAGACATCCACCCTTTAGATATTTATAAGCATTGATGAGATCCCCTCTCAGTCTTCTCTTCTACAGGCTAGACAGCCCCAGCTCTCTCAGCCTTTCCTCATACGAGAGATGCTCCAGTCCCTTAATCATCTTTGTAGCCCTCCGCTGGACTCTCTCCAGTAGTTCCCTGTCTTTCCTCAACTGGGAAGCCCAGAACTGGACACAATGTTCCAGATGAGGCCTCACCAGGGCAGAGTAGAGGGTGAGAATAACCTCCCTCGACCTGCTGGCCACGCTCTTAATGCACCCCAGGATACCATTGGCCTTCTTGGCCACGAGGGCACACTGCTGGCTCACGGATAACTTGTTGTCCACCAGGACTCCCAGGTCCTTCTCTGCAGCGCCGCTTCCCAGCAGGTCAGCCCCTAACCTGTACTGGTGCTTGGGGTTATTCCTCCCTAGGTGCAGGACTCTACACTTGGCCTTGTTGAACCTCGTTTGGTTCCTCTCCACCCAACTCTCTAGCCTGTCCAGGTCTTGCTGAATGGCAGCACAGTTTTGTATCATCAGCAAATTTGCTGAGGGTACACTCTGTCCATTCATCCAAGTCATTTATGAGTCTGTTGAACAATTCCTTGCTCCCCCTCAGCATGTGAAGTGCCTTCTCTTCCATTTAGATCCATCACTTCTTTCACTCAGTCTACAGGAAAAAGAGAAGGTGTAGTAAGAGCACGAGAAAAGCCAGATTTCTGAGTAGGATGACACCTTTTGATAGATCTGACTCTTCTATGAGATGATTATGTGTCAACACAGTCAGTATCCATGGCCTTGATCTACTCAGCCTCAATTGCTGCTTGGGTTCTCAGCATGCAGAGGAAGACTTTTGTGCATAATGATAGAAGTAATGAAATGATCATTGTGTCAGGAAAAGGTTCAAAAGCAGCTCTTTGATGACATGAGTAGCAGCAGCAATTATAAAACAGTAGCTATGCTTAGATTTAATTTTTCTTCCAATGCAGTTACAGAAGTATAATAAGATACAAAGGAGTGTCCTGGCCATAAAAGCTAGAGCAGAAATAGCTAGATACTGAGAGAGATTGGAAATCTTGGTCAATCTGATTTTTTCATCTTGATCTTATCTTAATCTATTAATTTAACTTCTCTGATGAATCGTTTCCTGTAAAGCAGAAATAGTCTACTTCTATTTCAGGGAAGTTGTGTGATGAATGTTTATAAAAGTCTCTGAGGATAAAAGCCAGAAACAAGTACTAAGAGTTAAATGAATGGGATGAATTAAGATAAAGTCTAGCAAGATCCATACCCCATCCTTCTCTTCGACTATTGGGAAATTTGCCCACGTCTTCACTTTAATTTGCAATGATCAGCAGTCAGATTTTAGACTTGAACCACAGACTAGCAATTTTTTTCCTTTGAAATTTTCTAAAAGAGGAAAGGTTTGATTCCTTTCTATCTTTTATGGAAAAATGAGGAAATGGAATATTTAAAGAATGAAAACATTTTTAATTCCATGCCAGAACGTCCAAAGAAGATGGGACTTGGAGCAAGAACGGGCTGAAATGAGAAAAAGAGCTGTGTAGGAAGGGATGAAGAACTCAAAAGTCAGAGGTTTGTAGTAAATCTTTCAGTAATCATGATCCCAGATCATTAGAAAGGAATTCAGAAGAGGAGATCAGATGTTTCGAGGGAGCTTTAAGATTAATGAATTCATGGAAAGGCTGATAAATAAGACTGGTAGAAGGTAGCTGACCAGATGTTATTAAGAAAAAAAGGATCAGTTGTCTGTAACATAATGGAGTTGGGTAAAGTGAAAAGGTTTTTAATTGCAGGAGACTGAACGTACCTAATGGTGTCTGCTCCTGAAAACAGAGTATTGGTCCTACCCAGTTGCTTAGGAAAACACCTGGTAATCCCAACTGTACAGACATGGAAGAAAAGAATCGTAGCTGAAATTAACCTCTGAAGACACATAACCTAATATGCTGCATTAGGTCCAGCCGTTTTGCTGATCTGATATACAAAAAGAAAACTGTAAAAAAAGATTGTGGTTTGGTAAGGAAGTTGTGATCCCCTCATAGCCATAGGAGACATAAACATTTGATGTAGACAGAACAAAAATGTATTGAGACAGGAGACTTGCAGGAGTCAAGTGTGGCAAGTTTGAGTAGACTGAGACTGAAATAGCTGGAGTTTTCTTTTGGATGTGGATGAAAATAATTTTTAGAGTTTCATAGGAAACCAAGATGCACAGACAGCATCAAAAGAACTCCAATTTAAAACATCTGAATGTATCCAAAAGTTTCTGAAGACATTTAAAGGTATACTAAGACAGTATAGGCAATAAAATTTCAATTAAAGATGCTCATAAGCAGGCTAAACTACATCTCTATATGACTGATACTGATGATATGGTGCAGAAAATAGAGATACTTCACTGCATCTCCCACCTAAACATCCTCACCTCCTTCACCTCCTGTTTAAAAATCACCTCCTAGACAGATTTTTATCAGTTGAGTCCAGACAAACACAGTATTTATAAAATTCACATTCTTCTCTGAAATGCAGTTCAGTCATTTGATACCCATGTGCACGTCTGCATCTGATGAGTGCTGCCCTTGTTGCCAACTTCCAGTACCTACTGTGTTAAATAAAGTCCTTCAAATATTGTTTTGTGGGTAAATGTGATGCTGGTGCAGGGGAAATTACAACACTAATAAATTAATCTCTCTAGCTAACATGAACACTGATTAAATTGCTGCCTATGCTACCCTGTCAAGAACCGCATACAGGACTACAGTTTTCTTTTAAGAGCAAGAGGAACTAATCTCTCCTGATCTATACCTTGTAGCAGTAGCGAAATATTTCATTTGTTCACTTTGCCCTGTCTTTTCATCTAATCTAAGGCTGTCAGCAAATGTTATTCTGGTTTGTGAATACAGAATACTGCATGAACTCACATTGAAGACACTAAATTCATAGCAGTTGACTATTGAATAACTGTAAGATAGGAAAACTAATTTCAGGGTGGCATTCACCTCCTGGGACAAAATTCATCCATTCTCAGTATCTATGATGGGTGAGATGAATTACTTTCTGGAGGTGACTAGTGCTCTTCATTGACTGCAGAGAAACTCTACAAAACTAACTTAAACTACACACTGAAACTGTAGTTGGCTTAAGTACATCCTTAATGACTTCCTGTTCAACCTGTGATTTCACAATGATTACTTCCTCATCCCATCACCAACTCTGTGAGCCATCTAATCTTTTAACTTTATGAATGTTTTTGCATGAATTATTTGCCATATCCAGTATGATACTCAAAAAAAATTCTAACAGGACTTAGATCTGTAAGTACAGCACTGAACATTAAGATAGCTCATGAATGAATAGCAATAAAGTGCATTTTTTAATAAATTCAGTGACAATTCTGTTTCCTCTATGTCCTGATATATAAGAAAGTAGCTTTACTGTAATGGATCATTTCAGAACATTTACTCCGGTGTTTGATTTAATGAATCATGTTTATTCTCAGAGATGAGCTCTCCAGATAAGCTCTGGAGAATCTTCTGTGGCATCTTAACACGTAAGAGCCTGCAGCTCTCTGTGCATCCATCTATTGGAGTTTATCACACCCTTAACATATTCTAAGAGAACACAGCCCAATGTATGGGCTGCTGCATTTAATTGTTCAGTAGCTGATTGCAGTGAAAATGAATTTGCACTGATGGTGGTCTGTGAAGTTGAGCAAACTGTCAGATAACCACTCTTCTATTAACAACAACAACAACAACAACAACAACAAAAGTATTTGGCACAGATAGACCCATAGGGTGACAGAGGTAGTATGATCTATTCTTTCCCATTAGTTCAAATGGTTTATTTAGAGCCACCAGGATGTGGGAAAACAACTGGAACAGTTACGACAGACCAGAGAAATTAGATCTGGGTGATAACTTAAGGGCATACATGACAACAGAACTAATCATAGCTAACAACCATCTCTAGTACTGCAGAGGATTTTAGTTAAGAGAGTCAGCTGATGTTATAACAAATTAGCATAGTCAGAATTACAAAATATAACACATCGATGCATTAGTGATGCACATGATGTGTGCACTTGGGGCTTAATTAGTGATTGGCTGTAGGCCTGAATGTGAAAATAAACCTGTTAACTACCCACTGGGGAGACCGCCAGAGCCGTGGGTCCCCCTGCAGAGGGAGGCAGGTTGGACGGGGCAAGTTCCTGCTTTCTTGCAGGCTGAAGTATCTAGTTATGTCTTCAATGTGTCTAGACAATTTTTGTCTATTCAGCTATCAGTAAAGTCATTGCAGCATGTGTGAGAGCATTTGCATTCCTTCTCAGTGTTGACAGCAGCAATGAGATTTCTTTCAAGTTCATCTGGTATTCGGGATAGCGACTAGGGCAAGTAATCAGATGTAGACAGTCCCATGCCCTTGCAGTGGGACTGCTACTCCTAGCTTGGATGAGGCTACTTGGTGAACACCTACACACATTAAAGTGTACACATACTCCCAGGCGATACCGAACGGGAAAGAATTCGTCTCTGTTTGAAGGCCCAAGGTCAAGGGAGGAGCAGAGACTAAATTATGACTCGGAGAATGAAAAATAAAAGATGCCCTCTACTCTTGGAGGTACCAGTCTAATCTGTGAGAAGCCTCATGTGAAGTGAAATCAATCTGCTCTGACACTTGACTCCTTTGGAATAATCATTAGAATAACAAGTGGAGAGGCTAGAATGGAATGGAACCAAAGAATCATTTCTGTTTCAAGCAACTGCCAAAATACCTATTTACCACTGAGACCAGAACAACTCTGAAGCAGCTGTTGTGCTCTTCTGGGTAAATAATATGTGTTAAAAAATGTATAAACATTTATACATGTTTACCTTCGAGACATCAGCTTCTCTGAAGCAGACATCTCCCTTGCTGCATACATAATACATGCTTTATTTGAAAAACTGCCTAAATTCATAAAGGGAGAAAAACCTGTAGGGCACTGTGTATGTACAGTGCTGTTATCGCTTGCAAATACAGACGTAGTGGAGCCTTAGCATATAATACGGCCTTATATTCTGTGTTCAAAGTCTTCTGCAAGATGTTCAAATGCTTCTGCAAGTGTTCCTATAAGTTTGGCAAATACTGTTATCTACCCGTTTCGAAGAAAGGCCAGGATGTTGAAAACTATTTACTGAGCTGCAGGCTTTCTTCTGCATAAGTTCAGTGTGAGCCACAGCAAAGAAAAAGTTAAAAACTCCTCAACCAGTGGTGCTCCATAATGGCTTCATCTCATCATCCATCACCATTAGCACCAGGCATCTAGTCTCAGTTAATGGTTGAGGCTCCCTCCACAGTCCACAAAGAGTGAGAAATACGCTGTGTGCAGAGCTAATATAGTTATAATTCATTATAAATATTATCACAAGTGACTAGCTTATCCACCAGAAGAAAATTATGTTCAGCCAATGCATGTGTCCAGACACAAGTTCAACCCTTGTCACCAACCACTGAGCACTACTCCAGCTGATTGAGGTATAAAAGGGCATCTGATTCTCCAGGCAGCAGCTCACTCCTTGCGTACAGAAACTTGCATGGCATTACCTACTTCAGTCAGATGAGACATCTTGACTCAGAAGTATCTTTGTGTCTCATTGCGATCCTGCTTAAGATCCACAAATGTAAACAACTGTTATATAAAGCTCACATGGAGAGACATAATTTGGTTTTCCTCTGTACCATCTTACCCACTCTCCAAACTCTGATTAGTAAAAATCTATAAAATTAGTCATGTTCGCTACAGCAGTCTATGAATTGCCTTATTGGAACTTAACAGTGGTTCATGCAATGCAACATTGCCTCTGATGAATTAGACAAAGGTAAACGACTTGATGGTATGTGGGATGATATCCCTGGTAAGAAATACTTCTCTCTCTCTGTGCCTTTTTCCTGCTATCTGTTGGTAATCATTTTATATTCCCAAACTTGATATTTAAAGATAACTCTTTTATTATTTAATCAAAATAAATTCATTTGATTGTCCACACTAAAAACCTCCCAGTCATCACTTGGCGTTTCATATGCAAATCTGCAATAACAGCATATCGTAAGCATTGAGTCCACACTAGCAAGGGAGTTAAAAAGTATGGCATAGAAAAAAAAAAAGTGTCAAGTGCTTTTAATCAGAAACCTCCTTACTGAGGAAGAACTAAAACCATATCTTTATCCTTACCATTTTCAGCTCAGGGCACAAAAGCTTGGTGGCAGTTTCCAACATGAGCCCCTTGCAATTATGCTGCATCTTGTTTTCTTGTTCTAGGCCACTTTCACAATTTCAACGATTTGATCAAGCATTATTCTCCATCTAGCATTCCTGTCATTGCCAAGGTGTCATTATGCTCTGTAGAAAGACCTGAGTCCCTAGTTTATAACTAATGGAGCTTTAATTATTAATTGATATGTTATTGATAAAATCATTATGAGGGGTCATGGCCTTTGTACCATTAATAGAGGGGCAATCCTCTGGTACATTTTTACACATCTTTATGCGGGAGATCTTTTTCTTTTCTAATTTATATGGTACTAGATAAGGGATACTCAATAAATTAGTATTATTCCAACTGCATGGTAACACTACTATAAACCAAAATTATCTATGTACCCATCAGTGCAAGGGTATGCAGGTAACAAATACAAGAACTTCTTATATCCTAATGATGCTGATATCCAATTACTTTGGCACTTTTTGTGTGGATAGATGTTATCTTGCTTTACACAAAAGCAACATTTTGCAAAACCAATCTGTCACTTTTCACAGACCTTTGACAATTTCTTTGTGCATGGAATTTTTCTTCTGACCAGGGAGTAATTCTATTAAATAAAACCTGATTTTCAGAAGAGCGGAACATGGACAACTCCTGCTGGAAATCAGCTGAGAGTAGTGATTCCCATCACCTCCACAAATCACTGAGTGAGTCCTTGTTTGCTTGTTATAAGTTCAGGTTCTGCAGAAGCGTTTTCACCTGAGAGGAAGCTCTAGCGATCTGAGCTCTGCAGCGGAATCACTGGGTGTAACTCTGTCCTCTGTTACAGAAAAGCCGTTCTAGGTGAGCTAATGATCTTCTCTGGCCTCAGACACTGTGCTTCTGTAACAGCCTTTCACAGTAGATAGCTATATGTGACAAAATTTTATATGGCAGGCAGTCAAGAATACCAAGAATCCATGAAAATTGAGTGGTATAGTTGTGTTTGACCAGATATGAGAGCTCAGAAAGCAGTGCACTGGAGTAGCTATAGTAAGTGCTCACAGGCTTGTTAATTTGGTGGAAAATATACCATACAAAGTGAAATCTGGAGTTTTCAGGTAAGGAATCAGCCGGTAACAGCTCTGGTTACCAGTTGCGTTGCATATGTGTTTCTAAATAGCATGTTCTAAATAGGTATTGCAATATAGCTGAAGATGCATATATATTTCCCAGTGTATGAGTTATGACAGAGGAAAAAAACAATGGGCCAATACCTACTTCAGAAGGCTTGAATATGACATATGAAGTCGGTGAAAACATTAAAAAAACATTTAAAGAAAACTTTAAAGAAAAGAAAGAAAACTATATTATTATTGTTCCAAAACCCAAATCTATTTCCAAGGAATGTCGGTAATAGCCCAGTTCTGAAATCTTCAACAGAAAAATTCATTTAAATTATCAAAAAAGAATAGAAATTATACAGAAGGTCAAGAACATGAAATTAAAAATGAAGTAACTGTTCAAATTCAGAATTTAGCTTTAACTTTATGCAAAGCAGCTAAAGAAAAAAGAAAGAACAACTTTCTTTTTGAAGATATAGTCAATTCATTTTCCAGGGAGTTAATAAGAAATAAACAAATTATTGCAACACTGAAATGGGTTCAGTGAATTCCTAACACGTGCATTTTATGGCTAAGATAATAGTTTATTTTTGAAGTTGGTAAAAAATTTCATATTATGCCAAAGTTTTGGACCATTCTGGTCTCTGAAGAAATGAAAATTCTAGGAGCTTTCTGCAGCTGATGTAGTTTTTGTTAGTTTTGTTTGTGTTCAACAATTTTGCTGGCCTTTCCTTTGCAGTACCTGAATTTTTTTTCCAGAGTGAGAGGAGACCAAGCAGCATGCATGGGCAGCAGGCATGTCCTGACCCTGGTCAGAGGAGTCCTGGGAAACCCCCATGCTGCTGAGGTGCTGGCTACAAGTTTTCATTCAGCAGCCATTACTTCCAGCGGTCAAACATATCAGCAGCATGTGGTGGGAGATGAAGGGAATTATTCACTTCAGAATTATGGAAAGAAAGAATTTCCTGATTATAAATACCAACAGCTAATCTCATTCTCTTCCTGATTTTCTCCTCAGTGGTCTTTGCTAATAATCCTTCCTTAAATGTCTCTCTTGTGTTCAGAAATCAAACTAAGACTGACTTTTTGTCATAACTCATCTCCAATACAGCACGGGAACTACAGAGATGCATTTAAAATCAAACTTGGCATTTTCTTTGAGACAGAGCATATTAATAGGATGTTAAAGTGAATGCAAAAAACCATTCCCATCAAGTATTCTCTTATTATAGTCACATTTAATATTTCCCAAGAGCCAAAGTCAAGCTCATGAGAGCAGGGGTAGGAGAAGAGAAGGTAAGGTGGGAGGAGCCAGGTACCATGCTGAATTGGCTGGAGAAGATGCGAAATATATTAAGTCATGTTTTCTTGAAGCAGTTATGAGTGCACAGTCCTTACATTTTGGAAAGCTGACTTTCACGTCCAAAATAAACCTGCACCTTAAGAGAGCAATTCTATCTCCTGAAGACAAAATCCCTTCACTCACGCGGATGTAGCATGATTACACTGATCTGTATCACCATAATTGTTGAGTTTACTGAGAATATCTGCTAAACATGCTGAGAAATAGTCACAAACAACAAATGAGTTATCATATAGTTGTTGCAAGAAGTGGGCATACTCTCTGAATGAAATGTTTTAATCTGCTTATATATATTACATCTCTATTAGGGACAAGAACTTGATTGGATATACATAATTTAGCTGGAGGCAATAAGAAGCCTTTCATAAGAAGCAAATATTAGTTCTTCTGCCAGTCTTATGTGGGTCTTTAGCACTGGAACTGCACTCTTCTATTAATTTAGGAGATAATTTAAAGTGCATTTAATAAGATTCATTACCCTTAAGCAGTACTTTAGTTGTTATCACTAATAAATAATCTAAAAAGAAAAAAGAACTCAAAGAATTTATCCAGTTTTATATCCAACCTCTTTCCTTAAATGAAAATTTTATTAGTGTAATTGAAGATAGCAGAAAGTACATGATACAAGACAGCTCCAAATATACGAATTTGGACATTTTACCAGCTTGGGTAGACTTTAAAATGCCTACTTGAACATTGCAAGTGCAAACTGGAGCCCTTACAACTTAAAATCTGAGTCACGCTGACGGAGCTGAGTAGCTCTGCAGTGCAGGCTGAATGTGTTTGAGCTTTCGGGAGCAGTCACGTTATGGCTGGAGTCATGATATTGCTTCTTCCCCACCCTTTTGGAGAGTAGGAGTGAAAAAGATGTCTGCACTGCATCAGGTGCTATTTACATACCTATTATTGTAGGTACAAAATAATCTCAGCATCTGATGATGAGACATTCTCTGGCTTCCAAAACCATCAAAAGCATCCATCTATGGCAAACCTAAAAGAGGCAACAAATCTCTGTAGCATATGCCACTAAGACTTTCTTTTTTGTAAAAGTTTAATTTTCTCTTGGAAAAAGAAAATTGAGCTGTACTCTTCCACCAGATGACCCTTGGATCCTCTCCTCACCAGAAAGATAAGCATGCTCAATTCCATTGTTTTATATATAGGATTCAAACTATTCCCCAATTCCTTACTTCTTTCCAAGTCAAAGTTCTTCCTTCATCACTTCTATGCTAATCTCCCCTCTCAGTAGCTCTTCATAGCCTTTTGTTTTCTAATTAGTTCCTTCTTTATACAATATAACAACATCAATCTCTTTTTTTTTTTTTTTTTTCTTTCCCTTTTCAGGATTTTATGTCCCTCAGCAATCTGTCCCTTGAGGGCTGTTTAGGAGGAACCATAAGCTTAGCATAAGGTCAGTTTTCATGCAAGAGGCACAAAAACATTTGCCCTGTGTGATTCACCCAGCAAATTAAACACAGAATCAGTATTCTGCATGGACTAGTAGATGAGAGACCTTTTTGACAAGTCACTGCGGAAGCTGCAAAGGTGACAGCAAAGGATAGCAAAGTAAATAAGTAGGGGGAAAAAAAAGAGAATAATTAAAATATATTCACCAGAAACATTAAAATGTCCAACGGCTCCATTTGTTCTTAAGAATTATGTGTAATGAAGACTTGTACTCAGATGTCCCATCTAATCCACATATGCTTTCAACCTGAAATACTAATTTTATATGAAGCTGTTTGTGGTTTTTTTCTTCAAAATTAATTTTCCATTTTTTCCTAAAAAGTGGAACAAATTCAGCAGAAAGGAAAAAAGGTTATTCCTTCTAATTCTGCCAATGAACGCAGTTGGAAGATGAAAGGATTCAAATGACTTCCAATGGGAGGACTCAAACCTAGAACATCTCCAGTTTTGGTGTGTGTCTCCTTGAGAGAAAGGGATTTGTATCTGATGCTGTTCCCTTCTTCTGTAGGTGTCTTTTTGAAGAGTGACCCACATCTGCACAGCTTCCATAGGAGATGTCTAAAGTGCTCATTTGCAGTAAGTTCAAGCTGTGGTGTCTAGATATATTTGACTGGAAGATAAACACAAAAATACTCTCCCACCATGGATTAGAACCATAAATTGGGGCTATTAGTATTATACTGTTTTACAGTGTATGATGAGGATAACTGCATTAAAAAATCATTACGTGCTCCAGTGCTACAACGGCAGAGGTCTAATATGTTCTAAAGAAAATAAAGGTCCAAAGCTGTGGATCCTGCCAGGAGAACCCAAGCTTATGGGGATAAGGTTTAAGTGTTGGAAATGCAGGAACTGTGTCATAAACTGCCTTTTATAGCAAAAAGCATAGGTATTTATAAAAGAAATTGTGAGTCCCCAAAATTTTATCCATTACAGTGTCCACATTTATATTTGCCAACCCATATAGGTGACAGCCTGTATTTAATGGGCAGGCGTATGAAAAACGGGTTTCTCGTGTGATAAAATTGTGCAGCTGTTGATGTCTTATTGTTGGCACTGGTTTCTGATACAGACACCTGAGGTGAAAAATGAGATGCAGTTTCAAAGACATGAATAAATTCTGATTGTGAATTATTCCATTTAGTTGCACAGAGGAAACAGAGATGTGAGGAGGATGTTTTTTGAAACTCCCTCTCACTGGCTTTGTTGCAACAAAATAAATATATTTATATACTTTTTGAAATTGGAACAATTTCTGCTATTGTTCCATTTCTCCATTTTTAATTAAACAATGCTCCAGTTAAATTTCAATTGGATTGCTTCAGGTAAAATAAAATAAAACAATGTTGAGGTACAAAATGTAATTAATTTAAATGAGAAATTTTTACCTTTTCCCAGAGTTACAGGACATTGTTCAGAGGAATTATTCATCTAGTCTGCTGGTTATAAATCTTATAAATTAACAAAGTCAAGGAAAAAAAAAAATCCTTCCCCTTCCATATTAGGAAAATAACTCACACTCATTCCTCCCTAACACCACCTATGAGACACTGAACGTTGAAAGCATATTTATGCAAATAGCAAAACACAGAAACTGAATTATAGCAAAATAGAGGAGCTTTAGGAAGCTAGAGAATTTTTTCTTCAGCAATTCTGGCATCTGTAGTTTTTGAACAGTAGCTACCCTGTTTCACTTAGTCTACCATTACTTCAGAGAGAAAACCTGCAAGACCTGATACTGTGCGTCCCCCGAACTGATAGCAGCAGGAATATAATGTGTTCAGACCAGGAGGATGGTCGGCTGGCTGAAAATTCAGGGGCCCCAGCACTCGCCCCTGGCTTTATGAAGGGAGATAGAAATAGCAAAAGTGTTCATGAGGTGTAAAAAGCCAAGCTAAGCAAAGAGTAACCCTTGGCTGAGCACTTCGAAATACATAAAAGCAGAAGATTGTGAAAAGTATGATACAGTGAGCACGGGCAAAGCACGTGTTTGACCCAAGGAGATGTGAAGCACAGAGTTGTGTATGGGTGATCTCTGGTCTGCTGGGGGACAGAGTATGAGCCGCTCACCTCTGTCCTGTGCCATGTTAGCCCAATTTACCCTTCTTTATGGTCTGAAGTACCCATCTCAGCTAGATTTTGTGTATTTGAGTTAGGGAGCTGCAATTAGAGCCCAGTGGAGGATAGAGCAGGCTCTACGCTCAGCTAGAACACGCAGTTGTCCAAGAACTGCAGGTTCGTAGGGTCTGTCTGCACAGTGAAGAGCAGGAGCCAAAGTCCATTCTTTGGCCTTTAGGGAAAATAACACAGGGTGGATGGACGGAAACAGCTAAATGTTCTTCTTAAATACGGTAGCTTCGTGCATAACAGCTGCTCAGGCCAGCCTATTACACACGGCGTGAGAGGGCACTGGCTAGAAAAATTCTAGTTGGCAAATGTCAAAATTGTCATGGAGCATGATAACTAAATATGCTCCACACCAGTTCACCAAAAGAGAGGAAAAGGGATTTTCCCCACTGCCAGACATAGCTGGGTCTTGTTTCAGGACTGGGGTTTGCAGGTGCTGGTAGAATGCAAGTGAAAAATGAGGAGTTACGCATCTTTTTAACAAACAAATCTTTCTGCATGTCAAGCATTCATATTAGAGCTTTCTTCTCTGGAAGAAGTCTCTAACTTCTTCTTGCTCCCAAAGAGACAAAACCCAATAGTTACAAAATTTACAAAGGAAATACACTTCAATTCCCTGGAGCAGTGCGAAGTTACGCCTACACACTATAAAAGCGAAGGAAAACGATATAAAATAAAATCTCTTAGATAAAAAAGAATAGAAATGAGTATCCTCAGTGAGCAGGTGTATTTTGTATCAGTCTTTGTGAGGAAATTCCCAAGAAGCAGAACAGTGATATTAATAAACCAGTGCAGAGCCAAACATTTGAATACATAAGAATGCGTCTGAATATGATACTTAAACAAAATATAGAGACAAAGATGAAACATTATATTTAAATCACAAAAATCTTACTGTATGACTATGCAGGGGAAGATTTTGTATCAGCCACAGCTTCAGAACTGTTTCTTTTCATGCATAAAATGTTGAATGCAACGTATCTCTAATTTCATTGATCAACATTCTGTATGCTGTTCTAAATTCAAATGCACACAGTTCTATTTACTTCAGAAGATGACAGGTTTTTTGAACAGTTATTTTATATCTCATCATTAAAAGAAAAAGCCTAAGCAATTTCATTTATAAAGGAATTAACATCTGGTACAACTCACTGATTATATTAACTGACACACCCATGAAGTAAATTGAGAAATTTTTTTTCCCTCCATGTTAAAATGTGTCCCGTCTCTTTAAATCAAGAGTTTGAAGCGTTTTCAAATGACTCAAAGCTGTCTCCACTGATATATCTTCTCATCCAGTCCACAGAATTAAATCTGAATTGAATTCTAAACTCGGATTAAGTTGGATCAGTTCTCCTGACGTCTTTATGTGCCGCTCCCTGAGACTGGGAGAGGGACTGGGGGGAGGACATCCCTCTCTGGTTTTACCTCATGTCACCATTATAAGTTACCTATTTTCTCTTTACTGCAATAAGAAATACGAACATAGCACTTCATTCATTTGAAGAAACATCTTTGCAGTCATCAAAAGTAGAAGCTCTGAAAAAGAGCACCAGAAGATTTCTAATTTTTTTAAGGCAAAAAAATGATCTTTTTGTTCTAGGAGTTGTTTTCCCTTTTTTGTACACTGGATCATTATGGTTACCAAGTTTCTATCTTAGGATTTTGCTCTAGCAGTTCCTTCTGGTTGGGCTTCTGAGGTTGAAGATTAATGAGTGGAGGTCCAGGTAGAGTCATTCTTAACATACTTCCCATCAACGGTTCTACTGCCAAGAATCCAGACGCAAGTCATCAACGTTGTACACGCATCTTCTTACGATTTTTACCATATTTTTTTTCTAACTTCGTGCCACTCTACCTTCTCTTTGCTGAGGAGGTAGGATGGTTTGTGATATGTCTGTTAAAAAACATTTTCACCAAATACTAGACGTGCATCAGAGGTGTTAATATAAGGCCCGCAGCCTTCTATGAAGAGCTTAGGAATTCCACATCTTGCAAGTACTGGCTTTAGTTTTTGGATGATACAGACACAATAACATATGTATGTCCTTTCAAAAAAAAGAAAAAAAAAAGAAAAAAAAAAAAAAGCTGTTGCTGCCTGCTGCCAAGGTCTGTCAGGTAGCTTTGTAGAGACTAATGATATTAGCAACTTTTTCCTGGGGGGGTGGTTTGGATATTCTTGTTTGCTTGTTTTCCCTCTCATGCTATATTCTTCACAGCTGTTTCTTAGGTATGAACCGTCCTAGTCAAACCCTACAAACTGCTGTACTCATGCTATGCCCTTGTCTGTACTCTCGCCTCTCTTCAGGATTTTGGAGAGCAGCTATTCTGAAGTTCCAGAGGATTAGAAACACTTTCACTCCATAATCTTAATGCCAAATATCTGAAAATCAGCTTGCGTTGGAATTTCATCTCTTTGACTCTTTCCTCTTTGGCAGCAATGAATAAATTTGATTTATATTTAATAAATAATGAATTTTTAAAAAATAATAAATTTTATTTCTGTTGATTGACAGAGTATCATTATTTTCAGGTCAATGTTAACATATATCTACTTGGGCATCTTCCTCAAAAGTCTGTTGTTTTACATGAATTTCTGCTTAACAAAGACTTGCCATAAGAATATTTTCTGCAATCAAAGATTAGAAGAAAGCACCATTTCTGATCAGAGTATGTGAATCAAAAAGGAAAGATCATTTGTTAAATATGAATCCAATAATGCCAGAGATGCTACAATCTGTTTTGGTGTTATAAAACTAGGCAAGTACATAAAGAGTAGGCCTTTTGCAAGTCCACGTGGCTTTCTGGGCAGCCTGAAATGTACTGTTTTTTCATTTCTCTGTAACTGTTTGATATGAAAACAACAGGGTGTGTTTTTCTCTCTACAGGCAGGTTTTCTTTGATGGGGACGTACATATACACCAAACAACGAAGCATCCCTTGTTGTTACCTGTGGATACGCACAAGAGTGGTAACTGTATCAAGACTTCTTTAATTGTGTTAAATGGATTTGTTAGTTGCTTTCCCAGATCTGATCCTTCTGATCACTGCAACATTGCTGCATTCACAAACTTTGCTGGGATTTTTCTGAAACTGCAGAAATGTGGTGGTTCACCAGAACGTCCTACATTTAATACCAACCAGCACATATTTTATCTGCTCCTTTCCACAGGTAGTAGCCTCATTCAGAGCAAGGCCACCTTATTGAGAGTATCTCAAAATCCATCATGCTCAGTTTTATTTCTGTCATAAACCAACACATCTTCTGCATGGCAAAGGATGCCAAGCAACCCTGGCACCATCTGAGATTTCTTTTTCAGAAAATTTCTGTTGCTAGAGTGATGCTGACTGGGAGCCAGCTGACACAGTACCTTCCAAATATAATGATGAATACAGTTAATGCTTAGATTCTTTCATGAAGAAGCCAGAGAGGAGAAAGGCCAAGAGGACTTTCAAAGTATATAACTTTGAGAATATTTGGCTTATGGTAAACAAGCTAATATAAGAAGCTTGTTTTATTTCTCCACATACATATGCTAATTTTCTGCTGAGCTTTGGGACATTCATTGCAAATGAGTCCTTAAGTACTTTTTCTTGTCAAACACTTCTTATATCTTCCATTCTCTTCTACTCTTTTCTTACCTTCTTGAGCAAGAAAATACAGAGGTCAGAAACTGTTGTTAAAATTGCAGATGTCACAAGTTTGATTTTATACTCTCTTGGCAACTCTTCTATTCCCATAAAGAGCCGTGGCTACATCTCTTCAGTAATTTGTCTTTTTCTACTGATGCGTCCTTGGCCTTGTTTTGCTGGCCACCTAATAGGAAAGCATCCGTCTTGGCATTACGTTTTTCCAAGAACTGTATTTTTCTCCAGTTCATCTGGATACTGACCACAACCATCCTATGTTGCATCCAACTACTCCTGTACATATTTTCATTTACCTTTACAAATATCCATTATTAGATTGACTATAAATTATTATTGAAATTATAATGACCGTTTTTGGTTAAGAATCTCAGCATTCTGTTCACACTGGTTTTTTCTATTATAGCAGAAATAAGGATTCACTGCTCCTAAAGTTAAAATTCCTCGGATCTTTTTTATTATTCTGGGACACTGGCATGTTCCTGTACAATGCTGCACCTTCTGGTGTGAACTACATCCTCTTTCTTCTGCTAAACCTGATTGTCAGCTGTAGTTTCTGCTTTACTACATCTTCCACAGATTTTCCCTCTCCCTGCCCTACTGAAACTTTTTGGTCTTTCAATTCTTAGTGTAGTAAATTCAGTAGAACTCTTTGCTTATTTGTGTCTTCATTCTTTATTCAATCAATATTGTCTCAGATTATCCTCCTTTTGGCTACTAAAAAAATGGAGTCATATCGCTACTTTTTCTTTTTTTTTTTTTTTTTTTTGTGCTGGAGCTTCTACCAGGGTGAGATCTAGATGTAACTGAAATTGTGCTTAGCATCTCTGATACCAGCAACCACCCTCCTCCGTCCTGGGTCTCCTTTTACCGTTTCATATTTGCAATGTTCAGTTAGACTGACCACGGAAATAAAAACTGATTCCTCTTGGACCTGGTACCTCCTTTTACATTCGACCTTTTCATATATTTTATCATTTCTGCCTATGAAATGAGCATCAAAAGCTTCTCTTTGTTGCAATTTGCTTCTGTCTCTGGCAGTTTCAGAGGATATAGCTTATCACTGTTAAGAACAATTCTGACAAACAGCAGAATCTGTTATTATTGGGCTGTTCCCTCTTAAAGTAGAAACCTTCCTCTACCTTCTGTCTGGATCCAGCAAGGCCAGATGTCTGAAATATCAAGATCAAATTGTTCTGAGAGCCATTTCCCATCTCTGTACCGTTATTGAAATGACGACTTTGTTAAGAAAATTTTCATGGAATTTTTCCCTCAAGTTTTTCCCTCGCTTTATATTCTCATGTTTCTGGTTGCCCTTAGAGTCTGTTATCTATTTTGTTTCTCGGATGGTATAAGACAAAAGACACAGTCGTTGACTTGCCCTTCATGACCTCCCTACCTATTACATCATCCCCATTTGATATAGTCTAGCTTTTCAGTAACATACTTTCCTTTTCCTTTTTTTTTTTTTTCCCCCTCCAAAATTTCTTAAAAGTCACCATTTCTTTCCGGTACTACTTATACTACATATTCCTACAGGCACCAGTCATTTCATTGACTGTAAAGACACTAGGTCATTAGGTAAAGCAAAGAACCCCCAGGAAACGTATAGAAGCACCTATCTCACTTCACTAACCGTGCTGCTGTTTTCAGATGACTGGTTTCCTTCCTGTGTCCTCTACTAATATTTAATCACATCCATATCTACCTTAGGTTCCTAAAGTCATTACCCTGGGTCAGAGCCTGTGTGTGTTTATTTATACATTTACTGTCTGCAAAGGATATAGTTTCAGGAAATATCCAATCGATTCCTTTACCTCTACTGGTGGGTTCACTCAGTGACAACTCAAGAGACTGGTTTAACTTCAAGGAGAAACACAAACCCTGAGGATGTTTTTGGCTGGAAAATAAAAATGCTATAAGCAAACCTTAGGCCAAGGTCTAACTAGAATCCTACTTTGATCTCTTAGTTCATTTTATATTTTAGTTTATTTATATAATGAGTTCATTTTCTATTTTAGATTATTTATATAATTAATTTTAGATATTTATAATGTTAAACTTAAAAAGCATATAGTTCAGTCATACATATTAAATAGGTATTATGAACCTTTAGTAATGTTTACTGTAACATAATCTGAAGACAGATGTTTTCTTTTTTCATCATATGCATACATTTACGTCTTTATACCCTCTGTGATATGTCAGTAAAAAGAAAGATTCATCCAAGATTTACTGCCCTTTTGCTTGCAATGGTACATTGTTCCATGTTATAGTCTGTCGATGTCATGCTTCATGGCTTTTATTGCATGCTTGTAGACACAAGAAAGTTCTTGCTATTTTTTTTCCCTGTTAGTCAGTCTTTACCCTTTCCCTTCTCCCTTTCCCTTTTCTGCTCTAGACTGTGGTTTTTCTAGTTCTCGATCCTGAGCACCTAAGTTCTTAAGTATGCTGATGTGGAAATTCACCATTTTTTTCTGCAAAATACCTTTGTTTGCACAACATGGCAATTTCTCCATTGGCAAATTGTACCCACAAAGACCATCTGCATGGGGAGTTGTTACTTTCTTTTTTGCTTTTTTTAATTCTTCCCCGGCTCACCCCCCAGTTTTCCACACAATCATCCTGTATGCGTACAGCTCAAATGCTTTGTGTGCAGAACATAGTGTGTGGGGCTCACAGTCGTGTGCTATACCTGAAATATTTGGATTGAATCCCCATTTTGCTGCCTGTAATTTAGGGGTTTGTTAACAGGATCTCATTTCAAGAGTCTAATTAGAAATGGTCTGGAAAAATAAAGTACTCCAGGGCTAATCGTGAGATAGCTTGTTCTGCCACCAATAATGCCATAATTCACCTACTCCTTTGATGCTTGTAAAATGTTAACCTGTCATGCTTGTTAATTTTTTTTTTTATTTTTAATGTACTATAAAATTATATCTTCCTCAATATTTTATGCTTTTATTTATATTTTATGGCAGCAAATAATGCTTGTAAAGCATTACAGAAAGCAGATTTCTATTTACCCGGTAGGGAAGTGTGCTGCACATGCAGTAACAACCACAAAGTGTTTCAGAGAAGAGAGACATAACGTTTGTGAAGCTCAAAGATATTTCTGGTAGCATCCATGACCTGATTCATCAGCTCTTTCGGCTCTTGGCGCTGACATCTCAGCCTGTATAAAAGCAGCATGAAAACTCATCACCTCGCGTTCATCAGTGAAAAAAACTATGTATGTCCTTATTTTTTTCACCTTTTTCTGTGTCTAAGACGCAGAAAAAGCAACTGGAAGTGGGTGCCTTACTACCATTACAACACTGAGTCCCAGACACTGTTGCAATGACTATGGTCTAAAACTGCACAGAATGGAATAGACAGGTCCAATGTAGAGTTATCAAGCTCACTGATTTATTTTTTTCCTGAAATCAGTCTAGGTGAATCGCAGCTCTGAGTAGCTATTCCTAATGTATTGTGCTTTTACAGTGCATTACGCTGCCAGGTCCTGATTCTCATTGGGGCTTCAGGTTGTGACTGTAATAATTTTAATTGTGGGACAGTCAGTGTTGATTTTAGATAATTATACCTTCCTTTGAAAAGCCATAAAAAAGTAATAATTTGTATTTTATCTCTTTTAGTTTATGAAGTTCCAAGTGCAATCATGTAAACGTTATAAACTGAAACTTAGCCATTTTCTCCATCTATTTTTTTTGTCACCAACACATGGCTGAAAAGGAATTGTTTCCACAATTTTGTAATTTTTAGGAAAAAAATCTTGTTTGAAATGCATTTTTTCATTTAAAAAAATCAAAATTAAATTTGAAATGAAATTTTTAAAGGAAATATTAAACATTGTTTAATACAACAATTTAGACATCCCATTTTTAACTCACAATTTTCTAAATTATCGGAATTCAAAACCGAACTCCAAACCAACATAAGACATTTCCAAAACTGATTCCTAATTCTCCGTAAAAAGTTCTTGTGTAAATACTTCTGTTCTCCTCATTGACTTTGATGAAAGGGTCTTTGAAACCAAAAGGAAGGCTCACCAATCAGGACAAGGGATTACTTTTATCATCTCATTTACCCCAGAGATCGGATATAGTGTATGTCTATTTGCAAAACTGCAACCATAAACTAACGCAATGTTTGCCTCTCACACCGCATCATCCCAGCAAACACTTGCTTACCACAGTCTGAAACCCTAAGCAATGCATGGTTTAGTCCTAAGTCCCCTTTTAGTGGTGTCCCATCATTTGGATGAATGACTTCCATCCATCTTTATCTGGAATTAAAGGATCTGTCCTAGAGTATTGTAGAAAATTATTGAAAACAAAAAAAGCATTCATCTGGAATAAAACAGCATCACTCAATGGCAAGACTAAATATTGAATCCATTTACATATTCAGGATACTATAAATCAGGCTTTAGCTGTAACTGTATTTTTCTTTGACAAATATCACGCAAAGAGAAAGGAAAAGTTTATGCTTAAATGCAGTTGTACGGCTGCAGGAGCTGGCAAAACTGATGAGCTGAATCCTGCAAGTTACGTGAGGACACTGAATTTGCCACTGTAAGAGCTCAGCTAACTTTAGGAACAGAGCTGTTGCCATTAGCAACGGGCCAGTCATTTATGGAGGGAGTGATGTTTATCACTCAGTGCTGCTCTGAATTTTTAGTGCTTTGCTCAGAGTTAAACAAAACCAAAAAAAAAAAAAAAAAAAAGGATGCTGCTGTATTTATTTTGTATTAGCTCTAGTCTTGTGCTGGTTGGGAACTAATTTACTGCCTAGTGCAAAGTGCAGTTTGCACAGAGCCACACACCTGTATTTGCTATTGAATGTATTTACTTTGCTGGTGTTTTATTTCAGAGCTGAGGGGGGAGTTTACTTTGATTCTGTACTGCCTTGTGCAGGCTCTTATGCTCTTTTCTCCTCATAAAATTTCAGAAAACCGTTTCTTAATCCCTCATATACAGATATGGAAAATTTTAAGGGAATAATATTATAGATTTTTATCTGACTTATTTTAACAATACATACTCTTCTTCCTGCTGCTTTTGATATTGCTGCTTGTACGATGACGTTTGCTCTAGTTCCCTTAGCATAGCTCTCTTCTGTCATAGCAGATGGAAGAATAGTAAAATAGGACTAGTAGATCTCCTATTTCTTCCTTCTCTTGTTTTTAGTATTTGAAAGTTTCTGGCTATGCCCCCCTCTTTTTCTTCTTGGACACTGACTTTCTGTATTTGTTAAATCAATTTAAATATTATACTACCTCTCCCGCTTGTGTATGCTTCCCCTATATTACCAAAATCATCTTTATCATTGGGCCTGTACTCTGGGTGTTACTATCCCCGTAGCCTCTCCACATGTGATTTTCTATGGTTCTCCACCAGTTTATCAGCAGCTCCTATCTTGACTCTTGCAACATTTTCCCCCACCTATTACTTGACATCATAGACCTGTCCACTGAAACAAATGTAGACAAAAGCAGCTAGAATGATCATGAAATAGAGTCTGAGATACAACCATAATTTGCTTTCTTTCCTTTAGTAAAACACATCTTTTCTGTAAGACTTGGTTTACAAACCCACAAACTGTAAGAAATATGGAAAGAAGTTAAACAACAGTGTTGGCACAGAAATTAGTATACTGCCCATGACTGCAAAACAAAATCTTTCTAGTCATTGAAGCTATGAGTTTCCAGAAAAGTCCCACAGCAGCAGTATTTGATTTAAAAATGTAAATATTTTAAAAGAAAGCTTCATGTACTTATTAACAAGATTATGTAATAACATTACAAGTGACTGGCTACAGAGACACAGGAAGTTTGTTTCAGGACATTCGTTACACAATGATTTTTCTCCTTTAATGTCTGTAGGATAATCTCACGCTTGAGGACTAATCCGCAGATGAGTCTCTTGTACATTGTTCCCTTGTCATTTGCTGGTCTGTCTTACAACTCAGTGCTGTAAAATAAGTCAACTGCATAGCTGCTGACAGAAGAAAATTTAAACACATCATTCTTTGCATAACTGGAATGTGCAGTTCCTTGGTCCATGGTCCAGAAGAAATGGATAATAGTATTAGCATGGAAATCTTTAGGAAAGTATAAATGACAGTGGGCAGAGAGAACAATTGAGACCTGAATACTGGTAAATTCTGTTTTCTTTGAAATGTTATAATTATAAAAAAAATCACTCGGCTATTTTGTGAGGGTTTTTCACAATGTAGTATACAGCTCAAACAGAAAGAGCTCCAGTCAGTGAGGCACAGCACAAAAGCAGACTAAAAATGACTCCAATTTTTTTAAGTAGATAATGGAGACAGAGAACAGGAGAAATAAGTACCATGGAAGCTTAACAGATGAGAAGTTTAATTGTCATAGCTGTGCAACTGAAGTAATGAGCTTAACACAGTAACTGAGAAGGTGCTGCACATTAGACTAACAAGGTGGATGTCTGTAATGCATCAAAGAACTTGTGAAGGTCTTAGTAAGATTTACAGCATTCTGGATAGAAAAGATGTATGTGGCATTCAGTAAGAAAGGACACGCAAACTGGAAAATGCCCAAATATGTCACTAAGATCGAAAAAAGCATGAACTGTACAGATGTAGATGCTACAGCCTGGAATTTGTGTGCATGCTGATTATATAGGTAGATTAATTAACCACTTAAAAACTGTGTGACAGAAGATGAAAACCATTAGAAGATGCATGATACATTGCATAAGGGAGAGATTAAAACATAATAAAAAAAAGAGTCATAGCATTGATAATTTAGCTTCAAGTTGGCAGGCAATTTTTCCTGGTCTCTTCTTCTTAATCAGTGACGCACCATGGCTACATCTGTAATAGAAAATTAAACATTCTTGGGACTGGTCTTTGGTTATTCAGAGCAACAGTGATGGTATGACTCATGTCTGTGCTAGTGAACTATTTGGATCCCAGAACAAAGTGGCTGCATCCCAACTGCCTGTTGAAGGTGATCTCTGGTCCCTTCTAATGACCACACTCTACCAGAAATCATTTGGAAGAATACTCACCAGACAGAGTAAAAAAAAAAAAAAAAAAGATCAGAGGGCTGGAGCACCTCTCCTATGAGGACAGGCTGAGAGAGTTGGGGTTGTTCAGCCTGGAGAAGAGAAGGCTCCGGGCAGATCTAATTGCGGCCTTTCAAGTACCTGAAGGGGCCTACAGGAAAGATGGTGAGGGACTGTTTATCAGGGAGTGTAGTGACAGGACAAGGGGTAATGGGTTTAAGCTGAAGGAGGGTGGATTTAGATTAGATGTTAGAAAGAAATTCTTTACTGTTAGAGTGGTGAGGCACTGGCACAGGTTGCCCAGAGAGGTTGTGGAGGCCCCATCCCTGGAAGTGTTCAAGGCCAGGTTGGATGAGGCTTTGGGCAACGTGGTCTAGTGGAGGATGTCCCTGCCCATGGCAGGGGGGTGGAACTAGATGGGCTTTGAGGTCCCTTCCAACTCAAACCATTCTATGATTCTATGATATATCTGATAATTTTACAGTATGAACAGTCCAGTTTTGTGAGTAGATGAGCAAATAAATGCTGCAGTTAAGTAGAGAGCTGACAACTAAGTGTCAGTAAGCCAGTAGTGCGGGGACCTTCCTTAACTTACAGCCTGAGGCCCATGAGGGGCCTGAAATTAGATCAATTGACCTGTGGCACAATCCAAGTGGCCCTTCTTTCCTGGGATCCTCCAGAGTCAGACTCCAATATAATGTCTTGGGCCCAGGACAATAGCTGCCGCTATTTTTCTGAGGATAAAAGACATCTTTATCACTTTACATGGCCAGGTACAAAGGACAGAAAAGCTTTTGGGAGAGATAGCATCGGGAGAAGGCTGGTGCAGTCAAGAGCCATCTCGTTCCCTCAGTCTGAAAAACATTCAGAAAAGAGGGCAACTGAGAGTGGGTTGGGTGACCAGGTCTGCTAGCATCACTCTCCCTTGCTTGTTTTCATTCCTGGAAATGTTTTGCCCAGGCAGGGATGTGGATAGACCTACCATGCATGTCTGATCATTTTGATAACAGTATATGGCCCTTCCTAGTCACTGGAAGAAGGTTCAGGGACTGCCAGGTAAGAAGATTGGGATAAAATACATTATTTGTAGAACATACACTTCAAAAAAAGGAACCTTTTTCAAATTGATATTTCTGACGATGCTGAAGGTGATGGTCTATTTAATACATGGTGATAACCAAATCAAAGGTTGTACCAGATACCTTTAGAGGTGATAGTGTATAAGACTAGCACTCTGAACTTAGATTTGGTCTATCAAGTTCAAATCCAAAGGAAGTTCAGAAAAATTTTTGTAATTACTATAAATTATTATGGAATAAGCGTATAAAGGCATACCTTCTCTTCCTCCTAGCTCTTGGTGGGCACTTTACACCAGAAAGAACAAGGCTTTCATACCCCTGAAATATCCTTTTGCTGACAGCTATAACGGTTACTTACTTCTCTAGGATGTTGCAAATCTTTTGACCTTAATAATATAGCCTGGAAGTCTGATCCTCAGAAATTTACTTTTTAGTGGCTTTGTGTTTATTATTCATTTGTGCTATTTTAAAGCATAAATAAAGAATCAACATAGGACAAGATTTGCAAGCATTTCTCTCCTTAACCTTTTCAAGCATAGAGATTATCCATCTTCTCCTCTGCTTTTTGACTGACAATCTGAAAATGCCAATCTTTAAAACATCAATGCAACATCAAGCGCACTTAAGGATAAGTATTTAAGTTATATTTAATAGAAATCTTTCTAAATACATTTTTCTCCATTAGCTTGGGTTAACAACTCCAGTATGTCTATATTTAGTAAGTTTTTGATATAGAGTGTGTGTGTTCTGTGTGTGATCACATTTGTGTAAAAAGGAAGAGTACCCTGAATGTGTTAGCCATGTACTTTTCCCCTCTGGAAGACAGTGACATTATAGAAAGAAGTATATTCATATTGATTAACTCTGTATCATCAAGGGTTTATAATTCTGATCAAAAACTGTCCAAAAAGTTCTCTAAATTAACTGTATTAAAAAACAAAGACAAAAGCAGCAGGCTCCTGTTTTTGTTTGGTTTTTTGACTTCTTCAGGCTTATCAGCATGGTGCAGTTGGGAAACAGGCAGACTTCTGACATGCAGATGACCTCCACAATAGATAATGCACTCATTTGGGGATGGTGGTGATCTGCCTCTTTTTCTGAAGTTGTTTCAGACACTGTTGTCCTGATCCAATGTCGGGGAGGTTTCGATACGATCCCAAGAGCGAGATTAAGACACAAACGAGGTCAAATGCCATATACCAGAAACAGTTTTTATCACAAAAAGAGTAAAAAAGAAAAGGTAAAGGAAACCGCTAAGAGCGATAGGACAGGGCAGAAGAGAAAGGCAGAAAACCAAGCAAGGCTCCGGGACACAATCGCAAGAATAGTCACCGCCATGGATCCACGGTGTCTCGGTGGGGGGAAGGGGTCCAAATCTCTCGTTCTGCGGCGGTGGGCGAAGGCGCGGGGCCACAGCGTCTCAGGGGAGACATTCTGTGGCGGTGGGTGAAAGTGCGTCCCCCCCATCTTGGCAGTCCCCTCTTATACTGGTGGCGGTCTTCACGATGGCACATACGGCACGACTACACGTTCCTGCACATGCGTACACATAGTTCCAGCCCCGTTTTTCATGCGACTCCATGGCGCATGACCCGGCAAGGCGTTTTTTGCAGGTTGAAAGTCTCTACGACCCGGCAATCGTCCTTATGACCCAGCAATCGTCCTTATCGCACTCCGTAGCTGGAGGGGTTTCCCGCTTGAGCAAAGCGATCTTTGAGACCAAAGTTCTTACAGTCCAGTTTCTCACACCATCCCGTGGCTCAAAGATTGCTTCAGGACCCATGGCGGTTTTGAGAAAAGATAGTTGTATAGAAAAAGGTTGGAAAAGAGCACCTCATACAATTTGCACTACTGACGGTGTGGATCAACGTACAGCACGAATTTGCTTAACACCGTCGGGTGAAACAGTAGTTACAAATTGCATGTTGGTTACAACACATTGAATCAATTGTATAAAATGTGGAATAATACATGGTAAAAACATCAGCATGGCAAAACCACATAACAAGTAGAATAAGATTCGCTTAACCCATGGGCCACCTGGGAGCCAGGAGAATAAGTCAATGTCCCAGCCTTTCCATGTCTGAACAGGGACATGGGCCGGCTTCCATATTCCTGTGGCAATTTGTTTGACAACTTTCCCGTTGTCATCAATCTTTAAGCAACATTTAGAATCATTTAGTTTACCACAGATGCCCCCTTCTTCGGCTAACAGGTAATCGAGAACCATACGATGTTGAAATATTGCGCTTGCATTTGCGTGGCTTGGTCCGCTAATAGGTCAAGACCACGGGCTGTCTCATTGGTAAAAATCTCTAGGATGGCTTGCAATCGAATAATACGGTTTAAATTGTAGATAGGTTCTCGAGCACCGCTAACCCACTCATTGGGGTTCCAGGTGGCAGGTCCATAATGTTCTACGATACATTGAGGTGTCCACTCATCTTTGCCCCAGGTTTGATTACTTCCACTTGCTATAGAGGTATCAATGGACTGCCGATGTCAATTGAGATCATCATATACCTTAACACCCAACCCGTCACCTTCATTTTCCGGGAGTAGAAAAACCCAGGGGCAAATTGCCCCCACATAACACACCTCAGTCTAATTTGCTGGTAACAGTTTATAAGCAGGTTGGCCACACACCCAATAATGTCCCTTCAGAGCACGATGCCCGTTGGCAAAGGGGCTCCATGAGTTTGACCCTTTTGGATTGTCCCAATAATTGCCTTGTGCCTATGGACTCGGGGGGGGGGGGGGGGGGGTGGGGGAGTTTTTCGAAGTACAATTAGTACGGTAATAGGCTCCTATCGAGCTATTATATGAACAGCAACAATTCATTAACCCTCCCCAGTGGGACCCTAAGGTCCCATCTGGGGACCAGAATCCCTCCGGATACCAAATACCACCTGTTTCATTTCACCATCTCCAGTCCATCCTCCCAGTAGAAGTACTGCCATAGCTGTAAGTCAATTTACAGTTGGATCGTCCTAGGTAGTTTCCAGTACTGATGTTGGAGGCTATACACTATTCTCCACGAGTTGGGTATCGTACTGGCCAGGGCAGTACTGTCTTCCCAATAGGTATCATTTTTAATTTCACTGTAGTTGCTCACCAGCCACTCAGGGGAAATGGGGATAGCAGTCCATGGCCAACTTTCTAAACCTAATGGTCCACCACAAACCCAACACTTACTAAGATTAAAAGCGTTAGCTACTTGTTGGCCTAAAGCAACAAATTCATTTTGCCATAACAATTTTGGGGAGGGAGGAGTGCAGAAGTTTCCCCCGATATTAAAGATGGCGAAAATGGCCAGCCAAAACACCATTTGTGACAGTACACTACGCATCCTATAAAGATTAACAAAACAATCCCCGACAAAACTCCACAGGTGATCAGCAACTTCAAGTGTTCATGAATTCCTTCAGACAGGCTCCGGAACTTTCACCTGAAAGAGAAAAGAAAACAAACTCAGTTCCCTTCCAGAAGCCAGAACAGTGTGGTGGTTAGAAGGATGGAATAATCCACCTTGTGTTAATCTTGTGTTCCTTCCCATGGGCATCTTTTGCTTTCCAGGCATACTTATTCATTGGGGTTTCCAGTACCAGGGGTACGGCCCCCACAGTGGGGAGTTCGACCAAAACGGGCTGGCCTGGAAAGTGCGACAGATTCTTGGGATAATCAGAGCTGCATGGAACTGGCATAATGGTTGGAACCTTCAGACAAAATGCTGTGACTTTTGGGCATCCATTTATTCCCTCTCTGGCCCCCAAAGGTGTTGGATAAGGCTTAACATTTGTAAGCTTCGAAGGGGGAAGTAATGGCGCAGCTTGTAGCAGCCAAGTATCTACAGTGGGAGAGCCAAATGACCACCGTCTCCCTTCATTATCAATCCAGGTCTTCCCTTTCAGAACATCAAGTCCCAAGAGGTTGAATGGAAGCTCTCCCACTACCATAGCCACTGCAGCAGCACTACCTTCTCCCGGCAGATGCAGGCTGACTATTGCTAATGCCTGTAGTTGAACATTGCCAAGTGCATCTGTCACAAACAGTGTTTGCTTGGAGGATGTAACTCCACAATTAGCAGCATCTTTTGTTTTAATAGCTGAAATTTGAGCACCAGTATCTATCAAAAATGTGACCAGAAATTGTTTTGGTCCTACGAGGCCTGTAATTAGCAAATCACCCCGGCCATTCTCAGTGAGCTGTCTGATATGTATCCAACCTTCGCCCCTCTGCTCACCACTGAAGGGCGAAGGATCTAGTTTCCCGCTGGGTTTTGGGAGGCATTTATTTCTGATAAATCAATCAAGAAGGGCGCACTGGGAGTAGTATCCTCAAAATACACTTCTCCATTTGCCACTTTAGTGGGCCATCCTGTTACCAACTTTTCTAATTTGTCTGTTGGCAGTCTGTCCATTAAGTCACATGGGATCCCCTTCTGTTGTCCCTCTGCCCACAGTCTATTACGTCTCTTTGGGAAGTCTCTCCCTCCGGGTGGTTTGGAGAGAGGTACTCTCCTATCATTCCCAGGGTGTGGAACTATTTTTATTTCCGCTCTCCTCAAGCCCCTGGGGTCCATTTCAGCAGTTGGAAGGTTAACAGGGCCATATTTGCGCCCATAATTGATCAGTTCTTGGGCCACCTCCCCCCAGGTCCACATTTTCCTGTCCAAGGGTCGGCGGTGCAGCGTAAGTCCTTCTAAAGCAGCCACAACTCTGTTGCCTTGGGGCATCTCTTGTATTTTGCCCTGTAATTGTATACCAATTGGTTTCAAGGAATCAGGGAGTCCCCTTATAAGGGGGGTCATTCTTTCGGGATCTACTGGCATCATCATTGGTTGCTCCTGTCTAGGTTCCAACTTTCGATCATACATCATCTGCAGACAAGCTGCCTTCTGCACACTCTCTACTAATTGATCCACAGTCCCTGTAATCACAAGAGGGTCCCTCCTCTCCAGGGGGTCAAGCCACCTGCCCAATAGGCTGCCCATTGGGTCAGAGAGCAGGGGGCACGGCGGTTCCCAGTAGTAAAAACACTCCTGGTCCCCAATACCCTTCCGCCTCTCTTTCACTTAGAATCTGGTCCCTCCAGACAGCGACAGTCTCCACACATACTCCGTTTCTGATTCCTTAGGGGTTCGGCCAAATTCCTTTTTTACTTTCGTCTACTCGACAGCAGTACAAGGGACTTCCTTGGTTGTAACTTGGAGGGACTGGTCCTGCTCATCATCATAAATGTACTTGGTCCTGACCAAGGGTCGCAGCGAAAGTGATTCTAATTTCTCTACTTCCTCTTTCGCTGCCAGCAGGTTGTTAAAGGGGTAGCCAATTTCAGATCTTGGGGGAATTTCCTCATGGGTAGTATCTGCAAGGAGCTGCTCCTTAAGGGCAGTCTGCAAATGTTTCACTTGAGCCTTTTCCACCTTAAGTTGTTCTTTTAATTCCACCACTTGCCCCTGCAGGGACCGGGTAAGGCTTTGAAGGGATTTGATAGTTAGGGACTCTGCGGTACAGCAACAATCTCTAGCCTCTACCGCGGCGGCTAAGCTAGCACCAAGAACGGCACAAATAATTGCTTTTCCTTTTCCTGCTCTTAGTCTCACATCTTTGTGCAAGGCGCCCATTCGGTCAACCACGTTCTGCAAATGATGCCAATTTCCCTGAGCCCAGTCCACCCTGGGCACAGAGGGTCCCGCTCCATGTTTCTCCAGAAAATCAAACAAAACTTCCCTTCCCGAAGGAACGGTTCTGTCATCGTTCATTTTGTTGAAAGCGGGGAAGCGGTCATCTCAGGAAGGCAGCACGCGAGTTTCAAACGAAACACCAAGCCCGCCCCCCCTTACGTTCCTGAGAGGTACTCGCGATATGCCAAACAGGGCGAAATGTGGCACTCTCGCTTCAAGGGATGCTGTCCGTGACGTCAATTTAAATGTCCCGATCCAATGTCAGGGAGGTTTCGATACGGTCCCAAGAGCGAGATTAAGACACAAACGAGGTCAAATGCCATATACCAGAAACAGTTTTTATAACAAAAAGAGTAAAAAAGAAAAGGTAAAGGAAACCGCTAAGAGCGATAGGACAGGGCAGAAGAGAAAGGCAGAAAACCAAGCAAGGCTCCGGGACACAATCGCAAGAATAGTCACCGCCATGGATCCACGGTGTCTCGGTGGGGGGAAGGGGTCCAAATCTCTCGTTCTGTGGCAGTGGGCGAAGGCGCGGGGCCACAGCGTCTCAGGGGAGACATTCTGTGGCGGTGGGCAAAGGCACGTCCCCCTCATCTTGGCAGTCCCCTCTTATACTGGTGGCGGTCTTCACGATGGCACGTACACCACGGCTCCACGGTTCCAGGCCCATTCTTCACACGACTGTTAACTGACTCCGTGGTGCATGACCCGGCAAGGCGTTTTTCGCAGGTTGAAAGTCTCTACGACCCGGCAATCGTCCTTACGACCTGGCAATCGTCCTTATCATCCTTATCGCACTCAGTAGCTGGAGGGGTTTCCCGCTTGAGCAAAGCGATCTTTGAGACCAAAGTTCTTACAGTCCGGTTTCTCACAACTGTTCAGTCTTAGAACCAACATAAACTGTAGCTTTAATGACTTAAGGTACATAGAATTGATTCTTGAATATTTAACACATAGAATATAGGTGGTCTACAGCTGATTGCTTGCTTTCTCTGACACCACAGAAATTCAGACCTTGTATGTATGCTATGCCAAATATGAAAGATCTTGGGTGAAAAGGGAGAAAAAAAATCAGGGCAAATATTTATTAGCTACATCTCTATTAGGAACTAAAACAGGTCAGTTGCTTTTCTACCTGTTCTCTGGCCCTAACAGAAAAAGTCATGGCATTCACATAGCTGAACACTCTTTCCCCCAGAACTGGTTGCTTCAGCCAGAGTGATGACTTGAGAGAAGGTCTGTGCTACCCACCGGACCGTGACCACGTGCAGTTTGGGAGACTGAGAATGAGCCAAAACTATGTCAGAGAGAATATTAATAATTACGCAGTTTGTATAACATGCCAATGTTTAAGACCACACACTGGACCAGTTTAGACATTAGAATAGACACAGCTATTGAATATTCAAGAGATCATCTATTTCCCTATACTCATTTGCATATGCATAGGAGCCCTTTACAAAATTATGGCTGTGGAATTCATTTAATTCATTGGGAACTGTGTTCCTGAACATTAACAAAATAACCTGATATTTAGAAGTGTTGATCATCAGTCAACAGGAAGACATATTTTCTGTGAATCTGGAATGAGGAATGTCAGTCTGAGTATGTTCTGTGATATCATTTAAAGATTAAACCATCTCCAATTAGGCATTTTCATGGAAGTGTGTTCATGTGAAATATTTCTCTATGCTCCCATTAGAGTCAAAGGAGATGTAATCAAGGGAGGCTAAGGATCTAGTGACTTAACTCCATTTGTCTGCAATGGGAACTTAGATATCTTACTCACACGTAGACACCTACATAAAGACACCTAACTGAATGTGTCTTAATCTACAGACTGAATCCAATCCACAATGATCTTTCTGTGCATGACCGGACCAACTGTAGAAAAAGAGCAATGGGTAAGGTTAGTTCTAACTTAAGATTTTCCAACACATGTCTTCTTTCACTTCCAAAAATATTTGTCCACAGGAGCTGAAATTTTTTTCCAGTGAGATCTGACAAAATTGCTGTGTAGTCTATCACGCACACACGCGTTATCTCTAACCACATCCAGATAGAAAGTGTAGGGCTTCTTGTACATGTACTATATAGTACATCTGTTCATGTGCTCCTGTCCATGCCATCCCATTGGTCTACTGGTCCTCAAGGCCTGAATTAGTTTCTTGCAACAGTCTTTTCTGAAACAGATATTGAATAGTCCTGGTTCCACATGCAGATGCACTGGCTGCTTAGCAAAGGATATGACGTAGCCACAGTTTGATAGTGTATTTCTATTTGTATTAATGTCTCTAATGACAACAAACATTCCGAAAACATAGGAACTGATACGGTTTCTTCCCTCAGACAAGAAAAGTTCTCTGCTGTACCCTCTTTGGATCCCACAGGCTGAAGTAGGAAGATCGATGTGCTGTGATTACATAGCAAAAGTCAATGTCAAGATTGTGAATGGTTGGTGTTTATTTATATTTTAAGGCTTTAAGTAAGGAAAAAATTTCAGAGCACAGGACTTGATAATATCCGTATCTTAGATGGTGAACTGTCTTGTACTGACAACCGGCAGTGACAGAATGGGAATTACTAGATTTGTATTTTGACACTTCTTCCACTGGATTCCACACAGTTTCCACTAGCATGTATTTTCATATAAAGATAATAATAAGCCTGAAGGAGCCCAGATTCTTAAAAAATTAACATTGTATAAATTTTTTGTGTGTGTGTGTGGGGGCGATATTAAGAAGGAAAGACTGGATTTTCTTTCTTCTGTTTTAAATCTCCATTATAGAAGCCTTTCATTGCTTTAGCAAAGCCTGATTTCATCCACACCATATTATGATTTGTTCCAGCTCAGGATGGTAATTTTGTTGGTCTTTTTCATTTTTTAAAGAAAAATCAAAATAATCTATTTGGCTTTAAATATTGAATAGAGAGGGAAAGCCATGCATAACATTTTTCATCAGCCACCCACTACAAAAAATTAAATACATGTGTTTTAATTGCTACCCTACTTACCAAATAGAGGAAGACAACGTAAGAGATAAGGTTTATAATTTTAAAAGATGCATAGAGTCAATTAAGAATTCCAGTAAGTATAATTATTTGATTAGTTTTTATAAGGACCATTGCCATTGCCATTTTGTTTGAATTTCAGGTGTAGCCTGTGTCTGAGCATTTAACTTTTGTTCTTTTCTGTATTTTCATTCTGTTAATCTATAATTGAAGTTTTTCCGTATGAAAGCATACTGTGCATGTATGGAAAACCCACCCAGCACAACAGGAGATATTTTTATATTGGGAGATTTTCTTGCTGCTAATGAGTTCGAAGGTTATTCTGTGCTGCTGCACAGGGAAGAACCTCAGACTTCCAACAGAGAAAATTTACTTAGAAATTATTATAAAATCTTTTTTGTAACAATCAATCATCAGCTTCATCAGTAATAGCTACCCTTAGCGGTGAACAGTCACAGGGCATATCAGTTATCTGTATATTGATAACACGGACTGGACCAGCAAACTACCTAGTTTTAAAACTGGAAGAAGTGTATAATGTGGGTCTTTGCAGAAATCTTTTATCCCTTTTCAGTCCTGCACTGCCACATGGAGACACTAGGGAATCTGGAACTAAGTCAGAGCTCTCTACATTATAGGTAGGTAACATAACTTTGCTCTTAACTACTAATTCTTGGCTTTTACATCACTTTGGGCTCTTCCAAGTCTTCATAAACAATGTGGTTCAGGATTACAAGGTTATGCTGACAGTTTGTTTTGGACCCTCCTCTACGTGAGAGTACAGAGATCTGAACTCAGCAGTCCATACCAATTTGGGGGTGGGTGGATAGGTTTGGCTTTGTTTTAGCACTAGGGGAGGTGCGAGATACAATGACAAAGTTAGTTGCTTGTCCTCTGATTATTCCAGGATGAGGAAGACGTCATCTTTCACATCCCAACCTGTTGACTATGGAAATTACTTTTCTTTTACAACACATCCAAAGTGAATATTATAGAAGTCACCAGGAGCTTAAATTTTCATCTGTAGGACCAGACTCCACGGTATATTTGATCCCACTGTAAATGAAAAATGAAAAGCTAATTATAACCAGTGGAAATTAACTTACCAAAAATCACCCAACAATCCATATGAAAACTCTGTACACAAATGTACATGAATATACATGAATATACAAGAATGTACATGAATCAAGTACATACCACAATCAGTATATGCAAAGTAACATACAATCCTGATATAGTATTATTTTATCATGTGATTTCCAGCTCTGCTTTATGCGATGCAAACCCATGTCTGGATGAGAGCAGGAGGATTAATTACATCCTGCACATGCCTATTTCTCTCCATCAGCTCTAAAAGGGGCAAAGAGTGTCACCAAAATACGGGAATAAACCTCGTAACACCAATGTAGTGTTAAAAGGCAGGCATTCTTTATTGCAGCGCTGGATGCACGGGGGATAGCTCCACCCAACGTGCATGCCAGGTGATCACCAACACACAGGTTATGTAGGATCAAAACATACATACTCATCATCTTTCTCAGAAAAGGCAGTCCTATGATAATAATTTCTTAGAATCCATTTCCATATTCTCCTCCCCGTCATGCATGCTCAGTGATTTGAGTCAGTGGTCCTCAAGGGTCTCTGGTGGTCGTCAGTGGTCTTGCACCCATGTCCGCTGGATGACCCCCTTCATGCAGGCATGCGCAGTATCCTTGTTGTAGGTGCACCTGTCCATAGCAACTTACTTCATAAGATTAATATCTCCAAACCTATTGTTCAGTTTGGTAGGGACTGTACATGGAACATAGCAGCATTGTACCTTGCCATGGTCAGTTAGCTTCATTACCTATTACCTTGGTTACAAACTAATTATCTCAACCTGATTCTATAGTTTCTCTTTCATGGCCCTTATCCTACGGTTACAAGAGGATATCATGCAGAGTCATTAGGTCAGACTCTATCAAACTTCATATTCAAATTGTACACTAAGTGATCATCTGTTTATCTTGTGTGTACCCCGTACCTAAAACACCAAACTCACAAGTAATATGAAATCTATACATAAGCAACAGATTTAAAATTGATACACTGAAAAAGAATTTTTTTTTTTTTTTTTCATATATAGGGTTTATTTTCTCAGTTCAGAAATCTTCAATGCTCTTTTATGATTATTAGAACTAGTCAGGAAAAAACCCAGAAAAAAATAATAATGCACTGGATGCTACAGAAGTTCAAACAACAAGCCCTCCACTGATAGAGCTAATTGTAATTCTTGTTGCTTAGCACTGGAATTTTTTTAACCTTATATCTATGAAAGCAATTATGTGAAGAATTAGTTAATCCCCCAGACATCAGCTTTAAATGCATTATTTTAAGTACCATAGCTACTGCACAACACGTACAGCCTGCATAGAGATGGAAAACACTAGGCAGACAGGTAAACATATGCATATGAGCAAATACTATTTTGAGGTAACACCTAAAGCAAGCTGTACACTTCCTAAAATAGAGACACACAAAACTCTTTTCTGAAATCTATGCAATCTGTCAGAGAAAGATGAATTGATCTTGCAAGATATCACTTATACAGTATTAGCAGCACGTCACAGCCAACTGATAATTGAAACATTATCTGCTAAGCTAAAGGAAAAGGTGTCCTGCGGTAAAATTTGTCCCATAGCTATTACCTGGTGAAACTTGAAAACAACAGCCCATTAAGTCTCAGGGAATGAGGGCATTCAGCTGAAAAGGGGGGATGCAGTATCTGAGAAGAGACATGCTGATGTCAGGGTGCCCTCTTGCACCTAGGATGTTGCTGCTGTGGATTTGTAGGGACAGGAAGCAGCAGGCAGCACGAATGGGAGATTCAGTTATCAGGTGCACAGATAGCTGTGTTTGTGGCATGGGAGAGGATCACATAGTAACCTACCTGCTCTTGGGTGGAAAAGGTGGAATCTTAAACCTCAGAGATAAGTTGTCCAGCTATGCAGTGTAGGAGCCAGTGACTGAGGTCTGTGTTGGCACTTATAGCAGACAAAGGTAGTTCTGGGACCTATACTCAAGCCGCTACTACCTCCAGGCTAGCAGTCTCCACAATACTGTCAAACATGAAGCCTCAAAGGCAGGCAGAGATCCAGAGTCTCAGTGCAGCGATGAGGTGTAGGTGTAGAGAAGAGAGATTTAAATTTACTACAAATTGGGGAACTTTCTGGGATTTGAAGAACCTGTACTGAAGAGTTATGTTTAATTCAAATGAATCCAGGCAAGGTCATAGAAAAATATTTAAACTAGGAAATGGAGGAAAGGCTTCGCACATGAAACAGTTCTAAAGCTAGTTTTGTTCACTAAACAAACTTGCTGATCAAGAAAAATGTATAAAAAATTAAATATTTACATCTGCAGATGCTTCTAATCTCTTTCTGGTAACCAAAAGCCACATTGAGAGTTAGGAACTATAAAATTACCTCGTAAAACTGAGTGAATCATGAAAAAGGTGGCAGAAGTGCTTTTACGTAGTTAGAGGTAAAAAGTAATGCATCTACAGAACAATAATGTAAACCACGCATACAGTACGCCAAAGTGAAGTTTTCTAAAACAGGTGGATCAGTGTGCAAAGGCAGCCAAACCACCCAATGAAATGCGGTGTTTTATTGAGAACAGTATTAAGAACTAGGTAGAGGTGTTATTTTTTCAAGGCTCAGAAAAGCAGAATTTTATTTCATCTTCCTGTTTTGAAATAGTCATCCAGAAGTTTAGAAACTTCTCCTTTTGCAGTAAAGCCTAAGTAAAGTAACCAAGATCCTCCCATATGCTTTATCTGGCTTGACTGTTGCCTGTGTGAATAGATAAAGATGGGGATAAAAGCAGCTCAAAATGTGAGAGACGCACCCTGGTTTCCCTAATGAAAGCACTCCTCCCGAGTTTACAGGCTGTTCTTCATCTTTTCTTACTGTGGTTCTGCTGCCAGATTCCTCAAGGCATGACAATATAAGAAGAAAGTGAGCATGTCCATCAACCTGCAGAAGTAGCCTGCTTAAAAGCTTCTCCAAACATCATTAGCTTAAGAATGTTTCTTAAATAATACAAGAGGTGGACCAAGAACTTTGGAAATGTTAACGAAACAAACCTTTTGTGCCTGACTGGGAACTGAGCCCTGTATGGATTTATTCCAGAAGTGCTGAAAGCTATCAGTTCATTTTACTGAAATAAAACATTACAGACTGTTTTCTCTAAATAATAAATGAATGGATAGAGCTATGATGTGAGTTTGAAGCCTCATCTTAGAATTTCCTAGGTTGGATTCCAGTTCACACTTAGAGACTAGTTAGTGTCACAGTTTGCCTGGCACTGACACTGAGTTTGATGTTGACAGTTTAAAACATTATATACTGAAGAGAGCAATTCCTGTTGGCAGGTGTTTGAAAGCCAAAATATGACATTACTTCCAACTCTACCTATTAAATTTAAGCAGTATTTCTAGAGCTTTTCCCTTTAAAAACAATTAAAAAATACAACTGTCTTTTCAGAGTAGCAGGGCAAAATACCTATCCCAAAAGCTGAGCTCAAGGCCCCTGGCTCAGTTATGAGTTGTCAAGTGTCTGAAAGTTAAACATTGGTTTAAAAGCAGAATTCATAACCTTGGATAAGCTAGCTAAAGTGAAATGCAGTTTAAATTCTAAGTCTTTACTTGAATTCTGGCCTAACATTTCAAAGGGGATGTCTGTAACATGTTCAGAGAAACCCCTGCAGTGAAAAGCAGAGATAACCAATCCAGGTTCTAAACAGTAGCTCACACTCAAGTAAGAATGTGGGTGTTATTTGATGATCAGCCTCTACTGTGCCATCCTGGACTTCAGAAGTGTTTTGTAAACTGAACTAAAACCTGTGCTGCTGTAAATAAACTGATAAATTTAACCTACTCGGGTACCATCAAGCTCAGGTGTTTCACTCCTCCATGGCCAACGGTTCTGTGGGTTCTGGCTCACATTTGCATTATGTTGCCTGAAGTGGTTACCAGCACTAGCTGGTAACTTCATGGAAGGATCCAAGCAGTGCTGAAGTTGGGGCAAGGCAGGAGACATGGTTGGGAGGTCAGCAGCGAGTCAGAGAGAAGTAGAACTATGGGACAGCAAAGGAATGAGGGACATCCCCTTCTTCTGGTGGAAGCACTATCAGAAAGAGGAAGCTACCTATGAAATTGTATCTATCTCAGGACTCTAACTTATATAAACCACAGTGACCCAAGATTTGCTACACCTCCATTTCAAATATTCATGCTTCAGACATGTTCCTTCACTACAGCTGCTGAGGTCGGTAGCTGTCTACCTGTGAACACAGAAAACCAACCTGGCAGTGTGTATCAGAGCACTGTTACAGCACCACAGATATTTGCTCAGTGTTGTCTTTGGATATCGTGTCAGACAATTAGCACTCACACCTCTGCATGAAACAAGCATCATACATTCAAGGGCTGGAGCTATATCTAGACACAGCGGGTAACATCAGAGGAACTTAAGTTGCTGCAATTTGCACTTCCTCCAGGCCCTGTTAAAACAGAAGTTTATATCAACTTGTGCTCCCTTAGACTACTCATGAAATAAAGATCTCTCTGTATGTGCCTCTATCAATCTGCCAACGCTATTCTCAATGTATAGCTCTGTTTCTTCTCAGATGTTCTGTTGGACTGAAATTTTCAAGGTTGCACAAAGATTGACAGATGAGGGTGGGTTTTTTTTGAGCAGGATGCTCCTCTAACCACAAACAAAATCTTAAAACCAAACACAGAATCTTAAATCAAGGGCCTGGTACCCTGTTAGGAGGAAAGGTTTGTCAAAACAGGGGTGTACTGGTTTTTGGCTGGGATAGAGTTAATTTTCTTCATAAGTAGCTCTTACTCTGACTACAAAATAATTTACTAAATAACTTTGATGCTGTTACGGTCCTGACTAAAAGTTCATTTCTATATTTTTCATCACCTAACCTCACCAGCTCAAATCAATGAATTTGATGGGGACCTGATTTGCCTCTAAGAGATTTTGGCTGGGACACCCACAACAGCGTCCACCATAGAGCAAAACCCACTGCAGTCAGGTGTTAAAAATGTTCTCTTTCCTGTGCTACTGGAAAAAGGACCATAGACTGTTCTTGTCTACCACAGTTCCTGTCAATTATATGTAATCCTCTAGCAAATCGGCCTTGGGAGAATTAGACTATAGCAAAAGTCAGGCTGCTCAAGTAGCTGGATTTTGGGGGTTAAGCATTTGTAGCTGCTCTAGAGGTGACCCAGCTGAACTGTGAATTCTCACGTCATAGATAGAGGTAACCAAGAAAATACATGAAAAATGACTGCAAAGTGTGATTGGTGATTACGTTGCAACCAGCTGAGGGCCAGTAATGTTCACAAGCTGGGCTCAATTAGTGGAGGGAAAAAACTGAGTCCACTTACCTCCAAGGAGGTGAGCAGGAGAATCTTTTACAGGGACTATTACAGATTACCATGCCACTTCAAAGTACAAATACTGTGACAGATTGTGTCATCTGAGGTGTGACGTTATTATCAAAGCCTACAGGTTATGTCAAATTTGCTCTACATTTTTTACAAATGAACTAAGCTACAGTCAAAAGTTTTTTAATCAGATCTTACAGATCTCCATAGGAGAGTTTGGGTTCTGGTGGTTCTTCGGTATTTTTCCTGTCCTTACTCATGTTAGGCTGAAAATTATTTTTCAGTCTTTTCTTCCCCGGCACTCCAGCCCATGAATCACCCTTTATAAGCTCCTATGAAGCAAAAACTTAGGGGGTTTTGCCTTTTCAGGGACTTAAGCATATCTGCCAGAGACAGTCAATGTCCTCTCTCTGCAGTAGTCTTCAAGTATTTTTAAAACTCGTTTATGCTCCTGGTAAGGCAGGTTCAAACATATTCTCTGTTACAAGGCCAGATGCTCTTTAGTTCCTTTCTTGTAATCGTATCTCACCAAATATTTTGGGAGGCCATGAATACTATGGTGGCAATGCTTCCCACCAACTTTGTACAGGTATTTCTAATGTAGGAAGCTCTATCAATACCTACATCCTAGAAAGTCTATACCTGTACCTAGAGTATATACCTATATCTAGACTAAAGAGATTAAAAGACATTAAGACCTGTAAATCAGGACTCAATATTCATGCTGAGCCACATCACTGATGCCCTAAAATAAGAAAACAAGGAAAATCCACTAAGGAAAAATATTATTAACCAGTTAAGAAAAATATATTTGCTATGTATTTGATTTTATTATGGGTTTCTTTTTTTGACTCATTTGCTATTATAATATTTATATTCATTGATTGAGTTTTTTTATGCTCAGGTTTTTGATTGATTTGGGAATGAGCAGAGATGGCATCTAAAACATTAGCTCATAAACAGTTACAAGCAAAACAGGTGCAGCAGTAATAATAACAAAACCACAAATCACTACAATATTTTTTTAAAAAAACAGCAATGAATTTATATTGAATGCACTGTTTCTCTGAAATAAATTTTTAGCCATTTGATGCTTCTATTTTCTCAGAGACTCTGACAAAATGTGATTATTTCCTGCTATCTCCCATAGGGTGGAAAGGAAGAACAGACATTATTAATAGATGGATTCTTAACACACAGTCAGCGGGAAGACAAAAAGAACAATGGAAAAAACAAGTAAGACTCTAAATCTGAAACCTTTCATTTAAAGGTCCCATGCAAGGCTTTCTCTACGCCAATGGTATTTAAACATATTCGAAGCTGAATTAACATTAACGGAGAGGTGGGCCCGTGCAAACCACATGAAGTTCAACAAGGCCAAGTGCAAGGTCCTGCACGTGGGTCGGCGCAATCCCAAGCATGACTATAGGCTGGGCGAGGAATGGATTGTAAACAGCCCTGAGGAGAAGGACTTGGGGGTGCTGGTTGATGAGAAGCTCAACATGACCCAGCAATGTGCGCTTGCAGCCCAGAAAGCCAACTGTGTCCTGGGCTGCATCAAAAGAGGGGTGACCAGCAGGTCAAGGGAGGGGATCCTGCCCATCTACTCCACTCTCGTGAGACCCCACCTGGAGTACTGCGTCCAGCTCTGGGGGCACCAGTACAGGAGAGACATTGAGCTGTTGGAGAGAGTCCAGAGAAGGCCACGAAGATGATCGGAGGGCTGGAGCACCTCTCCTATGAGGACAGGCTGAGAGAGTTGGGGTTGTTCAGTCTGGAGAAAAGGTGGCTCCGGGCAGATCTAATTGCGGCTTACCAGTACCTGAAGGGGCCTACAGGAAAGATGGTGAGAGATTGTTTATCAGGGAGTGTAGTGACAGGACAAGGGGTAATGGGTTTAAGCTGAAGGAGGGTCGATTTAGATTAGATGTTAGAAAGAAATTCTTTACTGTTAGAGTGGTGAGGCACTGGAACAGGTTGCCCAGAGAGGTTGTGGAGGCCCCATCCCTGGAAGTGTTCAAGGCCAGGTTGGATGAGGCTTTGGGCAATGTGGTCTAGTGGAGGGCGTCCCTGCCCATGGCAGGGGGGTTGGACCTAGATGATCTTGAGGTCCCTTCCAACCCAAACCATTCTATGATTCTATGATTTTATTTTAAATTTAGGCATTAAAAGATAACCAAAACACTTATTTCACATCTGCTTTCCACAGTGCCTCAAGTTAAGGCCCATAGAGAAAGCAATATTTGATCTATAAAATGCTTTTTTTGTTGTTGTTTTAAACCCCAGCATTGACATAGTATTAAAGTTGAAAAGCTAAGTGATAAATCCTACAGCAGCCACATTTTTTTTTCCCAAAGTGGTTCCTTAGGTATTACCTGCTAAATGCTTGAAAGCAGAAGATTTACAGTTTTCTAAAATAATGTAACTTTCTTTGAAGACAAGTTAAATACAAAGTCTAACCGAATGCCTTGGCACCTGCAGTGAGAAATAGGCCCATTCTAAGATGTTATTCAGCCCAGATAAGATATATTGCCTTCTGGAGTTGTTTATCTGTTTCCATTCCCTTGACAGGATACCTAGACAGTTACTCGAGATGAGACACCTAAATTTCAGATAGTTGAATAAGATAAATGAATCACCCCCTTAGTCTGCACCCTTAGCTGCTTTTACGCTAAGCTATGAAAAAAAATCATCTCTTAGCTCTTCCTTCTTTGAATATGAAGGAGGCAGGGTTGGAAATTTTTCTGACCAAGCTAGAAAATGAAAGTTTTTCATCAGACCAATTTGTACCGTGAACTTCCTGTCACTTCAGAGCTGCAAATTCAGGGAAAAGAAATGGCAATGAAATGCATGTTTGAAGCAACAATCAGCTGTTCTATTGCTAATGAAGGTAATTGTATGTTCATTCTCTTCAAGGATAAGAGGCTGGAATGGGCACATGAAAATTAATCAAGTCATTTATAGCCTTCTTACAAAGCGTACCAAAATTTATTTAAGAATCAGTGAAAAAAATGCTCTAAATCTCAGACAGCAGAGAATAAATAATCTTTGACCCTATGTAATGTTATATTACTCATAAAAATTAAACATATTCATTAATATGTTTTCCTATTATCATAACAGAAATGAAAAATAAACAAAAACTGGGGTAAGAAGCTCTCCTCAGTTATGGAGAGAATTCTTCTCACCCTTCTTACCTATTTCAGCTGTAAAATGATGAGACAACTTCTAAGAAACAAGCAAGTAACTTTATACAAAGGTTTTTATAATCCATATGCTGCACTGCATTTACCTAATGGTCATGGATGTCCTGTAGTAGCTGAACTGTATGATGAATCAATCTGTATAATGTGACTCCTCTACTTTTGTGAGTCATTTATAAATGGTCCGGAATATATTGTATTCACAGAATATTTTTACAGTTGCACCAATCAAAAGCAAAGGGCATTAAGCATACAATGTAACACAAAAGCTTGAGCCCTAAATCAAATGCCAGATTCAAAGGATCTTGTCCATGTGCTCTGAAGACCAAGACTTCACCATCTCAACACTCATCATAAGAAACTTGTCTGGGTGCCAGTAAACACCTGGTTTACCTTCCTGTCTCTGGAAAGTTGGTCCAGTGTATATTTTTGGTAGTACCTTGCTTTATTACTAGATCAGTTTTTATTCAGAAGGTTGTAGAGATTCTCCTTTTATGGAGAATCTAAGCAATCACCTTAAACTAGATGTTTTAACTGGATATGAAGACTCCCACCCTCACTGCCTCAAGTGCCCTGTTGTTTGTAGACAGGTAGAAACAATCTGCTTGGTGCAGACTGTGTGCTCTCAGTGCGACATAGAGAACAAAAAAAAGTGAGCGATGCCCTATTCATTATGTGTGTAGCTGCCCCATTACTTTACAGGATAATGTGGTTCAGTTTCAGTTCATAAAAATTCACTCCTTTGCCATAAAGAACTCGATGTATTATAGCTCATATAAAAGGGGGATTTTGAAGTGAGCATCTGATTTATTCATCATAAAATACTAAATAACATGATGACCTCTAACTGATCTATGGTGCACCAATCATTCCTGAGGAATTTCAATTTTCCTTCAATCTATACAAACCATGTTCAAGTGCACATTACAAGAAGACTCATGCAAACTGCCCAGTTGTGCAAATAATGTATGCAAGATGCCAATGGCATATGTTATTTAGTTGAAGGATTCCATGATTTTACTTAGCATAATCCCACTTAGCTGAACAAAAGAAATTCAGGTTTTCTCTAACAGTTTAAAATAGTAATTGCAAGGGAAAAAAAAATAATTAGATATGGTTTGCAAGACAAACAAGGAGGAAATATTAATATATGGATTAAAGCTTAGAGGAAAACAATTTTCTAAGTGAAAATATCTTTTTTTTTTTTTTTTTTTTTTGGTCCTTTTTCTAAGCCCAAAGCAATTCCTCTGTTTAATATAAATGCAACAGAGTCCTTGCATGTTCAGCCAATAAATACGGATTTCTGAAGTCTGGTCCTTGTAATGGCACGCAGAGTAGAATGATTGAAATCATTGTGATTGAAATCATTGTAACTGAAATTACTAATTTTCAGTCATGATGTAAATAATTATGATATAAATCCAAAGGAGAAACTGAAGATGGTTGTACTGCATCAAAACAAATGTCCTCATATCCAGTGACAAAAAGCAGATGCCTAGGGACAGAGTATAAAACAGGACACATCCCGAGATATTTCCTTACGTATCCTCCCAAATTTTGCTTTTAATCTAAGATCTTAATAATGAGATTTAATTTTGCTTTGCATTTAGTACTATTCAATTACCATTCTAAAGAAAGATTATCAATCATCAGTTGCTTTAATTTGAGACACCTTTTTGTGCCCAGTTGGATGAGTTTTGAGATATACATAGATACATACATGGGTATGAACATTGCCATTTTTGATCCATCCTTCCTTCCGGATCTGCATGGCTTCTAGTACCTCTGTACCTTGACACACAGGATTCAGTGAAACCACCTCCTTACATAGATTTATATTGGTTTTAGCTTCCTTTTAATATGGAGCCAGATCTCTGAAAGTCAGAAAATAAGCTGCTTGATTACCACAATGAATTGAACAGAGCAAACTGCCTCAGCTTTCTACTTCAGAGCTGGTGGGGCATCTCTACAGCTGGCTGCACCTCACTTTACTTGCTTATTAAAGGATGTTTTTTCATGGCAGATGCATGAAGACTTTTACAATTCTGTAGGCTCCTGAAACACAAAGAGAAACTGAATCCCTCTTTCTCATCTCCAGAGAGACATACAGTGCAGGCAAACGCTTTCAGGTTCTTGCTGTAACAGTGAATAGCTAATTCTCACTTTGCATTCAGTGTAGCTACCAGTGCCACTGCAAGATGACTGAGTCTAAAGCAGATGTCAAAGTTTATCAAATCAGAATGGTAGTACCTACCTTTTTCATATACCTCCCCCCCCCAATTGCACCATGCTGGAATTAAAGACTCTGGATTTTTGCCATTGATTTGAGTGAGAGAGAACCACAATTTAAGTTACTGCACAGACCATGTAATAAGGATCTTGTCTTTGTGATTTCAAGACTTTTGGTAGAAAAATTGCTGATTGGGGAAGAAAAAAAAGAACATTTTCTTCTTAATATAAACAGGGATCTTTGCATTGTTCAACCCATGCATACCAAAACCTAGGAAAAGTACACTTGTGTCTTCTGCTTCATTGCGTGCTGATCTCGTCACTATACAGTGTACCCAAACGGCATTATGGTATTGCATGTTACAGAGTTACTCCTGCTTTAGTGGCTATCAGCCATAGCCTGCAGTGAGACATTCCTGTGACCTGAACTACTGATGTGAAGGCAGAACAAACTGTAAGCAAGGTAAGGCAACTTAAAACATTTTAACCATGCTGAAGAATTGCTCTCTAATGAGGAAATCTCAGCTACAAAGAGAAGGGGAAAAAAGGGTAAAGAAAAAAAAAAAAAAGGAACACAAAGAACGTGACAGGGCTTGGGGGCAAGGCTGCTCTTTACAGGGCCCTTCCATTGTGCAACTCCTTTCAACAGAAAGCCACAGTTAACAATGGGGCTCTGTTGTCAGATTGATTGTGCTTTATTGCTCTGAAGCATACAACTGATTGCCGGTCTTGCCTGCATCATATAAGTGCTCTCTGTATTCACATCCCTCACTCTATTAGCTGCAGCTGCAAGTCATCGCTGCTGCTGGAATCGGATTTTTCCATTGCCAATTCACGGATGTGTTATAATTGAGTGCACTTGAAGTATGCACCATTGATATTTAGAACTTCACAAAAGTTTTTGTTGTTGTTTCTTGGATTCTTTTAAAATTCCTGTATCCTAAGATTTTCCTGTGTGGATTCCCTGGGTTTTCACTGGCTTCTCCTGGTTAGGACTGGATAAGTTAATTTACTGTGCTCTGCTAGGGACAGGAGCAGAACAATGTGTTTGATATTTATTGAGACTCCATCTTCTAGTAACACAGATTCTTGATATCCATGGTGTTTGCCCCCAAGGAAAGCAGACCATTGCACATCTGGTTACAGTGGTTTAGTCCTGCTGGCTTGACTTTCTGAATACAATGGAGTGTTCCCCAGCACCAGCAGGGAATGCAAGGTCTGGGCATTTGAAGGGAAGAAGATACCCAACACTCAGTGTCAAGCAATTGTATCCCAGTCAAATTGGACGAATGGTTGATGTGGTGGAACAAACCACATTAACAAACATGTTCTCTTTACTGCTCGTGACTGCAGGACACTGGGATGAAGGAGAGGAAGCTGATGTTTTGTAGGCAGAACAATAGACAGCATGGATATATTTACTCATGCAGCATTCAAAAGTTAAATTTTAAGCATTTGTTGCCATGCCATCAAGGATTAATACTATGTAATGGAGGGCAGGGGGAAGTACTTGCTGTCCTGAGCCCATGGAAGAAGGAAGGTTGTTGCTAATGGTAGATATAGTGATGAAGAGAAATAAATGGCCAAATGGGCATGTAGATGGCCATATAACAGAAGAAGATGGTATTATGACTGAGGTAACAACGTTGCATACCATACACCTTTCAAGGAAGATCATTACTGAGAACAGGTCCCAGCAGCCTGAAATGAGGAAGTGCTAATGGGAGGCAGGAGGAGGACCATGGGGTCATGGTTGTGATTAAATTTGATCAGGCAACATGATCAGGAGCATATGTCATGAAATGTTTTCCTCTTCATAGAGGACAGGTAGGCATGATGTAGGTAGGTTTTCAAAGTGCTGTGCAACATCATAACAAGCAGCACCACAAGGTAGTGCAGGGATGCTGACTTGTGAATTATGTCATCATAAATGGATGATTTTTGGATATGTAGCAGTAAGACAGTTTCTGTTTATTTAAATTGGAGAGTACTCACATGAGTAAAAAAGACTAGTGAAAGATGGAAATTTCCCTGGAAAAGATGGAAATTTTATAGAATAGCAGTTGGGGATTGCCCTTTCAATGTGCAGTACAAGCACAGTCCCACAAGAGTTCTTACAGACAGCACATTTATATATTTCCTTCACACTTAGTACATAAGAAGAATTTGATTGAGATGCAGATCACTTCCAAGCAGATTTGAACCTAGTGAGTACAAGCTTTTTTGGCAGACAAGTCTTAAATGTTATTTTTCTATTCCCATCCAAACCGTTCCAGCGAACCTCACATCAGTCAACAAAACGGATCAGTTCCTGGTAGGATTAGTTTGGCCGAAACATCAGTTAGTTTCTGTGGTATTCCCAGCTAAATGTCCCAATTATATCAGCAAATTTCTGCCATCTAAAAGTTAATAAGGACTTAAGATGGTCTGCCTAGCTCAGCAACTTGTCTCTTGTCAATGGCCAAAAATGGATTCCTCATAAGAATCACTGCGAGAAAATACACCAATTTGCTGTGTGCTGTCAGGTGCCAACCACTTCTAGCTCAGAGACTTCCTCAGTCAGAAGTGCTTTCTATGCATTAGTAAATCTAATCTATCTGCCTAACCTAATGTTCTCAACCAGCTTTATAACTATGGTGGAGAAAGAGAGACATCTCCAGAGAATGATTTATCCACTCTGAATGTGGGTGTCCAGGGCAGACAAGACAAATTGCTCTTGGATTCCACTTTTCCTCCTTTCAAATGTTCTGTTACTCAAAGCTCCATTTTAGTGTCATATTACATCTTAAAGGGCAGCAAATTCATTGAGGATAGCAGGAAAATCAAAGGCAGAAATGAATTCAACGACATGAGAACACACAAAATCTAGTAGTAGCAAACTCACCACAATTTGCCATTTTAATCAATATATCTCATATGAAAACTATGCACATCGTTGGGTCAATTTGGCTCCAGATACCCGCATGATAGCCTTCACATTCCTACAGGTAGGTCAGGTGAATTGTCAGTCACCAAAGGAGGTTTACACTGAGAAACAGGACCTGAGTTTTCTATCAACATCAGCATTTGCCTGCTCCCATCCTCCAAACCGTACCTTCGGTTTTGAGAGCTCATACACACAAAGCAGGGGAGGAGAAAAACTGGGAAACCCTAGTAGTTACCATTCAACTGATAGGTAAGGAGCAAGTAGAACCAAATATCATAGTTATGTATGCTTGTTTTGATTAAACATATTATGTAAATATACTATGCACATTCCGTGCAGGCCTTAGGCTCTTGGCAAATTGCTAATGCAGCTCTCAGTATTGCGAGGTTTGGGCTTTCCTACTGTTGATTAAGAAGTTTCCTTGATAGATTTATAAATATGGAACATTAATCTGATTAATGTGATAATTTGCTATTGCAGAAGTATGTATAAATGCAAATTGATACCACTATTTTTTTGCATGACATTGTGTCAGGAGAGGGGAGAAAAATGAAATAAATATTGTCTTTGCCTGGAAACTGAGAATTCAGCATTTGAATGTTGAGTCCTTCATGACTATAAACGAAGTGGAGATAAAGTCTGGAGCCAGGTTCCAATAGGGAAGCTGGTCCTAGTTGCAGGATGTATGACACACCAGTCACTGCTTCTTTGCAGACTCACTGAATTTGCACAGCTTCACCTATTATTCAAGCAGTGGTGGGGAGGCTGTGTTGCAAAAGGAGCACAGCAAAAAGACATTTGTTTGTCCTCTGCGGGGCTGGAATGTGACTGTCATTTTTGCCAGTCACTGCAGGGAAATCAGTGCCATAGGAATGTGGTGTCAGCTCAAAATAAACACAGAGATTTTAAGAAATTTTATCAATCTAAAGAAATACTAGTGTGGCCATCTATGAAGAATAATTGTACATATCAAATTCAGCACAGAACATCTTTTTGGTAAGACATTGATATGGGAAGATGCTTGATAAGGAAACACTGACTTAGAGCGATGATAATGCTTTCTGTGTCAGTCATCCTTTATTTTTTAGTTCAGAGCAAGATGACACCTCCACAAGATCTTTGGGTAGGAGAAGCGTTAGGAAATACAATGGTTAAAGCAGGGAGCTCCAGATTCCAAAAATGTAGTTCAAAACTACCACTGTTCAAAAGTCTTTGGGGAACACCAAGAAAATGTACCTCAAACAGGCTGTGGAACAGTATGGGCTTAAAACCAAGTCCCTTAACTACTTGGCTCAGCCTTCTCAGCAAATGGCAGATCTCATAATAATGGATCCCACATAAATTTTGGACATAGGTAAAATGAATGAAAATATTTTTCTACCTGGCAAAAAGAAATTCACAGATAATTGCAGCTGATCAGAGTTTTTTTTTTTTTCCTGGCAGGCATTATACATGCTGTTTCTGGCCACATAGCTCTTCCTGCTCAGTGATAAAGCATCAGACACATGAGGGATAAAGTAATTCCTTTCCCGTAAGAGTTTCTAGTCCAGTGGCTATAAAACTGTGTTGGGAGAGGAGAGGAAATGGGTCTAAGGGCCAAGACCTTGGCCAGCAGTATATTTACTAATATAATGTCCTTATTCCTGACCCAGCTACAGAGAATGGCCTCAAGTTGTGCCAGGGAAGGTTTAGATTGAATATGAGGAAAAATGTCTTCACCGAAAGGGTTGTCAGTCACTGGAACAGGCTGCCCAGGGGAGTGGTGGAGTCACCATCCCTGGAGGTATTTAAAACACGTGTAGATGTGGTGCTTAGGGACCTGGTCTAGTGGTGGGCTTGGCAGTGCTAGGTTAACGGTTGATGATCTTAAAGGTCCTTTCCAACCTAAATGATTGTATGAATCTTGAAGAATTGGGATGGGGGGGTGAGTGAGAGGAAGAAAGACCTCAGCACATTCTCCCATTTCCCTCTCTTCGCTGGAGACAGTCCATTTATCGGACAACAGTGACAGTTTCAAGATCAGTGACACAGAGCCAAGCAATTGCCTGACACTTGCTGGTACCTTATTTCCAACCTTAATTCCAAGCCATTAACTGCAGGTAAACCATGACACTTTCATGTAAGTTTAATCACTTAATCAGTTTTCTCCTACAAAAGCTGCCAAAATCAATCCTGAACTCTTTGAAAAAACAAATACACAAAACCTCCCTATTCCTTTAATATGGACAACTTTGGGGAAAAAAAAAGAAATAAAACAACCTATCACTAGAGGAATTAATGTCTGTAAAACACTTTGAATGAAATTATGTTATGTGCTTGTGCTGTTTTGTTAGTACCAGTTATAGCTGAATGACTCTATTTGTCAATATTGATGGGAAAAAAGTGGAAAAAGTTGTAACTTATTCTGGACCCACCCCAATAACCTCCACGGTGACAAATACTGTAACAAACCAATTTATTTTTTCAATGTTTTTATTTCTCTCTGTAGTCCTCCATATGAACTGTTTGTCTCTGCAAACCGTCCCAGATGAAAGTGCACTTATATATTCACACAAGAGCAAGATGCAGTATGCTGTATCAGTGATATATTGCATGCACCTTTGACAACATCTTGGGAAAAAAATAACTAAATCAGGAGTCCTAAAAATCAAGAAAGTACTTGCCGTAACTCAAGAGAAAAGTCATGAATTCTTGCCACTAGTTTAACCAGCAAATATACTCCTCAGCTTTTCATTAGGATGGGTAAAAAACCATAGGTATCTGTGAGAAATAGAAGATAGAGAATAGCACATTAGGAAGTGCGCATTCCAGTTGATTAGAAAATCAACATAAAATGATGGTGTCACTCTGCTCCGAGAAAGAAAAACATTGTATTAGGTTTTATGATCGTGAATATTTGCATGGAAGGTGAATATCCCTTCTGACCTTCAAGAACTGCTAAAATCTCACTTAGAGTAAGACATTCAGTTGACTGCTGACTGACTGTACTTCCAGAATGATGGAGTATTCAGAGACTCTCAACAAGAATAACTGAAGAACTAGAAAACATGACCTAGGAAAGCTTTTATGGAATCCCTAAAGAAAAGAAGACTTTCAGGACACATAGTATTGATTTTCAAATAGAACAACTATGCAAAGAAGAGCTGCAAAGATGAAAGGAATGAAATTATTCCCCATATCCACTGTGGATAGAATAAGATGTCATAGACCTTTCACCTTTACCTTAAATCCACTGGGAAGTAGAATGAAGTACTGGTCAGTGGATTCTGACTTGGCTAGGATAGTTCAGATGTCCTTGCAATCTTGCAGTCTTGTTTTCTCCTATTCTTGGAGAATATTCAACAGTCAATGGGTAACATGAGGATATGAGGGTGTTTAACAGAGGGCATCCAACAAAGCTTCTGAATGCTTGTTGTTAAGTATTACGTCCATATCACAGCTTGATACTAAGACACAAATAAATCAATTAAATATATTACAATTATTTCCAAGCAACTAAACCACTTGCAGCTTGGGAGACTTATTCTGTATTTTCAGTGCTATGCTAAGACATGTACATTATTATTTTTTCTTTTACTCTAGGAAGGTCTCTTTTCTGCTCTGGGCTAAAATGGGACAAAACCCAAAAAGCCAAACAAGAAGATTGGCTGTTTTAAATTCTTACTCACCAAACAAAAAGACCATAAAAAACACTAATTGATTTTTTTTTTTTTTAATGTGATATAAAAAAAACCCCACCCACAAAAATCCTTGCACTGTTCTTTTCCATTGTGGCTTTTAAATTGCAAGACTTCTGTAGCTATATAAAAATACAGACAGAATGGAAAGGGGCATGATTCTTCCTTCTTTTATCCTAGTGGAAATCAAAAGTAACCCCACTGACATCCATGGACAATGATGTAAAGCTGGCGCATATGAGGGGGAAAAAAGCCATCCAGAGGAGTATACTTCATTGGTTTCAATAAATTCTCTCCCTTTTTAACACCAGCTGTATAAAAACTTCCAGTAAAATTTTATGTGCTAGGTCTGGTGCTGAAATGACCAGACTCTTTCCAATAACATAAAACTGCAGTAAGCAATTAGTATATTTCTGCTTAAATATGTTGTTACAATTTGTTTAGTATCTCATCCTGGAGTCATTCTCTCACATCATCCACTATCTCCAGCATTATCAGCACAATTTTCTCCAAGATACAGAGGAATATACTGAAACTTGCATTTAGATCTACATATTTCTGAATATGTATTTCCCCAGATGTTATACTCCAAAGTATTTCTCCTGAAGTTTTGCTGTTGCCTTGTTAGCAATTATATTCAAAATGCTTATGTTTTGTACTACTTTATTCCCACCACGAGAGTATCAAACCATCTCCAGCACAAATAGTATGCAATCACGGAGACTTACGGATTTAAATATTATAGTGCACATTATTTAGTATTACAGTCTTGTATGAGTTCACTTAGTTTTTAACTTACCATCATATTTTGCATTTGCGTAGCAGCATATGAAATTTTTACTACGAGAGACGAGAATTCCAAAGTAATTTGGCTAGGATTTAGGTGAAGTTGAAAAGTTCTTTAAATATATGTTATTGCTATTAAATCCTCACATTTTCCCCTTCAGTTAATGAATCCATATATTTTAGTGAAATTGTGTAAATGTGAAATCTATGGCCACCCACTTACAGGTTGTCCTATTCCTTCTGTTACTGTGAGTAATCTATTAAAAAGGTCAGGACTGACTTTCTTCCTACAACTACCATGGCTATTACATTGAGCAGAAACAAGTATTTGAAATGTTTCACTATTGATTAGCACAGACAGCTAGTTCAAGTTCTAGAATGTGAGCCAAGATTTTAAATGCCTGTGACATACAAACCTATAACAGTCACTACCAGGTGATGATCTAGTTACAACGCAGCAGAGAGGTAAACGTTTCAATGATGAACTGTAGAAACAGCACTTGCATAGTGAGGACATCAGATTAGAGAGTGTGGACAGGGACCAATTTTTCACTTTGCTGACAGAATTTATTAAAAAAAAAAAAAGTTGTTGAACTGATACATCATTTATATACTTAGGCTAAAACAAATTATTGTATGTTATAAACCAAATGGGATTATTTTTTTAGCTCCTTCCATCACATGCGCACTCTTAAACAATGTTTGTTTTCCTCCACCTTTTAAAATGTAAGTACATGTTCAAGTTGAATACATATTTTTCAAACCGAATTAAAATATGTAATTGAGGAAAATGCAGTGTTTGCATTAGCTTGAGCATCCCTATGTAGTCTCTGCTACATAGACATTTTGGTGCAGTAGACTGTAAACCTCCAAGACCTCTGGTCCTGGTTTTGTGGTTCACTAACTCTTTCTCTGTACAATCCTGTGTCCACGGGAGAGTTGGCTTACTTTAGGGACTGTGAAGCAGAGAATTTTCATTAATTAGAATGAGAATATTTTAAATGCAGATACAACATGAGTTCTACACCAAAATGGAACCAATTATACTGTTGGAGAAGAAACGTCCAAGTTCGAATCCAAAAACTGTGAATTTCTGGGTCCCTTTTCCAGTGCTAATTATTCAAAGTGAAGAATTTTTTCCTCCCTGTGATACAGGAATTTCCCTTGTTCTAGCGTGTGTTTTGGAACCCACAGAAACATGCAACATATTGCAAAAATACACAACAACAGGCATTCAGTCACTGAATTCTAGCATTTGTGCTGCAATTTGTGATTTGCACATATGTACATATGTGTTTGTATATATACATACATATTCTATTTATGTTTGTAAATTTTGCATACATACATGCATAAAGTATAACCAATATACATTTTATAGAGGAATATTTAGGCACAAAATAATTAAATTGACTAAGGAAATTGCAGACCTCTATATGAAAAGTATGAGCTGAATTAAGAACTTCTGAACCCTTATTTAACCCAATGCTGTCTTCTGCCAAACGAAGAACTTAGTTTGTAGCACAAAAAGCGTGGAGCTTAACCTCAAAACCACCTTCCACTCTTTTTTTTTTGCTTGTTATTGTTTCAACACAAGTTAAAAAGTATCTCTCTAAAAGTGTCTCTGCAGATCCTGAGGGTTTGAAAAGAAACACCAGTATGTAAGCGTCTCTGAAAACATCAGTCAATGTCACCCAAATCCTCTTCCCAACTGAAAGGTAAAATGGAAATATAAATTATTTCTAATGCATGGAGTGGATCCAACACACTAATTACAATTACAGGAGAGTTTGTGGTTAGACTACCAAAAATGCATATATGGTTCAGTGTTTCTAAAAATAAGACACCAGATAGCAAGATATTAATAATTACAATAAGCCTGATTTTAAACACCCTATACCTTCATATTTCAGATGTGTATATGGTGTGCCTCCAGACAACGTTTGCCAGAATGCTCTGTAATCCTTACTGTTTCTACTTGGTGAAGTTTTCTCAGGATGCATGCGATAGCCATCTTTTGGCCATTCATTTGTATTTCTTCAGTTTGGTTTCTCATCACTATTCTCATCTTTTCCTCTTTCTTGGGTGAAACCTTACACAATAACTTTTGCTCTTTTGATTTATTATGAAGATGGCTAGTTTTCTTTTTCATAGTGTATTTTCTTTTTCATGTATATTTTCACATATCTTGACAAATAATCAGTAACAAATTCTTAACGTTCCTATTATATATTAGTTAATTTTTTTTTATCTTAGTTATACAGAAAGACAAACTGAGATGCAAACAGGTCAAAAGGAATTTGTCTGAGGCTATGCAATGAGTAATCAATAACAGAAAGGCTCAGAACAGTATTAACTGTTTCTGACTTCCAGTTCCATGGTTAGACAAAGGAACAAGACTGTCTCAATTTACTTGAACTTAAAGTAGTCCATTAGAGTTAAGGAAAATAGACAACTTTACCATTTCTTACTGTGACTGTTGTTTACATTGCTGAGGTATTACAATCCATGTCTGTAACTGGCGTGAAAAGGACACATTAGCTCACTGAGGTGGTCAAAGTAGTAGTACTGAAACATGAGTCCATTGAATTCAGTAAGACACAGTTTCCAGATATAAGGAACCTCACAGCCGTATCTATCTGGCTATACATCCTTTATCATAATAAGGAAAAGATGCTGCCAGTCTCCCAGCCATGTGAAAAGTGGCCATGGAGCTCATACAACTCAGTCAAAATAAAAACAGCAACAGATAACAAATTTTAATACAAAGCAGAGAAATATCACATAAAGGAAAAAATGTCGGAATCTCTAAATATGCAAAATGGCTGTTTGTTGCCTCAATAGTTCTAGAGGCAATCAGGGAAGCCAGTCCTGACTTAATCCTCTATTGTATGCCAAAATGGGTTCAAGCACAATTAAACTACTAAGTAAAATTGATTGAAATCAATGTAATTTTTTACTTATTTCAGAGACTAAAGTTTCAAACAACAAATAGTGTAACAATAAATTGCAATGAAGGAATTTCATTAATATATCAGGAAATTAATACAAACCATAGGAGTTAACAAAAAATAAATAGTAAATTACCTTGCTACTACTCAAAGCAACAATGTTAGTGCAGTGCCCTGGCACGTATCCAGTGCTCTTTTCCCAATCATTGATTAAATTTAGCACGTCTCATGGTTTAGCCCGGGCCGGCAGCTGAGCACCACGCAGCTGCTTGCTCGCTCGCTCCCCGGTGAGATGGGGAGGAGAATGAGAAGGAAAAGGCAAAACCTTGTGGGTTGGTATAAGGACAGTTTACTGGGATAGCAAAGGGAGAGGGAAAGGAAAAAACCAAAACAACAAGAGTACTTAACAGAATATACAAAACTGGTGAGGCACAATGCAGTTTCTCACCCAAGGACCGTACAGCTCAGACCCATCCCAAAACCGGACCGTCCCCAAGCCACACACCCTGGAGCCGCCCCTCCCCGACTAGCCCCCCTTTTATACTGAGCATGATGTCACATGGTATGGAATACCCCCTTTGGCTAGTTTGGGTGACCTGTCCCAGCTGTATCCCCTCCCAACTCCTTGTGTACCCCCAGCCATCCCTCTGGCAGGGTGGTGCGAGAAGGAGAAAAGGCCTTGACTCTGTGTAAGCACTGCTCAACAGCAACAACAGTTCCATATTACAAAAACATCTCTCTATTATCAACACTGCTTCCAGTGCAAATCCAAAACATAGCCCCATACTAGCTACTATGAAGAAAATTAACCCCTCAGCTGAAACCAGGACAGCACGTTAGCATTATCTTATCTTACATCAATCAGTACTTCATTCTCTTTTGAACTCCGTACCTATGTCCAACTTAATCAGTTGTGTTCATGCAATGTGTGACAGAATACTACAACATAACCGTTTGACATCTCTGCTCCGCTAGTAATGGCAAGGTCAGATAGGTCCACTTGCCTGCCATGTCTGGTAAGAGTCTGTAACATTTCTGTTTCAGCTGCACTCCCAGCCGGACCACTTTTGTTAAAGGTTTAGCCTGTTTGAAACCATCGTATTTGGAATTAGACTAGAGACATAGTAGGAGTTTTTGGCTCTGTGATTGGAGTTAAATTTTCAAAGCTGAACTTTGATGTTGAGTCTTTGTAGGGATGCTAGGTGGTGTTTTGTGAGCTGAATTTGCATTTACAGAGACAGCTTTTATATTTGATACTTATAATCTAGAAAGAATTAGAGCCCTGGTGTATCCAGCTTTGTGAACTTTTTATGTTTCTCTGCAATCTTTTGGATGCTTCATGTATCAATGTGGTATCCCAGTGATTTCTGTGTCTTAGCATTGCAGTTAGAATAAATCCTGTGTTGCTCAGACATGGCAGTGAGTATTTTACAATGATCTTCCTGAGAGCTGCCTCAGGAGGGAAATGGGAGACAAAGAAGTCAGTTATCAGGCACTGGGAAAGATGTTCTGAGGGTGGTATTGCCACACTGGTGCTTTTGCTGATCGCAACTACTGGAACAGGACTGGAGCCATCCTTTCAGTTTCAAACCTCCTCAAAACTGTGCCAGGAGGAGCACAGCGCTAGACACATATGCGCGGATACATAGATGATTAGCTAAGTACCTTAAATTAAAATAGGGGAGGAAGAGAAGACATTCTGCATATAAATATTTCATATAGCTACAGAGATATGAATTGTATGCTATGTATCTTTGTGACAGCAAAGTTAATGAGAGCATCTTGTATGAGAAACAGAAAGTAACAAGGCTTGTAGTCATTTTTAAACTATAACATCAAATTCCATTCCTTTTGACTTACAGTCAAACAGACTTTGCTCGAAATCATGTTCCCTGAACTAACTCTTAGCCCCATACTAAAGAGGGTGATTGCTATTTTCTATTTTTTCTTCTGTGCACGCAAAAGTAGAAGTGGTGGGGAGCTCTCTATAAATAACTGTATCAAGGAGGCACTTGGAGTTATGGTACTTATGAAAAAGGAATATTCCATCCAATTTATGCATTTCTCTAAATGGCTTCTCTTGATGACGTGTGTAGGAATTAATACTTGAGAGACAGATGTCCAGAGAAGCACTGTTCAACTGCTTCCCCAAATGAGTATCATCGTTCTAATTCTTACTGCTTTCAAATATATATATATATTACAGTAAACATCAAAGGTCATGTTCACATGTGCATTTCCATCAAGTGAATTTCCAACTCACAGCTGGTTAATTTGGTGACTCCAGTTACTCATTCTCAATTTTAATTTTGATTTCTCAAATACTACCTAAATGTAAATTAAAACAATCAAAACAATATGCTTCTCATGTGAGCCACCAAAGAAGATACTTTAGACTAGAGAAATTGCTAAAATCCAAGTTATAAACCCTTAGTTATCAAATATTTGGCAAAATTTACAACATTAACAGATATTTATGCTTTATACATACAAGCTGGAGTTGTTGTAGTGCCATTTTATATAACATACATCAGATGAAAATTTGTAAATGTGGATAAGTGATAAGGACGGACCCATCAAGTTTAAAAAACATGGAAAGACTGTAAACAGTATGAAAATAAATTGGTCAGTCAAGCAGACCCTTTGCAAATGTAATCAATCTTAGTTAAACAGAAGGCAGAAACTGTGTAAAGAAACTATTACTCATGAAAGAAATTACCTTGAATTTATGACTAAGCAGTACAAACAACATCTTATGAATTGATGCAAAACACCTATATGGAAGCGATTCTGAGGAAACCAGAAAGATTTCATGGACGATTAATGCCTATAGCGCAGAAAAGGTGAGAGCATAACTTCATTTAATGCAAACATGATTATGATCCTGATTCTGCATGAAATTCAAGTTCACGCTCATCTACTTTGGGTGTCTTTGAAGGTTTAAAGTTCAACACATTCTTAAGTACATTGCTGAACTGTGGTAATGTGTCACTATGTATGATGAATACTACCAGGAGTATGTGATGAAATAAATATTAAAATACATTTTAAATATCTCATATATCAGAATTAAGTTTTTAATACTTAGTTTGTTACAAAAGAAAGTTTGGTGGAGAATGATAAAGAATCAGAGCATGAAGTTGAATTATGCAAAAGAAGCCAACAAGAGACCAGAATGTTTTATTTACCAATTTATAACCACCAATGGATGGAATTTATTCTGTATGAAAGTATTTGGAATAGGCATACAGATACTGTTAGTAGTTCTTGTGCCTCCAGGGATACACAGGCCACAGGAAATCCTTTTATAATTTATTTTGATTACTTATATGTTACAAACACTGTGCATCACCCTTGTGCCTGTACTGAACTCAATGCAGAAACATTGCTTGGCTGTGTCTAAAATGTATCCCTGAACACAATGAAATCTGAATATAAAGACTATCAGGACATAGAGGATCTGCTGTTTAACTTGGTAGCTTGTTCCAAAGTTTAAACGTCTTCACTTTTAACCTGCATATACTTCCCATTTAAAATTTTCATTCTAGCTATCAGATACAATGATAGAAAAATAATGTCATTAATAATAAAGGTAATTGATATACCAAAAATATCAATAAACAAAGCCAATTTACCAATCGAACAACATTTTTCACAGTAGAAAAAACTATCAACAGGTTTTCTCTTGAAAAATTAATCTTAATTTCAAATGTAGTACAAGGTTTCTAGTCCTGCGGCTGTTTCTGTATGTAACAACGAAAATAAATGGGACTTCACAGTACTAACCTCAGCAGTCATTGAGGTTTTTGTTCACTCACTGTTTTGGCCATGACACTGTGCATAGAAAATTGGCTTATTTCATGGCATTGCTTCTTCTGCTATTCTTATAAAATTGATGTCTTTCCTACCTCTGGAACTATTTAAGGAAAATTGTGGGATTTTTCTATATTAACAGATACTGAAAATCCAGAAATTTTCTTGGCATCTTCAGTTCCCTGTATCATTCAAGCAGTATCTTTTCATATTGCTAAGATAAATAAGCATGAAACGACATGGGACAGTTGGCACTGTATCTGGCACTTAGTGTCTACTCTCTGTTGAATCTGGAGTAATGTTGCAGATAGATTTCACAGAAGCTTATACATATCCACATTGTGCCTGCTGATGCCACCTAGTCTTGGGTTAGCATATGATTAGGGATTTGAATGTCTCTGCTCCCATTGTAGAGAGTAAGCTTCTTCAATGTAGTTGTGATAATCCTTTGGGAAGGAACTAGTTTTAGGAATGAAGAACCTGGGAAATTGACTCCAGGCCACAGAGAAGCCCATTCTTGGCTAAACTCCACGGTAATCAAATCATCCAGTGTGTGAGGGGAAGGAGAAGAGCTCTATATTCTACAGGTCAGTTAAGGCTTCTTCTGAGATAAAAGCAATCATACAGGCTTAACCAGGTAGACCCTCCATAGCCTTGTGCCAGCACTAGTTAACCTACACTGATCACTGCTGTTGTAAATACTGACAGAAAAAAACAAAGAGGAGATGTGTTCATATAACACTTTTATTTTTCTCTTTCCATCTATATACTGCTAGCTGTTATTTTATCTCTGTGAACAGCCCACAAAAAGATAAAGCCAACAAAAATGGGGACTGTTTGCCTGTGATGCATCATCTGCCTGGGAGCAAGGTGATTGCATCAAATATTTTGGCTAGGAGTATTTTCACGGACTCTGAAGGCAGCTGCCGTGTTGTCACTGTGACCCAAAATTCCCAACAGAAACCCTGACAACTCAGAAACAGAAGGTGAAGAGGGCTCTGACAATGAAAACTTTGAAGAACAACATGCAGATTGACCCCTGGGGAATACCTCACAAACTGTTTCTGTTCAGTTGAGTGTAGGGGATGGAATCAAATCCAATAGCTGTAATAAAGAACAGACAGATAAAGGGGAAGCAAAAGAAACACAGAAAAGAAAAAAAACAACAAAACAAACAAACAGAAAAAGAAGACATTTATGAAATAGTAAATTATGTTGGCAAGGCAGGTGGGGATATTGCACTTCTGGTCAGATATCCCCAATCAGAAGTACAGGCATCAATGGCTCTGAGTATCCAAGGATCTTCTTATGGCAGAGGATTCTGGAAGACCTATGGTGGGAGGATGAGGGTAGGCAGTTTTCATGGGTACCTGGAGTATTCATCTGGGGATTAATAAGGTGGTATGGAGGGAGATTTTTTTAATGATGGAGGAGGTGACTGGGGAGGTGATCTCTGTTGTATAGCTGAAAGAAAAGGAGGAACAGGTTTGCTCTGACATGTACTCAGCTGGCCTCCCTCCTGCAGGAGCAGCAAAAAGTGAGTGTATGTGAGACTGGATCTACAACAGACCTGCTTTTAGCCACTTTCTACCTTTTCTGCAGAAAGAACAGGGTTAGTTAAAAAACCTATAGCACTTCCAGTTTAGCTAACCTTTAACAGGGAATGCTTAGAGATTCTCTCCTTCTTTTGGGCTATGTAGCAGTCAGATCGACGACTTGCAGAGTTCCTACAGTCCCATCAAAGTGTTTGATGGGGTTGGCATCCAGAAATCCCAGAAAATGTACAAAATCCATAAACTCTGCCTTGGACAAAATTGTGGAGGGAAAATACAATGTATCTAAGGAAATTCTAAATAAGAGTCAAAGTGAGATGAGATCTGCATATAAAGATTTAATATGACCCTCAGGATGCAATAAACCATATAAATACAGTGAGAAAATATTTCATATGATTTCCTTACTCCAGAGTCTTCCTTTTCATACTAGACATTCAGGGCAGTGTTCACCTCTGACCATTTAAAGTAGTTGCTTTTATTTACATTCTCAGGCTCCCTGTAGAATCCAGGGGAAAAAATATGTTCTTCCAGAGGGAAATTCACCCTGGTTTAATATGAGGATTAGATTCTTCTCAATGGACTTCTACTCCCTATAAGTTAGGTATGTTGTTTATGCTATTGATCAGGTTCATATATATGTGATTATAATATCAAAACATACAGAATTATTTGGATCAAGCTTCAGCCATCAAATTACCTAGCTACCTACTTACACATTTATTTTAGAATGGAATGAATTCACCCTATCAGTCCAAATAATCCCACCTCTGGAAACAGCTATGAAAAGAGCCCAGATTGCTTTGTTACCAGTTAGGTATCTGACTTTTACGTGGAAAACTTGTGTAAAATGAGTGACGACATAACAGTTGTTATAGGGGATTGTGATGAGAAAAGAAATAGAAGAATCCTTTTCACCAGATGGTACTTTGTACAGTCCTACTATAATGTGCCAATACCATAGCGTGCCAATAAAATAATAAAAGGTTAGACACCTGTATAAGGAAAACTTCCATGAGTATATTTATAATGAACAAGGATGTATATTCACATAAACTGAGAATAAAAATATGTTTATTAATGCACATGGCTCTAGTGCTAAGTATAGAACATTGTACTATAAAGCATGATTTAAAATAATTACAGTATATGTAGTACCTCCCAGTGAGCAAGGACTAGGGTTCAAGAGAAATAAGATGGGTTGTTGGGTTTATTTACTATGACAAAGTGCTACCAGACTTTGGGCACCTCATTTTCATCAGGCATTAATTAAAGATCATGATACTTTTTTCCTACGTAAACTACAGCAAGCTCTCTTAAAGAAATTATTATGTAAATATTAAGTGCCATTGAATCAATATAGGCCAGTTTTGCTGGTGATGTCAATGAAATGCTACCTATTTTCTTTGCTAGGGAAATAAAAATTTTGAATACCTTCTGCAACAAAGCAAGCATGGTCCCACAGGCTACACTGACTGCAGTCACACCTGTGGGTAATCCCAGTTAAATAAAAACATGGTCAAGGGTGAGACTTTGTAAGAAATGTCAATCCATAATTCGTAACACACCGAGCAGAATCACCACCTATAGCACTTCCCTTGCTAAATTAGCAACAGATTTAACTCAGTAACAAGCTGCAGCAAAGTGTAACTTGGTCTTGCATGAACATCCAGATTTGCATTTCTTCATTCAGTCATGCTTCTGGATATTACCCGGTGGTGCCATGACAAAAATGTGGCAGTCTGCCTTGAAAGGATTTGACAAGGGCATGGCTTAGGGGATACAACTGAGAACACCTGCTTATGCTGTAATAAGGGGTCCTGCAGGTGAATGCTATTCTACTCACATTTGAATACTTTTTTTTGATAAACTTAAAGGGAATTTCATGATGCTTTTTGCCCAAAGAAACAAATTCTGAACTCATTCTGTATTAACTAATGTCTTTTGGTGATTTGCTGGTCTCAGGAAAGAATCTGGATCCATATGTTTTGTATTAGCAATGTTTTCCAGCTATCATAGAAAAATGAGGCAAGGTTCAAATCTCTTCTCCCCTAAAAGATATCTTCACAGCTATGCGTACACTATCACTGGGAAAATTTAGTCACCATTTCATTCATGAGTTCTGGTCTCCTGATCACTTGGGTGGCCTATGTTTTAATTTTCTTGGGTAATCAGCTAGTTTTCCCCAAGAGTAATCCTTGACAGAGCAGAGAAAATGGTTTGCTACACATTCTGTTGCAGGAAGAGTATGGATATAGACTATAGGAGGTCAGGTTGTCTTCAAAATCTACCCAACTACCCTTCTGCCCTAAACTGCCCCCAGTGCCCTCATGCTACATGGTAGCCTCGCTGTCACACATGAAAACACTGTGCTGCTCAACTGCAATACACGCTGTGTACTATTTTAGGCATTTCAAACTAAAAATTGTCACGAAAATAATCATGATATCTTTGGGTCCTTGGGGCACCACATGGAGCCCACAGGAAAGTCAGCCAATACAATGCAGTAACGGATGGAAAGTCAGTCAGTTCCCTCTACAGGGGCTGACCCCGAGCAATGTGAATACAAAACACTCTCCTCCACTCAGCCTGAAGGCCAATGATTATTTCTAGGGGCAGATGGCATTTGACAGGTTAAATGAGCCCATGATATAGTCAGCAGCTGCTGTTGTACTCATCAGCTGTTGGTCCTTTCTGCTACTAGTGCGTGTGTATTGTCAGTACTACCATCCTAAAGACCTCAGTGCCAGTGCGGGTGGTATCCTGAGATGCCAGCACTAGTCATACAACACAAAATATTGTTGTAAGTTTGCTTTGGCAGCACAAATTCAACGTATTTGATCACAAGGCATAGCCCTAGCATGTTAATAGGTATAAAATGTTAATGTACCTGTATACACATGTAAAGAACTCATCGGCAGAAAACTATGTCTGCTAGGTCAATTCAGAATATACAACATTTCTGATTTCACTTGTATACAGTGATCAGTACAATTCTGTACCACCATTACATCTGTAATTGGGCTGGGAAGTTTACAAAGATCAATCTCATGGTCATAGGACCACCTGATGTCCCATAAATATATACCCCTTATTCCTTCCCTCTAGCTGTGATACTGTTTCTCCTTGCTTCATTAATACGCTCATCTTAACCCATTCAACTGTTGGTCACTATTTCCATGAGGTATACTTTGATTAACGTTTTAGCAAAGGCTTTCTAGAAGTAAACACACTAATCAAAACTCCAGCCAGGCCTAAGGCAACAACAAGCAAAATAAATATACTAAAGTAAATAAGCCTTCAGAGGCAACCTAAATAAAACTGTTATGCAATTCATTTTCCAGCATGTGACTTCATAGTCATCTAAGCTGTATAGGACTACAAATATAGCGATAAAACACATGCACACACATACATATAAATATGACATGAAGATCCTTGTCCATATAGCCAGTCATTTCATCACTGGAGATCAGGTTAGCCAAGCCTGCTGTCCTTGGAAAACATGTTTACTGTTTTCAATTAGCTGCTTCTCTTTCACATTTCTTTCTTGATTTTTTAAATAAAATGAGTGCAACATTAACATTTTCTCCCTCTCTGACTGCTAGGTTTTTTCACAAATGAGGGACAGCTTTCTCCCATTCACATTGGCCAACTCTTTCAGCACCCCATAGAGCTGAGCATGTTCAGCTTCCCTTGTTGGTCCCTAATCTGTTCTCTCACTGCTGGCTGCCTCTTTTCTTTTCCAAATCTTGTTGGTATACAAAGATATCTTAAAGCAGGCTTTGCCAGGAAGAGGTAAGCCAAAAAAAAGGAAAAAAAAAAAAAAAAAAAAAGCAAACGCATTTAATTACTGGCTTTTCCACACTGTGAATCACAGGATTGTCTCTCCCACCCATCAAGGGACCCATATTTTCCCTCGACTGTTACTGTCTGTGAACCACTACTGTGAGTCTTCATCTCACCAATCTCAGAAACAAGACTGATGTCCTGGTTTCGGCTGGGATAGAGTTAAATTTTCTTACTACCAGCTGGTACAGTGCTGTGTTTTGGATTTAAGGTGAGAATAATGTTGATAACACACTAATACTTTAGCTGTTGCCAGCAGTCAAGGACTTTTCAGCTTCTCATACTGCCCTGCCAACGAGAAGGCAGGGAGCGCCCAAGAAGGTGGGAGGGGACACAGCCAGGACAGCTGACTCAAACTGACCAAAGGGATATCCCATACCACATGACGTCATGCTCTGTATATAACTGGGAGGTGGGCCAGCAGGCAGGATGGCTCGGGAACTAGCTAAGCATCAGCTTCAGGTGGTAAGCAATTGTGCTATGCATCACTTGTATATCATTATTATTATTATTATTAATATTAATATTATCATCACCATGTTCCTTTTCTGTCCTATTAAACTGTCTTTATCTCAATCCACGAGTTTTACCTTTTTCTTTTCAATTCTCTCCCCCATCCCACTGGGGAAGGGCGGAGTGAGCGAACGGCTGTGTGGTTGTTTCAGCTGCCTGCCAGGTTAAACCATGACAACTGAGCAAGAGACATGGCACTTCCTCATAAACGAAAGCAGAGGAGGAACGCTCTCTGGGCAGTCCACATTCTTACTCTTGTCCTGCTTCAGCTTTGGGGGCTCCTCCAAAGAACGAAATAAAAATTTCTGTTCAGTGCCTGCCACTGGACAGACTCAGGCGGCATTGTGCTATCTAACATAACGTTACAGCAGCTGTCCCACAGTGGTAGAAAGACAGCTTCTGTACTGTGCAGAAAGCAGAGTTTCTCTTCTCTGTACACGAAATCAATGGTTGCCTGCAGAAGGGGGCCATTGTTTTCTTAAGAAGTGGAAATTTTGGCACAGCGGGGAACAGGGTAACAACTGAATAGTATTACAGACACAGTTTAAAGATAAGAAGGGGAAAGAAGAAGATGAGGAAATAAAGACAATATCCAAAGCAAAGACAAAGAAGGGAGAAAAGGGAGAAAACCCAACAGTGCACGTAAAGAACAGGCAATCAGAAAGCAGAGAAATGAGAGGCTGAAGACAAAACAGATCAAGGGCTCTAACAAAATCTCATCGTGCCAAACAGGGAAAAACACTGACTCACCAAACTCATTTAGTGGAAGAAAACAGTAAGGTAATGAGAAAGCATGAACCATAAAGCAAAATAAAAGTCAGTCTATCAATCCAAACTAGATTTTGGAGTTGGATTTCGTGATTTTCATAGATGTCTCTGAAACAGTCAGGACTGTCTCCTCCAGTCAATGACCACTTAGTCTTTTAAATAAAAAATAGCTGTGAGATGCATAGCAGAGAGGAAAAGAAATGTGTTCTTCTCGGTCCCATAAGCTGAGTGTAGAGATAATAACGTACTGATACAGAAAAAGCTACATGATTCTGTTTTCTGCACTTTTAGGAATTTGCAATGATCTGGGCTGCTCTGGCTGAGTCACTGTTATCTCAAAACCTCAGAGTTTGTTCCAAGACTGCCGAACATATTGCACGTGTTCTGGGTAAAGAGGCATCTCTGCTCCTTACCTCAGCAGCTCTGCTGTTTCCTTACCTGTCTGCCTTTCTTTAATGAAAAAAATTTTCTACGTAACTATCTGCATAGTAAGTGTATTCCATCTGATGTAGAGGGGACTTTTTCTATTTGCATTTTGAAAGCTACTTTTTAAGAATTAAGCTCTCCTAGAGAGTCCCTTACAGAAGACTGCATATTACTAAAGAGTAACTGCACATTATTGTTGCCTCCTAAGTGTGGATTTTAACACTGCTATACAGAGTATTAAATGTCCTTTTCATAAACAATATAAATATTTCTAACTGTGTATGTACAAAGTTATAATTTATAAAAAGTTTGGTTTTGTCGAGCATAAGAAATAAATTAAGTTGATTTTTTATGTGTGTTCTGTAGACTATAATGATCCCATTTCCAGGTAGTATACTTTGCTCTTCTATTCAATTATTCATAGTTAAATTGACATCAGAGACCATTTCTCATTCAGAGACCAAGAAGGAAAAGATTATTTTTATAAGTGCCATTTATGAACACAAATTCCTTCCTTCTAATCAACCTGGTAATTAAACTCTCAAGAAAAAGTGCTACCAAATAAGGAAAAAGAAGCCAAACTATCCTGCTAAAGTCCTCTTCTTGTCACAAAGCTTCTTTTCACTAGAGTTTTGTAAGTAAAGCTGCCTTCATCTAACACCACTTACAGCGTTCAATGCCTTTTTCTAAAGTGTCCCTATTTTCTTTCTCTTTTCCTGTTCTTAAGGCTTGATTGTACTTACACCAGTGAAAAATACAGAGTTTTCTGAAAAATGTTGTAATTAAGATCACTTCCCGAAAACTGTGGTGGATGTATTTATTAATTTGTACTTGCCTTACAGAAGTGTTTGAAGGACTCTCTCTGTGATTGGTGAGGTACAAACACTTCTTGAAACATAGTCCTGCTCTAACGTTTTTGTAATGTGAAAAGGAAAGGTAGAAGGATTCAACTGATGTGAGGATTATTATTTCCATTTGTGAATGGATGCTTGAAGCACAGATAAATGAAGTGTCATTCTGAGAGTCACGAAGAAGAATTGTGCCAGAATTAGAAATGCATCAGGTCTCCTGGGTCCTCACTCTGGGTTTCACCCATGAAACAATTTACACCTTTCCATATGCTTTCACCATTCACTGTCTTCCGAGGGGTTTACACTTTGAAGTTCTCAATCATATTACAAACTGCTGGAATACATTATGGGTAAAATAAAGTTATAAAAGTAACCTTATCAACCTGACAGGCCATCTATCAGAATTTACCACGCAAATAAAACTAAATCCCATAAACAAATGACTGGTTTAACCCTATTGGCAGTGTTCTGTATTCAACCAGACACTCAGTGTTTTCTTTATACTTTCTTGTTCCACATAGCTGTGTTTCTCCCATCAGTACTAACAGGGGGTATTCCTTGCAGAGCCAAAGGAGTCCAATATAGACCCCAAAACATGGTATAAAGTTCCTGGGCAACGAACTGAACTTTTTTTTCTGTTTAAGTCCATCTAGCAGACTTGAGGCACTTCCTGAAAGGAGAGTGTAAATGAAGTTCTTGGTTGTTCTAGTTAAACAATCTCAGATCTATATGAACAAATAGTGACAATAGTGCTTCCCAGCTCTAATAAATTGTTAAGGGTTTTGTGAAGGTCATGATGAGTCTTTTAGTTTACAGTAAACTGAGGTAAACTGACACAGACATCTCTCAAAGATTCCTGATATGAAGTGGTGACAGGAGAACTCAAGTCTCCCACGCACTACTCGTTCACCTATCCACTCTACTCTTTGCCTGGTGCTCTAAAATCAGCTTCATTTTAATCTGTTAATACACACACAGAGTCTCCAAATTGATTTTATGGGTATTAGAAGGACTGTAGGACCTGCTGGACTGTTTTCTTAAATAGGGTGGGACATCTGTTATGGCATTTACACATTACACTTCTGTAGCCCTTGTGAGGTGGTGTTTCATATGTTTTAGATCTCAGCCCAACAATTTTTATCATTAAGCAATCATATTTATCAGCAGGGAAGACAACTCTTTAATGTAAGCACTTGGATTGTTGATGGCCAGTTAGATGTCACAGAAGATAAAAAACCCCCTGAAACTGTAGTCTTATCCAAACAGTTTTACTCTCAGGTTGGGATCCCAATGTATCCCATAAATAAGAATTTAGAAGTTGTTCCAAATTTATTAAGTTTCCAAATAAAATTTTTAAAACCAAAACATTTAACAGTAATGCTAATAATACACATTCTTAATATGACATTTGTTTAATTAAGGTTCTCTTTATTTATTTGTTTGGAAAATCTCCCAATTCTTGTAGCAAGTTGGGTTTGCTTGGGCTGACAGTAAGATTTTAGTCAGGGGTAAACAATATTATAAAAATGAAATATTACCGTTTGTGCTAAATGTTGAAGACCTAAACGTGGTACCTGCCAGAGACTCATCAATTTCTCACTAGCCACTAAACAAGCAAGAGGAAGATCAACCTTTTCTATCATAACCTTTGAAGCTGAAATATTACACCTAAACTGTTAAATTCACTATGGGAGTGTTCATACAAGGGATTTGATACCATCCACTGAATTTAAACCCAGAAGAGACCATTAGATAAATGGATGTAGTTTTCTGTGTAATAAAGATGAAATATTTGTATCTGATTACCCTTGCAAAGATCCTAATAACTTGTATTTATCTATCTTTTCAGAAGCATTCGTGACATGAATACAGGAACATGAACTGGAAGGAGTTATAGAGTTTTTTTGCTGGAAACAGCTATCATTGCAGAGACTGCAGGAGACTTCATAACTGAGAACTTCATTACAGATGACCAGATGAAAAAATGGAGCTTTGAAGAGTTCTGTTTGATACACACTAAATTATGTTGTCCTCTTGTATAATCATAGAAAGCTTGGAGAAATTTGGCATCAGCTAATTACTTATTTTTAAAGAGGAAGAGCATAATAATAATTACATATAATAATTTGCATTAAAGAATGAAAAAACAGAATATCATAATAAGAGAAAAAACATCAGAACAATAGTTTGGGAACATATTTCACCAATGTTTGGAAAGAACAGAAGAAATGTAGGGAGATACAAAATGAGGAAACAAAACTGATATAAGAACTAGAAGATCGTAAGACATAAGGTGAGACAGTAAGGGAGAAAATTTATGGAGTCTGGAAGAGCAAAAGCTCAGGGGCAACATGATCTCAGACTATAAATATCTTCAAGGTAAGGATATAAATGAAAGGAGGGAATTATTCAGTCTCAAACTATGAGTACTGGAAGAAAAGGCCTGGAGCTAAGAAGGGAAAAGTTTCAGTAAAAATTTTTAGCTGTAGGAGGGGATAAAACAGGGAGCAGACTGAAAAAGCGTCATTCAAGGTACTGCCCCTGAAATGGGGTGTTCACACCAATAGTTATGTTTCACTTGTCCATTTTCATCTTAACAAATTCCCTGCTACTAGAGGAACCTGAGCTGCCCTTGATTGCTCTTGATCTCCTCTCAGGCAGCATTTAAGTTTCTGAGACTTTAGCATACTGTGCTACTGGTTTTAAGTTTGTCATAGGTTATATAGGAAGGGAAAGATATTTGATGGCCTGAGATATGCATATCTCTATGAGGAAGAATGGGGAAGGTAGAAGAAACATTTTTATAGCTCTTTCTGGAGGTGTTACATAGATACCAATGTTTGTGGATGATGTGAGTGCTCTTTTCCATAGCAACTTCCAAATATCACATCTATCCTTTTTCTTGATGTAGACACTTCATGTAACAGGCACTTTATTTTCCTTCCTAAGCTTCATAGCTTGATTCATTGGAATATCTCCTTAAAAATACTCCTACTTTATTCAAATGGCTTCAGACACCTTCTCTTACTGCTATTCCTGCTCCTTCTATAACCCTACCTTCAATCTAAGCCTTGATTGTGACCACCATCTTGCAAGAACATCTGAAGACACCTTCACAAATTCCAACTGTTCAAAAGAAGGAACTTCCAAAGCTTTCTCTCCCCATCCATCCTCTCTATTTGAAATATCAGATAAGGTCTATCTCACCTTAGAAAGAGTTATTTCCAAAGATATGCCAGCTGTCTGCCAGCATATATATGACCATAAAGTGAAAACGTAGCACAACTTGGGAATGTTTATATTTAGATGATAAAAATATTAAGGGCTGGATAGTGGGCCTGTTTAATAAGCTTACTAGAGATTGATGGCACTTCTAAGCCACTATAAGCTTACCTGCGTGTTGCTTTAGTGAACAACGTAGCACACATTTCTAAAAAGTTGATGGCAACTTCGTGTAAGCTTTTCTTATACTACAGGGGAAGAAATAAGTTTCAGACCTGCAAGATGATCAACAAAGTAGTTCCCTGAAAACCTGGATCTTGTTTCTTTCCATGATTGTCCTAAGACAAAACAGTAGAGTATGTCCCTCTTTTGAAGGAGGTAAAAATGAATTCAGTTCTTTGAAAACTAGATTTTACCTATGTCCATTGAACACAAATCATATTTATAGGACAGGGGACTTTGTCTCTTTGGCTAATTAAGTCAGTTTAAGCTCAGTAATTCAGAAGGCTGATGTTAGCATTGAATATGTTAAAAATAGTAAGAATGGGAGCCATATTCATTTGTAGATAATAGAATCAAGTCCGCTGACTACCACTAACAATGGAAATTCAGAGAGATTCCAAAGAAGACCAGAACCATGATTTCAGAATTAAGAAGTTGACAAAAAGTTTATAGTGCAGGAAATTTAACTCTAGCACATAAGAACTGATTATTGTGGGGGAAAGAGCAGATGCATAGCCTTCAACTGCATGAGACTGCTGGAAGAAAAAAAGAACTAATCTGTTTTCCTTCTTCACAATGGATAGAACAAGTAATAAGAGGCTTATATTTCTGAAATAGAGATTTAAGTTAGACCTCAGGAAAAAGCTTTCTAAAGATAAGTATAGTTAAGTACTGGAATAGATTTATTGGGGAGATTATTAAATCAGCATCATTTTAGTCTTTCAAGAACAGTTTAGGCAAACTCTAGTTAAGAATGGTTTAGATCCTGCCCTGAGGCAAGGGAAACCTGTATTTGATTCTGCCAAGAAGCACAAGGATGAACCAGACAATCTCTTGAAATCCCTTTCAAGGCATTTCATAAGGTTTAATGAATGAAAGTTGTAGCTAATTTCATTTAGGCGATAGATAAAATCTATATTTTTAATAGGGAAGATAATTTAATACTGAACAACTGAAAAACATGATCAGTGCTACAGTGGATTCTCCATCTATTTTAAACAATTTTAAAAATAAAACTGAACACTGAAATATAAAATAATACTCAATTTCAGTTGTAGCTAATCGCCTAGAGAAAGGAATTATTTTAGAAGTCCTATGGCCTGTGTTATGCAGGATGTCACGTTGGCTCTATCTGGTTTAATAATATGTTAATTTTATTTATTAGTTTTTATTTATTTTGTTTGTTTGCTTTTTCTATTGGTCATGTTCATTTATCAAACTGCTTCCTGGTTCTTAGTCTCTGACAGCACGTAAAGTGCTTTAAAAATTTCTAAAGAGATAACAACTTATCCCATACACCCTTTCTAGTTGTTAATGCTTCCACACTTAGTGGTTTACCCACTATGGGTAGGGGAAACAATCCCCTCTTAATGATTGCAGATAGTAGGATAAAAATTCCACTAATGTGTCTGAGGCAAACATCCTTATAATAGTTAAGTTAATGAGGATGTGATTAATGGATATATAAATGAAATGCATTCTCCACCTCAATGGAAACACCCTTAATTAAGACAGATTTAAGTACCAGGCATTAGATTGCGAATAGAAGCAAGAATAACAAAAGTACTCGGAACAGTTTCTCTTCTTTCAGCTTTTTGACATATTTAAAGAATTACTTGCTTTACTCTCTAGTTTGCAGATATGGGGATACATGCCCGAGCAAAACAAGAAACCATACATTAGACGAAGAGTTGTATTCATCCGTATCTGATACTTCCTTCCCTAAAGGACAGAGATGTCTACAGCACAGACCAAAGGCCAATTTGCCTTGATTAGTTTAAGTGCAGCTTAAGGGCAGCTGGTCCATACAAAAGTAGGAGAAGAGAGGAAAGATAAAGTCCAGTTCCAAAGGAATTTGAGTCACTGGGTAATCCAAACAGCAAACTGTTTATATTTATGAAACCTACTGCAGCATTCACTGAAATAAAAGGTGAATTCCCACCAACTTTATATGGGCATGGTGCCTTCCAAGAAAAAAAAATGAGATTTAGTGAATTGACATTTTCACTTAAAATCTTTGCATGGGTATACAGAAATCAGACTGAAGATTTGGGCTCCCGAGACCTGTTCAATGGACTTCTTTATCTCACAAAGTTTCACTTCATTCCTCTAAGACCTCTTACATGACCATCTCGTTTCTCCTGGAGAAAGACATCTCATCTCTCCTACTTGCAATATGTAAAGGATAGTAAGACAGTAATGATGAAAAATAGGAGGGATAAAAAAGAGCCAAGGAGACATGTCAAAGGACTGCTGTGTACCTGTTTATGTAATTATGCAGGAGCACAATTACATTCACCTGTGTGCTAGGGGCCAAAACAAGAGTAAGAAATTCTTTTAGCCCATCTCTGGTCTTCTTCTAGGAATTTTAGTCAGTCCAGATCCACTCTGCTGCTTCTCTGCAGCATGACTTTCACCCTAAGTGAGATACATAATGTACAGCAGAAACCTATTTCCTCTGCACTTGAGCAACGATTTTAGTTAAATCTCAGCATTACTTTTTAGGGCTGATTTAATTCAAGATGCAGAAAGGAGCAAAGGTTTTATTATCGAATAAGAGTCATTTCAGTTCCATCTGCAGTGGCAGTCAAAGGGGTCTTTGATGGACAATGGGAGAAAGGGGTAGAAAGCTCACTGTCATTTTTGATACTGGCTATTCATATCACAAGTACTATAGCAAACCAAAGCAAGATGAATATTTGAACTGCTTGCAAACACAAATCATGTTGAACAGGGTAAGTGCATCTCCATTTATTATGCAGGGAGCTTAGGAAGGCAGAATATATTTATTGTTAATAGAATATTCACCTCAAGCTATACCAATATGGCTTTTGTTTTGATAAAACTTGTCCTTGGGGAGCCAAACACAAACTTCTGAGCTTTTGCAAGGAATGATATGTATTTTCTGGTTAAATCAGTAGGGGTCTGAGTTGCCAGCTGACTTTTATTCTGAAGGCGATTCTACTTCTTTACAGAGGGATTGAAGCCACTAAAGCTGAGAACAGAAATCTTCTACCTTCTTTTTGCACCTGTATAAATGATGCATGGAGGTGTAAGACATCATGGAGTTACACACAGTGCCCCTTTATGGCCTTCCTGTAGAAGAAAGTGACTTCAAAATTAAAAATAAATTTCATCACAAGAAGTCCAAACAAATGCAAGTACTGGCAAGCAATGAGTTGCATCGGCCAGTAAAATTAAAAATAAATTTCATCACAGGAAATCCAAACAAATGCAAGTACTGGCAAGCAATTGGTCAGCTTCTATAAATGAGAAATAGTGTAACAATATTACACCTTTTACTCCATCTTTGAACCCTGGGATTTATTTCAATTCTGTGTCTGCAAAAAAGAAGGCTAAAACCTGAGATAAACAACTGAGAGGTCTAAACCAGACAATCCAGAGCTGAATTTTGAAAGTACCCTGATTCCAAACTAATGAGGATCCATGCTTTTTGGATCTAGAAGGCAAAAAGATCACTTCTGACCTGAATCCAAACGTGTAGGAACATATATATATATTTATACACACACACACATATGTATCTTTTGTTTCTCTTCTTACATGATTAAACTCATAACAGGGAATCACATACAACACAGTATGTAGACCTGATGTAAGAAGATGATGAAAGGCAAAAATTATCTATTAGTTTTACTGAATAACACAAACTCATTATCAGGGCTAAAAAAGAAAAATACAAATTGTTTGCCACACCTCAGTGGTCACAGGGAATTCTAAAGGATAAATCAAGGACACAAGAATGAAAGCATCAGTGATTCTGCTGGAATATGCTTGAAGCCATTTTAATATCTCTTGCAAAATGGGTTGAGGAGGAAAAACTGTGTCATTCTGAAGCAACATGGGTGGATGAACAAACAAAATGACCACCTAGAAACATCTTACATAGCCTTTATTACTGCAATAGCAGCAATAGTACTATTAAATACATACACAGTCTTCTATGGATATTCATATTTAAAAGAGTCAATACCCAGTACTTTTTAGCCTGCTCCATATCCCTTTATTGCCATTCTAGTGGGGGGGGGGGAACAGCATTAAAAACTGACTCATATTCGGATGACCAGTTTCAGATAGTTATGAGCAACACAAATGAGAAGGCCATGACTAGGGAGCAACTTTGCAGGAAAGGAGAGAATAAAATGTTATTCTCTATCGTCTCTTCACTGGTCATCTTAAACAGGTGATAAATTTAAGTTCTTTTCAGGAATACAAAATGAAGCCCCTAAATAACATTTCATAAAACACGAACTGGAGATTAGGACTTGTATGCAGACGAACAATGTGAAATAAACACATTCTGGAAAAATAATAAGTAATGTAAGAAAGCCTGGACAGTGCAATATGTTTTTATCTTCTCAGAGATGACAGTATGAGGGTAGCAGCAATAATAGGTCGTTTCAAAACAGATGTTATAGTTCAATCCAGTTCCATCTGAACTCCGCATGCTTCAGTGGACAGAAACAAAAATCCTTTAGGATGAGATTGTGCATACCACCATGTTATGTTCAGTTAGACCACTTATGTCATTAAGGTTTTGCTAAGCTCGCTAACAGTTTTGAGTTCTGGACTGAGTGGAGAATCACTACAATGCCTTCTGAGATCCTGAAGGCAGCAGCCCCCAGATGAGAAGGACACTCTTTACTCCAAGTGAAATGAACTACAAAATACAAAATTAATTGACAGCTGTTCACCTTTCATTAGCATGCCTCTACAGACAAAACTTTCCAACTGCTGCTTTTGCTTTTTTTGCCAGGCAAATTGTTCAAGTGGCATCTCCTTAGTACACCAGAAAGCCAGCAAATGAGCTAAAAGCAACCAAAAATTCTCCAAACACTCTTCTTGGAAGATACCCTGGCTGGTAAATTACAAGAAATACTGTATGAAAAAGACTGCTTTTTCTAGAAAAATATCATCACTGGACCACATTTTAAAAAGAAGACAATTTTGCTATGTGAGATTATTTTCTAAGTTATATGCACAGAAAGTATGCAGAAAGTACATGGATAACAGCGTTAGCATTTAAGAAGGTAAGTCCAAGTACAAAAGTTACATCTTTGTCTGACTCTGACCTGCTTGGAATCCCAAATGCTTGAGCAGGGAGGTAAGAAGAAGAGGAAGAATTGTTGTTCCTGTAGGCTCAAGAGGAAGGTTGCTCTTGCGGGCTCAATTCCTAGTCGCAATCCTCTATCTTAGATTTTACTTTTTTCTTTAAATGCTGATATTTTTTTCATCTAGAATGAAATGATCTTTTAGGACAACGGTGCTGAAAGGTAATGTTTTCCTGTAATTAATTAGTAGAAAGTGTTAACAGCATTAACAGTCTGTTAAGAGGGATTCAAGTTCAAACGTGCATAAAGTGATTTAGGAGTGACTTTAAGGTCACTTTGAGTAAGTTGCAATCTGTAAGGCAGTCATCCCTTTTTATATTTGGCTTCAAAACACTTGATAAAGCTATGAAAACTGCCTCTGTGATGGAGAGTCCTTGAAGGAAATAGTCTACAAATTATTTCTTCTGAGGCTTCTCTGTTCTGTGAGCAGCCTAGAGAAGGAGCAGCAGGCTGGAGGACCAGCAGTAGGGACTGGTGCTGGCAGACTTCCTTTGCTTAAGGAATTGGTGACTGCTGCAAAACTTGCAGACTTCGAGCCCCCAAGTCTGGAAGTTTTGCTGAAGGATGTACAGGCTAGATGGATTCAGTGAAATTCCCTCTTTTTCTTTTCCTTCCCTTCTTTTCTCCCTAGCACAGAACTCAATTCAATGAGTTCTTGATCTCTCTTGGATTTCTCTTTGCTAATACAGTATTAATAACACTTCTCCATTTAGTCAAAAAAAAAAAAAAAATACAGTGATATATCTGCAAAAATGCTGGAAGGATTTTTTTTTTTGTCTTCTTGTTTGCTCCATTATTTATAGCTCTGTTCTACAGAGCAGAAACCCACCATTAAAGCTTGAGTTAAATCTTCAGTCTGTACTATCCAGATGGATTTAAATTAGAAAAAAAAAGGAAAAGAAAACTTACTTTCTATGAAATAACACTTTATTTTCCTCATCTCAAACATTGGATCTCCAGTCCAGGATGCAGCTTTTGAGAGCTAGTAAGCAATAATTAAGAAATGGAAGAAAGAGATACACAAAGAGAGGCAGAAGAGAACTAGATGTTTACACAAGTAGGAGTGTAAAAAGCTTCAGGTTGAAGGAGCATATAAGAAACAAGAAAAAATTAAAAATGAGAAAACTTAAAAATCCTGCCCTGTGCTTCACAAAAAACCTGTTTTCTAATAATGTATCCCTGCACTGTGGTATCTGCTCTGAGGTAAATCCTTAACGGAGCTAACACATGTCTTAACCCTGATGAATTTAAAGCCAGGAGATCAAGAAAGGTGACAGCGTTGATGTCAGCTAACTAGCTGAGGTAATACAGAACAACGTCTGGTCTCCTCTAGGAATGTGGAGCATCTTGATGTAAAAAGAAAATCTTAACCTGTTTTGCAGAGACAAATGCATGCCTTTGAGAACGTGCGCTGCCAACTAGAAAGGAGAGTAGAAGCAGTTTTGGAAGGTAGGATCTTTTCCAAGTTGAAAGGACACATAGATACCTCTCCACAGGAAACAAAGGTTAATAAAAAGTACCCTACTATCTACATTACATACAAAAGGAATACTAGCTTGCTTATTAGTTTTGAAAGAATAAGTCACAATACATGCAACACCTAATGCATCTATCAGTCAGTCTGGAAAGGACATTTTCAGTATTTCATCACAGATTCTCAGCTGTCTCTCAGATGACGTAGACTGAAGACATTTATTTGTACAGGCAATATCCTAGGCAACAGAGAAAACAAACAGCAGACAGGATAAATCAGAACCAAATTCAAATCTAAAAAATGCATTTACAATAAGAAATGCTGTGCTTGAAGTATATGAAGGACTCCTCTACAGACTAGTAAAAAGAAAACATTGGAGAAATATTTCAAATCATTAACATTTAATAAGAAGATGCATTGTTTGTTTTGTGATATATTCTAAATGTATACATATATACAAGATATCACGTGATAGTCATTAAGTAACGATCCATATTATATGAGATATCCAACTATATGACAGAGGTTGTGGAGTCTCCCTCCTTAGGGATGACCATAACAGGCAAGTAGATTCCACTGCAACAGCCTTTGAAGCTCCTATGGTTTTTAAGGTCTCATATCTGTCCAAATAATGTTGAAAGAAGCAAAGAATTGTGCCATAAAGTGTAATTTTTACTTTTCAATCACTTGCAGCAGTGTAATAGCTGTCAATTGAACAAGTGTGCATAAAGGAGGTACTTGTCAGCATTTCCGACTCAAAATCACGGTCGTCTTCTCTGAAGTGGATGATTTGGTTTTTTAAAGCTGAGGACTGAACATGGTTTAGGTCTGCCATTGACAAATCGGCCTTTTCAGAAAAATCTGAGTAATGAAGCAATGTCACTGAGAAGGTTTAAGCCACAGAATAGAGCCACCAAGGCAAGAAGACAAGCTAGAGAACCAAAAAAAAAGTGGTACAGCTCAAAAGAAGAAAATAGGTAAAACCCAGCTTAAAGCTGAAGAAAGGCAGTGAAAGCCTATCCTCAGAACAAAGTAAAAAAGAACACATTTTGGAACTGTAAAGATTTAGAAAAAAACAAAAGAGCCTGATTTGCTACTTTAAGATAGAAAAGGAAAACCCTCCAGCAGTTTGTAATAGAGCATTTGATTCTGCCATGAATCTGATCTTTCCCTGAAGTATGGGACAGATTGTCAGAGTCAGGAAAAAAAAAGGCATAAAAAGATGAATGAATTCATGCTCTAAGTTTCAGTTCATTTCAAAGCAGTGCTGATCATTTCCTTGCCATGAAGTGTTTCTGTTAGTACCCTCTACTTCTGTGATATGTACCCCACTATAGTCCAAACCACAGTGTAATATTTTTTCATATATTCATACATATTTTATAATTTCATAGAATTGATACAGGGTTAATTAGGGAATAGCCTCCTCTAATAAATTATATCCATTAATTGCTACAGAGCACAATCCAGAGTGCATGCATCTTCCTGCTGAGATTGTAATAATTCATTTAGAAAACTTTTCTATTCTATTCATTATGTATTAACTGTTTAGAAACTCCTTATAATACATTATTAAGTATTACATAAAATAAGCAATTCCTTTGGACAGCAATACAAACATGGCACTTCTATGTTGCTACTTCAGAATCTTTAAAAAAACCCCAAACCACCGAGAAAATACAAGGGGAGACCTTATCACTCTCTACGACTACCTGACAGGAGGTTGTAGCCAGGTGGGTGTCAGACTCTTCTCCCAAGTAACAAGTGATAGGACAAGAGGAAATGGCCTCAAGTTGTGCCAGGGGAGGTTTAGATTGGATATGAGGAAAAATGTCTTCACTGAAAGGTTTGTCAGTCACTGGAACAGGCTGCCCAGGGAAGCGGTTGAGTGACCATCCCTGGAGGTATTTAAAAGAGGTGTAGATGTGGTGCTTAGGGACACGGTTTAGTGGTGGCCTTGGCAGTGTTAGGTTAATGGTTGGACTTGATGATCTTAAAGGTCATCAACCTAAATGATTGTATGATTCTATGAAAAGGTGTGGGGTGGGAGTGACTACTGAGGCAGGGAAGGATGGGGTGAACCAATGCCAAATCTGAAGGATTCCTGGCAATGCTGGGATCTACAAGCTCTATCTTCTAATGCTCTCCCATTTCCCGTCCTAATCCTCCATTTGCTCTTTCATTGCCCTTCTTCCTTCCCACAGAAATAAGAAAACATTGCCACTCTACTGAAGATTTGGAGAATATTTGCACTGGATTTGATAATTTTACTATGAGTGACTCAAAGATCAAATTCCTCCCTGTCTAGTCTCTCAAGACTGTTTCTCTCAAAAACAAAACAAAGCATACAGCTTCACACACAAACATGTGCTCAGACACAATACCCCCCCCCCCCCCTCTTGAAATATTTGCTCATTCTCTGGAAAAGTCTGAAAATTAACAAATGGTAAGGCAGAAACACCCTTTTCAAGCAAGATTTCAGACATACTTCTCAATAAAATGAACGTAACAATTTTCAAGTCAGCAAAATACTACGGAAACAGTCAAGCTAAGTATTTGACATTGCAATGAATACTAGTAAACCCCGCCTTTAAAAAGCACATTCACTAACTCATGTGTGGCTTATCTCTCTTTTCCTTTCTTTTTTACATTACTATAGTAAAATAATGTAATTTACATGACTTTGAAAAAGCATAAAATCTATTAAGATATGAATAATAACTCTTACTTTGTCAACATTGCTTGTAGTACAGAATAGCACTGCTTTCAGAAGAAAATGTAAAGATGTAAAGACATAAAATACTGTTTCTGACAAACAATGATCTGGAGTTAGTTTCAGATTAGTTTACAGAGATACAGCACACAGCTTTGAATTACATACATGGCAATTTAGTGCTTCAATTTAGTTGAACTATATTGTAGAGTGATTCTATAGCCATCGTTTCACAAAACAAAAAGGAAACTTTTTTTTTTTTTTACTATGTAAGAAAGTCACATTGTGAATTCAATATCAGCTCAAGGAAATACACTGTCAAATTATAAATCATAACCAGGGACAGAAGAACTAAAGGTGCAGACACAAAATTCTCTCAAGATTCCTTCATTTTTGTAGAGAAGTGATTTGACTTGCTTTGATAAATTCCTAATGTAGTGTGGAAATGGGTATACTAGACATATATTGTATCATCTGCTTACCTGCCAAGGAATGTAAAACTCACTGGGAATCCTATTCAATGTCGATTTTGAAGTCCCAGTGAAACTAAACGCCTGTTAGCTTAAAGGGTCAAATAAGTGAGCAGTGTCAACAGGATTTCAGTTATTTTCATCCCCATGTGCACTCACTACTAAATTCTCTTTGTTCTGTGTGTGTGCCCACATCTGAACAGAATCACAGATATTAGTAATCCCTGCTGATTGTATTACAAACAATCATGCTAATGGAGGGGGATTGCTAGTAGGATAAGAAGCCTTTAACCTCTAGTTGTCAGTTCAAAGGATGTCTGAGTCGATAGTAGTCAGAAGTCCTTTATCACCTGATGACTGCTAGATGATGTGAATGAAATAACAATGGGTGAATCCTCTTTCTAAAACACAAATTAGGCTTATCAGAGGAAGGGTAAGGAGGTTTATTTTAAAGACCTATAAGGGGTCAACTCCCTAGAGCACAGGGGTACTTAGAAAACTTAAAAGTAGCAAAATATGCTTGCATCTGCTGTACCTCTGAGAGACACAGCCATGCTCTCTAAATCTGCTTACATCCTACATGGCTCTGCTGTGCTGCTTTTCATGGTAATTTGAAGGGCATTTATTTGATATTGGGCATTGAATACACTTCCTGATCACTTGGAGCAGGTGTGTTCAGAGGCCTCAGTGGTACGAAGAAGGACAGTCAGACAAGGAGAAGTAACTAAAGCTCACATTCCTCCTTTGCCACAGATTTCTTGTGTATATCGTGGGAAGTCTCATAGGATTAGATTCATTTTGCATCTGTTATGTGCATGCCACTCTCCATCATATATGCTCTCGTGAAACCCTACCAGGAGTACAGTGTCCAGCTATGGGGTCCTCAGCACAGGAAAGACATGGAGTTCTTGGAGCAGTTCTAGAGGAGGCCACAAAAATGATCAGAGGGATGTAGCACCTCTCCTACGAAGACAGGCTGAGAGAGTTGGGGCTGTTCAGACTGGAGAAGAGAAGGCTCTGGGGAAATCTTATTGCAGTCTTCCAGTGCCTAAAGGGGGCTTATAAGATGGGGGCAAAACTTTTAGCAGGGCCGGTAGTGACAGGACAAGAGTTAATGGTTTTCAAATAGAAGAGTGTAGATTTAGACTAGATATAAGGAAGAATTTTTTTTACATTGAGGGTGATGAAACGCTGGCACAGGTTGCCCAGAGAGGTGGTAGATGTCCCATCCCTGGAAACATTCAAGGTCAGGTTGGACGGGGCTCTGAGCAACCTGATCCAGTTGAAGATGTCCCTGCACGTTGCAGGGGGGTTGGACTAGATGACCTTTATAGGTCCCTTCCAACCCAAACTCTTCTATGATTAATATCTACATTTCAGGAATTTGCTTCCAGATGAGATAACTGAGCAAGCACACTTGAGGGCCATGACTCTCTAAAAATTGTGTGAGAAGAATCAGTCGCCTCAAAAATAAGAATAAAAAAATACTTTACCAGTTGCAAGAAGTCTGCTAGAAATAACCAACAGGAAACGCTGAGCACAGTGAGACCCTCTTTTGCTTTTATACATCTCAGCGATGGCTGCCAGGACAAGTGTCCCTTTTTTATAAAAGAGCTTGCCATGATGGTGTGTAAAGCTGTGCTGATGCCTCACAGGACTTATGTGCCATCTCACTTAGAAATCTAATGAGACTTGTCAACTAACTGCTCAGGACAGATAGTTTTGGAAATAAACAGAAAACCTTTATTGGCTATTTGAATTTTCAGGCCTAGGAAATGTTAAATGTGTTTGAAGCTAAACAGCCACCATGTCCAGTTTGCAGGTCTGGACTTCCTGTTAGAGCACTTCAGAGTTTGCCCCAGCTGTTCCACACCTCAGTTTTCTGTAATAAAGGGATTAGTATATCTCTACATCCCTGGGATGTTGTGTAAATTGCCTTATTTGCAAAGGTCTAAATTAGAGGTATTATACGGCATACAAGAACCTAATTTGCATGTGCTTACTGTTGTGCTACATAGACTTTTCAAATACAGCAATGATTTATTTAATGAAAAAAACGTGGACGTGATGAAGTGGTATAATTTGATGCACGTGTTGCAGCATTACACAATGTTATACTTTAAAAATTTAGCTTGTAAGATGTATTCATGCACACTTAGCTTGTGACTTTTTTAATGAGTACCCTTTTTTTAAGTTTATGGTTGTTCATACATTTTCTCTTGACCTCCACGTAGCAGTCTAAACTGAATTTAGAACATTTGGAAAAATCAGCTGCTTAATTATTGAAACAACTCACTTGTTTTTAACTGTTCTAGCCTTTCTAATGCTAAAGGCAAAGCTTCCCTGTGCTTCCACGGGAGCAGAGTTAAAATGCAGAAGAGCACACTGGAAAAATTCTACTTCAGTTGGGGGTTGTTCTACAATATTTTTGTCACATACCAAATGAATTTATCTTGTGTACAGGTGTACAGCATGCATTATATAACCTCCATGTACATCAGGGTTGCCAGTGATATAACTTAGGGAAAAAAAAGGTCTAGGAAAGTCAGCAGAAAAAAAAGACAGGAAAAAGATTCAAATCACACAGGTAGGCTAGTGTTGCAACATCATTTTGATAAGCCTTTTGCATAGTGGTAATTTGTCTTCATACTGATGTGTTTGGAAGCAAATAATTTCATTTTCTCTCCTTTTGATAGTACCATTGATATGGCGCATAACTGTTCATTTGCCTCCATGTCTGAGAACATTGCTCATAGGTGACACACTCAGCTCCAGCATCTCTCAGTGCATCTCTAGCAGTACAATTAGCATCAAGGAATAGGGCAAGCAGAGAACACAGTAACTGACAACAGAGAGGACAAAATGTTGCCTAGTCTTGCCCCATTGACTACTTCTCCACAAAACCCTAGCTGTAGCTTACATCTGCTCCCAGAGGATTGATTCCCATCAATAAGAACAGCATGGCAAGAGGTACGAAGCGCTGAACTTTAAGTTAGAAAGTTCAAAGGAGGTAAAGGGCTGAATGGGACATATAGAAGGAGCTTTTTTTATCCTTCCCCATTCCCTTAATATACGTTGTCAGAGCTTCTATGGGGAAGTCTATAATAGAGATACATGTTCTTTAACTGAGTTGTGAATCTCAGTATGTAAGAATAACAATATTGAACTGCTTTCCTGTCAGCAAAGGTGGACAGGTTCTAATGCTATGTGACCTGTACGTTATGTGCCTGTGAATTATCCCATAGCATCCTCCAGGTAAAAAGCTGTCTTTATTACAATTAACTGTATATATATATAAAAAAAAGTTTATTTTAAGATCAATTTCCAATGATTTTCATCTTATACTTTATATATTTTACACAGTGATAAGAAGTAGACCTGGTATTCACACATTTAATGTTCAAATATGTAACCTCACCTGAAATTTTTTAATGCTATTTAACATGTGCACCCTCTGAAGGAAATATGTATATGTACTAGGAGAAATGATAGAGATCAAAACACATTTGAATTTCTGCGAATCTATGCACCTCTAGTAGACCTTTGTCTACTAGAGAGCTGTCCCACTGGCACTTACCTATCCTTGGACAATGGGAGAAATGAAATTATTTGTACAGTGAAATGGAAATTTACAGTGATTTTAAGCCACATACAAATATGCACTTCATTAGCCACTCCCTGCATTTCTTTCATGGGGGAAGGAAAATTTATGCAAAGCATCTCCCTTCTGCAGCTTTTACTTTCAAAAAGACTGTGGCTGATGGGAAAATCACAGATTTACATTAAAGAAAAAGAAAACAGTAATATAATTCTTGAAAAATGAGCAGATGTCCTTTTACATTTTCTCTGCATAGGGAAGGCAATGAGAAATTAATAGCAGATCTATGATAGATTTTAAGTTTTGCAGTTAACGTTCTGACCAAATAGACTGTACTGCTGCTACTCATCACCAGATGGATAAGAGAAGGAAATATCATAAGTTTCCACTGCAATACAGTGTGACGCATATGTGAATGCATCTTCTCTGTAGATGTTCGTCCTTCTGGGAAGAAAATCAGTAAGGTTCTGGCATACCATACAGCCCTTTCCTGACATCTCTGATGGGGAAAGCAGCCATTACCTGAAGAACATGAGGTTTGTTTTTATCCTTCCTCTGACAGCATACTCATGAGGTCATCTGCAATGGTTTGAAGATCATCGCAGGTATAACGGCAGTAATAAAAGTGATGACTAATATGATGTAGCTGTTTCCTTCAGATGTAGGGGGTTGGTTGCATCCTTGGATGCTAAAAATACTGCCAATTTCAAAAGCAGGTTTACTTTACCTCCTTGTTACCCTGAAGTAGGAGTCTCTAGAACAAAAGTCTAACTTGGAACTAGAATATCCTCAAGGTTAGACTGGTCTCTAGCCTCTACCACTTGTGTCTGAGGGTAGTAAGCTAGAACCTCCTGTAAGAGTGCCAACAGGGTGCTTCTAAGCATAAAGTCAATACAATATTTAAAGAATTTTGAAAGATTCTGATGCCCGTTTGCCCAGTGGCAACACACCTCTCTACTGCCACTGTAATCTGCAGTCATCTTAGCTAGGCTTCCTTATTGACATCAAAGCAAGGGTCTCAAACTATTTTTCCCTTTGGATGAACTAAACTTTTTACAACCTCTTTTCCTAATCATCATAATCAGGGACTTAAATACTTCTCTGTTAGGCCACTGCAACATAGTCCAGGTGATTAATGATGAAGATAAGCAGAAACGCCCACATGTTGCCTGTCTGACAGGAAGAGTAAATGAACAAATGACTGTTAAACTTACACACCACTCTCTTGTTCTCTGTCAGGCTGCTTCTGGATAAAGAACAGTAGAGAATATAGGACATTATAAAAGTATCTATAATCAGATAGTCCAGCCATAACTATGCAGGATTTAGCCTCATCTATGCTTTGTAGCAAAAACCTTTCCGTCTATTTCAATTGTACTTTGTGAAAGGAATGAGACATATTGAAATAAATTCGTGGTTGGACTGTTTTGTGTGTGCATAGAGCCATAAATTTGAAATGGAAAGGAATTATCTTCAGTGCTGAGCCATTTAGTCAATACTTTTTTCACTGCTGGACTGTCTTTTGCTGCAGAACTTATTTATATCTTCAGCAAAATTCTGAATTGGCTCAAGCATGTCCTTTCTATAATCACTGTTATTTGCCAAATCAAGGAGGTTGCTGAAACCTGAAAAAACTCTTGAAACAAGAAGATTCAAAATACATTTTAGGATAGCTATCCCAAATGTAAGGTCCCAGCACTTCAGAAGCCTGTGCTAATTATTACATTCCTGGATAATCCAGAATGGAGAAAAGTTCCGCTATTTTGGGAATCTTTTAAAATAACAGGAAAATAAGAGATACGCTATCCTTTCCTGGGATTGCTCCTTACAGTCCCACAATCCACAAACTATGGAAACTTCATGGCTCGATAATTTATTTGCTTATCAAAAAAATGTCTTCAATTTATCTTCTTTTCCATTTTTTTCTGTCATCATATTATACAGTTCATGGCATTTTTTGCAATATCCAGATTTGTTTACACATGGCAGTTGGAACTTTATAAGGAAGAGCAGTTACCTTATGAAAACCCCTGTGAAACTGAGGGGATTTTACACAGGATCAAGGAAAGCTGCTTTTTGAAAAAGATTCATATATAATAGCCTACAAGTCTCACAGCCCCCAGAAGTCATGCTGTTAATGAAAAGATCTTTAGGATAAAACAACAACAACCCTCATCTTTTTTTTTTTTTTTTTTTTTAAAGTACATAATTTAACATGAGCAATCATAAAACTTGAAGGGAGCATTGGGAAATACAAGTTTAAGTACCTTGGAGCCAATGAGCTGAAAACGTTTTATGCAGTGGCCGCAAAAGTATCAACTCAGGCATATAAATTGTCTAAAATACACATTAAACAAGTGCTCTAAGTAGCCATATCCAGAGCAAGAATTGCAAGTTGGCTGAATTCAGGCAGAATGCGTAAGATTATGGATGAAGTACTTTGTAAGGTGTAAGAATGAGTTAAGCAGTTAATGTTCTGTTGGCCTCATGAATATGAAGTCTAGTCTGAAGAGGAGGCTGGGAAGAGGGTGGATTAAATAAACTTGATGGAGAAAGAAATTTGCTAGGAATTATATACTCTGATATATTGAACCATGAAAATCAATAATGTACTACCCTGGCAATGAAAACAACTGATAGAGTACTAGCAAAAACCTGGTCTAATTGAGTAAGCATTAAAACAAGCCTTGTTGGAGAGAAATGAATGGCAAGAGGTAATAAGCAGCACAAAAATAAAAAGCTAAGGGAATAGTAAGGAAGTATGAAACATTATCTAGGCTGATTGTGAAACATGGCTGAGTGATAAAAGGGTCATCTGGCATGCTGAGAAGGCAAAAAGAGATCTGAGAATAGGAAGCTAATGAGTACTGTAGATCACACACGATAAGAAGATAAATGGAGGGGTGATAATACAGGCAGCTAGGGAGAGCATTAGCATAAAGAGGTGATAATAGTATGCAATTGGGAAAGGAGACTCTAAAAATCTAAAGATAAATCTGATAATAAACAAGTACCAATATACTCGCCCAAAAGAAAAGGAAGGAAATATGCTTGCATGAACACAGACTTCAAAGAACTTAAATATCTCATGAAGATTATAATGGTTCAAATTCAATAGTGTAAACAGGTAAGTCAGGTCTTGATTTAAGCAGAAACAGGTCCTGCTATGAGCAGCATCTCTGCGAAAAGCCACAATGTCAGAAAGAAGCCACAGCTGGTTGGTGTCTAGGAATACTAAGACTCCTTTACAGATTGGGCCAGGTGTGATTTACCCCTTGTTCATTCTCTGTCTTGACTGTGGTAGCTGAGTATAAAATTGCATGCTAAAAGACCAGCTGGTTAAAACTGTTATAAGTGCTTGCTACATTTTGAATGTTTGAAAGTCACTGCAGCAATTTTTTTCACAGAATAATGTGCCTTACAGAAAAAATCCAAATAAAAAAATCACCACAACCTAACCATCTCCACATTCCAACAAACAAATGTTGAATCCCACTCATAAGAGAGATGAACGAATTGCTTCAAAAAAACCCCAACAAACCTAACAAAAAAAACCCCAACAAAACCAAATCACCAACCAAAACCAAAGCCCAACCCATAGGAAACAGTCACTTAAGACTGAATCAAACACTGAAGTTTAGGAAGTTGTCTTATAACGTGAAGGTTCATTTTCTGACATACACATGCTACCTGAGATTGAAATTCAAGGATAAATAAATAAAACCCTCAACTACCACAGCAGTTACTGTCTCACAAAATCTGCACTGAATAAACCTCCTAAAAAGTTATTCCTGCAAGTCAACCAATACCTCTGTGGGACATGTTAGCATTATTGGTTTTTTGGTTAGATTAGGGGAACCAACACATACAGCCAGAGGTGAAATTATCCTTCCTGCTGTCATACTATTTACAGAGATGAGAATGGAGTGATTTAAATTCAAGCATTCCTCGTAAGTCCACTCCAGATGATTAAATTCACAAAGACTGATAGTGAAAGATAAACTATGGTGGATGGAGAAGAAATTAGAAACTTTTTTTTTTTTTAATATGGCAAGCCACATATTTCCTTACAGTAGCCTTGATATGCAAAGCAGAAAGGATTTCAGGAAAAATTCACCTACTCCACAGTTCATAGCCTGATCACGCCCAAGGGTGCTCAGAATGGCGGAGAGGACATGGGCATAGGCTGCAACAACTACCCTGGAACATGACTTCCATACACTGGCTAATATGGGCCATGACTTCCATATACTGATTACGGTTTCATAGAAATGCACATGAATTCAGGAGTCGAGTATTTCTGAGTTACCAGCACTGCTCTGATTCTCTTTCCTTTTGACAACAAGTATATAAGACCTTTGCCATTGAAATCATGGCAAAATTCCAAATAATTTTGATGGAGGAAAGGTAGGTCAAACACCGTGCATGTTTGAAAGTACCCCTACTAAAAATGCTTTACTAAGCTTTTTATCATTTTGTGGATCATTGTTTAAGCACATAACCATGCAGGTAAGAACATTTTGTTATTTACAGGAAGAGCTTGCTTCCCTGTAGCCAGTCATTTGAAGAATAAAAGGAGTCACAGTCAGGCAGAAGAGTTACACCAGAAGTAATTCTGGTTTTTATTTTCTCAAATGTTCAGAGACCTTAGGGACATCTCCCATGCACTCTGTCACTGTTTGCTATTCACCAATTACTTATCTTTTACTTATAATTCACTCCAAGGGTTATGCCTTCTTGCATGCAGGTTGAGGTACTAAAGGTCATACTTTTTCTTTGCAGCAAATATTGACCTTAGCAGGTATAAAGAATGTCATTCTCTTAAATAAATATACAGGTGTGTGAGTGTGTGCATATATACACACTAACTCTTGAGATAAAGATGGTCTTTTGTTGCAATTTGTATTACAGTAGCCTCTAAGTATCCAAAAAGAGATTGCTATCCCATTGCAACAGGCCTTTTTAAAGAAAATGAACCTCCTTTGCCCTGAATGAACTTCAAACCTAAACAAAGACAAGTAAAAAAGACAAGTTCATCCTGGGCTCCATCAAAAGAGGGGTGACCAGCAGGTCGAAGGAGGGGATCCTGCCCCTTTACTCCGCTCTGGTGAGATCCCACCTGCAGTACTGCGTCCAGCTCTGGGGGTCCCAGTAAAAGAAAGACATGGAGCTGTTGGAGCGAGTCCAGAGGAGGCCACAAAGCTGATCAGAGGGCTGGAGCACCTCTGCTATGGAGACAGGCTGAGAGAGTTGGGGTTGTTCAGCCTGGAGAAAAGAAGGCTGCGGGGAGATCTAATTGCAGCCTTCAAGTACCTGAAGGGGCCTACAGGAAAGATGGTGAGGGACTGTTTATGAGGGAGTGTAGTGACAGGACAAGGGGTAATGGGTTTAAGCTGAAGGAGGGTGGATTTAGATTAGATGTTAGAAAGAAATTCTTTACTGTTAGAGTGGTGAGGCCCTGGAACAGGTTGCCCAGAGAAGTTGTGGCTGCCCCTGGCTCCCTGGCAGGGTTCAAGACCAGGTTGGATGGGGCTTTGGGCAACGTGGTCTAGTGGAGGGTGTCCCTGCCCATGGCAGGGGGGTTGGAACTAGATGGGCTTTAAGGTCCTTTCCAACCCAAACCATACTGTGATGCTATGATTCTAAAAGGTGGAGAGGAAACGTGAAGATTTGCAAAATGCCGATAAGCAGGACTTCCCTGTTTTATTTCACTACCTAAAAATATAGTTTAAATTCAAAGCTACTATATCCTTTATAATCAATAGGTAGAGGAAAGCAAATCACATCTGAAGATGTCTTAAGTCAAATGAACTGTCCCCTTGAAGTACCTAGGGCAATTACTTCAGCGACATCTAATGTTTAGATTCCCCTCTGCAAAAGGTGAATTTAGTCCCAGCTTCCCAGAGTCCTAATCCAATGTCCTAACAGCTGGATAATTCAGCTTCTCCTTGTGACATTTCTTTGATTTTCTAGAGTTTGGATAAGATGATAAGGGTTTTGTGAGAGTGAGTTCCCTCAGGTTGTTTCTTTAGGTACAAGATAAAGTGGCTCTATGTTTTATCTAATTATATTCAGCTATTGCTGTGGTATGGAGAATCTGCATAGGTTAGTACAGTTCTTGATTGATTACTTCGCTGGACTGACAAAGGATATTTCTCACCCTCAGATAGACCAATTCCACTGAACACGCTCCAGTAATTTTCTGAAGAAACAGAGTTTGTGTATGAGGGCATTGGTATACTTTATTTTTCTTTACTTTATTAAACCCATATTTAATACTAGAAAATCCCAGCTGCTGGTGCATGCTAGCTAATACACCAGATTATTTCCATTAGTGTTGAATCAGATATTACCCACCAAAGCTATTAAAATCTCATTGATATCACTATAATCAGCATTCAGGATTAGTAATGAGTCTGAGGCACAGGTGAACAATTACACCTTAAGGTACATATCCCTCTCTACACTTCAAATTATTTTTTTGGGGTTATTCTGCTGAAAGGTACAGAATCAGACTGATCTGTCCCATCACAGCTATAAAAATCTGATGATGAACATGCAATAATGTAGGGAAAAAAAGGGGGAATGGACAGCTTTGAGAATAGCTTTATGGGTCATTGACAAGAAAACTAAAGGCTGTGAGAGCAACGTGCTGATGGATATTTTCCCATTTTCTGACTAGACAGAGATTGTATTCCTTTGGTTTTTTAATTGGAAATTGGGTATATTTTTCCACTCTTAGTATGTGTCAGACAAGGCATGAGAAGGTAAAATGATAATGACCTTGAAGGCAGAATTTCAATTTAGAGGTAGCTCTTTTCCACTTTAATGACTTTTATACAAAGTGCAGACAATAGGATTTAATCACTCAGCACTGTTACCCATATAAAAGTGATGGCAACTTCTAAAGGAGTTCATAATGAAGCATCAGGAAAAGTATTTGCATGCAAGAGAAGACAGAGAAGCTGATGTAGCACTGAAAAGTCAGAAGTCTTTTACTCTCCAGAGGTAAATTCATAAAGATTGCCCTTCAGTAAACATAGTAGTAAAGTGCTCTAACTCTGCCAACTTTTCACATTTGTGCTGTGAGTGACAGAAACTGGTGAGATGTATTTGGTAATTAGGGATACAATTTAAAGTTTACTAGGTTTATGAGCATTTGATGTTAAACGCCCTAAATATTGGCAATGCCATGTCCTTCTGTGTGATTATGTCGTGAGTTTGAAGGGATTTAAATCACCCACTATTCACAAAACACCTGGCCATATTTTATAGTTTTTCTCCACTAGTGAAAGCAAAATACTCCACAGGAACCTAGGGAACACAAAAAATAGTTCAGTGTCCCAGTGACTGTAATTACTAAGCTTACTTTCTTAAACCAGACAGCCAGGGCCAGTCTGTTCACACAGTGCATTTAGACTTCTGATTTTGACAGAAGAAGAAAAAGGAAAAAAAAAAAAAGAAAAAAAGAAAAAAAGATGGATTTGCAAACACTTTGAGGTGTTGAGTTATTTTATATTCAGTGCCTCTAGACGTTGTAAGAGGATTGTTAAAGGGGAAAGCTGTTTCAGGAAAACAGAGGTGAGTACAATCAATGTATTCAAATCTGCACTTTCCACCTGTAAGTGATAGGAAAAGGACCTGGTACCTCTGCCCTTCTAACCGCTACTGCTTCTCAACTCATAGCTATGGAAGTGCACTTGTTTAAGCTTATATACATAATTCAATGTTCATTCATGTTGGGCTTGTTGTCCCTAGGTCCCTCTTCACAGAGCTGCCATGTAATAGTTCGCATACCAACTCTTTCTTCACTGATGGTGGGTCCGTGTTTGCATCGACCTGGCTTTTGTTCCCAAGGTCTGGGGCCCAACGGAGCTGGCAAAGACAGAGGTGAAGAAAGTGTTGAGAACCTCTGCCTTTTCAGCAATCTTGGCGACTAATTCACCTCTCCTGTTTAACAGTGGGCCAATTACCCTTCTGCTTCTGTTTGTTGTTTACGTAACTGAAGGACCCTTTCTCAGAGTTTTTGACATCTCTGCAAAATGTCTATTCAAGCTGAGCTTTTACTTTTCTAACATTAATTGCATTTAAGCACAAAAGTGATAATTACTTATTACAGTAGTACGCAATCATTTATAAAATCATTAAGTGGCAGTCACTTTCTTAATTTAATTTGTTAGCCAGGGATAATCAAGCCTTATTTTTTACTGGTGGGTGGTGGGCAGGGGGAGAAGGGAAAAAAGTGCCTTTGCATGCAAAACTATTACTGAGATTTCCTACTAGTGGCAACTGAAAGAAAGAAAGAAAGAACAATCACTTCACAAGCAAAACCCCAGCCAAAGTCAGTATGATCCTCAGATTTGCAGGCACTTCAGGCAATGTCAGTGAACACTGACTCCAAACTCTCTGGCAGATGCCTAACAATCAAGCTAAATGAGCAACTCCAGTAGCTGGTAAAATAAATGCATTGAAGAAATTGTGACCTACAGATAAGAAGCACAAGAATCCAGACAGTCTCCAACTTAGAAATCCCTACTTTCCTCACTGCTGAAAGGCATGTCGTGGTTATACTGTGCTTATTCTTTTTCTCATGTTCCCTCCCTGAGTGGGAATGTTGACCACAGTGAGAAACACAAGATAATACTGTTAAGGCTGCTGGAAACTCTGATCTGATCCAGGAGGGCAAGTTTTTAAACACTGTCTTCTCATTTTTCTCTTCAAATTGTGGCTTTTTATGTGGAATTCAATTCACATTTATTAAAATGTTCACAACAGGTGAACAGAAAATACAGAGTGACAAAATATTCTGTTGCAGCTGTTGGCTCCATGTCAGGTCAGCTATTAAACTGTGAGGAGCTAATCAATACATCTTTAGCATTACAATGAAAAAGGTGGTATCTGCTACAAATTCTCACTTATGTGAGATGGAACTCACTTCTCACTTCTCCAGTGAGATGGAACAAATTTATAAAAGGGTTAATCTTGATCCTTTCACCCCCTCCCCACTTTTTAATTCCTTTGGAATATGAAACTATTAGTTTTTTTCAAGTTTAAGGCCAGAGACTACTCGCAGGAGTTGACCTCTATTTTTCTGTACTTTCATGTTCCTTTGGAACACTTCAACTATTATATCATCATTTTTCTACTTCCTTTTCCACATGCGCTCGATATTCTATTACATCATGGTTGGAAGAAGACATGTGTAAAGTAATGTGATAATTCTAATGAAGTCTACAGATTGTCCCTTCAAGAAGGATCACTTCTGCAAGTGAACCATCCTAGTGCTAGTTGCAATGTAATGCTAACCTCCCAGAAAACACTGTAAACTGCTGGCTTCTGCCTCTCCTCAGAATATATTTATTATTTTAAATCATCCCATATGCAAGATGGCAAGTTTCAGAGACCCAAAAGTAGCCTCTGGTTAACAAACCTGTTTGGTTTGTCTTGTGTCCCTGTTCTTGGATGGGTCCGGACAACAAGACATCAGTCTGAAATGACTATTCTAAGTTTGAAAGTTAGGTGTGAGACAGAAAGTGATGCTAGTAAATATAATTGAGAAGAAGTTTAGAAGTTTCATTGAATTTATTTTTGTATTTATATTGCCACAAAAATAGCAAGGAATAGGATACAGCCTATGTATTCAGATATTTGGCAGCAATTTTAGGATGGGAAGAAGATACGATACGGGCAACCTCAGCAAATCCAGCCTTCAAGTTAGAGTAGGATTGCTGAACATCACATAAGACACAAATAACTATATAAAAAGAATCCAGGTTCCTTCAGAACAAAACTAAAAATGAAACTTATTTTGAGTTCTCCCAGGTGACCAGCAACCTTATAAGGACTAACAACAATTTCTGATGTTGCTGTTTACACTGCTTAGCATGACATGTGAGCTAAGCAGGACAACTCACAAAGTAATTGAGGTAACAGTTCAGCTAGATACCATTTTTTCAAACAGTCCAGCAAAACTTTCATCATAATTTGACCTAAAAGGATTTGACATTGTCTCACATTTGCTTCAGCATTTTCAACCTAGTGTCATACAACGCAAGAGAATGTCACTGCACTGTCCAGAGATTTGGGTTGTGTTGTCACAATCACAAGGCTAATTCCCTGTTACCACACTGGGCACAAAAGATGATTTTAACATTAAGCTGGACTTCAGGCTGGTGATCAGGACCAGTTTAGTTATCCAAATACTTACACAACCAGGAAAGTAGAAGAAAAAGATTTTAAGGGCCTTAGGGTTTGGACTCATGGAACTCCTGTGCTGCTTGTCGCCTGCACAACACTAACTCCAAGGCTCTCACAAGTAACATAGCTTAGGCTGGTGAGTAGTAGGACTAGGTTTCAATCCTTTGAAATACAACAATACTAGTAACCTGAGACAACTGTCTCATAACATCAAACCTCACCTGATTTAAGCCAGCATTAGAGTGAAGAGACCAGTCTCCCTCACAATGTCATCCAAAACTGATTTCATCTTAATACATGACATTTATAGATAACATGCCCTTTGGGCCTGAATCCCACCAGCTCTTGAATCCCTACAGCAAATCCTGACAGCAAATCCTGAATCCCTACAGCAAAGGCAGGAAAACTCTGTAATCCATAGTTTAAAGGATTATTTCAGAGCCTTTACCAGGGAAGGATACCATCCATAAGAAAATGCTGAACTCTGCAAGTAAAGAGGAAGCTCAACCTATCTTCAGTTGTCTATCAAAAACAAAAGAAAGGGGGTAATTTTGGCTACCTATCCTCTCTGGAAACTGTGCTGACAAGGGGCTTGTGCTTCTGCATGTTGAGAGGAAACAAGAGCATTGCCAGGAAACCACTGACAGCTCCTCTGCAGGGAACGGCTCCACAGCGTGGGAAGGAGCACGCAATTGTATTGGTAGGCATTTGTATTCTCCATTACTAATGTTTATGACTCTCCCCCCACAGTGCATGGCTTCAGTCATTTACATACAGTTGCACAAAAGAAAATTCATATGCATATATATGAATAGATGCACTTAAAATTGTGTTTTCTAATGAGGGTGAAAGCATTACAGAAGAAATTCCCCTTCTCGCAAAGATGAAAACGACAGGTCACATCTGCACTTCAGTTCCTCTTCCCTCTACCCCATTCATATTTTAATATTAATTTATAGCAATAAAGAAGCATACAATAAACCACTCTGTGACACACACTAGCTTCCATGCATTAACTTCTGCTTTTTTTATTCAGGGACTTATTAACAGAAGGCATAACATTCCTTAGTCTTTGCTGCTCTGAGAAGAGCTGCTTACTTGCTGAGAGCCAAACTTTAAATCTTCTTCTCCCAGGAAACAAATTGCTCATCTACCTGATCGTTTTACTAGGTTGGGGTTTCTGCCTCACATTTCCTTGAATAATTAATTGCGTAAAGTAACCTGCTTGCGTGTTCACTTCTCTAACGTGCACTTTTTCCGTTCCCATTACAAAGGGTCATTTCACCAAATGATGTGAGAGAATTATAGTGAGGGAATGCCACATAACAAAAGAGTAAGGACAGACAAAACAAACAAAGCTTTTCTTAAAAAAGCTGTCATTTATACTAGTGCAAATTCTATCTCACCTCCCAAGCCTTAACTATAATTTCTGTGAATTCGGCACCGGAGGTTGTCCCCTAAGACGTAAATTCTGCACAAGATGAAGGGAAATGCCATTGGGGCACTGGATAATTTTTATCTTTTAAAAGGTTTTGCTTATTCACCTTGCCACATGGTCCTTCAGTCCAGACCTTCCCTTTGGTGTGAGTTTTCCCCATAACTCCTCTCCCTTCCCCCTCCGCGAAAACTCAACAAAAAAAGGTGGCGTAACTGGAGGCACCAGCCGTCAGGTGGATGCAGAGTAAGGCCTTATTCCCCTTGTTACAGACCATGGATAAAACTAACTTAAATTCAGTAATCTACAATGCAGTGTCAAAGCTGCCATTATCATCAGATCTTCTGAACGTGCAGGGCTATCATAGTTTAGTGAGCTACTCAATCAGCTATGGGTCAGTTTATCACTTCAGAGTTTATACTCTGAACTATATTTATTGACATCATTGATTTGATCTCTGGGAGCTATAATGTAAGCTTTGGTACTGCATTGTAGATGCCTACTATTAGATGTCAATCTGCAAAGCAAATTCTGATCCATGCCTCAATTCCAATTCATACGCTGCACATATAGCATCATTGCTTAGCGCCTTTACCCTGTTGCAATATAGTGAATAGCACCAACACTAGTTATGATTACAGCGATTGTATCTTCTTCTGAAAGTATGCTAAAAAGCAGAAAACTATGTAACATTGAATTTTCATTTGGTTTTTCTCCCCCCTCCATTTAAACAGTAAAGATTTTGCAAAAAAGATGTTTGTGATATAAAGGCCCAGTAAGAGAACTGAAAAAAAAAAAAAAAAAAGGAAAAAACTGCAATAAATTCATGCCCCTTGCATTGCTAAAAAAAGATCATAATTTAAAAAAAATAAATAAAAAAGTCAAAGCACATAAAATCATATAAGCATACCCAGTTACTAGGATGACACTGGTGCTTACAACGGGACACCGTAAAGCAGTGCATTGTAAATGCACAGCCTGATGCTGGAAATACCGAAGCATCCATCTGAATAATAACCTAAGAACAGAAGCTAAATTTATCAGTTGATGGCATGCATACTCCCATCATTCAAATCAAAATGTGAAACTGGGAATCAACACAGGAGGTACAACAATCCTCATGAACCAACAAGAAATTCATGATTATCTCTTATCCATGTTGGTGCAGAACTGTTATAACATGTAATGGAAAGATTGTCTTCTACTGGAGAAATTATTTTTCAGTCACACACACACAGAGAAAATATGATGCAGTCTTAAAATCCACAGTTTAATGATATAGTGACAGTGGGAATCATTTTGCTTACCATAGGATTCCAGATGAGATAAGGATTCCAGGCAGATACTGGCCTACTATTAATGAATAACTCATTTTGACGTACTTGCCGATGTATGGGTTCAAGCACACCATGCCAACCCATCACTATGCACAATCAATGGGTTAGCAGGACAAATAACCCTCCTCTAATAATTTACAACACTGCATGTTTTGATTCTGGATTCCCTAGCTGCTAATATGTTTCTCACAGTGGGGTAGAATGGATGTTCTCAGTTTGCTGAACTGTGAAATCAAATAGATTATGATATGTGTGTATGAAAAATCAGACATATCAAAATTTGGATTTTTATGTGTGCACTGCAGAATCTTACTAAATTTTAGTACACTTCAAAAATATGTTATCCTATTATATCTAAATACTAAAGTGGTTAAAGATTTTTTTCTGAATGCTGCAAAATTTTGAATTCTTTACCACAACACTTTTCTTAAACAAACAACCAACCGAAAAAACAAAACCCCCACACATTATTTTTAAAGTACTGCTTTTGGAAAAGACATTTTGCAGCAGATTGGGATATAATGAATTGAAAGTATTATGGCAGGAGAAAAGGAGGTGGGGCAGGAAAGATCTCTTAATGTCCCCCTCTCCCTCTCTCTCAGTAAAAGTCTCAATTCCTTTCAAATCTTTCAACAGCATATACACCCTCCATAATTCCATTTCCAGAGGTAACATTTATGTTGAAGAGTTGAAAAAATTGCTATTTTAATAAGACTTCATTATCTAGGCAGAAGCATAATTTTATTGTCAAAGTAGCTGTAGAGTACACGGTGCTAAAATACAAGGTTAAAGACAGTATTTTCTCAGGCTGTTAAAAAACAGAAAACAGATTAGATGCCTCAGCTATTCTTACAAGGTAAGGTAGGACACATGAAAAATTTGTCTTATCTTACCCTTATTTTATGCTTTTAGCAGATCAACATCTTCCTCAAATATTGTTTTTCGTTGTGGTCAGGATTTCCTCAGTGTCACAGGTTAGTTTATCTAAGTTATTATCAGAAAGCTTAGTGTTCTCATAAAACTAGTGTTGGATTGCAACATTAATAGAAAACTCTCTCTTACTTACAATACAGCTGAATATTCACAGAGGACTTCGATCACCAGTATCCCCTCCTCCATGTTTTACAACCATGTTTTCATGTGACTTTGAATAGTTTTGGTCTTTCCATGTATTATTTAAAGACTTTATGTACCACTGGGGAAAAAGAAAGATATTTCCATTTAAATATAAATCTACAGCATTACTTTTCTACAGCCAGTTTAGTAATAACAAAATGTGTTTCTCTGACTTCTTCGGATATCAGAGAGTTTGGTTTATTCCTAGAAGTAAATAGCCCAAACAGCAGAAGACATCTGAAATCACTTTTTACCTGAAGATAATCTTCAATAATACTGAAGACACCTCGAAGCGATGGACAGCCTTTATTTATGTCTTGATTTCTACCTAGCATAAAACGGTGGAATAACTTATGTGCTTCTATATTTTAATCAAAGTATAAATGATAAAGGCTAGTCGGTCTGACATAAGAAATAAGCACCAACTCACGTGTCTGACTTCTTAGAATGAGCTACTCTGCTGACAAATTTAATTCCAAAAAATAAAAAAAAAATTGTTAGTGAAGTACAAAAGCCTTCATCCAGTAAGAAACAAATGGAGACAAATGAAAAATTTAAATAGCCCACACATGACTGTAACTTACAGTCACAGCTGACCATTGGTAGTTTTTGGTATTTCCATCACCTGTGTGTTCTAATCTCTCTATTCTACTAAACAGTAGTAGACACTCCATTCCATAATATGCCTGAAAAAGCTCCCTTGAACATAGTGAAATAGAAGAAAGTCCATCTTCCTTGGAGGATGCAAAAAAACGTATAAAAGGATTATAAAGAGATAAACTAGAAGAGTAAAAATCTGCACAGAAGTTCACTGGCCGCCTCTCATGCCTCTGATACAAAGTAGCTGTAAAATAGTTATTTGGGAATGTCAAGCAACATACAGAGTTTGAGAAGAAAACCTTAAAAACTTGATAGAGATCACAGAATCATAGAATGGTTTGGGTTGGAAGGGACCTTAAAGATCATGTAGTTCCACTCCCTCTCCCATGGGCAGGGACACCCTCCACTAGCCCAGGTTGCCCAAAGCCCCATCCAACCTGGCCTTGAACACTGCCAGGGATGGGGCATCTACAACTCCTCTGGGCAACCTGTTCCAGTGCCTCACAGATAGATACATCAGTAGTAGCTCCAAAAGAGTAACAGATGTGATGTTTCTATCATTGGCAGAGATACAGGTCTCTGCATGGAGGTCAATACATGATTCATACTGATGCTGTGCATGAATGTATATAGACAGTGTATGGTTTGTTAGCATGCCTTGTAAGCAGCTATCTTGTATAAGCATACCAGATACTCCTTTTATTTTCTATTACTGATGCACGATATCTGCATTAGGGATGTTTGTATAACCTGGCAGTCAGATGCCAATAAAAATCCAGACAGAGGAATAATCCAACAAGCAAGGAATTTTCTCCCCCTGGAGTTTTTGGTCTTAACTTCCCTGAAGAAAGAGGAAAGTGATGGGAAGTGACAGTAACGGAAGTTTCTTCTGAGCATTACTCAAAATTAGTGACTTTTTCTACTTCCTGGTATCCTAGTATGAGTGATTTTCAGTGATCCTATTGCTTTCTGGTTGCTCCAGTCTCTTCTCTTGATAGTCAACACAATTCCCTTTGCCATGTCACTGTGTCTGATCGATACCAAAACAGAGAACAATAAAAGTCATCCAGCTTTTGATTACTCATGTGTTTTCTTGTATGCAGTTTGCATAGCTTAAAGATGCTGTCCTTGAGGGAGAAAGCAGCTGCTGAGAGACACTAGATATGGCAAACTGGTTGAACTTAGATGAACTGACTTTTCATCTTAGATGAAAGCTTCAATCTGCAAAGTATGCTACCTTTAAAAGATATTTTCTAAGAATAATTTGAGAAAAATCCCCAATAGCAGCCTGTAGATTTGTATAGATTAAGAAATTTAAAATTTGTGCCATGGAGTTGTAGGAACTCCCACTGTGGCATACAGACAACCCAATGAATTACTGCAGTGTTGAGATTACAGAGTGTGCACTTGTGAAATGCTAACTCCTGTCACATTCATTTAAAAAACCTCAACAACCAGTGTGCTGCATTTTGATAATCACATCTGAAATGTCACAGTGTGGGCAACTGCCCTGTAATATATCACTTTTCTGTTTAGTCAGAAAGTGATAAAAAGGGCACAGGAAAATAATAGATGATATGTTTCATTTTTAACACTTCTTTATGGAGCAAAAAGAACCCGTAAGGCCTTCCAAGCCATCTGTTATCTGTACATGTCAGATTGTTACAGATGAGAGACAGTTTACTTTTTAATACCTGAAGAAATTTATAGGAATTCCCAGCAAAGTTCAGTTCAAAGCATATGGTAGTATCCATAACGCACCTGTTTTAATGTTCAGCACTCATTACTTTGTGGATTTAACAGTTTGTCCATTATTACTCTTTTTATCCGCAAGACAATCATCAGATGTGTTTTAATGAAAGCTGTGCAAGTCAAAATGATTCAATTTTGCATGAAAACAAATTACATATTTTACTTAACAAATGAATGAAATTGGAATATTTTAGGCTTTTAGATAATATTTTACAAGAGTACAATTTTCTTCAACTGGCATACAGTTCATATGGAAAAAGGAAAATACTTTTTTTTAACATGTAAATAATACAACTACATGATATATTCAGCAAAGCTAAAACATTCAGCTTTTCTCATCCATTAATAAAAGCACATTATTGCATACTTGTATCCAGAGTAGAATACAAGCATGTTCAGAAACTATAAAACTTGAATTTAAGAAATACTGTCAAGTTGAAATCCACATAACTAACTTTCAGACTAATTGTCTTGTTTGTAATTAATAGATTATTTGTCGAGTTTGTTTTCATTCAGTTTCTATTCTCTGCCCTCTTATCTTTATGTCTGGCTTCCAAGGGAGAAGATATAAATGCCACCAAAGAGTTTTTATGTATAACGAAAATGCCCACAAACCTATCAGTCTTTGTTCCAGGCAGACAAATCTGACAGGCTTTGGGGTTCAGGAGAGGTCTCCTTCCCAGGCTGCTACAGCCAGACTCATGGAGCCTGAGAGCCAGGGGATTCCTCCCATCCCTGTCTGGTGGATGGTCTCCTGTGGTTTACATTTCCAGGTCTAGCCAGTAAAGCCGAGGTCCAAAGATTCAAACACACACACATAAAATACACATGGCCAATGACACAGATTAACACAGACCAAGAACAGTGCTTTCACTGGCAGTCACATTACCACGTACCAGAATGGATTTTTAAGTCTATCCACAATCCCATGGACCAGGGAGCCATCGACTGAGGTCCCTTTCCCGGTTACTATCTCAGCCCTCAGGTCTTTCCAGTGAGGTGTCCTCACTGGCTAGACCAGCTTGAAGTTTGGTATCATAAACACAAACACACACCCCCGCCCAGGTCTCTTCAGCATCCAGTCTCAAGTGTGATCTGTACAGTAGCACTCAGACCATGGTGCATCCAGATCTCATATCCTTCTCACTGGTTAGTCCAACCTGAGGCTGACTTAGCACATCAGGCACAAAACACACACACAAAAATAAAAAGCATACTCACACCAAAAATACTTAGGAATCATTATTACCTTAATAAGCAGACAGGGCAGATTCTGGTGATCTGGCATAGGTCTCAGCCAGAAAAGCACGGTGACCAGCAGCTTGCTTACATGCAACCAACCCCTTTTATCCTGCCCACTCTCCATTCTCCCATGCCGATACTTCTGTCTAGCCTTCTCTGCCTCTCTGTCCTTCCAAATTGCAACCCTGCCATAATCACTTCTCTCCCATTGGTCCTAGTTTTGCTACGTCCATACTCAAATTTCTCATGTTTCTCATGAAAGCCAGGCTCTTTCCAGCAGTGCCCAGTGACACAACCAGAGGCAATGGGCACAAACTGAGACACAGGAGGGTACCTCTGAACATCAGGAAACAATTTTTGACAGTGAGGGTGACCGAGCACTGGCACAGTTTGCCCAGGGAGGTTGTGGAGTCTCCATCCTTGCAGATCGTCAAAATCTGTCTGCACATGGTCCTGGGCAACCAGCTCTGGGTGGCCCTGCTTGAGAGGGGGGCTGGACCAGATGACCTCCAGAGGTCCCTTCCAACATCAATTGCTCTGTGTTTCTATGATTTATTTGACATAATGTACTACTGTACTTGAATTTCTCATCTCTTCCTAATATTACCTGAACAAGAGAAAAACTAAAAAGTTAGACTTGCTTATTAATCAGAATTCTTCCAAACGTTTCCAGCTTTAAATCTGTCATTAAATAAGTTGTTTCTACAACTTAGATTAATGGGATTCTTAAAAGCATTTAAACTGAAATCAGGTTAACATTATAAAATATTTTAAATTAAATGCAACACTTGGCATGGACATCACTGTTAAAAAAACAGTTTGTAACTGAAAATATTATTGTGATGCTAACAAATCTTATTATCGATGACTATCCCAACTTATTCCTGTTTTAACGCAGAACAAGCTGTCCTCTAAAATGTTATCTGTCCATTGATGGAAGAGGCAGTTCAGAAAACTAACTTAGTCTTTTAACCTTTAGATAGCTACACTAACGTGTGGTGAGATTACTTCTGTCCTTAGAATTGAAAGTTGCCTTGCACCTCTGCGTTATCTATTCATACCCTCCTCTTCTTCAAGCACTTTCCTGCTCTTCACCTGTAATTATGACAAGTGACTTTCTGACAGAAACCACTACTGAACTTGTTCCTCACCAGTAAACCCCTTTCACACTGTCTCACATAAGGTACCATAGGTGTTACCTCCTTCTGTAAACTCTTTCAGGCCCCAAATCCACTTACCCTTTGCTTGTAAAATCTCCAAGTATTTTATGCATACGCATGCGCTTAGAAATCATAAAAGCTTAAAAAAGTGTGAATTAAAAGGGACCTCTGGCCCAATTCCTCATTGAAACAAGGAACAATTTTGAAGGGTCATAACTAAAGAGGGTTTAAGACGTGATCATTCATAAGAAAGAGCTCCCACAGACTAACAGAATCCCATTATAACACCATGAATTTAGGGTTCTGAATCTCTCCAGCTGGTAGTCATTCTTCTGGGAAAGTGGGGTTAGCATCTACAATAATTACTGCCAGCGGGTGTAAACCACTGATTCAGCAGTTGCACAGATGAATCCTTTCTAGACTCTACGGTAATTCTAGAAAAACATCACATGTTCCTTTTAACTGCCCTAGACAATGATTAATTCTCTGACCTTCCTTTGTCCATTCATATATCACCACATATAGGAATGCAACTAGGCAAGCAGGTACCCATTTTCATGAATATTTAAGGCCAAAATTCCAATTTGACATCACCAAGCAAACTTTCTGTCTTTATTTTGTATTATGGAAGGAAATGTTATATCCAATTACCTTTTGCATTAGATTGAAACTTAAAAATAAGTAACTTTTGCACACAGACTAATAGTTAGAGCTGTATAAAACAGGTGGAAAGGCACACAGTAGGTGGTTACAATACCACAATAATGTCTCTAAACCATTATGTTCCTGCACAAGAATGCTCACTAACTATGCTTAGAAAAGAATAATAATAAACCAAATAATTTTGTCCTTCTGTTAGCGAAGAAAAAGACATCCATTCCACTACCTTGAGCAATTTTGAAGGAGCAGTAAGGAATAGTTAGCAGTCCATTCCCAGCGTCATACCTCGTGCTTTCCATTACCTATACTGTTATTGCTCTCAGGAGATGCATAACTAGTTGTCTAATTGGTTAGGCAATGTCTTGAAGAATTACTTATTAAGCAGAAAATATGCCAATAGTAATTCTATGCCCCAAAAAAAACCAGTGTGAAAATATTCTTTTTAAAAAAGCCATTACATAACTGTCTCCAAATTGCCAACATTAGTTGATTATCAGAAAGCTGGTTCTTTCATTAAAATGCTCTGAAAGTGTTTGTACCTCAAATTACTATCTATTAAATGACAGCAGAATGTCTGGTGGAGGAGGAAGGAGAGTTTAGGGCATTCGGATTTCTGCTGCACTGCAGATATCCACTGGTATGTCTAGCAAGTCATATGATGAAGGCCAACATGGCCCTCTGCAGCATTTTGCAAAAATACTGAACTAGCTCAAATACGGTAAAACGTATTGCTGTACACTGACAATTCAAACCCTGTATCGTAGCTGAGCAGTGACAGATTGGAGTACCTTGTTAATGAGGTTATACTGCTTGTAACACCTGAACAGGCTCAGGTATATCGCACACATGTGGACATAGCTACCCTGTGCCCGAGATGCTAGTCTGGAAAAAGAAATCTTTCTTTTTTTTTTTTTTTTTTTTTTTCTTTAGATGAATGATACTGCAAGGACAAACAAAAAAGAACTCTAAGGTATTCAGTGAGTAACCGTGGAGACATAGACTATATAACCTTTATTTGTAAGCGGACCTATCTACAAAAGGCCATTAGTGACTGATTTTTTAAAAAATGTCCTTATTTCCTCTATGACCTCCAACACAATCCACAGGAACTCAACAGTACAATCCTTACATAAAGGTATATCACCTATGGTTAAATGACAGCATGCATTTTGTGGACACAAACTAGAATCTCCCGATAACTGTGTTAACAGTGAGTGTCAAGAGCCCAATACTCTGACCAGGTTCTTTTAGATATCTTAAAAGTGGAGGATGTAATGTTTAATATAAAATTTACTTACTTGAAGACAGCTGATGTTACGTGAGATTTCTGATTTAGCACATTAATATAAAACATACCAAAACCACAATACAAATGTAAGTTGCAATTGATATTCATTACTAAGTGTAATACACAGTTCAATCACAATACCAAAGTAATTCCTATTACCTATTTCTAGAATATGCTCACCATCACGATGCTGAGCATCTCTAATAGGTGGAAAGGAATATGTGGGTTGAAGTCCTCTCAAGCCTATTGCTCTCCGAAATTCTTTTGTTAGTTGTTTGGTATTTGTACTTTATGTTGGGCCGAGCCACATACTCACTCCCTCCATGCTGGTCTGGCTAGCTCAGGGAGACATTCATACTCTTTTAACAAGATCTGGGAGAAATATTTCTACCACCAGTTGATCCACTCAGCTGTTTATCTAAACCAAAGGCCACCTTCCAGACCCCTTTGTGTTGAGATGAAGTCAGCTTCTTTGCAACGGACTGACTGCTGTGGTCAGTCCCACCCTGCATTATTCCCTGAGCTTCATGGGCACAGCACCGTTGCCCATCTGCTCTGAGCCTTCTTCCATTGTAGGGTTTTATTGGTCAGTTAGAGTGAGCTAGACAAACATTGGTAAAATACTGCAATATTTATTTGTCATTAGTTTTCTTTAAACGTAAAACTCTCTTAGACTCTTTTCCTCACTTGATTTTTCTAGCCTCAATTACAAGTCAATAGATTGGTTACTTTTCCTGTTAAGAACTCTTTGATACTATGTCTTCTCTCAGTGCAAGTGTTTACCCAGTTACCAGAGCTGTATATGCAAGCAACTAAGATAAGCATACGTGTGATATACAGCTTTGAGACTGTCACTCAAATACCTTGGAGAATATATATTGCAGGAGAAACAAGAGATTCCTCAGGTATTTGGCACAAACTGCCGTGGCCATAGCATAGAAACATTTGTTATCTTAAATGCTGTCAGAAAGCCCAAGGTAATTACACATATCGTAGGTAGTGTGGGTATTGGTGAAATGGTAGACAAGTGCCACCAGCATCTGATGCTGAAAGGGAGAAATTCTTCTAGATTGCTTCAGCACCATTCATTGTCCAGCTACATCCACTGGAGATCATGCCAGAAGTAGATGTAGAAATGTATTTTTAGCAGACAAATTTAGTAGGATTAATCTGACCCAAGTAGTTGGTTTACTTTGAGGTAACCTTTCTTGGCTCTCCTTTTATTCAAGGGAAAAAGAGGCCCTCTAGGGATACAAGTCACTCTGTCTTACAAGAGTGTAGGAAAGCCCGTTTCTGTCATTTAATGAAAATGGCACTTACACTTACTCGAACGTAGATTTCTACAGAGAGAGTTTCTGACGCTAGTTGAGAATTGTACCCACCTTAACTTTAGTGGATAAGGTGACAGCAGTAAAACAGGAGACCCAGGATCAAGTCACCACTTACATCTTCAGTTTAGTTTGAAAGACGACTTATCTCTGTACATCAGAAAGAACAGAGCTGTAAAAGTCTGATTCTCATACATGCCAGGCTAATGAGGCCATTTCACCAAAAGTTTCTGCAGAAGTTAAACCTCAGTATACTATTAAACTAAAAACCTTATCAAAGGTTTTAAAATAAGAGGGGAATGGTTGGGTGTGTTTCTCTTGCAGCGAAACATTCATTAACTTGAAAGCCAGTTGTTGCTTGTTACAGGCACAGTTTCTCTCATACATGTTAACAGATTTTGGATAAACTCATGCCTTTTCAGATTAGAAAACTCAGATTTTGATGTGCAGAGATTTATTCCAACATTCCTCACAGACTTCTAAAATTTTATTTGTAGTTTTGATAAAACATGAAAAAAAGCTTAAGCTTATAATCTGTCAGGATTGTTTCTGAACTCAAAGGATGTTTATCATGCATATTCTGTCTGATAGGTAAGACTCTCCAAAAGCGCTCGGAAGAATTTGAAGATTTTTACTATTTTCTTATGTATTTATCAAGGCTAGTATAAAAATTAGATTTGTAAACTACCTGAAGGGTCCTTGCCCATCATCGCTCCCAAACAGGGACTATGCACTGGAATGTTTTTTTGGTGGTGGTTTTCATTTTGGGTGGGTTCAGGGGTTTGGGTTTTGTTTTTTTTGGGGGTTTGGTTTGGGGTTTGGGTTTGTTTTTTTTTTGGGGGGGGGGGGGGGGGGGGTTTGGATGGGGTGTGTGGAGGGTTGTAGTGGTGTCAAATTCTGCCAGAAGCACAATCACAATATTACTTAGAAAAACAAATGCTACCTAAGACTATGAGCTTTTTCCTCAGGGTCAACATGACCTGAAGACTCAAACTAAGCCAGTTCTTAGCAGCTGAGAACACCCCATACAAACAACAAACCAATAGATTTACCCTTCAATGAAACCAGGAATATAACCACATCCAGAACCGCAAAATGACAGAATCCAGGACAAACCCCCCCACACCTGCACAGGATATGGGTTTAGAACAATGAAGATTAACAGTATTATCAGTAGTAGGCAAGATTCACATTCACTAAATTTTAAATAAATGCAAGCAAATGATGAAGTGTGATTCAGGACAGATGTAAAACATGACATGACTGCATCAGTAGCTGTCCTATACAGCCAAATTCAGCAGAACGAGGGGAAATCCAACAGGGAGACATTCTCCTGAAAGGCATCTTTATGATGAGCCCCCCGCGGGGTCATATAGTCCCACTCTAATTGACTAAGAAAATTACTGAACTATATGTAATAAACCAACTTTTAACAGAGACAACAAAAGCTTTTGTCTCAGCTTTCATGTGAATTAGAGCAGGCCCTAGGTGAATATTTCTATGTTTATTTCCTCTGCAGGTTTTATAATAAAATCTCTGCCTTCCAAAGGGTAAAAATATTATTTAATCCTTCAGGGTTATTAAAATTCAAAGCAACTCCAAATTCACATTTGCACAGTTAAGAACCTACAGAACTAATCTGAAGTATTCTCCTGCTGACACTCCTATGCTGTGAGATTCTATAATGCACTAAAGTGTAGATTTTTATACTCTGTTAACACAGGTGTGTACCACTGACATCCATCTTCAAGCTTTCTTATTGTTTGCCTTTGGCTCAGTTGAAATGTAAGTATAGGCAGAAAGAAAATCCTCAGGAAAAGGGAAAGAAACTTAATTGGGGTTCTTTTTAAATATTTAATCTATATGTGAAGCACATTTTGGAAGAAAATGGGAATTTATGAGCACAGTCTTACTACCTGTACTACCCCAATATAAGAGAGAGATAATGCAGAACTTAATACTCCTAATACTTTTTACATTTCAAGGAGAATGGAAAGATACCATAAGTCTGCTAGTCATAATACTTCACATCTAACTGTAAAATTGCTTAGCCCCAAACGTTTCTAAAACTGAAAGTAAAATTAATCAACAGAGCTTGGTATCAAACAACTCCGCACTCTGGAAAAATCCAGCTATCCATTTTGGTGTCAAAAGGGGAACTGAGCTCTTTGCCAATACTATTGCCAACTGGCATGCTGACCAGAGACAGATTTGACGAGAGTCATCACTCAGTTATCTCACTGAAAATCCCCTAAATTTTAAGGTTTTGATTACACTATCCATGATCTGTTCTCTCTGAGACTGAGGGAGAGATTCATCACAGATTGATGGGATTGAAGGGACTCAAGAAATCGTGCTGTTTATCCTCCTGCAAAGCAGAATCAACTATACCTGCAATTCTTCATGACAGTTATTTTTCTAACCTGTTCTCAAAAGTCTCCAAAGTTTGTAGCAAGGCTGCCTATTTTCTAGCAGTTCATTATACTAGCCCTTCATTTTCAGTGGTTCTGCCCCCTGGAATTGCCTTATATGAATTCTCCTAGCCACCAAGTTAAGTCACTGCTTTGCAACCAACACCTGATGAGTAGGGAAACATTCTTCTTCTATATGGCCACATACAGAAGATACTATACTTATTGCACCCCACACCACTAACTCTCTTAGTAGAGCATACAAACATCTATATGACCAGACTCTGTCAGAGCAAACAGCCAACTACCGTAATATTTTATTTCCAATAGCAGTCAGTGACATATGGGTTAGAAAAATCCTGTAAAAACTAGATATGGAAAGAGAGACCTCCCTCATACTATTCCCCAAAATTTCAGCAACTGCAGTCTGGAACTTCCTGACACTACTTTCAAGATTTTTTTTTTTTTTTTTTTTTTTAAACCTGTTCATGCTTTTGGCTTGCATAATGTGCTTTGAAAGTTCTGCAGTTTAGTTATTCATTACATGAAAAGAGAAAGTTGAATAATCATCCCATAATCACCTTTTCTGTACTATTAAAGATTTTATATTCTCTACCACATTTTATTTACAATAGCCTCAGGTCACTCTGTCCCTCCTCATAGTTAATGGCTTCCAGACCTCTGTTCTTCCCCAGACTCAAGTGTTTCATGTCTTTTAACTACAACACCTCAAACCAGAATGCTGTTACACAGGATTGAGTCTTACCTGTTTGCTGGCTTTTCCCCCTCTCAGATTTTTTGACTCATTATTTGTGTGTCAAAGTAAAAACTTGCATTTTTCTGTAGTGGATGACATCCTTTAAACATTTTCTGACTGTATCTCAAAACTGGCAAAAATCATTGGGACTTGTGTCCTTTCTTTCAATGTACCTGCATCCATGAAAATGTAATGACCATAGGCTATGATCTACTTCTAAAAAACTGACTACAGTATTGACTGATATAAAATCCAAGAACTCTAGGAAACTTCTCTTAATATATTCTTCTGTTTTGACAATAAATCTCTGATAAATACTCTCCATATGTTTTTCAAGACAGGTTTGTATCCATCTTGGTGTACTTCAAATTATATTTAGGATATGGATCCCTGGGTTGCTTATAAGAATGTCAGGCAAAAAGATTTACTAAAATTGTTATCATTACTTACTAAAAGGTGAAAACTGCTGCTAATATAACTGCTGTTTCAGAGATTCTTCTTTGTCTAGAGCACTTGTTAGTGTGTTGTAGAAGGAAACAGGGAAGGTGTCCCTGCCCATGGCAGGGGGTTGGAACTAGATGATCTTTAAGGTCCCTTCCAACCCAAACCATTCTGTGATTCTATGAAACTCAATCAATTGACCTAAATCCATAACTGTTATTAATCTCCTTGTTTTCTTGTTAGTGATTTGAACAGGTTATTTTTTTACCTTTTTTTTTTTTTTTTTTTGAGAAGTAACCTGAAGCTGATTGATCCACAACTCCAAGATTTCCTCCTCTTCTCTTTTTAAAGATCAACAGCAAATTCTTCCTTTACCAATCCTCTGGCACCTCATCTGTTCCCCAAACTTTAACTGCTTTAGAGATCATTGTCACCTCATAAGTACCTAGAATTAAGTTTATTGGGCACAGATGTTTAAAAGCCTCTAAATTACAATTAGAAAGTGTTAGTGTATTCTGTGCCAAGGGTTTTTGTGTGTTTCTCAGTGGCTGGCTATGTATAATAGCCCAATGATGTGTTCGGGGTTTTTTGCCCCTAGACTCAAGATGGATGAGGAAACAAAGGGGAAAATGCTTCATCGATACCAGCAAATCAATCTGCTATTTTGCCCCTCTTCTGAATATTAGCTAGACACTTTACTGGTCTTTCTATTAGCACTAATCTACTCGTTACTCCTGATGCCCCTTGGTGACTGTGCCTCTTTTTGTACTTTGCCTTTTCTCATTGGGTATTCAGCAAATTTTTATGCTGTTTCCTGTCACTTGTCCAAAATGACTGTCCATGAATACATGCAATATACTGGAGCATTTGTTACAGATCTCTTTGTGCCCAGTTCTACAGAGTAAGATCATGTAGCTGGCCAGAAATTGCTTTGCAAATTAAAAAAAAAAAAAAAAAAAAAAAAAAAACACGAAAAAAACCCAAAAAACAAGTTTGGGATATTTCAGTTTCAAAATAAAAGCTATTTTTATTATTATTATTATGATGATACCTTGGTGTGGGAGAAAATTTTCAGACCTTACTGTTTAAATCCATTTTGATTCTATTCCCAGTTTTCTGATACAAAATGAGATACAACTTAGCCATTTAATATTATATTAGAAGCTAAAACCAAAACATTTTGACATCATCAGAACAACTGGTTTATTTAGAGAGTTTTTTTAAGCCACAATTATTATCATAGAATGGGTTGGGTTGGAAGGGACGTCAAAGCCCATCTAGTTCCAACCCCCCTGTCATGGGCAGGGTCCACTAGACCACATTGCCCAAAGCCCCATCCAACCTGGCCTTGAACACTGCCAGGGATGGGGCCTCCACAACCTCTCTGGGCAACCTGTTCCAGTCCCTTACCACGCTCACAGTAAAGAATTTATTCCTAAGAAAGAAGAAAGGTCCTTTACTACATTGGTAGTAAATACACCTTTGGAGACCAAAAATATCCCCCGTCCCTTTCTTCCTCCCATACCTTCAAATAGTATTAAAAAAAAATAAAATAACTTTGATACAAAAATATTTTTTCTAGATGAAGAATGAACTCTTGGACTTAAGCTTAGAGTCAGGATCATCAGAAAAGGAGTAGGGAACATCATTATGTCATTATATAAACCCAGAGCTTACTTTTATCTCACAATCTACATGCATATGGTCTGCCATCGCAGGAACGATCCAGATGACTGGGAAAGGGGCAAAGAGTAACAGTGAGTATGTATCAGTGGTATGATATCATTATTACACTTACATTGGAAAAAGATAACTGAGGCAGTAAATGATAAAAAGGTATAAAATCATGAGAGACAAGAAGAGGAATAGAGAAAGACTGATGTTGGCTTCTTCCATGGAAGAACTAATGACCATAGATTAACCAAAGTTAACAGGAAGAATTAAAAAACCCCAAACAAATAAAAACAAAGAAACAAACAAACAAAAAAAAATCCCAAGCCCCAGAAGGATGCCTTTTGTGTATTTATCTGAACTGGGAAATCCATTCCAAAGGCTATAGATGTTAGGAGCTGACAAAGACTCCAACAGAGTCTGTACAAGGTTTTGAACAAAAAGTTTGGTGAGGATTGCTACAAACAGAAACCACTATGTTCTCTGGAAAAACTTGACTTAAAAAATGGTTGCAAGCAGGCAGAACATTTGGGAATATTATGTATGATAACAGATTCCTCTACTTTTCCTGAAATACCCACTTTTGGCTAAAACATGATGCTGAGGTAGGTATCCAAATATCACACATCGTTCAAGCTTCTCTTTTCCTCTGAAAACACAGCTTTGTTAAGCACGTACACTGTAACATTTAGTCTCTTGAATATAATTTCTTGGCTCCACAGGATAACCCTCCTTTTGAGCCACCCATGTTGACAGTATTTTCAGTACTTTGCCCATGCATTTAAATAAATTAATATCAAGGAATATTTGTGAAGTTTGTTTTGTATTCCAGCATTGGATTTTAATATGATTAATAATCTGTAAAATCTAATTTAGGCTTTTCTCATGATTGAGACCATAATAACTTTTTCACCAGCATATTTCCCAATTTCTAATAAAGTTATAAGATAATAGTATGACTTTTCTTGTAGCGAAGGCCATGAATACGGTCTCTGTCTGCTACACGGTTGCCAAGTTACATAAAGCATGTAGGAACCACCTGCATTTTACACCTCTCCTAAATTTAGTTGAAATTCGTAGAATCCAGAAGTTGTTATTGCAAAGGAAGCATATAGGTATGTCTTGTTCCTTCAGGAAATTAAACCCAAACCCCCACGTTAATTAGCTGCAGTATATAGCAAAAATCTATCTTCAATGCTGGGTAACTGGTTAAACATAAGATGGAAAAAAATTATGCTTATTTCATAAAAATACCCATCAGTACATTCTGTGTACTCAGCAGAATTTTTTACTATGAAATTATTTTATTTATTACTTAATAACTTTTTTCATTATTGAAATGTAGATACTTCTGTGACAATAAGCAAGCACTTCCTACACAGCTTCCTTTCTCTCCAAATTCCGATTCTTGTCCTGATAAAACAGGAACATCAAACCAAATAAAAAATAGTTTTATTCCCATACCTCCAGCATTTTCAGAAGCTTTACATCTCAAGTTGGACTGAAGCAATAAGAAAATTCACTGCCCTACTAAAATATATTGCAAGTGCACATTTTCTACCCAACAGCCTTTTTTACAGGAAGATGTTTATGATGAGAATAATTAAAACATCCCATTCACTTTTTGTGTCTACTCATATCCACAAAAAGAACACAAAAAGAATCCTTATTGTTTGAAACACTCCACCACCAAAATCCACATGGCAAACTTTTCTATTAATGTGCTGCAGTGCAAGCAAATAGATAAAGAGATGTTGATTTGGTTGGGTGGGGAGTTTTTTGGTGGTGTTTTTTTTTTTTTTTTTTTTTCCCCAAGTAACTGCAGTGGAGCAGATTATTATAGATGGGGCTTCAAAATCTAGATCAAAAGGCACAGCTTTGCTTGCACAGCAAGAAAGCCAAAGGCCCATCTTAAACAGCAGGGCTTTATTCTACCCATATTGTCACAACCTCAAATTCTTGTCTTTGCAATCTCAACAGACATTTCCTATTTGCATAAGCAGTGTATAAAAATAGTAAGGATAAATGGAACGTTTTCTCTAAAAAGAGAAAGTCCTCCTACTACTACTTTCTCTCTTTCTAGGTCACTTCCCCATTTATAGCTCCCTAAGAATTAGAATTTACGCTATATGTACAGCTATGTTGCAATGACACACATGAATATCATTGGAGAAATACATGATTAATTACTGCCCAGCATGCATCGAAGTGGCAGGTAAGTCCCAAATGAACAACGGGAAAAATATTTTAAGATGTGCACTGTAGCACCCCTTGAACTGAAACCCAGGAGAAAACGCTTTGTAGAAGCTCAAACTCTCAAATGATTGAGATTAATCTAAGTGGAGAGCACAGAAATGACCGAAGATGCCTTCTGAAGATATAACACTTCCACCTCATGTCACCACAGAAGAAGGTTTCACAAGCTGTGAAAATTATTAAGCCTTTCTTCCTTTGCCTGTGAATGAGTCACTAGCGAATTATCCACATGAAAACCTGATGAAAATCCTGCATGCTGTTAGTATGCTCACCATATTTCTATCCAAATCCTTTCCTCACTCCCCTTCCTCCCTAATGTAGGTTCTTTATTAATACAAAGGGGAAGTTTCAGGTACTATAATATAGATCTTGAGCAATCGCCGCTATTTATTCTCTTAAGAAAAATTAAGAAAAAAACCCAACTGCTGAATATGTAGATTTAAAAAAATTATTTATTTTTTTTTTAAATTCTCACTCTCCCTCCATTGGCAGAAATAAGCCAACAAGCTCAGAAGTTACAGCCGAGAAGGAAGCTGGGCACATAGGCAGACAGTACATGCACACACAAAAGTAGTACTAATAATCTAATGTAAAATTCAAGCCAGCATCTCTGTATCATGTCAGAATATTAAGTTATTGTCTAAAAACATCTTCTGGTTTAAAAACACTGAAGTAGAAACTAACATATCTGCATTCGCTTAGCAATACATCAATAGGGATTTTTTTTTCCTGCTCCCTTTTTCCCTAAGTATCCAGTCAAGCTTAATTGGAATTAGATTAATGTAAGAAGCATCTTTGATTTAGTTGTCTACTGATCTTCTGGTTTACAATGTTTGATCTGGAAAACATACTTTAATATTTACATCTTATTATATCATTAAGGGCTTGATTTTGGTGGATTTCAATTGAATAACATGACAAGTTTGAAAGTACTTTTAATTTAGGTCCTCATTGGTTTTAGATTATATTTGTTCTATCTTAGAAGACTAGTACTTTTACATTCGAATCCATCCAATTAACAAGACAGGTTCCATCCTGCATTTCTTTTGTCAGTAAGTAATTCAAGTAACTCAATTCCTTTTACTCCCCTCCCAAATTTCCAGAAAACCATTTGGATGGAGATTATTACAAAGTGCATTCAGAAATGAAGCCCTTCAGCTCCTATTCTATGTTTTATGCATTAAATTCTGGCATCTTGAAATAAAGTTGTGGAATCTAAACTAGTATTTCTTTAGGTTACCATCTGGATGCCTCTCACCGGAAAGATTTCTAGGAGCTGTAACCATATCTGAAGAAGATCTAAGGATTTCAGATCTTCTTAAATACCTATTTATTATCAGTTGTTTCTGATTTTTGGTGCTTAAGACTTTCAGTCTGAAACTTCTATAGCTCAAAATCTACCAAGAGATTAATGGGATCGTGCTGAACATCTGTCACACTTATTCCTGAAATAAAGGATATGTAAAAGGAAAGCTTTGATTTTCCTGGTTGTATATAAAACTGAGAAGGTTCCAATACATCAGTTTACTACACAGGATGGGAAAAAATTGAGTTTCTCTCAGACTAAGGTTTATTTTTACAAATTGTTTGAATAGGACATGCATGCCAACAGCTTGATAAATGCTATTTCTTTCCCTGCCCATTCCCCCAGAAATTCTCAGCAGAACTGAAATTATTGGATTTCAGTATTGACTAAAAGAAATGGACTAAAAAAAAAAAAGTCTCAAACTTACCAAGTATTTTCTATTTCAGCTATTTTTAAACAGGAATGAAAAGGAAGTATTTTCAGTTTGTCGTAAGTTTGTGTTTTATTTCAACTCCAAGAAATTGAGATCAATACTGAATGCTTTTTGAAACTTTTTATAGGGAAGATTAACCTGAAATACTTTTTTTCAATTTGCTGACTTGCAAAGGTGTGAAATATGGTTTGTTTTTTTTTTTTTTCTCTTCTGAGAAAGACATTAAACAAACAAACATGGGATGGGAGCACTTTTTCCTACCGCTTGCTGGTTTGGAAAGCTATTGAGCCAAGGGTCATCCTGCTTCAGAGTTGGTACCTTCACATTTTAGTTCAATTAGCATCAATGCTACTCGTGCATAATTTGGGGAAGTAATTTAATCCCTGACTCATTTCCCATGTGTAAAATGAAAACAAGTTTGTTTGCAAGACTTACTTTTTCAACTTTGTTAATATTATTTTTGGCACAAGAAACAGTCTCATTATGTCTTGAACAATCTGACTGACACAATACTCTAGTACATGCGTGAACAAATAAATTTCTTTAAATATTTATTGCAACATACATCATCTTGATAGTCTTCAGGTTTAATCAGGTTCTTAAAAATATTTCTATATCTTAAAATATTATTACACATGACTATACACATATATTTTGGATTCCACTTCATTTAGTTTGTAATCTCTGGAATTTATCTATCTTTGCTCTTAACTCTGGGCAAATCTGCATCTGCTGAATCCCTGCTAAGTGCCGCAACAACTGTGAAACGTGTTGTTCTGGTATGAATCTGAAACTGAGGCTTTCATCAAAACTGGCACATCTTTTTGGAAAGTTCCAGCACTACAAGCCATATAACAACATGAGTTATTGTCACAAAATGCCACGCAGCTTCAGTGAATGTTCCTTAGAAGCCAATTTTTTTTTCTCATTAACTGAGTCTTTGCCTATTTGCTGTAATTAAAAGAATGTCAGAACTCCTACCAGTGTTTAACAGATTTGATTCTCCCTTAAAAACCTGGGGTTATCATTCTTGTGACATTTTACAATGGGAGTAAACTCAGCCATTAGACACTGACATGGAGAAAGAAGATTTGGTTACTGAAACAGAACTTCACTTAACAGAACACTGAGGATGCTTCCTTCTGTCCTGGCTTACTACTTTGCTCAGTAATCTAGGGATATTATATGTAGAGTTTCTCATCATCTGTAACATGTTTTTACCTGGAGCTTTGAGCTAAGATAGCTTTCACTTGTGTTTTTTTCTTGACATCCCCTTCTGCTAATGAGACAATTTAAAACCAGTTAACAGAAGCTGGAGAAAGCCTGCCACTTGACATATTTAGCATTGAAGAAGAAAAATAAACTCTGCAGTAATGGCTAAAAGAATTGACCTGCTATTTGGTTGTCTGCTTCTTGCCAACCTGAAAATCCTTTCCTGTTTTGATAGTACTTCTAGAAAATTTCTCTTATGAAAGGGTAGAAATTCATAGTAAGTAATTGTTCTAAGACAAGAGCTCACTCCCTTGAATTTTTGTGTTCTAGATTTCCTTATGAGAAGCAAGATGGCACCTGTGGTGCTAACCATACTCAGCTGAATCAATAGTATTAACACAGTAAATTTAAAAGGGGCAGGGTTAACTGGACTCCCACCAGAAAGAGTAGTAAGTTCCTAAACTGAAAGGTTAAGGCATTTGGATTAGCCTTGCTCACCATGCTTGGAAACATCAACCCACAGCAACTATTCAGATCATATTTTTTTAGTCAGAACAGAGAAGCACACTGTTCAGATGTCTAGTCGGGTGATGAATGATTTTGCTAGGCTGTGAACATTTTCTTAGACTGCAGAGATAAATGTAAGGTCTACTAAGGTTGAAATAAATGCTTATTTCACAAGACATACTTAAAGCATTTACCACAATGTGGGAGACATATTAATGTCCATTCTAGGCCTCATTTACTGCAGAGGCTTGAACCAGTCTCCCCTGTCCCAGGTGAGTGCTATAACCACTGGGACACCAGCAAATCTTTCATGGCATATACAGAATACCCTTAATAGGAGAGACGAAGTATTTGAGAGTGAAATTTCTTGTCAAAACAAGAAGAAAGGCATTCGATTCAGCTATTTATCTGAAGCTGTCTAAAGGAACATTTACACTTGTTCCATTTATGGCCTGTATTTCAGAGCACTCAACAGTTTAGTGATAAGGACACTCATTGGATTTTCAAAATTGAATATATAGTCTCTAGTCCAAATCAGCTACAGAGGAGTCTTCACTCTAAGCAAATATCTGCATTTCAAACCAGCTTTTTATTCCAATACTTATTATCCTTTTTTCCTTTATCTGAATAATCTTGCAGTTTGCTCGACCTCTCCACCTACCCAGTTTTTGGAAGAAATGCAGTTCACTGCAAGATTTTTCAGCTATATGTAGATACATAAAGACACATACAGATACAACGCCCATAGAGGAGTGCCTCTCCACTCTGAGGAGACAGTACTGGTGCATTTCTTTGACTTCTAAAGATGAAAGATGTTTGTCTGCCTCTTGCTGTGCACCAAATCAGCTTGACAGTGTGTATAAAAAACCTCATAGCTATATTACTTGAATTATAAAACTCCACATTTTCTTGCTCAGACTTGTGCTCACCACAAGAGCATACACCAGCTAGTAGCATTTGAACTGCCAGGAACTATACAGTAGTAAAAGAACCAAGAATCTACCTTATGATATCTTTAAGGTCGTATCTGGAAAATCTCCATGAGGTAACCTTAGGCAAGTGAGACTGAAGAGTCAGTGGTTCATCACTCACCTGTCACAGTACTATCACAAAAGAAAGATCTAACTTCCTTCCATTTGCAAAAGAGAGATAAAAAAGGTAATAGTTAATTTACAACTTTTCTCATAATAACTTCAGAAGAAGGATTTATAGTATATTGGGGAAAAAGGAAATAAATGTATAGGCTTTTTTTTTTTTTAATAATAATAACTAAAAAACCACCAAACCCAAAAGCATTTGTTGCTCACTTAACTACCTTAAGTCTTCAGGAATCAAAAATTTCTACTGAACAGTTGACTTTTATTCTGTGAGCATCTAAAAATTAAAACTTATATTTCTTTTCTTTGCCACCACCTCTTTTTAGTCCATCACTACTTTTCATATAGCTTTATTTTAATTTTTTTTTCATTTTTTAGTCCCCTCTCTTTTGCCCATTCTCACAGGCAGCCTCTATTTATAGTTCATCATTATTCCCTTTCTTTGCAATTTAGCCAGAGAAAAATTCTTTTTATGCAGAAGTATCCAAAAGCTTGTCAGATTCTTAGACATAAGTTTCAATAACATGTACATATGTGCTATTGAAATGTGTAGAAATGTCTCCAATAGAGCTCTCTAAGACTTGGACAAAGTATAACCCCCTTCAAGTCTCAGCACTTATATGACAATCTCTTAGCATCAGCAAGCCCTGTATTATTTCCAAGACAAGCTGATGGTGAGAAAAAAAAGAACCAGCCCTCTTGAACAGTGCTAATGCTCCGTGCTGGATGCTGTTCCACGTTCGGCATTTGTCTCACAGAAGAAACACTGTTTGAAATTGATACGAGTTTTCATTTACAACACGCAGATTAATTGTGTGGCAATTCTATCATCCTGGTCAGCTCAAAGCATTTGGTAAACTAGTTATATGGCAACATTGGAATGCACCAACCTTGCCAACAGAGGTGAGAGAGTAGAAGGTAAGAGTCTTAAGAAACCAAGTACTTCAAGGAAACATTCATTTTTATATAGAAAAGTGTCACTGAGATATTATCTAGATGCAGAGGGAACTTTGTTTTTTTACTTGACCTTTTCCAAAGACTCCAGAGCAGTTACCATTTTGGTGCATGACTCATTCCCAGCAGGAGGAAGAATAAACTTCTACTTTCAACCCTGGATATGGGGAGAACAACAGGCTGTTGAAGGAACTAGTTTGTAAGGTCCCCTGGGAATCTGCTTTTGAAGGTACTGCGGTCCATGAACGCTGGTCACTTTTTAAGAACCATCTCTTAAGATCAAAGGAGCAGGCAACTCCAAAGGGTGGGAAGTGGGGGCAAAGAGAAAGTGGGGCAGAAGGCCTGATTGGCTGAGTGGGGATCTTCTTCTAGAACTTAAGTAGAAAAGGAAAGTGTATGGTCATTTGAAGCACAGACAGGCAACATGGGATGGTGTTCACCACTTCAGGAAGAAAATTCATGTGGCCAAAGCTCAACTGGAGTTCAAGCTGGCCAGCACTGTGAAGGACAACAAAAAGATATTTTTAAAATATGTTAATAGCAAAAGGAGGATCAGAGATACCATTGGTTTGTTGCTTGATGAGGTCAGACATCTCACAAATAGGGACACAGACAAAGCGGAGATGTTTAATGCCTTCTTCACCTCTGTTTTCAACACCAGTGACGGGCCCTGTGTTGGAAGTCTGTGACTGGGGGGATGATAAACTCCCAGCCAACCCTGAACTTATTTGAGATTTGCTGCTCCATCTGGATGTGCATAAATTTATTGGGCCCGATAGGATTCATCCCCGGGTACTGAAAGGGCTGGCTGATGCCATCACAGGACCTCTCTCCATGATTTTTCAATGGTCTTGGGAGTCTGGGGAGGTCCCAGTCGACCAGAAGCTGGAAAATGTCCCAATTTTAAAGAACAGTAAGAAGGAAGACCCTGGTAATTACAGGCCTGTCAGTCTCACTTCAGTGCCTGGTCAAATTATTCTGGGAGTTATTGAAAACCACTTGATAGACAATGCAGTCATTGGTCATAGCCAGCACAGTTTCACAAGCAGAAAGTTCTGCTTGGCCAACTTAATTTCCTTTTATGATAAGGTCACCCATCTAGTTGGCAAAGGGAAACCAGTAGACATGGTGGGTTTGGGTCTCAGCAAAGCTTTTGATATTGCCTCTCACAGTGTCCTTCTGGATAAACTGCCCAGCACACAGCTAGACAAGCCCATAATGTGTTGGGTGAGCAACTGGCTGACGGGCCAGGCTCAAAGTGTTACAGTAAATGGGGTTGGATCAAGCTGTCAGCCAGTCACCAGTGGGGTTCCCCAGGGCTCAATTTTAGGGCCAGTGCTCTTTAACATTTTTATAAATTATCTGGACATAGGAATCTAATTTACATTAAGTTTGCTGACAGTAATAAACTAGGAGGAGCTGTGGACTACCTCAAGGGTAGAGAGGCCTTACAGAGAGATCTGGATAGACTAGAGATCTGAGCAATCACCAACCGTATGAAATTTAGCAAGAGTACGTGCCGGATTCTCCCCCTGGGATGGGGCAATCCTGGTTATACATACAAATCGGGGGGTGAGAGGCTGGAGAGAAGCCCTGCAGAAAGAGAACTGGAGGTTTGCGTTGATGGCAAGTGGAATATGAGTCAACAGTGTGCCCTGGAAGCCAAAATGGCCAGCTGTATCCTGAGGTGCATCAAGCATGGCATAGTTAGCTGGTTGAGGGAGGTGATTGTCACACACTGCACCGCACTGGTGCAGGCCCACCTTGAGTACTATGTGCAGTTTTGAGTGCCTCAATATAAGAAGGACATCAAACTATTAGAGTGTGTCCAGAGGAGGGCGACCAAGATGGTGAAAGGTCTCAAGGACAACACTTACGGGGAGCAGCTGAGGTCACTTGGTCTGTTCAGCTTAGAGAAGGCTGGGAGGTGACCTCATCACAGTCTACAACTTCCTCAAGGTGGGCAGCAGAGGGGGAGGTACTGGTCTCCTGTCTTTGGTGACCAGCTGTGTTGGGGGGAGTTCAGACTGGACATTAGGAAAAGGTTCTTCACTGAGCAGGTGGTCAGTCACTGGAACAGGCTGCCCAGGGAAGTGGTCACAGCTCCAAGCCTGTCAGAGTTTAAGGAGCACCTAGACGATGCTCTTAGTCATACGGCTTAGTTTTAGGTAGTCTTGCAAGGAGCAGGGAGTTGGACTCAATGATCCTTATGGGTCCCTTCCAACTTTGGATATTCTATGTTTCTATGACTCTACGATTCTAAATCTGGACATTTTACAAATCTGTGTTTTAAGTTTAATTCTAAGGATGGGACAAATTCCAAAACAGTAATCCACATTAGGAGGATATCTGCTTATCAGAGAATAGTGTATATTGGACTTAACAGGGATCAGAAATTATTATAGAGAAGTGGAATGATTTTTAGTGTTTAACGTGAGTATTAACTGTTAGATTTCCTTTTTATCTTCTCTGTTTCAGGTACCAATAGACTGAGTAGATATATTAAGAAAGTAGAGGCCAAGAAAAGGAACATAACTTCATCCAGCCCTGAGAACCATAACATTAGTTCTTTGAACTACATCATTAATTATTGTCAAAGAAAAACTCCATTCTTTCATAGTTACTAGGAGCTTTCTGAATCCTTCGACATGTAAGTATTATGACCAGTAGCATATCAGACTAATCTACAAAACAGAGCCTAGACTCTTTCCCTGATAGTGTTCAGCACCAGAAAGAAGCTGAGATTAAAAAAAAAACCAAAACACCCCCCCCCCCAAAAAAAAAAAAACCCAAAACCAACAGAAAATGTGAGAGAAAGAAAAAAGTTAGTAAAGCAAACATGCCCTTTCTAAATCAAGTCAGAGATGACTACGACTTTATTCCTATCTCAGAAACAGTAAACTTTACACTACAGAGCCACACGGGTAAATGAACAGCATGATGTAAAAATGAAAACTGTATTTTAAGAACTCTGCAGCCTAGAAGACAGTGCTTGTAAGTGGACATATCTTAGAGTCAAGAGCCAAAAACATTTCTTACAGCTGGTGGTGACAGAAAGTGAACATATGGAGCAAGTGAGGAGAAAAATGCTGGTGGAATGAAGAACATTTGGAAAGCTAAATCATATTACAAGAAGTAATTTATCAAATTTTCGATCAGCGTGCCCTTCCTGCAATGACTTATGGATGGGAATCTTGAAAACTTGCTAGAAAAGATGAAGTAAAAAAGAAAAACAGATAAAAGTTACTAGGGACTGAGAAATAAGAGAAAATAGAAGTAGTACTTGCTGTCCAACCTAGGACATCATCCTGACCATTGTTACGTTTTAAGACTTAAAAGTCAAAAGCCACAATCCATTACTTCCACTGTCTCTACGACTTCTGCTAACAGAGATTCTCTTTACTGGACAAACCCACAACCCTTTATTAGTGGACCAATAACACACGCATTTAAACAATTCAGGACACCATTCAAAAGAGAAAAGTGGTATGTATTAAAAAGATCTAGATGTTCCTATAATTGAATTTTACAGTAAAGTGAAATGGATGTTATGTCCTCATTTTATGCCAGACACAAGTAGACCATTCTTTCAGGAACAAATAAATAAAAAAGACAATAAAAAATATTAAACTTAATCCATCAGGACTGAATTAAAAAAGTATCAAGCAAGAAACACTTAGATTGCATACAGGCAAAGAACAGTTCAGTGTTTAATCACTTTTGCTAGTGTTTAGGAAGAATTGGTACCTGACGGAGTGGCTCCCTAAGCTTCTTGTACCAGTCAAACGTAAAGCAGGGACAGTACTCTGTATTATAGTATGCCAAGGAAGATTAAGTGGAAGGTCCTAAATTATACACAGGAAGTAAAAATATGCAAGCATCAGTTACTACAAATCAGCTGATGCAAGATAATTTGTTGGAGAAGAGAGCTATTCTTGACAGGAATCCCAGGAGGAAGAGGACCTGAGCAATCATTTGGCTTGCCTGGCTACATTTATTTTTACCTCTAGCTGGTCCCAGAACTTCTAGGACTTGGCTGTATAACTAACATGATTTTGAAATGAGCTAAACACTAACTGTCACACACATCTCAGTGAGACCTACTGACTGCAGAGGGAGGCTAAATAACCAACACAGAAACTGGCAATTATCTTTGAGATGGGCTACTCCATGAGATGCATTCTACCGCTCATGCTCAGATGACTTTCTATAAAGCGATGGTACATTTAGATGCAAAACTGCGGAGTGATCTGCAGTAGGTCTAGATAGACGGGCAAAATGGAGAAGCAGAAGGAAATAAGAGGAGTCTGTAGCAGGACTTGTATTTTGAGTAACCCGATAAGAACCAAAAGCCAAGAAGTCAGTCTTCTTGCTACTACAGTGAACATCATCTGAATTAGAAGCAAGTATTTTACATGAATGACAATCTTTTCCGGTATCTTTTATAGATAAGAGTTAAAAAGTTCTAAATGTGTGTCTACCAAAAACGATGAAAACAAGTTTATATAATATAAAGAACCTGTAATTTATCTCTTCTATCAATCACTGCAATTTGTGAATCACCATGATGTATAGCAAAATACCGACTGCAAAAAAGGGAACATATCAACTCCCCAGCACCATCTTTTCAGAGCCAGCTGAAGTCTGTTGTTGCTGAACTTTTAGAGACTGAGATTCCAGGTAAAAAGACCCCAAAACATAAAGTATTAATAATTTTTAATGAGATTAACATTCTATTGTTATGTCACTGGAATAATTCATAAATTAAAAAAAAAATAATTAAAGGATGTAACAGTTCCAGTTAAATGGAAAGCAGGCCTAGCAGCAGAATGAACCCATTCAAGCAATGAGAAATTTTGCAAGCCATTTTACTGATACTTAATTTAATATTTTACAGATTATCTAAAACTTTCAGGCCAAAAGGTCCAAAGAAAAGAAGGTGGTGATATTTATACTGGAATTTTCATGATGAAGGGAATATATATATCCATATGGCATAGGAATGCCTGGAGCCCAATAACTCTTGGAAGCAAATTGTAACTGCTCTAAGTGGCATCATTAACAATGATATTCCCTTAACCTTAAAGCTATGTATTTCTGTTTGCAGAGTGTATATAGACATTTACAGATCTATTGGGAAACTCCAGGATATAGATTTAAAGGCAGCATCAGATAGATGGCAGCTGGATTTGAAGGCAAAGATTTGCTCTTTATAGCTTGCTAATTCCTTTTAGTTCTGCAGATAGGGAATATGCATTAGAAGTTAGCATTTTACAGTCATGCTTTCATACTTAGAAATTGATCATTCAGTATTATCTCCCTCCTCCACCAAAAAACTCCCCATATTTAGAAGCCAGTAAAAGGAAAAAAAACAGGACTGAAGGTATTCATTACAAATACAAGTATATTAAGCACAGAAAATTGTTAGCCATCAGCATAAAAATCAATTTCTGCTTGTTCAGAGATAAATCCATAAAATTATCATGAAAAGCTTTCATGTAACTTTAAAACATTTGTTGGCTAGGGCAACTTCAAAACAAAAATGTTTATTAGGGGGAGAAATATGACTCCATCACTTTGTTATACAGCAGCACAATCTGCTTGTTCATCATATGTAGATCTTTATAGTGATAACTGACTACTCTTCACTATGGTAACACAGGTGCAACGTATCAAGCTTGCATAATTTTCTCCTCTCAGTGCTCCTCTTTCATTGAGTGAAGTTTACAGTTTGAGTTTACAGACAAAGAAAACCAACAAAAGAGGACATCCCAAAGGGGAACATGACCTGAGAATGCAGGTAAAGAAGAAAAGCAGAAGTAGTTATACTACATTAATGGAAAGGGAAATCAGAGGCAGTTCTCAGAAGTGTTTCTTGGCAACTCCTCATTTTAATTCAATCACTAATATTGAGTAATAGCCAGGGAGTGTACTCTCTGTGACCTAAGTGACAAATTTGAATATATAAATAGAGGATAGCCACTTCCTTAACACGTTTACTGGCTAATAGTATTCAGACAATGAAGTACACAAAAGAGAAGAAAGAAAATAGGACAGGTTCTGCTTGCTTCATTCCTGGGCAGTCCTCTCGGATCCGTTTGCCTGAGTAAGGTGGAAAGTATTTGGCTCTAAATCAGTGCAAGACACACACAATATAGGGTGGGCTATAGGATCATATCTGGCAATGATAGAGTGGCCCTTGTGAAATACTAGAGAATCTCTTGACTACTTCAGAAGAACAAAAAATTGCCGCATCATAATCTACACTTGTAGAAGATTTATTAGAAATGTGAACTGAAGTCAAGCCTTTTAGTGGTCCCCATTTTCTGGTTGGTAAATCTAATAGCAGGATAGCCTTTCCAAATGGAATAATATTGATCTGGGCAATGCAGCATCAGTAAATTCAAGTCAGCTTTTAAAAAATTTCTTCATGCCAACTATATAGGAGGTATATGCAACAAAAGACCGCAGACCAGATACTAAAAGCCACACTTAGAGTCAGGGCTACACAAAGGAAAGTAAACATGGCAAAGATTCAAAAGCTTAGAAATGTTGCTTGTTTCAAGAAAAATCATTTCTCAAAGTCCAAGACCAAACATTCCAGTCATATTTTTCACCAGTCAACTGAAAGTTATTAGGTGGTGTTGCAAACCCAAGGTCAACATCACCAACTAGATGCAGGTTACGCAGTTTTACCTCAGATGCAGCTAGCAAACACAGAAAGTTATTTATCTAGCTTGCAGTGTTTCATGATAAAAACTCTGCAATTCTGCATCAGTTCTGTGTTCTCCCTTTTGGCACTCAAGGCAAATAAACAAACCAATGTTTAAGGGGAAGAGAGCCATCCCATGTCACAGTGAAATCTTTCAGAATCCTACGTAACAGGAATCTCCCTTTAGATGCCCACACAGCGCCCCCCTCCTATACTGAAGGGAAAAAGAGCTTCTTGCATTCCATCTCAGAAGGGTTATTACTACCTGGCTGACAGCAAGGCGATATTTACTTCAAATGCTATTTTCTAGGCTTGGAAAACTATGAAGGGAGAAGTGGAAAAGTGGTGAAGAGGGACCGAAACCATCTACTCCTAACTGTGAGTTTTTGGAAGCAGGATTCAAAAAAACACCTGGATCCACTGGAAATTTTCCTGTTGTTGCACAAAAAAGAAATAGGAAAATACAGAGATACATAAAACCTAGAGTCTCAAAAATACATCCCTGGACACAGTGAAGAAAGAAATGTCTGCAAGATATCAATGCTCTGGGATTCAAGCTTGTCCTGCAATTATGCAAAAAGCCTGGAGTTAATAGTTAAATCTAAAGGAAGGTGCAGACACTCCTTATACATTTGTCACAAGCAAAACAGTCTTGACTAGGGAGTTTTACTTAATTTATTGCCAATCAACACAGACTTTTGATTACTGAAAAAAAAAACAAACCCAACAAATTAAAAAAAACAACAAACAACCAAACCACAATTAAACAGATATGTAGGAAAAGACCTTCTCCTCAGACTCCACTACACCTCTGCTCTCCCCTTCTCAGTCTCCACCTCATTGTTTTTGCCGTGTGTTACATTCAGTCCTGTCCTAAGCCCCACAGTGCGGCAACAGGCAAGTTCAGGAGGTTGGGGTCAGTGCACAATGGTTGTGCACTGGTTGCTTTCTGCCGCTCCTTGCTTCTGACTTGTTTTCCACCACTGCTCTTCTAAATTGTTTTCTTCTGCTCTAGTCTGTCACCCACAGCCCACAGTCCCTCAGGGTAGTTCCTGCTATAGCATGTGTCGTCCTTAGTCACAGTTACCATCCAAAGTATCCCTGCTCCAGCATGGAGTGTGTCCTTCCAAGACTTGTGTCTTCAGCTGTGAACCCCACAATGTCTCCTTCTATGTGTCTTCTCCAAGAAAAAGCTTCCGTCACCATTAATTCTATCTCCATAGTAAATTCTTATCATCTTGCTCATTTTCACCTGTATTTATCAGAAGGGTTAACTCTCAAAGAATAAAACGTTGTACAAGTTTCTTGAAGAGATGGTATAAGAGACCTTATCAATGCTCTCATAGAAAAGGAGGTATGAGCTCATGCCTTTACAGAGCACAAAAGCAAAGTCTTTACAAACAACCGAGTATAAAACAGATTCCCTTCATTCTGCTTCTGATTGATACAATAGCTGTTGCTCAGGGTAATCCTTTAAAGACTTGGAACTGGGAACAAGCCAAATATTTTCAGGCTTACAGCAGATGTCATAGGTTCTATTAACTGAACATTAAAATACAAATAGATATAGAAAATAGCCCAGAGAGTATTTAGATTTGACCCTGGAAATCCATGAGCAAACTTTAATACTAAGCTTGAGTTCTGAAAACACCTGGATAATGGCAGAACTCTTTGCACTTTATAGTATTTAATAAACAGATTGTGCCATAACCAGCAATAGAATATAATCAAGTAAGTAATTTTCAGAACTTAGAGGTACTAATTTAAAATTGCTTCCATTTCTTCCTCTCATAACACAGTCTAGCTACCTTACTTTTCAATTTGCCGATCACATATTCTGCTTCCATTACAGACTTAAGTAAACATATCTTGGAAGGGCTTAAGGACAACTGTTTCTATGCTACTCTGCTCTTTCCTAACCTGTATTCCTTCATGGGTACAGGACTACTATTATTTCACTGTTTATTTACACAAACAACAGTAGAGTAGGGAAAACATAGGATTAACAAACCCCCCCTATATTCTTTTTCTTTTATATTCTTTCAATATTCATAACACACAAAAATGCAAAATTATCTCATCATAAACAGATCCATAAAATGGAGTACTTTGGATATTTAAAAAAAAAAAAAAAGGATACACACCCCAGGGAAGAGGCAATCCAGAAAAAGCAGATATGAAAGTGCTATACTGTACTACAGTATGCTTGAATGGGCTTTGAGCAAAAGAGTTAATCAGTGACAGGATGAAAATTGTAAGAATTAATATCTGGTTTGCCAAAGGAAGACAGAAACAAAAGGGCAGCTCTTAGAAGGATGAAACGAATCAAATCAATACAGTGGGATCAACGAAAGATTTGTAAGAACACATGAACACGGAAAAAACACAAGGGAATTATACACATGACTCTTTCCAGCCTGGGAAATGGTGATATGTTTGTAGAAGTGCACCAGGCGTGAAGGATTGGAAGTCTTTGGGCTTGGTTGTTAATGTCACTTGTTCAAAATGCACACAGGGACATTCTCTGATAATTCGTAATTTCTGTGTAAGTTGTTGTAGTCTGTATAGGGTTTTTTATCTCTATCTATTTTGCATTACTTAAGCGATACCATTCACACTGCTTTAACTATTTTGATTGATAGATTTTTTTTTTTTTGCCAGCTGTAGTAGCTATTCCACCTATTTTCCAAGGCCAAAGCACCTTACAATTGCTAACTAGTACTCCTAGGACCATTTGCCAGGTCAACTTAAATGAAGAGAGCACCCCGTGTTATCCCAAACCAGCATGTAGGCATCCAATAATCAGTTCTCATCGCTTTTTGCTCCAGGTAGAGGTATATAACATTAAAACTGCATACTTAAAACTATACCAAAAAACGATACTCCACTGCTAGCACTTTTCTCCAGAAGAGAAGAGGAGACAATAGGTATACAATGTCAATTATGTTGTTTAAACGATGGTAAATATAAATCTTAAAAGAATATTTGGTATTAATGTAGCTCTAACTTCAAAGCAGATGTGACACTGGCCTAAGGAAAATGGCACGTGCTCCCACCTCTCCTCCAGTGGTCTTTGTTCTGACAGTGCTCTTCCTCTGCAGCTTATACTCAACGCTAACAAAACAGGATGCACTGCCCCTACTGCTCTCACTCCCTCCTGCAGCCCTATACAAAGGCTTAACAGAATAAAGTAGGCTTTTTTTCCCCAAAGATTCCTGACACTATTGAAACATGCAGCTTCTTTCATACTCTCTAGCTTCTGTTTAACACATTAACTATGGTTACCAACTGCTTTTGTAGCTCAGAGGTGAGAGCGTTACAAGATAGGAACACCCTGAGGAACAAGACAGGTATAACCAGACAAAATGGTATCAAATGGTTTGACCTTTTCTTTTCATAGCAAGAAATGGGAGGATGCCTTTTAACATCTCTCCCCTCTTGCCCATTTGTAAGTTCCCTTCTAGCATTTCCCCCTTCTTTTTCGCCCTTCTTGAAAGATTCTTCTTGGTGATGAATGAGCTAAGAGAGACTGAAAACGTCAGCTGAAATAAGCATTTAAAAAGACCAAATGTTTATGCAAAAAAGAGTAGCCACAGATCTTGATTCAGAACTCAACTTGCTCATTTTATCTGATGTTAGGCTTTGTTCCAGGTTCATCCTTAATCCGAAAATCTTTGCAAACAAACAAAAAGCTCTCATATGGACAATTTTAGAATTGATTAAAAGTGAATACTTTGTAATAGAATGCTCAGTTGTGGAACTCTTTGCCACAAGATATTGTTAGGTTTAACTGGATTAAAAAAAAGATTGAGTATTCCTGTTATCCATTTAAATTCTGAGAGTTATAAATATTAAAAAGAGATGACAGGAGTTTCAAGAAGATTACGAACTGACATGCTTTTGGGCTTAAGCTAATTTTAATGGGAATTTAGCAGAAACCCCCTCTGCGAACAGGTCATGTCATAGTATCTTCCCAAAGATTTTCTTGTGCCTCTGTGTGAAAGCAGCTTATACTCAGCCATCACATGGACAGGTATTTCATAGCAGACTTGCTGATTTTATTACCAAATGGCAAGTTTTGCGTATCAAAAAATGCAATGCCTATGCCTATATCAGGTGTCAGGGGCCACTTAACAGCAAACCATAAGCAGCGGATGCCTGTACAGACAGACAGTGAAGATCCCGGGTAATATACATTTAGAAGTTTTCTACAGGAGTACAGGTTGTTACAAAGTACCTGCAGAAACCATCATGGGAGAAATAGCTTGGGAGGTGAAAGGTGCAGTTAGCAATAGGGATTGTAATATTTCTTTTAAGCTTACAGTGAGATGCTGTGTTTTGTCAATAAGCCAGAAGCCAAAGAAAGGATAAGGCCTGAGTCACAAAAATTTATCAGGAAATTAAGGTAATCTAGACTGGGTAAACAAACCAATACCATTTGTTCAGGAATTTTGGTAATTGCAGCTTCTGGCTAATCCACAAATAGCTAAAACAGGATTGAACTGCATGGACAGATGCACAGCGGATGACTGCAAAGAAGATGGAAAGTCCAGGTCAGCTGCACGTTTTGCTTTCTGCCTCAGTCCTGCTGATTTTGATTCTGCTACTTCACGCACACTCCTTCAGAAGGGAGGGCATCCCAGCAGGCAGTCTGACAGTAAGAGCACTTCAGAGGCCCAGCCACACATCTCAAAACTCTCTCGGTCAGCTCATTCCCCCTCCCTCCCCTGGGGCTTTTTCTTCAGGCAAGCACACTGGCACTTGCAAGGAAACCAAGTCAGCCACCAGTGGAGATAAAAAGATCACCTCAGAAGAAGGATGACAGCTCAAACAATAGATGGGCACAGAAACACAGCGAACAGTTTTAAAAAAGAACCAGGAGAGGAAGCTGTCAGTTACTTTGATTAAGGGTCCTTGCATTCTGGCTACATTATCAGTTAGACACTTTTCCAGGAAAATTTCCTGGTCATTTAAATGTTCTTGTTTCTGCGCATAGTGGGGTTTCCATTTAAATATAAAGGATCAAGGCCATGGTTTCATCAACACAAATTCACCAGTCATACCCTACGGTATCGGGTCTGGCTGAGATGGAGTTAATTCTCCCCACAGCAGCCCTCACAGTGCTGTGTATTGGTAGCTAGCAAGGTCCTGGGAACACGCCGGTGTTCTGGTTACTGCTGAGCAGTGCCAGCACACATCAAGGCTGTCCCTCCAACATTTCTTCCCCCTGCTCAGCAGCAGGCTGGGGGTGGGCAAGATCTTGGGAGGGGACAAAGTGCAGCTGACCCAAACTGACCAAAGGGATATCCCATACCATATGATGTCTGCTCAGCACTAAGAAGCTGAGAGATAGGGGGAGGAACGGCGTGGGGGCATTTTTTTTTTTTTTAAACAAAGTTTGTCTTCCAGAGTAACCAGTACATGTACTGAAGCCCTGCTTCCCAGGAAGTGGCTAGACATTGCCTGCTGATGGGAATAATCTTTTGCTTTTTGCTTTGCTTCCATGCATGGCTTTTTGCTACATTAAACTGCCTTTATCTTGACCCACGACTTTGGGGTTGTTTTTTCCATCTTAATTTTCTCCCCTCCCTGCCTTACTGAGGAGGGGAGTGATAGAGTGGCTTGGTGGACACATGGCATCCAGCTGAGGTTAAACCACCACACCTACATACATACAGACTCTCAGTACAGTTAAAGTTCACGTGAAGTTGCGCTTCAGTCAAAACCAAGAAATAGCTTTTAACTAGTTATTTCAGGAGATGGTAATAGTCTAGATACAAAACCAGACAACTTAGCACAGGTCAAAAAAGCTATGATTGGACACCATGTTAGACCCTGGTGAGAACAAGGTAGCAGTGCTAGGACTAAAATCAGTAAGTTTATCCCCCGGTAGCTAAACTGTCTCTAACAATTTTGGCGTGACACTAATGCTTGCTACTGATGTCAGAGTGGATTTAGATACAGATCTCACTGTGCTACTGCAGGACAATAAGGATGTATAAAGTGTGCGGCAGCCACTAAAATTTCTTTTGAATCAACTAGCCAGGCACAAAATTCACATCACATTTGTGTTTCTGGACTTTTCCTGTGAAATATGCCCTGTAAAAGGTAAGCAGAGAACCAGACCCCTTCTTTATTTCCATTTTCTGTACATCAAAATGAGATCTATTATGAGGCACTTCAACTAAGACCCCTTACATAACTCTGGTGCCAAGGGTAAGCACCAGCTATTTACTCGTAACGACCAGAGTCATTTGGGGAAGCAATAATACAAATCTGGAAACATGAAAGAGATTTTACTTATCTTTTAGTTACATTTAATCGACTTACCTTCCAAGCCATGGTTCCAAAACCTAGCCCCATTCCTTCTATATCTTTGTTCTATTCACAATAAAACAATCATTATTTTTTGAAGGCCTGCTTTACTCTGTGTAGTTATTGCAAGTGCCTCAACATCCTAAACTTTTGCTCTGGCCATAATCATAGCAAGTACGTACAAAATATTTAAATAATCAAAATCATTTTTCCACAGAATATCCCTGCTATCTAAAATTCTTATTCATTAGATAGCAACTTTCTGTGAAGGCCACTTTTTTTTTTTTTTTTTTTTTTAAAGAGGCCACTACAGACCTTTCCATCATCCTACCAAAGAACACTGTTAAGACTGTCAGATCTTTGGTGCAACAGCCTCTGCGCTCCTTTTATTTTTCTGTGAATGAACGTCTAGCATGAGTTCAATTCCATGGGGATTAACAGACATTGCCACAATACTGACTAATGATACTGACCAATTTGTTAAAAATATCAATCAGTTCTTCAAACTGATCAGTATTGTAACAGGACTTTAAGGCAAGTAAGATACATCTTTTTACAATGAAAGGAAAGAATAGTTCATGTAGCTGCAAAAATACCTGATTTTTTTCATTGTGCTAATATTTACTAGAAGTTTGAGGACCAAAGAAGAGGCTTTGTATCATTAAAAAGTTAGATTAATAAAGCTGAAAACCTTGCAGTGGAGATGAGATGAAATTAAATACTTCAATTTATGTCAGATTTTCTTAAGGTCATATTTTCTAATTGAAATTACTTGTCAGCACTGACATGGAAGTTCTGTTATTTCTTCATCAATTTGAATTTGCAGTTTTCTGCATAGTCTTTTTGGCTGAAAAGTTCAGCCCAGATGTAACAACTGATTAATTTAACAATGAAAAAGACCTGACTCGTATCTTGACTAATTGCTCAGTTTACATTAGTCACTGTAATGAGTAGACAATCTTACTGATATATCCACAGTAAAGGTTCCTCTCTGCCTATACTATGGCGTACAAAAAACTTCGTTGGTTGAGAGTTCAAACATGACAAAAAATAAAAAAAAACAACCACTTTTTACTGTGAGGATGACTGAACACTGGAACATGTTTGGCCAGAGACTTTTTGGAGTCTTCATACTTTGAGATACTCAAAGCCCAGCTTGACATGGCCTTGAGCAACTTGCTCTAGGTGACCTTGCATTGAGCATGAGGGTGTGACTACACAATCTCAAGAGGTGTCTACCAACCTCAACAGTTCTACACTTTTCTTTGGTTAATACATTTCCCTCAGAAGAAAATGTAACAGTTTGCAGATTTCAGGTTTTCCTCCCCCAGGGCATTTAACAGTTACATTAGAAGGCCTTTAGATTACTCTAGAATAGATGCTAGACAGCACACTGTCACACTCACAAGTAAACAGTTTAATGCCTATACCACAGGATCATTATGCTACTTTTTGGTACTTTTATGGCACCATGATCCTTGCACTGTTGGCTGCACTGTGATCCAGTTTTATTAAAAAGTGCGTAGGGTATTTCCAACCAATGTGCTCTCTAACATGCTACTCTCTCACCTCCCTGTCAGCTATTTAAGTAGCCAATTAGTATTCAAGAGATGAGCAGGACAACTAATATTTTCAGCTCACATGGGCTTCTTAAAGGAGTGTACCAGTTAGCTACAACCAATAGGATCATTTAAATTTGTAGCTTTGGGAAGCACATAAGTCTCTTTGGGTTGTTTGGGTTTTTTTTAAAAACACATGTACCTCATGTACAATTTCATGCTTAATCATGTTTTTAATATTTAACGCACTGTCTTCTGTCTCTCACTGAACAAATTATACTGCTTTATCTCCATTTCTATTCATTTTGCTGTGGTGTTGTGAAGCTTGTTTTAGATATGCAAGTACTTCCCACTCAACTGAATAGGGATTTATACACACTGTAAATCTCACTTTAGAGACCGGTGAATAAAAGTTAGGTACAGCAGTGTTCAGCACTGCTTTACTGGATCTTGCTTACATAAACCAGGGACATCTATTGCTGAAAGTTAGTAGTCAACTTTTCCTTTTCAAGAGGTGGAAAGTAACACATGCGATTTTTTAAATACAAGGGCATATTTAACATAATTACTGTCTGAGCTGCTTAAATTCTTAATAATGGTATTTATCTGTAAGTCTATTTAATAAAGCTCGAGCTGCCATTTAAATAATTCTACAAATTGCACATGGTCACAGCTGTGGCTTCTTTAACAAAAGGAAAGTCAGAAGTCACCTAAAGTTATGGCTTTTTTAGTTTTGTTTTTTCTTTTAGGTTTTTTTTGTTTGTTGGTTGTTTTTTTTTTTTTTTTAAGGTGGATTGGATGCTGTAGAGCCATGCATTTTGGATGGATTTTCTTTTTGTTCTGATCTCCCTCTACTGACACAAAAACTCCACAAAACAAATTAAAAAAAAAAAAAAAACCACCACCAAACGCACCAAAACCCAACTTACTTCTGCAAACAGCATTTATGAGCAAGGTTCAAAAATCAGCAGCTGTGACTATTCTGGTAACAGACTTATTTCACCACGCTCATGCCTCTTTTATTCTCCTGAATGCAAGCTCTTGGGATAGTCCTGCGCTTGCTCTATTTCACTTAAACATCTTCTACCGCATTACAGTTGAAATACAGCCATCAGGTGTTACCACAGTTTACATATATTCTCTAAAGTCTCTAAAAGGATATTTAGGCCTGATCCAACATCAAGAAATTTCCATGTAAAGCTGGTTAAGCACAAAAAAAAAAAGTGAACCACTTTGTCACAATCAAAGCACTGAAAAATATAGACTTTGCAAATCAGTGACAATTTCAGCAAAAGTTTGTTTTAAAATAAAACCAGGTAACATTTAAATGGATTAGAGTGGAGCATTTCAAATTCCCACAAGTGAAACTTCAATTTTTGTTTTGAGCTTATTTTTTATTTATGATTGTTTGGATTATAGTATAAAGAAGGATACTTAGATCCCCACCCCCCACACCCCTATCATAATGTTTCAATTAATACCAAATAATTTTTTTCCCCCCTCTGAAAAAAAAGACACTCTTATAGACTTCATGCTGGCAGATTACTTCTAATAGGCATGCAGACAAGCTTTCAAACCCCCAAATCTGTCACAACATGGAATTCATGCTGTTTCCCAATTAAGGAGCTACTGGGAAACTGTAGCCTCAAATATGGAGCTGCCTTTCTGTCAGCTATGCATGCTACTCTTCCTTCCTTTGTAACTCAGCTCGTGAACTTTTGATGTAAGCTGTCCATCGCAAATTCATTACTAACCTGCTCTTTAACTACAAACTAATGTCAGCGACACAACACTGATGCTGCATACCCACAATACAGGGCTGTGTTCCAAAGATCTGAGCAACTAAAAGACCAAAACCAACACAGAAGTTACTTTATTTAAAGACTTCTTAAGGGGCAGGGGTGGCAAAGAAGAGAAACACGGTGGTAGACACTAGGCTTATATGGCTATCTTCCATTTTTAATCTCCAAACCACAGATCTCCTTCCTGAGCAAATGCATTTCTGTCACTTGTAAAGAGTCAGTGGTAGAAGTTCGTGTCTGGGAGAAGTGATTTGGCCCTGGACACAGATCTAGATGAATCAAAGGTCAAAGAGGTAAGTCTGTTTTATTGCAGAGTATTCCCACATCTTTCTTATCACAACATTCCTCAGATTTTTATGTAGCTACTAGAGTGTATGTGCTCAAATGAAATAATTTGAAGGCCCTAACAGAAAAAAACCACAACACCAAAAACCAAAACACAAACCACAACCTTTTAATGTACCCAGAAGACACGTACACTCAGCACTGTAAAACTTTCTGCATTCATGGAACGCAGGAAGAGAGGAGTAAACCCTTTGCTGATACCTACATTAGCAAAAGCCTACTCCCTGAGTGCCTTTGTCATTTCATTAATAAAACAAGACGTAAGAATTATTGGTGTTAAAAATCCACTAAGAAAACTCTATTCTTTAGAACTACTTACTGACACCATGTCCATTCATATACATGCAACTATCCCTCACTGACATCACTTCTGTTTTTAAAAAAGAACAAACCACAAACCTCTCATTGAGGGAGCTTTCATCTACTTTCTCCTTTTTACAGGAAGCTCAGTAATTGTACTATTTCTGTTCTATTCTCAGTCCAGTCACTTCTGCTCTGAGCCTCCATGTCTCATCTTGTCTGCTTAGATTTCACACTCCTAAGTGCACAGTCTATACCTCACTTTATATCAAATTTTAAGAGATTAAGATGCTGGTGTTCTCTAGGTAAATTGATAACTCTGTGCTTGCTCTAGAACCACAAATTCTGTATTAAAGATGTTCCAGCCAGGCAAGGCAAAACCCAAATGAGGCGAATATAACTAATACTATGAACTTGAGACAATTATGAAAACAGCATGTAACAAATGAGTATTCTATTAATAGCACCATGCGGAGAGAAAGATATAGCAACCTGGAAAAAGACTGTAGTTTAAATATCCAAGTAAAGTCTGACACAGCAGCAAAATATCAGCCAAATAAGCGAGCAACTAACCTGTTAGCCATGCTTAACCCACCAAAAGGTTGGCTGATGACAGGAAGCAATGCCAGTTCCTTACACTGAATACTGAGAAGAGTAAATCCTTATAGCTAAAGATTCTTAGGGTTTTAATAACTATATATAAAATGATAAAAAAATAAAGTGACACTTCAGACATATAGCTGGTATATTAAGTTTTTCTGCTCACTTTGCAGTGCATCAGATAAATTCTTCAGAAATTAATTGTTGTATTGCTATCCTCTTCATTCTCCTTTTAGTTGTTTAAGAGCAGTGGCTGAACCTCAAGCACTCAGACAAGTCTCAGGCAGGAAAAACACTGCTTCAGTACTGTGGCTTGTCTGATTGCATCATCCATTTTTGGTTTAACTGTCACTCACTGGTCATAGGAAGCATTTTACAAGAAGAAGGAATATTAAGAACTATTTAACTGCAATAAAGTTCACTTTAAGAATAGAAATGTGCCTTCAAACTCAAGACTTCAAATAACTTCAGTTTATTGTGGAGAATTCATACTTTCCATTCTCATAATTTGAGTATGTGGAATTAAACCAGGTTAGTGGTTTAAGGCCTCTGTCATTAACATTCTGTCCACAAATCTTTAAGAAATCTGAAGTCATAACATGTCCATGAACTGCAGTGACATACGTGCTCTGAATCATTCACAAGCTATTATGTCAGGTAAAGGTATCTCTCTTCCCATTGCACAGTTCTGCTGACTTGTCACCTCCATCTGTCCTTTAGCTCATCTTTCTCTAATTTGGTTATAAATGCCTTATTTGAAACACTAAGCTTAGTGGTCTTCTGTCTCTTTACCAGTCAGTTCCTATACCTGGATGTCATTCCTCTCCAGGTAGAACAAAGACCACTGTGGTCAATTTCAAATCCTTTCAGTAGCTCCACTTTATCTATCTAGACAAAAATCTGTATGTCCTTAAGATACTAGGGTTTTTTTCAGCAAGTAACATCTTGTTAGTGGAGGTACACGGATGCCTAGGTGTACATGATGCTGTTCTGTGCAGCTACTTCCTTACTGAACCTTGGCCAGAATACAGGTCTGATATTCAGAATTTTTTTAATGAAACAATTCTTCCTACTTTGCTAGGAAGCTGGAATTTCCTGAAATTATGGTATGGCTGCCTGGTGTAGGGCAAGTCATGATGGTTGGAGCAAGAACTTCTGTAGTAAATGGATCAAACAAAAATTTCTGAGCCAGAAGGAATAAAAGCAACCTCCAAGCTCACACCAAGAGCCAAATGAAAAGCCTGACCAAGATTTCCTGCAAGTTCAGCAGCTTCCATCAAATCCTTTCATCTAGAAAGAGCAGAGCAATCCTCCAGCCTTCTTTGGATACAGTAGGGAGTGGGGAAGAGAGAACATGGACATTATTTAATGGACTAGACTCAGATACTCTAGTGATAAGAGCATAAAGGTGGATAGATTGTTTGAGAGCCTGTCAGTCCTAATCCATCAACCATGACAATGCTATTGTTAAGAAAATAAATAATTACAGCACACACTGGTAAGGTGAAGTCATGACTTCAGTGTTTCCCTTCCTCCTTCCCAGAGCTCAGCATTGGTCTTGAACTGCTTGCTTGCATAGTACTTGCATAGTACTGCAATGCTTGCTTGCATTGTGGGTGTCTTGGGGCTGGCACTGCAGGCTGGCCAGAATTACTGCCAGTGTTCCAGCAACACTATTCTACAAAAGTGGTTCTTGCATCTCTAGATCATAGAATGGTTTGGGTTGGAAGGGACCTCAAAGATCATCTAGTTCCAACTCCCCTGCCATGGGCAGGGACACCTTCCACTAGACCATGTTGCCCAAAGCCCCATCCAACCTGGCCTTGAACACTGCCAGGGATGGGGCCTCCACAACCTCTCTGGGCAACCTGTTCCAGGGCCTCACCACTCTAACAGTAAAGAATTTCTTTCTAACATCTAATCTAAATCGACCCTCCTTCAGCTTGAGCCCATTACCCCTTGTCCTGTCACTAAACTCCCTGATAAACAGTCCCTCACCATCTTTCCTGTAGGCCCCTTCAGAAACTGGTAGATCAGTGTAAATGTTTTCCAGTCATCCTCACAGCAACAGGGTAAGTTAGCTATATGCTGTATACAGAAGAACTAAAGGTTTCTGTACCTTTATATTAATTCACAAGTTAAATAAACTCCCTGGTTATAGATCCACTGATGCTTCTGCTGCACCAGTCTGTAGCCTTGGCCACACAGAACTGATTCCAACAGGAATTTGCTGCTTATGACTACCTGGAGAGTAAACTGGTAGATCTAACAAAACTCCTAGGCACCAAAAATTAGGTGAGAAGACAAAAATAGCAAGTCAATAATCGAGATGATGTCACAAAGTACTTAATAGAGCTCACCATAGTTGAAGGCTTCTAAGATTGTCCATGATACATGCATGTTTTTGAACAGCAAAATAACTCTAAAGCTTGCACTGTTTCCAAGTTTCAAACTAGTTTTCACTGAAACCTGCTCATCAGCAAAGCAAGATGCTTCAGTGATGGAATGTGCCATATTTTTGTGTTAAAAACAGCATTATTACCGAGATAAGCATTCATATTTTAGTAGAAATTGTATTCTACAAAAAAAAACACAGCAATAACAGTGTAAAATCTGATTACAAGTTGCATGGTACATTAATGTTTTCTATAAAGAAACATCCAAGAAGTAAAACATATGCTAATGCAGAACAAGATTTTATATCCATACCTGCCAAAAACAGATGGAAAGAATCTGAAAAATTCAGAAAAGATCCAAGGCCTTTATGAAAAGCATATTCCTTCTAAAAAACCCAGGGGATTAGCTGGGATCCAAGATTTCATCTGAGGTTTTAGCCCAGTTCTGTTAGACATATCAATTGCACACATAAAATAGTAAAGAGACATTTTCTGCTCTGATAACCTATCTAAAAGGTGGAAGACAGATTTTTTTCCCCAAGGGAAGGAAAAAAAAAAAGTAGTAATGAAATGGTCTAATAAAGTTAGACAATGAGACAGTCCCCCTACCACAGCCAGGAATAGATACAAGGCCTCAGGCTTATGAGTGCCACAATTTAGCATTAAAAAGCAAAACCACAATTTAAGAAGATTCTCTTCTCATATTTGTATTTTAAGTAGCAGCACATGCATATGCATTCTTTGCTTTGTCACTTCTAGAAAGAAGACCGAAATGTTGTTGGGGAAAGTACATTCTGTCTTGCTGAAAAGCTCCAGTACCTGTTTGGCTCAAGCTGCTTCCCCATCTCCTGCCCTCAATCTGCCCTGAGCAACAGGATGGAGTCTTCTATTGAAAAAAAAAAAAAAAAAAAATATTTAACTATCAGAAAAAAGTAAAAGATTTAACATTCAGAAAAAAGTAATGCTGAGCTGCACCTTTCTAGTAAGGCAGGCATTTCTAGGCTTCATGACCCTAGTAGTAATGTTAGTAAAAAAAAATAAATTCTGAAATCTGTACAGAAATGCAGTGTTCTGCAGGATTATAAAAAAAAATAAAATTGACGAGTAGATGAACTGCAGTGACCAATGCTTGTTTAAGAAACCAACTTTGGTATATATGAACCACTGTTTTCCACCTGACAGAACCACAACTTACCTCTGCTAAACCTGGCCTGTAACACACTGATGTGTAAAATCAATATTAAATTTGCTGAGCTTTCACAGTAAAAGTATACATCAGTAATTCCACATCCACTCATGAAGACAATATTTCTCCATTAATTTCAATGGATATTGGATTAAAGTCCAAAGTTTTATTGTATTTAGGTTTCCTCACTGAAATCTTCAGCTCTAATTTTTCCCCTTGAGACATTTTTATCAGTCAAAAGTATAGACGACAAATTATGAGCCCCTCCACGTACACATTTTGAACATAGGCAATTCAACAATACTGCATTATCTTGTATAAAAGCCTAAAGCAGAAAACTTTAGCTCATGGAGCATGTAGCTGAATCTGAACCTCAAACATCCAACTCCTAACTGCTGCTCTTCAACTTTATGTTAATGCTTTTTCCAGTTAGCACTCTATTAAGTTTCATGCCTGTAGAAACATTATATTCATATCATTGTGCTGTAGCTTTCAGTCACTCTAGTAACTATGCTGACAATATATCATGTCTGAGAGCAAAGAATGCCTCAAACCATAACACACTAGCTTTGGAAATGGGACTTGAATATCCAAATATATGGCAGATTTTGACTGCTTATGAAAGGCAGTAGTTTTGAAGGAATAAGGTTGTATCTTAAAAAAAAATAAAAATACCACCCTGAAAAAGTGACAGATAAACCAGAAATACCCAGCTCCTCAACTCCAACAGGAGCAAGAGATTGAGCAGAGCAAGGTGTGGAACAACAACAAAAAATATCATCCTGACTGTTGGCTCACAATAAGGTTTAAAAGTAATTTCTCTACTTGAATCTAAATCACTGCTAAGTGTGGTGGGTTGACCCTGGCTGAGGGCCAGGTGCCCACCAGAGCCGCTCTATCACTCCCCTCTTTCATTAGACAGGGGAGAAAAGATACAATGAAAAAAAAACTTACGGGTCGAGATAAGGACAGGGAGAGATCATTCTCTAATTATCATCACGAGCAAAACAGACCGAACTTAGAGAGGGAATTCATCTTATTTGTTACTAAGCAAAACAGAGTAGAGGAATGAGAAATAAAATCAAATCTTAAAAAACACCTCCGCCCACCCCTCCCATCTTCCCGGGCTCAACTTCACTCCCGGCTTCAACCTCCGCCCCCCTCAGCAGCACAGGGGGACGGGGAGTGGGGGTTATGGTCAGTTCATCACACGGTGTTTCTGCCGCTTCTTCATCCTCAGGGGGAGGACTCCTCTCATCGTTCCCCCGCTCCAGCGTGGGGTCCCTCTCACGGGAGACAGTCCTTCACGGCCTTCTCCAACGTGAGTCTCCTCCACGGGGTGCAGACCTTCAGGAGCAAACTGCTCCAGCGTGGGTCCCCCACGGGGTCACAAGTCCTGTCAGCAAACCTGCTCTGGCGTGGGCTCCTCTCTCCACGGATCCACAGGTCCTGCCAGGAGCTTGCTCCAGCGCGGGCTTCCCACGGGGTCACAGCCTCCTTCAGGTGTCTCCACCTGCTCCGGCATGGGGTCCTCCACGGGCTGCAGGTGGAATCGCTACACCCCCTCATCCTTCCTCCATGGGCTGCAGGGGGACAGCCTGCTTCACCATGGTCTTCACCACGGGCTGCAGGGGAATCTTGCTCCGGCGCCTGGAGCACCTCCTGCCCCTCCTTCTGCACTGACCTTGGTGTCTGCAGATGTTCTTACATCTTCTCACTCCTCTCTCTGACTGCAAAAGCGCTCTCTAACTGTTTTTGTCTTTCTTAAATATGTTATCACAGAGGCGCTGATTGGCTTGGCCTTGGCCAGCGGCGGGTCCGTCTTGGAGCCGGCTGGCATTGGCTCTGTCAGACACAGGGGAAGCTTCTGGCAGCTTCTCACAGAAGTCACCCCTGTAGCCCCCCCGCTACCAAAACCTTGCCACGCAAAACCAACACACTAAGGAATCCAAGTATAATCTTAGTATTTCTGTGTTTTTCAGGTACTCACAGAAATAGCACAGGACAGATCTGAATGAGAACAGCTCAGACTCCCTCTTGCCCCTTCATATAGACCATCTTATGGACTGCGTGTGCATGTCGAGCTATAGGCTAGGGAACACATTAGATTAGGTGACAGGATAGAACCTCTGCACTACCTGAGCAGATCTTTTAGTTTCTTATCACCTCCTACCCCCATGCTTCTGCCGCAACCACCACCTCCCCTGTTCATAGCACAGGTCATCAGTCAGCATCCTAAACCTGGCACAGGGAGTTGTGGTAACTGGAGACTTGCTGTGGGCTTGAGTTTAACACACTGCAGGTGACAGCACCACAGCAAGGCAGTGGGAGCTACTGCAGATCAGAACAAAAAACCTCTTTTCCTTTCCCTCCAGGAATACCTACTCTGTATCCCTGCAGAAAACTGAGGAATCAGAGAGCTCTTTGCAACTTTTGTCTTGTATAGATAATAGCAATAAGTAGTGGAACTTTTGTGTAAAGTATAGTTATAGAGTGTATTTATGATTACAAATGGATATATACCTGTTTAAATGAAAAATATTTAAGTTTAAATAGTTTTCCCTGAAGTAAGACATTTTAACTATCTGTACCCTTTATTTTCCATAGATTTCCACAAGCAAAAAGCTCTTTACTCTAAATAGCTTTGTAATAAACATTTGTCACAACAAAGAGAATGCATTTGATCCATCCTTAGTTTTAACTCCCATGGCAGATGATTTGACATATGTACATTATTTTCCTCATCCTCCAGAGGATTTGGAAGTCAAGTCAAGAAATCTGCCCTTTCTATTGCGTTATTTCTCAAAATTCAGATTACTGGTTACTCAGTCAGCTACCAAACCCTTCATTGCTTTTTGAAGGCATAAAGGTAAATATTAGGTAGTAACTGTTATGAAACTCTAACATGGATCGGTTCAGTTTTCTACTGCTTGAATGCCTTGCTAGGACATCTTCTCATCTCCTGACAGTTCTTTTGTTTTCAAAAAAAATTAAGAATTACTTCCAGTATATGCATATATATGAAATTGAAAAAGATAAAGCAAAAAAATGAAAAAGATCCTCATGCATTTCAGGAAATACAGACTTTATAAAAAAAACACACAAAGTTTAATTTCCATATTTCATATTCAGAATTATGGGATTAGAAAAACGAATAATTTTTTCCCCTTGCTACCATCTGACTCTATATATCAAGAAACAGATTTCATTACCTTGTTGGTAAAATGGCTTTCTTGCGATGATAAAAAGATAACACTGTACAAAATTTTGCAAATGCACAAATTGCTACATGACCCAGCACTGATACAGTCCCTAAGCACAGAACCTCAGAGGCCAAATTGTTTTAGGTATTACTCAAGAGGGGAAGAGGTTTTAGCATGACATATATCAAGTTCCAATGTATTATTACTAACCTCTTTGAACCTCTTCTATCTAGTGTAAATTATAACTAACTTTTGCACTGATGAGAATGACAATCTGGGAGCTTTATTATATCCCACACAGTTTAGTTTCCCACCTGGAAAATAATTCACTCAATAAGGTATGAAAAGATTTGAAGGAAAAAATAATAATTTAGTGCAGGCTACCCACTAAGAAAGCTTTAAGCATAAGCCTATCAGTATGAAAAATTTAACAGTCTAGCAATGTTTCTGCCCAGTTTTAAAAACCCAACACTAATTCAGTGTTTAATCTCAAATGACCATGTCAGACTTCATATAATCAAATCACAGTGATACAGCACCACATCACAAATGACCATGTCATACTTCATAAACAAAATTATGACACTTTTTAATCCTTTCATGCAATAGCAAAGATCTTAAATAAGAAGGTAACACGCAGGTCAGCTCTTGGGACATCCTCCAATTTGCTGGGTTCCACTAATTGGTCCAAAATTATCTAATTGAAGCTATGGCTGAGGAAGCATAGGGATAGCAAGTCAGCTCTCCACTTTTACAATACAGGCTGTTCTCAAATTGGTTAGAGGCAGCAACTGTGCCAACTGATTTAGAAAAAACAAACCCAAGAAAAACCACAAAGAAAACCCAAACAAACAAAATACCCAAAAACCAAAACCACAAAACACAACACACTACACATACTAAAATTCCCACAAAACCAAATAAACCATACCACACTCTTACATCTCAGAAAGTAGAATTTATGGTCAGCCCTGACTGTGGTATCTCATATGAAGACAATTCTGTAGCTCCCTCCATCTGATGGAAAGGGTTCATCCCGCTGCACGCTTTGGCATCCAGTGCGGAGTGCTGGAAGCGGCTGTGACCAGCTCTGGACAGTTCACAGCTCGCCTCACCTCGCCCTGCTACTGAAACCCTGCAATTTGTGCCCAATATATTCCACCCCTTGTCTCTGTGAAGCATGTTGAAGAAGTGTTTGAATATACAACCATTACAAGCTCTACTTTCAATATCGTCACAACCTTATTATAAACACAGAAAAACTGTTTGCTACCTGTTTACACACTGTTTGCACCTAGCAAACCAGCAGACTCCAACCCCAGGACGCGCCTGGTGCCAGCGCTGCTGACACACTCCAGCAGTGGACCATACATTCTTAACTCAGGGCCTTTCACTTAAAAGTTAATATTAATTGGTAGTAAATTTATTATTTATTTGGGTATTGAGGGGAATAAATAAATAAACACCTCAGGAAACACCCCTCCTCTGCAGGCTCAACCCCAGTCCAAATCCTCTCCTTTACTCCCCACTTCTAGCTTTAACTTGCCTTGTTTTCACTGGGAGTTACACTCAGCCCATCCTCATCCCTTCTGTGAGGCAACAGGCAGCGCAGGACATTAGGGTCAGCAAATAACCATTTCCACCTACTACTTCTTGCTTCTCACTCCTTTCCACCATTGCTCCTTGCTTTTCCTGCTCCAGCACAGGCCACAGTCCCTCAGCCAGCCTGGGTCTGTCCCCCACAGGTGCAGTCCCTCAGGGGCTCCCGTACCTCCAGGCTGGGGGTCCCCCAGGGCCCGATCCCTCACAGTATCCCTGCCCTGAGGTGAGTCACCTGCAGTCTCCTCAGAGGGAGCCCCTCCCCAGCATAGTGCACCACCTCAAAAAAACCCACCCCATAAACAAACAAAACCCCACAACTTTTCACACATCTCCTCCCTTTAGCAGTTACTGCCCTTTCTTAAATAAACCCAAGCAGCAGCACTATGCACTCCTGTGAAGTTCTGGAGTGATGGCATGTTCCCACCCACTTCAGAGGTGGCTGTGACTGGCACAAGGCAGTTCACAGCCTTCTACCACCTCAGGCATTCTTGCAGCTCCCTGCTACCAAAACACTGCCATTTATACCCAAAGACACTGTCATACAATTCAGTGTGATGTTTTCACATGTAGCATAATGTTCTTTTGGACATGCAATAAAATGAATAAATGAGTTACTTATCAGACACAGAACAAGAAATGCTGGAAATAGTAGCTAGTTCCAAAAGAGCTTCCTTAGAGCTGCCAGGGTCCCAATGCTCTCCCAAAGCACTAATTAATAAATAAAGTACTAGGGTTAGAGGCAGCAGCAAGCAGCATGATTATGCTACAACCTCTCAAATGGCACTGCAGGATATCTGCAGGTGGAGCTCCTTTCAGTGATCACCTGGTGGGGGGGGTGTCACCAGGCCTGCAAGCGACCTCCCACCCACAAAGCATGGGATCTACAAAGGTGGGCAATGGTGAAGCACAAGAAGTGGTGGAACAGCTTGTCCTGCTGTGCCAAAAGGCTGTATAGATGTGACTGCAGTGCTCTAAAGAGGCTGAGGTAGATGCAACAAGTTGTGCAGCCACTATTGTTTAAATGACAGCATCAGATGGTTGAGTGGCTGTGGTGAGGTTGTGGTGGTGGTAGCTGCAGGGAAGCTCCTGTGAGGAGAGCTTAGGGCACAGCTTGTTCCACAGTGGCTCCACCACAGGACACTGCTGATTCTGTGAGTGATGCTGGTGGTGTCCCTGGGGAAAAAAACCACTTAGGAAAGGGCAGAATATTCTGGACAGGCAGAGGAAAAGGGAGAAGAGTGAGGAGCAACAGAAGGAACACCAAGGTCAGGGCAGGTGGAAGAGGGTGCTCCATCTCATGGGAGATATTTCCCTGCAGCCTGTGGAAGAGCCCATGCCAGAGCAGATGGATATTTCCTGAAGGAACTGTTGCCTGTGGAGAGCCTGTGCTGGAGCAGATCTTCTCCTGCAAGACTGTAGCCTGGGCAGAGCCCATGCTGGAACAGGAGAGAAGCATGGGAGGCAACGAGGAGCTGCTATGGACTGACTACCCCCTCCCTCCCTTTCCCCCTTTGCTGCCTGAAGAAGGGTTGGAGTGAAGTTGAGCTTGAGAGAGGAAAAGTGGTGATTTAATATTTGTTTTTGTTTCTTGCTGCCCAAATCTAGCTTAATTGGCAACAAATTAAATTAACTTTCCCCAAGTTGAGCCTGTTTTGCCTGTGATTGTAAGTGCTAAGTGATGTCCCGCTATTTATCTCAACCCACGTGCTTTCTCATCCTATTTTCTACCATCCTGCTGAGGAGGGGAGCATAAGCGAGCAGCTGAGTGGGGATTTGGCCCTTAACCATGGTTAACTCACCATGAGAGGACTTGTGATATCTGCAACAAGAGGACTCCACAAAAGGACTAGTTAAATAAAGAAAATACTTAAATGCAGATTTTAAGAACACAAAGCACAGTGCTAGTCTGATGATTTGTTGTCCAGTAAACAGACAGAGAAAATGTTCTTTGCATGAATTAAGTAGCTATTTGTATTTAAATCTATAAAGCACATCTATTTTATGCAATACTAAATATAACAAAACATTACAACTAATCTGTTCCATTTATTGCACCTAGAAAGCTTTTTGTGCTTCTTTTGACTGGACTATTAAAACATACAAGTATAATAAAATAATATCTATGGGGATAGGTATTCACAACAGAGATACCATTGCATCAAAATTTGAGAGCAGAAAACATATTGAAATTACATGATATTTAAATGCCACCTCCTCAGAAATTAAATTTGATCTTACTAATAAATAAGAGGGGCAAAATCAAACAGAGCAAAAATATTTGCTTAGACTTCTCTGCAGGGAGCAGATGTATAATGTGAGAGAAAATATGGGACTAATGCTGGAATTGGAAAATGTGAGTTTAAGTGTGTTATGAGCCTATTTTGTAGTTTTGTGAAAGTCCTATACGTCTCATTAATTCACATAATTGTGGATCATAAGAGAAGGACATACTCAGTCAGGGTACCTCAGCTTTCAGCCAATGTGGACAAGCACCTCGGCTTTCTCCAGGTGACACATCACTGCCATGGGCACAAGTGACAAGGTTAATGCCATGGGGGCTGCAGTGCTGCTCTGTGTGGGAGGAAGCCATGAAGTGTCTTGTGCTGGTCACAGCAACTGCTGGGGCAGGAACATCCCTGACAGAGAACTGCCGTGGGTGATCCAGGCAGTGACAGCTCCTGAGGGGCTGCGGCCATGGATGTGATGCACTGGGGCATGGACACTAAAGAACAGTGCGACAGGAAAACCAGTAAGCAGTGCATGGCAGAAAACCAGTAAGTGACAAAGAGCAGCTCAAAGAGATGGTCATACATGTCCTCTGCCTCATGTGTCACTCGCCTCACTGGAGGAATTTGGGCGGACTGAGTGTAACTTGCAGCAAAACTAAGGAAATCTGAAATTCAGGAGTTGCAAGGATAGGTGTCCATCTTAGTTTTTCTTTAAAAGTTTGTGTACTTTTTCTCAGTACCAGTATCAGTGATCAGATATTTGTGTTGATTAGCAATAAATTAAATAAAATTCCATAACATGAGACCATTCTGACTGCAGCAGTAACCCCCCCAAAGAGGCCTGGATTAGTTCATTATCTGCCAGTACTGTACAGTGAAAGAAATGGGGAAAACATATGAAAACTGAGGCAGACTTGAAGTCCCCTGGGAACAGCCTTCTGCGTCAAATCACCAGAGTCCATACCATGTAGCCTGCTTAAGGAAGGGCAGTGAGAACCCAATTCCACTGGCTCAGCCTCTCCTCCATAGAGCAGAACAGAGCCATTTAATGTCTTTCATCACTTCCCTAGAAAATGACTGGATCCAGGTGTTTTTGTCTAGTAATGAACATGAAAATGTGCCCAAAACTATAATTTTTCTCCCAGCACCCAGAACTGCGAGTTGTTTCAGCATTGTATTTGGGATGGGGGAAGAGAAGAGTATGGAAGCCAGGACAGAAAGCAATGAGTCAGGAAACAAGATTCAAATCATCAGATGGCAGGGACTTATCTATTGGAAGGAGTCCTGGTGTTTTATTGATATAAGGGAAAACACTGGTTTACTGGCCTTTTCCACAAACCTTATAGACAAAGAAAAAGCCTGTCTCAATCCACCCATAAAGAAGAGTGTGCTGCGCTCAGCAGTCTGTGGTCATCTAAAAGTCTTTACAGAAAGGACTTTTCTCCTGCTGCTTTGCAGAATACCTAGCAAGGAGCCACAAGTAGGCTGCCAGAATCCTGAGACAAAATACTCTCTGAAAGACAGGCAGTGCTGAAAGAAATCTTTTTTCTTGTCTTCCAAATTACTGTGTCCCTGTCAACACTTGTCCTTAGCCAAGAAAGAATCCTACCCAATTTTTGGTCCAATTTTGGCATTGCCTAGGAATGAGGGCTGTCTGCCCAAGGCCTGAGGCAGCTGGCCTGGGAAAACAATAAAGGGCACTGACCATGAGCGCACTCCTTAGCTATTTGTCCCTGGACCCCATGCTTTTCTAATAATTGTCTCTAAGCCATAAGCTCTGGGCTCCGTCAGACCTTGATCTCTGCTGGAGCTGGCTTTGGAGAATGTCCAAAGCTGGGTTGGAAGAGTCTTTCTCAGACATATGTCTGTGCTGAATACATAAATCATGCCAAAATACTGCATCTCCTTAAACTCCTCTCATTCCAGACAGGGATGGAACCCTGCTTTTTCTGAGACTGGAAGACAGCTCTCATTTTATAAAAGCTTGAAGTAATTTGGTTTGGAGGCTTAAGAAAAGTCACTCAGCCTCTCTCCCTCACTACTGCTCAAATGAATCTACAAAGTTTGTGAGAGGGTAGATTTGAATTGGCCAATCTTGTATTATTTGCCTACTCAACCCAGTTGTGTGAGGAAGGCAAGCAAAGAGCAGAGCAAACCTCAGCTTCCCTCAAATCTACTGGTCTTTCATGTAACATAGTTTCATATAATATGTATTTCTGAAACCCCTATACACATTTTCATGTGTTATTTCTGAGACCACCTAAGAGGAAATGAAACTTCAAGCAAATGGATTTGTACTTTGCACTTAGTTAGCAGTGTTAGAAGTGGGGTACCAAGCTGAGGCCAGGGCCAGAAAGGTGAGTGGAGCACCGTCAATGGAAGTCAAAGAGTTTTAGAGGTCCTGTGGCTCAGCTATTTGTTGGATATACATTCCTATTCTCGCAAAATAAATGTGTTAGGAAGTCTGGTCCATCCCATCTGGATGGGCCCTTGTCATTAGAAAAAGCACCCCATATTCCTCCAGTCATGAATGAAAATCATACACAAGTATGGTTGGAGCAACAATTAATTTTCCTTCTCCAAACAGTCATAATCATCCCATGGAGTCTGCTGGTGCATATTTCAGGGAGTGCCAGCAGAAAGTGCTTTCTTCAAACACCCGATACAACCCTCCAGGTTCAACAACAGGAGGGAAGTCCTATGTCATTTTTGTCACTGAAACATGTGTCATTACTCTCTTTCTTTCTATGTATTTAGATGCTATCTTTGGCAGTGATTATTGAATTTCTGTGATTTTTTCTGTACTAAGAAACGAAGCAAATACCCAGACAGTAAGATTACTAATTACAATGATCTGATTCAAACCCCATTTTGGTGAAGAGACATCTGAATATCTCCTCACTTTCCTATTTGGTGACACATCATTCCTTCTTTCAACTTCTGCCTACTTGGAATAGATTCTGGGCAGTGTGAAAATCATATTTTTTTATCTTTGAATCCCTGTTCTTTGAACTTTTTTTTTTTTTCTTTGAAACTGTTTCCTTTTATAAGATAGAATCAAAACATATAAAAGGAAGATGCAATACAGGACAGAAGTTGTAAGAACAAAGCATTCAAATAATCTTTCATTGTGGTTTTTTTTTTTTTTTTTTTTTTGCAAGAAACTAAGACAGAGGATGCCAGAACGCCCTGAAATGCGAAGATACATAGGATGTGACTGTGTGTGTGCAAGTGTGTGCCACAGAGTCATTTAGAAATACATTTGGAAAAGTTCTCCAAATAAGAACTAGATTCAGAAGCATTATAATGTTTCATTATTGATATTTCTAGGTAGACATGGATGGCAATATGCTAAGAAATCTGCAGGTTTTGTTCTTTTTCCTGTTTTCAAGAAAATACTAATTTTCAATTTCAAGAATTTGGGTCAGTATAAAAAGGTATTAATTTCTGTTTCTGCTTACATGATACAATGCAAAATCTCACTCTTTCTACCCTTTATCTGTGAGCATAAAACACAGATGATGTTATCTTATTGCATTGTAAAGATGCTGTAAACTATGAAACAAAGCAGGTGACTATTTAGGCTCTGGTTCTGAGTAAAAATATACATAGAATAATCTTTAATGATTCAGTATGGACGTTGATGTTGATCTCATCTATCTTATTCAAGGCACTGAACTCAGAGCTTTGTTAGTTTCTTGGTATATGAATGTTTTCCTCCTGTGATCTGGTACAGAACCTCATCTAGACTCTTTTGATTGTTACCTGCTGATATTCTGTGCCTTCTGTTTATAATTTTTATTCCCTTTCCTATCAGCTCCTCATTGTCTTAGATGGGAAGTTAGTTGAGGCAGAAACTTGCAGGCCTGGGATAAGATAGTGAGCCATGGCTGGAAACCTTGTATGTAATTGAAATACAAATGGAAATTAGTCATATTAACAAAAATAGATTAACCACATTAATTTGTTACCTTCACTGGGGTCTCTTCCCAGAACATAAAATTCCAGTATTAGTAGTCTTTACAATTGTATTTTATGTTTTCCCTCTCATTGCATATTATGTGGCAGGTTTTTTGTTTTTTTATTTTTTTGGGGGGTGGGGTGGTTTGGTTTTTTGCTGTTTGGTTTTTTTTTTTTCTTTGGAGAATGGCAAAATTGCAGAGGCTGCAGGCTGTTTAGTTGAATTGCTCTAGGTAGTATGGCAGACAGTCAGAATTTTGTTGAATACTGACAATTTTTGAAACAAGGAAAGAAATAAACTTTGTGACAAATACAGATCCAATAAATAGAACTGAAGTTCCATTAAAATTTCATTAGTCTATTCAGCCATACTCTTCACACTCCATTCCTTCCCTTCTTGGGCTAAATCAGATGTTAATGCACATATATTTTTGACAGATTTTGATAACTTTGCTGCTTTTTAGAGATTAAATCTGACAAGCCAGCAGACCCATTCTATGGCTGGGAATATGGAGATGGCAATAACAGGAATTATTTTAGGCAGGGGAAGCTGCGTTAATAATGAAGAGCAGTTTTCAAATAAAGCAGAAATTAGTGAAGTGCATTAAGAAATTCTTTAAAGTCTAAAAGCATTGCCTCTTTTCCATTTCAATAAAATCATAGTAAATTTCTATGAAGATCTTAATGACAGAACCATTTGCTGTTGCAGTAGCTGTAAAGAAAAATGACTTAATGAACAAGAATACATAACGAAAAGTTGCAACACTAGCTGTTAATATAAACCCCTGTTTTTTCCCAGGGCAGGGAACGTAAGTTTTGTTTACTAACATTAGAATTTATAAACTCTTACACAGCCTTATTACAAATAAATAATTACATTGAAGAACAGTTCCATTAATTTCCTGAAATAAGGTTGCAAAGCTGAGTGCACGAAAGCTAGAGAATATTAGAATTCACATAGTCTCAAGTTTTGCTCTTATATTTTTCCTAGAGCTTTTTTCCACTAAGTAAACTGAAAATAAAAATTACATTGTGTGGAGAAACATTAATGCCCTCAGGAGTGGCAAGAAGCTTTACCTCCACTGTGTGGACCCATGTGCCCAGAGCCATCATTGAGCTTTGAAGGAGCGTTCTCTAGAGCATACTGTATCCTACCTCAAGTCTGACCTTTCAGGCTAGTCCCTGATACAGGATTGCTTCTTTCTCATGAGCAACTGCTCATTTTAGGCTCAGTCTTTTCATCTGAATAACCAAATCTTTGCTATTCCTTTGGCCAATTTCTTTAGTTCTTTAGTTCAAAAAGTCCTAGCTTCTCCTTCAGATTCCTTGCCCAGGGCTCCAAACTCTCTCTCTCAATGTCATCCTTTCTCCTTCACACATCCCATGACCTAGTGTCCAGTCATTTTGCTCAATTGGCTTCGTTGCTGCTTCTAACTCTCTTTCTTACCTTGGCCTTTAAGTGGTTATCCTTCATATAGCCTTAATTCATAATCAGCCTCTACTGTTTCTTTCTGTTCATCAGCTCCTTGACTTAGATAAGTATTGCTTTTGCCCAGCGCTTGTCTCAAGCTCCTTGCTCACCTGTATCTGTTTGCACTGCCAGCTTACGGAATCTTTGGAGGGGAGAGAAAAATCGGTTTTCCTCCCACTCTCAAACCATTTAACTCGCTGACTTCCCTTCTTCCTGAATGACAAGGACATGTAAATCCAAGACTATCTTTCTCACCGAGACAGTTTGATTTTCTTATTTCCTCCAAGCCCCTTCTGCAGCAGTCTTTCTGAGTGTCCACCAATTCTTTGACTCAGTGTAGGATTCATCTTATCTATCTGTAGCTATGTTAAATTTAGGAGCCTTAGCATGCAAAAACATCAGTTTGAATGTTTTAGGTTTGTCAACCAAAGTTCCATGTGGCCAAAATTAAGATCTTGGGTTTAGTAGATAACCTTGATAATACCATGGTTATGCTAGCGGGGAAGAGGTCAGACTGCGGAAGTTAGCAATGGATCTGGAGAAATCTCATTTCCCTACCTAGTGTTCAGCAGTCATTAAAGTTGGAGTCTTTTCTAACATTCATTTGTTAACGGTAAAAAGAAGCATGAATTACTGGCTAAGAGCTCTGTTATACACTTTTTAAAAGGTCTAATTGAAAGCACATCAAATTCAACAGAAAAGCTTGAAATTACTTTGTGGCACATTTTTAGAGAAAGGAAAGAGGCATATCCCTGTACAGCCTGGAGAGAAAACTGAATTCCTTAGCATAGATTAGCAATTAGGGGAGAAATTACTTTGTATTTCTGGTAAAATATCTTCCTCTGACCAATCCCATTTAGTCACATACCCATTTAGCAAGCAAAGCTGGATGTCTCCTCAAGGGTATCGGTGACATGAGTTGCAGTTTCCTCAAATCCCAGTTTTGAAGCTGCACATGGGAAGAATCTAAACCCACAGCCGCAGACCACTGCCTGAGAAGATTATTTTCCATTTCTACCTCATTTCTTCTTGCCCATAGCGCACTGGTGTGTGCCATAGACAGGATATGCAAAATTCTTTTGTCTCTGTCTACCTATGCATATTAAGAAAAGGGAATAGTTCTTAAGGAACAGATTCTATACTGCCATTTGTGTCAACTTTGCTGTCCTCGCTCCATTGAGGGAAGTTTATTTCTCAATTTGGCTTTTCACAGCTGGCCTGTATTTCAACCTAGATAAACCGATCCCCTACAAAGACAGTATCTAGAGGTAGCAAAATTTTCTGCTGACTCTTGCCCCAGATGTTCAGCTTCCAGCTGCTTACGATTGCTGAATAGGTTTTGATTCATAAACAGGCAGTATTGACAGTAATCCCTCACAAAACCATTACTTCATATCAGACATTTGCAGCACATAAATCCTATTCTCCAAGGAAAATACATTACGTTTTCCCCTTTATATACTCGGAAACACTGCATACAATACATAATATCATTCCCTCATAAAGAAATTTAATAAAACAAGAACATGTAGCCATAACCTGCTTCCATCAATGTGTGCAAATACATCTCACTTGCACATCACTGGGGATATGGACAGATAGAATGAGCACTTGCAATATCGGCAAAAATTGCACTGACTTGTCCCTTTCTGAATGGATGGATTTCAATTTTTTCCCCCCAGATTTCATGTGATCAGTATTGTCTCTCCAGGAAGTTGTTTGTTGATTCTCAGTAGGAGTTTAACATTCAATTTATTAAGCCACTTGTGTAAATTCTGCTGGCTACTCAGCTGAAACCTTAAGCCTTCTTTTTAAATCAAGCCATTGAGCTTCTAAATCACTGAGACTCCTCTGAAGGCTGGACCAGACATCTACACAAAGAGAAACTGCACACTAGGTCAAAGATTAGAATAGGAAAAAAAGAGGTATAATTGATCAAATCAGCTAGTCAAATTGAAAGATGGACAATGAACCAAAGACAAATGTATGTCTTTTTTATTGCACTGATGTGTTAATTTCACACTTCTGTTATACATTTTAAAATAAAACGTATGTTGCAGATATTATTAAAGGAACAGCTGAGTAAACTGTATAAAATGGATGATAAATACTTGCATTAATATATATTCATAAATGTACTTGGCCTGAGAGACCATAATTAATGCGCTAAAAGAAAATACAGTTTTGCCAGTTGATAACCACAGGTGATGAGTATGTGTTTTGTCTGTGTGGAGAATGAACAAAGGAAACAAAAAACAATTAAACTGGAAATTTTAAATAAAGAAAATGTACTCTCTCACCAGGTACAAAGTCAAGAGGTTCATCCATTTTCACGGTCCAAATAGTTTTTACCCTCCTTTGTAATATGGCATGGGTTCATTCGTGTGTAAAGATTGACCTTAAGCCTATGGAAGTCAAAAGAGGTGATTTTTATTGGGTTCAGCTAAATTTGAAAAGCTTTCACAGATAAAATGTTTTTATACTGTTTTACCATATGTAGAGGGGAAAAAAACCTAAAATGCATAGAACAAATATGCCTTAAGGTTGGTCTAGTACTTTACTAGTCACTACTACTTCTGTAACAGAACTCTCTCATCTCTTTGAGCAGGAATGCATCATCAAACACAAGTATCTCAGACCACAGGCTCATAAAATGTCTAGAAAGAGGTAAGTGCAGCGCAGGGATTTGCAGACAGCCCCTATACAACAAGGAACAGGTTACTGAAGTAAGTACGTGTGCCACTAACAAGACTGATTTTTCCCAACTAATAAACCTGTTGTGAACTTTTCTGTTATTCACTTGGAGACTTCCAGCAATCTTATGTGATAGACTACTTATATGATAGATGTAAACCAACTTATCACAATTCTTTTAGTTGTTTTAAAGAAAAAGAGGAATAGATTATGAGATTCCGCTATATAGACAGTTAAGCAGTATTGTTTCGATTCACTCAGCAGGTAATCTGATGCTAAGTTATACACTCTTAGAGTGATTTCTGGTAATGTTTGCATTTAATGATCAGAAGGATTTATAAAACAGAAGCTCAGCAAGACACATCTGAACACTTCACTTGTCTTAATGACGGACATTGTATTTCATAGTTGGGTCTCCAAATAAAGCATTTTTTGAGTTCTCGTGGCAAAGAAATTTGTGTTCACATTTTGTGTTGCCTGAAACTTTTTGAATAGTAAACAAACCATTTCCTGTTAGTTTATTTTTAGAGTTTTTTTCTATAATAGATATTTTGTCTTTTCTTTCCATACTTTTTGTTTTATGCTACTTGCCCCTCCCAATCTGGCCAGCCAGAAAAGGAGGATCTCATCTACTCCTGATAGTGCTAACCTTGTTTTCGATTTTGCCAGTCCTCCTTCTTGTGTATTAGGTGGGATGTCCTGGCCATTTGCAGTACTTTGTGCTTATCTTGTTCTTTGGCACCTTTTTTATCATTTGGGTGTCTTCAGTTTTCCCCCCTTTAGTCACCACATTGCTCTGATGCTATAACAGTGTTACCAAAATGTTATGTGTTATTGGTTACACTATTTTAGTATGCATATATTTGGGTTCAAGGCAAGCTAACATTTGTTGTATCCTGATTAGTGCATTTTTAATTTGTAAGTGTCACAGTCCTCTGCTTTTGCTCTACTTATCCCTGTTTACAGTAAATAAAATGTATATTAGATAAAATGGGAGATCTGAAGGAAAACCTCCTCAAGGGAGGCATATTCTCCAAATTCTTTCACTTTGAAATTTGGACATCCTCTTTTTTGCATGACTAAGGAAGTTAATGACTCAGCCAGATTCATTTAAAAACAGCTTCTATAAGTCCACATAAACACTGGATCTTTACTTGTGGTGTGTTTGCCTGCCCTCTATCTAATACCTGCCCTCACATTTTTTTAGTCTCTTGAGAGTCTTTAGATTAACAAATGTCACACTTGTGTCTGTATTGGCTCCAGAGGTCGGTCTGCAGAAAAGCATCTCCACTAAGGAAAGATGAAATAGCATAATCCGATCACTAGTGCATTAGAATAACAACCAGGAGACCTGGATTTTATTCCTGGCGCTATTGCTAACAGGTTTTATGTCTTTGAGCAAATAATTCTGTTTTCTGCCCTTTCTGTTTTCTTATCTATTAAAAAAAAAAAAACAAACACCAGAACAAGAGACACTTTGTTTTAGTAACATACATGAAATTAAGGCATTGAAAATAATGTGTGAAAGCTAAATATGGCCAACCATTGTGAGGTTTATTTGAACTGATTGTATTTTCTTTTTAATCCAGTATTGTAGGGCAGTTTTATTGCCAATGTTAGCTTTCCTATTTTCCTATATTTTGGAATAGAGGAGAATAAGCTCCTTTGTGACCTGTAATTTTTCACTTAAACCTAATTGCTATTCTATGCTAGCCTGAAATTTTGGACCAAAACTATCCTTTAGTTGTCTTTTTAGTGAGAGATATAATCAAAATATAAACATGTAAATATATTTCGTAGATATTCAAAATAGAAATGTAGTAAGTTTTTTTATTGATTGATTTTTCAAATACCTAATTTACTTGACAAGAAAACCAAGGACTATGTTATAATTTTACCTAACTGTGTTAAGCTTTCACTAGCTTCTTAAATGATGCCCTGTATTTCAAATTTCAGTGCTGCAATAGGTTCAGGAAACCATAAGTTGAATTCTCTGGCTGATACCATGCAAAAGATTGGACTAAATATTTTCTATTGACATGATACAGTTGTTCTTTGAGTAGTAATTATTTTTAGGTTTATGAATTGCGGGAAAAACAGTATTCCAAAGTCTGAAGTGATCACACCTCCCAGAGAAGCTTAAGGGTGAGGATTTCTGGGTCTATTAAGCTTGAAGAGCAAGAAGAGAAAGGAAACTCGTAAGAAACAGAAGATTAACTTTAGGGCAGAGAGTGAGAAAGAACTGCAAGTTGAGCAAAGCAGGCATCTGGGACAGGGAGCAGCAGTGATGAGAAGCAAAAAATCAGGTAGATTCTGAGAGGCAATATGAGAACTGAATATGATCCTAGCATGTCTATGAGCAAACCACACTGATTTGTCTCTTGTGCAGTCCTAATACTGTGAGATCCTTTTGCACTGACAAAAAATCAGAATTAAAATGTCAGCTCTGATAAATGTCCATGTAGCAAAGAGATCTTCAGAGGAAAATAGGGATGTTTCCATAGATAAATAATTTTTAATAGCATCTATTAGCAGTGGAGACACTTCAGATCTACGTTATAGGCAGCAAAGATTTGAAGTAGTCACAAAATGGCAGTAAAAGTGGAGGAAAAGCAAGCTGGAGAGCTAAATAACCACGACCATACATTAAGGAATTAAAAAAGATGTAAAGAGTGGCATGGCTGAGTTGCTTGTACAAGTATGCAATGATTCTCATTAAAGCCACAGCACCCAATGATATTTAAAAAAGGCACCAAAGAATGGAGCCTACATGCTCCATTCCTCTCTTGGGATCTCCATGGGAGGGTTATAACTGCACGAGGCACAGACTTTTATTGTGACTCCACGTTAACTTTTAGGTTTGACTTAAGTGTCTTAAGTGACTTAAGTGTATAGCTTTTCCTATCTGCATTGTGCTTTGAAAATGACAAATATTGTGTACTATCTAAATTGACTAACTGCATAGGAGTCTGCTATATTTAAATCCCAGAACATCATTAATTAAGATTCACTGAATTCAATTGAGTAGATTAGGTTGTCAGTGAAAGCAGACCTCTCAGGTAGATATTGCAAATACCAGATCTTCACTGCATGTGAAGAGCAGTCACAAAATTTTGAGCATCTACACTGGCTTGCCCAATGATCCTGCATAGATCTGCCACTGTGCTTCAGTCTTTCATATCTCAAGACTGTTCCCTGCTTTAGTTTTAATATTTTCTTATTCATACAGAAATACTGTTCATTTTGACCATATGGAACAGATTTCTTATATTGTTGTCAGCTTTTCTGAAAACATGTCACTCTTGGTGATTAGATTACATAAAGACACTAAATATGTTGTTCTCTCTTTAGCTCCAGAGCCATCACAATAAAATGGGCATTGTCATTATGTACAAAGGACCAAAATTCATTCAACATCTCCCCTATGAAAACCTCATGTTACAGCAGATGAGAAAAGGCCTGTCTAATCCTTTTCAAAATAGATCAGTATTGTGAGAGCAGTTTACTTTCTCCTCACTTGGTGCTAATGTATTTCTTGGATCACATTGTGGTGAATTCCGAGTCAGTCTTCACTGGAGTTACATTCTTATATCAGCTAAAGATATGCCTCCTTTTTCCTCAAAGCCATTCAAGGATGGCTTTTGAACACTTACAGGTCTTCTAAACTGATGGTCTTCTAAGGGTAAAGCAAGAATAGAATAGAGTAGAGTAGAGTAGAGTAGAGTAGAGTAGAATAGAATAGAATAGAATAGAATAGAATAGAATAGAATAGAATAGAATAGAATAGAATAGAATAGAATAGAATAGAATAGAATAGAATAGAATAGAATAGAATAGAATATTTCAGTTGGAAGGGATCTACAATGATAATCTAGGCCAACTGCCTGACCAATTCAGGGCTGACCAAAAGTTAAAGCATGTTGTCCAAATTTGTCCAAATTGTCCAAATGCCTCTTAAACACTGACAAGCTTGGGGCATCAACCACCTCTCTAGGAAGCCTGTTCCAGTGTTTGACCACCCTCATGGTAAAAAAACAAACAAACAAAAAAAACCCCCTAAAAAACAACAAAACAAAAAGGTGTCACTTTAATTGGGCTGGGTTGACTTTATTTTTATCAATTCCATAAAACCAGAAGAGTCTTTCCAATGCGTAGCTGCAGGATACTGGTGCCCATCTGCAAACGCTGTCTGACAAGGATGACAGAAATGAGGTGAGACATCTTCCTGGGAGGCAGGCTAGCATGCTGACCAGTACTACAGGGGACTGTACGCCTGCAATAAGGAGCTGTTTGAGGTCCAACCTGCCAACCTGCCTCCCTATTCTCAGTGTTTTCCCAGCAAATTTCTAGATGACTGAATTCTTCTAGGCAAGATACTATGAAGTTGCACTTGCTAGTGTTCCTATGGCTTTAATAAAACTTGACATATGCTGTGACTTGCGATCGGACAGTTCATGGGGAATTTAGACTTCATTGTTAGTGCAAAATAATCTCCTCCTCAAGAAACTACTTGAAAAGTAACCACTGAAAACTTCCTTTAGGAAGGGAAAGAGAGCTCTTTCTATTTCAGGTCTTCAAAGTTCAGTAAGATTCTTAATGATACTTTCTTAGTGGGGAAAAAAAGGAATGCCTGCACACCTGTCCTGGTTCTGGCAAGGATAGAGTTAATTTCACAAGGAGCCAGGACAGGTGAGCCAAGCTGGCCGGGGGCTATTCCATACCATGTGACGTCATGCTCACCATAAAAGGGGGCTAGTCGGGTAGGGGCGGGTTCGGCGTGGCTCCGGGATGGGTAGAGCATCCCATTGGTCGGTTGCCAGATCGGTAAATTGTTCTCTGTTATCACCCATTGTGAATATCTGTTATCAGTGCTGTTGTTGATTGTTTCCCTGTCCCTTGCTGTCCCAGTAAACTGCCCTTAACCCAACCCTCGAGGCTTTGCCGTTGTTTTTCTGTTCTCCTCCCCATCCCGCCTGGGGTGAGCGAGCGGTGTGTGGCACTCAGCTGCCGGCTGGGCCTGAACCACGTCAGTCCTTTTTGGTGCCGGAAAGGTGGAAGGCCGCTGTATGGAGTCCTACACGGTGAGTTGCAGAAGCTGCTGAAGGGGAAGGTGAATCGAGCCAGTTTGCAGAGGTGAAAGCCATCCAGCTGGCTTTAGATATTGCTGAAAGAGAAAAGTGGCCAACGCTGTACCTCTACACTGACTCATGGATGGTGGCCAATGCCCTGTGGGGGTGGTTACAGCAGTGGAAGCGGAGCAACTGGCAGCGTAGAGGCAAACCCATCTGGGCTGCCCCATTGTGGCAAGATATTACTGCCCGGCTAGAGAAGCTAGTTGTAAAGGTACGTCATGTAGATGCCCATGTACCCAAGAGTTGGGCCACTGAGGAACATCAGAACAACCAGCAGGTGGATCAGGCTGCCAAGATTGAAGTGGCTCAGGTGGATTTGGACTTGCAGCGTAAGGGTGAATTATTTATAGCTTGGTGGGCCCATGACACTCAGGCCATCAAGGAAGAGATGCGACATATAGATGGGCCCGTGATCGAGGGGTGGACTTGAGCATGGACGCCATCTCACAGGTCATCCATCAATGTGAAACGTGCGCTGCAATCAAGCAAGCCAAGCCGGTAAAGCCTCTGTGGTATGGAGGACGATGGTTGAAATATAAATATGGCAAAGCATGGCAAATCGACTACATCACACTCCCACAAACCCGCCAAGGCAAGTGTTACGTCCTTACAATGGTGGAAAGAACCACTGGATGGCTGGAAACATATCCTGTGCCCTGTGCCACTGCCCAGAACACTATTGTCTTGAAAAGCAAGTCCTGTGGTGACATGGCACCCCAGAGAGAATTGAGTCAGACAACGGGACTCATTTTCGGAACAACCTCATAGACACCTGGGCCAAAGAGCATGGTATTGAGTGAGTGTATCACATCCCCTATCATGCACCAGCCTCTGGGAAAGTTGAAAGGTACAATGGGCTGCTAAAAACTACCCTGAGAGCAATGGGTGGTGGGACCCTCAAACACTGGGACACACATTTAGCAAAGGCCACCTGGTTAGTTAACACTAGGGGATCCGCCAATTGAGCTGGCCCTGCCCAATCAAAATTTCCACGCCCAGTAGAAGGAGATAAAGTTCCTGTAGTGCACATGAAAAATATGTTGGCTAAAACAGTTTGGGTTATCCCTGCTTCAGGCAAAGGCAAGCCCATCTGCGGGATTGCTTTTGCTCAGGGACCAGGGTGCACTTGGTGGGTGATGAGAAAAGATGGGGAAGTCCGGTGTGTACCCCAAGGGGATTTGATTTTGGGTGAAAATAGCCAATAAATTAAATTACATTATGTTAATAGCGATATACTGTATCAATGGTATGACCATAAGAATCATCCCAAACTAATGAAGGATGGACTTTGAAACTGAACAAAGTGCCACGATGATGGAGCTAGAACTGACTTCAACTGGTGCCCAGAAACTTTGTCGAAAATCACATCTTTGACATCCAGACTGTGAGCATGGACCATACCAGATACACCGGCTGTGAAAACTCCGGATGCAGCATGCAACAATCCAGTAGCACGCACCATTGCCCCTGCTCTGAGAGACTGCAATGGCAGATGGAACCCAAAACCCTGGACTAAATGAACTCGACAGACGTTTTAGAGCGATAGCCCATAGAGTAAGGCAATGAGATCTGTAAAATAATCCGGGCATGACATAGATGGTATGGAATAAGGGGTGGATACTGGGACACGCAAACCCAACACAACACCCCTTTGGGTATTAAGAATACAATCTAGATATTCCGGTCAGGAACATTTACAGCACATTTCTGTCCTTTCTTCTACCTATTTTCTAGAGAGACAGGATAGAAGAGAGAAAGTGGAATTTCACTTGATTCTGGAAAATGCAAACTAATGCATCAATATCAGCAGAGTAGGAACTTTGCAGTGAGGGGAAGGGAAGGCTCTTGTCAGAGTTTCTTGATGAATATGGTGGTTTCAGATGGTTGTGGATTGACATCAATGTTTGCCATGCATCGTCATAAAGTGAACATTCTGAACAAAAATGTTATCTAATATAAAGGAAAACCAGTATATGCATCTTGCTTTGCCCCTGTAGCAAGTATGAAAAGGGCAAGTACTTAACAGCTCATAAAATATGTTCTTTGTATGGCTTTCTTGCATTTTACAGGAGTTAATTACACAAGTGCTTCAGAATTCACTGTCCAAAAAAATACAATATGAAGCAATGCTACAAACTATATCACTAAGAATCAGAATCTCCAAATCTTACCCATCTTCTTATCACTCAATTTATTAAACTGATGATTCTATGAAAGATGATACCACCTTCATAAATTCCTTTTACTGTGGATAGCTATAAACTCCGGGCCATACTAATAGATTTTTCCTTTCCTCTTGCACACATATCTACAGGCCGTAGTCTAGTGTGCTTACTCTTCTCTGTTTCTACACTTTGTTCGCAGTTCCTGATTTTTCATAAAGGCCATGTAGCATGTTACATTGAACTGTGCCTTCACTGAAGCACTCCTAGAAGACCATCTTCCTGATTTGGTATGTTATTAACAGGTCACCTGCACTATAGCTGTGCAAAGTCAAATTTGCACATTCTCTTTCTTTTTTTTTTATTTTTGTCTCAGAGAAGGGAAGTTTAACCCCATCATAAAGGAGAAATCAGAGCTTCTGTACATGACACATCATGCCAGAAAAGGCTAGTCTTAGGACAATATCATTGCATATGCAATGGTAGGTATTACTGCTGCATGCCCTTGCTTCTATATGTATCATATAACATTTTTTTCTTGAATTTATAGGACTTTGGCTCTTCTTGAAAGGAAAATGATTGACCTTATTTCAGTAAATGGTTCCTGTCATGGAAAAGGAATAATGGCAAAATAAGGTTCTATGGCAAAAAAAATAACGTAACGTTCTACACTTTTTCTAGGAAGCTGTTGGCAGATGAACGGGAAGTCTCAGCATTCAGTGAAGACGCTGAAATGAGAGTGATTTCTGTGGAATGTTTGGAAGCAGGGCTCTCAATAAAAAATTTTCATCTGGGATTTGGCTCCTGCACAACACCCCAGAAGTTGTTCTACATTATCTAAACTGTATTTGTGAACTGTGTCCAATTTTTCCCACATTGATATGAGAGGATTCATCTGATCTATAGACCAACCCTCAGGATAAAATGTCACAGAAGTCATCCAACTGCTGAGCACTTCAGTATTTATTTGTGTGTTTGTCCACCCAGGTCTGCCCTTTGTTCCAGATCTCTGCCATCAGACCAGAATTCCCTTGGTGACATGCTTCATAAACAGCTTAAAAACATCCTGGAGTGATGTTCTGCACTTTGCAAAAATTAGCACTTAATTTTTCTCTTGTGTAAAAATTTATTGCATCCCTGAAGTAACTCAATGCAGCAAACTGGTGTTTGGAAGAAATTGAGAAAACTCACATTCTTCTATGAGGATCATAAAATGTGGAGAGAGTACCTTCTCTATTTCCTCTTTGATTTAGTGATGCCTGTAGCCTGTGTAACTCTGGATGTTATCAAACAGAAGAGCAAAAGGTACAGATGGCACAAGTGCCCCAGTTTCTCAAATGTGTGTTCTACTCATTCCATTTTGACATGAATAATTCTCGTATAGTGGAAATTTGGCAATGAGTCTGTGGTGCATCTAAACACATGTGGCTGGGCTTAACAAAGAAGTCCATGTCAGAGGCTGTTTATCCCCATTATTAATAAATGTAGTGACCATCTGGAAAGCTCATTATACAATCTGAATTTTCACTGGTGGAAAATCTCAACGTGTCTGCTCTGTATTTCTTACCTCAGATAAGCAGGAGATGAACTTTCATTGCTAATCACTTTAATCTTGTCTTTCAGTTGTGTTTCTCCACTATGAGAGTTCATAAGAATACATTCAGAGGAAGAACAAGATTCTGAAAAAAGGGATCCACTCATAGTCTGCTTTTTTTTAAAAAAAAATTTTTTTCCAGTCCATGTAAGTTGAAGGGAAAAGTAAAGGAGCAAAATGAGCCATGCAAGACGTGTACTGCTGTCTATAGATTACCTGAAGGAATGGTTCTGTGAAATGCAACTGTCATTTTCCACAGTCTTTAGACCTTTTAAGTCAAGTAATGACTTAATTATATAAGCTTATGCTCACATTTCACACAGTAGGGATATATTTTTAAATGGACTTGAGATATTTTTGAGAAGACACCATAGAAGTGGTATATGTTTCTCCATACATTCTTCATTCTTAATACCAATGTTGGAGAAAAGATTTTCATTTCTTATTTCTGAGTCAAACGTAATCTCTGAGAATACCTGTTTTAAGCTCTTAATGCCTTTTTTTTAATCCACGTTTTTTTAATAACAGACAATGTATCAAATATTGGTAAAAAGTAATCGAAACCTGATATTTTTCACCTCTGTAAGGCCAGAATATATTCACAAAGTGCTTTTTTCAAGACGGACTCTGACATAACAAATCAGAATTTTTTATGCTGTAATCTAGTTATTTGCCGATGAACAGTAAAGTTCTCACAAACTTTCTTACAAAGTTTCATATCAATGATGATGTCGTCTTTACAGACCTTGATACAGGAACTCATTCAAAGATTTTTACTAGCCATGGTTTCCAAGTAGAAATACCTTTCCTAAATGTATTTTAAACTTTGGGAAGAGGAGGCTACATCCAAGAAAGAAAATATCTGTCATGTTTCTGAATTTACAGAAATGGTGTTTGGCTGTGTAAGAAAAACTTTGCTGGAGATGGTAGATTAGCTGCGAAAGAGGTTAGGGGAAGACCAAGGAAACCGTACTTATTACTATCACAAATTGTCTGTTGTGCTATGAATAAGTCAGCAGTAATTTCATATTAATGTGTGATGGAAGTCTCACTAACTTCAGTATGCTGCAGACACTGTCTCTCTGATAAAACGGGGATAAAAGAGATTTCCTTCTTTCACTTCTTCAGGTGTTCAGTACTATCTACTGGACCATAGCTCATGATAGCCAGATGTAATGAATTTATATTACCAGACACTTATTCAACATGTTAAATTATGTCTTGGATTATAAATGAATAGAAATCAAATGCATGAGAGTAATGCAGATGGGAAATGGAATGAATCTTTCTCAATCCCATTGAAGCAGTGGCAGACAAGACAATTTGGGAAGAGAAAACCTTTATCTTCACGTTCAATATTTGCGTCCTATAGTAATACTGGATGCAGCTATCTTCAGCCAGTGCTGTTCCTATAGAGATTACATATGGTCTGGTGGTGGTTCCAGTCAGTTATTAGACATCAGAGACTCCTGAAGTTTAGTCACAGCTCTTCCTGGATTGAGCATATATCTTCAGTAAAGATTAAACGGATTAGACCTACATAATACAACACAGCTTACTTTATGAGGAAGGAGTTTAAAATCACAGATGTTAAACAATCATTTTTTTTGTGTTAAATTGATTACAAACTTGATTAGAAACTGCACAGTGCTTACTGAGTAGAGAAGCATTATAGCATTCATGGAACATGGATTCTAGAAACGACACATTAATCTGCAAAAACCCTGCACGTATGTGTGCTTGGCAGTATAAGCCCAAGCTGTTCTGTTTAGGGGTTGACTGACTTTGATTTTCACAAATGCTCAGAACCATCTCAGAGGCTATGAAATCCCTTTTCTGCTAGCTTGGCTAAGGGAACCCTGTCCCCCTCATCAGATGAATTGGGATGTGCTATTTACCACAGGTAATCACTTGCAAAGTGTATCCTACTATCATTTTGAAATAGGAGCCAGTAGCATTGAAGAATTCTTATTTCACTGTGAAGTATTTCAGTTCTGAACTGTCATGACAGCCATAGCAACTGAGGCAGAACTTTTTTTCTCTTTTCTTATTTTTTTAGACTTGAGAATTCAAGAGGATTCTGGAGAATTGAAGGGCAGGCAGCTGAGAAATACTCAAAAAATCAGTTATTGGTGAGTGTATAAACTCACTCTTATGTCACTGAAAGAAGATGTGGAGGTTTTTCATTTGTTCAGGTCTAATACATACATTAGTATTAACTCTGAATGAATCTACTTTGAATAGGAGCAGTCCATTATATACAGATCATATTCTGGAAGTCAATGACTAGTTGAATTGCCTCCCATGTTAATAATCTTATAATTAAAGCCGATGCTATTCATCCATCCATCCATCCATCCATCCATCCATCTATCCATCTCTTCCCGTTTTCTTTAAATAGTTTCTGTATCATGAATGCCATGCCCTGCAGCCCAACAAGCTTAGCTGAGAGAGAGGACTAAGACAAAAATCCCATTGCCCAAATGCTTCCTCAGAGGGTGCTGCAGAAGGCTTCGGCTAGAGAACATTGGTGCCAGTTTGCTTAGTAGAGTGACAAAAGTGAATGTCTACCAAGTAAATCAGAAAGAATCTGAAGAGTTTACCTAAAGCCTAATAATCACTCAATTCAAGACAAAAATTCTTGGAACTGTAATTAGCAAATAATATTTATTTCTGATCCTTTACTGCAAGGGTATGATGCAATTATAGAGGATAATCTGATGTCAAAAGACAATTACAAATCTGAACAGGGATCATTAGGTGAAAAACATTCATAATAGCTAAAAATAGAATGAATTAATTTTCCATAGAAGAGCTGTGACACTGGTGATTTCTCACTGACATTGACAGAGGTGGAATGGTCAAGTGTTGGCTCTACTGGTTTTTGATATTTTAAAGAGAAACTGTATTCATAAAGGAGTAATTGCTTTGTGCCCCATTGTCAGGAACAATAGATTTCTTTAAGAGACCAGTGAGAAGAGTGTTATGGATGTTATGAATTACACCTCCAAGCTCATCTAAACATGAATGGAAAGGCCATTGATGTTACTGTCAACTTTACCCCTTCTTTGATTGAATAAGTCTCACAATTCCAGGACAAATTCATTCATTTCCTCTGTTATCTCTGCCTGTCCTGTGATCACTTGTTCCTGAGCCTAAGGGGAAAGGATTTTACTGTCAGATGAGAGCATGTTATTTAAACTCATCTATCGTTGCCATAGCTGCTGCTCAAGCATCTTCCTACAGCAACCATGGATCCTCATGGCTTGTCCTTAGCACCCATTGTTGCACTCGGAGCCACTCTCGAGTCGTTCTATAACCTGTGTTGCTTACGTGCATCTTACTATTTTCTCACATAAGTTTTCTATTACTATCTTGACTTCTAAGTCTTCCCCTGACATTGCCGTCAAGTAGGTACCTGTGTTCAACTTTTCCTGAGATTCCTGGTAGCACTGCCAGTAGCTTGGTGTCACTTCTGAGTCTTCTGTCTCTGTGAGCTGGCTAGGCCATGAAAGACATTTCTGTACTGCTTTATATCAGATATTGTCTGAGATGATTATCTCAAACATAAAATAAAGTCTACTAGTCACATGGCCCTGTATCCTATGTAAGATGCCTAGCAATTGGGAATTTTAGCTGAAGGAACTTCTGAGTTCTAGAACTGGGTCTTGGAGAGAAGAATAGGAAAATGTGTCTGGTTGGAGCTTTGTCCATTTCTGCTTTTTAGCTACTAAAATTTCTAAGTACTCCAGACAGCAACTGAATCACTATGACCTGTACAATAGATGGAGAAGTCATTTTCTCTTTCACATGTTTTCTTTTTAGAGGTGGAAGATAATACTACCAATTTATGATCAACTCCTGATTTGACTTGTTTCCTATTTTGTTTGTCTTTTGGTAAATGACATATTACTAGAAATAAAAGTTCAAGATGGAGGTGCACACGAAACCTTCTAAACAATGGGAAGATTACTCCCAAAAGACTCTAGACCTGGAAACCGGATTTGTGTGAACTGCTACAAAGAGTGAGTGCCAAAGAGGAAACCCACAATCAGCAAAAACATCCCGAATAAATGAACCCACTTAGTAAGGGTATGTCAATGTTGGAAGGTACTCCTACAGGAGATATAATCAGATATCAGACTTTTCTTAAATATATTATTTGTGTTGACAGATGGACTGTAAGAAATGAGGTACAGCACAGAAGTGATCAAAAGCTCATTTTCTTTTTTGACTACTCTGAAATTAGCCATAATTTTTTAGCTTTTTCTTTTTGGGGTGAACAAAGAGCTGATAGACAGATAAGTTGTTAAATGGAGGGAAGCACTACCAGTGATTTTCTTGACTATCATGTTGTTTGACAGGTCCCAGCTGAACAGTTGTTCCTTTCGTTAGGTTTGTTGGTAGCTAATCACTCCATAATTATGATATAGGTCATCATTTCCCTATCACTGAAAGGATATTATTCATGTATTATTCACCTACCTTTCCATCAGATAACTGAGGGCGATAGGACACTAGAAGTTTTGGGACTTGTAAATCTCAGTGAAAACCCAATCAAATTTCTTAAACTTTTTCACAGTTGGTATTAAAAGATCTCCACAGGACCTGGTGGGATTGTAATCCACTCCCAGTGCTCAACAAATTAAAATATTACCACCAGAGTTTTATCATCCCCAAATTAATTGGGGTTGGCATTTGGAAACCTATCCCAAGTTCCAGGTCTCTTCCATCCCTTCTTGCCTGTCTCAGAGAACAAAACCGATTCTTCCTAGAGACATCTTCTCTTTCCCTTCTTTGTTAAGGGAGCAGAGTGGCCTTGTGGAAAAGGGCACCTGGGATGGATAAATACAATCTCATGCTAAATGTTTGAAGATATCCAGAACTCTGGCAATAAGCCCTCACTTATTCTTTTAATAAATAAAGAACTAAAAGAAAATAAAAATCCTACTTCTTTAAGAAGCTTTAATCCACTTCTTGGATATCATTTAACTTGTATCCCAGAAAAGCAACCTCATGGGAGAGTTATTTTTCCTGTTATCTCAGCAGTTGCTTGAGAAATATAAAGGCTCAGACATCATCCTTAGTTCAATTACATGGAACAGCCATAACACAATCTCTAGCATGACATCAAAAGAATCAAGAAAAAGTAAAATGAAAGTAAAATGTTGTGAGTGTAAAGACACTTAGAGACAAAGGAAGTCACAGAAGCACCAATAATTAAATCATGGGTACTGAAATAACTCTCATGGCCAATTATTTCTATGTACCAAGTATCATTGTGTAAGTTTGGGTGCAAGAGTCTGTATTGAGTTCTTGCTGAATAAATCATTAAAAGCATCAAAACTTTTGCACAAGAAGCAAAACTAATTTCTCAAGAAAATAGCTTTCTTGAAAGTCCTGCTTTTTAAAAAGTATTATTTTTCACTCCTTCTCAGTGAGCACAGCATTCAAATGTGAGGAATTCAAAATATAAATAGATTGATTTGAATATTCTGATCCATACCCGAATTTCCCCTCCTGCCCCCTGCCAATTTAGTAGGCATTTTATAAGCACTTTCCTAACAGGCTGCTGACAACAGTGAATAATTGACTGAATAACAGAAACAACCACAAAGGATGCTCAATGTGATACTCACTCAAAGCAGGAATTTATGCAATTCCTGACTTGAGTTTTGGGGATTCAGTGTCTTCATCCAACAAATATGTATTTTCTTGTTTTGCAGTCTTGTTCATCTGAATTTGCCATGCTCTACTCCAAAGGCAGAAGAACTGTAGCCCAAACCCTTCTGAGATTTTTTTTATTGTGATGGGCATTGCTTATTTCTCTGGGGACACAAATACATCATTTGCTACAAGGTTATATTCCTGCCCTAATTTCCAGTGGCTCAAATCTGTAAGTATATCAGTATAAAATTCATCATGTTCATGCCCCTTTAAAGCAGATCTATATACTTCATCAAGATGTTATGTAATAGCTGTATAAGTTATGAACAGGTAAAGTGAAATAAAGCCCTCCAATCTGGGCTTCCATCATTCAAAGAGGAATACAAACGGATTCTTTTACTGCATGTTTAATTGGTACTGTTGCATCTTTCACCTATTTGGCTATTTCTACTTGATCCAGGGTGAATTACTGTCACACTGATAACTAGTTTTTCTTTCCCAGTGTTATAGGGGGATCCCTCATGGCTCTGAGGACTGTTTTCACTAGGAGAGCAAGATAATAGGTGAAAAAATAACAACATAGAAGGAAGCATCAGAAAGATAAGAAAAAGCTATTATTGTCCATTGTACTGAAATTGTAGTGTTTTTGCATGCCTAGCAGTCCGTTTGATTTGGGTTCCATTCAGCTGAGACTCAGAATTATGATACTGAGACTGGCTTATTGCAAGAGGGATAAATAACAGATAACATTAATAGCTTGTGTATGGATCATAAGCTCAAACCCCAGATGATCTGAGCCAGAGAAATCAAGTATGGAACGAGAGAAAACCTTTAGGTTGTGTAGCATGTGGGAGGTTATCACAAGATAGGAGCCAGCACATCTAAAGTCTGTCCTTAATCATCTGTCATTTAGATAGCTAATCCTCCCTATCTTCCTTTTTTTTTTTTTTTTTTTAAAAAAAAAAAGTGATTGGGAGTTGTAATTACTTATACACACTGGAGGTTATAGCTCAGCCTAAAGACCGTACCTTGTGAGGTACGGCAAGAATATGAACTAAACATTTGCTAAGCATAATTAAAAACCAAAATTCTGAAAAAAACCACATTGAAATCTGAAGGTCTTAATTTTTTTCTTTAATCAGTTTTCACTGAGAAGAAAACTCAGTTTTTCCTTCTTTCTCACTCTTATAGTTAAGTTAAAATTTATCCAGAATATTTTCTTAACTTTCAGCGCAGTTTCCATCAGTATTTTGATTATATAAGCATAGGAGCAAAGTTTCCAAGTGTAACCAAATCTCATTTGGCCAGAACATAGTCTCAGTCTCCAAGTTGAAGCACATTTTGTTAATAAAAGCATTGTCAAATTGAGATACTAGTATCTACCCACTAGTAACACAGCAGAGAATGAGACCAACAAACCTCAGATTCACATTAAAGTCTAATAAGTGAATGAAAGTGATAAGTAAAACTTTTCTAGCTCCAAAAAGGATCTGTGAACAATTTGTTGCCCCCTTCTCCCTGACCCAACCCCACAATACACAGTTTTGTTTACTGAACCTTTGTTTTTATCTAGCAGATGCTTTTGTAGTTGAAATTATGCTTTAGTTCTGTCTGATTTTAATGAACTATACCTCCAACGATTAGTGCTCTTTTGATATGTTTGAATTAAAGACATGTTCAAGTATATTTACCTTTAAACTTTGGCAGGTTAACGTAGCTATAGGTTATAGAGCTCTAAATGGTTTCAGCATTATGTTGCTTCACTCTTCACACACAGGCTTCACTCTTCAAATACTATTTAAGCAGATGTATTTTAACTTTTAATTAAGCATCTGTAGTTTACTGCGGTAAACCAGCTTAAAACTTGTAGCCTAATGCCACTTATGGCTCTATGGAAGTAAGGTCAGAGGATCTTGAGCACCTGCCCCCCATTTAGGAATAAGTGTAGAAAAAGCAGTTATAGCACTGAAAGTCACGATGAGAGAACCTGTGTTTATCTCTCCCAAACTTCTCATATCAGTAAAAATGAGCCAAATAGGGTCAGAAGTAGAGGGTTCCCCCTCCACCCTCTGTTTTTTTTTTCTTTTTTCTACCTTGTTGCTCTTGCGGGAGTTTATCAACATGAAAAAGTCTTACAGTACGGCCAATCACAGTTCTGCAACACCTCTGTGGAAAAGATGCGTGGCATAGAGAATTTGAAACATTCATGGGTGAAGCCATGAGGCTTATTAGGAAAGTTTTGCAATAGCTGCTATATAACTGACTATGGCAAGAGATGCGTAGAAACAGATCCCTGGCTGTGTGGAACAGTTGAATTCTAAGTGTTTGTTGCTCTTTCTAAAAGATTTGAAATTATGCATCAGTGTGTGCAGCTCTTGCTTTTTTCCTTGCATCTGCTTGCCTAAAATGGTGTTCCTTTCACCAAGAGAGCTTGGTGAATATTCCTAAATTACAGGGTTTTATTGCGTTGTAATTGGTTATCTTTGGTAGTTTCTTAACACAGATGTTGCTTCAGTGAATCTGTGGTCTGTGTATGTTGGTGTAACATTTCTGAAACTACTCAGACTTACATGAAAAATAGCAAGAAATCTTACCAGAATGGGGTCTGTCTCATAAAACTTAGTGTAGTTATGACTGACAGGCAGAATGGGGTGCTAGAATGGATCTGTTTTAAATGCCTCAGTACTTCCTGGGACGGTTGTGACTTAAATACAAACACCATGAAAAAATGCTATAGAAAAAAATGTTGCATTGATTTAGCTGATATTTGCCTAAGTTGTTCTTATTTGTGACTCAGTTTCACAGAGGAAATGCTCAGGAACCTCATTCAAATGCCTCATCTATCTTGAATAACTGTTTCTGTTTCCGGACATCACAGAAGAAAAAGTGAGAAGTAGAAGAGATGCAGGAAAAGGTGGTTGCAGGCAGGTGGTTGTAATGGAAAGGTTAGTCACGTCTGTCTTGTTCTTATCTTCGAGGAGATACATGCTACTTTTAGAACTTTTTACTTGCAGTAGAAACAGCTCTGTGAAGATTTGTATCTCAAGATACTTGTCTAAAGAACAAGATGAGCATCTTATGTGTCAGGTCTGAAAACACCAGGAGAGTAATCCCCCTGAAAGATAGATCCAGCTCCATGTGGTTATGCCTATGCTGAATGTACACAGGTGTCTCCATCAGCATTATTTTCTTGGGATGTGTATTTAAATTAGATTTAGTTGTATACAGTTTCCATATTTTTCTCCTCTAGAAAGAGAGAGTATCCATACGTTCAGATGTTTTTAGCTGATATGTACTTATCTGCTAAGGGCTTATCTGTACTGTTTGAGGTACAATCCTCAAAGCTTTTCAGACCAGGACCTTAGGGACTTGAAGAGAAATAGGATGCTGCATTGCTTTGCCAGGAACTAAGCTATGAACTTAGCTATGTATTTTTATTATTTTTTAAGAAAGGACTAGTTGATCTAGGAGGTCCTTGCTGCTGCTTTTTTCCATTCCTTCACTATTGCTCTATTTCTGTCAAATCAACCTATTCTTTTTATTAAATATAGAATTAAATAAATTTATTCTTTTAGATAGATTCTCAAGGCAAATTCTTATCCATTGTAATAGTGTAATTCCATATTAGTGGCAGGGTAAGCCTCAGGCTTACACAATTGGAATCCCATTAAAAGCAAAAAGCTTTGCAATGGTATTGGAAGGGATAAGGGATATTCAGGAATCCTCCACACAGATATGTATGCTCACTAAGTGTGTCAGAGAAAGGTATAACATAATAAAACTCAGATTCTTTTTAGAGGATCCATCAGAGATTTTACAGCTGTTTAGCTTGTTCACAGTTACCGCAGGCACGTTGTGCACTCTTAAAAGGGTATGGCTGAGTGCCACGATGGTAGTTTCATGATTTCCCTTCTACTTGTTAGAGTGCTTCCCAGTGGGGAACCCTCTGGAGGAAGGCTGAGACTGCCTCTTCCCAGAAGGCAACCTGCTACGCTTGAAGGAGGAGGTTTGTGGAATGCAGAGGTCGGCACACGAACATCAGGAGGTACAGCACAGTGAAGATCAGAAAATGCTGAGAAAGGTGGAACTGACACATAACCAGGCCTCGTGTAATAGAAAATTATTTTTCCCAGTGACTACAGGTGACTTTTATTACAATTCAAGATTCCATTGAAAAGAGTTTGAACTGTGACCAAGCTAAAATGAAAAAATTTGCACCTGCAAAGACACAGTGTGCAGACAGAATGAATGGGGTTTAGTTCTGTTCTGCTTCCTCTTGAGTTTCTTCCACTTCAGAAAGTCTTACACTTGTTTTGCTCTCAAAATCTGTTGGGATTTTTTTAAAGTCTGCTACTGGTGGGTTTTGTATACTTTTTAGGAAGACAAGTTCTAGTCAGTCTTGCATCAAAGTCCTGGAAGTCCCAGGATCCAACAGAATAGAGTATTTCACTTGAAGGACCTACAGCAATCATCTAGTCCAACTGCTTGACCACATCAGGGCTGACCATGCTGCAGTAGTCTTTGCCTCCCTCAGCTGAGAAAATATTTCATTAGCTACATGCAAACTGAGAATTATATTACATCACCAGGCAATTTCTGATACACATACATATATTTTGTATTATATTTATTCATGTAAAAGTATTCTGCTGGCATTATGGTGTGCTATTTGTAAAATACTATCCCTGAGGGAAGGAACATGCTGTCACAGGTGGCTCGTTGCTTACCAGGAACTACCCAGGAAGCCACAGAGAGGCTGCTGAGGCTTGTCCAACGCTTGCACCAGTACTGCACTTTGTTCTTCTGCACCAGTACTGTCTGCAATAACACCAATACCAAAGGAGGCCTGGAGCAAATCAAGAGACACTGCAGAGCTCTAGGAACAAAAGTGAAGGACATGGGAGCCCTGATGGGCTCTCTGTAGTCTTAAGTTGGACTTGCTGTAGGAGACTGTCTCCATTAGAAATGGATGCTTTGTGAGTTAGTAACTGGCTGTGTGGCTGGTGTTGCAGGCTTTTGTAACCATGGGTCCTGCTTTCAAAAACACAGCAAGAGACAGGATCCATCCACAAAAATATATAAGACTACTTTCACCAACAGGGTTGTCAAACAAATGAAATTTTAAAATATATATGTTTGGGGTTGGCATTAACATCTTATGACAAGATGAAGCAAACGATGGCAGGTGTGCAAAGTGCATGAGGCAGAGTAATGAAAGTCTTGGGAAGGGTAAAACTGGTCAAAAGAGGGCACAGCAATGTCGGTACAGAAATGCATACAGCCTGGGAAATAAGGAGGAGCTAGATCTCCTGTATGTGGATGCAGAACTGTGATGCCATTAGAATTGTCAGGATGGAATGAGATGGCTTGTATGACTGGGGCTCTGTGATGATGGATAGATACAGGCTCTTCAGGAAAGGCAAAGAAGACAAAGAGCAAGGTATTACCTGCTATAAGAAAGAGCTGCTCTAGATGTCTGGAGCTTTTCTATAGACTAGACAACAGGCTGATTGAGTGCTTTTAGGTCAGGATCAGAGGAAAGGCCAGTGAGGGTGACATTATGCAGGGGATGTTACAAACTGCCTAGTCATGGTAAAGTACTGGATGAAATCTCCAGATCATTTTGTTCCTGTGGGACTGGAGATTCTGTCCTGCCACTTACTGAAAGGGTCATGTGGAGGGATGCAAGCAATTCAGGAGGCTTCTGGAGGGTGTCAGGGTTAGCCTTTTAACATAGATTATCTCAGATTAGATGTCTGTGCACTAAAGATATGTAGTCAGATCAGTCCTGGTGTCTATGAACGCTTGGACTAGATGGCAATATGAGTATTATGATACCTTGAGCTGGTCATAAAGCAGATTCTAAAGTGATCCATTTCTCTTCAGAAAGCTTCCTTCCCTGAACCTTTGGATTAGATATGTATTACATTTATTTTGTAGATATTAATTTGCTGTTATTTATATTTATTTAAACTGAAGCAAATAATATTGTAAGGGATTATAAACTATGTTAAGGACAATTAATCTGTCCTTTGGAGTAAAATCAGTGGATCAAGCTGAAGAACTGATATATCTTGTTTTCTTTTCCTGGCTGTTGTACCAAAGATTTAATTTAAGAAAATTAATTTAAGAAAAAAATTTAAAAAAATAATTTAAGAAAAAAACCCAACAAACCCAAACATTCACTGCACCTTCTCTGTGACTATCCAATTCATGTTGCTTGTCTTTCTGAAACTTTAAAAAATAACTCAGTTTAAAATTACAGACCATGCACACGGCCAGTTGACATAGTTCAGAAGGCAGTAGCAGTAGCATGCTTTATCAATCTGTATCTTTAAAAATCAACAAATTAAATCCAGAACAGTAAAAGAGTTATGCAGATGTTCTTGACATGATGATGTAGTCGAGCTGATTTATGCTGTGACCAAGGACACTAAAAGACTTCTAAGGGCTCAGCTTTGTTCTGACTTGGCATAAAATGTGATAGCAACTCTTATATGCTACTAATCTTTAGCATTAGAAAGAAATAATGCTATCAGGAAATGCTCATATGTGACCTTTTTCTCATATTGCAGTCATTCAAAGACTGATACTTAAGTTATTAGCCTGAAATACCTTCAGGAAAATGTCCTTGAGCTGAATGGAGTAGCTCATCCCTCCCAGAGAATCGCATACGTACACCTGCTATACTGAATTCATTTTTCTGAGGATTATCACCCAAAGAGGCAGAATGGAGATTCTCATTTTAACAAAAAAAATTGTGATTTTTAGACTACAGCAGAATTCTTAGCCAGAAGGAGTATTAGCACCTATAGTTTAGTTCTGTGCCCTGATCACATGCTTTTCTTCTCTCTTTTAGTCTTGGGAAATGTAAGATAACATGCATGTTCTCTCTCCCAGTGCTTAGCAACTATAAACATAATTCAGATGTTTTACAAGTTTTATTTAATATCTGCAGAAGACTGTGGGTCATTATTGATATATATTTCCTAAAAGGAATAAAAAACATATTCATCTCAACTTCTAGCCTTGTTTGTGCCCACATGAAACCTCATTTAGCCATGAACATAGCACTCCGTTCTGAAAATTGTTAAAATCTGTGGTAATTCTTTTGAATGTTCATTGTTTGAATGTTCACCTGTGTGCTCTTTGAACATATCTAATGGCTAGTGTTGGAAATATAATGAATGTTTACTGTTCTTTACTGAAACTGTGAAAAGGAAGGAATGAGATGGTCATTGTTGCTATTGTATCAGAATACTCAGATCACCTTTATAAAACATTTTGATCTACAAGTATGAGAGAAGATTCTCTTGCTTCTACAAAAGCAAGATCATAGCATTTATGCTTTAGCATCTTTGGGAAGGCTGGAGATGCAGTAATCTGCCTGAAAGTAGGTTTCCCTATTCTCCCTAGTATCAAAAACAAGCTGGATAAGCATTTAGCTAAAGAGATACAAGGTTGGGAATCAGGATACCTGGACAAGTTTGAGCAAAGAGACAAGATCACTGAGGAGTGTGAAATACCCCACCTGAATCTGTAAGAGAAATCACAGCACAAATGAAAAGTGATGCAGTGACTTACAATCTTTCTATTCAACTATTTATTGTCTACTCATTTCATTGAGTTTTCAGTTTTGTGAATGCATAGTGAACATCACTGATGATGCAAATTCAAGTCTAAGGAAATTGCATAGTGTCCACTGTTTACACAGTCTTCTCCATGATTTCTTTGGAAAGTGAGTGGCTCATAATTTAACATGTCTGTAGCTGACCTCTCCCCATCAGCATCCCAAGAATTAAAATTCTGCAATATTCTGTGGGAGCTGCACAAAGTTCTCATACAATTGTTCTGCTCAAAATATTTTGTATTGCAGCTGTTGTGCTTGCAGAACTTGCAATATCATTCATTCACAATGTAGTTTGTCTTCCTGACTACAAAAATAGCTATATTTAATCTGCATTTTCATTTATTTCAAATTTAGAGGGGATGAAAACCAATTGTAATCATATTGTAAGACATATGGTAAATTACGATCCATAGATGTGCATTAATTTGTGATGTGTTTCACTTTCAGGAAGTGGTATTTGACCATGGCAAAACTTAAATATTGCACAAATTAGGACAGCCATACCACATCCTTAGAGGTTTTATCAGAATATCTTTGCTTAATCCAAATAAAAGTGCCAGAATTAATGTTATTCTTATGAAATGTGGTGCAGGGGGACTTACAGTAAAACTTAATAATTCCCTAACTCTTCTAGATGAAGTAAGAAAAAAATCTTTATGGATGATGATTAAATGAAAGACATGCTTTTGGATTCAAAACAGTATAATGTTATGCTGGTCATTAAAGTGAACTGCTGTTTTCCTCACATTTTTATGACAGAATTGAAGAAAAAAGCACTTGAAAAATACTGATCTTATAGGATGAAAGAGTATAGTATGATCCTTTGCAAGTGGCAATTTGCAGAAATAAGTGCCGAGTTCATGGATGTACAGGGAGCGGTACATCTGATTTTAGACATCCAGAATGAGATGTCTGCAAGTAAGCTAGCAACTTCTGTAGTCAATGGACACTTTACGAAAATAATTTCAGGGTGTTTTTCTCATCAGGAAAATATTCCCTCTATTAGAAAATCAGTCTATTTTGAAAGGAATTGTCTTCTCTGCAGGCAAACACACAAAGGGAGTCTGTGTTTTGAGGTCAGCATGTGTATTCCAATCCGGGGAAGGGGGTAGCTAATAGAAAAGAGTGATAGAAAGATTTAAGTAAAAGAGACTTCCAGTGAACTACGTTTTCAGAGAAAAACTGAGGAGGATACATCAATTTGCTCAGGGCCTTATTCAGTGAAATTCTGAAAATCTTCAAGGATAGAGATTACACACCCTCTGATAATTTAATCCTTAACCACCATCACAGCTAAGGTTTTTTTTCCCCTTATGTACTACTAGAATATCCCTTCTTGTAACTTTTCTGTGGCCTGATTCTTTAGAATCTGGTCTCTCCTCAGTACCAAGTCTTCATCATATTTGTCTGTCAACAACATGGGCCTCATTTCAAGAGATGTCCAGGCTTCTCATTTGGTTTAATCAGAATGCATTCATCTGTTTCCCACTGGGCCTTTGGAAGCTTGATAGCTTTCCTGTTTCCATCACTGGGAACTGCGAAGTTCAACTCTCTTTGTACATGTTTTTTCCAAGTGGACATCAAGCTATATGACGACTAGCTATGATGTGCCAAATATGTATGTGCATCTAGTTATTCTACTCTCCAACATAGTACAGCCAATGTTAGTAGTAGCATTAATCTACTTTTATATTCCAGACAAATATTATATTTGCTTTGAAGACTTCTGTTCAAACCCGTATCAGTTGATGGGCAGCTGCAAAGGTCAGGTAACATCTGACTTACAGGAGGAATGGCAAAGAATCTGATTGCATTGTTTGGTTATACTTCAGCAAGAAGATGAGTATAGAGTAAGCTGGGACATCCTTTTTTAAATTATTTTGGTCAAAACTGTGGATGCTTGAAACACTTCCTTGAAAATCCAACCAGTTCTCTCCTCCTGTTGTCTCTCCTCGTTTTATTTCTCACCGATCCTAATTCATAAGAAAGATATTTAAATGGAGAGAAATTAAGTATGTCAAGTAATGTGAGGGTACTTGTGCTTAGAAGATTCATTGTGTTCTTGTCTTTTGTCTTTCAAGCTTTATTCAGGAATAGCTGCAAAGTGCACAGAATGTAATTGTGCTGGTGCTCACGGGCTCTGAAGACAGATTACAAACAAGGTATGTGAATGTTGGATGTGAAATTTCCTTCTACGTATAGAATCCCTTTCCAAAGTTGATACTCCACTGAGCTGTTTTTTTAGTACTCTTGGTTTATTATTAAGATTGCTGATCTTATGAACAGTCCTCAGAATCACTGAAAGTTCTGTTCAGAGCTGCGGCTAAATCCTTTGATTTCTTGTTGCATTAGCTGACCTTTACCTGGGATCACTCCAGATAAGTTTTCACCTCATTATCCAGGAAAGTGGCATTTCTGTGATGGCCTTAATGAAAATATTCTGTATTATCTAGAGTGACTGAAGCAGCTGTTTACTTTTGTATTTAAGATCCTTCTATAGTTCTTCTAGGAACCTTTGTTTTCTGCTGACAGCAGATTGAAACTGTCAATGTTACGAATTTATGTTAGTATTCTCATTGCCAGAATCACAAGAAAATTATCACTTAGGAAGCATGACATTGGTATTTGAACAGTTTACAGCTTTAGACAATTTATCACATCTTTCAGTTTTACAGAACCTAGGCAAAATATTAATTGATGGTAAATCTGAAGAATACTCAGATAGATGAATATTTGTTCTAGGTATAGTGTATGGAAGTCTTATGAAGATCAAATGTTTATATTCTATACAATCCATTTTCTCTAAGTATGTGGTTGCTGTTTGACTACTACTATATTTCCCCCCTATTTTTTCTATCCTGTATTATTCTGAACTAGTAAGCTTAATAAAATAAAGTGAAAAAAAATGCTGCATACTTGATTAAAATTCAGTTGTGATGAGTTGGCCCTTAAAATCAGATGATACTAAAAGTTTACAAATGATATTTCCTGTTAGAGATGAGCACCAGATGTATAGTTTGGACATGGATTTCAAGCCACAAAGATGTTCAAATCTGTGGGTTTAGTTTTCTTGTCTATCATCACTCTATATTTAGAGATGTATTTTGGAGATGCTTCTCTAAAGAATGTTTTCTCTTTTGTAAATTGCATCCTATTTCTGTCCCCCCACACCCCCCTCATTCTGTACAATTAACTGTATTTTAATCTAGCTGTATGATGCATTCTGTTCTGAACAGGGACCATCATTTATTATAGTCATTTTCTGCAGTGTCTGTAAATTAGATAATTATTCTCACCAAGCTTTCCAAAGAAAAGAGTCAAGTCGTTTTTTGCTCAGCAATGTATGCATTCTGAGTAATTCAGCAGTGTCCAAATAATTATCTCTCTTTAGAGTTCTGAGGTGGTAGAACAATAGCTAAAAGCAACAGTGAACTTATTTTCCCAGAAAGGCGTTACATAGAGGTGCAGTCTAAAATCTTATGTTGTTCTCCTGCTAGGTCTCACAAGGTAAGTGGGCTCTGGGTGCAACACAAAAGAGGGAAATTGCTAACCCAGGCTCCCAACTCTTTGAAAAACTTTGGAGTCACGTGTGGAGACCTGGCAATAACTCCTAAGCTATGAGAAATCAGAACATTAGTTTCTGCTTTTTGAACTGAATTGTTGCTGGAAATCCCACACTCTAGAGAAGAAGACATTATTCATTACCAACAGCAATTTCTAAATCTGGTGTTAGACTTTAGTTCAGGGTCAATCATCTGTTTCCTAAATTTCCTGTTTTCTGTATCAGCAGCTCTACACAAGTAGTTCTAGCTAATTTTCTTTTTAATTGACTCCCTTATAAAAATTCACCCATGCCACCTTTATTCTGTAAGGAAAAACTAATTTCTGTGTGCTTTTCATTTGTTTGTTTCATTTTTATTTCTCTCTTTTTAATGGGCAGTATTACCATTACAGTAATTGTAATGTAGGGTAGGAACTCTGTTGCTCTCAGGTTAAACATGATTTCAAATTTCATTTCGCACTGTCTGTGGTTACAAAGGGTTTGCAACAGCAAAGAAGTCTATGGTTTTTGAACATCTCGCTAAATCAATTAAAAATATCAGAGTCTGCTTAGGACTATGAAGGCGTATTATATGAGCCAGACTTAGCATGGTTATTTAGAAATGGAACTGCATTCCAGAAGTATCCATCTATTCATTTTTCTTCCTCTCCTCCTAGAACCTCTTCACCATGTTTGTTGCAGTTGGGAAATGATGTCTCAGCAAGAAATCTGACCTTAATATTGTTCTGTAGAGCTATGTCCAACAAGATAGCAGTTCAGAAATGAATGCCATAATTTCTGATCAACCATTTTTTTCCAGTTTTTGAAAAATCAAACCAATAGTGCTTTCTAACTCTGCTACTCCATATCTCAGGAAACAATTTCAGTGGTGTAGGATAGGTATAATCTGGCATATCTGCATTTCTGAAAGAATCTGTGCAAAAAAACCTGTAGTGGCAGGGATAAGCTGGTAAGACTGGTGTGTTCCAAACTGACAGAAATTTCTGTACTTTAATGAAAACAAAACTGCACTCTTCTCTCACCTTGCTGTTATGTAGTTCAAAGCTGGTAGTTGAAGGTAAACAAGTATACACCTCAGATGATAAAGACATATTTCCAAGCTTATGCACAGTAATATCAGTCTTTTTTTTTTTTTTCAGCAAAATTTAGAGAGCATATACCAGAATAATGTATTAATAGCACATTCACAATATGCTTTCAGTCAAGTCTGTAGCAAAAAGCTCTCTTAGGCACAAATGGAGGCATAATATTTGTACTGTGTCTCTGATTTCTGACTGAATTGGATGGCTCCACTTTGAAGATGAGAATAAGATATATTCTGAAAATGTAAATTAGCTTGTGATGCTTGTCCCAAGAAAATCAACCGTTTTATTGACCGGAAGGCTTTTGAAGAAATGTACTTAGCTTGCATAAACCTATATGCTGCCCAGCAGACAGAAAATGTAACGTAATGTCAAACATATCTGTTTGACTACCTTGGGACATCAGAGCTTGGTTTTACTTTTGGTGCTAGTATGAAACCTTTATTCCTAAAACATAGTACTTTCATGTTCCTTGCCATGAGTCTTAGCATTAGAACTTGTTGGACAGTCAGAATAGGGGGTGACTTGTTGTGGACAGGTTAGCAGAAATTCACTGAAGATCTGAAACCAGCGTCTGGAATTGTAAGAAAGACATGTGTCAGTCTGTTTCTTGTACAGAAGCTTACTTCACACCTGGGCTTAACAATCTGTGAGGACCCTTGATCACATGGTTACAATGGTCTTTCCTGGCCTTAGTCTTTTAAAAAAATATGAGAAAGCAACAAACCTTAAGAACCCTTGATCTTTCTGCCAAATTACTTTTCACTCTCATATTAAATGCCATCTATTGTTTGCTAATTCAGGTGATTTAAACTAACGTGATTGCATGGAAGGTTTTACAACGTCTTTTTTTAGCCTGGAAGGACGTGATGCTATTTACGAGACAAAGTAGGCTACATTTAATTGTCACTGAGCCTATGATTTATTTGGCAAGATTACTGGATTTTACTGATTTATCTGTTTATTTTGTTGCTGTCATACAGTGCCCTTTACTTAGTGATGGACTAATACATTTGTTTTTGTTTGCTTGGTTTTTCCTCATTAGTAAACAGCTCCAGACTCTCTTAATTTGCTTAAGCCATATGCTTTCCAGAGGCTTTGGCCATTCATCTAAGATAAGAAGCACGATGCGCAATGTGCTATGCACAGCTTACCTTGTGTTATCCCAGGTGTATCAAGTATAATGGAGACCTTTTCTTTTTTCTTCTTATTTTATATTTAGTACTATTAATTTTTGTGCATATATTGTTGCTGCAAGTCTACAAACAGCTGAATCAAAAGCTGCTTGCCAGCAATGTGGGAGTGAGAAAGCCTATGAATTATTTTAACTCTTTACTCATCACTTTGAATTTTATGACAGCAGATTTTTTGTGTGTGTGGTTTGGGTTTTTTTTAAACAAACAAACTACCCAGCTCTTCCAAAATTAAATGCATTGAGAATAGGAAGCTACAGATCCTTCTGGAAAAGCCTGGTGGATTTAGTAAGAATAAAACAAGAGACTTTTACAGAACTGTAGAGCACCATAAATTATAGAAATGGAAATACCAAGTTCCATAGAAATGATTCTAAAAAACCTATAGAATTTAATAGAAAATGAGAGTCTTTCTAAAATTGCTTTTTTAACCATCCTATAAATTGTTAAAATGAGGATATCATTCTCTATTAAACTGCTTAAGGAGGCTCTGAGAGTCTCTAATTCTCCATTCAGTTTCAAAGGGGTGATCCCAATTCTGCAGTCTTTCTCACATGATTGGATTCATTGACATGAGTGTATTTGTTCAGAAAATGCAAAGCCTGTGCCATACATCATGCAATGTTACAGGAAAGTTATATAATATAAAACATCATTATCTTACTTTATAATGCCAATCATTCATACTGCAGATTTTGATAGTGCTAGGGCAGAATCTATAGATTGGTTTGGTGAGTGGATACCACACTCGCCTGGACAGTTGAGTTCATGTCCAGAATTAAGGAAATAGGTTTAGAGCTGACCAAATTACTTCACCAGGGGGTGGGGAAAAAAAAAAAAAAAAGTCCCAAGAAGCAGTATGTCATCCTGGGAACCCCTCCACATGTCCACTTGTTCTCTAAACTGCTGGGTGTATTCATACTTGTAGACTTTGAAATGCTACAGAGGGAGCCCTTCAGCCAAGGATTGGGATTCTTGTTCACATGTGATTGTTTAAAAAGAGGATGGTTGATCTAAGCCAGCTTTCTTGGTGCCCTCTGTGATAAGGAGTGGGTGAAGATATGAGAAAGAGAGAGAGCTCAGTGTGATGATTCATGGTATTTTTTATTCTTCCTAAAAGTAGTTCTCTAAGTCAACTTTTGAAAAGGCTGTCTCTTTTTAGGAAAAGCTGACTCATTTTCTAAAGGTCCTTCTCTGGGACAGCAAGCTTGTATTGAGCAGAGAGGCATAACTGCAGGTTACACCTATATTATGGAAAGATGTTAAGAACTGCTGTCCAGACTTGTATCACAGTCATATCTGAGAGTTTATCTGAAATCTGAATACGATAAAAGAGGTATTCCTCAAAGAGGACCTTCTGTCACCCTGTGCCAGTACAAATGATTGTTAGACTAGGGCTCTGTCTCATACCAACTGGTAAGGGAAGGCGCAGCCATTATCGTCCCTGTTCATAACAGTGGGACAAAAATACTAGATGGTCCTCCTTATTGAGGATTTACAATAAATTCATGAACTACACAAAAGGAAAAACAGAGAGATTGTGTTTTTTTCCAATATTAAGTCCTAGCCTATGGCTCTTCTGACTACTAACTTTACTGTGAAGTTCACCATTACCATTTTACTTTATGCTTCTTAATGGACAACTAAATGGAGACCTTTGATTTGTTTTTCATTTTGACCTATGCTTAATTTTGAATCTGAGTGACATACAGTAGACATCTTATTTGCTCAACCCATGACAGGTACCTTGAGTGCATTTTCTGAGACCAAGGTCTTCATGCATTCTTGTTCATGTCTTGTTTGTGAAGATGTTTTTTTACTCCGCGCCCCCCCCCCCCCCCCCAATTCAGACTCAAATCCTTTATGCTTCAGGGCTGCATTGCAGTTATTTTGACTTCTTATCTTGAAGGGAAGCTTAACACAGAGACAGTACTCATGTTTTCTCTCCAGTCAGATGACTATGCTGTTACACAATTTTCACACACTGCACATGAGATTTTAAAGCACTTGTATACTGGCTCTGTCTCTTGCTTTCTTTTTAGTCTTTCTCACAATAGTACTCCTGCAAGCCTTCTGTTTTACAGAAGGTGAAAAAAATAGAACAGGTGTAACCAGCAATCTCGGTGTTCCAGCAGAAAGAATAGAAATGGCTTTGAGATTACAATGTAATTTCAGCCTCAGAAAATGAAATCGGTTTCATCCAGGAGGAAAGGGAGAAAAAATGGAAATGAAAAACAACTGCTATTGAAATGTTTTCTTTCTGTCTCTTTTGGCTTTAGTTACTTCTCCCTGTTCGGGCCTGATTGCTTGTTAAAGTGCAGTATATGTTTAACATTGAAATGGTGAAAGCACAAGTTGTTGTAGCTGAAATAAGTTGCATTTAAAAGGGAGCTGTCATCTTTCCTCCCCCTTATCCTCATGTCTTCATACACTCTTTTGAAACCCAGGAAAAATCAGATGGAAGACATTGTATGCTAGAAACAGATTTACATTAATGGTGATTCTGATGGTGGTAACTGGCATTAAACAAAGGTATTTTGAAAGATTACCATGGAATGGGCACACTTTCAAAAGCAATCATGTTGTTGCTTTGACCACTGTTATTGATCCTGTGCATGCTCTTAGGCTGCCGCAGTTGTGAAGGAAAACATTAACTGAAGCCACTTTAGGAAACAGACCCTTTTTTTTTTTTTTTTTTTTTTTCTTCATTTAGGGCTGTATTCATTAATGTAGGGTTACATAAAAAATTGGTGGAGGAACTTCACAATTCCTAGCAAGGGTCAGTTTGAAATGGCAGTGCCTGGCCATGGGATCAACTGCACATCACTGCAGTCAGAGCACTGTCTTCTGCCTGTAGGGCAATGGTACTGTCACCCCTCAGTGGTTACTGTTTGTCTGGGGGGGGTAACTCCAACAGGCAGCTCAGCCCCACACAGCTGCTCACTCGCTGGCCCACATGGGGGAGAGAATCAAAAAGGTAAAAATGCAAAAAATCGTGGGTTGATAGAAAGACAGTTTAGTAGGCAAAGCGAAAGCTGCATGCACAAGCAAAGCAAACCAAGGAATTCATTCCCCACTTCCCATGGGCAGGCAGGTGTTCAGCCATCTCCAGGAAAGCAGGGCTCCATCACACGTAACGGTGACTTGGGAAGACAAACACCATCACTCCAAACATCCCCCCCTTCCTCCTTCTTCCCACAACTTTTATTGCTGAGCATGACATCATATGGTATGGAATATCCCTCTGGTCAGTTGGGGGCACCTGTCCCAGCTGTGTCCCCTCCCAACTTCTTGTGCACCCCCAGCCTACTTGCTGGCAGGGCAGTATGAGAAACAGAAAATGCCTTGATGCTGTGTAAGCATTGCTCAACAATAGTGAAAATACCACCTAAGTAAACTGTCAACACTGTTTTGGTCACAAATCCAGACCATAGCACCATACGAGCTACTGAGAAGAAAATTAATTCTGTCTCAGACAAAACCAGTACAGTTTGAGAGTCCTCAGGCTATATGCAGCTGATTCTTTTCCTCTTCCCATCTCATGGGGATACTTGGGATCTGGTATTCAAAATGTATCGTATCACTATGGAACAACAATTTTCAAGAACTTTCAGTGTGCAGCAGCCAAAAAAAAAAAAAAAAAAAAAAAGAAAAGAAATAAAGAGAAAAAAAGAGGCCACTTTACCAAAACTGTCACATTCATATGAAAGACAATACCACAGACATAAAATTCTTTAAAAACTTTCTTTATTGCTGGCCCATGTATTTGTGTGTTTGTGCATCATTTTAAGGAAAACAAAACTTTGCTATGAACAACTGTTCTACAGACCATATAAACTCACTTCTTATTCTTTCAAACAAGAATATTTGAAGACTGTCCAACTGCCATTAATAAAGTCTGTTCAGCTGAAGGGGAAAAAAACAAATAAAACTTTTGAAAGCCTCAATATTTAAAGGCAGTGAAAACATTTTAAATATATTTTCCCTCTTTCTCATGCTTTTAAAAAAGTCAAAAGGCAAAGGGCAAACTGTGCCTGACAAATTTTGTGGCCTTCTACAATAGGGTTACAGCGTTGATGGATGGGGAAAAGCAACTGACGTCATCTACCTGGACTTGCGCAAAGCATTTGACACTGTCCCGCTCAACATCCTTTTCTCTAAATTGTAAAGAAATGGGTTTGACAGATGGACCACTCGGTGGACAAGGAATTAGCTGGATGGTCACACTCCAAGAGTTGTAGTCAATGGCTCAATGTCTAAGTAGAGATTGTGATGAGTGCCGTTCCTCAGGGATCGGTATTGGGACCAGCACTGTTTAACATATCATGAGTTGAGATAAAGACAGTTCAATAGGATAACAGAGAAAGACAATAACAATCACAATCACAATCACAATCACAATAATGATGCACAAATATAATTGCTCACCACATGCAGAAAAAAACCCACCCAATGCTCAGTCTGTTTCTGAGAAGTGATCCCACCTCCCGGCCAGTTTCCCCAGTTCTATACGGAGCATGCGTCATACAGTATGGAATATCCCTTTGGCCAGTCTGGGTCAGCTGTGCTGGCTGTGCTCTCTCAGCTTCTTGTGCACCTGGCAGGGTGTGAGAAGCTGAAAAGTCCTGGACTTAGTGTAGACACAACTACTTAGCAACAACTAAAAACATCAGTGTGCGATCAACATTATTCTCATACTAAATCCAAAACACAGCACTATACCATCTACTATAAAGAAAATTAGCTCTATCTCAGCTGAAACCAGGAAACTTAGATTTGAGTCAAAGACATAGTAGATAACCACTTGATGCTGCTTTCATAATTTTTTTAATATTTATTGTTTAATACTCTACAGGTGACCATGGATTTCACCAATGAATAGGTTCTATCAGACCTGGTAAACCACCTTATAAACAGACGGTCTCTTTCAGAAAGGAGCTAAAGTAGATTTGTTTTTTTCACTGAATAGAAGTAAGGCCCTGAAACTTATTTCCTTAAGCAGAACAGAGGAAATGAGCACTCAAAGTCCTTACTTCACCCCACGACAATGGAAAGATTGTAGGTGACTAGCTCAGAGTTAGACATTGATGCTGGCAATGTCTAAACTTAGCTGAAATGCATATCCCACCCTGCCTAAATCCCTGAGGCCTGACTTAAATAAACATGCTCAACATCTATCTAATACAAACCAGAAATGTGAAGCTCTTCCCAATGTGAAATGCTAGACATTTTCTTTTCAAATAACATAACTTGAAAAGTGTGGCCACCTGTAAAAATGAATAGATTATTTAGTTGGATTCTCACCTGTTTCGGGAATAGTTCCAAACATAGATCAATCTTTTCTCAGAAGAGAACTCAGCAGAAAGCAGAGTAAATTACCTCCATAGCAAAATTTTCAATATTTACAAAGTCTGTAAATTGCAGCAATGAAGTCTGACTCCATTTTTTTTTGGAAAATGGATGGAGGAGAAAATTTCAGGATGTCAGCCTTGGAGAGACAGAGGTAATTGCTGGCAGCCCTGATTTTCACACACACAAATTCTGGAAGGTAATGTGTCGTTCTTACTGACAACTTTAAGTTTTTCCCTAGTTAAGAGGAGGGATTTTTCAAGTTATTCTTTGGCACATGTTGCAGAAAGCCCAGCTGCCTAGGGTCAGCGTTCTCTATTCTTCCCAAGGATAAGTCTCAGGCATATAAATATTTCATGAGAATTTGAGATCTTTGAAAATCCTGCCTCATGTCTTTTAAGGTAAAAAACCCCAACAAAATACAAGTTAAACAAATCACAAAAATTAATAAAAATATCGCTAAACTTCCTGAAACAGCACTAAGACAAACAACTTGTTGTTTTGCTCTACTGTTTGCTTTTAATAATGCCACATTTGTTTACTTTTAGTCTAATTTTGGGGTTTAGATTTTTTTCTCTAATTAGCTAATAACATGCATTCATAACAATTTGTGTGATTATAATTTGACTTTAATTGTCTGTATAGTGCCCTGAGTCACTTGGCAAAAAGGAGGCTTATAAATATAACTCATTATATTATTGACATGCTTTTGTAATTTTCCATTTTCCTTTCAGAAATGTAATAATAAAATATTTGAAGCAATGCGTTTAAGGAGAATGAGGGGGTGCATCTATTTAATTAACTTCCCAGAAATCTGCCTGAGATTTGGTCACATTTGATTTTTACTCTATCTAGAGAATTCAGTAGATGATTATCAGAGGTTGTACCAATATTTACTTACACATAGTTGTCTCTTAAATCCACCTGAACACTTTTCTCTGTAATGAAGTCCTCAAAGATATGTGGCTCTTGTCTTCTATCCAATTCTGTCTTAGCTTACATCTGCTCTGCAGCCACTTAAATGAGAGTAACAGTGTAGGTAAGACACGATACGAGTGTAGATAAGATAAAACAACCCTCTGCATGTTTATGGAAATAAAAATTGAATTGCATACAGCTCAAGCTAGGCTCATATCTGTACCCAGCTAGCTAATTTATGCGGCGTCGCTGTGACTCTATTCCAGGCAACGACATTTGGTTTGTATCTTCAGGTATAAGGAATTATCATGTTTCTTGATGGTCTTAATAACTTGGAACTTAATTTAATTCCTTCAAGCAATATCAGAATGCAAATACTAATGCAGTTTGTAAACCTTAAGCCTTAATTAGTAGAAGCCGATGTAAGTGGACATAGTTATTTTCTCTCTGGACTCTACCTACACCAAGCTGTTTTTCTGTCCTAATTTTAGACCATCCATAAAACCAGTGTGAAACTGGGATGCTGCAGCAGGCAGCCAGATTTGTGATTCAGTTGAGTTTTGCTTTGCCCTTCTACATTTGGTCAAAGACAGTCTTTGGAACTGAAACAAAAAGAAATATTGAATAAAGGCACCTTCAAACAAGGAATATATTGAGGAAGTCCTTATTTGCAAAGTTCTCGGACACACTGCAGTAGTGAACAAGATATACATATTAATGCTTTGGATATGTTGAATATTAAACTCTAGATTTGACTTTTAAAATGCATCACATGTCTAGGTCAGCATAAACCACTGTGTGAAAACTGATGTTTCCTGAGTCTGGATGTCACAAAAACATAAGAATTGCTCTTAGCCCAGACCAAACCCCTGTCTAAACCAGAACCCTGTTTGCAGTAGTGGCAAAAAACAGATGCCTAGGGAGGAGAAATAAAATAGGACCAGTTTATACTAAGCTTTCTATGAATATCCTTCCAGCCCTAGGTACTTGCATAGAAACCACTACTGGCTTTGCACTTAGCAATTGTCAATGGATTTCTCTTCCATGAACTGGTCCAGACTTGCCTTGAGCTTGGCTAAAGCTTTATGATCCACAGCATCCTTAGTTCACTGAAAAAATTAAAGACATTCTTTAGATATTTTGGGCTAATTTCTCCTGCAAAGTGGGATTTGTTGCAAGTGTGGGGAAAGTTGAGGTTTTACATAGAATTATTAATTTTGGAAAAACATCCTTTAAGCACCAAAAGGTAAAAAAGATTAGGTCTGTATTTTGCATGTTTCATGTCTTCTACAGGTGAGGCTATTATTTCTGCTATTTTTTTTTACTCATAAGGAGGAACAGCTGTAATTGTTCTTTTGGTACCAGGAGAGGTAGATATATATATATATGTATGTATTTTAATACAAACATGTCAACATGACACAGAACAGATAAGCTAATAAAATTTTAAAATATAGTGAGACTAAGCAACAGCCTTTTAATATGCCCATTATTTACATTAGAAATCTCTTGAGGATTCAACAGAGACACTTCTATTTCATCAAAAATGTCCTTTCCCTAGTAAAAATAGCCTCCACCATTTTCTTCACTGCTGCAAGAGCTACATGTGATTCAGCAGATTTGGAGCCTGGTTACATCATTTAGCATCTGTGTCTCTATCTAGCTGGCAAGGTCAATTTGTTTCTGCAAATAGATTTCCCTCAACTACAAGGGGCAATCAGTTCATGAATTCCCAAAGGTTCGGTTCTTCTTGCGCTCCCTTCTCTCTGACACAATTCCAATTGGGGATGCTATTAAGTGTTATAAAGTTAACCTTCTGGTGTATACTGGTAGCAACACTCAATTTTTATCCGTCTTTTAGATCCTTTGGTGCTGAAGTCTTTGTTAGAGTCAAATTGTCTACATGATATTAAGCCCTCCGGTGAGTTGCAACCTTTATTACCTCCAAGCATTGATGAATGGAAAGCTGAATGATGTTTAAAACAGCTTGAGAATATTCATGTATAGCTGTTACAGTTGCAAGTTAGTTGTCTTCACTGCAGGTCAGTCTTGCATTCCCTTTTCTTTTGGAGGAGTTAAAAATTAATAGCCATCTCTTCTTTGTATTGATGCTTGCTTCTGTCTACCCTAAGTTCAGCCTGAAGCAGTACTCATTAATATGGTGATATCTCAGAATTGTCTGCTTTTTATCTCCTTCAGTTGCTATATCTCTAGGTTGACTGCTTGAACTTACATTTTATGAATTACTGACGTGTTCAGACAATATCTCCCTAAGAACTATGGAGCTTCAGATTAGTTACTTCATAGATCCACCATTGCTGCTCTGAACAGGAGCTTGTCAGTAGTCTACTAGCAGCAAACTGTCAGACATTGCTTCCTCTGTCTCAGCTCTATGTGTGCACAAAACATAGAACTTTGAGAAATGACAGCACTGAAAGATGAGCCTATCTTTGGGTTGATTTACACAGTGCAACAGAATGGAAGGTGAACGTCCCCAGGCTAATACCAAATGCCTCATCCATTCGTTCCCTCTTTCCGGCACTGTTCTCATCCACCTGCTTTGGGGATAACAGACTAATTGCTAATTTCTTTATACTTTACACCCCACTATTATGTGTAGTATGTAAATTGGTCTCTTAAATGACTAATGGGTTAGGCTTTTGTAAACTACAATGAAATTAAATGTTTTCAACAGAAAATTGATTCTATCGTTTCATATTTACGTTGACTTTTTTAAACAAGTTTTCCTTGACTGTTAGGGTTGAAGGAGAACTGCCAAATTGCATGCTTCATTATATTTCTTTTCTGGGGCTAACATCAGTAATTACAAGAGGAATTTTAAAAGTCTATTTTAGTTTATTGGTTCAATGTTTTTTCATTTTTCCCTCAGGTGAAGCATATAGTGGATCAAAACCATTTTAGTAAAACAGTATTAATTTAGTATTGCAGCTTTAAAAAAGCAGTATAGGACAGGCATATTATGCCAAAATTATAAATTAATTATTTCCCTGGAAAACTAACAGTCTATATAAGTCAGATTTAAAAATATTATGTTTAGTATTTTGTTTAGCAGGAACATTAAAACAGACATCCAAATTTTAAAAGAAAAGGGAGAAAAAGGGAGAAAACCATGTAACATTAACTGAATTCAGTGCCATTTGTTTTATCCTTTGTTAAAGTTTATTCAAAATGAAATTGTATAAAATAAGCGATTTCATATATATATTTATAGGAATCACTCTTTTCTTCATTTTTTGTTCCAAGAAAATTGTTGGAATACATCTTCTTAGAAAAGCAAATGTAGAAATAGCATATAAGATGTTAATGAAAGATCAAGAGTAATGTAAAATAACTATTTGGTATTTAATCTTCTCCCTTGCAACCTAGTTTCCTGACATAACTCCACTGACTTCAGTGGAACTGCATCAAATTACAACAGTTGGCTCCAGGCAAGTGAACATAAAGTCCTTTCAGAGTGGGGCGATGGAAGTTCTCCCTTTCCAAAACATCAAACGTCCAATAAAACACAAGGAATAAATCTCCCGCTGCTTGGGTCCCATAACTCATGGTGTCAGCTCAGGTCAAGAAATAGCTCAGTCGCATTAATGCAACGGTAATAAATCTTTAGAGTACCAAGAGCTGGGGTATTTATTGGGAGGAAAAAAACTCACGGAGCTGTGCAAAGCCAGCTCAGGTCTGTCAGGGTCAATATTAGATGGGGTTAACAAATCCCTTCCAATCCTGAGAGCATGGTATAGAGACATTCAAGTTAGGTCTGGAACCAGTAAGGCCATGGCTACATCTGAGCTAATAAGCTTTGCCAGACTTCAGCTGGCTTCCATGTGTGTGCAGTGTTTTGTTGGTGCCAGCTGGATAACCCACCCGTGGCTAACAGAAAGTTGACTGCACTTGCTTCTTCTCAGAGCGTGCTTTAACCTTCCTCTCTCTTGGCAATGTGCAAAACAAACATAATAAAAACCAAGAGCATATGGATAGGAGGTAATGCCTTTAATTGGGAGCTTGCGTATGGCTGCAAAAATTAATTAAAATCATGCTAATTCTGCAATAAAAATTCCTGCTACAAGGTAAAACATTGAGACAAGCACATAGGAAGGTTAAGGTAGGATGGTTACAGAAGTGCTTCTGTGATTCTTCACTTTAGGAACTGGGCTTCAGTCTCCTGATTATCTCTTGGGCAATTTTTGTGAAATCTCTTGAACACCTGTCTGATCACAGTAATAAACATTTTTGTTTATTCACACATCTTGTCTGCAAACTGAATCTTTATCTTTAATGGACATGGAAGGTGGATGGTCCTGTGTCTGTACACTCCTAGAAAATGAGGAAGGTAGGGAACAAGAATTAAGATACTATTCCAGTAATATCTTCATTCTATTTGTATGCTTGTTCAAATAAACTCAAAAAGCTTTGGGACAAACTTTCACACGGCGAAAAACCTCCACTCTAAGTCATGTTGTCAAGGGATTATTCTTCTGAAAAACCACAATTCCTACACTTCACAAATTTCCAGAAAGTTCTGAGAAAGACAGTAATTGGTGGGCCATATTGCCAATGGGGTCCACAGAAGATAGCTTTATAACAATGTAAATCTTCAGTGTAAATCAATTATGTGAAGCTTCTTGCCCCTTTTTGTAAGGGGTTTTGCTACTTCAGGGCTTAAAAGTCTATCCCATGTTAAGAAAAAAAATCCAAAAGGCTACATCCATGTATTTTGAAATTATTATTAATTTGGTTAACAGGTTTACAAACACAAAGCCACTCCAGATTTGATGTGCTAGATCTATACGGGTTATAAGCAATCTATACAATAGGAACAAACATTTGCCCTTGATCCTTATTTCAGTTGTATTCCCTGAAGCGGGTGGGATTATGGTCGGGGTAAGCTCTGAGAGATCTGCTTGGAGGCCCTGAGGATATCGGCTTCCCTGGCAGTCTGCTCCTCTCCTCTGCTGCAGGCTGCTGCCTCCCAGCAGAGATGCCAGCCAGAGCAGCCAGCACGTGTGATTCAGCGCCAAGTCTGGCAGCTTAGCTTCAACTCACCTTCACTGGCCATTTAAACTAAAAGTCATCAGTCTTCACTAAAACAGACGACAAATGCACACTTCTTGTTAAAACAGCTTTTCTGCGAAGGCTGAAACTTCAGGCAGAGTAACAAAAACCTGGAGGCGTAAGGGAGAGTGCAGTAATGTTTGAAATTCTGACAAATCTTTCTGCTTTGTATGTATTCCTGCAACCTAAGACTCCTCTTTGCCCATCCTATCTGGTTCCATTTCATAAATTACATTTCATAGCATGTCCAGTCTCCTATGTCTCTGAGGAAAAGAGAGATCATTTATTTCCTCCGTGTTTTCCTAGTGTGTCATGATACAAACATTACAATGTGTGAGATCTTTCCAGTCTCTCTTGCTCCTGAGCATCCCAGTCTGAACCTGAAGGGGTTTTTTAAAGGGAAACTACAAACTGTTGTGAGGCTTGACCAATAAAAATCATGATGCTCTGAATCACGCCATGAACCGCACCATTTCTCTCCACTCTTAAGCTTGATGTGCTTTTAAAGCATTCCAAAAGTAAAAGTTTATCTGACTTTCTACCCACATCCTGTGACTAGCGGGACATGCGTTGTTGTGGTATGGATGTATCACAGTGTGTGATTAGCACATATGTGATACGGACATACTGTTTGGGATGTGGTGAACTTACAAAGCTCTTCATGAATGTTACAAAACTAGAGGAGAAGACAGTGCTGGCACTCAAGGGGGAAGATTTATCCTAATAGTTTTATTCCTTGCAAAAGAATGTGATTTTCTATACAAGGCATATGTAAACTTGAAAGTAAAGCAGCTTGTTATTTCTCCTTGAAGACCTTCAACCTGTCAGGCTTTAAGGAATAGGAAAATAGCCAAAATTTGGTGAGAACAGAAGATCTCAAGTAGACAAAAACCTTACTAGTGCTGTTCATAATTTTATTCTGAACTTTATTTAAATTCTGAACTTTATTTCATTTTCTAAAGATAAACTACATATTTGATAACAAAGTTCATTGAGTCTTTCTGCATAATGAAGAGAGAATGTTAATGGTAGAACATGAAAGATTTCACAATGCTTTTTCCCCAAAGGTATTCCACACTTGGTTGAGATTCAAGGGTCATGCATTCTGGATCCAGCTCCTCATACAAAGTTTCTGAAGAACACAGAATAAATTATTTTGCCCTTTTGTGCCTCAGTTTCCCTCATTTGCCAGGAAACTATTCTGACAGAATGAGAACACATCATAGTCTGGGTTTTTAATGGAGGTACAGGCAGCTGAAAGATAGATCTCAGTCCTGATATCACTAGGGCTTGTCAGAGCATCATCTGACAGAACTATATACCCACTGATGTACTTTATTGTGTCCTTGCAGGTTGTTTAGAAATTTTTAAAAACACATTGGAAAGAAGTAGCTGGGCTGACTAAACGTATGCTCATATAAGTATGGTTCTAACCACCACATCATGATGAAGACTTCTAGATCATGTCTCCAGAACTTTCTGCTGCACCATCTGAAGTACAAATCGTCCTAAGTGAACAACGGGACCAAAAATCTCTTTGGAATGTGTCACAGTGGTTCAGCATTTCCAAAACTGGAAAATAAGAAAGTGACAAGGAGATGAAATATAGATGAAATTTAGAGATGAAACAAATAATGAATGTAATCCCTTGCCACAAGGCACTCAAGGTGTCCATAAGATCTCGTACGTATGGACGAAAATCTGTCTTAAAATTAACTTCTGGTGACAACAAAATGTTAGCCAAAACCATTGCATTTTCCTGGTGTTTATGCTGCATTTCTCATTATTATATTTCCACAGATCTGTAATACCCCTGAAATTACCTCTTATCCATCCATTCATCCTGCCTCGGAGTTCATTTGCATTTCCTTCCATTACTGACCCTGACACTTTGCTTTCACTTGAGAATCCCATTGTTCTGCTCAAACTATTTATATTCTAGTCCTTGGTTACACTTCAGTCCATGACGTATTTCTGAATTAGTTACAATCCCAGACACATTATTCAATCTACTCCTTTCTTTTCTCAGCATCTTCTCTCTCTATCAGAATTCATCCTCCCACCTAGTTTTTCATCTGCCATGTAGGTCAAGGATGGCTGATCTTTATTCACAGTTCACAACCTAAAAATATGAAATAGCACCTTTTTACCTACTTCCTAAGATTTTTTTTTTTAAAAATAGTTAACATATATTTTGTCTACAACAATCTTTCTTAATAAGACACCATTATGGGGTTCACAAAATGCTCTACGTAGTCAGGAAACTAGGCAGGAAATATTCCTACCAGTCAGCTGTACCTTCAGCAGTTCTGCTCGCAGCTGACCCAAAAACGTGCACAAATGTGTTTTGTGGATAGTTGTTGGGTACTTACTCCATCAGGTTTGCACCTCACCAACAGATGCTGGTTCACTTTGTGATTCTGATAGATTTTTGGGAAAGATTTTATGTCATCCATTCTGTTTTCTCTGTGCCAAGTAACGGCAAGATGGAATAAACTATTCTGGTAGTCCTGATGGATGGATGGATGGATGGATGGATGGATGTAGTGGGTCAAGAAATGTATCTTTCAGATTTTCTAGCAAGTACACTCCCAGAACCAACTTTGAAAGGTTAGTGCATACATCCAGCATCTGATCTTCAGTAAAGTGGGGAGAACTAAGCGTTTCATACTGATGTTAATAAGGCTTGGGACAGTTCGTAAAAAGGCAAAACTAGGAATGATTTTAATACTGCATTTTGTAGCAACCTGCATGTAATCAGAGTTTGTTCTGCATGTTTTCCTTTAACTGACCTTTGTGTCTGTTTTTCAGGACATTGTTTACTCTGTCTGTATTATGCTGTCTGGCTTTATAAATGGATCTGTTGTGTGGTAAAGTATCAAATGTTTTTTTTTTTCTGAAATCTAGACAAATTATGCCCAATGCTTTCACCTTCAATGGGTTCAACAAAATCAATTCAGTTATATTGGTAATGTACTTTCCAACGCTCAGCAGCCATCTAGGCCTGAATTTTAATGAAACCAAAACACTGTGTACAGGCTGCTGCATGAGTAGTAATAATACCTTGCACTTATATAATAATAATTCTATTTGCTAGGCAAGATACAAATGAACAACCCAGAATGCAATACCAAAAAAAAAAAAAAAAAGAAAAAATTAGAAGTCAGTATATTTTCTCAAGCACCGTTACACCTGAAAATACAGTGAGCTGTAATGCTTTGTTTTTCTTTTCTCCCTCCCCAGGCCCCCTTAAGTAGAGAGCTACAATAAGTTTAGCTACTCAGTACTGATGCGAGCTGTTGCACTGAACGCATGACGATGTGTAACCAAGACAATCTCCAGGTACTCTCTGTACTGTTTTGTGCACTGCATAGCATATAGAAGAAAGTAAATCTGGAATTATCAGCCAGCTAGTAATGAAACAGCTAAGTCTGGGACCTTTTCCTACCACCTGTGTTAATACAAAAGAGCTAATTCCAGATGACAGTCTGGTCCCTCATCTGTATGACTGCATTACCTCCTATTGTCTGGCTGGCTGAGCCCAGAATCCTGCAGTTACACAGGGTTCATCCAACATTAGGTCTGATAGCAGATTCTTCAGGTGCTAAATGTGAACACTTGCAGGAAGTGTTTTCCCAAAAAATCCAACAATGCAAGCTGTTGGATGTCTAGAAAAAAATGGAGAATATCTCGTCTTGTGCTAAGGCAGTATTTTACTGCTGAAAACAGTAATTTACCACCAAAAGTGGAAGTATGGGCAGGACAATGTGTGCTAAATTGAACCAAACACTTCTGAAAGGGTATTTATATACCTATTTTCATTTGCTAGTCTTAATGTAGTTATTGAAAAAGGTCTGTTTATGATTTTCTGTTTTATTTCACATGGTTTCACAGAAACTTTAAAGCAATTAAGGGGAACTAGCACATAATTGTAAAGACTCTGGACTCAAAGTATTGTGCAATGGTACCATCTGCATCCTCCTGCTTTCTCTTGCCATTGCTGTTACTGTTGCATTTATGATCCCAGATTAGTTACTCACACAAGACATTGGGCACCCTGTAGTCAGGACAAATACTCATTTTCCTTGTCCTCCTCTCGTTGCTAAAGCTTTATGAACAACCCCTCCTCCCTTAAGTGTTCGAATTACCAGTGTACTACTAAGAGGAAAACTATCACTGTTTTAGCTTGGAGTCAATATTTACATGATTAACACACCATAGTGTGATGTCATACTGCTGTGAAATACCTTGACATGATGCGTCATAGCAAAGGATCCACAATTAGAATTGTGTCTCAAGAAATAGTATAACATAAACAGAAGAAGTCCTACAACACATTTCATCCTAATTTAGAACAGAGATTTTCCACACAACTTTTGCCATGACATGAAAGTCTACACTTTACAGGTTTTAGTTAATGTCTCTTGAAAAAAAAACCCACCACATTTGCAATGTATGTATTATTTCCCCTCTGCTAGCGTTCTTAGAACTCCAATTCTGTTCTTGTTCTTCTTTCAGCGGTGTGTATACTGCGCAGAAGAGGGTTTGTGTGAACTGTCATAGTTTCGGTTGAATGAAGCTATAATAATGCTTTTTCTGAGAGTTTGGTCGAGGGCCTCTGCTAACACTGTGCGAAAGCATCAAAAACACAAATTGGAGATGCGTGCTCAATGACTCTTTGCAAAGCTCTCATCAAATGTACTTTCTTCTTTATTAGTACCGTAAACGCTCTAAGTGAGGAAAAATCATTTTGTACATCACTACAGAAGAGCTTGGTTGGAAATGTGTTATGAAATATGCAAATAATTTTCTACTCACAATAGGACAAAAATGCACCTTGTAATTATTTACGTTATTTTGTGAGGACCCAAATCAGGATCCTTGGGGCCTGAATTCAGGGAACCTGAGCACTCACAGATTCATTGGCAGCTGTAGCTGTGTGAAGTCCAGGAAATATACATTTAAGAATTTTAATCATTACATAATTAAAGACAGGGGATACTACAATTACATGACACTTAAATTATGCAAATTGTATCCGGAGCATGGGTCTAATAAAGCCTGGTTCGTATTGCGTTGTGTCCATGCTGCCCCGTAAGCTTCAATTCCAGCTTTTGCTGGGCTTAATGTCACACGTGAAAGTACATACTCAGTTGTCTAATAAAGACTGAGCTCAACTTCTTACTTGTTGGAGGAATCAATAAGGTAGTTGTACTCTAAAAAAAATAAAATAAAAAAAAATAAAATTATAGTATATCATTTTATTTGCAGACTCTACCCTGTCCATTAAATTTGGGTGGAATTGGTCAACAGTTTAAAAAGTTACTGAAGAAATAAGCCGGACACCCAGAAATGCATGTCTGCAATGCAATATGTTTCATTGCTTTCAAACCATAGCACAAACTTGGAACTGCATCCTCAACCAGTGTAAATCTATTTTGCTCAACCAGTGCAAATCAATAGTGCTTCTGTGAAATTATTCTGATTTTTGCCTGTTGAGATCTTGATCTTAAATAATTTCTGTTAGAAATACCTGTTTTGCTGGATTCGTTGTACCTTAATCAACATTCAGTTTTCCTTACAATCTCTAGGGCAGTAAGGAACAGGCAAAGGCTGCAGTTTCTGCAGCTCTGTTAGAGAATTTTAAGAGAGGGTTCGGGCTGATTTATTGGATATTGAGTAACATTACAGAAAATATTCATCATCCTTCAATCCAAGGTGGGAAGGTGTTCTCAAAGATCTCAAATTTACTGCTGATGAATTGTTACATCTAAGGATCAAGGTATAAAAGCGGGGGGGAAACACTATGTTCAAGAGACATCAAAAAGTGGATAACATCTGTAATGTCAAATGAACAGGCTGTGATAAAGGAAGTGGCTTTTAGAGAGTATTTCGATAATAATAATAGAATACAGTTTCAAATTTCACTTGTTGGATCACTTTTTGAATAGAAACTGAGGTTAATTAAACTTTTAAACTGTCACATTTAGTACTATTAACCGTATAATATATAAAGAGGTAGTGCTTATTAGAAAGAGATAATGTTGACTAACTAAAGGTTTAGGGAGGTGGTAGAGCAAGCTTAAAAAGAGTGTATGCCATTATGTAAACCCAAGCATTAAACTTCAGTGTGGATGACTGATATGTCTTTTAAGTTAAATGAAAGCAAAACAGAGCTTTAAAAATTATAGGAAAGAAAAGATCTGCAGTATTGTTAGAATTTTATGTGAAGAAACACAGGGACTATAAAGAGGGCACTGAAAGTACAAATGGGAATAATGAAGCAGTACTGCTGAAGAATATTAAGATAAACATAAGAGGCTCTTTAAATATGTTAGAAGACAAAAATAGAAAAGAAAATATTAAGAAATTGAAGGAGAAAACAAAGCATGGCAGTGTGAGTAGCTGAAAATGAGTAGGCAGGTGAACCACATCTTGACTAGGCGATTGTCATCAACACAGATCTTCAGGCTTGGGTTTCCACCTGCTTTTGGAAACAAACTGAAATAACTAGAGCGGTAGAATAAGAAAAGGACACACCTGATATGGATCCTGTCTGTAAAAGATTGCATTCAAGGGTGGAGAGTGAGCTCAGAGTAACTATTTGGAAGGGTTTTTCAGATTAAGTCAGTGATGGATCTAAATGGTTGTCATCTCTGGAAATCACCACTTGTTGATTTTTACAGATGTAGGAAGAGATGCTAAAGGAAGGAAACAGAGATGAGATGGAAAGCCCATTAGATTTATAGCTTTTGGGGCTAGTTAGAGGTGGTTTAATTGAAATCTGAGGATTTCTTATCAATGTCAAGAAAGATGCTTTCCTTGATTCAGTCCCTTAAACTTTGGTTTGTATTTCTTGCATTTCCTTTTGAAGCAGCTGCTGTTGACCACTAGTGGATATTCATCCTTTGCTAGATTAATTATGTTTCTTCTTTTCTTGAGTCCCATGAGAACTAAAATCAGAATATAACTCCTGAGACATAAAAGCTCTTTTACTGCAGACAGTAGTTGTGAGCTTTTTGTTCTCTGATTTTGTGTGGCTAATAAGCAAGACCCAGGGCATTGCTGCTTTTCTTAATGTGCTGATTTTTCTAGATGATGGAAGGAAGGGGAGGAGGCATGACATTTGCAGTTTGTAATTATGCATACCTGGGTCCTTTCATTCTCAAAATAGTAAGTGATAAAACCAAAGCACGTTCTTTCCTCTTGGTGCCTATTCGGTACATAATGCATCTGTATTATGTGATAATCAGCAAATCTCCCACTTCATTATAATATATATAGCCAGAAGTTGCAGGAGTTCACATATTCTGTTTTATTCAATTTAGCGTCTTGTGGAGCCCTCAAAAGTGTTGCAAAGTTTGGCCACTAGCGCTCTTTGGAGTATATATTGCCATGAGATGGAGATGTGCTGAGTATTCAGGAAAGAAAGAGAGTATTTAAAAGAAGATAATATCATCACAGAAGACAGCAATGAAATAACTTTTAAGCATTCAATTAGGAGACTCTAAAGCCAAAGAACTTTAGAAAAAACAGCAAGGGCAGCTAATAACCTTAATTCAGTAGTATCCTGGCAAAGGTTAGCAATGTACTTGATACAAAGGGAAATATGGTAGGAGGTTGCTGAGTGAGCAAGCATGCTAATGGAGATACATAAACTACATTAACTGATGGGACTGTGGAGTGTAAGCCTGGCTGAGCTTTTAATATACAAACTCTATTAATTACATGATTTAAGAAAAAAGAATGTATTCAACAATTCTCCTTCTCTCTTTCTCACTCTCTCTCTCTCTCTCTCCCTCCTCCACCCTCCCTTAGCTTTTGTGGGAGGAGGGGACAGGTTAGAATGCTGGAATAGGAATCAAAAAGAAGCTTGAAAATTGTTTTGAAGTGTTTTCAGAGAAATCAATGTCTCTATTTTTGCAAAACAGAAAGAGTAATATAAGAAAAGCTTAGGAAAAGCAAACATTTCAGGGATCAGAGATCTCACAGAAAAGGTGATGTGGCCCAATGCAGAGACAATTCAGGAAAGGAAATCTAGCTTTTATTTTTGCCTCTGCCACTAAACTTCCATGTCACGATTGGCATGTCACGTTGTCTGACTGCTCTCCCAAACAGCCTTTCTCAAAATGGGCTGCAAGTACTTCAGGGATGGACTGGTTCTTATTATATATTTGTGTTGTATATTGGCAGTTCTAGGTATTGCCTGTGATTTTACATCTTCTGAAGCATTTGCAAGCTGCAAGGGAAAAACTATGCGTTATAACACCATTATTATTATTATAGTTATTGATATATTATTACTTATAATAATACTGGTCATGCTAGAATACGCTGTGTGATAAATGATGCTGATAACTTATTTTGAGTAATACTGTACGCTGCAAGTGGTCCCCCTCACACAGTGGCTCTATCAACATCGCTGATTGTTGTTTATTATGAATAAAGTTGTCAGCACCTGATTGACTATGTGTTTATAATAAGAATAAGTTTATTTAACTCCCAGATTAATTATATGCCTCTTAAGTCAACATTACCCTTCCAAAGAAGTGTGATGGTTAAATGAGATACTTTAAGTAAAAACAAAAATATCAATAACAACAACAACAAATTCACATGCATCTACAGATATGGTGGCCAAGAGTGTTTAGCCTTCAAATAAGTATTTTAACACAAAGGTTAAAACTGAAGCAAAATAAAAGTGAAGGTGCCTGTACAGTTCTTATTCTTTTAATAATAATAAGCCTGTGCATCATAGTTGCAGAGAAATGGAAGAAAAAAAGATATAACAGGTAGGTCACAAACTCTGGTAAGCCAAAAGATTTGAAGAAAGTACATACAATTCTGCACTGAGCATCTCATTGCAGAGGAAACTGGGCAGGAGACTCGCCAGGAAAACCCTTCATCCTAACACAACAGACTGGACAATGTGGGGATTTGGGGAATGGGACTTCAAAGTGAAGGAAACTTCATGGCCTATCCAGACACCAAAGAAACTATGTGCACGTTACTAAAGCTGTAAATATTATGCTTGATATAGTTAATGTCAAACTTTCCCAAAGTCTGAAAGAGAGGGAATCCAGAACCCTCCTTCAATTTGCTTTCTCTACGTTGTCCTAACCTCGTACGCTTGCTGTTAGTGAGCGGCTGGTCTGAAAGAGAGAAAGTCCTTTTCTTCAACCTCTGTCATGTCCCATCCCGTCCCCGTCCGTTGTCCCCCCCCCGCCCCCCGCTTCTTTGGCACTTTTGTATTTTAATCCAGCCACTTCAGTCTGAGAAAAGGGGATTTTCTTTTCACCAAACCCTAAGGAAGACCCTGGCTTGGATAAAGGCAACACACGTATATCTTACTACATACTTGTGTCCCGTCTCTAGTGTAAGGACACAGATTGCAGAGCATAGGAGGAAACCTATTTGTTCTTCGCTTGGTCATCCTGGTGATACTTCTGGCATCAGGTCTATCAGTAAAATCCGGTGTCAAAGCACAGCAGCAACTGTTCAAGTTGCAAAGACATCATCAGTGCCATAAACAAAGTCTCTGCCCGTTCATGCTGGCAAGTAAAGCATGGAGCTTCACCATAGCTGTGCTATAAAGCCCACTTTGATAAAGCCAGTTGATAGTCATTGTGACAGCATCTGTATATATCTGGTTATATATCACACCCAAACCATTTCCGATCATTTCCTTCTTAGGATGCAATAATGTTTCTTCAAATGCTTCAGATCCTATCTAAAATTAAATGCTGGATATTCTGTACCAGCCTGTGGGAGATGGAATATTTTTTCTTAAAATCTGTGCTTATCAGTCACAGACATACTTTGTCCTTTACATGTGGTGTCATTGGATACATCCCAAAATTATAGCCTTGTGGTGAGAAACAGACATTTTATTTGATTTTTTTTCATTCAATGATGCAAGAAAGCTCTGACCAACTAAGGTGTAAAGTTTAGAAAAATCACAATTAAGGAAGAAAGCTCCAGCTCCATAGGGACAGAGAAATATTAAGCTACATCTTGCTAAGCACATAGCAAAAGCAAAAAAAAAAAAAAAAAAAAAAAAAGGTGATGTGATGAGATGACTCATTCTGGACACAGATATTGCAAACGGTGAGGAATTTAATTGCCTTGCAATTAAAGGGTGAAGGCACAGACAGGGTGATAGCTTCTATTAGGCAGGAAGACAGCTCCACTACAATGATTCACTCCTAAAAAACAAAGACTTCTGAAATACCGTGATCATTTGTAGATGTTTGGAGGAGAATTAATATGTGAAAACAGGAAAATTCATGTAGGCTCTAACAATGACAGACTTGCCTCAAAGGCTGGCTTGAATGTCTACCTACCATATGAAGCAGATAAGTTCTTATTATAAAAATGTCCAGTGAATTCCAAAGCATAGTTATTTTACCATTGCAATTCTATAAATGAGACTTAGAAATCTACTAAATTAGCTTTCTTTCCCCCCGCCCCTTTCACTTTATTGGCAAAACAGAGAATTCTCCACAGAGAATACTAACAGCAAATACTGCTAAGTGAAACGCGATACGTTTGAGGCCATTTCCCTGGTAAATAACTATGAAGACATCCAAATGGAAACAGTGTCATTAGAGATATAGCTCACCTAGAAAAAAACACCGCTTTTAGTAATTTTGTTGTTGTTGTTGTTGTTGATAAGGTGAGGAAGAAAATCGGAAGCTAGGGGGTGAGAGAGTTACTAGTTAGTATAGGAAGAAACAAAAGCCTACTCGCAATTCACAGAAGGCTAGGTTTCCCAGATGATAAGGGGGGTATTGCTATGAGAAAAATCCCAGTGAAAACCCTTTTTATAAAATCATGCTTTATCCCAACATCCTCTTGTAACAGATTAATAGGCAAGCTGTCTAATCTCATGTTCCTTTCTATTGTCTTTGATTATCCAGATATATTTGGTGTCACCCAAGTGGCTCTGTGATAATTGGGATTTTGCTGTACCAGCATCTGAACTTTATTATTGTATTTTAGTAACTTGGATCCCTTGCCAGCATCCTTTAATACATCAGAAAATAAAAAGATTGTTTATAGCCCAAGAATAAGAGGGCTTGTGCTCATCCTCCTTAAAATTTATTTTATATTTCTGTTGCTGAAAAATCCACCTTGCACTGTATAGCAAACTATTGGTATCTGATCATCAAGGAGTGGGGGGAACCATGGGCGTTGGTGTGAAACACAGTGATTCTCTCACTCTGTCACCCTAAAAGTTATCTCCCCCCTTCTACTTTTTAGTGTGTTGTTATTGTGTTTATGAAATAATATGGGCTCCCTCTGGTGACTAATTGAACACCTGCAAATTCCCAAAGCTTTTAATCAGACTGAAGCCTCATGGATCAAGGCATCTGCCTGTGTGCGGGAGGATGCCATGTCCTTCTACATTTCTGTGTGTGTATAAATTCTGTAAAAAACCCCCGTATAAGCACCAAATCCAAGAGACAGCCACCTATTTTTTTTCAAAACTCCAGGCATGTAGTTTCTACTCTAATGTTTTCTAACCATTAAAGACCACCTACTGCAGCTAAGCAATGCAAGGCTGGTGCCCTGGTTCTGGCAAGGATAGAGTTAATTTCCCAAGGAGCCAGGACAGGTGACCCAAGCTGGCCGGGGGGCTATTCCATACCATGTGACATCATGCTCACCATAAAAGGGGGCTAGTCGGGTAGGGGAGGGGCGGCGCGGTTTTCGGCGCGGTTCCGGGACGGGCTGAGTGTCTGGTCGGTCGGTCGGTCGGTCGGTCGGTCGGTCGGTCGGTCGGTCGGTCGGTCGGTCGGTCGGTAAATTGTTCTCTGTTATCACCCATTGTTAATATTTGTTATCAGCACTGTTGTTGATTGTTTCTTCCCTCTCCCTTGCTGTCCCAGTAAACTGCCCTTATCCCAATCCTCGAGGCTTTTGCCATTGGTTTCTTTCCTGTTCTCCTCCCCGTCCCGCTGGGGAAGGAGTGAGTGAGCGGCCGCGTGGCGCTCAGCTTCCGGCTGGGCCTAAACCACGACAGTCCTTTTTGGCGCCCAACGTGGGGCACGAGGGGTTGTGATAAGGACAAGTCTGACCCAAGTGTGTTAAAGAAAATTGTCATAAGAATTTATGATGTTATTGAAACAGTCACTGGTCATAATGATGTTCTGTTTGATTACATGGCTCTGGTTTGTAAACCCGTGTTTACTCTATGCAATCCCTGCGGTGCTGTTGATCACCTCTGGGAGAGGGGTTCCTGTTCTCATGTTCTTGTATTGTGTGATAATGACTTATGATAAGATATCATCGACAGTGATGAGTCTGAGCTGGTACTTGTACGTAGCATTTTGGTCAGGCCTGTACCTCAGTCAGTATCTTTCAGAATTGATTAATAATTGCACCAGATCTATGGGGAAAACAGGGGGGGATACCTTCTCCCACTCTTTCACCTCCTCTTTTCCCTTTTGGTTGGTTACAACAATTTTTGAGAATTTTGAATACCCTTGGAATGTTCAGGTCAGTATATTCCTATTGTTAGGTCTCCTGAATGTTTTCCAACTCCTGTTCAGGGTTAGCAAAAATTGTTTCAAGAATATCACCCAGGGATATTCCCCAAGACTGAATGGTCAGGGCTGGCATGGCATGTGGGAGAGTATGGGCGTGTATCTAGAGACCTTTTCACCCCCAATGGTTTGGAGCTTCACTCCTGAACAATTGCAAGACCCTGATAAGATGGTAGAATATTTGAAAGGAAAATGCTGTGGGGATTCTAAGGAGACACAACTTACTGCGCTGTGCTGGGCCCTGGCCACAGTTTATCAAACACTGCTTGACAGTAGACAGCACCACCCAGAGGGAGAGAGCGGACCCACAGGCACTGCAGCTGCCCAGGCCCCCGCAACAGGCACTGCAGCTGCCCAAGCCCCCACAACAGGCACCATAGCCGAGCCAAAAGATCAACCCATACCAATATCAGTCGCCCCTATACACAAAAAGAAATACACGAAGAAATCGGTTCGCATCGTGAGAGATGATGATGAACCGGGGCCATCACGAGAACAAGAAGAAGAGCCAGAACCAGAAGTGATCACCCGATCTCTGTCCCTGAGCGAGCTGCGAGATATGCGGAAAGACTTCAGCCGCCTTCCAGGGGAGCACATTATTACCTGGCTGCTCCGCTGCTGGGATAACGGGGCCAGTAGCCTGGAACTGGAGGGCAGGGAGGCCAAGCAGCTAGGATCCTTGTCTAGGGAAGGGGGCATTGACAAGGCAATTGGGAAGAAGGCACAGGCCCTCAGTCTCTGGAGGCGACTCCTGTCAAGTGTGAGGGAAAGGTATCCTTTCAGTGAAGATGTCGTATGTCGGGCGGGCAAGTGGACCACCATGGAGAGAGGTATCCAATATCTAAGGGAATTAGCTGTGCGGGAGATGGTTTATTACGATCCAGACAACACGCAGTTGCCCACAGACCCTGATGAAGTCCAGTGTACCCGACCCATGTGGCGAAAATTTGTGCGAAGTGCACCATCATCGTACGCCAACTCACTGGCAGTAATTGACTGGAAGAGTGAAGAGGCACCCACAGTGGATGAAGTGGCTGGCCGACTCCGGCAATATGAAGAGAGCCTTTCTTCCTCCCTCGTCTCGGCTGTGGAGAAGCTGTCCCAGGATGTCCGGCAACTCAAAGAGGATATATCGTACTCCCCACCTGTACAGACCCGTATTTCAGCTGTTAGGAGTAAGCGTTTTTCTGCTCCGGAGAGGGGATATAGAGCATACACACCACGAGGTGTCCTGTGGTTTTACCTGCGTGACCATGGAGAAGACATGAGGAAATTGAACCATTGTCTAGTTTGCCCGGTCTCTCAGAGGACCCTTCTGTTGTAGGGTTGCTGAGGGTTGAAGAGCAACAGGTGCCAATTGCTACTACAACTGTGCACCGGCGGCAATACCGCACCAACCGAGACTCCCTGGTTCCCATCCACAAGCTAATTCGTCAGCTGGAGGGTCAGGGAGTGATCAGCAGAACCCGCTCACCCTTTAACAGTCCCATATGGCCAGTGCGGAAGTCAAATGGAGAGTGGAGGCTGACAGTAGACTATCGTGGCCTGAATGAAGTCACACCGCCAATGAGTGCTGCCGTGCCAGATATGCTGGAACTTCAGTATGAACTGGAGTCAAAGGCAGCCAAATGGTATGCCACAATTGATATCGCTAATGCATTTTTCTCGATCCCTTTGGCAGCAGAGTGCAGGCCGCAGTTTGCCTTCACTTGGAGGGGTGTCCAGTACACCTGGAATCGACTGCCCCAGGGGTGGAAACACAGCCCCACCATTTGCCATGGACTGATCCAGACTGCACTGGAAAAGGGTGAAGCCCCAGAGCACCTGCAGTACATTGATGACATCATTGTATGGGGCAACTCAGCAGAAGAAGTTTCTGAGAAAGGGAAGAAAATAATTCAAATCCTGCTGCAGGCTGGCTTTGCCATAAAACGAAGTAAGGTGAAGGGGCCTGCGCAGGAAATCCAATTTTTAGGAATAAGGTGGCATGATGGGCGGCGGCAGATCCCAATGGATATTATCAACAAAATAGCAGCCATGTCCCCACCAACCACCAAAAAGGAAACACAGGCCTTCCTAGGTGTTGTGGGTTTCTGGCGAATGCACATTCCAAATTACAGTCTGATAGTAAGCCCTCTCTACCATGTAACCCGGAAGAAGAATGATTTCAAATGGGGCCCTGAGCAACAACAAGCTTTTGAACAAATTAAACAAGAAATAGTTCATGCCGTAGCTCTTGGGCCAGTCCGAGCAGGACCAGATGTAAAAAATGTGCTGTACACCGCAGCCGGGGAGAATGGCCCTACCTGGAGTCTCTGGCAGAAAGCACCAGGGGAGACTCGAGGTCGACCCCTGGGGTTTTGGAGTCGGGGATACAGAGGATCCGAGGCCCGCTACACTCCAACAGAAAAGGAGATATTGGCAGCCTTCGAAGGGGTTCGAGCCGCTTCAGAGGTGATTGGCACCGAAGCACAGCTCCTCTTGGCACCCCGACTGCCAGTGCTGGGTTGGATGTTCAAAGAGAGGGTTCCTTCTACACATCACGCAACCGATGCTACATGGAGTAAGTGGGTTGCACTGATCACGCAACGGGCTCGAATAGGAAGCCCCAATCGTCCAGGGATTCTGGAAGTGATCACAGACTGGCCAGAAGGGAAAGATTTTGGAATGTCGCCAGAGGAGGAGGTGACACGTGCTGAAGAAGCCCCACCGTATAATAAACTAACAGAAGATGAGAAACCATATGCCCTCTTCACTGATGGGTCCTGTCGCATCGTGGGAAAGCATCGAAGGTGGAAGGCCGCTGTATGGAGTCCTACACGGCGAGTTGCGGAAGCTGCTGAAGGAGAAGGTGAATCGAGCCAGTTTGCAGAGGTGAAAGCCATCCAGCTGGCCTTAGATATTGCTGAAAGAGAAAAGTGGCCAACACTGTACCTCTATACCGACTCATGGATGGTGGCCAATGCCCTGTGGGGGTGGTTACAGCAGTGGAAGCGGAGCAACTGGCAGCGTAGAGGCAAACCCATCTGGGCTGCCCCACTGTGGCAAGATATTGCTGCCCGGCTAGAGAAGCTGGTTGTAAAGGTACGTCATGTAGATGCCCACGTACCCAAGAGTCGGGCCACTGAGGAACACCAGAACAACCAGCAGGTGGATCAGGCTGCCAAGATTGAAGTGGCTCAGGTGGATTTGGACTGGCAGCGTAAGGGTGAATTATTTCTAGCTCGGTGGGCCCATGACACCTCAGGTCATCAAGGAAGAGATGCGACATATAGATGGGCCCGTGATCGAGGGGTGGACTTGAGCATGGACGCCATCTCACAGGCCATCCATCAATGTGAAACATGCGCCATAATCAAGCAAGCCAAGCGGGTAAAGCCTCTGTGGTATGGAGGGCGGTGGTTGAAATATAAATATGGGGAAGCATGGCAAATCGACTACATCACGCTCCCGCGAAGCCGCCAAGGCAAGCGTTATGTCCTTACAATGGTGGAAGTAACCACAGGATGGCTGGAAACATACCCTGTGCCCCATGCCACTGCCCGGAACACTATTCTGGGTCTTGAAAAGCAAGTCCTGTGGCGACATGGCACCCCAGAGAGAATTGAGTCAGACAATGGGACTCATTTTCGGAACAACCTCATAGACACCTGGGCCAAAGAGCATGGTATTGAGTGGGTCTATCACATCCCCTATCATGCACCAGCCTCTGGGAAAGTTGAAAGGTGCAATGGACTGCTAAAAACTACCCTGAGAGCAATGGGTGGTGGGACCCTCAAACACTGGGACACCCATTTAGCAAAGGCCACCTGGTTAGTTAACACTAGGGGATCTGCCAATCGAGCTGGCCCTGCCCAATCAAAATTTCCACGCCCAGTAGAAGGAGATAAAGTTCCTGTAGTGCGCATGAAGAATATGTTGGGTAAAACAGTTTGGGTCATCCCTGCTTCAGGCAAAGGCAAGCCCATCTGCGGGATTGCTTTTGCTCAGGGACCAGGGTGCACTTGGTGGGTGATGAGAAAGGATGGGGAAGTCCGGTGTGTACCCCAGGGGGATCTGATTTTGGGTGAAAATAGCCAATAAATTAAATTGTATGATGTTAATAGCTATACACTGTATTAATAGTATAACCATAAGAATCACCCAAAACTAATGAAGGATGGACTCTGGAAGTGACTTCAACTGGTGCCCAGGAACTTCATCGAAAAATTACATCTGTGACCTCCAGACTGCGAGCATGGACCATACCAGATACACCAGCCATGGAGAAAAAAAAAAAAAAAAAATAAAAAAAAAAATACTCCGGATGCAGCGTGCAACAATCCAGCAGCACGCACCATTGTTCCTGCTCCGAGACACTGTAATGGCAGATGGAACCCAAAGCCATGGACTAAATGAACTCAATGGACACTTTATAGAGCGATGGCCCATGGAGTAAGAGAATGGTGTCAGTGAAATAATCTGGGCATGATGTAGATGGTATGGAATAAGGGGTGGATAATGCCCTGGTTCTGGCAAGGATAGAGTTAATTTCCCAAGGAGCCAGGACAGGTGACCCAAGCTGGCCGGGGGGCTATTCCATACCATGTGACATCATGCTCACCATAAAAGGGGGCTAGTCGGGTAGGGGAGGGGCGGCGCGGTTTTCGGCGCGGTTCCGGGACGGGCTGAGTGTCTGGTCGGTCGGTCGGTCGTTGGTTCGGTAAATTGTTCTCTGTTATCACCCATTGTTAATATTTGTTATCAGCACTGTTGTTGATTGTTTCTTCCCTCTCCCTTGCTGTCCCAGTAAACTGCCCTTATCCCAATCCTCGAGGCTTTTGCCATTGGTTTCTTTCCTGTTCTCCTCCCCGTCCCGCTGGGGAAGGAGTGAGTGAGCGGCCGCGTGGCGCTCAGCTTCCGGCTGGGCCTAAACCACGACAGCTGGAATTACAGATCTCACATGAAGGCAGTGGTTTTTGCAAACCCATTTTCTATTGAAAAAAACTGAGTCAGGGATGGAAGAGGGAGCTGTCACTGCCATGCAAAAACATGTTGTAGTTTTCTAGAATGTTTCGATCTGATTTGTTTCACAGGAAAAACGCCAATTTTTAAGATGCACAGCATGGTTTCGGGGACTTTTGAGGCATAGAGTTCATAGAAATCACCACTTATGGTGACCTCATCCCTCAGCATGGAATGATGACCATTTTCAGTGGGCAGTTTGGATGCAGCACTCAAATTTGTATTAATATTGTGCAGACTGCTCCTGGTCAGATGGCCTCAGTGGCTGAAAGCCCTCCTAACCGTATTTTTGCTTATAACAATAGAAAAAGTACTTCACAAGAGCTGTTACATCTTGAAACAAAAAATGTTAGTTTAGATGAACAGAAAATAATTGGTTTTGTTTAATGTAATGTCCTTTCAGGGATATAATTTTCTCTAATTTAGGCCATTCTGAAGGTCTCTTACTATTTTTTCCATGCTGCAGCACAGGGATGTGTGAAGTGAGATAAAGACAGAGCATGTTCTTGTTATTAAGCCTTGTAAGGAGTAGTATCCCGGCATCTGAGATCACTGGCAGTTCTCTGTGTCTTTTGGGGGGATAAGAAGGCAACTATAGGAGGGGAAAAAAAAAAAGAAAGGGATAACGTCTTATATTGAGACTCATTCCAGAGACATATCATTTTTCTTACTGTATCAGCATCATTACAGCCTTTAAAACATTGTATAAATGGTAATGGTTATCCACTGTAATATGTTTCATTACACTTTTTCTTAGCAATTTTATAAAACCTTTCAAAGACACAGTAAGAGTTAACTTTATTTTTGGTTTCAGCTTAAGGACTACCATTATGTAGCATCATTCTACAATCTGGTTTGGGTTTTTTTATAGCATAAACACATTTTTTCTACTGTTGCATTTGAAATTGCAATGGTACAGTAAATTCTAGAAGTATTAAACCTCAGTCTCTCACACAACCAGTCCATGGTCAAGTGTTTGGGTTGAGTTAGACTGCTCAATAAATTAATCGTGTCTTGTAAAGGCAATATACTTTTCTTGAAAGTGGTGACTTAGTTTGCTAATCTAATTTGTAAACAGTTCACATACTTTACAAAATTTGTAAAGTTACCTGCTTGAGAGTACTCAAGTCCCTTCCCAGACCCTTCCATTTTCCTCCTGTGAGATCATCTCTTTTTAGATAAGATTTGCATCTCTGGCCATTTATGACCTTACTCTTAAATGTAGGTACATTGACTTCAGCCAGTGTAAGGGAAATTGTTCTAAGAAGATTGTAGTACTGAGTTTCAATATACTGTGAAAGAAACACAATACAAATCTCAGCCTGTCAATTTTGTCAGCTTTAAGGAACAACAGGAGAATTCTACTCGATGTACAAAATAATTTTTAGCACCTGAACAGTTACGTTCCTTAGTGCTTAAGCTGTTAAAACAAACAGTTTGTAATGGCACACCTCAATGTTTGCGTTATTCAAGATTTATGAATTCTGTTACTATTTTAGCAAATACAAAGAATGAAAAATGTGTTTCTTTCTTACCTTCAAGATAAAATTATAATTATTTATGTTGCTTTTGTGTCTTTGCTTTTATTCCACTTTTTAAAAAAAATTTTGTATCCAGAACAATGTCTTAAAGTTTGGGCTTTAGTAGCTCTTTTTTATTTAGCTACAAGCTTTGTATTTTTATTAGCTATGAATGTTGATCTATTGTCAACAATTGGGTTTTTTCCTATTTTCCAAAATTTCCTTGTGCGAGTTCATTGCTGTCTTAAAAATAATGAAGCGGAAAATGGATTGTTCCAACCTTAAAGGTGTAGAAGTGAAAAACTACTGGAAATATTTTGATATTTCTATAATTTGAGACATCAGAAATGTATCTTTCAAGAAAAACTTTTAATTTTTTCACAGTTGAAAGAGAAGTTAATATGTAGGAATTTTACAAAGGGTTTGTTTTTTTTTTCCTGCATACAAAATGCACCATTTTACCTATCGGTTAATCTTGGGAAAAAACCCACTACTTTTACAATTTTTGTAATGCTCAAATGATGTACAAGCATGACTATGAACAGTACAGTAGCATGTTATTGCTTCTGCGGCAGCCACCTTGTTCTTTAACTTGCTTAGCAACAGAAATAGAGTTTTGTTCTTAGAAATACTGGAATAATTTTATGATCCATTCCATTTGCATACTTTCTTACATCTGACAGTCCATTTTGAGCAACTGAAAAAATGCAGGTGCATAAAATACAGGAGGTTTTACAGGAATAATTGTTATTTCAAGAAAAAACCTGTCTCATTCTGAAAGCTGCAACAGTTAATCTTTTCGGGGAGAACAGATTGAAGTGCAAAAGGACTCTTTCCACTGCAGTCACTATTACCGCATTAAACATTGTCAGTTAAAAGCACGTGAGATACTAGGCTTAGTCGTGGACTGTGAACTCTTTTTCTCCTCTACCTTTTCCTACAGATGGTATAGTAGATTTGAGACACTTTGTTCCACATAAACAGTCTTCAGTTAAATGTAAATGTATGAATTAAAAATTCTTTTATGAATGAAAAATTATCATTAGATACCAAAAGAATGAGTATATAGGAGTGGACGATCATTGGTAGGAATTTTTTCATTTTGCAGCTGGGTGACTTGAACAAAACTCCATCAAAAGAGGGCAGGTTCAGTCAAAAACTCTCCAAGGAGTACATATTCTTAGTACTTCTTTACTGTTCCACTTTGGCTAAAAGTTCTTCAGTTTTGAAGGCTCGTGTCAGTGTAAAGTCTCAGAGACTTTGCACCCTGTTTTTAAGGGCAGCACTTAGGCTGAGCTTTTCTCCGACAGCCGCCTTGGCTGCCCTGACCTCCACCTGAGCTCACTTTGCTTTCCCGCCCCACTGCACGAAGGAAAGCCTTGCTTCCTGCAGTCTTTTCAGCATCTCTGAACTTGACACCAGCGCAGTATAATGATGTCCTGTGTGAGCTCCTTTTTTTTTTTTAGCAGGGCACTGAGCTTGGAAGAAAATTTCCAGAGGTAATTGGTAAGGCCAATGTGTGATAACTGTTAGACCCCTTCAGAGGAACTACCTTGAGCCTTACATCAAAGTCTATTATGCATGATACCCACACAAGGCAAGGACTATTCAGATAATCAGTAACAAATCTTTCCAGAATTTTTTACTTTTTTATATTCCATTTTCTCACAGGGGATTGCAAAAGCACCAGTGAGAGCTTTTGAATAACATCATTTTTTACAAGCAAAATCCCAAGTAAGATCATTACTCTTGGTATGCAGTTCCATGCGGTTTTAAGAGAATAACAATTTTTTTTTTTTTTTTTTTTTTACTTTTGTGGTCAGTTTGCATTGCCGGGTACTTTGAGCTATGAAAGCAAGGTCACTTCTGCAATGGCTTGGTTGACTGAGTCAGTCTTGATGTAATAAATGATGGAATTACAGGACAGAACGACACTTTAAAGGTCAAATCAAAGAAACCATGGATGTCACCTTGAAAATTTGACAAAGCAGGGCCTTTTCATGAGGCAACTATATGACTGGAAAGCATGCAATAAGCAGTGTTTGATACTGCCTGAGACTGTCCATTCAATATGGGTTCTCACCTTATGTTAAATAGCAGTATAATGAAGGGGGAAGCAAAACAATCACAACACTAGCAAATCCTTGTCTTATTAAGGAAAAAATAAAATGAGAAAGGAAAACTGAAACTAAATATGAAAATGGTTTTCAGCCGTTGCCATATTTTCACGTCATTCTCTCTCAAACACACACACACTCTTCGTATTTAGTTCCCTATTGGTATGAATACTGTTTTCTAACTAAAACTAAAGGTGTCATATTCAAAGTGAAAAAAAAAATCAATTTAGGGCCATCACAAATAATTCATACTGCATACATTTGTGGACATAGCTAGATGGCTCATGCCTAGATGTGTCCTGGTTTTTTAATCAGAAATAACCTAAACAATTAAAAATGGAAAAAAGCATGTATTTAAATTTAAATAAGTATCATGAAATCAAAGAAAGCGTATAAATTCATTTGCTACACAGAAGTCTTGCAAAAAACTATCATGGGGCATACAATTTATTGAATAGTAAGAATGTAAACATTTCTCATTTAACCAAGTTTACTATATTTTTTTTTTTCCTGTGGATATATATATTCAAAACTTTTGGTATTTAATGAGAGAAGCTGTTCCTGTTTAAGGCTAGAAGTATCGGTTCAGGTTCTCATTAAAATCAAACAAATTTAATTCATTTGGAACACTTTTTTGAGAGGAGTACCCTCATACCTTTGCCTATCTGGTCTTTGATACTGAAGTTTTAGTGATGAGAAAAAAAATTGGAAAAAAAATGGCGCTCTGCTCTTTGGCTCTTTCTTTTTGGTACCACTTTGAGGATCCTTCATTCTTTGTATCCTGGTCACCGCTCCTTTCCTTGAAAGAGCTGAAGGGATGAATAGACTAAGAAATGATGAGAATAATACTGAAGTTTGGAGATGGAATTTTCCATTAGAGTCTGAAGAGAAGAAAAAAGCATTACCTGCTTTCAACTTTTCACTAGCATAACTCTTGCAGATGATGTTGGTAGCCTCATTAGCTTAAGAAATCTGTTAATGCAGGTGCCACCATGTGATAGCTGTCTTTATTCTTGTGAAAGGAAGCCTTAGAATATCTTTAAAATTCAGAGGTTTTACTCTTTCCTGTGTTATGAACATGTTCTGTGATTTAAGTGTAACAAAACTGACAGGAGTTAAGACTGTTTCTGTCCAAATATGCTTGCCATTTTATATATACGTTTTACTTTTAGGGGATACTTTTAAGCTTAATTGTGAGTATCTTGGATATTGTTTTTTAAAGCATTGACCCTCTTGCTTACCAATTCTTGAAGAGATCATTTGTTTCTTTGGGGTTCCTTGTTAAGTTTTATAATCAGCTCCCTGTAAATAATTCCATTTATAATATAAGTATATTCAAATGGCCAAATATTTTCATTATGATTAGAGCCTTACTGTATTGTGCCTGAACAAACTGCTGTTTAAATAGCTGTGCTCTAAAGAATCATTTTTTATCTTAAACATTTTCTTCAAAGTCACATTTAAACTTCAAGCTTTGTTTGAAAGAGATTTCCTAGTGAAAATGTTCCAAATGTTTTACCATTAACTTCAAACTGAAGGAGCTTTCCCCCTTCTTTGACAAGTAAAAATAGAGAGGAAATTCCTGTTTCAGGCGAGGAGTGGCTGGTTTGATAGGCTGGTTAATGTACCACTTACATACCTTATTTTTCATTGGGATCATGGAAAGTGTTACCTTCATACTCCTTATCAAGGGGGATATCATGTTGTTTGAGAAGAAGACATAACCAGTGGGCTGTTTGCCCTTAAATGAAAACCCACGTCTCTGAAGAGTGCAGTCCACAGGAGCTCTGGGCACAGGGGTGCTGGTTTTGGCTGGGACAGGGTTAATTTTCTTCCTGGTAGCTGGTACAGGGCTGTGGTTTGGATTTGTGCTGAAAACAGTACTGATAACACAGGGATGGTTTTGTTCCTGCTGAGCAGTGCTTACACAGAGCCAAGGGCTGTTCTGCTCCTCACCCCACCCCACCAGCGAGTAGCTGGGGGTGCACAAGGAGTTGGGAGGGGACACAGCTGGGACAGCTGACCCCATTGACCAAAGGGATATTCCATACCATATGACGTCATGCTCAGCATGTTCTGTTTGTTTGTTTATTTGTTTCTTTCTTTTAGTTATTAAACTGTCTTTATATCAGCCCATGTTTTCTCACTTTTACCCTTCATATCTCTCTCCCATCCTACCGGGAGGAGTAAGCAAGTGGCTGTGTGGTGCTTAGCTGCCTACTGGGTTAACCACATGTATTGGGTCTGGCTGAGATGGAGTTAATTCTCCCCACAGCAGCCCTCACAGTGCTGTGTATTGGTAGCTAGCAAACTGTTGATAACACACCAGTGTTTTGGCTACTACTGAGCAGTGCCAGCACACATCAAGGCTTTCCAACATTTCTTTTTCCCCAGCAGCAGGCTGGGGGTGGGCAAGATCTTGGGAGGGGACACAGCTAGGACAGCTGACCCAAACTGACCAAAGGGATATTCCATACCATATGATGTCATGCTCAGCAGTAAGAAACTGAGACCAGGGGGAGGAACAGGGCGGGGGCATTCGTTGTTTTTTTTTTTTTTTTACAATGTTTGTCTTCCGGGGTAAGGGACACACTTACTGAAGCCCTACTTCCCAGGAAGTGGCCGGACATCGCCTGCTGATGGGAAGTAGAGAATAATCTTTGCTTTTTGCTTTGCTTCCGTGCGCGGCTTTTTGCTTTAGCTACATTAAACTGCCTTTATCTCGACCCACGAGTTTGGGATTGTTTTTTTTCTCCATCTTCCTTTCTCCCCTCCCTGCCTTGCTGAGGAGGCGAGTGATAGAGCGGCTCTGGTGGGCACCTGGCCCCCAGCCAGGGTCAACCCACCACAGTCCTTTTTGGCGCCCAAGGTGGGGCACGACAACGGCAGTTTAGTATTAAGAGTGCTACAGCTATAGTAGTTATTAAGTTGCAAGCTCCTGTGCAGGTCACGGGGTTTGTTAGCTGTGCTGCTTATCTCTATTTTGCTAAACTTAGGAACATGCTGATACAAACAATGGCTGCTCTGTGCTTTGGCCTAATGTTCATGATCTTACTGTGCTGGGGTAGCTATTTCGTGGGGAGGATGAAGGAACTTGGGAGCATGCTAGTACAAACAATGGTTATGTGCATGGCCCTGGCATCAATGTTATTGCTGTGCTGGGGGAGCTATCTTGTGGAGATGATGGGGGAATACATCTCTCTCTCTCTACCTGCTTTTGACGTGGATGGTTTCATTATGCAGGCTCCTAAGGTCCTTGTTCACCCTTATGTAAGCTCATTAATATTACTAATTCATACTGCTGGCATATTACGGGTGTTGTGGAGTTTGGTTTTGTCCTGGTTTAAGGGGAGACAACTTTTAAGTGAGGCAATACTGAAACGTGCCCTGAGGCAGCCAGTCCCCGGGTGGCAGGGTGTGTGGAAGGATTTGGGCAGGTTCCTAGGGCGATTATCACCTCCTATAGCCTGGGACTTCACACCTGAACAGGCAAGCAATCCCAGCAAACTGACACGCCACCTGATAGAAGGGTGTCTTGCCTACCCCAATGAAAACCAACAGCTTCTAGCACTGTACTGGGGCCTGGCCTGGGCCTATCGAGCCACAGTGCAGAACTCTCAGAGGACTGTGGTTGAGGAAGGCACCCAAACTGCAGCTGAGGACACCGTGGCTGAGATAGGGACACAAACAGTAACAGCTACAGTAATTGCCCCAGTAGTAAAAAAGAAACAGTGGACCAGGAGGTCAACAGGTCCCTATCATCGATTAGTAAGGGAAGAGGAAGAAGAGGAGGAGAGGTTTGAGCAGGAAGCTGGTCCTTCAGCAAAGAAGTGGGAGGAAGGAGTGAGAGAAATAAGACAAGAAGCAGAAACTACCCGGTCTCTGACCTCATCCGAACTTCGAGATATGCGGAAAGATTACAGCCGCCAGCCTGGTGAGCGGATTGCTGCCTGGCTGCTTCGATGCTGGGATAATGGGGCTGACAGTCAGCAATTGGAAGGCAGGGAAGCCCAGCAGCTGGGATCCCTAGCTAGAAACCGAGGAATTGAGAGGGGAATTGGAAAAGAGACAGCAATTTGCAGTCTCTGGAGACGGCTGCTTTCAAGTGTGAGGGCAAGATACCCATTCAAGGAAGATCTTGTTAACTCCCCAGGAAAGTGGACCACCGCAGATGAAGGCATCCAGTACCTGAGAGAACTAGCGGTGTTGGAAGTCATCTATAGTGATCTAGATGATGAGGAGGTCTCCAAAGATCCAGAGGATGTCCTGTGCACACGGGCCATGTGGAGGAAGGTGATTCAAAGTGCCCCAGCATCGTATTCTAACAGCTTGGCAGCAATGTATTTCCCAGATATGGACACACCAACTGTGGAGAAGGTGTCTGCTTGGCTTCAGAACTTTGAAGAAAACCTCTGTACCACCTCCTCCTCCCTACGGGCCAGTACGTCGGCTGTCAGAGGTACCCCAAGAAATCAGTCATCTCCTGCTCCGGTCAGAGGGAAAGGGAGCCCCAGGCATATGCCACGTGGTACACTCTGGTTTTTCCTGCGTGACCAAGGGGAGGACATGAGGAAGTGGGACGGTGAACCCACCTTTAAGTTGGAAGCCCGTGTTCGTGAACTAAGAGGGAAGACAGCTGTTAAGAAGGGGACACCCAAGAAGGCCATCAGTGTAGTTGCTACAGAGACACGAGAAGGCAAACAGCGATCTCCCAGATGTAAAACTAAAATCACCTCCCTTGATCCTGGTGAGGGGACATCTGGTCTGTCACCGCGAGGGTCAGACAGTGAATACTCTGACCAGGAACAGGAATAGAGGGTCCCTGCCTTCGGCCAGGAGGAGGAAAGGGATGACCGGGTATACTGGACTGTGTGGATTCGATGGCCTGGCACATCAGACCCACAGAAGTATAAGGCTTTGGTAGACACTGGTGCACAGTGTACACTGATACCATCAGGGTATAGGGGCACAGAACCCATCCGGATCTCTGGAGTGACAGGGGGATGCCAAGAACTGTCCGTATTGGAGGCTGAGGTGAGCTTAACAGGGGACAAGTGGGAGAAGCACCCCATTGTGACTGGCCCGGAGGCCCCTTGTATCCTTGGCATAGATTACCTCAGGAGAGGGTGCTTCAAGGACCCAAAGGGGTACCGATGGGCTTTCGGTGTAGCCACTGTGAACACAGAGAAGATCAAACAGTTATCTACCCTGTCTGGTCTCTCAGAAGATCCCTTTGTTGTGGGATTGCTGCAAGTTGAAGAACAACAGGTGCCAATTGCTACCAGGACAGTGCACCGGCGGCAATATCGCACAAATCGAGACTCCCTGGCTCCCATCCATGAGCTGATTCATCAACTGGAGAACCAGGGAGTCATCAGCAAGACTCATTCACCTTTTAATAGTCCCATATGGCCAGTGCAAAAGTCTGATGGAGGGTGGAGGTTAACGGTGGACTATCGTGGGCTAAATGAAGTGACACCACCACTGAGTGCTGCTGTACCAGACATGTTAGAGCTCCAATATGAATTGGAGTCAAAAGCAGCCAAGTGGTATGCTACAATTGACATCGCTAATGCATTCTTTTCAATTCCTTTGGCAGCCGAATGCAGGCCACAGTTTGCTTTCACTTGGAGAGGTGTTCAATACACCTGGAATCGACTGCCCCAGGGGTGGAAGCATAGTCCTACTATTTGTCATGGACTAATCCAAACTGCACTGGAAGAGGGTGGTGCCCCTGAACATCTACAATACATCGATGACATCATTGTGTGGGGCAATAAGGCAGAAGAAGTATTCGAGAAGGGAAAAAGAGTAATTCAGATTCTTCTGAAAGCTGGTTTCGCCATAAAGAAAAGCAAGGTCAAGGGACCTGCACAAGAGATCCAGTTTTTGGGAATAAAATGGCAGGATGGACGTCGTCATGTGCCTATGGATGTGGTTAAGAAGATAGCAGCTATGTCTCCACCAGCTAACAAGAAGGAGACACAAGCCTTCCTGGGCCTTGTAGGGTTCTGGAGAATGCATATTCCAGGTTATAGTCAGCTTGTGAGCCTTCTCTATCGAGTAACCCGGAAAAAGAACTATTTTGAATGGGGCCTTGAGCAACAACAAGCCTTTGAGCATATCAAACAGGAAATAGCTCGTGCAGTAGCTCTTGGACCTGTTCGGACAGGACCGGCTGTACAAAATGTACTCTACACTGCAGCTGGGGAGCATGGCCTCACCTGGAGCCTCTGGCAGAAAACAGCAGGAGAAACCCGAGGTCGACCATTAGGGTTTTGGAGCCGGGGGTATCGAGGATCAGAAGCCCACTACACCCCAACTGAAAAAGAGATCCTAGCAGCATATGAAGGGATTCGAGCTGCTTCAGAAGTTGTTGGTACAGAAGCGTCTCTTCTCTTGGCACCGCGATTGCCTGTGCTACACTGGATGTTCAAAGGAAACATTCTCTCTACACATCACGCAACTAGCACTACATGGAGTAAGTGGGTAGCACTAATCACACAGCGAGCTCGACTGGGGAAACCCAACCACCCAGGAATTCTGGAAGAGATTATGGACTGGCCAGAAGGTAGAGATTTTGGAGCACTGCCTGAGGAGGTAGCTCGTGCCCAAGAGGCACCACAATATAATGAGTTACCAGAAGATGAAAGGCGTTATGCTCTGTTTACTGATGGATCCTGTCGTGTTGTAGGAAATCATCGGAAGTGGAAAGCTGCTGTATGGAGTCCCACACGACAAGTCGTTGAGGCCACTGAAGGAGAAGGTGAGTCAAGTCAGTTCGCAGAAGTGAAAGCCATTCAGTTAGCCCTAAAGATTGCTGAACGAGAAAAGTGGCCAGTACTCTACCTCTATACTGACTCCTGGATGGTGGCAAATGCCCTATGGGGGTGGCTACAGCAGTGGAAGAAGACCAATTGGCAGCGCAGGGGTAAACCCATCTGGGCTGCTGCATTGTGGCAGGACATCGCTGCCCGCGTAGAAAACATGGCTGTGAAGGTACGTCATGTGGATGCTCACATACCCAAAAGCCGTGCCACTGAAGAACATCAAAACAATGAACAGGTAGGCAAGGCTGCCAAAATTGAAGTAGCTCAAGTGGACCTGGACTGGGAGCGTAAGGGTGAGCTATTTGTAGCTCGATGGGCCCATGAAACATCAGGACATCTAGGGAGAGATGCAACATACAGGTGGGCTCGTGATCGAGGGGTGGACCTGACCATGGAGGCCATCACACAAGTTACTCATGAATGTGAAATATGTGCTGCAATCAAGCGAGCGACACGAGTAAAATCTCCCTGGAATAGAGGGCGGTGGCTGGGTTTTCGATATGGCGAGGCCTGGCAGATTGACTATATTGGGCCACTGCCACGAACACGCCAAGGCAAGCGCTACATACTCACCATGGTGGAAGCAACTACTGGCTGGCTAGAGACGTTTCCTGTAAACCATGCCACTGCCCGAAACACCATCCTAGGCCTTGAAAGGCAAATTTTATGGCGACATGGTACCCCAGAAAGGATTGAATCAGACAATGGGACTCATTTTCGAAATAACGTCATAAGCTCTTGGGCAAAGAAACACGGCATTGAGTGGGTGTATCACATCCCCTATCACCCACAAGCCTCTGGAAAGATTGAGAGATATAATGGACTGTTAAAGACTATGTTGAGGGCATTAGGTAAGGGGGCATGGAAGCACTGGGATACAAATTTAGCAGAAGCCACTTGGCTGATTAATACCAGAGGATCTGCTAACCGTCCTGGTCCTGCCCAAACAAAACCCCTGCATACTGTGGGAGGAGACAAGGTCCCTGTAGTACACATGGGAAAGTGGCTGGGGAAGGCGGTGTGGATTGCTCCTCCCATGGGAAAAGGCAAACCCATTCCTGGGATTGTCTTTGCTCAAGGACCTGGGTGTACTTGGTGGGTAATGCGAAAAGATGGGGAGACCCGGTGTGTGCCTCAAGGAGATTTAACCTTGGGGTAAAATAATCTGTAATGTGAGTTGTACCTTCTAGGAAGTAATGTAGAAGGAACGACCCAAACCAATGAAGAGCAAGTTTCGCAAGAAGCCAGATGAATGCAACAACAGCCCAAAGCAAGCCGGTGTTGGTGCCCAACAACTGAACCTGAACACCCATCCTGACAGATTGGGCCCAAGTCATAGCCGGTTCATGAACATCTGGAGGAGCAGAGGAAGCTCATGGAATGGGATAATAACATCTATCTGTTAAAGGACTGGAAATAGTAGTTAATAAGAAGTAAATACAATGAAACGGTTGTAAAATATATATATATATGTATTAAAGTGTGTGGAGCGTAAGCACGACACAAATGGTATGGAATAAGGGGTGGAGACTGTATTGGGTCTGGCTGAGATGGAGTTAATTCTCCCCACAGCAGCCCTCATAGTGCTGTGCTGTGTATTGGTAGCTAGCAAACTGTTGATAACACACCAGTGTTTTGGCTACTACTGAGCAGTGCCAGCACACATCAAGGCTTTCCAACATTTCTTTTTCCCCAGCAGCAGGCTGGGGGTGGGCAAGATCTTGGGAGGGGACACAGCTAGGACAGCTGACCCAAACTGACCAAAGGGATATTCCATACCATATGATGTCATGCTCAGCAGTAAGAAACTGAGACCAGGGGGAGGAACAGGGCGGGGGCATTCGTTGTTTTTTTTTTTTTTTTTTTACAATGTTTGTCTTCCGGGGTAAGGGACACACTTACTGAAGCCCTACTTCCCAGGAAGTGGCCGGACATCGCCTGCTGATGGGAAGTAGAGAATAATCTTTGCTTTTTGCTTTGCTTCCGTGCGCGGCTTTTTGCTTTAGCTACATTAAACTGCCTTTATCTCGACCCACGAGTTTGGGATTGTTTTTTTTCTCCATCTTCCTTTCTCCCCTCCCTGCCTTGCTGAGGAGGCGAGTGATAGAGCGGCTCTGGTGGGCACCTGGCCCCCAGCCAGGGTCAACCCACCACACCACAACAATGGATTACAAGAAAGCAGTTCTTCTAAACACTCCACACAACATCAAGGTTATCAAACCCTGGTCTAAGTGAGAAGGCTGGATGCCCATGTGACTGTAGACATGGAAGCTCATGACGAAAGGCTAACGCTCTTTCGCACCCTTTTTCTCTTTCCCCAGAAGATCTGCACCTACATGGTAAATACAGATCCTTGTGTAATCAAGAGTTTTTATTTGGTAAACTTGTGCCCATCCTTTATTAAGGAAAACAGAGATCTCCCAGGGGCAAGTTTTATTAAACTGAGCACTTAAGTTTCTAAAACAAGCAATAAAAAACAAGTATAAATTTTACTCCAAACATCAAATATATAAAAGTGCTAGATTTCTTTTTCCTTTGAAATTTTGTCACGATGGGGTGTTTGTATCAGTCTTGCAGAATAAGGACAGCTTTTTTTCTATATGTCAGTTCATTTTTGCATTACTACTGAGGTTTAAACTCAACAGTGTTTTAACTGGAGTACGTATTGGAGTTTATATGGGTATAGAAGTAAATGGATTTAAAATGCTGTTTGGGAAGCAGCATAGGAATTTCTGTAGCCTTAGGGCTTGGTTTTTTAACTGTGGGAATTAATAGAGTGAGTCAATGTTAGGTACTACAAACTGGTAAGTGTTTCAATGCATACTGCATTCCATGTCATATTGTGGTTAAGATTCATGACCAGGGACCTGAATAGCTGCAAGAGAAGCAATATGATAAAAAAAGAAAAAAAATTTGCCTTATTTGCCTATTTTACTTTTGGCTATATATGGCTGAAGTCTTGTGTGAGGTTTTAGAAACTGTAGTCATGCAAAGCAACTAGACCTAGTATCTTAGTATCACACTGTGAATTCAGTTCATATATTTCAGATCTTTGAAAACTTAGGGAGCTGTGGGATATCTTACAGGAAAACGTAATGAATGTCAGCAATATAAATAAACATAATACAACTTGCTCACTAATCACTAACTGAGCAGTCATGTAAGGTGTGGTTGTTTCTTCATTTCTGCTTTTGTTTCATTTGTGTGTGTGTACTTGGTTTGTTTTCTTGAATACTCTCCCCACTCTCCCCGCTTTTCTTCTTATTATGGAACTGCCTCTTGATAATATGTATTCATTCTTCATTTGTTTCGGTATGGCACAAACACTATACATTCACGTGAAGACTGGAACTGGGGGAGTGCTGAGTAGAGTAACTCCTTTGACTGCCATTATGCCCTTTCACTTGGCAAAGGAAAAGGAACAACATTGTGCCCTTGGAAATATTTAACTTCTATAGAGGAAGTAACACTGATGATGTAGTAACTTGGTAGTTCTTTGGTACTTTTTCTTTTCTTAATCAAAGATTTTTTCCTTCCAATTCCATCTTGGAATTTTAGAATTGAATTTACTGATTTCAGCAATACCAAAGATTTAGTACGGGGAGAGGAAACAGAGTTGCCTTATTCTGAATTCTGCTTCTTTTCTCCCAGTAGAAATGAGGTAGGGTATTGACCCAGTGTACTTTCAGTCATCTAATTGCTAAACCTAAATTAGAAATTAGGAATCTACAGCCCTTATGTGGTCAGTGAAGAGTTATTAATATTTAATTTAGGTGTGCCCAGTTATTCTCTATATGCCCCAAGGATCACGTAGAAAATCTAGGATTTCAGTTAAGGTAGGTTAAATGATACGGGCTTCTGCTTCCGTGGCTTGACAGTTCACATTGATGTTGGTGTCTCTGAGAATGCTTAGCAGTCCTTAAATAGTTTTGGAAAAAAAAAAAAAAAGTCTAGAATTATGTAACTTGAGATTTCTCTTCTGCTTTTTGAGGATGAATGCAGAATTTTGTATTCTGGTCTTTTGACATGGTTATGATACAGGAAAACCTCTCTTTCCTGCCTGAGACTCTCCTGAGATGCAGCAGGAGAAGCAGTAGCCTTTGGGAAGCGGGCACCTTGAGACACACCATCAAGCTGGCTTCAGGATTAAGAATCATTTCACCTAGTTTTATCTTGCTATAATGTGAATATCAACACATGAGTCACCTTGACTCTTTATAGGTATTTAGGAGAAATGGGCACTTCTGACCTATTTTAAATGTCTGTGTTAGGCTGACATGATATGAAATATGTGGTTTCTCTCCATAGACTCTAAGGGGATTCCTCAGCCATATCACTTCATTTTTCCATGTCTCAGCTTAATATGGGCATATTATCTTTCTTGCCCCTTGTTTTTTTTTCTCTTGCATAAGTAGATTGCGGTATTTTCTGTTGTAGGGACTGCTTATCAATGTATTTTTCCTGTGCTAAAACAATGTTTCTCTGTAATATAAACATTGGAGATGAAGGACTGTCCTTTCTGCTGCAAGGTTAAAATACTTCTGAAATTCATAAACCTCTGCTGTTGACTGCACAGCAGAATTACACAGTCCTTTCAAGTTTGGGGTTTTTTTTCAAATATCTTTCTGTTATTATGGGGTTGTCTTACAATATGATTTCAAAATGAAAGATGTTGAAGGAAAAACTGGATGAAAGAACTGTTTCTATCTTTAAAAAGAGCTATATGTATACCCAGATGTATAAAAATGTCAAACATCATGTTCCAGTGCTGAATATGTTTAAATATGTGGTTATAATTATCATTCTGAAGTGATGCCTTTAGTTAAAAATCAATGCTCTGAAGTAATGCTTTTAGATAGTACAATGCTCAGTTGGAAGCTTGTTCTTCTTGACGAGACCTTTAGTCAACATCCATCATTCAAAGAAGATTTAATAAAGCAAATGTGTCTCTCATCTGCTCTGTTTTTATTAGAAGGAATGAAGAGAAACTTTTGTAAGTTGTTCCACAAAAGCAGCCTAATTAAAGGGTAGAGGTATCCACGGTATTTGGAATTATTCAATTCAAAGGACTTTCTTGGTTGTGTTTTTGTTTCCCTGAGGTGAAATAACTGCTCTTGAGAAAACACTTTTTCAGTCTGTGATCTTAAGGTCTAAGGGCTGAGCTAGAAACATCATCCATGTTTTCTAGTGAAGCTGCACTGTTTTCTACAAAAGAGTTTTCAGGAGGAGGAAGAGATACAGTAAGAAAAAAAATGACACAGCTTTGTAGCCTCATGCACAGAATCTCTGCCTGGTTGGATGGGGAGGCTTTGGATGACTTCTTTCCAAGATTCTTCCTTTCTACTTAATGTAAACATTGGACTATTGGATCTAGAAACAAAAAAAAACCCAACCAAATCAAAACAAACCAAAAAAAATCATAAGATTTCTACTTGTCTTGAAACTGCTAAGCAAAAAGTAAGTTCTTCATCCTCTTATTGTGGCTGCCAACCTGATATTTACAGTACATTCTTGGCAATTCCTTGAAGCTAAGGAAAGGAGCCTGTCTCCAGCATGCTGGTTGAACTCTCTGTTCCATCAAAGCTAGCTAGTGACACTACCTTCAATATCACAGCTCGGCTGAAGACTATCAAAACAGAACAAGCGGTTGTGTTTGCCTATGCCCGGAGGAGATTCCTGCCTTTAAATGAGCAAAGCACCTCCCTTAAATCCTGACTGGTGCCAAAGAGGTGGAGGAAAGCATGTTTTCCAGGAGATCTGTGTTTAATGTTTGTGTTGACAGGTTTTATATGTCTCCCTGTTCAGAGGGTGCATGCTTAGACAATCCTCCAGGGACCTGGAGTCCGTCCCAGGTACCTAAAAGGTGCAATCACACACTTCAGGCATCCAAATCTTTTTTGTGTATGTGGCCCCTGAGTCACTTGCTGGACTAACCCCCCTTTGTAAAGCAGCATTAACTGAAGAGGAGAAGTTAAGGTCCTTGTTCAAAGACCCACAACAAATTTCTGACAGAGAACACTGTTGTCCTACATTCCAGCCACCAGCTACGACTTATTGTTTCTACCGCCTGTTTATTGATCGTGCATTTATTTGCTAGCTGCTTGACAGAAGAAGGCCAGCTGATAAGCTAAACATGTGAAAAGAAATTCAACATACCCAAAAGAAAACAACGTACTCGGGAGATTTGCAGCTCTCACTTAAAAGGAGGGCAGATAAGAGAATCATGGGGGTGGTAACACCTCCTCAAACCTGCAAGTTCCTGAAGCTTTTTAATACATGGCTGTACAATTCCTCCTGTTGTTTCTCTGTCAGCTTTAAACCTCATAATCTATGTCTTTGTTCCCCAAGCTTTTCTTCTTTACATGAGTGTAGCCTTTTATTTGAAATCTGTGTGGCTACATGGGGGAGAATAAGCACAGGAACTGGTCCTTAAAGCATCTACCTCATGTTGCCAAGTAACCAGAGAGGGGAGACAGTCTGTTTTCCAGGTCTGTTTTACTTGTGTGAAAGGATCATAGGTAAGAATTTAGATATGCATTTTTAAAGGAAAATCAGCTATCAAAAGTGAATGTTAAGAATGTGCAAGAAACTGACCTTAAGAAATACAGTACAAAAGTACTCCCTTTGCTTTCCCCTTCTAGCTTGTAACCTTTCGGTCAAAACAGAGATGACCTGTGCTCTTAAACATATGCATATGCATAGTCCCACTGAAATCCATGCCTTTGGCATCCGTGTGTGTCATTTGTGGTATAGCGATCCACCTGAACTTCAGTGAGGAGAAACATCTTCCACATCAAAGGAAATGAGAAGAGGAAATGGCTGAATCTACCAAGAACTTTATCTTTGCTTAAGATCAACCACCTGATTTTCCTATTTTCTTACACATTGCTTTGCATCTCAAATCCAGTCATGTGATTATGTTTTCAGTCACTACATGCTGCAGATATAAAAAAGAGCACTATTTGTTGTAGTTGAATATTTCTGTGTTCGTTTTTCTAGTAGTCTCTTCTCCATAGAGTAGCTGGAATTACTTTCATTTTTCAAAAAAAACCCCCAAAACAACAAAATAACAAATAGAGTCAAATATATACATACACGCATAGACATATTTCTTGCTAACGACTAAAAGCATTACTAGGCATACGGGAGAAACAATGGCAACCAACTGCAGAGCCATAGCTGCTGTCTCTGGCAGCACTCCTGCCTGGGGCCTGTCCTTTCAATGACCGCTTCTTTTTGTTGGCTTTTCTCTTGCAGAGCCTGGGGAAATGTACGCTGTGCAGTGGAGAAACCAAACCCAACACACTACTGCCATTTGGAGGCATTCTCTACCCTAAGGTACTCTTTCCTCATATTTGCAAACTTCGTAGCATCTAGGGCTGTAAAGTGAAGCCCTGATCCAGTGTGACTGCCTTTGGCAGACTGTGTCACCTTCTGTACCTTCCCTCGGCAATAAAGAGCACTTAGGCACCTGCTGTAGCTGTGTAGGGTCGTCCTTTACAGACACGCAGAGATAAGAGCCTAAAGTGAAACACCATATTCCCTTATCCAAAGGATGTCATGCTAAATTTTGCCTTCTGTCCCATTAGAAATGAGAACTAAGATTCTCCCAAGTGTACACATTGGTTTTATAAAAAGCCCAAAGCATAATAAGGACTATGACAGAACAAGAATTGGTGACAAAAGCTGCCTTTCTATTGCTGTACAGGAAGATGCTTATGAAAGCGCTTGGGCCAAATTTATTTCTGGTCTACAGAACTTGGCTGCTGGAGCATTCTTACTGAATTGGCTCACGTGGTCCTTTCCTTCGGATTTGGAGGACCTCAAGGTAGCCTATGCCTCGAGGGAATGCTTATTTGCAAAGCTGGTGGATGTGGTCCTCTGTGGACACCGCTGTCTCTCCTGTGTATGCACTGCCCTCATGAAAATGCCATGTGGTAAGTAACACTGCATTCCTTGAGGAGCTGCAAAGACAAGTAAGGACTTGGGGCATCTCTCATATGAGGAGAGACTGAGAGCTGGGACTGTTCAGGCTGAAGTAGAGGGAGCTCAGAGGGATCTTACCAGTACCTGATGAGGGGTGAATAAACAAGAAAGAGTCAGACTCTTCTCAGTGGTAGCCAGAGCCAGGAAAATAGGCAATGGGCACAATTTGAAATGCAGGAAATTCCATTTAAACATAAGAAGAATCTTTTTTACTCTAAGGGTCATCAAACCCTGCACAGGTTGCCCAGAGTGGTTGTGGAGCCTCCATCCTTGCAGATACTCAAAATGCAACTGGACACAGCCCTGAGCAATAAGGTCTAGCTGTCCCTGCTTTGAGCAGGGATGTTGCACTCATTTGGTGGGATAGAGTTAATTTTCTTCATAGTACCTGGTACAGGGCTGTGGTTTGGATTTGTGCTGAAAACAGTGTTGATAACACAGGGATGTTTTTGTTCCTGCTGAGCCGTGCTTACACAGAGCCAAGGGCTGTTCTGCTCCTCACCCCACCCCACCAGCAAGTAGCTGGGGGTGCACAAGGAGTTTGGAGGGGACACAGCTGGGACAGCTGACCCAAACTGACCAAAGAGATATTCCATACCATCTGTCATCATGCTCAGCATATAAAGCTGGGAGAAGAAGAAGGAAGGGGGAGATGTTTGGAGTGATGACGTTTGTCTACCCAAATAACCATTATGTGTGATGGAGCCCTGCTTTCCTGGAGATGGCTGCACACCTGCCTGCCATGGGAAGTGGGGAATGAATTCCTTGGTTTGCTTTGCTTGTGTGCACGGCTTTTGCTTTACTTATTAAACTGTCTTTATCTCAACCCATGAGTTTTCTCGCTTTTACTCTTCTGATTGTATTGCTGGTCCCACTGATGGCGAGTGAGCAAGCGGCTCCATGGGGCTTAGTTGCCAGCTGGGGTTAAACCACGACAGATGTTTAGACTAGACAACCCCCAGAAGTCCCTGCCAACCTCAACTATTCTTGTGATGTTGTTCTGGCATCTATGAGGGGTGATGAACTTTTAGGCAGCCTCAGCATAGTATTAGATGCCAACTGAATAATTCAGCAAGAATATGTGAATATCAGATATGGAAAGCACTTTGGACGTCAGAGTCATTCTGGAAAGTATAGACAGAGTGTCATGGCTACACATAGCATGCTGTCAAATGCATGCAGGAAAGCAGCTGGAAGCAGACAGGAATCTCATTCTCTGCAAGTTAATTCAGATCTATAGTAACAAAAGCAGACACATCTTTTTCTCTAAGAGAAGTGATGACCAGGTTGACACTATCTTTTTTAAATAATTCTTTTCTCATACTGGAAATTACTTACAATTATAGACTGTGTATAAGCACATCTCCCCTTTGTACAAGTGAGGTTTTATACTAAGCTTGAAAATCACAATGAAATTCATGCCAGTCAGTGGGGTTCTCTAAGAACAGGATGCCCATACTATTAAATGAAACAAGCAGTGTCTGAGGGCAATGGTTAATATGGCTAAACTGTCAGCTACCAAGAGAAGGTGGCTTTTCCCACTCCTGTTCAGAGCAGTCCTTCCATGATCCTGTCCTTTCAACCATGTCAAGGGAAAAGCACCATTTGGTCCTGATGAAAATTCTTCCCAGGAGCATGGCAACAGTTAAAGCAGTCTGGATGCTCGTGGGCCTGATGCTCTAGCCTGTGTTTTTGTGCTGCTTATTATACTAAGACAGACCTGAGGACAGAGTGCCTCATTCAGATCCAGTTTCAAGAGGAAGGCCAAAGAAGATACGTTCTCTATAAAGTCTCAGTTTGAAAATTTTTTGGCCATTAAATGTTAACAGGGCAAAAAAAGAAATTAATTTTAACCCCCCCTACATCTCCCTGGTACTTGAAAATTTCCTTGCAAAACATCATCATGAACTGTATGGGATTTCCTATGCTCTGGGGTTAATCTGGGATATTTCACAACAGAACCTGATAGAGCTCCATCAAGGTCAAGGAATTAGCATCAATTTAAAACAGATGAGGATCTATTCCTTTCTATTTGCATGAATGTAAAATGATCATTACAGAGAAACAGTAAACAAGCAAAGGTCTTTCATCAGTAGAAAGAATGAGAAAAGAAGGTTTCTTGGAATGTTTTGGGACGAATTTCTATTTTCGGTTTGTCACCCGTTCCCCCTCTTCCCCAGAGTTTTCCTTATTCATTTCTAAGGCTTAGGCACTTTTATCATACACTTACTTTGTACTACATTTATTCATAATTCTTTTACATTTACTGTAATTAAGTCTTTATTGATTTGACACAAACCAACAGCTGCATTTCACTATGGAAGTCAACTGAAAAATATATGCTATCTACTAAACATGGACAATACACTTGAGGGTGCAGATGACATGTATTAAACTCTCTTGTCATTTTTGTACCTCTTCAAGCACAGTATCAATTATATATACATACTTGCAGCCAGAGCTTCTACTTGATAGGCTGCATAGACACTCTTTGCAGTACAGTGAACTATAAACAACTAGCTACACTTAGATCCATTTTAAATAGGGTTTTGTATTAAGAAAAATCTTTGATGTGGAAATTATTTTTCATCTGAAATTCATCCTCTTAACATGATTGGCTTGGTTTTTTGGAAGCAATATTTTTGTACTTTATTTAGCTGATTAATTCAATGGAATTCATAGACAGAGAAGTAACCACTTCTGAACAGCATTATAGTTTATTGAAATAGGGGTCTTAATGCACTCAGAGCTGCACAGAGTCCAGGAACAAAAACTTCTGCATTTCAGGTACAGGACTGACTGTGCTATCTGCTCGTCCTGGGCTTTGGAGACAGGAAGGGAACCCTAAATAATAGGACAACTGTATCAGAATGATCTGGAAAGGGCAAAGTAAGGAAAAGCTGAGTTGTTTTCCCGATGTGACCCAGGATACAAAGATTTTATGGTATTCTGTGAACAAGTGAGCTATTCCTCATAAGTGAGCGAGGAAGTGCTTTATACATGGATAAAATGAAACCCTGTGCAAAGGAGCAGGGATAGAAACAGTCAGTTCCTGAGGCTGGAGTACTAGAGGGTACTTATCAAGTGACTAAGGTATTTATCAAATAAGTAAAGTTTTTATCAAATGACTAGAAGATATATCTGGAATTCTCAGGTGACACTTGACAGATATGAAACTTTAGCTTTCAGTTACATATTTAAAGAAAAAAAGTAGTAAGAAATCTTGAAAGACATGACAAAGATAGTGAGCACTGCTTTTGACTCACGTCCTTCAGAAAATCGGACATGATGAAACTATCCTTTTCTCTCCCATAGTTTGCTGGGAGTCTGTCCACTGACTAACATGGCCATAGGTCAAGTCCTGATTAGGCTGTAGTTACCATGATTATGTGCAACCACATAATGAATTGGTCTTATGGTGTTAATTTTGCACATTAGGACGTCTGAAGTATGTATTTGGGTACTTGGATGGCACAAAATCATTACATCACTTGACATCTGCCTAAGCTTTGTCCCTCCGCAACAGGATGAATTCTCATTCATTTAGTTCATGCTGAATTTTGGATGCCCTGTTTCCATTTTTAAACTTTTTAAAATATAATGGAATGTATTCATATATATATATATATTTTTTTTTTCTAGCAGATTGTTTGCAAATATTCTACTTCTTTTCCAATTATGTTCATTCTTTCTAACAACAAATCCATCAACATTTCAAGGCAACCTAGAGAGGACGCCTGCACAGTACAACAAAAGGAAAATAACAGCACGGAAATAGATTTACTTGTAGAAGGAAAGACTTCTGGATTTTAAGTTATTAAACCAAACATCACTTATCACTGTAGCAACAGTGAAAGAAGTATTTCTCCCTCCTCCATACTCTTCTTGTCCCACCCTTGTTCACAAAATGAATCTTCCCATTCAGGCCCTGTACCTGAATGCTCCTGTTAATAAAACAATTAGTTTCATAGGCATTGCTGATTAAGTTAAATACTTATAAATATTTATAACACTTTGCATAATATTCAGAGATAAAAAAGAGAAAATTAATGGTGAACTCCTTTCTATAAGTTCATTTTTTTTTTTACATTATCCAACTGGTAATAGGAAGGTTTAAATGTAGTTGTCACTGTAACAGTGCAACATAACTTTTATCAGCTGCAACTACTATATTATAATAACTGATTAATTTTCACAGCCTTTGATTTTTCCTTTTCAGATTGTGCTTACTGGCAAGATGCAAGGTGCCTTGTGTTTGTGGTGTCTTCTCCCCCCCCACCATCCCCCAAGCTTTCTGAGAGGTTCACAGACACATTCAGAACATTTAATTCAGAATCCTGAACCAGGCATTAGAGCTCCACAAACAACGCCCCACTTGAATGGTGTGTCTGTCACCGAGGCTCCCTCCACAGTCCATGCTCAGCACCTCTCAAGGGTGATGCTATGCCTCTGCTGCTGACTAGGGAGCCACCTACACGGGGGGGAAATGCCAAGAAGAAGGACGTGTTTGAGCTCTGTCCCCTCCTGAGGCCACAGATCTATACATACAAAGCTGGATTCATCCCTGCGAACAGTAGGTCTTTAGCAGAAGGAGCAAAGTTAAAAGCTAAGCTAGTCCATGCTCCTTGGAGAGTCAAGAAAGTACTTACAAAGAATAAATTCAGCCTGTGTCTGTGCTGAGTCACCCGTAGACCTGCTGTTTCTCATCAGTGCTTATACAGAGCTCTTGGGGGAACTTGACTCCTACCTTGGGCATTTCAGGTAGCTGCCTGGGTTAGGGGGAAGAATTCCAGAGCACATAGACTTTCCCTGAGAGCAGCTGACTAAATTAGAAAAGCTAAGCTTTTCAGATTTTTGTTTGTTTAATCAAAAGACTTTTAGGGAAGGCATATCTTATAAAAATAGTAACAGCAGTAGAGATAGGGTAAGAAGTCAGGCTCCATGAATGAGTGTTTTGGGAATTCAACTAGGAGCAAAAGTCCTAAATCTTTCTTGCCTGGAATATCTCTGGCTATCAGGTGTGAAACAAAGGAATAGTCCCAGCTGCCACCCCGCTCCCTCTTAGCTGTGTGCCCTAACCAGCTGATGACAGTCAGGTTTGCTGTTGCCTGCTGTCCTTGCAACTTCAGAACACCAATATGCCTCTGGCAGTCTGCGTGGTTACCCAGTTGTTACCTGTCATCTAGTTTCAGTCCAGCATGGAAAAAGAAGTGGAGAGATTTGCCCTAAGAATATTTCATCTCTGCCCATTAAAAGGACCCTGAGTTTAGACCTGGGTAGACCTTGCACCCAGTATTTCAGGCTCTGTGTGCCGAATGGAGGTAAAAGGGGAAAGTCGAAGGTCAGAATCACATGTGAAATGCTAAACCATGGAATGGAGAAAGGACTACAGCCTGAGGCAGTGGCTGGCTGCTCAGCAGTGATATGGGACCATCTGTGGAGGGGCATCTTGCATGCTCTCCTCCAGCTTCAGCTGTCTCCTTAGGTATCACAGGCAAATTTGACAGGACCATATGTTGTAAAGCCATCAGAAATGCTAAACACAGCAAACAAGAGACTGAAAGAGACTGTTGTTTAAGCCTGCTGTCGGTTTGAAAATTAGTGATTTCCTCCTTCTCCTTAATATTCTCAGCCTCTCCGTGAGTTGAATCCTGTTATTCTGGTATACTTGGGTTCTTACTTCTAGATCTCTAGAAAATATAAGTTCCCAAGCTGTGCTCTGTATAGCATCTGTGACACACAGTCTACCTCACAGGGTTGCACACAAACTCTTAAACAAGAAGTGTCTATACAAACTGTTAAATAAAAGGAAATAAAAACCAGTGATTCTGGACTAAGATGATAGAAAACTACTGTATCACAAATATAAATATAGACTGCATCTAAGTTTATGGTTGCTCTTGATATTAAAGTAAATCTGTTCTGCATTAATAAGATCCCTTTGGATTCAACTTCTCAGAGCCTTTGTAACAACCCAGTTCCAAAGAATTTAGATCAAGAGAGAATGCTAGTCACTAGGGACAGCCACCAATGATACGTCAGATTTCTTTTTTGAAATTGTTTGTCCATAGTGCATATACCCAGATGTCTTTTTCATTTCGTAGTATCCTTTCCCCGTTTTCCTTTGTGGCATGGTTTGCATTCACTGTGCAAAAAGGAAAGGAAAATAATTTCAAAGTTAGCCTCGCTCCTCATACAAGCACTGAGTGAAATAATCAAGAAGTATACAGGTACAGAAGTCAACACATCCAACACATATCACAAACGCTAAACAGGGGCTAGCTACAAACCTGGAAACTCATGAGGTGTGGTTTGGAGTGCCTCAACTATTTGCTGCATGGAGTAGTAGTAACTCCATAGAGAATACATCTCCTGAATGAGCCAAGGCACCCAAATGAGCTGCTGATGGCAAGAAGCCATATGGGAACCTGGTTCTAGAAAAGAAGCAAACATTGGTTTCATGGCAACTACTAAGTCCAGTTATTCCCTGCTACATGCAGAGAGGGATGTAATGAAACGTAGGCGGTACGGGGATGGAGATTACTGCAGCACTTCTGTTGGTTGTAGAAACAAGGCATCTGATGAGACAGTGCTGGTGGAGAGCACATGCGTGCTATATACGTGTGTGTGTGTATATATACACACACGCATAGCCCGAGTGGCAGCTTTCGGGCACCACAGGGCTGGAACTCCTCAGCTATTTAGTTCAGTTCATTGCACTGATCAGGACAGGTCTGTGCATTCATTTAATTGTAAACACAGCTCAGCTTTCCAGGAAGGACATTGTAAGGCCATAATTATCTCATTAAGCAAATTGTTCCACTATCTGATCAGGCTTTGAGTTCAGTATTTCCATTACCTCCTTTAATATCTAAATGGAAAGGGCAAAATTATCAGCTGGTATCAATCAGGGAAGTGCTACCTAGAGTCAACAAAACTACAGAGACTTACAAACAAATTAAGGTCTGGCCTATTAGCTGCATTCTTTTCTTACGTTGTTGCCCTCCTTGCATGTTTGTTTTATTGAAAATCTTTAAGATTCACTCTGTCATACAGGAAACCAATTGAAGTGATATATATTCATACCGTGGTTAAATAAAGTACGCTTTACTAGGATGGGAGAGAAACAGAAGAGGAGAAAACACCTAGGAACAAAGTTAGGATGAGAAAATCAGGATTTATATGTTGATTTGTGTTATATGATGAGACAAAAGGCTTTGATTTCTACCTCTACTTTATGCTACTCAGGAGGCGGGATGCTACTTGATTCAACTATGATGTGACTCAGAACCATTTTTTTTTTTTTACCCATCGGGTAATAAGTTAGAGCTTGATTTAAAGATAAATTAAAGACTTTCTCTGATTTTGATGAATGCCAGTGCCTCCAGAGGATTTATGCTGCAGCTGGTGTTCACTAGCTTCCTAGCCACTTAGGTAGTGTGCCAGGAAATGTGGGTACGTGGATACTCATAGGATGGATGATGCCAGCAAAATGTTCTTGTGAGATCCCCATGTGCTAAATGATCCTCCCGTGGCAAGTTATTCTGGTTTTAGGCTGAGTTTATGAAATGAATATTACAGAAGCAATAGGCAACAGAAAAGAAAAAGCCTCATAATACATTTGGATCAAACCCAACAAATAACCAGAAGCAGTCTTTAAAACAGTATGTTTAACTTGTGTTTGCTCTCATAATAAACAAGAACATTATAGAAACTAGCACCCTACTGAGGCCTTAAAAACCATCTTCACCAGAATTGCCTTGTGGTGTTTGCAAGGAGGCGGATTACCAGCTTTTGATGCTGAGGGTCCTGGCAAAGAAGGGAGTTCAACATCCAAACTGCTAAATAAGCATATGATATGGGGTATATTCCTGATGGCCATGAGTGGGGTGACATCTACTAGGGCATTTAAATGATTAACGCTTGCTGTTGAGAAGACTTAAATACTTGTATGGATCAGGGCTTTATTGCTTATACTGCAAATTTTGGCCCAAATAGCATAATACACAAAACCTAGGAAAATGACATTATTGTCCGCTTTATAGCTACAAAGTAGAGGCAGAGGGAAACACAGGAATGGCTAAAATGGTTAAAAAACCCCAAAGGTTCATTCATTCCACTACTTTGTTTCTCACAATGGCTAGTAGGATTTATTCAAGGCTGAGACACTTACAATTAAATGTCTAAACACAAGGAGATTCAATTTATAGGTCCTAGACAATCTGCATGGTGTTGGTGGACATGGCAAAGGATCTGTTGGACACATTCTCTCCTAAAGGATCAACTAGAAGGCAGTAATACTCATAGGACATCTAAGACAGCACTAACTTACGTTTAGATGATTGAATTGCACCTTCCAGAGTTTAGGGAGTTGTTTAGCTCATCCAGTGAAAGCGTCTATGATGTGGGAGCTGAATTCACCTCCAAATTTCAAGGATTGTATTGACTGCATTTGCACTGGATATAATGGAAGTGCAGACATGTACGTCAGCACTTACATTTTAGTGTCTTACTTTGCAAGCCCAGTCCCATTCTGAAAATTATTGAGGAAGGAGTTAAAAAGAAAAAAAAAACTTATATCCAGGGATATTCTCCACACTATACTCCCCTGTTTAAGGACTCCCAGATTTGGGCAATCTGTAGACTAGGGGTTTTCTGAGACAGATGTTGAATCCAAATATCCATGCTTAATAGGCCCTGAAAGACCTTCCTTCGTGGTATTTTGCCATTCTTTTTAAAAAAATCCATCTATATTTCTGGCCTCTGTACCATTCTTTGGCAATTTTTTCTACATTTTTAGTGTTAATTTATTTAAAACTTGCTGCTTATTAATGTCTTTGGGCACTCGTCTGTGTAAATGAATAGATATTTCCCTATTCACTTTCTTTCACGTTGTCCATAGTTCTAGAAACTTCTCTTTCAGGTTGAGGCATCCTAGTCTATTTAATTCCTTATCTTGGAAAGTAACTATATACCTCCAGCTATTTTATTGCCTTTCTCTGTATGTTATTTGAACCACTCAGGTAAACAAATAATTTAGCCATGGTGAATATTTATGACATGTAAATCATGCATATGCCATTGTTTGAACTCCTGGAAAACACACTCTAGCTGTGTTTCATATAGGGGATCTTTGCCAGCTCACTAAAGACTGTGGCTTCATTTAGAGGCTAGATGCCTCCAAGTTCGTCACTGTAGATGAGTCTCTTTCTGTTCCTGGCCCTAAATGACTGATTTAGATCACGCAGAAAATGAAGAACAAGTCCTTAAGTTCTCACTGCCTCCCTGACAATGTGCCCATAGCTATACTATTTTCCTACTTTCTCATATTTGAAAACAACAACAACAAAAAACCCCCCAAAAACTAAAACCCAAAAAACCCCAAAAAAGCAGACTATAAATGGTGCAGAGGCTTCTGGGGAGGCCATTCAAAAGGAGAAAAAAAGGGTTAAGATTAACGTCCCGCTGGCCCTATTGGCCACGAGAACTGCATAGCAAGCCAGAGAACCTCAGAGCATGCGTAACCATGGCACAATAGCAAGAAGCAAATAATCAATTGGGTGCTTTATCAGCAGAGTATTCAATTTAATTTCAATTAAAAAGGAAAATAATGCAGCAGTCATTATCTAGGCTGTGGCCAGGTCTTTACACGAAATGTCAAGATACCCTTGTCAGCTGCAAACGGTGTAGATAAGGATGAAATTCTCCAGCCTGCACACTCTTCAAGAGGCTGCTGTAGGCATTCATAACGGACTCCCTGCCCTAGCCTTGGAAACACTTCCAGTTTCTTATTTACCAAAGTTAATGCCTCTCTTTTGAAAGATAATTCAATAAAGCATTTTTGAATGGAAATTTTTTAAAAAAAAGAAAAAAAAGAAAAAAAGAGACATTATCAGGAAGATGTGATTGCAAAACCAGAGTAATTCTGTCTTTATCATGCCAGAAATCTAATTATTTCTCCATGGGAATTATTTTCAAGATGACAGCTTGATAGCAAGCGCTACCAGTTCAACATCCACAGTATATTTACTGCTCCAACCAAGCTCTAAACAAACAATTTCTCTCTGTTTCTCAGTTTATCTGCCTTTTGTGCATAAGACATAAGAAAAAGCCAAGCAGCTGAATGAGTGATGTTATTTTGTTTGATTTAGGATTAGAATTAAGAGGTTCCTGAATCCCAGACTCATATAACTGACCTGCACCTGTCATGGTAGAGTGTTTTTCCATGCAAGGACCATTTTGCCTCACGTTGTCTTTCTTGGTGACAGTAGTTGTCCCACCAGAGCAGTAGAAGTTGAAAACCAATTTCAATTTATGACAAATGGCACATAGAGACATGGAGATATTATATGCTATATTACATGTGGGGAAAAAAAAACCCAACACAACAAAACAAAACAGAGAAGAGATATTCCAGTCGCTGGAGAGATATGAAACCTAGAAATAAACCAGATTTTCATCTCTGTGCAATAGACAGAGTCTATTTGACTGTCCATCGAATAACACAGCTTCTGGCCGCTGGCAGATTTTGACCTCTCCTATCCCTGTGTTCGAAGGACCACAGCTGGTGGCAGTCCTTGGGGTGCCACAGGTGTAAGCTTGTATTGCCTATGTGCTTCTTTCTCAATCGTAATGTAGTTTAAAATCTATTTCATTTTGCTTTTTCAGACTCATCTTGTAAAAATACGTGTTAGGAAACAAACCTGAGTCAAGTATGTTTTTTGCATGAATAGTGGCATGCCACTATTCCTGTATTTAGAACCATGCCTATACACACTTTAAAACAATTGCTCTAAGTTACATGTGTTTTTCTTGACTATAACGTTTTCTGAATTGTTCTCCTGTTGAGAGCTGGAAGGATGACACAGTTACTTGGATTTTTGTGTTAGGGTTTTTTTCTTGCATACCCTTTTTGACCTATACCAGAGATGTTTTTCTCTCTGTTTTTCTTGTTCTTACTTTTCACGGCTGTCACTACCTTTTTACTTGCAAAAGGACATGTCTTTCTCCGGCTGTGTTTCCCCTTCTTTCATCACTTTCCTTGTGTGATTACAATCCACTGGAGCCTTTGGCATATTGTCCTGTGTCAGCAAACTAGGATGTAGAGGCTGATGAATATACTGAATTTAAACCCAAGATTACTGGGTGTTTTGATATGTGCCATTCCTCTGTTCCACGTCCCACAAGGATGGCTGATGATTATTATTGGCTTATGTTTTTTATTCATTACACAAATCAGGCCCTTTTTTTGTAGCTGCAGGTAACACCTACAGGCTACCTAGTGATTTTTGCCATGCCTCACTGCCAAGTTTGATTTCCCCCCCCTATTTTATTCAGGAAGAGAGGAATGCTTTGTCTCATTGAAGCTACAGAAGTAAATCTAGACAGACCCACGTGGTTTCAGGGTTAGTTACTACCACGGTTTTTGGGAGCACCATTATTTTAAAACAAACACAGAGGCCAGAGCAGTGTTATTGCATCGCATCAGCAAAATGACGGAGCAGGATCCCCACTTGATGAAGTGAGATTTTTCCCTACAAAACACAAACATCACTATTGGCAGTGCAGGCAGATTCCTTGGAGGGCTGCCTTTCCACTGTACTACAGCTGGAGATATATTTGGTTTTAATTATTATTTTGCTTTAGCATTTGTCACCCTGAAAAATGCAAATTGGGGTTGACTAATGCCACCTGGGTGGTAAATCAAGCAAAAAGAATAGAATATAAAACCAATCAAACCTAACAGTAGAAATCTATATATTGTAATGAAATTTGGGGCAGAATAAAAAAAGTTCAATTTTTTTCTTAACTCAGAATGACATTTTATTTCAGAATTTATTCCGTAGAGCAAATTGAAATATCTGAAGAATAGTTGGAAATCTAACTTTTTTTTCTTGAATAAGTTTTCACTGTGTTTTCAAGCAAAGAACAAACTCAGAGATTTGCACAGCGTATATAAAAGCTTCACCCTGGGCCTGGGAATTGCCAGTGGATAGCTGTCTAAGAGAGATCACAGCTATCTATAACATGCTTTCTTTCCTCCCTGGAAAGCATCTGCCCTGTTCAAAACAGTGAGATTTTCCTCCTGAGAATAACTGTACTGGATCAGATCACCTCTCCATTGAGCTCAGGATCCCATCTTTGACCATGGCCACTAGTGGATGCCTAAAAAAAGACTAAAAGAACAGAACAAGTGTAGTAATATTTTGCCAGAACATGTTCCCAAGTTTCAGGCCCGTGCACATCAGGGATTTTGTGACTCAGAAGAACTGTCACAACCAGAGACAGATTTTTGTCGCATTGATGTGTCCATTAGCTTCTTAAATCTATGTGCCTTTTTCGTATTACCAAAATTCTGTGACAAGACATTCCACAAGATGTCCAAAATTCCATGTTGTTTCCTTTCTTTCATTTTCAACCAGTCAGTTTCTCATCTCACTACATAAGCCTGCCTTAGTTTATAGGGAAAAAATGGACATTTTCTTCCTACTTATTTTCTCTTATTCTTCCATTAGCACAATAGACTGAGTCTCAAAAACAATGTGCAAAAAACCCCACTATATAGAAGAGCAGCTCTTACCTCATCATTGCTGACACCTCATTTGATAATTTATAATTTTTGAATCTTATGAGCCACAGATTAAATAGCATTAGATATGAGTCTGAACGTGGGGATGTTCGTAGAGCTTAAGCGGGGAAGAGAAGATGAACTGGTGATAAAGAAAGGAAGAAAGAGAAAAGAGAGAGGGGTGGAAAAAAGGAATGAAACCTAGAAAACACATTTTGCAATTGTGTTGCTCCACACAGAGGAGACCTAGTCCAAAACTCCAGCTCTGAGCTCCCCTGAACTTTGCTTTGCTGGATTGTCAGATGCATGTGGATTCAAACACGACAGTTCAGGCTGCCTTCTGTTACCATTCCCACCAACACTTGGCACTAAAATTACAGCCTTCTTCCAAGGATCCTGATGGTCTTTTCTAATGCCAGTTGTTCTGGACATTGCCCCTGCAGGGCGGGTGTGACAACACCTAATTTATAATCAGGCAGTTAATTGTGACTTGCTTGACTTTGCTCAGCAAGACAATGTGCGAGCTCAGAACAGATCCTGTAAACCTTGTTGCTGTCTAGACACACAGACTTTTGCGGCTGTTACAGTGAAGAAGTAATAGCACTAAGCAAAGTTGGGAGTGGAGGTGTAAACATAATCTTTTACCTTTCCTTTAGACATCAGTAAAAGAACTTCAGGATATCTCAGTACCTCTGACAACCATATCCTGACTTTGCCAGAGCCCCACTGAGCGCACTGTTTTCTTGGGTCTGGCCCCACACTTTGAAAACTTTTTCTTCTTGAAAAATGTAAGCAAGTCTTTTCTCATCCTTCTCGAGGTCTTTTCTGTGCATCTACAGACAGCTAAATCGTGCACAAGTGGGAGAGGGCACAAGAACTGACTGTTCCTTGTGGCAACAATTAGCCAATGACCAGAATTGCGTGGGTGCTCTCTGCCCCTGATGGTCACTAGTGAGAGTTCGTAATAAGATGTGACTGTCGCAGGCCTGGGGCAAACATCTGAAACTAAAAAAACAGACTGCAGAGACCAGTTGGAATGATAGTCTGCAAACTGCTATTTAATCTCTTTCCTTTTTTTTTCATATAGAAATGTGGGCCTTTTATTTTTTTACGATCATCTTTTTTTTTAGTGGGACGGAGTATATTGTTTTTAATTGACTTGATAACTACCACAGACACAGAATGACCCCAGTCACTGACCCTGAAAGCATTATTCAAGAATAACTTTCAGGAACATATGTTCGAAATTGGGAGGTACTCTAAAGAAAGCAAGTGAGAGAATAAGAGTTCAGAAAACAGGAGCAGAACATGGTAGTACTATGGTAACACACTTTTAATTTTTAATTTGTTCATTTGTATAGGATTTTTTTTTTTTTAAGCTGAGGGATTCCACGGAAAGACCAAAAGAAGTGAGTACTATTCATAGCTGCTGAGTCCTGAATATTTTTAAAGGTCAGGCGGTCATTTAGTTATTTAAATATTAGATAAGAAATACAGCTTAGTATGACACAAACATACTGCAGGATCTTATGTTTTGTTGTTCTTTGCAAGAGGGATCCCTACTTAAAATCATCATGTGAAATTAATATTTATCCATACACACATAAATTATTCATGCTTTCAGTGTGTCTCATACCTTCTCCCTTCTGCCCTCTCCATGGCTGACCTAGAAGAACAGTAGCTCCCTATGGCTCCCATGTGTTACCTGTTGTAGAGTACTAGAGAGCTGAAAATACACTTTCACACTTTATGGAAAGGGAGAAAAGGAGTCTAGGAATAATTGCAATTGTGTACACAATTTGCCATATGCACGCTTTTGATTGAAACAATGGAATAACTTAAACCCAAAGTTATTCTGCATTTCCTGACTCCTGGAGTGGTTGTCTGCACGACTGTGATCATCCTAATTGTTCTTGACCATTTTTAAGGTGATGTGTGGCATCTCTATATGTTACTTCCAAAGGGTGAAAAGAGAGTTTCAGTTACAAATCCAAACCAATCCTGTATTCTCTGTATTAATTTGACATAACTCCCCTACTCTGGTGATATGGACTTGACGACTGGAGGGGAAGCTTTCTTCTTAAACATAGAAATATAGGATAGAAGATAGGAAGGGATAGGCAACCATGTCTAGCTCCCTACCATCACAGGATCCTGTGTAACAGGAGTATGTGATCCACCTGAAAGTGAAGGGCACAGCTTGGGAAAAAAGGCCCAGGGAGTTTTCTTAAAATTCAGAGATTCAGTAGGAATATTCCCCATGCCATTTCTCTTTCCTCTCCATCATTCTCTCTACCACACAGATTGACCATTATCTGTCTCCTCAGGCACTATAACGAGCCAAATGCCATGAGGACAAAAGTCTTCAAAACTCAAAGCCTACAATTTGCCCGAGGAATACAGCATGAGCAGAAAAGGTCAAACATACGACTAATGTCTTGATCCTGATGTCCCTTTGGCTCTAGTGAGGTTCCAGCCAATTGTAATATATTGCCAAGCACAAAGGTGTTTAGGAACCAGTCCTTAGAGACTGTATGCTTTGGGCATAGCCTTTCCTTTTCTACTGCTTTGAAAGGTTAGCAACACAGCTCAGGCCAGGTATAAGAAATCATGTTGCAGAAATACATCCCACCTGAATAAATCATTCTTTTCCCCTTTGTAACTTAAAAAAAAAAAAAAAAAAAGAAAAAAGAAAAAGAAAAAGAAAAGGTTGGCAATGAAACAGTCTCTCAGCATTTTTCCCATCTGTGCTATAGAAATTTCTTTTGACCTTGCTGAATGGCCCAGCTATCCATCATGTCAGAGCTGAGCTATCTGCAGGGTGAGCGCTGGGGACTGTCACCTCACCTACCTGCCCTGGTGACTGCAAAACGCGGCAGAAACCTAGCCTCAGCTATCCCTGTGACAGATATGTTCCCTTCCCTGCTAGTCCTTACACTTCTCCCTTCACTTTTTTCCTATTGCTTTTCCCTCATGGTTCAGTGGAAAAATGAAAGCAAACATATACACAAGGTCTCAGTTACCTTTAGGTGAATCTCTGTAGCATCAATCTTGGTAGCAAAGAAAATCTCAATTCCATCACCTCTGTCTTTTCCCCATTATTTTACAACATATATTCTTCTTTCAGACCTAAAGAGAGGCTGATTTGCTCTTTCCTGCAAGCTTTGCCTCAACTCACATCAACTTTAACTGTCAGGCAACAAAAAGGAACACATACAAGATGATGACTTAATCCAGCATCTGTTGAAGTCTATGGCCACCTTTCCTTTAGATCAAGACCTAAATCCTTATTCCTAAAGCAGCTTCAACACATAATCCTTGGAGGAAAGAAAATAAAGTGGATGAGTCAAATACAATGAAACTCTGGCATTTTTTTTTTTATTTGAAGGTCACATCAACCTGACAGCAAAAGCTCTGCTTAGCCTATGCAGTGGCTTTCCAAGGAAGCTGTTACAGCGGTGATAAAGCAAGTAGAAGGAATCCCATCATGTTGGAGAGTTACACGGAGTCTGGACAAAGGTGGAAAATATAGCAACGGTGGAGGAGTGACCTCGTAGTCCCCTTTCTTCTGACATATTCATAACAGCTCTAATTTTTTTTTGCCTACAATGAGGAAAGGCCTTTTCTTTTAGTCTTAGTAGAATGGTGCTTTAGCCTACTTGTTTTAGGTAATGCTGGCATGCCCCTTGCCTGTACAAAATTGGAGATTCAGCTTGTTGCTGCAGATGGTTTCACAGCAGTGCCTCCTCAATGCAAAAGCAATTGAAAAAAGGTAAAGTGTTTCACATTTTAACAAAGATCATATGCTGTTAGAAACATCTTTTACAACTCATTGCTAGGACAGGAGATAGGCTGGCAGTATTCCTTTCCCATCCAACCTTCAGTTCTGTTCAATGCCCAAGGCCAGCTCACTTTGCGCCTGCTGAGAGCCTCTGAGTTTTTTTCTAAAAGCCTCAGAAATTTTGCATGAATGCAGATATCTACAAAAGGGATTTTGGTGGCAGAATCAAGACCTTTTCAATAATTCTGAAATAGACAACACAGATGGAATGAATAGCTTGACACATATTCTGTGTCTACGGGCAGGTCATTGATCGGTTTTGGTTTAACACAGAAAACATCTGAGGTCATTCTCCACATCTCTCTCATTATATACTGCAATATTATCCCTGTTCAAAATATAGTAGATATGCTAGTATTTTTCTTTAAACTGCCAGATTCAAGAGTCATGTTAATATACAAGCTTCTGTGACTTTCTTCTATAGCTACATCTATAAATAGATAGCTCAATAGCTGACTTCTAGATTTCAAACTTCCAGAAAAAATTAAAAAAAAATAACAATAAAGCTTGAAAAACAGAGAAAATATCAAAGTTTTCTACTTTCCATAAACTACTTCAGTAAATGTTGTCATTCTATGTTTTCACTGGCTCTTTTTAGTATTTCAATATTTAACCTATGCTGATAACCTGAAACAGCTGTGATCATTAGTATTAGAATCATAGAATCACAGAATCATAGAATAATTTTAGTTGGAAAAGACCTTTAAGATCATCAGGTCCAACCATTAACCTAACACTGCCAAGCCCACCACTAAACCATGTCCCTAAGCACCACATCTACACCTCTTTTAAATACCTCCAGGGATGGTCACTCAACCACTTCCCTGGGCAGCCTGTTCCAGTGACTGACAACCCTTTCGGTGAAGACATTTTTCCTCATATCCAATCTAAACCGCCCCTGGCACAACTTGAGGCCATTTCCTCTTGTCCTATCACTTGTTACTTGGGAGAAGAGTGCAACACCCACCTGGCTACAACCTCCTTTCAGGTAGTTGTAGAGAGCGATCAGGTCTCCCCTCAGCCTCCTGTTCCCCAGGCTAAACAACCCCAGGTCCCTCAGCTGCTCCTCATCAGACTTGTGCTCTAGACCCTTGTGACTGGCACTTCGTCAGCCAGTAAGCACATCACTTCTGCCTCCCAGATCCTTGGGAAGAGTGGGGTAGAGGTATCTGCCCCCAGCACGTCTGCATGGTGCCTGGGTCTGCATGGCTACCCATGAGTCAAGCCTTCATCCTTGTTCCCCAGAGATCATGAGTGCCTGCAACAGTGCTACAGATGCTAAAAGTGCAAGAAAGAACTTTTAAATCAAGTATTTCAGGAGGAAAGAAAAGGCAAAATATTTTGGACTTTTCATGAAAGATAACGTTCATGAATACTTTATATTGGTGTCTATATTGCCCTTTAATATATGATATTTCCCTTCAGGACAGGCAAAAAAGAAGAGACAGTTGACCTCTCCCGTGACATCTAACCAAAGTAAAGTGCAGCTGGTTCAGATGAGTATTTAATGGGGATGTGAAGTCTTAGATACAGGGATCAACTTCCTGTTTTGCATTTCTGCTGTGTGCAAAACACTGGATTCTCAGTCCATGACTGATTCCAGGTAGCATTATGGTAACAATATATAGTCAGAATGTGTCTTTCCTTATATAAAATAATTTAACATGGTTCATGGAAATGAGACACTGCCTCAATAGATAAATATGTCAGTTTTGTTACCATCTCCGGTGCTGGATACATAAAATCAGGGAAGTCATTTATCTCTGCCTTAGTTTTGGGTTTTATACCATTTGCTTATGCTGGAAAGTGACTTTAGCTCTCCGTTAGAAAAAATATGATGTAAATCTGATCCAGAGAATCTTAAAACTTGGAAGAAACAGCCTGATAATAAGAGCTTATTAAATGTGGCTTCCTACAGTATCGCTGAGGACTTTCCTAACACAATTAAAACCAGACCCGTAGCCAAATGCCAGAAGTCTCTTCTCTGTTTGTCCATTCTCAGAAGTGACTCATGCTCTTCGCCTAGCCCAGGAGTGTGTACTAAAACGCAGCTCCTCTATTATTCAGATGACATTAATTGAGGACTTTCTGCTTTGCTAACAAAGGAGATGATAAATATCTCTCCCTTGTCCTTTCAAATCTTCACCTCCTACAATTGCTGCAGTGTATTTGAGTAGATATAATGAGCAGATTGCAGAAATTAATTAATTATGTGTGTTTAACTTTTCACTTTTACCCTTTGTTGAACCTTTTTGTTCCTTGGCCCTGGCTTTTGTAAAATTGAAGTTGTCTCCCAGGGTGTATGGCTTTTAATGTGACTGCATACTCTATTATCTGCTATAGCACATCAAGCATGTGGAACATTTTAACAAGGAGTTTTTAATGAATTCCTGTGAAGAAAATACCCTCAGAAACAATACTTCAGTATGGAAGTACTTATATACACCGCAGTAATAAAACCACAACAAATGTCAAAGATTTTCTTCGCCTCTCTATGTTTTAAACAAACTTTAACGACAAACAAGGTTGTAGTCATTTCCTGAGAAGAACATTTGATTAAAGGTTTCTTTCCACAAGATTGCAAGTGAATTATTTCAGACTGTTTGATGATTGGCTGGAAAGATGTGTTAAATTGCTGGTAATTTGAACACCAGCAAGCAGTTTGCATACTCCTTGCATTTTTTCAATAAATGCCATCACCTATTCTGTATTGCCCTTGGCTTCTCACGCTTGTGTCAGAAGGAAATGAGAGATTTTTAACACAGCCAACAAGTTCAGTACGAAGTGGAGAGGGGTGGAATTTCCCTCAGGTCTTAATCCCAGTAAAGGTTCAGGGCACTGTGCAGTTGTAATCAGTCACTTGTCCTTCTGAATTACTTTATTCAAAAACAGGGGCAGCTCTGTAACGTCTTCTTTTTCATTCTACCATCAAATGAATATAATGTGGCAAGAAAACAAAATTAAAAAAGGGACAAAAAGGAAAATAAGGACACAGGATTAAGACCCAGAGTTTCTGCTTGTGGGCCTTATTGCTGCCTTTATCCAGTCAAATATTTAAGTTACTAGCAGTACTTCCTACAGCCTTGTCCCGAGTATTTTAAGAATTAGATGAGCTGATGTTTGCAGTGCAGCTTCCTTGTGAAAAACATTGCCATTTTTATGGAGTATTGAAGGCTGCAAATGAATTCGTGCTATAAAACTGGTATTTCCCCCTCTCCCAAACTCAGAGTGTTGCAGTAGCTCCAGAACTGATTGCGCAACCACCCCTGCCCTGGGTGATGCACCATCTCCCTCTCGTGGTTGCTTGCTCACAGAGAGAGGTTGAACAAGAATCTGCTATAACTTTGGATAACAGATTTCAAGCTTTTAAGACAAAAGACTGAAGAATGATGGTTTCAGACGCAGCGGTCAAAGTCCCTTTTCTGCTGCTAATGGACTATCCGGCAAGTTATGTCTGCGTTTCAGCCAGAGTTTTTCCATGACTTTTAAGATGAAATGGAAATCCCTAAACCAGGAATAGTCGTTAATCACCAAAGCCTGAAAAAACTTTTAACATTTTTGGAAGTTTCTGTCAACACTTTATCAGAGCCACACAGAAATCAGGACAGGAAGAAAAGTCCTAAGATCTATTAATACTCGAATTTAGAGTAATATTTAAGTCACTGAATCCTCAGAGAATAATAATAATAGTAGTAATAATAATAATAATAATGATGCATACTTCAGCTTGCAAAGGAAGAATAAAAAGGTAAACTGTCTTACACAGCCATAGGGAGCTTCTGCTCGAGGCTGCTTTCCTTAAGCGAGAAGTCTAACATCCAGTCAGTACAGAATAATTTCAAAATTATGTGCCACCAGCTTGGTCTGTGTGAGTTTCTGTGCATTCACACACATGCTACTGTGTATTGACTAAATCTGGACTTTGAGATAGCTTATGGGACAATACGTATTGTCTGAAGATGTTTAAAACCAATCATTCTCAGGCTAAATCTCCAATCTGTCCTTGTGTTCTGCCTCTATCAATAAATGATAGAGAATACCAGTATGAGAGCAAGGTCAGAAAAGCGTAGAATGATACCACCTTTTCTGTTTAGAGAAGTCTAGAACCAGAAATTGTCTCTTTTATGATGTTACCTACCATATATTTTCCTTCTGACTAAGCCAAGCAGCAATCCTGCAATCCATCTGGAATTTCTCCATACTACCAGAATTTGTGGCAGCAGAAAAAAACCTTGAAAACCAAAGAAAACCAGAACAACTCCCCACATTCAGTTCTCCCTGTTGGTCACCAAGAAAGGGCTGATGATGAGCAGACTGCAGAGATATCCTAATAGTTCTCTCCTGGTCCCAGTTAGTATTTAAACATTTATTATGGATATTTTGAGAGCTCACTAGGGTGAGCTAGTTCAGACTACCAGAATAAACTGTGATCATCAAGATGTTGGTTTTGGAAGATGTGCATAACAAACTGTTCTGAAAAAGGCTTTAAACACGGCTTTCCTGCATTCTGGTTTAGTTTTCCTCTGTCAGTGTAGCCTGTCATTTGCCTTCCCTGCTTGGTGAACTTGATTAAAGATTTTTAGCTTTTTTTTTGGCTTAACGCATTTAGCAAATTCAGTTTCAAATTTGAAGATAGTTTTGAGTTAGCCAAAATTACAGTTTTAGGAAGAGAGTTGTTTGAATAATCTTGGCCACCCCAGCAGGAGTATGACTCTAAGGTTCAGGGGATGTTATAGATTAATACACTACTTCAGACTTCTGAGCTTTCTCCAAAGGTCTTTGACAGAGTTTCTGTGGTGAGAGTTACTGCAGATTTAGGATATAGTCCAGCATCTGTTAATTCAAAGGAAAAACTTCCTTTCATTCAGAAAACATTGACTCAGGAACCTATTTGCCCTTATTTGGAACTAACATTAGTGTAGCCTGTACGGTTCTGAACCCATAACAGTAGATACAGATTAATATCCCTCTATTGAAAGTATGCCAGTGAAATTAAAGGAGTAAGAATGCCATCTGAAAAGGGCATTTATGGCATATTTTTTGCAGTTTCACCTTTATTGCCAAAGGTCTACAATTACTTGAATTAAGGTAACTTAAAGCTCCTTGACAGGTTGCAGGCACAGGATAACTGCACCTATCTATCATTTTGCCTCTCTTACTGTCTGTAGCCAGATACAGATGACGTAAGGAAGAACGGATGTTTAACAAATTGCATTGCTTATTTCATTTATATAGCATTGACCTTGACTGTTTCCATAAAGCAGCTTGCATTGGGTCTGGCTGAGATGGAGTTAATTCTCCCCACAGCAGCCCTCACAGTGCTGTGCGGTGTATCGGTAGCCAGCGAGGTGTTGGTAACACACCGGTGTTGTGGGTACTGCTGAGCAGCGCTGGCACCGCACCAAGGCTGTCCCTCCAACACTTCTCCCCTCCACCTTACCAGCAGGCTGGGGGTGGGCAAGATCTTGGGAGGGGACACAGCCAGGACAGCTGACCCAAAGGGATATTCCATACCAAATGACATCTGCTCAGCAATAAAAGCTGAGAGAAAGGAGGAAGAGGAGCGGCGTTTGTTATTGTGACATTTGTCTTCCAGACAAACTGCTACGTGTACTGAAGCCCTGCTTCCCAGGAAGTGGCTGGACATCACCTTCTGATGGGAAACAGAGAATAAATATTTTGTTTTGCCTTCCCTTCCCCACACAGCCTTTGCTTTTGCTTTTAAAAACTGCCTTTATCTTGACCCACGAGGGTTTTTCCATCTTATTTTCTCCCACCACTGTCCTGCTGAGGAGAAGAGTGACAGAGCGGCTTGGTGGACACCTGTCATCCAGCCCAGGTCAACCCACCACACAGCTTCAGTTACTACTAAAGGTACAGATACTTGCATTTGTTTCTACCACTGTCTTCCCTTTCAGGGCTGCAGCTACACTATGTTCAATATTGCTGCCAGCTCAACCTTATTTCTAAGGAAAGTCTTTTCAAGTGGAGTCAAAGACATCCTCTATGGACAATGCTTGTTGATTCAAGATGACATTCAACACATCCTTAGTCTGTATGGTAGAGTTGAATGTTGATGGCCTCTGTACTCACCAACATAACCACTTGCACAGCTGACACTGAGGTCCTCTATACCAGTATGCAACACAAAGAATTTGGTACTAAACAAGGGATTAAATTAGCAACTGGCATCATCTTTTATGGGAAAAGATGTGATGAGGGAAAGGGAGAGGAATTAATCTGATCCTGATATCTGCAACTGTTTATTGCCTTTATAATCCATAGAGAGAAAAAGTCAATGATATAGTGTGATTCATCTGATCTGTTCTAGCTGAATCTTTTAGTGTCAGATGAGCTGCCTATTTCTCTCAAGGGTTTGTAATAAGGGTCTACGTGACTATCTTAGGTTTATACATTTTACCTATGGTTTATACATATGTATTTGTCAACTGTGCCAGGTCAAATTAAGTCTGTTTTTCCTGGTGGTTTCCATTCGTAGTGTACATGCAGGGTTTAGGTTTCTAACTGAGCACTCACCACGGCTCTCTCGATGTCTTTCCATTGATTCCCTAGGAACAATTTTAGGTTCATAATAAAGTAGTGCAAATACCTACGTGCGGTGTCCTTAACTGTAAATAAATTTTATTTTCCAGTTCCCAGTCCTTGTAGGATGTTATCCAGAAGAACATCAATCACTCCCCAAAGATTGGCATCCCTTATTATAGAGGTCTCTTACCACTATTCATTGAATTTTTATTTCTTCTGTATATGCTTCTTCATATCTTTCCATCAGGTGTAGCAACTGTTCATGAAACACAACACACCTTTGGTGTTTTGGATGTTGAAAAGTGCAACACAGCATGAGCAACTTCCAAGTGAATCAAAACTAGTAACAATAAACTCGGTTCTGGAACATGATTTTTCTTGAAAATATGAAAGATGTTTCTGACATTTTCAGAACATCACAATTTAAAAAAGTTATCTTTACTGGTGGAACAAAATCAAAGTGCTAGGACAACTGACACATGATATAACATTAGGTGGCCTGGAGCAGGCAGGGGAGATAGGGATGGAAGAATACTGCAGAATTTACTGTGGGTAGTAAAGCCAATGGAAAAATGGAATTTATTCTGTAGGAAGTTCTATTACTTTGACAGCTGTTTTTATCTTAAAACTTTTTCTTTTCAGAGAATAATTCAAAAATTGCTTGGCTATATCCCAGGGTCTAACAACATCATAAAAGGGAGCAACAGCAGTTTATCAGGCAAAGTGCTGTGCAGTAGGGGAACAGAAGTCAAAGTGTAAAGTGGGAAAACTCCAGAATTTTAATTTTCATGAAGTATGGCAGAGCTTGGGTAGAAGAAAAGATTAAATATTGACTTCAAATGGCTTCTTGGTTTTACATTTCCCATTCAAACATTTCAGTAGGACCTTACTTTTCCAGTGGAGAAAATATTTCAAATTATATTCTTGCCAGCCTACAGGTTTAGAGAAGCATTTTTCGTCATTCTAGTCTCACGTGAGTTTCAATGCGTGTTTGCTAATGTAGGAAGCAATATTATTTACACTCTTTACATGATATGGCAAGATACTAAAATCTGCCACTGACACAGCTTGTAGATTTAATTTGTAAGAAAAGCACATGCCATAGGTGAGCCTGAAAAAACCTGACATAATCTAACTACTCTTCATTATGTTTTTGTGAATTGGTTGACTATTGTCTCCTTTGCTGCACAGACATTCTAAAAAGGTTGCAAGGTTAGGTGGTGTACCTCAATTACAAAATCTTCTGAGGAACAGGACGTAATTATACGATCCGCTTTCTTTGATAATGCTTGTAGTTGAAAAAATGGGTGGCAAGGCTGAATACAGGCAGAGGGAAAAACAACCTTGTCTTTTACATAAAATTGATTTTTTCCTTTTCCAAGGAGAAAGCCAAAGATGGTGTCATACGGACAGGGACCCTTCAGTGTTTCCCACCGTGCTTCCCGTCTGCCACTGTATGCAGAAACGGGGTCCCAGCAGGGTGTGGGCAGCATCTGTGTCTTTCAGAAGACATTGGCAGAAGGTTGAGATTATTTCCTTGATTCCTGTCAGTCTTTCTCACCATAATGAAGGGCAGCATAAAACTCCTTCTTCTAAAGAAAGCAACCCTCCTTCTGAAGAAAGGAATCCTCCTACAGCCTTTGAACTTCTCCTGAGAGGTGACAGCTACCACTGAATCTGCCATGACTACTGCTTTAGTGGCATTCATCTGTCAGTTAACTGGAGAATATAGTTTTGTAACTAGGCACTTTAATGTCTAGAGTGTAAAAGCTTTTCTTAAAATAAAACCAAATATTTTTTCTTGATTATTCTTTTTTTCTTTCTTACAAATTATTTGAGTTTGGGAAACTGTTTAGCATTTATGTACTGCCATGGAGAAAACAATTTTTGTTCTGAGTTCACAAAGACATGATCTTAAGCAGGAATTTTCTCTCTTCAAAATGTTAATTAAACAAAACAATGGATTTTAATAAATAAGTGCATCTACAAGTTCCTGGCCTCAGGGAAGTGTCACCACAATATTTATTTTTTGCATGAATGAGTTTCTCACATAAACACTTTTCCCTATTAAAAGATACAAAGCTTATATTTCAAATTATAATAGCTATGAGGGGGAGAAATGGTGGGGGAGAAAAGAATGTTTTTCAGATGAGGTCTGAAAATAGATGAAGAGTTAATGAAATGGAAAAAGACAAGAAGACGGATGTTGTCTGAAGAGGATGTGCAGTGGAAGACATCTGTTGGCTGGAATCAGGGAAACCAAGAAGTCTGATGGAGAGCTTCCCTCCACAACCGTGGCTCTGGGAGCGTCTTTTTGTATTATTTGCGCTGTTGTCAGTGCAGTTACAGCCACATGTGAGATCAGTTAGTTATTGGAAAAAGTTCACAAAGGCTTTTAGAAATGGTCTGTATCTGTTTAAAAGAGACAGACATTTCGCTTCATGCTTTGAGTGTGGAAGAGGAATTTAAGCAAGTACAATAAAAACCTGGTTGAATATAATAATAGAATGTCATATAATTAGAAAAAGTAAGCAAATGGTTATAAAAAGACCCTAGGTTATAAAAAGACCCTAGGCTCATGATCTATGGTCTTCTGCTATTTGGTGGCTGGTAGCTAATCAACTGTACCAGTGCTTTCTTGCTTTCAGCTTTTCATTCTCTTACCTGGGGAAAAAAACAAACAAACAAAAAAACAAACAAAAAAAAAAAAACAAAACAAAACAACCCCACCCCCCCCCAAAAAAAAAAAAAAAAACAAACCCAAACCCTAAATGCTAAATCTGGTCATGAATCAAGTTTGAGACAGGAGGTGCTGAATGAACCCAGGTCCTTGGGCCACGAGATAAGTAGGCACTAGACCTTCTAGTGTTAACATGAGACAATAGGTGAAGGGACAGCCCTGGAGAAACTGGGTCAGGTCTCTGACTGAAGCCAGAGACAGACACAGAAGCAAAACTCAACCAATACACTCCAGTTGAGCAAAGGGAATGAAAGGCAAGCAAGGCCAATGTTCCTGCCATTCCTGTTCTGCCTCAGTCAAACAGAGAGAGTCTATAAGGATGGATATGGGATTTACCTGCAACAAGGAAGCTTATTAATTCTCTGTGAATAAAACTACTGTTTAAAGCTTACTTTGATTTTAATTTTTTTTATCACTTAAAAAAATAATTGAAGTTTTCCAATACAAAATTGAGCACTCAAAATATTTAATTTTGAAAAAGTCAGAGTGGAACATTTTAAGGTCTTCAGGATGTTTTTTTTCTTGCCTTCCCCCCCCCCCCCCCCCCAGCAGAAATGGCAATATAGAGATACATTTGTGAAAAATTTTGATGTTGTCAGCTCACCTTTTTTTGGGTTTTTTTTTGGGTTTTTTTTGCTACAAATGGTCTAATTAGAAAATTTACCCAGATGAACTAAAGTCTTCTTTCTCTTTCTGTGATGTCTTCTCAAGTTATGTTCATAAATCACAATGATCCATTAAGGAGTATGAATAGATTGAGTTCAGCATGAGGCTTTCTAGCCAGATTTGTATTAGTGCATCATAGTCTCAAACAGGTAACAGCATCATCAGTAAAGTGTTTATACTAGCTGTTGGAAGCAAGCATATAGGCATCATTTGACACTGATGCTGTCAGCTCAAAATTCAATTACTTCTACTGATCTTTGATGTGACAGACCAGCCATCCAAAAAGTAAGGTAAACAATATACAAAGATACAGGGGGGGAAAAAAAATAAAAAATCATAAAATCATAGAATCATAGAATATATCTTCCTGGAGTGGATATTTATTATTAAAATATCTTTTCCCTCCAAAATGAAAAGCAACTAAAACAAAACCAGATTAAATGGAATGAAAGTATACTCATAAGCAAAAAGACATAGAGAAGAGGAGGGATGCAAGATAAATCGAGGAGAAGGCAGGAAAGGTTAACAAAAGTATTTAAAAGTTTGGAATTTATAAATTTGACATTAAAAGTTTGGAAATATGCTTTTTAGGTCCTTTCCAAAGAGGCTAAGAAGGTAAGAGCTGTAGCATTTACTGATCTGAACAGTTCTTAAAAATCCTTCGACTGTCAGAACTCCACTGATTTCACAGACTTTAGTAAGAGATTATACATCTTGCATGTAGTTAATATCCATCTCTCTGCTCTAGGAGCTTTTCAGGTAGCTCTACTGGCTGTGTCTTTCCAGCTGGCCAAACACCTCAAGGACCCTGCCATGCTCCCAGGAACCGTCACTGGTACTGAGTGACTAAGTACCCAAGCACTGCAAAGGACCTCCTGAGTGAGTTATCCCATGCTATCACAGGCATCCAGTCTCAGAAATTCCTTAAAAAGATACGGTGTCTTCTTAAAATGAGCAAAGGCCTCTTCTTTTTTGCTACTCCTTCATAACAAGCGTTCTAAGTAGTATTTAGAACTTTTCTATATACCTTTCATTAGTATTGGCATTGCTTTATTCTTTGTACTAACAGAAAGAAATATAAACTTTTTAGTATATACACTTTTAAATGGAGAGATATAGGAAAATACTATTGTTATTATTGTTATTAATGTCTTCACTCATGTCCATCTTGATCCTTTACTATCACCTTTTGATAGGACTGTACACTGTAGTGTATTTAATTACAGCCATAGAGACCCATACACAGGCTTTTATACATTATTTGTGAGAGTGAGAGGAAATATAGACAACACACAGTCTCTAAGGCACAGATTTTTTTGGACTTTCCCGATGGCTTACAGACACAAGAAGGAACAGGAATATATTGATGTGCCTCAGTGTGACAAAGGACAGATTCCTCACGGTGTTATAGAGAAATGCTGTCACCACTCTGGTAATAAATTGCCATGATTTAAACTTATCAGAACGAGAATCTCTAAGCCTTAATGGAGAGTATATACGGTTGATGTAGGACCCATATGCAGGGCTGTCACAGCCTGACCTCACTTGCTACAACAGCACTGGTTTTTGATTGCACCCTGAACACTTCAGACGTATTTTTCTCCCTCTCTTGCTCCCTCCCAGATTGGGACGCCAGAGATGGTGAATGTCACCGCACGTTTTAGCTCCTGACAGCAGGCTAAAGTCAGAAACGTGAAAAGGGAATGTAAAACCTACTTTAAAATCTTTCTATGGGTGGAAAAAAGTAGTGAGTCAGTACGGGGAAAAGGAGTCTTACACTCACAGGGGCTAGATGAGGTCCAGCACATGTCAGCAGTGACGGCAGATCACTAACGACAGATGGCTGCGCAGCGACCTGTTCAAAATGGCTATTGGTCTCCATCCAGAGTCTCATGAACAGGTATCGGTATTACAGCTGGTGCTAACTGGCATCTTTGTTAACAGTCTCAGCAGAGAAACCAAGGACCGAATGGCCTGCAGAGATTGAACTGTCCTCTCACCCCGACGCAACAAAGTTGAAACATATTGGCAAGAAAATCTTCCCTTATGCTACCTAAATTTGAATGTACTTTGTATTTCCAATGTCTTCCCTGAATAGTAGGCATCTGATTAATTTTATATTTTTGCAAGAAGCTTTGCAGACATTTTAACAATGTATATACATATATTTATTAATGTAACCGTAAGATATCCGTAGTTACAATTGGTTGAATTTTGCAATTAACTCTCAGTTCCACTTTTTATATAGGAAAAAGAAAACCCAGCATATCCTTGTCATTGGATTGATGTGGTAAAAAAACAACACACACACACACACACACACACACACACAAACCAACCCAACATACTTTTTATTTGAGTACTTAGAAAGAATTTTCATACACTTTACCTTAATTCACCTGGTTATGAAGGAAACTGGATTAATGGAAAAATTTCACATTAAATGTCAGACTTTTTTTGATGCAGGAAAAATCAATCGTGAAACAACACAGATTATTCTCTTTGCTCCTGTAGCAGAGTGATGAGTAGGAGATGAGTAGCAGCCAACATAGATTTGTCATGACCAAATCATGTCAAACCAATCTAAACTCCCTCTTTGACAAGGTAACAGACTTTGTGGATAGAGAGAAGCAGTGGATGTCATGTATCTTGGCATTAGAAAGGCTTTTGACATGGTCTCAGATGGAAATCTCATAAGCAAACTAGGTTTAGATAAAACTACTAGGTACAAAAAAACCCATACTGAAAAACACCAAAAAACAAACAACCCCCCCCCCCCCACAAACAAACAAACAAACAAAAGAGTAACTGCACCAAAGGTATAGACGTTAATGGAAAAAGGAACTGAAGGAGGTTCTGCAATATTACCTTCTAGGTCAGTCCTTTTCAATGTTTTTGCTAAATCTACCAATGACACAGGAAATGTATTTTAGAGGACAGGCTTAGAATTCATATTTTTACAGATCTAACAAACAGAGAAAAAATTAAATTCAATTAATTTAATGGGGACAAATGCAAGATTTTGCATATAGGTGGGAGTAATCAGTTCCACAGACAGAAAACAGGGACCAATCAGCAGTTCTTCCAAAGACCTTGGGATTATGGTTGATTACAGGAGGAAAACAAGGCCGTGATGGCATGCTGTTGTAAGTGTACATCTTAGAAGATGAGAGAAGTATCTCTCCCTTTCACTCAAAAGCACTTGCAAGGTTTTAGTTGAGCTCATCTTTGTACCCCACACTCCTGGAGAAAGGAGGAGTAATTAGGAAGAGTTACAGGAGATCAGTGGCAAATATGAGCTGGGAAGAAACCTGACAGAAAAGGACTTAATGTTGGTTTTTAGTGTGAAGAGATGATTGAGACAACACCTTTTAATTGTGAAAGAGGCTACTGTTTAATGAATCCTTCATGGGCATAAACTGTAGCAAAATGGATTCAAATTGGATAAAAGGAACATATTTCTAGCAGTACAGAGAGGCAGCATACTTTTACTGATTTTGTTCTGCATGTTATTGTTATTATGCTAGTCCTTTTGCACTCTGTCTTTGGTTGGCCTTCAGCTCATGAATGGTTCAACAACAGCAGGTTGAGAAACTGGTCTAGAGAACCTGATAAGGTATTTTACAGCTCTGTTTTTCTATAAGTCTATGGATGAACTGGATTTACCAACATTTCTGCAGAAGAGTTCATGTACCTTGAAGACCTCCTGTAACACAGAGCACCACTGAAGTCAGGATGGTGACGCTCATGTATTTCAGGCTCCATTCAGGTATTTCAGGACTGGGACCCTTCCTTTTATTACATATTTATTAATACATAATACTATTCATGCTGTGTGGTCTTGAAACAGCCACTAGTCACATATACATTGTGTATCAAAAGCAAAACCAAGTTGAACAGGGACATATAGCATAGGGACACAGGCAAGAAGACTCTCCAAGAAGTGAAAATGGAAACAGGAGTCATGAAAATTATTGAATTAGGTTGAGATATTACCACAAAAGGATTTAAATAGCTGTAACTTTAAGAAGGGTGTATAAAAATACGCATAACTCACAAAACGAGACAGCAATGACCTGTCAGGCTAATCTTGTTCCCACCCCTTCTTGCTGCACTGATGTATTACATCCTACCTTAAAACAGGTTAATGTTATGTTATGAGCTCCCAAACAAGTCTCACAGAAGGTCAGCCAGTTTTGAGTATGTGCTACAGTCTTAGGGAAAATGTGTCATATGAGCACTTTCTTGGACTGAAACATCTTCAATGGTGGGATACTCCATCATGTACTTTTTGCATAGTGCTTAGTATACTGTGCACAGAAGAGAAAGGATCTGCTTCTAATGAAGCAAAAATGTCAAAAATCAGACACTGAATTATTATCTTAGATGTTACTGAAAGTGAAGGAAATACTAGTAGGATGTCAAAATGCCAAATCATATTGACTGGTTTTTTTCATTATTTTATTTCAATTAATAAAGAAAAAATCATGAAAGCTATGCAGCTACTGTTGATTTTTCTCTCTGCCAGGAACAACCCACAAAACTTCACTTTTCCACTAACCGTTCAAGTCAAAATGGGTGAACAGTGCCAGAGAGGTGAAGAGGAGGTAAAATGTTACATAATTGCTTGACTAAAGGAGCTTTTAGGTGACTTTTTAGACTTTAGGCACTTAAATGTGATACCTTCATCACAAACTTAACCACTGTAATTAGCAAATGTAGTTGCTGTAGTCTCTAGCTATGGTCCAGTGAGAAGATATTGGCATATCTTTGACTGGAGCCTTTCGGAGCCAATAGTGTATCTGCCTGAGAGAGAAAAAACAGTGATGCTTCTAACTCAGCTTTGAGTTATCTAGTGTGGGCACTCAGTTGAAGTTATCTATCTAACTAACTAACTAACTAACTATATGTAAGCTGTATGGTGCTTGGTTGCCCACTGGGGTTAAGCTGCAACACATACAAGTACAAGAAATCTCCTTGTCACAATTTCAATATAAAATCAGGTCCAAAACTCCTTTATAGAGCTTAGTCAACTATTTCAATTTGTAAACGTACTTTTATATCTGCACGGTCAGTTTTTCCCTTCAAATGCCTATGAACTGTGAATTGTTATCAACCACAACCAGAGCTATGTTCTCTCAAAGACTAAGGTCTTAGTAATGGGTGTAAGTGCACTTTGAAGCACATTGACTATACCTAACCATTGCACATTGCAATCATACTACTAATATACAATCTCTTGTAGCACTCATCATGGGACCTATTCCTTCAGTAGACCAGCTAACACTGTCACTGTTGAGTTCAGCCTAATCTTTATTTACGTCATTTGCTTTAGAGTAGAAACGTCTTGAATACTTTTGCCCTCAAAGTCTGAAAGCTTTAATTTGAATCTTGTCCTTCCCTTTTCCTTCCATTGAAAGGAAGAGGACAAAAGCATCACAGAGACCTTGAATATAATTGTATTCACTGAAATTATAGAGTTAAATAAAAATTATACTCCTTCAATATTTTTCTGTCTTAGATATCCTCCTCCCTTGTAAACATATTTTTTTCTGTTCAAAAAGTTTGGCTTTGTATACATATATTTATGTATATTTATTTAGATATGCATGATTTTTGTAAAATAGAAACACAAAAAGGAGCCATTTACTGTTGGAGTCTGTATGGTTTATTCATATGCCTTTTAGCATAGTGGGGAAAGATTTTTTTCCCCCTATTAATTCTGCACACTGAATCCTGCAAATATTGGTAAATTCCAAAACAACTGCTGAGGGCTCTGCAGTCTTTGTGCAATTTGCTATATGTTGCTAGAGCACTTAGCACTTTATAAGGCCTAAAATAGCTCCAAAGGTACAAATAGTTCTTGTTTATGACCTGCTGATATGAATGGAACACAGGTCTAAAATGTTTTTTTAGCCTCCTGATACTAGGTTTTATTTTAAAACTGTGGCTCCCTTTATACCTTGCCTGTTTGAAATACAGAGTTTATTCTTTAAATGATCACTGTAACCACAATGATGGTCAATTGTGTAGAGGCAGCTGTGACATTCTTAGTTTTGGTGCTTTTTTCCCCATTTTGTGGGGCAAGGGCAGAAAATCAATGCAAAACAAATACAGTGCAAAACCCACTGTGCATTCTCACTACGAGCCTCTACCCTCTGAGACTCAGGAATACTGAAAGAGCAGCCAGAGAGGAAATTGGTGGAAAAGTTGCTATTTTTCATCTGGTTCTAGGCTCTTTGCCTACTTAGAAATAAATAGTTCTGCCTTGGAACAAAAGTGCCTTTTATTAAAAAAAAAAAAGAAAAAAAAAAAAAAAGAAAAAAAAAGAAAAAAAAAAAAGAAAAAGAAAAAAAGAAAAGAGATTGATTTGGAGAGAAACAGCACAAAAAATGTTATTTTAGTAAGTGCTGTCCTTACTGGATACTCTTAAATAGTCATGGAGGTTTATCGCCATTACTGGCCTTGGGAAGACAAGTTCGGTTCTTTTTACTTTTTCAGCATGCTTACATTAGCCAAAGAGCCCTCATAAACAAAAAAATGCCTTATGTATACTAAATGGCACCCAAGGTAATCACAAACCCATGTACTCACAGCTCTTTTAATTTCTAAGTAAAAAATGCATACATCGTTAGGGACAGATACAGATTCAATGTTCTAGTCACATATTAGCTGCTATTTAATGAATTGCTTTACAAATTAAACATTACGTTACTGTTTACTTGACTATTTCTGCCAGTTTTATAGATGTCAGATGTCACTGACGGCAGGAGGTTGCCACTCAGGTTTGCCCCTGAGAGAGCAAAGTACAATATAATATGTATTTTTCCCTCTTTTTTTTTAGTTAGTGGGAATTCCCATAGCAGTTATATGCTCTGAGGGTGGTAAAAAGTCTGCGACTGCATCAGGATCAGGGACCAGAAATGATTTCTTGCATCTTTTTTTCTTTTTTTTTTTTTTTTCCCCCTTGTTCTGGAATAGCCATGACATGGTTTGAAAGAAGTGGAGCATCCCGAGGAAGCTGGGAGAGCTGCCTGCAGAAGTGCTAAGCTACAGGGATACAGTCCTGCCTATTCCCTCAATTAGTGTTAGGAAATGGCCAGACAGCCATTTAATGAGCATGGTCCCACTGTGGTCTACACTGACATAAGTGTGTGTAACCGATCTGATCCTGGGCAGCTCCAGAGTTAAGATGATTTGCTGTTTACACTCTATAAATAGTTGTCATTTATAGCTCTGTCTGGTGTAGCAGGTAGCATAGGACTCTTCACTGTTGGCATGGAAAGACGAATAATTTTTTTTCCAGCTGGGGATATTCATACCACTTATCTTTAGGTGCTAACTTAAGCCCAAGATGCTCATTGTGTTAATCATCCTAAACATTCAGGTTCTGTGAAACGTCCTTTGAACCTGAAGCCCTATACTGACATGGCTCTACTCTCACTTCATTTCTTTTACCCGGTTTTATCTCCCCTCTTTCCTTCATTCCCTTATGTAGGGAGCCATTCCTTCAGTGCATTGGCTAACACTGAACCTATTCTGCTTTCTAATTTTCTACTTTGAAATCCTGGTCTCACAGACCTTTTCTTTTTCTATATTACAAATGTTAACTCCATCCCCTTCTGCAATTGCCTGGTGGGGGCTGACTCATACACACAGCTATGAAAAAACCCATGCAGACAAACATGCCCTAAGGATTCCAGTCTGAATAGAGGTAACACACACTGGGTTTGCTCTCTTTTAAAAGCTTGTTTTCATTTTTTTGACATTTTCAATACACTTCACAGTTATGATCACACAGATTTCAAAGGGATATCTATAAAACTTGCAAGAGGCTGAATCTGCCACAATCCCATCCATAGCAAAACTTGTCAGGTATCCACAATTTTTTAATCTGGAATTTCTCCTTCTACTTCACCCTTCTTCCCTGAAAGAATCAAGCAAGCCTAGTTTCAGAACAGGCTTTGAAAGATGTCTGGATGGGAGTCTTTGCACTGACCTCTTTTAGAAGTCTTTATATGCAAGGGAAGCAGGAACCAGGCTCCTACCACATCTGCTCACAGAGAACAGCAGAAATCTCAGCACAGCCTTTTTCAGCTCCCTTCCAGGATGCTGACACAAAGGATGTTAGGGATTTGCTGCAAACAGCTGGAAATTCCCTATTGGTATGAAAATGCAAAACCTGTTAAACAAGGAACACACCAGTTAAACAGATAGAAAACCTTCTGTATGCTATACATATATATACACACATACATATATATAATATATATAAAATATTATTATTCTGCAAGATAAAATAAATCTGGGCTGGTCAAAGACTATCCAGAAGCAATTGCCACTGTGAGCCCCTGCTGCCACTAGAATAACTTTGAGTCCCCCTGAAAGTAGGAAAGACAAGGTACTTCAAACAAAGCTTGAAAGGGTTTCCTTGCTAAGAGCATCAGGGTCTGGCTGGCAGCTCAGTGTAGCTATATTTTTTAATAAATTTGCAGGAAAGATGGATGGAGAGATTACAAAATGTTCTTGTTTCAAGAAATCTGTGTAATAGTCAGTGAATAGTAATTTGCATTCTGGTGACTCAGTTGAGGAGCCTCTCTATAAATCTCACTTTAGCTTTCCCTCTTAAACTCTCACACTGCGTGCAAACCTTATCCCTGATATTTTTGTAAGGTAAACAAGTCAACACAGCAGATCAAAAACCCAGGGCAGGATGCTAAACTGGCAGGAATATTCTGCTTACAGAACAGCTGGGTTATGAAATTACTAGGTTGTTCACATCATTCCCTGTGTATTCAGAGATGAGGACAGCTTCTCCTTCGACATACAGAAATAAAAACGTATTTTCATTTGTTAACTAAAATAGGAACCAATTAATATGTCACAGCTTTCAGAGAACAAGTTCATAATTGAGTTGATAATGAGGATTCACTTGTTTTGTATATGTCTGATAAGTGCTACAGTTATATTTGTGTATCCATGCTAGACGTGCATTAAGAAGTTTGTCTAACTGATTAAAATAGCTCAATGGTCTTTAGGGTACTGGAGGCTGGTGAAAGAGAAAGTGAAAATTCCCTACAGAGAGAAAGGGAGATAGCAATGACAAAGCAAAGGATTTAGATAGGAAATTAAGATCATCAAAAGGTTTATGTTCATACTTTTAAATATTTAGCATCATAGGACTGAATTTTAAGGAAGAATTTCTATTCCACAGAAAATGAGTCTCCATTTGTGAATAGAAAAGCAATGGGGACATAATCAGATAAGCAGACAGTCTACATCTTCAGCTGCATATACCTGCTCAGACCTAGATATTTCTTTTGCCTCATCTTAGTCAACACCAAGACGTGAGACCTACTATAATTTCTCCTTGTTATTAGACTGTCATGGTTTAACCCCTGCCGGCAGCTAAGCACCACACAGCCGCTCGCTCACTCGGCGGGAGATGGGATGGGGAGGGGAATCGGAAGGGTAAAAGTGAGGAAACTTGTGTGTTGAGATAAAGGCAGTTTAAAAGGTAAAGCAAAAGCCGGGCACACAAACAAAGCAAGACAAGGAATTCATTCCCCACTTCCCATGGGCAGGCAGGTGTTCAGCCATCTCCAGGAAAGCAGGGCTCCGTCATGTGTAACGGTGACTTGGGAAGACAAACACCATCACTCTGAACATCCCCCCCTTCCTTCTTTGTTCCCCAGCCCTTTATATGCTGAGCATGACGTCATATGGTATGGAATATCCCTTTGGTCATTGGGGTCAGCTGTCCCGGCTGTGTCCCCTCCCAACTCCTTGTGCACCCCCAGCTACTGGTGGGGTGGGGTGAGGAGCAGAACAGCCCTTGGCTCTGTGTAAGCACTGCTCAGCAGGAACAAAAACATCCCTGTGTTATCAACACTGTTTTCAGCACAAATCCAAAATACAGCCTCATAGTAGCTACTAGGAAGAAAATTAACTCTGTCCCAGCCAAAACCACAGACTAAAGCAGATGCTCCAGCATCTGTGAAGATGAGCAAGTCCCACCATGCAGCACCCTCCTCGCCTCCCTGACAGTGCTGCTTCCAGGAGTGCTGAGGTTGCCCGATCACCCTCCTGCTCATAAGACAGCAAGTTTTATACGGTATGTGAAGTCTGCACAGTCACTTCAACTTTTTGCAGATCTACAGTTATGCATTAACTCAGCTATACATATAGAGAGGCAGAATTAGAGTCACACCCCCCCTGGAGACTATAAAGTCATTACAGACAAAGTCAAAAGAAATCCTGCATTTGGGGGGAATAGCCGAGCTTTTGTTCTGTGGTGAAATACAAGAAGGTTAATTTTTTTTTTTTTTGTCATGGTCTGAGTTTCACATAGCAGAAACCTAATCTGCAGAAGTACAGTCTCATTGTACATACTATTAAATTACTTACAAAAAGAGAAAGTTTATAAGTTATTTGGACTAGATAGTCAAAAATCTTCTCCACTGTATATCACCTGCCAGTATGGAGAGAGTAAAAAATATCACTCAACTGAAAATACTCAATAGCTGATAGCTGCCTGGGGGCTGAATTTTTTAAGTAAATAAATAAAATAAAATCAACTTGCATCACCTAAACAGCATATGACATCTCTGAGTTCTAATTAAATTTTGCACTTAGAGCCCATGGAACATAAATAAGGTTTGGACATTCCTTAGGCAGTCAAAAAGGCTTCCTTTCAATTTATTAAATTCAGCTAATAAGTTTAAGAAAAAAAAAAATCTCTCAGGCTGTCGTGTCACTTTAGATTATTAGCAACACAGATTGTGTCCAAGTGCAGCGCAGCTTGATGACCTGCATTAAGTGGCTGGATGGCTGCTGGAAAGACTTGAATAAAGCTCGTGGACAGAAAGACCATAAGAAATCGCCCTGACAGCAGAGTGAAGTTGGGAGGAGTGTTTACTTGCTTGTCACTCAGTTCTTCATCACCATGCTTACCAGTTTATTTTCGTTGTGCCCCAAAGGTCTCCCTGTTGCAACCAGATTGTGATTTAAGCAGAGCAGGGAAAAACATATAAATGGTTTAGGAATATCCTTAGAAGTAACCCATGGAACTGTTGTGGCCCTGAGAGACAATTCACCCACTTTCCTTCTCTCTTTGGCTAGGTCTGCACCAAACCGTTACTCGTAATATCCATATCGACATACAACCCGGTGCCTCTGGAATCCTGGGCCCTGACTGTTGAGGCCACATTGCTGTGACTTTCTTTCCTAGCCAATGGTCCAAAGAATAGGAGACATCAGTAGTCTTCCTTGGGGAGTTATGGTGGGGGGACACTACTAGAAAACCAGCTGTTCGAATAAGTTAGCCTGCATCGTCACCCTGAGGAGACAAGGATCATAGGAAACCAAGAGGTGAATACTGAAATGCGATCAACATCTCTGGCTTCTTCATGTTAGGAAGATAGGAACAGGGACTAGGAGAGGTCGCTGCAGATAAAGCAGGGTGACAGCTGGGTTACCTGATGGGTTTATACCCTCAGGAAATTGAGTCCTGCTTCACACAGTGATAAGTACGCTGGGAGGAGAGCTGCTCCTTCACCCACCCACCCACCCAGAGTGAAAGGAAGTCTAGCAGAACCTGCACTCCACTCCAGGCACGACACGCAGCTGAGGGAACTTCACGTCTCTCCTAAGGGCATGTGAACCTCAACAAGCCATTAACCGCTTTAACCGTTGAGCAGCCTGGCCCCACTTACAATCAAGGTAAGTCCATACATTACAGCAGTGGTGACAAATCATTTTCCTTCTCTGCCGTACTTCAGCAATGTAAGACAACAGTGCAACTGGACTTTAAGCTGTCTAAGACATAAGCATTTGTGGGGGGAAAAAAAAAGAAAAGGTGCATACTATGCCTCAGTCATCCTCCATTATAACTGCAGAAGCTAGGAACAGCAAAATAGATGAGACACTTCTTGACTGGAGAAGATGTAATTAAACTGTAAACAACCATTAATAGTTGAGCAAGGATGATACAAGGATAAGCAAATATTTTTGCCTGAATAAGCTACCTTTCCATGAAAGGTAACAGTTGAAAAGTCATTTTGTTCACTAGATGCAGACCTCAGATGTTTGGAGTGGTTTAAATGAGCCATGAAGGTATTCAACAGGACTGTGTCCCTTTACCTGCTATGGAAAGTTGGGATTCCACTGAGTGCTGGTGATTCCTGAACACACGTGTTATTCATGAAAAAGAAACTGGTCTTTCGGAGTTCCTTGCCTGCAGTTTTCCTCTGGCAACTGAGCAGCTGTTCCGTGGGTGAAACGTTCTGGTAAATGCTTGTGAGTATGAGTTTCAGTGAAGCAGAAGAGAAAGCTGAAGTAGAAGACACTTTCATCAGTGAATAATTACTGCTCGGTTTGCAGTTTTCAATTCCAACATGATTTCTAGAGAAAGCTGAGACCTGACATCTTATGTTTTTGACTCTCAGACTGTCCTTTAAAATAAAAAAATAAATTAAAAATAAAAAAAAGGGAGGGAGCTACAAGACTGGAGGGAAATGTTTATACCACCAAGTCATATAACCCATTTCACCAAGCTAGGCAGGCTTTTTATTTCTCCAGTCCCTCCACTTATTAGAAAATGTTTCTAGTTTCCAGCCTCCATTCCTTTAATATTCGTATGTGGAATATCCATTCCATTTAATATCCACTAATCTATCTTCTAACATCGTCCTTTCATTTATGCAGTTTTTGCTCATTTTTTTATACCCCTCTTCCATGCACGTAGAGAGATCAGTTTTCACATTCCTTACTTTCTTTTCCATCAAACTAAACAAACCAGGTCTTGTAAAAACTTTTGGAAGTAAATTCTACACCTCCCTGATTATCCTAGTCTCTCCTCCTTTTCCCGTTGGATCTTCCCTGGATAAACGTCAGTGTAACTCTGTGCAGTGCACTCGCACTTTGTAGGTTCACATCGATACTTAGTCTCTAGCGAAATTATTTTACCTTCTGTATCCCTTGTACCTCCTCTTCTACATCACTTTAGTAGCTACTAGCAGTCTGATCAGCTAATACAACCAGTTGTTTGGTTTTCTGTTGCTTTCAAATGCTGAGCTCCCAATTTATCACAGACATGATTTTTTTTAGCTCATGAATGCCTATCATTTCATGGAATTAAACTTTTCCCCGTTACTGTTAATATTGTTTTCAAAGTTACCTTAATGTTCCCACATGCTGCTATTACCCTTTTCTGTATTATTGAGCCTTTGAACTTTGTACTGAAATAATTTCATTTAACTTTACGTATCTAAAAGGCAGCTAATAGATGGGTTCCCTTGTCAGTCAGAGGAATATCGCAGGTACCCAAAAACTATAAACTGACCACATTTTCACATGAGAGTCTGAGACAGCTTAAAGAAATAAACCTCAATATTTATTGTACAGAGTATAGACAATGAGCTTAGACATAATACCTAATTTTTTGATGTTCGCAGGTGCAGAATTGAAGCCACCCTTCATTTCACTAAGGAAGAATGGGGGCAAATAAATGGACACATTTGGGTTTGAAAGCATTCATTATCAAAAATCATAAAATAATTTAGGTTAGAAGGGGCCTCTAGAGTCAACCACCTCTGCAGACTCTGAGTCTATCAGAGCATGTTATTCTTGCATATTTTTTTCCTGCAGAGATCTATGAGCTCAGTTATTACTGATGAGAATTCTACTGTACAATACATTCAAGCTTCAATATTCACTAAATTCTCTAAAGTGGATTTCTGATAGCATCATGGAAAATATGCAATTCCTGCTGTGTTGGTTTGCTATATAAATCAAACTGCTAAAGAATAGAAACAATGCTCCATGCTTACAAACCTCATCAAAAAAGAGGAAAATGACAAGTATCTGCTATGAACTATTTGCAAAGCATCTGCAAACCAGGAATTATTCACTAAAGGCATTTGTGAATAATTTCACATAATGAATAAATATTCACAGAGCACCAACAGGAAAGACAGCAAAATTCATCAAATAAAATTGTTTGCTGCAAATCACTCATATAACTTCTGTCTTTATCTAAAACTTCAAAAGCAGTCGCTGTACTGTATATCATTCAAGCAGCTTTAAATGACTGTTGACTCCATTCTAGTCCAGATTTTCTTAAATTTAAAGTGCTTCTTTGAAAATGCTATGCAAAATGAAGCTATATTAAATTACATTTCTGTTCTGAACATCTCCTTTAGTTTCTATTATTAATGAGATTACTCATGATGCACAGATAATTTAAAGTTTTGTGGGTTTATTTTGATATGCTCAAAAGGCATGAAAAGCTGAACACTGAGGTTGAAGGTGGGTTTTTTGTTTTGTTTTGTTTTGTTTTTTCCATGGGGAAAACAAACAATAGGAACAGCAAGACCCGGATTCAATGCACCTAAACTAATGCAACCACAAGTATTTTCCCATTGTCCTTCTTCTCTCATCAGTGAAGAGAGGGAGAGACGCTGCTAGAAGTTGCGTCAGACACGTAAGATCTAAACTGTCTGCTGTGCACTGATCTTTATCTCGATTCACTAAATACAGAAAAGAGCATCAGATAATTGGTCTGTTAAATAAATTGGGTACCTGCCTATGGTGAGATGGAGTCCACAGGGGGTTTGGAGTAAGGCAAACTACTCAAATAGGATTCCCTAATCAGCAAAGCTATTTTGTCGTTACCCCCCTTGGTATTTGGGGGCCTGCACAGGTGGAGGCTGGAAGGGATGAGGAGATGACCCTCCCTTCATGCAGGATGAGGTCTGAGATATTTTACTAGAACTCTTATGCTTTGGCTGAGTCCAGAAACTTGATCACAACACTAACCAAACTAACTAGCCGTGCGGAGAACTGAGACTACAGAGTTCGTGTCAAAACCTGCAGACTTTTGTACATCCCTCTCATGCACATTAAGGATTTGATTTTTCTTTTCCCCCAAGAACGCAGGCTCCATATAAGGCTTAGGCAGCAGTGCCAAGAGGATGGTGCTGGTTGTCACCTCAGAGATAAGTTTTTCCCTATCAGGAATGTGAAACCTTTTCAGTAGTTACCCTACCAGTGCAGCAATGGGCCTAAGAAGATTCCAGGAAAATGGTACAGAACATAATTATATGTCTCATTTGAAAACAACTCTGAAAAACCCTATCTTGTTCAGAAGGATGTAAATGGATGCAAATTTGATGAAAAATTACTGTAGGCACATTAGATTTGATGAAAGTAAGCCAATGTACATCTGTTAGGGTATTCTGAAAGAGTTTGCCTCTATTTCTTCTTTGCGGAGTGCTGCTAAAATATACTGATGGGGCTAACTGATGAAACCAGGAGACACAAGATGTGGAAAGCTTTCCTTGGAAGCAGGCTGAGTACAGCCTTGATTCAGTGAAGGTAAGCTGAGAATGCATGTCAAGAAAGGTATTTCTACATCACTATTTTTGTCAAACTGCTCTTGCTATATTTTCACTCCTAATTTGTGCATTTTCACTGTGAAGTCTGCATGCAAAATGATTGCTCACGGTGTACTTTGCATTTAAAAAAAAAAAAGGTTAAAAAAACAAAGAAAGAAAGGAGAGAGCAGGGATCTGTAAGCATTCAGGGGAAAAAAGAAAAGTAAATGAAAAAGGCAAAAAATAATGATACAATCAAATAAAAATATCTGGCAGAGGTCGTGTTGGAATGGGACAAGAGATCAAAGAAGAAAATAGTGTTTGAAAGTTTCATATACCATGAAGAGAAAGAATACCGGCAGCACGGAGTTTGTTCGTTAGCGTGAATGTGCTGCCTGCTTGACTCCACTCTTCCTTCAGCAGGTCAGCCCCGCACGCTTGCGGCCTCGGGCGCGTTTGGTTCGGCTGGGAACTTTGTCTTGAGTAAGTAGATGGAAAACTTTTGTCTGTATATATGTATGCGTGCACATACAATGACAGGGCCCCATGCATGTATGCACATACTGATGTGTCCAAAGTTCTATTTCCTAATTAAATTTCAGCTGTTTTAATTCCTTTGTTGTAGCTGTTACAAAACTCGATGGAAATACTAGAGTGTGTTTCTTCTGATTGACTAGTGTTATTAACAAAACCCTTTTTTTTTTTTTTTTTTTTGGTCAGGTCCTGTATAAGAAGAGTTATACTTCTTTTTGAAATTTCCACTGAAAGTTTTATTCATTTTTTTTGATTTATGGTTAAATATTTTTAGAGGGGAAAGTTAATAATTTTTAAAAGTAAGATATAAGCAAAATCTGAAATGCAATCGGTTATGTGTTGTGGAGCCATAGAGAAGTGAACAGACAAATAAAACATAGATTTTTCATAAAATAGCATATAAAATACTCTGAGATGAAAAAGTGGTGGCAATCTTACTTTTCTAATATGCTTCAATCAGTACATTTTATGATACCTTCCCCTCAGAATCTCAATCACCCACAGAGACTTTTAACTCTCCACTATTCTAAAAACTGTAATCCCTGTGAAGGCTCAGATTTGGATTAACAAGAACATTTAGTCTATTAGTCCACCACTATATTATGACTATATTATGGTTCTTGGAAGATCACTAGGTTGCTTTCGAGTGACAAGAAAGCTAGAGAAATATTCACTGTCCTTATCTGAAAAAGAGCCATTGGAATAAATAATAAAGCTTGCAATAAAATAAAGCTATGACATTGGTAACTGAAGTTTGAAATATGGAGCAACATGCAAATGCAAGTCCAGATCTGCGATGATGTGTAGTTATTTAACTCCCTCCAAAATAGTTAATATTCATCGAACCATTTCATGAAAAAGAAAAATCCTAACCAAATAATATCTATTAAAAATGGTACTTTATAAAAGAGGAGTAGGGAGGAGAAAGGGGCAGAGAGGAAGAGGCTTGTCTTTATTCCCTGAAAGAGAAGGGGTTACATGAGTCCGTGAAGTGGACTGTCCATCCCCTGCCTTGCCCACAAGCTGGGAAGTTGTAGCCAATGCGGGGTGAGTTACACTGAAGAACAGTGATTAAATGGGTATTTCTGAATCACGGCATCTTTACAGCTCATCTGCCGTCCATCCCAGCCCATTCCTCACCGCTGCAACACGCAGCCCAGCGCTGTGTGACCTATTCCCCTTTGCTTTTAGCCTTGCTGGAACTCAAATTGGCATTTTCCTCACAAATAAGAATGGCTGTGAGTTGCTTTATTTTTTCCAATAAACTGCTCTTGGCTGACAACTATCTTACAGCTAGATGGGATATTTAATACTAAAATCATGTTTCATAATGAAATACTAGATCAGCCTTAGTTTCCCTGCAGTCTCAACTGTAATAGTGTTTTCAAATCACTATGTGATTGGTTTCCTTCCCCCTTCCCCCTCCCCCCGTAAACAATGTGCAATTCCTGTAATATTATTTTTTCTATTACTTTGATTCCCCTAAGGTTCCAAAACTATTTCCACATTTACTGTGTTAGTATCTTCAGCTGGTTCTTGCTTTGTAGCCTTGGAAGCATATTTCAAAATCTCATTCCTCTGCTCCCTTGGTTTGTCAGGAGTGAAGGTCCGCACAGTCAGGGTAGATAAAACAGGCTATTATTACTACTATTATTATTATTACTATTACTGCTTTTGAGGCTTCTTAAACTTGTGTGCTCTTTTCACAGTAGCTAATGCAGTAAACATGTAGGGAAAAGCCCAGAAGCAGTGCTGAAATGGTTTTCCGTCTTTGCTTACACTTCTCCACATTTCCTCACACCATCACATGATGTAGTTGCTTTGACCCTTATCCTGAAGCAGAGACAACTTCTCCTCCCCTTCCTCAACTTCCTCAAGCCTACACACCTCAGTAGCATAAAATTTAAACTAAAAAAGTCAGCAGAGCTGAGTAGGTGGTGAGGCACTCCAGGTTTTCCCTACAGTATTAGCACAAATCACCACGGGGATGTGCCTCACCACTTGTAGGACATGTTTGAGCATCCCTCCCTAGGCATCTCCCAACAGAACAGCGCCTGTCTAAAATACTGTAGTAAACCAAAGGAGCCTGGAGATACTTTTATTAATGTTTTCCACTTAGTTACAGCATAAGGACACATCATAGCCTTCCCACTAGGAGTTTACATTTTAAGCATATGTGGAATGATGTGTTTCCTGCAGGTGGAGTGATAACATCTGCTAGTGATTGCATCTGCTTTTTCACAATTCAGCTGTCTTTTGTCTCTCTCCTCAGTGGGTGCTATGGAAATTCTTTTGCGATCCCAGCTACAATAGTCCTTATCTGTGGTTTCAGCATCCAACATGTACTTCCCTAATCAGATTCGATACCATTTATTGAGTCAGTCCTCAATTGTCTGCCATTCACTTAAATCCCTGTCTCCTCTCTCCTTTTACTGCATCAGACCTGTGTTATTCCTCCTTTTTACTTACAATTTGAGGATGCCATGGGTTGCTTGACACACACTATTATAATGGAGTAGTGTATGATGGGTTTCATTATTTTGGCATTTTTATTACAATGAGTTTTTGACTACTTCTTCCAACCACTTATTTTCTTGGGAGACCAGTGCTTTTAACAGCTTTATTGTTTTCACTGTACAGAGTGCAGCTTAATGCCTTCTTTTTTCTAAAGCAGTAGCCACATAACTCACTTTCACTTTAGTGATACTGCCAATGATAGTGTGTGCTGTAAGCAAATATTTTCCCATATTCTCTCTTTGGACTGATGTCTGCTTATGCTTCAGTGTCCATTTTGAATTATCTAGGTAATTCTCCTGCATACAGACTGTTACACAGCCTTAAGCCCTACTGTTTTTATTATTCCGCATTACTGCCTAAAAAGGAGTTTGCATTATTCCTGCTAACCTCCCAGCCTTAAAGGCATTTATGAGCTACTCGCAGTGTTTCTCTGCTACTTGCTTTGTATTTGATTTGCTTTTGAGTTCAGCAAGAGCGTGTATTCCGCCGTTGCATTGACCAGCCTTCCTGGCTTTATGAGCTGCAGCCCAAAATCTTACCAGAAGGCACACAACGTATCTCTTGGAGAGCTAAAGGGAAGGGCATCACACAAACTAGTTCAGAGGTGGGAAACAACAAAATCTTTCCAGAATTCCCACCAGGCTGATCTGAATATGCTGCTGAATTGAAGGGTGATTCAGCTCTATGAGTCTCAATAGTTCCTGTGGTTTTATGTCATCTGGGTATCTGCATTATTCGGTAGTGTGTCTTCTCATACCAGCTGTGTCCTGCAGAGATCGTCGCGTAGCTGGAATACGGACGATGTACTTGAACTGCCCTCAAGCTGCACATGGTTCAAAGGCAGCAACTTGCCCATCCTTCCTTCAGCATGAGAGCAGAGGGCTGTGCAGCAGTTGTTATCTTCTCATCAGTAGGCCCCCCGATTTATCTGGCTGAATGCATTCAGTATCTTAGATTCTTTTACTTATGGCAGCTACCCAGGATGTCTCACGCCTTGCACAGCTCAGGTCCATGAACTCCTTCCACCTAGCCTTGTTCTCTGCAATGGCCATCAGTGTCATATATTTTAATTATCTTTCATGAAGGTCGTATTTTACTTCAGCTACCAAATGTTTTCTTAACTGAGACTGTTCACAGAAGAAGAGATCCACATAGGTTGGACCTGTCATTTTTCCATCAGGGTTTTACTAGTCATGTTCTGTAAAACTGATCTATGCATGTCCAGAATCCCTGATATGTGCAGCTCAGCTGGGCCTGTTTGCTCATATGAGCTGCCAGATGCCTGGAAATCCCCAAACCCTAGCCAAAATGCTTACATTTCTAGAAAGAAAAAGATGTCATGTACAGATCTTCCTGGACATATGGTAGCCCTACATGGGATTGAATAGACAGGTTTGCTATTAATACGGAATTATTAAGAAGACTGATCTCTTCTCATAAGCTTTGGTCAATCAAAATACACACAGCCAGAACTGGTTCTTAAATTCACGCTCTGTTCTTTTAAGACATTATATATTTGTTACAGGAATATGATGAATTTCTTATGTCTTTCACACTGTGACCACTATACATTTGACCTTGTCCTACTGAACTATGTTGTGATTTGCCACTGGATTTCTTGATATCAAATGCCCTGTTTGTTAATATTGCCGTTACTTTTGCTCATATCCTATTCTAAAACAAGCAACCTGGCTCAGTAAACAGGGAAACTTAAATATAGAGCTTTACTTAAAGCAAAGACTGCGCTGATGCCCATGGATGATGGTTAAAACTCATGACTGTCACAGAATTATAGTTGCTTGTATCAAATCTAACCAATGTCCTCAAGCAAAATTGAAAGGGAGAAGGAGGGTGGTTCCTCCAGCAGTCTTCAGGAGGATGAGGACAGATTTCTCTGAACATGGGGTTGGGTTTAGGTCTCCTTGCTTGAAGCTGCTTGGGCCAACAGGAAATTTAAAGCATTATCTCCTTCTTTTTAGATTCGCATGTTGTAACATGTACTATCCGCAGTGCATCTATGTTAGCGTTGCCATGGTTACTTTGAGTACAGTTTATTTTCTGATGCTAACACATAGTTCTGTACAGACTACAGAGGGGGAAACGCAATATGCTTTGAGGTGCACAATTGTCCCTGAGAAATCTCACCGCCAGTGCATCCATTGCCATGCCAAGGTCCTATGCCTTTGTAGGTATTAACCAGATTTAGAATTGCTGGGTAAGGTCAAAACCTTTTCTTCTACGAGTATCAGTCACGTTACAAACCTGTAAGATTCTCCTGCAGTTTAACACAGGGATGCACACAGTGCCGTCATCTTCTTCTAGAGGGGAGAGAAAGGAAACACTGATAATATACGGCAGGTTTGGGGAGAAGAAAGGAAAGGTGGCTGTCCTCAAAGAAGCCAAAAACTAGTTCTGCAAAACTAGTCGTCAGTGTTCTGCGAAGATTTGAGGAATATTTTTTCACTTCCAAAGAAAAATGATATAAAAAATAATAATGGAGGTTGTAAAGTGAAGCTTTTAGTAGTTTGAAAATGGCAATACTAGTTTCTTGTACATCCTTAATTGCAGCTCTCTTGCATGGTTTTAGGAGCCTTTTTATTTTTTATATTATCACCTTCTGTTTCTCAAATTATATAGTATATAATATCAGAGTTAGGCTACTTATTTATATCACCTCAAGGACACGAGTGAACTTTATACATATCGCAAAGAATTAATTGGGATTCTGAAGGCTACAGAAAAGTTATTTCATATGCTTAACAATCAGGTGTTATTTTCATATTTTACCGCTTTAAAGAATGTGTGCCATTTTTTTCTGATACGAAAGTAGACCACAGCTCAGCACAGCCCTGTGCACATTTAATTGTGCATGTTATTCATAGACCTACCAATGCTGATGCCACACCAAAGGAGCAGAAGCCAGAAAAAGTGAAGGACTCGCAAGCATTTTGTGACTGGCTACAGGGCGAAGAACTGGTCCTGAGGCAACAGGGAGTCAGAAAGGACAAAAAGAGAGAAAAATGAAAAGGAAATTTAAGGACTGCTATCTGTCTAGATAAGGCTTTCCTTTGTTCCTAACTAGAAAAATACATCCAGCTCTAGCCCAAGCACCTAATGGCTTTCTTCTCACCCTTTTCCCCACAGATAAAGTTTTTTTGGGGGCACTGTTTTGCTACATTTTTCTCCCTTCATGAGACTTAATGGACTGTTACACCTAAAGCACTTTGACCCACGAAATACTGAAGAATTTCCACTGAAACCCGAGGCAGGTTTCATTTCATGAAATGTCTCTGACAAATGCTTCTGAAGGTGCCTCTAATTTTATCTGAAAGACTAAGTCAATACTTGGTGAGATGAATAATGTCCTAAATGACCTATTTCTGTTAATTAACTAAATAGGTGACCTAGGATGGCTCCCTCAGCAGGGCATGTCTATGATGTAAATGTCAGCCAGTTAGGTTGGATTTGTCCTCACCTAGTTAAATTTAAAGGTAAGTCAGTCAGCTGGGTCTCAAGCTGTCTGCCTGAAAACAATGCATGTATTTGAAAATATCTTTCCCACTGAACACACATTAAAAAAAGGAAAAAAGCACTCAAAATTGACTCATACTTGACCCATGAATCATCTGTCTGCCATGTGTTGCAAATTAAATCTTCCTTTCTAAATGTGGGGCCAGTCTACATAATACAATATGTACAGTATTTTTCAGAATTAATCATTTCTCAGGAAGAAATAATAATCACAAATTAGAAAAAATACCAATATATTCCATTTATAATGAACACAACCATTTGATTCTTGAATGTGTCAGATGTTAACATCTTTAAAAATGTGTTAGCTAAAAAAAAATCAATTCTTGTTACCATCAGGAAATAAAACTTATTTGTCCAAAGTAAAATATTAACATACTATTTATATATCTTGCATTGATTTCTTTTAAATATTTACAGTAATTACTAAAAAGTTACTTTCAGTTAGCAAAATCGGAGTGTTTTATTTTGAAGATATTGAAAAAAATGTTTTTTCACACCTTCTCTATTTTTTTAGTGAACAATCTGGCAGGATGGACGATAATTTACAAAATGATTCCGCCAAATCACTAAAAGAACCAAAACTAAACAAGATTAAAGTGAAGGGTACTTCTTAAAGATGACTTGGAAATACTCAGAAGGAAGTCACTCCACTACCTGCTCCATGGCAGAAAGAAGCAGCATGTGGTTGAGTGGGAGTTCTTCTGCTCCAGGAGAACCTGGCATCCAAAGCTATAGGAGATATACTTAAAATGAACAGCAAGATGTTTGTACTGGGGGAAAAAAAAAAAAAAAAAGAAAAAAGAAAAAGAAGGAAAGATCATGATTATAAAACTGTAGGAAAAGGAAGAACAACAGCACAACTTCATAGAATCATAGAATATCCTGAGTTGGAAGGGACCCATAAGGATCATCGAGTCCAACTCCCAGCTCCACACAGGACCAGCCGAATTGGAGCATATGACAGAGCGTTATCCAGACGCTTCTTGAACTCAGTCAAGCTCGGTGCTGTGACTACTTCCCTGGGGAGCCTGTTCCAGTGCCCAACCACCCTCTCAGTGAAGAACCTTTTCCTGATATCCAACCTAAACCTCCGCCGTCGCAGTTTCATGCTGTTCCCTCGGGTTCTATCACTGGTCACCAGAGGGAGGAGATCAGCACCTGCCCCTTCGCTCCCCCTCGTGAGGAAGCTGTAGGCCATGATAAAGTCTCCCCTCAGGCTCCTCTAGGCTGAACAAACCAAGGGACTACAGCCTCTCCTCATACGCCTTCCCCTTTAGACCCTTCACCATCTTTGTTGCCCTCCTTTGGACACTCTCCAATAGTTTTATGTCCTTTTTGTACTGTAGCGCCCAAAACTGCACACAGTACTCGAGGTGAGGCCGCACCAGCACAGTGTAGAGTGGGACAATCCCTTCCCTGGGCCGGCTAACAATGCCGTGCTTGATGCACCCCAGGGTACGGTTGGCCTTCCTGGCAGCCTGGGCACACTGTTGACTCATGTTCAACTTGCTGTCGACCAAGACCCCCAAGTCCCTTTCAGCATGGCTGGTCTCTGGTGTCTCATTGCCCAGTCTGTATGTATAGCCAGGGTTACCCCTTCCAGGTGCAGAATCCGGCACTTGCCCTTGTTAAACCTCATGCGGTTGGCGATTGCCCAGTTCTCCAATCTGTCCAGATCTCTCTGCAAGGCCTCTCCACCCTCGACGGAATCAACAGCTCCTCCCAATTTGGTGTCATCTGCAAACTTGCTCACAACACCTTCTAGTCCTACATCCAAGTCATTTATGAAAAAATTAAAAAGAACTGCCCCTAAAATTGAGCCCTAGGGAACCCCACTTCAGAGAATAGCTGTCACTACACTCACCAGTTGGAGAACTCTTCCTTGCATTGCTGTCTTTACCAGGTGCCTCCATCCTGGGTCACTCTCTCCAGAGATACCCTGGAGGCTTAAGGCTTCTGAAAGTTCCTCCTTGGAAGTGAATGTTCAAAGCACCCCTGCAGAAACCTTCATTTTCTGTTCTAATTTAGGCAACCTTTTTGTTCTGCAGCTTTGTTCCCTCCTACAGCCTATGAGAATCTAAATAAGGCACTGAAGGGCCTAAGATATAATTCCCCTTTGAGTCAACAGAAGATTGTGTGTGTGTCACTGATGATGACTTCTCATCTGCATCAATGTTTTAAGCTCAGAAAGTCAACTGAACTTCAACTACAAGCTCACAGTCCCACAGATTGCCAATCACGTAGCATTTAGCAAAAAGCGTTTAGCGAACACTTCTTTGGAAACATTAATAAAACAGAGGTGGGCATTGTAAGGTTGAATGGATAAACTTAGACATTCCTTTAGAATCAGGTAAAAAAATTATAGTTTTTTAAATGTGTAAGCATCAGCTTTAGTGATCGAATGCAGCTTTCTGATACCAGTTTCTCCCTTTCTCTTGACTAAAAAGATAATATTGGTTTTAGTGTGTTTTAAGTACAGCTCCCTTATAAGATTCTGTCACAATCTGATTTATGTAGATGTTTGTAAGTGTTGCATAACCGATAGCAACTTTACGTAGATTTCTGACCTTCCAAAAATAACTGTCTCCCAAAATAATTCCAGAAGTGCTAATAAAAAAGAAGATACCCTAAAGAGTATGGTGAAATCAAAATTTCCAGCACATTCTCCTTGCAAACTAACTTTTCTTGATTTCATACACTTAAGAATTGGTTTAGATTTTTACTTTTCAAATTCTCATCAATGACATTAATTTTGATAAATTCTGTAGAATCAGAGAAACGCTGGGAGTCTTTCAGTAGGAAATGAATAGTTAGGTCTTTGAAACATATATCAATTCAGAATTTTGATGAAACTACTACTGAAAATTTGAAACTGAAAAATTAGGGGGGAAATTTTCAGTGTACTCTTTTCCATTTTTTAATCATCTCTAAAAATGATTGATATTCTGCAAGGAGCAGAATTTTATATTGAAGATGTTTACTGATAGCTGAGACATCGCATAAAGCAAAAGCTATCTGTGAAGGCTATCAAAACTGCATGCCAAAAATTTATTAGAAAAAAAAATTAAAAACTCCATCTGCAGTTCTTAGAATGCATTTGATAAAAGCAGAGCAACAAGCTTGACTGAAAAAGAGTACAAAGCAATAACAAAATAAAAGTGTAGGAAATGGAAAATGGACAAGATAAATAATGGGAATTTTAGTGGCTAAGTTTTGTATCAAAAAAGAAAGAGCATCCTGTAAACCAGTGAAAATGAAATGGGAGCATAATTACCCTTTGGAAATCAATTGGAGGAGGTGACCACTTTTAGTTATCAAAGCCAAGAACATGGCTTTGATCTACATGCTGTTGGCTGGGAAAGAACATTTGAGAGGAAGTCAGTGTGAGCTGGGTGAGTGAAGGGTTGGAGATGTTTTCTAGGTTACCAATCTGAGCAACAGAACTGATTTAAGAATTGTCAGAGGAAATTGAAAAAGGCTGGTTGGGAGAAAAATGCGATGAGTTTGAGTGCTTGGTCTTATTAAAACAAACAGGATTTGCAAGCAGGGTGTATGAAAAGAGATGGCAATGAGAATATGACCAAGGCCACGGTGCTGTAACACAACATACGTTGTCCCATCCCACTCAGTGGGTTAGGGTGAGGTTAACTTTTAAATTCTCTGCGCGGTAATCAGGAGTAACGACAATTACTCTAGAGGTTCAAACAAATCAAATTTACTTAAAACTCAGCAGAACTACAAAAGATAGAGGCTTGGCAAAATTTATAACAATACTTAAAACTTAGCAGAACTATGAAAGGCAGTGGTTTAGCAAAACTTGCAATGATATTACCTTAATGTGCCAAAATTGAAGTTAGAGACAGTGATAGATTGGAAAAGAAAGAGAGAAAGAAAAAGAGAGAAAAGGTATGACCACCCTTGGATCCAGCAATGTTCTCTACTTGCAGTTGTAGTCCTCAGGTGGTGGGTCCGCGCCAAAAGCTTGCGTTTCCCCTTTTTATAACCCAAAATGCTCCACATAGGGGAGGTCTGTCATCACTTAGCTGGTGCAGTATGTGCTCAGGAATGTTCCAGAAGTGAGTCAGTGCATTGTGGGGGTCTCGGGGGCCCCACTGTCCCCCGCCTTCGGGGTTGACTGAGTGATGGCCTTTCACGGGCACGCACAGGACACAGATGGTCTGTTGTCTGCATGTCTCAGGAACAGCGGACGGGGCTCACAAGATGGTAACCTGTCTCCGCAGGTTCTGTCCTTGGCCGCGACAGATGTCTGTGCCACTCCCTCGACATTTCCTCGACACTCCCTCGTTATCAGTTTATCCCTGCTTGGGTCAAGATGGATGTTTGTGACATTCACTTGTTATCAGAGCCTTACATATGTGTGTGTGTACGTGTGCGTGTGTGTATCATACACTGTGGTCATTAACAGGAACATACACAGCCCATTAATTCATACAGTAAGATTGTTCTTTCACTTCTTTCATTCCACACAAATGCTAAATATCTGTAAGGTCCTAACAGAGTTTAAATAAACTCACTGCTCACCTGGTGAAAACCTTTTTGCTAACAGACAGATTCTGCTAGTAACTAATCATTAAATGAAACGTTTGGACCTCAAGAGAGAGTCTGAAATTTGTATTTTTCTGTACAGACATACTCAGGAGGGCTCTTTACAGTACTAGAATAAGGAGTTAATAAACATCTGAAACCTTTGTGATATTTCTAAGCCTGTTTCCTCTCTTACAAAGCGATGCAAGAATCTTGCCTAAGCTGCTGCTTCTAAAGTGAACCAACAAAGGCAAATCCCACCCATCCCGGTTCAGTGAAATACAAAATCCTGTTGCCGTGGTGAGAACTTGCAAAAGCTTACATGGAGAAGAATGAAGTACTGTTAAATTATCTGCGTTATAAATATTGCACATAAACCTAACCCACTTCATTACCTTTATACCATTAATCTCAAGGAGCTTAACAGTCCCACCTGGTTATCCTTCCTGATGTCAACAGACAATTTTGCAGTGAAATACATAGTAAAAGATCCCGTCTGTAGTGCAGTCTAGATTTGAGGTTCTAGCAGACATCTGGGCAATTGAGTTCAGATTCAAGGGAAAGCATGCAAGGTTGGGACATATTCTAAATATTTTATATGCCACAGAACAATTTTTAGGGCTTCTAGGAGCCTTAGTTCAGTGTAATGTCCCTCTAGAAACACATCAGATATCTTGAGATTTGTGATGAAATTGCTAGTTGACACACTGAAGTGATAAAGAAAGCCATATCAAACAATGTGCTAAATTTATTTAGTTGCTCCTTTATGTACATGAGAGAAGAAACAAATCTTTTCTATAAAGCATCGGACACTATAAAAATGTAGTTATTATTTATTATTCTATTCTATGCTATGCTATGCTATTCTACTCTATTCTTGTATGAATTCTTCTGAATTTGTAGGTTTAGGCTTAGCTTGCCTGTGAATGTCTAAAGCCTCTACCAGCTTCTGATCAGCCTCGGTCATAACACTGGCATGAAAAAAAGAAAATTAACAGGTATTCCTTCTTAGCTACTAATCTCACAGCATTTCTGTGCCTCAGAGCCATACTTCTTGGGGGCTATGATTTCACCAGATCTCACGCAAAAGCTCACCTGGATAGCTGTGTAGTTTCATAGAAGAAGGAGAAACTTCTGAGCCTGTTCGCAGTTCATTATGCAGCAGCCTACCCTCTGTATCACTTCTGACCCTCGCAGTATGAAGCAATGCTTCTTGCATGACAGGCAAAATTATATTTCTAATCACTTATGGTTATCAAAGGACACATGGTATGTTTTGCAAAAGGAAGATGATTAGCTTCGTTGTCCTGGCTAGCTTCCAGTTTGAAAAGCTTTGTTCACTGAATACAAATCCATTGGGTAATTTCAAGTATAGCTTCTTCTCCCCTTAAATGTCATGCAGTGTGGTACTCTGAGCTGTTGAACAGCTGCCATATTCCTCTGTGGAGATGGCTGTTGAAGAATATATAGCAACATATTAAAGCTTTGGGGAATTAAAAAAAAAGTATTAAGCTGTTCATATTTTTAGATGGATAGGGAGAAGGGTAGAGAGGGACAGAAAGATTTCTGATGATGTTACGAGACTGGAAAATACATCAAGTGGTGAATAAAACCAACTAATGAAATATTCTATAGTATAATGTTTACTGCAGTGATTGGGGACAGCTGATTCCTCAAAATGTTTTGTTTCTTTTTTTTTGAAATTAGATTAATTTTTAAGTATTCAGAAGTCAGCCATAAACCCTACCCTCATCTGACTCACAGTTTTATTAATATTTTTAACTCAAATCTTGAGAGAGAAAATGTCCTATTTCTTTTGGTGCAGTGACTTTGTGCTTATGGTAGTCAAAATCTGGATCACATCAGTGATCAGAGTCTTCAAAAGGATGAATAAAACATGGGAAAGACCAAAAATCCCAGAAAAAGAATGAAAGTCTGTGTATGATGGACAATTACCTATGAAAAGCACTGCTTGAGAACAGGATGTGTCCAAGATCGGTGGACAGAATGGGCTGCTTTGATTCTGCAAACCAAGTGTCCCTATCAGTGTGATATAGGTTGGTTATAACTATCTCCAAACATGCCATTTCATATATCTGGACCACAGATAGCACTGAAGTGATCTCCCCAATATCAAGTCTCTCTGGGCTGATGGAAGACATCAACCCAGTCCTTGGAGCTGTTGTAAATATGGTTCGGACCAAACTATGGGCACAGCGTCATGCTAGTAGCAGATCTGAGGGACGTGAAGAGGTCAGACATATTATGCTGAGTAACTGGTTAGTTGCTGAGGACTGTAACCCCCTTACATGGATCCTCTATGACCACATGATCACAGTATCACAGAAGCCTGAAAAGCAAAATACTTGTATACAAGTGGCTAAGAAATGAGTCTGTGAACTCTTAAGTCCTTTTAATTTTACAGATGCTATTTAAATTAAGGAAAGTATTATTTGGCTGAGATATATTTATATATTTTTACTGTTTTGATTTTTAAAATTTTGTCTATCTGCTGGGAGTTATTTCCCCTGAGTAAACTTCAGTTATTTTTAGCTTTGCACAAAACAAAAGGAAATTAAGAAATTCACTTAGTCAACGGCTCAATGTCCAAGTGGAGAACAGTGACGAGTGGCATTCCTCAGGGGTCGGTATTAGGACTGGCGCTGTTTAACATCTTTGTCAGCAACATGGACAGTGGGATCGAGTGCACCCTCAGCAAGTTTGCTAATGACACCAAGCTGTGTGGTGTGGTCGACACGCTGGAGGGAAGGGATGCCATCCAGAGGGACCCTGACAGGCTGGAGAGGTGGGCCCGTGTGAACCGCATGAAGTTCAACAAGGCCAAGTGTAAGGTCCTGCATGTGGGTCAGCGCAATCCCAAGCACAACCACAGGCTGGGCGAGGAATGGATTGAAAGCAGCCCTGAGGAGAAGGACTTGGAGGTGTTGATTGATGAGAAGCTCAGCATGACCCAGCAATGTGCATCTGCAGCCCAGAAAGCCAACTGTGTCCTGGGCTGCATCAAAAGAGGGGTGACCAGCAGGTCGAGGGAGGTGATCCTGCCCCTCTACTCTGCTCTGGTGAGATCCCACCTGGAGTACTGCGTCCAGCTCTGGGGGGCCCAGTACAGGAGAGACATGGAGCTGTTGGAGAGAATCCAGAGGAGGCCACAAAGCTGATCTGAGGGCTGGAGCACCTCTCCTATGAGGACAGGCTGAGAGAGTTGGGGTTGTTCAGCCTGGAGAAGAGAAGGCTCTGGGGAGACCTTAGAGCAGCCTCCCAGTACCTAAAGGGGCCTACAGGAAAGATGGTGAGAGACTGTTTATGAGGGAGTGTAGTGACAGGACAAGGGGTAATGGGTTCAAGCTGAAGGAGGGTCGATTTAGATTAGATGTTAGAAAGAAATTCTTTACTGTTGGAGTGGTGAGGCCCTGGCCCAGGTTGCCCAGAGAAGTTGTGGCTGCCCCTGGCTCCCTGGCAGTGTTCAAGGCCAGGTTGGATGGGGCTTTGGGCAACCTGGTCTAGCGGAGGGTGTCCCCGCCCATGGCAGGGGGGTTTGGAACTAGATGATCTTTGAGGTCCCTTCCAACCCAAACCATTCTATGATTCTATGTGTTCAGTCCAACCAGATGTATCCTACACAAGCAAAAAACTACAATGGGCATGTGACTTATAACAGGCTTTGAATATTCAGCTTTTGTATTTAATATACTTCACCATTTGAGCCAGATAAGGGGTTTTGGAATGGAATTTAAAATACAGGATATTCAGAATGTTGATCACATCTTTCTGTTCAAAAAACCACCCACCCCATAACCCTCAGTAGATGTCTAATATTTAATACAAGAAAAACAAAGCCAGCAGAAATGTTGCTGTTTGCAAGGGACAGATTTCCCACTGAAGAACAGAATTCCTGTGTCTTGGCAGCCTGCTCTGGTGAATGCAGGACACAGTTCTCCTGCAAATACGTTGGTAAAACATCATTTCTCTTCCATGCCTTTTTTCCCCCCTACTTTAGGAAAATTTAGGTCTTGACATTCCAAATGTCCTTCCTTCAAACAATACCAATGATAAAGACATTCCTCTCTTTCTGGGATGGGTTTTAATCAGTTTGTTATACAAGGGCTGTCCATGGTCTTATACTTTTGGCATAAATCAGGGCATGGTTAACCCCCGTGGAAAAATGGAGTGTATTAGGCATATATATTACAAATCCTTATCCAACTGCAGAATCCCTCTGAAATCACTGGGACAAAATAAAGCACCTTGAACAATGAAAGATTTTCCAAAATTCTCAACAAAGTGACTTGTTGCAATTAATCAAAACCAGATACAAAACCACTGGCAATGATGTGTGTTTATTCAATCAATGAACAATCATTCAATAAAAGGGGTGCAACATGGGAGGTTTTTTGTTAGAAGAATAACAGGGTTTAAAATAATTAAACCTTTCTTTGAGACAAGTGGATTGTTACTGAAATGGTTTATTTGTTTTCCTTTTAACCTCCACAAAGCATCTACTATATTCATTCCACACAGTCAGTGTCTGGAGATTGCTTGTGTGGATTCCCAATGTACAATCACAGACTCCTTGGGGGCAAAAGTTTTATTTATGTATTTAGATTTCTTTCAGAAAGACTTGGATTCTAAGAGAAGTGCTGGAGGTACAAAATGGTGACACCTCTTAGTGAGATGGTTTTTGAAGGCTAAAGAATAAATAATAATAAATAATAATAAATAATTCACATCTATCACAGGATGTGTCAGTATACTAGATGGAGTTTTACTGCAGGTGTACATAAAGATGACCTTTTCCAGTTGCAGTGTTTGTGTATGTGTCTACATATGTGTATATATACACCTATACACAGAGTACTCGTATATAAGGATTGTGGAAGGATACCCTCCTTCAGCTTAAAACCACTAGCCCTTGTCCTATTGCTCCATGCCCTTGTAAACAGTCCCTCTCCAGCTTTCCTGTAGGCCCTTCAGGTACTAGAATCCTGTATCCTTCCATTCCAACACTCCAGTCACAGGAGCCATCCCACCATGTGTCCGTGATGCCATGTAAGATCATAGCCCTGCAGGTGTGTGCATGTCTCTAACTTCTGTTGCTTACTGCCCGTGTTACGTGCATTTGCACAGAGGCATTTCAGTTGGGCCCCCAATGAACTTACTGGCTGGAGTGGCTGGAACTTCAGGTGCTCTCCTGCTGACCTGTGATCCTTCTCCCAGCTCTGGGCATCTATTGCTGGCACTGGCATCAAACCGGTAGGAGTGGGATGGATTGAGGTTTCCCTCTCCTGGGAACTTTAATTTAGAGCCCTCTTCACCAGCATGGCAAGCCTATCACAGACTGGTTGGCATTAGAAGGGACCTCTGGAGACCATCTAGTCCAACCCCTCTGCTAAAGCAGGATCACCTAGAGCAGGTTGCACAGGATCTCATCCAGCTGGGTTCTGAGTATCTCCAGAGAAGGAGACTCCACAACTGACCGAAGATGCTCTTCCCCTTCTCTGACAAATGGTCCCCATCAGCCCCCAGCAGACCAGGTTTCTCAAAGTGAGTCGCATGGTCTAAGTAGCCAAAACCCTGGCTGTGCGCCAGTCCTGTAACCGTTTGTTGGGCCAGATTTGACTGACCCTTTCAAACCACTTCCCTTTGACCCGGAGGATTGATGAAAAAACTACCTGCACTTCAGAGTCCCTTACTGCTGCTCCCAGGGCTCTGTAATCCTTCTTGAAGCTCCTCAGACAGCTCCTGGCTCTATCACTGGCGCTCCGTGAAACAACAGCAGTGGATAATAGTGGACTGGTATGAGGCTTGGTAGTCTCTTGGTGACATCCCTGATCCGAACCCCCGGTAAGCAGCACGCCTCTCTAGAGAGTGTGTCAGGTCAGCAAATGGTGGTTTATTATTTCAGTTTCAGACAGATAAAGCAGCTGAAGGCTTAGTTGAAGAATAGAAGGACTTAATATTGGGATTAAATTAATAACTGGACCACTTGAGGAAAACTAGAAGAAATAGGATAAACTGATGAAAAACCATTGCTGTAAATTTCCTATCAAAGATATTCTGTGATATAGTCCATTACTCCTTAGTTGTCCTCTAACCCTCTATCTCCTCTGTCTCCTTCTCTATTTAATAGATGTATGAGTATCACTTTCACTACCGGTTCTTTATTTTATTACTGAAAATAAGTAGAATTGTTAGGAAAGTAACTTTATAGCAATTTTAATACACCTCCAAGTGCACGGATCACATTTGAATGACAGCTGATAAGCTGCATACCCGATGTGTATGAACAATTAGCTTGGGCAAATAAAGTCATTGCACATGCCAGTTCTGACAGAACAATTTATTTTTTCCCCTCTGTGCAATCATCACGATTGTAAAAGCAATTGTAGGGCCAGTTGTGATTCAAGGCAGGGACTGCTTGCTATTCTAGACTTGTACTCTTCCTAAAACTAGAGAGCCCCATTTTGGTTGGTCCCTTGCCACTGCCATGATTAACATGATTAGATGGAATAATTTCACAGCATTTCACTTAACACAGAGAAACTATCGTGCTTATGCAATCCTAATGTGCAATGCTGAACACCGCCACCCCCCTCAAAAGCCCCAATGCTATAGTTAAATATATTGGATTTGTATTGTTAAAAGAAATGTATGTTGCTGAAAACGATACAGAAGACATTTTTTAAAAATTGAAGTGAGTGAATATGAGGAGAGCGATTGGTTAGATATTCTTCTTCCAAATTTTGCCTTTTTAGTGTTTCCTTGGAAATGGAAATCTAATGCTAGCAAGAGTTTTGTGGTTGGCAGTAAAGCTCTCCAATTATTTGTTGTGTATTTTGCTTCACAGAATGTATCTAGTTAGAAGCAGGACAGTAATCGTTATATTGCCACAGTTATGCTTCATAAATCCTACTTGCAAATATGAAAAAGGTCCTCCTCTTTTAATGCCTATCTTTGACCTCTCTTCTGCAAAGGCAGTTTCCTAGAACTAGTTTTCAGCTAAGCCAAAAAATTTCCATAAAGATGAACTGTTTCTCCTCTGATACAGAGCAATCGGGGATGGTACATGTTGCTCTGACCCAGGCTGAGCACAGATGTCAAACTGAATTTCCTACATAACACAGAGTTCTCATCCACTTATTCTCCAACTCATACATGCGTACTCCCTTCTGAATAAAAGTGCTCTTATTTTCCACTGGAAAATAACTATTCCCTATGTGTGAAAACATTGGGAATGCTTGGTGTTTTGCTTGAGGTCGGCTCAAAAGCAGACAGGAATCTTGAAAGTTTTTCTGAAAAAGAATTTTCATCCCTTGGTAAATGGGCACCTCTAGCTGACTGCTCTCACATGTGATGGTGTATATAATACGGGCTGTCGGGGCATATTCTGCTGCCACAACTTGTAGCCATCTAAAATATAGCTGCCAGCTGATGTCAGTCATTTAAGCTTCTTCCACCATTAATAATGGGGACTAGGTAACTCCATACAGTGATTTACCCCATCCTGAGATGGCTGTCTAAAGTGCATGGAATAAATTGGTCTCTGGATCTCTTTTTTTCTTGACTGCAGACACCTAGAAAATCAGCAGTGATATCTAAAATTAGGTGCGATGGATCATACACTTATCTATTAGAATCGCTTTGTGTTTTTACAGACTGTGGTCTCAATAAGCCAACAGGAAACTCAGGTCTTATGTTCCCACACAGTCTTGGGTCAACTTGTTCCAATCTATGTTCCACTATCTCATTCCTCACTTTCTTTTTTGCTTACTTTGTCCTACAAATGGGCTGGAGGAAAAAGAAGTCTTAATAAATATAGTCAGGACTTGATCTTCACAGTCACAGATTTTCAAGTGGAAAGGACCAACAAATGAATTGTGGGACTTGTTTTATTTTCTTCATTTAGGAGTTTATCAGCCAGTTACAGTAATCACCCATGACCCTTCTATTACCCATGGAGAGAGAGACATGCAGCTTATGAAAGCAATACATGCAAACTATTGTACATACATTAAAAGCTGAGGAAAAGAATCCAACCTTAAAAGATGAAAATTATCAAATTGCCAGATTTTTGGTTCTAATACATAATTGTTTTCATTGCTACTGGTCATTTGAACTACTGTGACTTTAGTTTTCATTTACTCCTACTACAATAGAAGAACGTTACCTTCAGAAATCCAGAAGGTTAAAACTAATTAGGAAATTACAAGAACTTGAAGGTCTTTCATTTAGGACACAAGAGAGAACAAAATTAAAGTACCTTTTGCCTACTGAGCAGGAACTTGTCTTCATTAAGCGAACAGAAGCTCTGAAGATGCATTCAAGATAGACCATATCCCTTGGGTCTGACAAAAGTAGAGGAAGAACAATTAGGATTAATGTGACTAATATGAATATGTCAGTAAGAGCAGGAAACCTGCTACTGTCTCCGATACAAGTGTGCAAAGTTCCCCCCATCAATAAAACGCAGGCTCCACTATGGCACCATAAGGAATTTGTGTCCTTTGTCATGTCAGAGACTCCCAAGTCAACACAGCAGAAAAGTTCATCTGAGCACACTTTTGCTACGAGTACTTGCTAGCTCACAGAGAGGAAAACTAACATATTCAGAGCACAAAGATGTCCCAGTAGGCTGACAAGAAGAATAAAATTATTTCCCACTGGAACTGAAAATGAACACAAACTTCATCACTGTCTGGTCCAAATGCAAAAGTCATTCTTTCCTCCTTGCGTAATAGGAATATATTAAAAGCCACACTGATAACGCCATAGAAAATTCTGCAGAATAAAGGAGAACTTTTAGCTGAAAATAATAACAAGGGAAAGACAGAAGGCAGTGCAAGTGAAGGATATAAGCCAGTTTGACAAGACTTAAGGCATACGAATGAATTTGGCAGGAAGACATAAAAATATTTCAATTGTGGAAAAATGGACTTCTTGCACATAGAGATGCAAGTGTAGCTGTCCCTTACACAGCACGGTGGACATGCACAGGATTTCTTTCTTTGATTCTGAGTGAAGAATAGCTGAGGTAAATAGGGGTTGCTTAAATCAACACGGAGAAGCTTCAGGGCTAGGACAAACCCAGACATCTCTACTATTATCTTCACATTTGCTATGCAGCATTTTTTTGGGGGGGTGACTAAAAATGATCTGTTTAGAAAAGTAGGCTTTTTGTAGCCGTGATGGTCAAAGGCTATAAATTATCAGACAAATTGTCTGGTTTTTTGGAAAGCTTTTGGAAATTCAGGAATTCTTGATGTCCCCCAGAGAAGTTTTTATATACAAATATGTTGGCATGGTGGCTGGCCGTTCTGATGCTCTTTATCTCTACAACAGTGTCAGATAACTAAATAGAAATACCACTTCTCCTTACAGATCTTGACACTCACTTTGGGATAAGTGATTCTTATATCTCTTTAGTCACGATCTTGGCCATTGAAGGAAAAGCACTCACAGAAAAAAAAATATTAAATGAAAGTTGTTTTGGCCCAGATGGTTGGCAGAAGTGTGCCTCTCAGGGAGAGATGGCATGGTCTGCTTCTATCCTAGCAAAGTTGAGCATGCTTGGGAAGATTCCCTGGCACTGGAGCATGATCGTTTATGCTAGTAAAGCAGTAGAAGGTTTCATGGCACGATTTTGGCCCATTCCAACAAGCTCTTCCCTTGAACAACTTCTGGACATGGTTTGGCAGCTGGAGCAGCCCAGGAGGCGTTCCAGCAGGCAGTTTGCACACAGACATCCTGCTCTGGAGGCTGAAACTGTTAGAAAAGATAAGAGATGTCCTGTACCAGTTGGCCTCATTGCTTGAACGTATCTCTGGATACATTTAATTTGCCAGTGTAGAAGTAGCCATAGTGAAACTTGTTCCCACGTGTGAGCACAGAAACAGGCCAAAATCTTGGCTGGAAAAACATTTCCTCAGAGGAAGAAAGGCTCAAGACAATGTTCCATTTGAAATGGTTTTATTATCTGCTTATTTTTAAAGCTCAAAGACTGATTATTACATGAAGAAAAGCATTTTGCACTCACGTGATAGAGTTTTGTCTTTGTTTCTCTAAGATGGAAACTCATTTCTGGAAGATAGCATGATTTGGAACATATCACGGTACATGCAGATTTTACTTCCTCAGTGTTGAAGACATTCTTCTTCCCAGTTTATTAAACCAATAAAATAGAAACGAAATAAATACCATTCTTAGTGACAGAAGGGGATCCAAAATATGAATACACTTAGGTTAGCGAGGTGAATATAGCAGCCTAGAAAGGCAGATTGACAAAGCAGACAAAAAGAATAGATTGTATTCTGCAGTCCTGAGAAAACAGTCAAACAGCTTTCCCAAAATAAATAGCCAGTTCTCTATATCAAGATCCCATGAGAGTAATTACTGCAGCTGACTGGTATTCTATAAAAAACTTCTACATCAAAATAATGTCAGTGACTTCAGAGATTGCACCAAACAAAAGGAGCTCCAACAGTCACTGTAATTTGAAAGTGTCTGTTTATATCATATAATATTGACTTTACCCCCTGCTAGCCTTCAATATTGACCACAGAGTGGTTTTTATGAAGTGAATTAAAATAATAGAAAAATAGAAATTATTGAGGAGAAAATTTCTCGAGGGAAACTAAACTGCCAATAGATATATCTTTAAAAATGCTTGAACCATCAGTATGAGATAACATAGTCAAAGATCTGGAAGTATTCTTAGACATATATTAGAAGATAATGATTTTCTGAAGGAAATAGGCTTCGGGTATTATTCTATTTCTGGTCATCATGGTATTAAAAAAGATATTATATAACTTAAAAATGTGTAGTGAAGGCAACAAAACTAATTTCGGGTTTTGTAGAAAAAGAATAAGGAGGATCTTATTACATTTATTTCCATTGCAGTCATTTAAGAAGGAAGAAAGAGGACTTAAATGTTCAATTGCTTTCTGGAACATCTCCCTGCCATAACATGGGTATCAGTCCTAATGCCAAGGAACTGTCCAGATAATATCAGACAGGAAAAATAGGGCATGGAATGGAACCTCAATGAAAATCAGAGCTACAAGACAGAAGATAAAATTATGGATGTTGGTTTGTACTTTGACCATATCAATTTGTGCATTTGTATTAACCTGTTTCATAAATACCTCCAAGAAAATCCTCAAAGAAAGACCTAATTTCTCAGAGTATATTTTTCTTATCATTTCTTGATTTTGTATGATCCAGATCTACTTCTAGATGAAGACCAGGAAACGCCATAAAATGCTTTGTAATTAATATTCTGTGGACACTTCTTGGAACTTGAACCAGAGCTTGGAGATTTAAGTGTTAGGCAAAGATGAATTCAACGCACAGTCCATACTAACTTTATTGGCAAGTAATTTTGAGTTCTTTCTCTTTGTAAGATTCGTGAAAAGCCACGGGTGAAGCTATAGGTGCTTTTGGTTGTTAGTCTCTGTAAACACTGTTGAAATATTTGAAGATCTGATGGACTGGCTCTTGTCCACTGCCCGTCTGAATTCACAATGAGTTTATTACTGGCAGGACAACCTTTGAAAAATTTTTCTTTGGGGAAATAGTAATAATTAAAAAAAAGCCTAGGCAAAGCAACAGCTGTGACAAACATACCTGTACAGCTGGCAATGCCAAAAGTGCATTCATTTTGCATAAGAAATATGAAACACTTTAATCTGCTCCCCAGATCAGGAGATAACTAGCAATGACCCTTATTTACTCATAATTACTGCTTAGTATTGTAGCCATCATTTATCTCTTGTGAACCTTCCATGTGAACTCATCGGTAATGGAAGGGGAAAATTAGTATTTTAAGGAAGGATGTAGCATGGATTACGACTATTCTTAGCCCAGACGGGCAAAAAGGAAAAGTAGGACAAATCATGTTATTTTTTTTCTTAATAATGTTTTGATCCATAGGACTTTTGACATTACTTTTGGGATACCATGATTAAAGACAACAAATTACTCTCAATTATTATTTATAAATTATTTAAGAAAGAAGACAATTAAAAAATAAAAAGGAAATGCAAACATCTTAAAGCTCTTCATGAAGAGCTTTCAGTTGGGAGTAGTCCTTTCAGATATTGTCTTTTCTTTCTTCTCTCTCAAAAAAAAAAAAGTATCATTATTTTATTATCTTTTCAAAGCAGTAGGAATAAGAACATCAGGATATCCTTGATAACTGAGTGTATTACACAATGGAGAAAGAAATCATTTGTGTTAGGGCGTCTGAATACTTCTTAGTATATTATCAATATACAAGATTGTTTTTGAAAGGGCACGCTGTATTCACCAAGTCAATAAAACTGTGAATACAGCTAACTGGGTCAGTCCAAAAAAATTAGTATTTTTCATCAAAATGTTGTTTCTCTTCTAGCTTCCAAAACCAACATATACAAATGAATGACTCAACATAGCACTCATGAAGGACTGTGGTGGTTTACGTGGAATGCACTGATGTATTTCTCTCCAGATTGCAGTTTCCAGCAGGTATTGTAAAATCTTAGATAAAATGAAAGCTGTTACTGCATGAAGTAACTATCACCTAAACACAGTAGTAAGGCCAGCTTTTTCATCTTAACTTTTTATACAAAAGAGGACTACCACACACCTATTTTTAGTTAAGTTTGCATCATTTTAAGGTTTTTTTCATTATTCTGGAAGCAGCAAAGGCAGAGAAAAGCACGGGGTCAAGGTGATTATGGTTCAAGACTGCTGAGACGAGGGTTTCACCAGCTACTGGAGGGTCCTCTGTGTGTGTGTTTATGTTCATATGTGTTTACTGGGAATACATGCTCAGTCTGGAGCCTGGCTGGACAAAGGGCAGGGAAGTGCAGCAGCCTGGCTTTATTGGGTAGGGATGCGAGGACTCCACTGGTGCAGAAAATTCACTGAATTTTGTCTCTGGTGGACTGGGAAGGAAAACTTCCCCGGGTCCTGAAGCCTTCCTGAGCTGGAGTCTCTTAAAAGACAGAAGCATAAAGTTACCCCAGAATTTATTAGGCGAAAAGTTGTATTTTATATGCTGGTCTATAATCCAGTCTAAGAAAATGACACCTTCATCTAGTTCCTTAAAATCAAGATGTTTTCTTAGTATTTTCATCTCTTATAAGGTATACTTTTTTTTTTTATTTGAATTGATAATCATTGTTTAAATATAAGCACTTTTCATGAAAGATTCAAACCAAATTGATCTCATCTTTCTCACTTTTCAATCCCAATTGGTATATTTTGCAGTTAAACAATATGGTTTATGTGTATGTATTGATGATTTATGTATATGCATCGCTATGAGTCAAAGTTTCAGTTAAATGTCAAAACCACAGCATTTTAAAATGCTTTAACCATTTTGCATTGTCTTCTGTCATCTCACTAAAAAAAAAGACCCAAAACAGGAATTCTGAGAAGCATTTAAGTAAATTGTATGTATAATTCACATATAAAATTACTTTATAAAGAATGTAGCCTAATAGGTCAAGATCTTGCTTAAAAACGTAGTTTGTAATAATCTCTTGACAATCTGTGCATCCTCCTCACCAGAAAGAAGCTCCACAGAATATTGCCTTCTTTTACATTTAATACAACCACCTGATAACCAGTGAGGTCCAACACTCTGGCTTCATGCCCTGTACATGCCTAATGCTGTCTATTATTGCACCTTTGAAACTCTCAGTAACCGAGTGATCGTTCTTTGGTAATTTTGCTATTTGGTAGCTTTATGCCTTGGCAACTGCCTAGAGTAAATGTAAAGTCTTTCATCTTTGCACTGCCTCAGCTACTCAGAAAGCCACCAAAACTGAAACTGTGCTGAAAGACTTAGTTCTTACTCTCAGTGATTTCTGCGTTGATGAAGATGTCACGAAGAGAAACTTCAGTGTGTTGTTCATCACCCTTCGTGGGGTTTCTATTCCAGTGCATTTCAGGGTAGGGATATAATGGTGGTTCTGTATAAATGTATAAAAGAACAGTCAAACAAAATACAACAGAAACTAATAGTTTTTGAGTAGTCACAGCTACTGGTTATTCAGCACGACATTTGACAGTTTACACCTGCTTAGTACTATGTCGATATTAAGTTGAGTCTGGCTATTATTTAAGACAGTTCAATAGTTATGATGATAGTAGGAAATTAATTTCATTCATATCTGTTACCCCCTTGAGTATCGCTGCTGATCTGACCAATTGCCTATCAGCTTCAGCAGTTTAACAAACTCAACCAGCAAGATGATTTTATCAGCAGAACTGAGACTTCACAGTAAAATGGTATTAAATTCTGAGAGTCTGACAGCTCCCCTTACAGATTATCTGTCACCCAGTCAACGGTGATTTTAAACAACAGTGACAGGATGCAGACTCTGCCTAACTCGTGGGTCTATACTTTTATCTCAGGCAAATTTCGTTTCTCTTACTGAGTTTTACTAGGAATAACATTGTTTTCCAAGGATCTCTTAGTTCTTTAATCAGACTGTACAAGCTTGCTAGCTGCACTACACCAAAGATACCAAGTGTACCAAATTGGTTTATTAAATTTAGACATCTGAACAATCTTAAGATGAAAACCTAGTCAGTAGTAAATCAAGTCAGATTTTGCTTTTACCACAGTGTGCATTGCTGATTTGAGATGCTACCAAAGAATTAAATATTTTCCTTCCTTAAAAAATGCATCAGAACAGCATCTTTATTTAATATATTTGCTCCTGAACATAAGAAAAGTACTATTATTCCTTTCAGTCGGCAGGTTATGTGTTAGCATGCTAGATGCTCTGAGTTTAACTAGAGAATAGCAGTATTATCAGTATCTCAAAAGTAATACCATAAACCTCTCGTTCCTTTCCATAAATTCATTCATTAACACCTTCTAAGCCACTGATAGGAGAAAACATAATAAAATATGGTGATTTGCAAAGGAATCCAGTAAACTGTATGACAGAATCTCGCACTGAGAATGCTTTTTGTGTCTTCCTTTCCCCCTATTACCTTTTCAGTAGAAGTCCTTCAGACAGAAAGTATATGACTACATTATAAAAATGTAATATATACAGGTAAGTATGGATAACATCTGAACGGCGCAGAATGTAACGTGGGTGGGAACGGACCCGTGAGGACAGGAATGGCATTAAGATCTGTCTGCATATGCGAAACAGAGAAACAGAGATGAAGGACTTAGATGGGCACACCACCAGCGTTGCAACACCTAAAGTTTAGATACTTGAAATTAAATGTAGAACCTGGAGCGAAGGGTTTCTCTGCAGTGTTTGAGAGGAGCAAATCTCCCCAGAATAGCAGCCTAAACTCACATCACATCAGACACTGCTGAGACTCAAATCCAGACAATAGGAAATGATGTGGAAGGGGCTGCATTTCCAACACTTCCCCCTGGGATTTAGGCACCTTATGTTGGGAGGCACAGGTTTCATAGCCTCAGAGCCTCTCCTGTAGACAGGTACCTAAGTTTCTACTTTCAAATATTGATGTAATTGCTGTCTTTTGAGTGAAGTTTTAAGAATAGAGAGATATGCCTTAGTACTACCTATTATCCAATAAACATAAGCTAGAAAGTGTGCTTTAGCAAAATGTTTAATTATAAAATGACATGCTTTATTATTCTCGTGGCTTAAGAGAAAAAATAAAGAAAAAGTCTGAACAGCTCTCTAGTTCAATACTAGCATTCTTGTTGCAGGATATTTCATGACTATTCTGCAACTCTGAGGCTTAAAATTGAGATACTAATTGACTGATATACTTAACTCTCAAATATTTTATTATTCATTTATCTGAAGTGTTTGGGTACAAACCATCCCAAATATTGCAGGTGGTCATATTCTTGATCAGGATATAAATTTCATTGTTAGTCTACCACATCAGATTTGTTTCACAGTTTAGGTGTTGGGTTTTTTTTCAGAATTCATTGTCTCCTTTTTGAAGCTCTAAGACACAGGCATTAGAAGAGACTTATGCACTATTTTGACATTATGATTTAAATTCTGTGAACTGGAATATATCTGAAAGAACCAAACTGAAATAAATTCTACAATACTTGCCAAATTAGGCAGAACAAACATTGAGATTTTTTCCAGGACAAATGCTACAGTTGCAATATTGTTCTTCTGACTAATCTTGGTTACTTAATCATCTCCCAGTATCTGCTTCTCTGATACGGTCCTAAAAGTCATGGGATTTGAAGACACACTGGAAATGCAACTGAGAAATAGCAAGTGATGAAATGTCTTTGACAATATGATATTTGTTTCTCACTTATCTTCCAACTTCGTTTACTACCATTCCAAATAAAGAAAATATAAAACAAGATGAAAGAAAGCCAAATTTCAGGAGAGATCACAAAAACTTCTGCGAAGAAGTCAGCTGAATTGTCATCCAAAAATTAATAGAACAAGACAAGATGGTAACAAGTGCAAAGAAACCTGACAACCTAATTTGCATTTATATTGAAGACCCCAGTGCCTAGAACTTGATGTACAACATATGCAAATCAATCAGTCTTCCTCTTAAAGTTTAATGTTAAAATGAATTTGTGGTTTCTCAGCTTTTTATGCAGAGAAATACTCAGATTCGGCTCATCAGAGCTGTGTAGGTACCTTATTCCCAATCAGCTGCTTTTTCACCACAACAAAACAACAGTTAAGAACTCATGAATTTCTTTTCTGTGTGCGCTGGTTTTGGCTGGGACAGGGTTAATTTTCTTCCTAGTAGCTACTATGAGGCTGTATTTTGGATTTGTGCTGAAAACAGTGTTGATAACACAGGGATGTTTTTGTTCCTGCTGAGCCGTGCTTACACAGAGCCAAGGGCTGTTCTGCTCCTCACCCCACCCCACCAGCGAGTAGCTGGGGGTGCACAAGGAGTTGGGAGAGGACACAGCTGGGACAGCTGACGCTGATGACCAAAGGGATATCCCATACCATATGATGTCATACTCAGTATATAAGGGGCTGGGGGGAAGAGGAAAACGGGACAGGATGTTCGGAGTGATGGCGTTTGTCTTCCCAAGTCACCGTTACGCGTGATGGAGCCCTGCTTTCCTGGAGATGGCTGAACACCTGCCTGCCCATGGGAAGTGGGGAATGAATTCCTTGGTTTGCTTTGCTTGTGTGCCCAGCTTTTGCTTCACCTATTAAACTGTCTTTATCTCAACCCATGAGTTTTCTCACTTTTACCCTTCCGATTCTTTTCCCATCCCACCAGCGAGGAGTGAGCAAGCATCTGTGTGGGGCTTGGTTGCCAGCTGGGGTTAAACCAAGACACTATGCAGTGTCCAGGTATAAACAAATGTGTCCATCATTCTGCACCTAAGTATCACTAAAACTGCCTAAGTCCAAAATTCAGATCCCTAATAGATTTCTTCTTCCAAGGTTTTGTGTAATCTGGCCATGGAAAAGACCACACCGGAGCAGGTACCTACTGCAGCCTGTGGAGGACCCTGTGATGGAACAGATGCATATTCCTGAAAGAAACATGGCATGTGGAGAGCCCATGCTGGAACAGATTTTTCTGAAGGACTTCAGCCCTTGGAGAGCCCACATCAGAGCAGAGAAAAACTGTGAGAGGAAAGATGCAGTAGAGAGAAACCACTAGGGACCAAGTGTAACCTTCCACAATGAGCAAGTGAGGCTGGGCTTCAGAAAGGAGGAAGGAAAAGTGTTGGTTTAGTGGTTGTCTTTTTGTTTCTTGCTACTGTAGTTCCTAATTAAATAATCATAACTAAATACTTTCATTGGCAGTAAATTAAACAATCTCCCTGTATTTATGTCAACCTACAAGCTTTCTCATGCTTTTTTCTCCTCCTGCCCCACTGAGGCAGTGGGTAAGTGACAGGGTGGGAGTTTGGCTGTAAGCCAAGGCTAACTCACTATGTGTGTCACACTAAGACTGTTTTTCTCTATTATATCACTTTATATTTATCTGTGTTGAATCTCATTTGACATTTTATTGCCTACTCTGGCCTCTAAAGTCCTTCTGAAATTCTTCACAGTCTGTCCTTTTCCTAAGTGCCTCATATAATGTTGGATCATCATCATTCACATCATATTATCACCATACAGATCACCCCTCCTTCTTTAGGTCATTTCTTAATACATTAAACAGAGTGAGCTCCAGGACAGACCCCTGCACAACTGCTGTGATGACCATCCTGCACTGCAAGAAATGACCTTTTACTGTTATCCTTGATTTCCTGTCTTTTAACCAAAGATTAATATATGTTAGAGTATTCCCTCTCCACCCATGATAGTCGAAGTCCTTACAGCCTATGTGGAAGCCTTTGTTAAAATTTTGTAAGAAATTAAAATAGACAATATATATCCTACCACTTTAACCCATATGTTTCTTGACCTCTTTAAACAATGCTTTCTACTGAAGGCATGATGACTCTTCTAAAAAAAAATATATCCAAACATCTACCAATTCTATAATTTCTTACTGTTGCTATTAATTTTTCCAGTGGAGTTCTTAAGTTTAGAGGAGTGTTAGTCCCTGAGCACATCTGGAAACTTTCTAAGCACTGGAATCTCATCACCTTTTTGTCTTCAAATACCATGAAGCTTTAAGCAATAGGTTATATACCACTACTAGTAATGCATTTCTTTCATTTGTGAGTTCCTGTAGAACTCTAGAGGTAATACTATCTTGTCCTGGTAATTTGTTAGTGTTCATCATGTCTGTCTAACCTCTTGCACAGTTGCTTTCACAGATACTCAATGCCACTGTGATTAGAGTACTTCAACACAGCCTGGGAATCTCATGTTGAGTTCTGATCCAGAAACATTTCCTCTATTGGGGCACAAAGCAGAAGATTTTTCTCAAAACACCACCATGGACTGGCACAAATACTATTGTGGACAGAGACTGTAATTCTTCCTTTAATTCAGTATAGTAGTGGCACCCCTGGTTGTGGGGTATCTGGCTTTCATTCCATCCCTTGCTGGTCAGGGTTAAAACCCAATCATCAAATTTTTCAAAACCTATGTTTTAGATATTCAAGAAGAGATTCTTTTAAGCCTCCTGCTGAAACTGCTAGACTTTACAGAACAACTAAATATTCATTGGGCAAAAGACTCTATGATCCTAGTGATTAGGGTATTCATGTGGCAGGGGAGACATGAGTTCCTGACATTCTAATGAATATTTACATAATTTTGTATGAAGTATTCACCAGAGCAGAAACAGCAAGTTGCCTAATCACTTACCTATAGAATCATAATTTTCTCACCTTTCAGCTCAATTAATTTTTAATCGTGCCTCACAAAGAGGAACAGCCTCAAGAGGAGGAACCGTCTACACAGAATGTCCTGGCATTTTGAGCATTTACCTACTGTTGGTTTTCAAAGTCCCTCAAACACTGAAGAGATCTGAACCTGTTGCTCACACTTTCTCAGGATACTGGACAAAGAGGGAACGCTGCTATCATCACTTTTTTTTTTCCTGTGGTCATACTTTTTGGAAAAAGTTGTACTTTGTTAACAATTTTTGTGAGAACATTCAGCATTTTGAATCACAAATGGAAGAAGTTACTACAATCTGAGAGGACTACAGATTATCCCTCACTTTGCTTACGCAGTGGTTCCTGGCTAGAGCTGGTTGTTGTTCTCTAGTACTTCTGCTAAAAATTCTCTGTGTTTCTGTGCACCTCTGCCCATTTTATCCAGAAGGCATTTTAGAATATTTAGGAATCTGGGGTAATGGGAACATTGCAAGATTTTTGAATGATAGCACTGCTCTAGGTGGAACATGGCAAACGCCTCTCTCTGCTTTCTGGTATTTAATTTTGGCTGCTCTGCTTGTACTTATGAGGCCACTTCCAGCAACAGGCAGCAAAGGCAATGGAAAGCTGCACACAAAAAAGAAATTCACAAATGAACCTAAGTGGCCTTGGAGTAGGGATATTATCAAATGTGTTTCCTTCAGAAAATGTCAGCATGTTAACTTTAATCTTCAAAATGAAACACTTCAACAAAATTCACAGAAAAGAAAGGCAGGGAAGAAAGAGAGAGATTTCAACTTTTCAGCCTGATATGGGCTAGGACAAAGTTTAGAAAAACTGTTTTCAGCATCATAGGTCAACTCTCTTCAAGATTACTAATACACTCACAACAAAGGGGGGAAAAATTAAATGGAAGCTACACTGTGGCTTTTAGGTCTAAAATTCTGTAGTTCAGTCCTTTTGAGTTATCATCTACACTGCCAAATTTGAATCAAAAGCTTTGACATAAGCCTATTCCTTATCTGGTTTTGTTTTGGCTTGGTTTGTGGTTTTTTTAACAAGAGGTAATATAGTACCCTTTCATGGAGTAGGCTTTTCTCACACTGGTGGTTCATCAGTGATACCAAAAGCAGGGTCATGCTATGCTGCAAACAAACTAGACACTTCATTGTGATTTGAGATACTGTAATGAACTGAGTTAACGAAGCAGAGGGAATTCAGAAGCTGGCTGACTACAGAGAGCAAGCCTGTTCATGTGATTGATAAAGTATTTATATTCATGTATTAATGGTCTTGTCTGGCAAATGCTGTTCACCTAGATGATCTGTCATCTAGACACCTGTACCCGCTTGTTACAGCAATGTCCTTAAGCAGCATCCTTCTCATAGGTGTCAAGATTATGAACTTGTGCTTTTATTATCATGATTTTGCATTCAGCCTTATGTTTAATCATAGGCAAATAAATGTAGTACTCCCTAATATGTCTAATGCTGATTTCCAACTGCACCCTCTCACTGTCAACGCAGGGTGTCTTCTGCCAAAGTAGGAAAGTAGTGGCACATATCCAACAGTACAGAAACAGGACAGAGAAAAGAAAATCTGTTTATCACTACAGACAGCATGTATAGGTATTTTACCCCTCAGCATAGAACACCAGCACAAGTGGTTATTTCTGATGAGGAGAGTAGTGAGCATAGCAGGCTTACGCAGACAAGATTTGTAGGGTCTTCTTGTCTTTTCTCTTTCACTCTTAACAAAAATTAGAAACTTGGTCAGTCTTCTGCTTCCACAGTTTCAATAAGTGGTTAATTATCTTCAGTACTGTTAAGCACAAGACAAAGTGAAAGGGGAAAAAAATCCCACAAAGACAACTAGAGGTTGCATCTGAGACTTTGTGGAGAGAATGGTTCAGTGGCTATAATTCAGTTTGCTCCGGGATTCATTTTTCCCTGTGAGACACTAAGCGAGGCATCTGACACACGAATCGGAAGACCTCAACCCCCAAAAATGAGATTCGGACTGCTCTTTGGCCCATAATTTCAAATTTTCAATCTTGAAAGGTACTGCTCTGTCTCAGACTACATTCCAGCACGTTTTGTATTTTAACCATAACTTTTTCATTTGTTTGCTTAGTTCTGAAAGCAATGAGCAGCCCAGCACCTGACTTGTGCCCAATCCCGAACAGTTTCCAAAGAAGACTTTCCACCGACTGAGTTGCTCAAGAAACCCCATATCACAACTTTTGTAAGCCCGTGTACAAAATGTGCTTATCAGTTCCCATGTGTCCCAGAAAAAGTAGTACTGGTTGCTTTTCCAGGAGAAACTCACTCACCGACATGATGGGAATGCTTTCATGCAGCAGATTAACAGGCAGCAGAACTTTGGAAGATCTGTGTTCAGTTCTTTCCTCTGCTTAACAGAACTTAACTCCCTGCCTCTTGTGTTTTTGGCAAGTTGCTTAGCCAACAGATTCAAAGGTGCTTGGAGGGAGGGCAGGAGGCATCAGCAGTGCCAGATGAAAAGCCTTGCAGTGTGCAGAGGAAGAATTCATAGTTCATTGGGCTGGAAAGAGAACATGAAAACAGAGGCAGCCTTAGCAGAAAGGCTGGGGACGTCCTCTGGGAGGACAGGGAGGCTTCAGCTCTACTTCCAAGGGCTGTTTATGTGTTTTTCCCAATTGTGATTTCATGTAAAATGCATAATATTCTAGCAGCAGGGACTGGGACCTCAGTCTGTTTCTGCCCACAGTCATGGATGAGTGCTGTAAGCACTAGACTGCTCTATGAAGCTGGAATTAAAATGACCCTTGGGGCAGCTGGGGCAATCCTCCCTCTCAGAAGCTTTATGAGGCCCATTAATGTCTTTAGGTATTGAAATAAAGACCATCAGCAAAAGTTATCTCCTCTACATTTGTTCTCCCACTTAACACATGCTCCCTTTAACCAAGTCTTGGCAACAATATTACCCATATTTATGATTTCCAGACTTTCTTTTTCCAAGTCACTCTAGCAGCATCTACAGAAGGTTCATGGAGAAGACACAGCTGGTATCTCAGCTGCTTGATTCCTAAATGGACTGAGCCAAAAACAGAGCAGCCTGCCAGCTCTCTGGAGCCAGAACTGCCTTCCTGCTCACAATCAGATTTATGCAAATATCCTGGCACTGGTCTAAAAGTACCTGGATTTAGTCAGGAGAGGCAGGGAGGCAGAGAGGACTCACACCCTGCTCTCCTATCTCATTATGGTCCCCTGCACCATGTGTCATAGCTGGAGCCACATAGTTAAACCAGGGCTATGTTATTCCTTGGGTACAGGCCTATTTTCTGATGAAAAAAAAACCCAAACAACCCAACAAAAACACAGGTGCTCTGTCAGAGAAGAATAATTTCACTTTTTGCTTACTGCTCACAAACATACTGAGCCTGTGACCGCAGTCAGTTGAGAGGGATCAATGAACTAATACAGGGTAGGAAACATACTGTGCTTGTGTTTCCTGAGAGGTAATCAATAGTGCCAGATAGAAATACTGAGACATGTACAGAATCTGAACTGCATCTCCTAGGAGATGAATGGCTCACTATATCTCTTGTCAGTCATAAATAATTTTAGTAAATAGACTGATAATTAGATTTAAATTATTAAATTTGGAGGGACATAAAGGATCAGACTGAAATATTCCTGTCTTTGGTATTTTTTCATTACTGTCTGGGGAAAAATATCAAAACTGTTTGATAGGATGATACAAGGGGCTCTTTGTTGACCTTTATATAAGCTGCAGGTTACTTGCTGACTTGGACTATGTGCTTTGCATGTTGTAATTAATCTGCAAGATTTTGGTCTTTTGCTGAATTTACAGGAAGAAAATTCAAAGGTTTGTATCAGATAATGTTTGTAATATTAAATCAAATTGTAATGTTTCTTTTTGCCAAATAAATTAAGTTGTCCTTAACTTTATCTCCATAAGTTAGTAAACAGGTTGCAGACCTAGGTATTAGGAGAAACTAAGATTATGTCCCACTCACCAATCTCTAGAAGAGATGCTCAACAATAAGGAACAATATCTGTGTCTCTCCCTTGCTGATAGGCTTCTAAGAGGGCAATGGGCAACACCACAGGCAGCTCCCCAAAAATACTTATGCACTGATAGTATCACTTAGGAACCTATTTCCAAGCTGCAGGTCAAGGAAAAATCTCTGACCAAACGTTACAAGCTGCAGACATCTACAGTTCCACAGATGAAATTATATCATTGTACAAGAATGTATTTGTAGTTCACTATCTGGGATTCACTGTATAAAAATTCAGTAAAGGAGCCAATCTCTGAAGTCATTCAAAACATGTAAAAATCAATGAATTCTTCATAAAGCACAATGACCACACTAATTTTAGGATGTTGTGGGAGGCATTTCTTTTACAGAGCACATCAGATCTGAAACTTATACTGAAAACTCCCTCATCCAAGCAGAATGCCCTTATTCCTTGGATATAAATACATAATTCTGCGATCAACCTGGACATTATTACCTTACAGCAGGGTAGACCAGAAGAGTGTTTCTGAACTCCCAAAGCAACTCCTCAGGCAATGAAATTTAGAGGTTGCCACAGATGTCCCTTCACACGGACACTGAAAGCCAGCTCTATGTTATGCATCTTCTAGCAGATACTCTTTGGCTGCCTATCAAGAGTAAGGAAACACCCCTACTTGCCATGGATTGCCTCTCTCTAATTTTTACTGTTCTCATGACAGTGTGGTGAGGGAGTCCACAAACTCCTATTTATATGGGAAATGACAGCTTCACCTTTTCTGAATCTAACGATTATCTACAGGAGAACTTTGAATAATCAGAAAGTGGGCACTTCTTTCATCTGGGTCACCCAAAAACATTGGTTCTTGCCCTGAATGCAAGTTTTCTGTACCATCACAGTAATAAAATTTTTGCACCACAGATTTTTGGTGATTCCCCTGGAGTGGACCTATTGAGGCAGTTTGCATAATCATCCGGATTTACTTTGATAGATACAACACAGGAACCAGCATGCATTTCTGTAAGATACATTGAAGAATTTCCTGCTGTTCTATGCAGTAGTTTATTATTGCCAGAGCACCATTAAGTGAACAGAAAGCCTTACAAACACATACAGAGACATCGTGCCTGCTGAGACAAATTTACAGTGTAGCTCAGCCAAGTGATAAGAAATCAGGTATAAGAACTCATGTTCTATACACCAGGAAAAACTCAACACTTCACTTTCTTTTTCTTATTTTTAATAGCACATTACAGTTCTGCCCTTCTTTTTTGTTTGCTTCCTAATACATCTTTCTTTTAAAAAGATGATGGAATCAAATGAGAGAGAGACACACATATTTTAGTCATGAAATAAAATCCACCTCTTCTTTCTCCTGTGTTGTAGATTTCATGACCTCTTCAGGGAAAACAACTGTGAAAAGATACTTGGAAATTCTTTTACCTGATTTCCATGCAGCAGAATTTCAAAACCTTTCATTTTGAAATGAAAGCATGCCCTGCACATCCCACATCATCTGTTTCCTTCTTGATGCATACATAAACTACTCAGATCTGTGAGGAGATGAATACAATTTAGAGAAAGAGAGAATTGCAGAGCAATCTCCTAAATGCTGAGACAAATGCAAAACTCCAGTTCTGCTTAGAAAGGTTTGCTGGTTAGTATCTGTGATTGATTGGCTCTGCTCTCAATATATGTTTTAGCTTTAAGAAGAATCAAGTGATCCAGCTAAGCAATACAACTGGGGAAACTAACTTCACAGAAAAACGTAGTCTGCCTTTTTCAATCTTTCAGCTATCAAATTTTCTTACACTGGAGTAAATAGTTTGCTTAAAGTGGAGTTAACTGCATAGGACATAAATTATGGAGCTATGGGTTTTATAGGATAGAATCAATTTGTTTTTTTCCAAGTATGGTCATTTGCGTATGTTGCCTACCTAGGCTTTAGTAAAGCCTTTGACACCTTTTTCCACAGAATTCTCCTGGAGAAACTAGCTGCTCATGGCTTGGACAAGTGTACTCTTCACTGGGTAAAAAACTGGCTGGCCCCAAAGGGTTTTGGTGAATGGAGTTAAATCCAGTTGGTGGCTGGTCACAAGTGATGTTCCCCAGGGGTCAGTACTGGGGCCAGTTCTGTTTAATGTCTTTATCAATGATCTGGATGAGGGGATCGAGTGCACCCTCAGTAAGTTTGCAGATGACAGAAAGTTGGGTGGGAGGGTTGATCTGCTCGAGGGTAGGAAGGCTCCACAGAGGGATCTGGACAGGCTGGGTCAGTGGGCCAAAGACATTTCTTCTCACCCTGTTTTTCAGATGTGTAATTATAGTTATTTCAATGAAGTAGTTCCTGGCTGATTTCTAAATAAAGGAGAAAAACAGCATAGCAATAACACGGAAAATTTTCAGGAAATGGATTCCATTATCCCGTTCAGAATATATCCGAAATATTTAAAGATGTTCAGGTATGTTTCTCTATAGGAATACCTTATCACTGTGGCACCTGAAATCTGGCCTTTCTCACTATATATTGCTACTTATATCTGACTTCTTTTCAAGAACCCAAAATACCTGAACCAGGATGTTCAGATGTCTGCATGATTGTCACAGAGCAAACAGAAAATGAACTTAAACTGGAAACCAGCTATCTGGAGATTAACAGATTAACTTCACCCTCAAAGAAATTCAGAAAAATTACATCAGTTTATTTGGGGCTAATCTGGATAAACCAGAACTCTTTATCAGAACAGTTAGGGGCACTCACTGAGTCCAAAAAAGTGTACAATAGTTATTTTAACAGGTCACTGCACAGTGACAAATGTACACTCGCAACATCAGTGGCCTCAGCCTTCATCCTCATTTTGATAGGGCAAGTGCAGTTGTAGTATCTTTTAATACCTCCACTTAATCGACCTAAATGATATAACATGCTCTACACAGAGGAGGTAGCATAATGGAATATTTTGCTCTAGAACCAAAACCTGCAAAGATTGGATCTCTCCTCTCCATTATTAATGTATCAAAGTATTTCATAAGTTTTAAATTTGCTACCATTACACCTTCAGTTCTGTTATTTCTGCCAAAAGACTGTAACATTTTTTTTTTTTTTTTCCCTTGCTTTTCTCTCTATTTCTCAATTGCTGTGTCATAACATTGGAAATAGAATGATTTTATTCAGGGGCTGGATTAACAGCCGTGTGTAAAAAGGGGAGAAACAAAGCCTTCTCCCTAAATAAACAGGAAGATCTGAAACCATCTGCACATTCAAATCCCAGGGAAATACAACAGTAGCAAATGAAGGCTAATCTAGTAAGAACAATATTTATTCTTGGATATTATTTCTATTATTATTAGATTATAATTTGGGAAGAACTCCTCTCTTCATATTTCCCTCAAGTACTAAAACCTATGATCACATTACACTGGAACTCAAGCTTTACAGAATTTGAAATTCAGCTAGAGCTGTTCCAGTGAGAGCATAAAAATCCATTTACTTCACATCCTCTTAAATCCTCTTAGTGCCTTAAAAGATTAAAGTATAAGGGGGAAGCAACAGTTTTTATTTTAATTAAACTGGATGTTTTCTCAGCTAGGTTTGATGAAGAGGTGAGTTCTCAGGATGGAGTGGCAAGAGGTTTCACTTGATTGTAGCCACTCCTCTTAACAGTTTGACAAGTACAGGGAAGTACACTTTAGTTTTATGAATGCTACATGTTGCCAGTCTCCAAAATTAAGCTTGGGGAACAATATTAACACTGGCTTTGTCATAGTGATTATTTTGGCTGGGGAGAATTTGTGTATGTATGCACAGAGTGGCTCAGTCTGGAGACTACTTGGTCTACAGGCACTGTTGTCCGACCAGCATGGGGAAAACAGAAACATTGGAAAAGTGTAGGTGGCAACCCTGGAAATGCATATAAAACAAACTATGTCTTTCTGCCTTGTGTCTCCCTCGGTAGGTCAGACAAAACTCCGCAAGTCTGAGGTTAGTGTTTAGTGATTGACCACATCTATCAGTCTGAGTTTCACACTTTATCATGAAAGGCTCACAGGACACAAGGTCCAGTGCTCAGCTTTTGATAAAAATAAAACACATTTAAATTCACATTTTTCATCTCTGTGCAGAGTCCAAGAAACATTATTTTATGTAAAGATCAGACTGCTTCTTCTGTCTTTTATGGCTATTCATTAGAAAAGGCATATTTGACTCACTAGTATATAAGTATATATATCAAAGACTTTCAATTCAATAGAATTAAATGACTTTTCAAAAAACTGAGAATTGACTCATGTCAAAAGAAATAAAATAAAAATTATCAATATTTAAGAAAGTTTTTTTTCACAGAAATTCAATTCACTCCTTATTTCAGCTGTAGTAGCCAATAGTCTTTAGCTGATTATAGCTGCTCAACAATGTTTCTACTGTCTGATCATAGTTTCTCAACAATGTTTTCTTTCGCTTTCTTGGGATCTATGAAGCCACAGTTCAAATATACTTGCTTACTTGGGTTATTGTGTGCAGCTTTCATATCTACCTTCAGTAATGCAAAAGGTATTTGTTTAAAAACAACTTATTATAATTTAATTCATATTCTCTGGACAGAGACAGATGTCATACCATGTAATATTTTTTAGAGGGAAAACAAGGCTTTCAAATGGTTCATGCCGCATTGGAAATCGCCCCCTTCTCCACACGTAAGTAAAGTAATTTTATTTCTTTAGATTCCCATCTGGAAGAAATGAAAAACGCCAATTACTATGTTTTTCTGAATAATCTGAAATCCCTGAAAAACAGAAGAATGATCTTCCCTCAATGTTGTATTTAGACTCAGTGTCTGCTTCCGGTATCACCTTGTCAAGAAATATGTGAGTACCTCATTTTATCAAGATGTATCAGAAAGAGATGTTTAAATCAATATTGCTATTTAGGACGGGAGAATAAAAGATAAAGTACACCTGTATATAGATAAGGACATTAAAATGTAGCCTTTTTGCTCCTACTGAAAGGGAAAAACAACACAGAAGGGTGCATTTTGATTTAAAAAAAAACCACCAACAAAAACACAGTAAAAAAAGAAAGGTAGCAAAAGCAGGAAAGTAAGCCTTCCTAACAGTTTAGGGAAGCCACAAAAGAAAGTGTCAACCCCCAGAAACCAATTAATTGAAAACTGGGTGACCTTTAGATTCCCTGCAGAGTGTTAAGAGGGTCTGGCTTACTGCCATGATTATGAGTCACTCCAGTCCTATTGGTATAATTACTGCTACCACCAGGCAAATCATCTCAAACCTTTTACTGATCTCTTGCCTGAAACAATAATCCTCCAGCCGCTCACCAGCAGCAGATTTTGAGATGTGTATCACCAGCCTCGAGCTTTCATCTAAACTGGCTCTGTAGTTTGATATCCGACTTCAGCATTCTCACCATCCCCTAGTGAACCATAATGGTAGTCAACTTAAACTCCAGCAAATAAATTACTTTTAACCAGATGAAGATTCAGCATTGATGCAACTCAAGAGAAATGAAGACTCAGCAGTTCTGTAGGCAAGTGTTAGCTATGATGCCTTTTGCTCCAGGACATTTGCTATCCCAGCTGGGTTTCCTTTTGGCAAGACTGAAAGACCAGCAAATTCATCCTCACAGAACTGCTGCACATGTCCACCACTTGCCAACCATCCATGCCTACCACCAGAAATGCACGCTATCGCTGGGTCCACAGCTTGATGAGATGCATTGGTTCTGGGGACAGTTGCTATTCCCAGAAATGGAAATCTGTCTATACCAATAAATTTGGAAACAAGTACAATAGCTGACTGGCCTCTCCAATGATTATTCAGCAGCCTAAACCATCCCTGCACTTTCAGCTAAATCATAAGCTCACTTGGCTGTAACTTCAGGATACAAGTAATGAGGGATAATTGAATAATAATACTTAAATCTAATAGTTAAACTCTAACACTCCAAACTTGTCATAGACATGAGACTTGTCCATTGCCTCTCAAATGCATACTGTATGGACAAGAAAAGCAGAGGGCATGAGAAGTATCTCATCCTTCCTACCCCAGGAAAAATCTGCCCCAAATCAAGTATCTCCAAGGTGCCAGACTGCTCACTTAATGCCTGTTATTATCTAGCCAGCTGTTTTAAGAGGAATGAGTTGATAGTTCAATATAACACAATTGATACAGTCAATTTGCATGCTAGTTCCAAATTTGACATCATACCTGCTTTATGTCAAATTATTGCCAGTCATACCCACTAGTGAAAGGGGAGTATAGTGGTCACAAATATTGTGTGCCACAGGATGTAACCCCGCCAGGGCTCACACTGCCTGGTCCCACTGGGTGGGTTGCAGGGAGATGGATCTTTGTATCCCCCAAAGGTGCAAGTCCTGCCCAGCAGAGCTGAAAATTGAGTGAGTCCCAGCAATGACTCAGAGGAACAGCATAACAGTGTCATTAACAACCAACAAACTAGGCATCCATGACCAGAAACTGCATGGGTAACTGATTAAGACACCACAAACACCAGGTACAGCCAATAGCTAGGCAAATTTATCTGGCAAATACAACAACTGGTTTTATAATGCACAACTTTCTCAAAAGGAAAAACAACAAGAAAAAGAGAAGATAGAACAGGTACCACCACCCCTAGATCTACCAATATCACCACAAGACCACCACCTAAGTGCACAGGCCTCAGACTGACAAGGGCACACTGCACATGCTCGCCTTTATTCTGTTCTGCCCTCAGGGCCCACCCTCGGGGCGGTAACATGCAGACGTTTTGCACCTGCGCAGTCCATTCTTCTGGAAGGTTCTAGGCTTCGCGTGTCTGATATTTGATATTCCAGAGAATTCTGGAATTGGGTTGGGGGGTTTCTCCGGGTGCCCGGCTCAGGCCCAAAGCAGCCGCTGGGGAGTTACCAGAGGCTGAGGGAGGCACCTCGCCACCCCCCACCCTCCCCGTGGCAGCCGGGAGTTGTTTGAGACAAAGCAGGGTGCTTGTGGCTCTTTAGCAGTCTCTGACACCGCCCCCTGAGACAAAACAGGGTATTTGTGGCCTTTCAGCAGTCCCTGACACATGCAGAGCAAAGGGGTTGAGGTTTTATCCCGAAGCATCAAGGGGGTTTCAGTGATCTGAACGTCGGCGTGCTTGTGGCCTTGGCGGGCTAAGGGCTTAGATGGTTTCTAATTCGGAGCATGCAAAATAATAATAGTAGTAGTAATAATAATACAACCATATGAGAGAGATAATTAGAGACTTGGAGATAAATTTCCGTTCCAAACAGTGAAACATTACCCCAGGATCTGGTAAACAAATCACAAAGCCAGAAAAACCTGACCATTTAGATTAATGAAAACGGTTTCATTTTTATTTTCAAGTAGAAACAAAATTAGAACAAACAAAGCTTGGGGTTTTTTGGTGTGTTTAGAGCCTCTTGAATTCAGAAACAAACCCAAAGCTCTCCAGGCTGAGGCATGTGCGATTTACTCTGCTTCTTCAAACACAAAGGGATCATTTTCTGCCTTCCGGCTTGAAAACCTGCTGGTCATGAGTCTCCGCACATCTTCTTCTTCAGTCTTGACATTTTCTGGTTTTGCCTGAGGAACTAAAGCAGGGTGAAGTCGTTTAGGGTTTGCACTAGAGAACCAGGTAAATGGGTAGTTTCATTTGTTTTCTTCTAAACTGACAGGGACTTCAGGCACTTTAAAGCAGCCAGCGCTGTTGCCCGATAGTCACTTCTGATATTCTGGTTGTACCTGCTTATTATTTATTTCTTTTCCTCCAGCAATGTCGGCTACTTTATGTTGTACCTCAAATTCACACGCGTTCACGTCTTAGAGGTAAGACTCGGTGTGTTGGGTTTTTTGGGGGGGGGAGGAGGGAGACCGGATCTCACTGCCTGAATGGGATTCTCTTATTTATATATGCACACACACATTCATGTAGAACCACATGTATGCATATCCACATTTAATTTAAAATAAGAACTGGAAGTATAAATTGCTTGTCTTAACATAATTTAAGAATAGACTACCTAATTATCCATGACAAGCATTGTCTGGAAATTACACAATGAATAAAGCATGTATTTAAAATGAAATCTCTTTATATAGTAATTTTTACACTTTACTCAAGAAATAAAAAGTGATCCATTTTGATATAGTGAAAAATATATGCAAAATAAAAAAAAAAAATGTTGAAGACCTTGACTCTCTTTATTAACTTATTTCACTGAAAACAGCCAGGACTAATTTCTTCTCATTCTGTCATGGCCTAAGTGTGTAAAAAATATATGACCAAGATCCAAAAGGAGCATCCTGTACGTACAGCATCTCTTTTGCTGCTGGATTTCTTACGGTAAAGTGAAAAATGCCATTTGTTAACAGTGCTGCCTGCATCATTTTTTTTCTGAAGCATGAACCAAATGGCCACATCAGCAAATGGGTTACATGAGGGTGGTGAGGGAATTCACCTGCTCTCCCACCTTGTCATGTGGCCTGGAAAGCAAAAGCTGGTGATACAGGAAAGTGTATGAACAGACCTCCCAAAATTGTCTAAGGTTTTTGCCCCCAAACGGCTAACCCCGAAAAGGGAACACAACCATCAGCCAGATTAAACAGAAATTAAACCAGGGAATTATGAAGACACTTCGAAAAAAGGAGGAGTCAGCTTGAAAAGAAGAATTAAGGGTGGAGCAGCCTGCCCCAGCTTGTGGGGTGCAGCACGTAGGCACCCCACTTCAGCGCACAGATGTGACCCCAAGGGAGCTTTCTCACTGTTTAGAAATTTCTAAATACTCATTTACATTCTGTAAGTAACTAGGATTGCAGTTTATCTGCTGTATTGTCTATATTGATGCCAGATGTATAATTTACTGATTGATTGTTAAGTACATGTTGTTAATCAATCAATAAACGACTTTAATCCTGATTTGTTTGAATTTATATGTGTGAGTGGGTTTTTTTCTGTGACCCTGAGAAGGAATTATTACATCCAAGTTTTAATATTTAACTGGGGTGTTAACTGAGGAAATCAGTCACCTTGGGGGGTCTCCAAGTAGTCAATGGGACACCGTGCTTCTAGGTGGAGGTTTATGTCCGATACTGGCTGTGTGACCCCTATGACTATGGAAAGAGTCTACAGAAACCAAGCCTTTAGGAAATTGGCTGAACCTGTACTGGAGTCTTAGGCTGGCCTTTTCTGACTTGGAGGAAGGCGCTACCCTCTAATTTGGATCCACTGTACTTAATTTAGAAAGACTATCTATTTGAAGACAACTACAGAGAGTCTTCATTTGTTGAATGGCTCAGTAATCAGAGGCTTTGATCAGAAGTTGAGAAAATTTGGATCCCTTACCTACTTAAGGGTGTTTGGACATATTTTATGCAAATTACCCCATTACCAAAATTCTGGAGTCCCCTACAGCTGGTAGACACATTATTAACAACTATACAAATGAATTAAATGATACTTGGGAATGTTGCTAACATTGCAACCTGAATGTACCTATGTTTGAATTGTTCATCTCTGGCACTGTTTTGGCCCATAGGTAGTTTGCATGGAGACGCGCAGTTTGGGAGGACTAAGAGGATTCATTAACATGCTTTATTGTGAGGCAGTAACCCCAGGTACATTTAATATCACAGCATGCCCATAACCTCTCTGCCTGATCTGAGCTATCATCTCATTTGCAAGGAATGATCTATTTTTTCTGGAGTACGCTAAAGGAAAGCTGGGCATTGCTTTGCATCATGGAATACTACCAGCTTACAAAAGTTACGGCTCTACTGAATAGATCAGTATTATATAGCAAGTACGCAGCGTCCCAGGCTCTGCAGGTGCATGTTCCATTATACCAGATCACCTTCTTGAGCTAATGCTTGCTAAAAAAATAACAAAACTCAGAAAATTACGCCTGTACAGAGGTAAAGAAGTGAATCAGATGTGATCAATTCTGTCAAAACCACTGGCTAGACACATCTGCTGAGGCTCAGAGAATTGTGACAGTACAAAGTAATTAAGCAGGGGCTAACGCTTATTGATAATTGTACTCTGGTAAAGGCAGTTTGTAACTGTGAGTAATGAAGAAGATTTGGGTTTTTTTGCTTAAAAGAGATCCTACAATAAGCTTGGCGCTTTGCAGACATATAGGTAGAGTCATCCCTGCCTTGGCAGTTTCCCAAGAGACAGAAATACTGAGAGACCAGAAGACAGCAAGTCAACCAGACACAAATCAGTGAGATAGATAGATAGCCTGCAAATAGCATGGCAGTAGTGGGGCTTTTGAATTGAGAATGAAACCTGAAGATCCACAAGCCCCCCAAAAAGTCAGCAGCATGTTTAGCACTAACTGGCAATCCTGCTGACATTTTACTGACCCCCCCATTGGGACCACAGATGATGAGAACTGAATGTGTACGGTGACTAAATGATCTTTTTTCTTCTGGCAAATCAGCAGGAGACTGAAAAGGAAATTTGCCGACTGCTTGCTATTCTCTGTGGCTAAATCCAGGGCTTCTCATGCTGCCTCCCACCGTGAACATAAATTCATTTCTAAAACAAACAAAATAGAAGAGGGAAAAATAGGCTCTTAATGCAAATTGCCTAGTACTAAGCAAATAAAGAGGCTAATAATAAGTGATAGCAATCCAGACTCATGCCTTTTGTCAAGAGAAATGAGAATCTTATTTGGTATCATTCACAGTTACAAATTAAAGACATTACAGGCGTTTCTTTTTCTTTTGTGTGACTGTGGATTATAATCTTCACTCTCTTCTGTTTATTTTCAGGTCAGCAAATTCTTTCATTTTCTTTGGATATCATATAATAAGGTCACCTACTCACTCAGAGCTTTTTGAAGTGTCTTGTCTTCATCTCTCCTTCCCTCCACCTAAGTTCCTTCTCACAGTCCCCACATCTTAGGTCAAGAGTCTATGATTTAGGGTAGAATTGTTTTTAGTTTTAGGAAGTGAAAATCCCACTGAGGTTTCTGGGAGCTTCATCCTTGTAACACAGAACCTGTAACACAGATCCTGTTGTGTACCTGAGAAGTGCCGTGTTGGTGAACCATCATCCTATTAAGCACGAGATGCAAAATGCTGCTGTCTCTCAAACATAAAAATTAGAGAGGAAGTAGGCTTAGAGTGATCACCAAATTACAGCTATTTAATGAGTTACCATTCATCAGCAGAGCTGTGGTAAATGGTTGTGTGTACATGTATTCTTAGGCCATGACCTATGTGAGAGAATATATATTATTTCTTGTTTTAGGACTCAAGAGCAACTTCAGAGCAGGTTTCCATAGCTCAGCTGAGGCATGATAACTTACCGAATAGCAGTAATTAGTGGTTAGTATTAGTCTGGTCTAAGAATGTGGGGATTCACGAAGGAGTAGTAGGTAGCCACAGATAGCAATTTGTAGAAGAGATTTGGTGCTAGACATTGGGACAAGCAGTATGTTAACATATTGAATCAATTTATTTCCTATGTTAGGTACAGTGTATCTGCATATTAATTGGAAGATTTTCTATTACTGTGAATAACAAGTAATGCTGAAAAGTACAGGTTGAAAAATAATAAATCATTCCATACTTTTCTGTGCAATGCCATGTAAGTTAATGGATGAGACTTCATTTTTCTTAGGTCAGATACATTGCTGAAAGGCAGAGTAAAATTTACATTTGAAATTTCTGGTTTGCAACAACAGTAATTTCTATACAGAGGCTTATTAACTGTTTTCTCTTGTTTGTCTATGAATAGGTACATTAGAGTCTAAGTGCCCAGATAATCTGTTGGTCACACTCCACATGCAGGAGAGAAAATATTTCTGGCTGATGAAGTAATCCTAGCTGTGATTTGTCTGTAGTAGTGTTTTACTCAAAAAGCCAAAGGGCTCCTTTAGAGAACAGCATTTTCTCTTTCAAAAGTACCTCAATTCAAATCCTTCAGCTGAGTGTAAACAAGCCAGAAATACGAGTGATCTATTTCTGCCCCAAATCTGTGAAAAATTAAAAGCACAGAAGAAAATACATGAATCCCATCAGTAAGGCCAGTGGCAGCAGATGTGGCTTGTAAGGTGCTGAGGTTCCTGGTCAGAAAAGTTCCCTTTGAAATGCCTAGTGGTTTTTGCAATATATTCAGGTCTTGGACAGTCAGACATTTTATAGAAATCTAATATTCAAATGGACATCACCTTAGGAAGTGCAAGCAGGAGCACAAAGGCAATACAAAATTATATTTGCCATACTAGCCCAGAGGACAAAGTATGTTTTTCAACATGGATATTTGGGGGTACTAAACGAGTGACGAGTTTTTAATAAGAGTCCTAAGGTGTTTTCTTGCTGGCCAGTAGAGGCATCCCCATGACTATTCACATCTTCAGTTCCTTTCACTGTGTTTCACTGCAGCCTTCCGTATTACCAAAGCCTTACCGTACTTGTCTCAAGCAATTATTCTGTGTGTAAATCCTGGCTTCTAACAGATGTCAGGTCATTTGATCTGTGGCACTGACAAAGCCGGACAGTATGGTGATATCTGAATGAATATAATTTGCCAGTTATGGGCAGTGTAACTCATCATTATATTCCATGTTATTATTTACTATGCCAGTGTGTAAGGGAACCAGAAAGTACAAATACAAAGTGCTGTCACAAGTGTTCATCATCTAAATAATCAAAGCAAGTTCCAAAAAAGGAACAGCAGAGACAAGCTCTGGATGGAAGGTCTAGGTTGTGCCAGTAAATTAAATGGGGTCTGAGTACGGGTTTGTGCACGGGCAGGCGGTTGTTTTAGCCCATGACAACAACCACATTTTTGGAAATGCTTGGAATAGAATGCAATTCCTGCGTGCAGTATGGACATGCCACCCTGAAGGGATTTGGGTTTCTTGGTTTTGGAGAGGGAATGAGGATTTAAGCAAAAGGGCATCAGCTCAGCCATGCTTCCTGGCATCAGAACTAGACAACACATCTAATTCCTTCCAAATAGCAAAGACACAGCTACAAACTCAGCCAAAACTGCAGAAAATTCTGAGACTGCTAAAAGGTCTTAACTTTGGCTGTGCTTTGGCTTTTTTCACTGTTCTGGAATCTTTAAGATTACTTTTCTCTGCAAGTTTTCCCTCAAAGCTGTGTGATGTAAGGGAAGAGGCGCCACGAGACCCTTGTTGTCCCCACACTGGAGAGGAGGACAGGGAAACAAGAACTGCTGTGGGTCTTTATCTAGGTCTTGGATACCCTGATTATTGCAACTACTATCCAGTCTGAAATCCGATTAAATGGAATTAAAGAAACAGCGAAACTGAAAACTTTGGTAATACAACTCCTTGGTAATACAACTTTGAAGTAAAGGAGATCTGACCCTGAGGTGTGGCTGCTACTATCAGTCATACGTAACGCAACAGCAACTGATGGATCCCTCGGGAAGGAAGAGAGTGTCTCCTTGAACGCAACTGGCACGTCACCCTCAGCCCGGGGACCGCTCACTGTATCCATCGAGAGCGGCTGACTACCCAAAAAGAAACACTTCTCAGCATTAAAATGGAGAAAATAAGTCAGAGGTAGCCTGAGCAGAGAGCTGCCTTGCAGTGAAGAGGAGCTATTTCTGAAAGATTATTCTGTCAGTACTTTCTCAAGGTCCTGTTGACTTTGCATTTCTTTTCATAGATATTCTTATTCCTACATGTACAAATAGGATATGGCTGAGTCCTTATGCCTTTCACAAACAGAGGTTTAAAAGTATGTTAGCAATTCACTTTATCAAAATTTGGTTTTCTATTATGCAGCCCATGCTTTATAATTAAAATCCGTGTGTCGTGTAGACTAATCTCTCAAAGGAAATAAAAAGTGTCTTGACCATAATGACCTACTATTTGCAGCGTTCACCTTTGAAATTCAAAGCTGACTTTCTTTCCTTTATTAGAAACCCTGATGGTGTATTTGAAGATACCTCCAGATTAAATTTAAATAGTGAAGAAATTATTAATAGTCCAATTCCCTTAATAATGAGGAAGAAAATAGTGCTATCTGACATTAATTTCCAACTTAGTGATTAAAAGAAATATTGCAAATTTTATGAGTTTTACTCTAAAACAAAACAGGCAGATTTTAATGAGGCATCTCCTTCAATAATAGCTATGCATTCAAAACATATTAAAGAAGTAAGTAGTTCTGCAACAAAATTAAATTAATTTCCATTTAAAAATTAAATTGAAATGAAATGAAGCAAAGGATACCTTTCTTCTGTAGTCTACTGAAACTTCAGTGGGCTGATGTTTGCTAACTGATATAACATCCTCTTTGCATGCAACGCTGGGATCATGAATGTTCAAATCATCACTACAACGTTATTTTCTATTATTTAAATATTTAACTTTGGTCACGTCAGTGGCAGCTTCCAAACTGTGTAATTCCTGGTCGGTATTTGTCAAAATGGTAGGTAAGGGTCTCCTATAATGCAGATTTTGCAGTATTGTCATACAACTTACTCTTGTGCTTCAGTAACCCTATCAGTAGAAATTTTATCGTAATATCTAGGTCTCCTTTCTTTTCACATTATACCATTATTGCTTGCCCTATCCACTACAGTATCGAGAACACTTTCTTTCTCTTTCTTTCTTTCTTTCTTTCTTTCTTTCTCTTCTTTTCTTTCTTTCTTTTCAAATGCCATTATGCATTTGTACGGTTATATTGTTTCTCCTGAGTTTTGTATTCACTCTTTTCTCAAGATTCAAAAACTACATTCTTTTCAGTCTTTATGTGGGTGATATTTCCTAGATTTCTAGAATCATTTTTGCTTCTCTTCTCTGGCTTCCTTCCAGCTGCTCACAACTATTTTAAAGTATGTTGTGCAACACTGAGAAGAGCATTTCAGCTAAAGCCACTGAGTAGATTAGAAGGATTACTAAGATTACTACATATGTCTTGCAAGATACAATTTTTCCTTTCATCTGACCTAAATTTCTTTGGCTCTCATCCCTTCTTTTTCATTTTACAGATGGAAAACTCAGATACGGATAGGTTATGAGAATCACCCTATTTCACATAGGAAATTCTGAGATCTGGGAACTAAGTACATATCTGCTAAGTCTGGAATTCAGCTCACAGAGAAATTTTATATTTCATAAGCCATTTTCAAGGTTTCCCACAGTATTGTTTCTCCCTAGCTCTTTTTGTCTTTCAATAGTTTCACTGCTTTTTCTAGCCTTTTCACCACTGCCAAACACTTTCTCCATGTCTTGATTTCACCTCCAAAATCTCCCTTTTGTCTGTATTAAATTTCTTGGAAGGATCCTTTTCTCTCACTGGTTACAAGAACCTCACACAAAATGTGCTCACACATTCCCTGTTTGATCTCTTTCTTTAGGTTTTGCCCAATCTTAGTTGTTATTCTAAACAGAGGTTCTCCTTTTTGGATATTTGGGTAATAGCCGCCACGTATTGAATGTTACTGCAAAGGGCAGAAGACATTTCTCCCATTTCATTGCCACCATCTGCCACTGTACAGGCATCGGCTTAGCAGAGTTATTTTTGCTTGACTTCTTCAGTGCAAAAAAATTTTAGGAAAGTTTATTGGTTGCCATCAACAAAATTGAGCATCTAATAAACAATTTTCCATACAAGGTGGGCATGAAAGACAGATTCAGATATTGTTATTTATCTAGTTACTGCACCTGCAAAAGCAAACAAAGAACTGGACTAAATTTGGGGTATTTTTTTCATCTTCAGAAACACTTTCATAACATTAACCAGTGATGAAATTTCACAGCAAATAGATATCTTGGGAAACTGTGAGGAAAAGCTGTTATGGAAAATATGAAAAAATTGACAATAACATTAGGTCATAATAAAAATCCTTCGACTGGTAACATAGGACCAACCCAGAGTGAGAGATATGGGAAATTTGGTGTGATACAGGGGTCTCTTATCTGCTACTCCTGTTAAATAGGCCACAAGAGTACAATACTGTTTCTATAAATAGAGACCTGACATCATACTTAACGGCAAGTCAGTGATCAGAAACAACAGCGTTCAGAGAAGAAAAAGTCCTTCCCACTGCTCTGAGGTCTGATCTTCCAACATGCAGACAACTCTGCTCCTAATTCCATGTTGGTTTGGTTGTTTGTTTTTTTTTAATTGTGGAGAAACCCTGAACCTATTAGTCTCATTTGACTTCCTCCAGATTATTTTTATTCTGAGCATGTAGCATTGTCATTTCCAGAGTGTTTGGTTCCTTGCAAGACAGTGGCTTAACTAACCAGGTAATTCTGACCTAAATGGGATTTTAGGAGAAGATACTGGAGAGACAACAGTATGAAATATCTCAAGTATTTATGGTTAGGATTTTTTGGTACATATTCACAAAAACAAATGAAGTGCCAGTGCTTTTAAAAAAAAAAAATCTATTCTTCATTTTCAGTCTAACTATGATAATTGGAGGTTAGCCTTCCCTTTGTATTTTCCTAGGCTGTAATCCGTTTTATGATTCTGTTATGGCACATGAAATGGATCATCTGCACTAGAATGGAGGCTGTGGTGATGAAGTGCCTTCCATTTTCTCCATAATGTTCTCATAGAAGACTGATGAATAAGATCCTCAGAAACAATTACAAAGAGGGAGATCCATCAACAGTCAAGACTGACCTTTTTTTTTTTTTTTCCCCAGAAGTTTTTTCTGGGTAGGTTTGACTTCATTTCTAGAGTTTTGAGCATCTTCTGTTATGGAAACTTATTTATAGAGGCTCTGTTAAGGCGAAATTATTCAAGACAGTTTTTAAAGCAGTGTTTGACATGGATTAAAAAATGTCAAATTCCAATTGATGAATCTTTACATCTATCTTCTCCTCATTTCTAAAAAAGGGTAAATCCTCCTTAAGTTACCAGAATGGAGTTGCTCTCATTTTTATGTGACAAAAAACAAAAATAAATTAAAAACAAACAAAAAAAAACCCCCAAAAACCCAAAAAAAGAGTATGGAGGGCTTTTCTTTTTTTGTAGGAGAGTTTTAGGCTTTGTACCTCTGATAGTCTGCAAACTTGACTTTTTGAAAGCAACCTGCTCTTCCAGAAGTACCTCAGGTTTTGGCAAATTTCTTTCCACAGCTTCAAATACAATCCTGCCAGCCAGGATTGTACCAATCGTATTACAAGCTATTATTATTATTACTTACATAACTGCATCCTTTTTTTGTTCTCTTCTGCCCACAACACTTAAATAAGGCCAGGATTTTCTTTAGTTTCAGTGGTATATGGAACAAGGTATTCCTCTATTTGCACACATGCCTTGAAGAAAGAAAAATCCTAGTAAAATAAATACAATCTATTCTAGTGATAACTCATATCAATGTAATGGATGTAAGCAGTGCTATGATAATTATTAAATCTCTGGGTTTCTTAGATCTTTCAGGAAAAAAAGAAAAACTATGTTAAACCACATAACAATTTCTTCACGTAGAAGATGCCTAGGCAGGCTGGCAGATGGAAGGTGAACATAATTAAAAGAAATGCAATGGCATGATGTAAGGAAGTAAATCAGCAGGGATTATTTTTCTTTTTCTTCAGCTCTGTAATGAGTCTTTTTCTCTAACACAAGCTAAATTTGCATTTCTTAGTTCATGTGTTTGAAAAACCAACTAATGTTACAGGTAATGTATTTTCCAAGTTTAGGGCTTCAGGTGATAGAACTACAATACATAGAAAACATTAATATAACCCAAATTTTCCTGAATGTCATTGAGAACCAAAGAATAAAGTTCTTCAACAGTTTCATTTTGCCTGGATTACAAGATGAGAACAGATTGTGTCTTTGCTACTGATTTGTCTTTGGCCAAAACAATGATATTCTCTCCAAAACACTTGCCACTGGGAGTCAAGATTAGTATTTTCTCTAGCTGTTTTAATGAGCATTTTCTTAGTGTATGACATATTGTGATGAATCTCAGTAGAGCCCTGCCAAGAGCACTTGTGACTTCAGGAAAATGAATCATTATCAACATTATAAATATAAAAAAGCATGTATATACACAGATATATAAACACATTGCATGTTTTGGAACTGGTTCTCAATACAATAAGAAAAGGTAGAGTGATCCATGGTAAATATTGGAAACTGATCAAATAATGAACAAATCTTATATTTTCTATGCAGTGAAAAAAGTATTGCACTTGGTATCTGCAGAAACGAAAGATGCCATCCTTAATAGACACAATGTACACATTTGATTTTTTGCAATACCGCGAATAGGATCAAGTCAATTAAACAGGGATATGGTTAATATCGTACTTGACTGACTCCATTAATCTCCATGGGTTTCCTGGTTACACAGCTGCAAGGTACTAGCAAGACACAGAAGCAAAGCTATTGCCACCAGCAGTAGAGTTGAGATCAGCGATGCAGCGTTTTGCTGTGCGTTCCTGGGAGTTGGGAGGAGGTTGTTTCTTTTTCCAACTAATATTAGCTCTTGTCTTTCTGACACAAATCACGATGAGAGCTTGTGTGACTAAAAGTCCTTACAGAATGCAAAGGTAGGAGGTGGCAGCAGGTAACATTTTCCTCTGGAAGACCTTAACCTTTTTTAAAAAAGAAATCAATAGGTATCCTTCTTTCTGTTCTAGACATCCAGAATGATATCTCAGCTACTTCTCCAGGTTCTGTTTGTAGCCAGTGAAGAAAAGACAGCGCAAATAAAGTATGATAACCTGTTTTATTTGTCTATGTTAGGAGAAAAAAGTATTAAAAGTCATTCTTTATTCCATTGTTTAGAAAGATAACCTAAACGAGTATTTCAGAGATCAAAGTCCATATGCCAGATGCCTGAAGTTAACTGCAGTGGATACCATCCAGTGTCATGGGTTAGACATTCTTTCCACAGAGGTGTGAATTCCAGCTTCATTTAATGTGCATCTGTGTCTCTGTGGTCTTACTCAGGTCATTTCATGTGCTCCTTGGGGATGAAAAATGGGAGCCTGCTACTGTACAGGAATAATGAGAAGGTCTCACAGGAGCACCGAGGTCTGCTGAGGTCCTGAGAGTTTAGAAATAGATCACTGTGCTCTAACCTTGAAAAAGGTTAGAAATAAAATGTGAGAAACTCCTAGATATTTCTCAAACTGTTGTTTGTGTGGCCGCATCTCTCATCGAAGCCCTTCAAAGGGTATGTCCACGGTTCCGTTTTGGTTTATATCTATACATGTGCTTTTACCCTCTCTACCATTTATCTGAAAAAGTGCATAAAAATGAGTTTTAAGTCTTTGTGTGGTCATGCAATTAAAACCCAACTTGAGCAAACTAATCACTAAATACCCATCCCATTACTCCCTCTAACAGGTCATTTACTAGAACTATCAGGGAAAGAATCCTTTTATAAATAAGTAAAATTAATGACGGAATACATCGCAGGATTCCCTGGGCAGGCATAGAGTAATACATTTAGAAATTTTCTGTGGGGATTTTAAACTCATAATTGACGAAAGTTATTTCAATCTGTTAGACAATTACGGATATTGACCATGGCATGGCTAGGGCATGTGGTCTCAAATGAAGGTGAATGATTATTGTCTGAATGCAGAGGAGCCAGCAGACAAAAACGTGCAGAAGGAGAATGGGCACTGTGGCACCATCTTTGGCTCATGTTAGTAGGACAAAAACCACTCTCTTGAAAACTAAGAAAATTAAGGCAAGGTTTTGCATGCAGGTATTCATTGGTGTCCTGAAAATCGGTGCCTCTGCAGTTTCATTAGAAGTGAAATATGTTCACGTTCTGATATTTTTGTGCAAAATGGATTAATGCATTTCGCATGTTTTCATCAGGTTCAGAGAGGGAGATGTTAAATAAGAAGTGCCACAGCTCTCAGGAGAACTCTGTAGTAATTCCAGAACTTCACAGCCCCAATAATGAGTCTCCTTTTGCCTGAGAGGGTCTCCATGCCTTTTAATTAAATACCTCAAATACCCAGGCTAAGGAGGAAAATGCCTTCAGTGCCTTGTATTTGCAGGAAAGTAACTTTAGCAGAAGGTACCCACACATACACGATGGAAAGTCTGTACCTGTAACTTATATTTACCTGGAAACACACAGAGCAAGCAGGCAATAAACACAGAAACAAGACTACTTTAATGTACTCATTTCATCAGCTAATTCCTTCCATAAAGAGCATGTTAGGTACAAATACTGGGGTGGGACCCTGCTCCTACACAATGAGAAAACTGCAGGGCAGCATCTGTGCCTCGTAAACAATGAATTTGTCTGGAGGCTATGAGGAGCATGGAGGGATGAGCTCAGCTCATGTAAAATAACTGATGAATTGAGCACGCAGCTATTTGTGGCTCCTCTGCAGTGCTTGATTTGTGATAGTGATCTTTCATCCAAGCATGGATGTTATTCAGCCATGGTTAGTTAGTTCTATAATTGACAAAATCCTCTGCTAAAAGCAATCTCTTATCTGCTCTTGCTGTCCTTTATTTGTTTTGATAGATATATGGACAGATTTTCTTCAGCTGGTTCATTTACCTTTTATTCCTATACTGTGGTCTTCTTGGATTAGTACTGGTTCTGTTTAGCTGTAGCTTTACTTTAATATAATGTCTAATTTCAACATTTCAGACATTTCAAATCAGACCTTTTTTTTGTAATTATTTGTGGATTCTTTGCATTTGTTCTTGCATTTCTTACATTCCAGATTCTTAGTTTTCATGCCTACTCTAGTATCTACAGCCCTCAAAGTGACAGCATGAAGACAGAAACAATTCTAAGCTTTTTTTTAACCAAAACATGTTACCATATTTTAAACTGTTTTTAATTTGAATGAATTAAATTGATTTTGCCTTGGAGGTTTCTACTAATATCATTTAGATGACAAGAGAATTATTTCCACTGAAATACTGTAATTCCTTTGTGCATTGCTTTTCAATAAAAAGTCTTTTTTTTTTTTTTTTTTGTTAAACATGCATTATTTCTGCAAATCACATAGGTGAATCAACTAGGTTTGCTAGGTAGAGCAAAATTGATTTGTGACTTTTGTGGGCATGGGTGAAAGAGGAACACAAGTGAGAAAACACTGCTATAAGAATTCCAGAGCAGAGCTTCCCAGAATTTCAGAGTGACCACTGCCTTTGGGAAATAATAATAATGAAACAGTACTTTCAGCTGTCTTTATTCAAAAAAGCCAAAGAACAGACTCAATGATAAGCTTATATGATTCATTTTTTTCTTTCAAGAGATTGATAGAGAGTAGTTTATCTTGAGAGAAATTATTTGACTTAGGATATATTTAGGTTGTGTCTTGTAAAAAGTTTCCGGACTACCAGAACATTGAGGTTCCAGGAGAGCGTTCCCGTGTGAACTGGGGAGGGAGGAAAGGGGGAGTACCACTTAATTATTTTTAACAGAGACCTCAATAAATTTCTGAATGGATTTTATAATGGGATACTTCAACAAGGGGTTGGACTTAATGGCCCAGGAACTCCCATGTGAAGCAGCAGAAGGAGCAGGCAGAACAAATCTCTCTGACTGACTCAGATGCTCATTTCCAAGTGATAGAATCATAGAATCATAAAATCATACAGTCATAGAATGGTTTGGGTTGGAAGGGACCTTAAAGCTCACCTAGTTCCAGCCCCCTGCCATGGCCAGGGACACGCTCCACTAGAGGTGGTGAGCTGCCTGGTAATCACATCTTTCTAGCAATTACCGTTTTTCAGTTATGGGGGGATTCCAAGACAGGATTCCTCTTACCTGTGCTACATCTGCTTTGGATATTTTGTTTATGGTTGTACCCAAACTTGTCTTGTAATTCATTTACTTTATATCACCAAGCCTGAGCTGGAGCCCTTCCAGCCCCTGGCCCAGGTCTTCAACCCATCTAGGATGCTGAGGGTACAGCTACTTCTACCTACCTTTTAGCTAAGACCCAAATCCAGCTGTGGGGCATTTGCTGACATTTACTGTGCTCTGCAAAGGACAATTACTGCATCTCAATTCATATTTCCTCATTTATAGCACATGCGTCAAGAAACTTCAGTCAAGCGGTTGATGTGTCTGTTACTATTTTAGTTTGGACCAGGACTGAGCTTCTGAAGTGACTGTCTCAATCATTCCTTCTTAATCCTATGCTGGATTGTCAGAGCACACAACAGATGAACTTTCTGTTAGATGAAAATAAACCGAAGAGCCGCTCCAGAAGTGTACCTGACATGGTCCATCCAATAGTGGTCATTTTGTCTGTGGCATCACATTACAGTTATTCCAAAGGACATTCCTGAAATGCTGGTCTGGATCTTTAGATGCTCTTGGGCTGCATTGCTTGCTTGTACAATTACACAGAGCAGAAGCAGAAATACTGCCGGGTTGTACAAGGCCAGAGCTTGATCAAGAACCATGCACTTCCGATGGTGTCAATACAGGAAAGCTCAATGGCGGAGATATGAATGGGCCAGAGAATATTAGCCCCTATGCTATAAGTGTGACTGGACTCACAAAAGCCTGTTTTTTAGTATCAGTCAGGTTCCCAAGAGAATACAATTAGATCTAAATAAAGCTGAATCTTTCCTTCTGTGTGCTTAATTGCCAAGTATAAATGTTTTGCAGCCTAAATTAAATACCTGTCTACTGTTGCCCACATATTGCAGTTTAATACTCTGCGGATATTCCTCTCATGCTTTTATATTGGCACACCTCAACTTCCAGGCAGGTCTTTCTAAAATTTAATGTTTCTTAGCATAGTTTTATCCCAAGCAAGTCAGTCCATGTTCGCAAAGTTGCTAAAGTACAGACGCACGCACAGTTGTAATTCAGCTCTGGGACTGTAATTCATACTGTTGTCAGTATGTGTCAGTTAACCTAGTGCCTGGGTTAACTGCACGTTGCTTGAGGAGAGTTCAGGCTTTCGGGAGAGTTTACAGCATGTACACATAGAGCAGAAAGCTGCCAAAGGTACCCTATGGGAAATGGTCAGGAGGAAGGTAGATTTTCAGTCTTGTTTCTATCACTGCATTGTTTGTTGACCTGCAATCAGGAGTAAGAGGCTTGTGCGAAAATAGGAGTGACAGGCTTAAACTCTCATCTCTGTTGAACACCTGCCTCATCCTATTTTGGAGTGAGACCGTGGGTCTGCCTCTAAAGTGGCTGGAGGAGGACATGGTAAAAGCGTTGTCCACGTTTTGCATACCAGCTCAATGATGGGGGAACCTGCCTAGGAGTATGGAGACCAGTATGGTGACAAAAGGGTTCGAAGCAACAGGAGTTGCCAAAATAGCGACCTAATTCCCACAAATGGTCTGGGCCCTGGAAAGATACCCTGGTTCAGGAGAGCAGAGGCAGAGAAAATATAATTTCATGTGAAATCTCCTTGAGAAATATATTCTCCTGCAATAAAGAAGCCTGGGATTTGGACCATTTCCCGACACTGTTTCTACATTGGTCTTGCAGTTTCTTAATGAATGACCCAATTAATCTTGTAGAATTTGATATTTATTCCTTCTGTTAACACCATCTCTTACCACTAAGAAACAGGTCTTGAAATACAATATTAGTGATTGTCTTTCAGAAATACTTCAGCAAACACAGATTTGATGTATGTTTTTCAGTTGAATATTGTTATCTAGGTCTGGCCAGTTAGATCCGAAGGGATTTACCAAATATTTAGATGTCAGAAAAGCAGGAAGCAGAATAATAAAACAAAACCAAACCAAAAACAAAACAAAACAAACCTGCCAGATGTTAGCAATTTTATACTTTTAAAACAACTATTTGTCTGTATTTTACTGACAGCCGTTGCTATAAGAATACTGTTCTTTTTTGTAACTTCAGCCATTAATAATTTCTTTGGTGTATTCTTGAAGTGAAAACAGCACAGGCTTCATGGGAAGAACAATTGCTCTTTGCAGATGAAGGTTAAACTACCAGTGTAGAATTGCTTCCTACACAATGGGAGAAGTGAAAGGCTATAAAATATGCTTCCTGTCAACAAGACAGCTTTAAAGCTTCTTGGCTCTAAATGAATCCCTTAAATTGATAGTTTGGGAGCATGGCTTGTGCTACACAGGACTCAGTTCAGTTATAAAACAAGCAGTTCTCTCTTATTTATGCAGAAAATCTGGAGAATGCAATGTTTCAAAGCATTTCTGAATAAATGATGCCACACTTGTGATACGCCGAAGCTCGATTTTCACGTGGTAGTAAATACTCATCCCAAAAGAGGATCATTGTTTTGGTTTGTTTATATTTTAGAGCAGGTGGAAGGAGGAAAATGAGGAGAAAAAAAATAAAATACCTTTACAACAACAGACAAACTGTAATGTTTCAAGCCTGAACAGGAAAGTTAAAGGACCTGTTTTGACTTGCTATCGTGTGCAATTAGCAGGCTGACTTCCATGTCTTGCCAGCATTTTTACTGATGTTACTGGAGTGTCATTTCCACTGATGGTACATTGATGGTTGTTAGAAAATAGAAAAAAAAAGAAACAAAATAAAACTGTATGTCACATGGAACTTCTAAATTAAATGTTCTTTATAATTTGAAAGGAAGCCATTACTTCAAGAAACATAAATATTTTAAAATGAGACTTTTAATTGAAATTAATCGGAAGTCATTCCTAATTTTTTTTTTTTTTAATTATTACTTATTGGCAGTCTGCTTTAATATGGGGAAAGCTGAATCTACGTATCCAGTACTAGAGGACCTAATCCCTCAAATTTACATCTTCTGTGTCAGAGATTGTTGAAAACTAAATATAGGGCCTGTACTTACAGTTTGATCTGCAAACTGCGGAAGTCCACTGGATTGCTACTGATTTGGATTATGTTTTTAGTGGATTCTCAGATCCTCTCCTTCTGTCACCTTCGGTTTTGTTGTAAACCTATAAACCCATGTGTTATTGTTGGTGTTATTGTTGGTACTGGTACTGGTACTTAGATTATGTTACCCATGCTTCTGAGCAGGTTCAATTTTAACTGCGAACCCTTTCTGCTACACATGCGCATTGTACAAGACTGCTCGCCCTGAAGATTTTACTGCACGGATAGAAGTAATTAGCAAAATATGTGATGCATATGTTATTGAGCTCATTTTCAGAGGACTGTGAGTTCCATTTTATTGATGCAAATGGCATGTTTTCCTTAAGGTAAGCCAAGGGGAAAAATTGTAATATTTGAGGGACAGACAAAATAACCATTTACTAAACTAATCCCCCAATTTAGAGAAATTACTATCACTGCTTCACTCTTTCTGAGGGTGGGGATGTCTCGATGAAGCCTGCTTTTGAGACTGATACGTCTTTGCAAGAACTGTGACTCGAAGAGCAGGTTGTTGTTTTATTCTCCCCGTGTGTGCTGTGCTAAACATAATGAGGCTAAAGCTGCTAAATCACATTGTGTATGCCACAAATAATAAGAGTAATCAGTAGCGGATGCAGCCTCAGTCTGTATAGAAGTGGGGGCTTCGCCTTACTAGTCCCAGCATTAAAAAAGAAGCTGAAGTCCTACCCTCTGCAAGACTCTCTACTCAATAAATCCCAGGATGCTCAATGTAGTGGAAATTCTCCGGAGCCTAAGCCAAAGTGAAACTGAGTGCAGAAAACATCCTTCAGATAAAGGTGGTTCATAAAACACAATAATCAGGTAGCTGAGAAAACATCCTGCAGTAGGAGTTCATAGTGTTCTAGGACTTGATGCTATAAAAAGATCTGTATCAGTGAATCCCTTCTTACAGATAATTAGGGGGGTTGTAATACTGAACTACTCTCCAAAATAGAGTTAATATATGGTACTACACTGTACTTTTTCTTTGAAAGAGCAATTTTTGGTTGTTCACCCCTCCATAAGTTTTATTTTTCCTTTTGAGTTTATCAGTATGTATTTTCTTGGATTTACATTTGCATTTCAAAGTTTTCCAGTTGCTCAGTATTTATTATACTGAGGTTTCTTTTAAAAGAAACAAAAGCAAAACCAAAAACCCCTACTGATATTTGAAAGTGTTCATTAATACGTGCATAGAAAAGACCATAATTTGATTCTTGTATTAAATTACTAGATTATGTCTACCAACTTCAGTGAAGTCCCTTCTCATCTAGCTCAAGGAAAGTCTCAGAATCAAGCCCAGTACATTTAATAGTCAACGCATAGCCTTTGTTCATAGCGGAATATGGAAAGAAATCAAAAGAAGTTCTGACAGAGGGAGCATGATGAAAGCAGTGCTGTGTACAGATACTTCCTGCCTTCAGCTATCACAGTGATTCCTTTCTTCTAGCCTGGATTGAAAACACACATGTTTGGCAGGCTGGTTCTGATTTTTTTCTTTCCATGAGTCCCAGCTGTGATTTCACTTTGGGTAATGAAATATAAAAATTACAGATAGAGATATTAGATAGACAGCATTTGCCAATAGATGAAACACGGAAAGGGAATTTGAAAGCATGGCCCATATGTCGTTGCTGCCTTTGGTCTCCATGAGACAGCAAATGAGTTTCTTTACTTCTACGTCTGCAGTGTGTTCTGAGCAAGGACACAAGCTCAGGCTCAGGTTCAAACCTCACAGTTCTGAAATGCAGAAAACTCAGGTCTTGCAACCAAGCAGCAACATGCTGTTGTGGTTTTTGGTTGGCTTGGAGTTGTTTGTTTGTTTTGCTGGTTTGTTGGGATTTTGTTTGTTTGTTTGTTTGTTTTCCAATGGACCACCATATCCTTCTTAGAAGAGTTCTCATAATATCTGTTGAAAGGATAGATAGGATCTAAAGAAGTTAAGCTTAGGCTTCCTGTAGGGCAGTGTGGACCCCTGTATATATCCTGTAGAGAATAAACATCAGTGCCTGGAGCTGTGTCAGAGAATACGCTGAGCTTTTTGGCTTACCCCCATAAAGGAGGCACAGCAATTGTATCCGTTCCTTCTTTCATTCTTCCATCTGTGTTTTCTGTAATGTGCCGTCTACATCAACGTATTTACCCGCAGTGCCTGGCAGAGTGAGGATTTAATTGTAACTCTGGGCTTTGTGTTTCTGAACGATAACTGCCTAAGTTGTATAGGCACAGCAGTTGCTTGAATTCCTTGCGCACCTTTTCAGGTAGGGAGTGAAAAATAAGTAAGTTTGGAAACACCTAGTTGGCAATTATTTCTTATTGGTTTATACAAAAATGAAATTCTCTTCAGGAAACACAGGACTTCTTATCTTTAGTTTCTCTTTCCCTTATCCTTCCCAGCAACTGAAGAATCTAATTATTTTGGGGTGCCCTTGATATCATTAAAGAAGGTGTCCACAAACCATTTAAGCATTGAATTGTCCTTTATATATGATTTTTCTCTTCTTTTCAATGGCAATAGAAAAGACAAATGAAAAAACAAACAGATATGAAAGAACAGCTAAGAAAATGAATGAATTTTACTAATTCAAGACTCAAAGTGAACTGCAAAGATAACTCTGTGGTGAGCTCGTGACAATGTGGTGATGAAAAGAGTTTTGGAAAACTTTGCTTTGCTTTAATGCATGAAAGTTAACCATAATCGCAATTAGGCTTCAGTTACAGTAAGACCAGTGACTTTTATGATATCCAGTGTTGACATTATGATCTCCTTAGATGTCTAGACTCACCTGTGGATCTTTGCAACCATCTTCATTTAGTGCTGCTCAGGTATTTGGTTGAACTGGAGTCCTGTGGAAATTCACATAGTAAATGTGGTATAAATAAAGAGTGCATTCTCACAACTGTTGTCTGCAGATGTGAATGAATTCTGAATATGAAGAAATATTTTGCCATAATGATAGTTAAAATCATGCTAACAACAATCACCCAAAAGGGCAAGGATCTTCAGGTTTTTTTCCTAGTCCTATAGCAACATGTCTGTTTTAAGTTGATGGGCTTTCTAAGACTGAGGATGGAGGATTTATGTCCTTATATTTTGGGGAAGGTAACAAGGGAAGAAAGAACTGTGATAATAACTGGTACCTCAGCTTTTAAACATAGACCAACAATTTCCAAATTACTTTCTTCATCCTTCCTTCTAAGAGACAGCAACCAACCACACAGCTATTTTTCCCCTGGTATTACTCTGCAAATAACTCACTATCTTCTTGTGAACGTAGTGCTAAGCACTGGTATGATCCATTTCTAGAGATACCAAACTATTGGCATCTAGGTGTTTTGTACCTACCTGTAATCTCAGAAAATCATGTGAAAATGTATATATTAAATCACTACCCAGTCTTCACTGCATTCCAGTAAGGTGGACAAGAATTAATCCAGCTGACAGGTAGGGTAACAAGCACAGAAGAAAAGTGATGTGCACGGAGTCTTCAACCCAGTCTGTGACAGAGTTACAACTCAAACTAATCCAGGTTGTTTCAAGCTACAAAAGCAATTCACAAGGCGATACCAACTGAACTAACACCTCAGTGTCACAAAGGCTTGTCAGTCCACACCATACCACTGCCACAAGTTTGACAGGAGTTCAGTATTGTTACCTATGATACAGTAACGCTTGGATAACTCTGTAGTTCGTTACAGAACTTTTAGTCATTATAATGTTTCTCTTCATTTTGTACTAGGTGGATTAAGGGACATTGAAGATAACAGGGTCGCTAAGGTTAGTTATATTATATATGTTTTTACTGAAAGCAATTTAATTTGGGGTTACCTAGAGGAAAGAAGAAAAGACAACAATCAGTCATGCAGCATAGCTAAGATTATTCAGCTTTTTATTCTGCATATTGAAAGCTCAGTTGATCTGTGAGAAATCACATTTCTCTGTGACCCAAAGGACATAATAAAGAAGACTATTAGGTTAGCTCCTATTGTCAAATAACTGTCACAAGGATAAAGCAGGAGAGAATCCAAGATAGCAGGGTTTTTCACTGTATTACAATTTCTGATGTCACTTTTGTCCAGATACATTCAAGAAGTATAAATATTGAAATATGATAGAGAAAAGAAGGGAAGGGAAGGGGAGAGAAGAGAAGAGAGAAGAGAAGAGGAGAGAAGAGAAGAGAGGAGAAGAGAGGAGAAGAGAAGAGAAGAGAAGAGAAGAGAAGAGAAGAGAAGAGAAGAGAAGAGAAGAGAAGAGAAGAGAAGAGAAGAGACGAGACATAGTTTATTTGAAACAGCTGAGGAAATGCAATTTTCTTTAAATAATTGAACAATGTCTTTTGCCATGAATGAGAGCAGAGAAAGGATGCACACAGCTGCCTCCCTCTGTACTAAAGAGTTAACATTGTCAAAGTTAATTTTGTGCTTTTCAGACTGCAGGGATGTAGAGGCAGAGCTGGGAAGGACAGATAATTTTTATGCCAAATTAAGGATGACTCTAAAACCTAGTGACCTTTAAATGGGATGTGAAAAATCAAGGATAATTGAGTGGCATGTCTGCTAATTATTTAAAGGAATTAATAATTCAGAAATAGAGAACTAGCTCTGACCTGGTCTACAACTTGAGGGACATATATCCAAGTTTGAGAATCCGTCATCTGCCTTGTGACCTCTACTTGAGGTTTTCTAAGTTCAACCTGAAATATATGGGATAAATTAGACTACTGGAAAATATGGCAAAGGTCAACTTGTAATTGTTGTTCCTATAAGACAGAGAAGCTCAGAGCTGTCACTGCACCAGTAGATATCAAGTAATTGGAGATAGGGAAGATACTGCTTCAGCTGTGCATTGGAGGCACCCTGAGCAGAGAATGATGGGGCGGTTGGCCATCTCTGAGGGGAATCCTAGTGATTGCTCATCCTTGCAGTTTGCTTATTAACACTGGTCCAGATTTCTGCCTACAGGTAGGTGTGAAACATGACGAGGAGGTAGAGCTATGTTGCTCCTTTTATAAGCAATACAGTGGAGTCATTCTGTACACAATTAACATGGTCTTAATGTAGATGCAGAAATAATTCAGATTAATTAATCAAAACCAGTGCAAATTGATCTCTATAGGTGTAAAAAAACCCCTTGAGGTGATCAGTATTTCAAGATATTTAACTGTGGATGAGATTAATCTTACAGAAGTTGCAGAGATTGTATAAGGACCTTGCTAACATGCATAGAGATTTGCCTGGGGCATGCAGAAAAAATTCTGCAGACTGCAGAAAAAAATTAACCCTTCCCTGAGTTTTTAATTTCGAACATAGCATTTTGCTTGTCTTCTATGTATTTAGTGTGGGGATTGAATAAAATGGTTTGGGAATGTCAAAGCAACTTCACTCTTTATTTTAACTAACCTTGAATAACATATTCTGCCCGGTTCTGTTTCAGTCCTCTTCATGATCTAAGTATCCTTTGGAAAAGTCAGCCAAGGTGTTACACACATGCAAAACAGTTGACCTGAATTTCAATATGCCAATGATATTTAATATGTCTTAAAAGCTAGGAGATTATTTTTTGAATGGCATATTCCTTGAAGAAAGAGATTTTCCAGCTGTAGCATTGAAGAGGTCTGCACAGCATGATGAATAAACTGAGCTGAATAGTGGAATTAGCATAGCTATGTTAGCGAGCTATTTAGGCTAATTAGTGTTGGTATTTCGGCACAGCTCTGCCCTATGTCATGTATACATGTCCTGTGAGACATGCTAATTTGGTGGGATTCAACTCACAGATGAAAGTTTCCGAATGTAGCTGTTGTAGGTGTCTGCTTGTAGGTGCTTTTGTGTGAACTGTCCATCTAAGCTGTTACAGCTAGTGGAGATCTAGTCAATACAGTGGAATTTAAGGAAGTAGTTTAGATGATGTGGATGCTTCCATTTGATCCTCTGAACAGTTCGGAGACTCAACTGTCTGTACTGGCTAGATGGATATGGGCTGTAGTGAGGGTTTAGACACTTAGATCACATGCAGATATATGCATTTCAACACCTACATTTAAATGTCTTAATCTGGAAGTTGAACTGTATCCATGATGTGCATATGCCTTAATTTACCCATTTGGAAAAGTAGTCAACAGTTACATGTCCTTACAAACACATATGAAATGGATGAGAGGAATGCTTATGTTCTCTAAGAAGATGGGATCTATGTAACGGTAATGTTTACAAACACACACAACATCTCACTATACATTCATTAAAATTGCAGCAATTTCTACCATTCTAAAGCTATCCACAGATCACACACATGTGACACAGAATCTGAAGAATAAAGTTCTGCCATGTCTCAACAGAATTTCTCATGCCTATTAACATGGTGGGTCCCCTTGGAGGACCATATGAAGAAACTTGTGTACTCCAGGAAGGTGGTAGGTTGCAGAGAAGTGACACAGCATGAAGCAGCGTACAAACCTCAATACTGCAACTTGATCCTTGTACCCAAAGCACAAAAAATCAATATGCACACTCCGTAGAAAAGTTACAAGTCTCTTTCATCTAATACTAGTAAACCTTTCTCTCTACAAAAGCAAAAGAACACACAACACCAGAGAGCTCTAATGAATAACTGCAGAGTGTGGCTCTGTCTTTTGTTATCAGCTACTGTCACAGAGGACTGTATTTTTTTTTTCTCTCTCTAAGGCCCAGAAGTCATATTTCAGTTTCGAGTTTCTTTTATCTTTAAGCTTCCAAGTAGATATATTTGATTCATAAATTCATTCAGAAAAGACTTTTGTTGGCTCGTGCTTCAGTAGCCGTATGTGTTATTCATTCAGCAGGAACAAATAGTTCTTGTAGACTGAAATTCAGTAACTCTCCATAAGGACTTTACAGAAAAATATTGAAGTTAGATTGAGGAATTGTTGGACCTGAGGTGGGATTAGTCTGCCTCTGCTCATATACAGCATTTTGTTGCTCTAAATGCGACATGCATGCAGTAGATGTGGAACAGGCAAAAGAACACTAAAGAGAAGAGAAGGGGCAGAAATAAAGCTGTTGTAAGATTCACAACCGTGTATGACTGTGCCACCGAGGACATATTGCTGTGTGATTGCTGCCCTCTGTCCTCTCTCTGATTTTGAACGAGAGATCAGTTTTGTTATAAATCTCAGGTTAGATTTGCTGATAAGCCACTCTACTTTGTCCTTCTGAACTAGGTCCAAAGACATTTTTATCAGTGAATTAAAATTGGTTAATGGCTATTGCAGGTGGAAGCAAGCACTAGGAGTAGGTCAAACAGGGAGTTGCCTTTATTTCATGCAGTATGCCCATACCATGGCCAGGTCAGGTAAAGGTGTTTAAATGCCTTGTTGTTTGTCCCGGACAAGATGTCCCCAAACCCCCCATCCCACAAAGTTTGCTAAATCCCTGGGATATTCAGCTTAAGTATGGGTTGAGCTGTTATACATCAATACACCAACAATTCCTCTTTGTGTAACAGCTGAAGCGCATGTCCTTGGGTAAGGATGAGGCAGACTGATTTTACAGCCAATTAGTAGAAACTGCTGTCTCTCAGAGCTCTGCTGACTTCACCACTGAAGAAACATGATTATGTAGTGGGAACAGATCTCTTCTTAACTGAAATGTCCCATTTTGCAAGTAAGGTGGTTTTTTTTAAGCCATAGCAGACATACACAACCATTTAACCCCTTCCTCACTTAAAGACAGCTATCAAAACAACTGGATTGCGCACATCATGTTCCCCCAGTCATTCACTCTCAAATTTCCTTTTTCTCCCTTCCCACATGCTTCCCATTTTGTTTTTTCTCTTTTATTTTCTTTTTTTTTTCTTTTTTTCCTATTTTGCTTGGACATTAAGTACATTGATCTTCAAAGCATTATTGCGAGATGGGTTTAATGCCCCAAAAGTGGTTTTTACTGTTTATTAAAGATCTTTGTTTTCCCCTCCAAAGAAATATTAAGCATGCTTTGATATGAGCGTAACGTTGACTATTTAGTGAGATTTTTTGCCCACGCAATCCAGAAGAAAATGTTCCCGCAGTTCTCCTGGCCTTTCCAGTATAGTTTTGAAACATGGAACATGACTGGGACTTAAAAATTATATTCTGAAATTTGGCATTTTTCCACCATAGGGAAAAACCAAACCAAAACAAACAGTTATAGTGATCTCCATAGATATAGCATGTGTTTTTAAAGGCCGTAGAGATGTCTTCCCTTTTTATTTCTTCTGCCTGGTCCTTCACATGCACCCAGAGAGAATTACACCACATATTTCAACATGATGTCAATGGTCCCAAGAATGAGATACTCCCTTTCTTTCTAATGCAATATGGATATTTCTCAATGAAATATTAATATTAAAAGTCCAGGCAGAATGTATGAGATATAGAACTCACTGAAGTGAGTGTGTCTGAGCTATTTATTCAGATTATGCAAACCATGGAAGCTCTTGCTGCATTTGATACACTTGCTTCCCTTTGTTTCAGATTCACAGATGCACAGACTGGTAGGGGTTGGAAGGGACCTCTGGAGATCATCTAGTCCAGCCCCCCTGCTAGAGCAGGGTCACCTACAGCAGGTTGCACAGGAAGGCGTCCAGGCAGGTTTTGAATCTCTCCAGAGAAGGAGACTCCACAACCTCTCTGGGCAGCCTGTCCCAGTGCTCGGTCACCCTCACAGTGAAGTTGTTTTTCCTCACGTTGAGATGGAACTTCCTGCATTCCAGTTTGTGCCTGTTGTCTCTTGTCCTGTCACTGGGCACCATTGAGAAGAGTCTGGCCCCATCCTCTAGACATCTACCCTTTAGATATTTATAAGCATTGATGAGATCCCCTCTCAGTCTTCTCTTCTCTGGGCTAGACAGCCCCAGCTCTCAGCCTTTCCTCATACGAGAGATGTTCCAGTCCCTTAATCATCTTTGTAGCCCTCCGCTGGACTCTCTCCAGTAGTTCCCTGTCTATATTGAACTGGGGAGCCCAGAACTGGACACAATATTCCAGATGTGGCCTCACCAGGGCAGAGTAGAGGGGGAGGAGAACCTCACTTGACCTGCTGGCCATACACACCCTTGAGGTGGTTGGTCTTCTGGTTCTCGTCTTGGGAGGCAACTAAGGAACATTTGTCGCTATTCTGGTTGGCCCGGCTTATTCCCCAGTTGGACCTCACCCCCCAAGTCCTTTCAGTTTAAAGCCTGCTTCACCAAGTTGGCCAACCTGCTGCCAAAGATTCCCTTGTCTCTTCTAGACAGGTGGATTTCATCCGTCCCTAACAGGTCTCTCCTGGTCCAAAGCGTCATAGCAGCAAAGGACTAAAAAAGACAACAGTCATTGCTTTAAACTGAAACTGAGATTTAGGACAACAACTGAGACCTCGGTCCAAACTGCCAACGTGTAAATTTTTTACTCTAGAACATATCCTTAAGCATGTTAATGTTCAATGATGGGGGGGGAAGAAAAAAAAAAAAAAGTTTGGTTTACATTTTAGCAATGATGTAACTTATCAGGAAAAATGTTGCTTTATTGGGGTGAATTTCGCTGAATGGGAACCACAGAATCTCTCTGACTTTAGGGTATGTATATAGGGCTTAAGAAATATCTATTGATTAGTTTATTGCAGCAGAGTTCCTGAAAGGTTATGTTTTATTTAGTAATTTGAATTTTTAGTATCAGTGAAGAGAAAACTTTTTTTTAAAAGTTATACTCAATGTATCTGTATTTGAACAACCTCTGGAGAAGTAATGGCTGAGGAAGTTAATCCTTAAAGGACTTCATTTTGCAGGTAGTAAAATGTGTTCCAATACTAAAATTGTCACAATGATAATTAACATGATAAAATGTTTTAATGAAGGGGAAAAAATGAGTAGATATGCTACAAAATACTGCTGCAACAAGACGGATATTGCTGATATTCTCAAGGATTTGTTTTATAATAATGATCTGTGTGTCTTCTTTCATTAACAAAAAATAAATAGTGGTTTAAAATGACAGATGCTCTCCAATAGTGTTTCATAGAAGACAGCATCAAGTTAAAAGGAATAAATTTAATTTTGGTCTAGTTTCTTGACACAGGCTGAAAAAGGGGATGACTGGTGTACTTAAAGCCCCAGGAACAATCTCTTAGAGATCTGTTTCAAAATGTGGCTTTTGCACTGACTTTTCATGTAACACTGGTAAGTCTTTTTCTTTTGGAATTTCTCCTCTTTCTGTATTGATTTATTATGTGAAAAGAATATATTTTTCCTCCACTGCTCGTCCATAAGGTCTATTTGTTTATTGTAGCTTTCTCTCACCATACAAGTTCGATATTTAAGATAATAAGGTTAATAAGTACAATTCTGTACACAAATTCAACTTCATAACAGGAATATTTTTCAGGTTGTGAATATCAGCATTCAAAATAAAGGTTCACCGGTATCATTTTGTTCTTCATGGCCAGGAGAGCTATGAGATCTTGCAATAAGAGTGCACTGAGTGCATTTTATCTGGCCAGATTAGGTATGGGTCTAAATGAGTACATCCTATGTTCCACTTAAAATAAATGGAGGGAAACAGATGCTTTTAGTGTGCAAATTGTCCTTCCCCAAAAATAGATGTTTATAATAGCACTCAAAAATTTCCTGTATCTCTCTTTTCAAAAAGAAAACCCTTGACTGACAAGTTCAAATGTAAATGTGTGTATTGTATACTTTTTGGTGAGCTCTGATACTTACATTATTAAGACATGATGATACAGCCTATGAAAAATTGCATATAATGACTATGCAGCTAAACAGTTTGCTGGAAGCTAAATATGCAATCTTTAGTAGAGGAATACAAAAAATAAGCCTCATACTGCAAATTGTTCACAAAAAATCTGGGGTAAATTTGGACATAAGTAGATTTTTCAGTAATCATTATAAAAGATGTATCTTCTAGAGACAAGACTTTACCATGTGCGCTGAAAAGAGATTTTTCTCTCCTTTGTAAAAATCTAAAAGCGTCTCTGAAGTTCAACAAAAATAATTGAAAGTCTAAATTAAACTGCAGCGACAGTCATAAGCAACTGCATTTTAATAGTAAATTTAAATTAAGTTGAGACATATCATAAATGTGTTTGAATAAAAAAAAGATTAAAAAAAAACTTGCTAAAAAAGACAACATATTAATCAAAACAAAAAGTAAAAAGACCTACAGTAGCAGACTAGAGAACGTGATCTGGAGGGAAAAATGAGAGGGATATCACCTAGGTCATAATATTAATCTAGATAATGGAGAATTAAAAAAGTTAAAAGAGGAACCTTGAATGTGATCTATACTTAATTCAAAACCATCGAAGCAAGTGAAGTGCATGGGTAATGCAGCAGTAATGATGTCTGGAATGTGCAAAGACACTAATTGCAGTATTCTTTGCTAATTAAAGAACCTATAATTATAGCACGAGGATGTTGAAAACGATCTCGTTACAGCATTAAGACAATGTCACGTAAATTACTTCTTCCATGCACACAAAGGTGGAGCTTCGTTTCCACATGCCCCAGTCATGGATGTCAGGCCCTTTACTAATGAAATAAACAGACGTGTAAGCTGGTGATCAAATGAAGTTATACAAAGGTAGACCGGAACAGATTTTGTCGCTTCTCCATTCCCTTGTGATCACTATGCCATTCGAGCTGAAAGAGCAACCCTGCTGTCCCAGACTCACAGATCCAGGCTGTAGTTTTGGGTTGGGGTTTTTTTCCCTTCCATGTGTAACACATATTTGTATCTGAATTGCTGTGGAAAAAGTGTCAAGAACTCATACCAGACCGTGCAAATTTTCATACATTTTCTCACTGTTTCTTCCTCAAGTGCCTTTTCTTCACATAGTGATCCACGTCTCTGCTGTAATTTTCGACTGCTTCCATCTATGTTGGTGGAATTAAATCAGCACGATGTACTTTTGTTATTCTTTGCTAATAGCAGAAGAATCATCTAGAATAACTAAGCTTGGGAAAAAAAAGTTTCCATTCTGACTTTCACATGAGGCTCTGTGTTTAGATCAGTATATTCTGTCTATGTGATTGACATGGGATATGCTCAGATCCCTTGTAATTAGTTGATGGAGGCCAGGTGACGTAAAGGTCATTTGTGGGACATAGCATTAATGTCATTCTCTTCCTTGGACTGAGTGACAAACAATTATCTCCATGCTAGGATTTAATTGGATTGATATCTAGTGTTCTAGCACTGACAGCTGCCCCCAGGATGAATATTTTTTGATATATGCAATTACATGCCATCATGAGATTGTTGGTGATTAATGTCAGCCCTTCAGAACTGTCACCCAGGAAAGGAAATAAAGGCAGAGACTAGTGTTCAGGCCTGAAAAGATAATGATGACCCTGGAGCCTTCAATGTGGCTTTTTGATAAAAGCGTAGTTTCTTGAACTACCTCAGGGCAATGGTGGTGTAGATTTAAAAGAAGCCTGTTATTCAGAGTTTGATTAGGTCTCCATTTGTTATATTAGTAATCTCAGCAGGAAACACCTAACTCCTTTTGAAAAAGGTGTCAGAGGAACTAAAGAGAAGTAAATGAGAACTTAATTGGACACATGAGAGCCACTTATAAGCTTAGCAAAGAAAGATAGATAATTGTATCCAGCAAGAGAAATGCCTCATGTCTCCAGAGTTTGCATGAGATAGATTGTAGCAATGGTGGATATCATTAACTAATGATGTGCAACCATGGAGCAGTGAGCAGTTGATGACCTTGGTCGGGAATGTAATCTGTGTCACAGATCAATCAATGTCAATCTTTTAAAGGAATCAGTTTAGAGACTTAATTTTAGAAAAATCTCAGTGATTGCCCTGGATGTGGTATCCTGGGAAACATTTGCCCATGTGATCCTTACAGGTCAGGCTTGTTTGGTTTGTGCTTCTCTTGTCCTGAGAAGAACATAGTTTGTCTTTTACTTTGACATAGTTTGTTTTTTAATTTGATGTCTGGCACTTACTGAGTTCTCACGTTGCTGTCATTGGAAAGAGAGGATATGTCCCAATAAACTGAAGTATGCACAACTTCCAGGAGATGCCGTCTCCTCCCATATCATCCTCTTTTTTCTCTTCTGTGGGAGACAGCCACAACAGCAGATCCCTACCACATTTTTTGCAGATTCAGGAAAACACATTTAGCTGTATAGATTAATTTTACCGGTGGCATTATTTTCTCCTCCCCCAGAGAGAAGGTGGAAGTATTCCATGAATCAGAACTGGTCTTCCAGTTACCAAGTAGACATAGAATGTTAAAGTCTCATATAATCATGTTCCACATGTCCACTTCAGTTCTTTGAGACTGTTCATGCAACTGTTCATTCTTTCTTTTCATAATAATTTAAACATATGGAATCTGTGTTCTTCACTATATTCTCCAACCCTTCCATTTATTGTCAAGACTCTTCTCTGGGCTCAGTTTTCCTGTATTTTTTCAGTTGTTAATTGAAGACTGGAAACCAAAATTCTAGAAACATTATTGTTAATAGCAGCTGGAGGTAGTATCGTGTGTCTCTTTCTTCTCAATAGACCCTTCTTTGTAAATCCAAAGTTTATATTAAACCATTTATTTACTAGAAGTTCATGTTTATCTGACAATTTGAAATGATCCGTAATTCCTTTTTAGAATTCATTTTCTCCGGGACAGATTTACTTATCATGTACCAATGGCTAACAATCATGTAACAAGTGACTTTATATTTGGCTATATTAATATATGTTTGCTTACCAACTGATGTTAGTATCTCTGTAGAAGTGACCTGTTTCTTGTCTGTTTATCTTTTCACTGAAATCCCTGCTATCAGAATTCAAAATCTACTCTTAATCATCATAAAATTATAGACTTAGACCATTGGCGTAGGTCGTTGATAATGATACAATGTATGGGCAAGAACTGGTATATTTGGGACTAAATGAAATATGCACCCACTATGGATGAGTCGTCTTTCACACTCACTTTATGAAACCTGAGGGGTACTCAATTTTCTATTTTTGTATTTATATTTTAAATGTACGTTACAAAGTCAAATGTCTAATCGAAATCTATTGCAGTGCTGCCATTTCCTTCATCACCAAACTTTTTAATCTCGTTAGTCAAGATATGAAGTTATCTTGACAACCTCTTTTCAATGTTGATTGAGGTCAATTATTTTACCTTTCTCTAATTTTTTATTACTTGAACCCCTTGTCAGCTGCTCCATTGTTTTGCCCAGGATCAGTATCAGGCTAGCAAGAATATAATTACCTAAGAAGTCCTTTATCCTTTTTAAAAATGTTGGTACCTTCAATTCTTTTCACTCCACAACTCTATCCCTATGTTAAGAAAAAGATCTATCTCCTAGTAATATTAATTTTTATCACTATTTCATACATCAGATAAGAAAGACACTGAAAATCATGTCACTACTGGAGTAGGTGGACAGAGTTACATTGAAAAAAAGAGATTTTTTTTTTAGTTAAAGTAAGCCCTGTACCCTCTACAAAAGTGAAACAAAGCAAACATGAAGACAGCAAATTTTTATAGACACTCAAAAAATGTCAAGATTTCTGTTGTGTTAAGATGTCCAGTGAATCATTGTACAACACAAACAATGAACTAATAACAACTGAAGAGCTGGGTGATGAAAACCACTCGCAAACAAACAATTAAACTGAATTATGGTCCAATTAAATGTTTGAGCTCTTACAAATAACAAATACATTTAAAAAGAGACAAATGCCATTTGTGCACCCTTTTCAAATGAAAAAACAAACCAAAGTTTTTCAAAGAAATTTATAATGTAATGAGCACTTTGCCCAAGACTAATCAAACTCCCCATGAGTAAACTCATTTATGTTAGTCAGTAAACACTAAGCCAAGAAAGCTGATAGAAATATGCCTCATTGATTGTCTGTATTCTAATTAATCATCATCGTGTGACACAGTCCTATTGGCGTAACAGAACAGCTGGGGCTATCTATCTTCTTGAGCTTCTTGAAGGTATTGGTCTTCACTGGAATGACAGGGGTAAGTTTTGGCTCCACTTAGGATTGGAGATGAACAACTGTTGGTGTCATCTCTGAAATACCTGAAGTACCCGGCTGATGATTGTATTGAGGGTATAACATGACACGCTATAGAGAGAAAATTACTTTTAGTGCTATATAACTTACTTTTATTTCTTTATGTATAAGCAGCCAAGGACAGTCACATTTTCAATGTGTGTAAAAAATTTACTGTACACTATACTCCTAGGAATTAGCATACCTAAATCCTGTAACAGATGTCCTGGAAATTTTTCAGACATCATTTAATCTTCAACACAACTATTCAGTATTCTGTTGTCCACAGTATGAGAGCAAGAGATCTAATATTCTATGATAAAAATAGACAAAATTTAAAAGACAAACTGTTTTACTACCATTTGAAACCACAGTGCTAGTCTGTGCGGTTCAGATTCTTACTTCTAAAGAAAAGATGGACCTTCAAATTTAGCATTAGGTAGCAGTTTTGTTTTAATTTTTTGTTGTTATCTTTTTTATTTGCTTTTTAGAATGAGATAGACACAGCAAATGCAGGAATGATAATCTGCAGTTAATAATTTCATTATTTATTAATTATATCTGTAAAGATATTCAGTATAACATATACATAGTGACCATGTCATTTGGCTGCACAATTATTTGTTTATGGAGTCAGCATAGCTAGCCCATAAGTATGCAGTATAATGGTTTCCATTCTTAACATCATGTTACTTGGAAAATACATCACTATGTAAACAACACCGTGTGTAATTAGTTTGCCCGCAGTCCACGGGTGTCTTACAGTGTATCTGTATCGCAGCCGCAGACTAGCTGCAGACTGAGATGCGTGAGTAGAGACGTGTCGGGAGAGAAATGCAGTGCAGAGACATCAGCTTTTCCTCTCCTGCCCAAAAGTACTTGTAGCAGGAGTCACGCTACGCTGTGCCTGGCTGTATAGAGGAGAAGCATGTAATGCTTCAGGCACAGGATGAGAAAAAGCAAGGCAGCGCTCTGGCTCTCTAACCT